>NW_027224263.1:0-2400000 GCF_023699985.2 Odocoileus virginianus
TCATATTACCAAAAACCACACTTGTGATATGTATTCCTATCATGTATTTGTTGTCATTTAGTTACCAAATCATTTCCAAATCTTTGCGATCCCATGAACTATGGCCTGCCAGGCTCCTCTGTCCATGGGATTTCCTAGGCAAGAATACTGGAGTGTGTTGCCATTTCCTTCACCAGGGATATTCCGACCCAGGGATCAAACCCATGTCTCCTGCATTGGCAGGTAGATTCTTTATCGCTGAGCCACTAAGGGAAGTCCCCTATCATATATTGCATATAACTATGTCATAGATCATAGTAAATTTTCTTACAAAATGGGAATCATAGTATATATAATATTTTGTATCATTTAACATTTTCTTAGGTATTTTCTCACATTACTAAAAGTTCTTCATTCATAACTTTTCATCATTACAGAGTCTCTCATATTACATCATAAATTACTCAGTGGATCTCCTGTAATTTTGCTTCCTCATTCTTTTTTTTTCTCATTCTTAAAAAATAAAATTTGAACACCATGTAGGTAAAAGTAACAAACATGCGTTTATTAAGTAAAATATGCTTTTACTCTTGTTTTTTTCGTAGACCTCTTTGGAAGTTGCTGACAGCTCAGGCACAGTGTCCGTGATTATGTGGAATACCCTGTGTCCTGAGTGGTACAAAAGTCTGCATGTTGGTTTAGTTCTTCTGCTTCAAGATTATTCTGTTAAAAAGAGTTATCCATTCAGGATGCAGCCTCTTCCTGTGGATCCACAGATCAAACTAATTTCTACAATGGGTTAAGTATTCAGTGACTTTGTTATTTTATCAGTATTTTGTTTGTATAAATTAGCAAAGTACCATGTCAAAAGACCTTAAAAGTTACTGAAGTTGTTAGAATCTGACAAACCTTTAAATTCTTTTATCCATAAAAAAATTTGAGCAATCACTTAATAAGTATATTCATTTGTTAAGGAGAAGCATCTGAGATATTTATTACTGATTAATGAATGAGTGCCACTTTGGATTTACTTATTTTTCTTTTCTTTCATTTTTTTGTATTAAAATACTAAATTAGTGACTTGAATATAGGTTTTGTTATTTCAAGGTGCCATTTCAAAGGGCTTTTGTCAACATTCTATTTTGAAATAATTTCAAACTTAAACAGAAGTTGAAAGAATAGTATAAAGGACTCCTGTATACCCTTCACACAGATTCAGCACTTGACAACATTTACTTTATCATTTCTCCACTATAGATAGATAGATCTCACCTCTAAACCATTTGAGAGTAAGTGGCAGCCATCATATATACATATCCCTTTACCTCTAAACACTTCAGTGATGTTTTATTCTCTATTTCCTCAGAACAAGAACATTCTATTACACAGTCACCATATAGTTGTCAAAACTAAGAAATTTAAAGTTGATATAATAATGTTATATAACTTATGATCAGTATTCAAATGTTGCCAATTATTGTAATCTTGAAAGGACTCTTCCTAATTAGTATTGAAAACACAGTATTGATATCTTGGCATCATCCTTACTATCTGGGGAACATTAGAATTAATATATTAAGTGATTGCTTAAGGTGTAGATATAACTTCTTTGAATTTCCACTTTTCAAAATTGTAGAACACATCAGTCAACAGTTTTAAGCACTGTTTTTGGTTTGTCATAGTTTTATACTGGACTTGCATCTCTATGTATTCTGAACTCCCTAGCTGACCTATTAAGATTAATTACATAAAGAATGTTCAGATAATGTAGCCTTTTGGGTTTCCTTTTTTACGAAACTTTATTTTTTGGGAAAAAATTTCATAGTTTCTGAAAATTAGTTTTTCAACCAGCTATTGAGGGTAGAAACATCTCCTGGCTGGGTGAACACGGGGTATTTTTTTTTATTTTTTTTTAAATTTTTTTCCCATTTATTTCTCTTTCCTTTGGGAGGCAAAATTCCCTTTAAAATCTTTAAACAGTAGTTTTTGTAAATACTTTTTAAAATTGATTTGGGCCCATGGTTTTAAATGTTTTTCCCCCCACCCCCGGGTCCCCTCCCCCCTTTTCCCTCTCCACCCGATCCCCTCGGGCCCTTCCCGTTGCCCCAAAACCCCCCTAAACATTTGTCTTTTGAAACCCCAAAACCTGGGAAAATGATCTGTTTTCACCCCCTAGAAAATAAAATTTTTAAATGCGGGTTCTTTTTGAAAACATCCACCCCTCCCTTCTCCCAAGTCCACAAGTCTGTTTCTTTAACATCTGAGCTTTTCTTTTTTTTTGGGTTTAAGGGTTTATCTTTAAACCATTTTTCTAAAAGTCCTTATATATGTTTTGGGTAAAACTGTAAGGGGTTCTTTCATCTTTCGGGCCCTTACATTGCTCTGTATAATGGGCTAAAGTTTTCATCCATCTTTTAAGAATGATTAAAAAATAAAATTTCTTTTAAAGGGCCCTAAAGTAATTCCAAATGGTGTATATGTCCCCAAAAAGCTTCCCCCCAATCCATTCATTCTGCTGATGGGCATCCTAGGTTTTTTCCATGCCCCTTGGCTAATTTTAAACATGCTGCGATGAACTTTGGGGGGGCCCCCCGTGCCCTTTTTCCAGAATTGGTTTTTTTGGGTGTATGCCCCAAAGAAAGGGGGGATTGCTGGGTAAATTGTGGCAGTTTCTTTTTCCACCCTTTTTTAAAGAAATATACCACCTTTTTCCTTTCCATAGTGGCGGAAAAAAATTTTTGCTTTTCCCCAAAACCAACAGTTTTAAGGGGTTTCCCTTTTCTCCACCCCCCTTTTCCAGCATTTTTTGCTTGTAGATTTTTGGAAGCACCCACCCTGACGGCGTTTAATGGAAACCTAAATTGTGGTTTTTTTTTTGAAATTTCTTTTTTTTAATGGTGATGTTGGGGAAACTTTTCTTGTGTTTTTAGCCATCTGTATGTCTTCCTTGGAGGAAATGTCTGTTGGGGTTCTTTCCCCCCATTTTTTAAATTGGGTAAATTTATTTTTCTGGAGTTGAGTGGGGGAAAGTTGTTTTGTAAAATTTTTGAGTTAAAATCCTTTGTCTGTTGCTTCGTTTGCTTTTAAATTTTTTCCCCAATCTGAGGGTGTCTTTTTCATTTTGTTTAAAGTTTCCCTTTGTTGTGCAAAAGTTTTTAAAAGGGTTTCCTTTAAAGTTCCCAAAATTTTGTTTTATTTTTCCCTTTTTTTTTTTCCCTAAAAATTTTTGGGATGGGGGGTAAATAAAAGGATCCTAGCTGTAAATTTTTTCCCAAGGGGTTTTTTTTCCCCTATGTTCTCCCCTTAGGATTTAAATAGTTTTTGGGTTTTTTACACCTTAAAAATTTTTAAAATTCCATTTTTGGGGTTTATTTTTGTGAAATGGTGTTTAGAAAGTGTTCTAGTTTCTTTCTTTTAAAGGTGGTTGGCCAGTTTTCCCAAAACAACTTGTTAAAAAAGGATTATTTTTTTCCCATTTAAAACCCCTTCCCTCCTTTGTCAAAGAAAAGGGGGCCCAAAAAGGTTCGTGATTATCCCCTGGGCTTTTCTTTTCTTTTCCCATTGAACTATATTTTGCCCTTTTGCACCAGTCCCAAATACGGTTTTGATGACTTGGCTTTGTAGTAAAAGCCCAAAAGGGTCGGGCAAAATTAAATTCCCCCCCATTTTTTTTTTTGCCCCCCATTCATTTCTTTTTTTCCCAGGCCCCCCCCCCCCCCCCTTTTTTTTTTTTTTTTTTTTTTTAATTCCCCCCCAATTTTTCCCCCCCCAAAAAGGTTTTTTTTTTTTGTTTTTTTTTTTTCCAAATTACAAATTGTTGAAAAAATTTTATTTTTTTCTAAATTTTAAAAAACTTTTTTTTTTGGGAAAACTTTCCCGGGTTGGGGTAGTTTGAAAAAGGGATTGAAATTTGAATCGTTAAAATTGCTTTGGGTAGTAATCCCAAATTTTGAAAAATATTGATTCTTCCAAATCCATAACAAACCAGGTATATTTTCTCAATTTTTTGGGTGTCCCCTTTTGATTTCTTTTCATCAGTGTTTTTAATGTTTTCTATGTAAAAAGTTTTTTGGGGTTTTTTTTGGAAAGATATACCCCTAAGTATTTTTATTCTTTTTTTTTGAAATTGGGGGAATGGTATTTTTTTCCCTTTAAAATTTTTTTTTTTTTCTTCATTGCTTTATGTTTGGGAAAATGAAAGGGAAAAATTTCTGTGGGTTTTTAATTTTTAATATCCTGCAACTTTTTTTTATTCTTTGGGTTCACTCTAGTAATTTTCTGGAAAAGAGTTTTTAAAGGCTTTTCTCCTTATGGGGATCATGTAAATCTCAAAAGAGAGAGTTTCATTCTTTTTTTCCCTATCGGGTTTCCCTTTTTACTTTTCTTTTTTTTTCCCCCTGATTGTTTTCGTGGCCAAAAATTTCCCAAAAAACTAATTTTTTTGCATAAAAAAAAGGGGGGGAAAATTGGGCACCCTTGAGTCTTTTTTCCCTGATTTCGGGGGAAAAGGGTTTTCCCTTTTTTTTCCCCCCATTGGGGGTTTGATGCTTGTGGGGGCCTTTTTGTCATATTAGTTTTTATTATGTTGAGGTTTTTTCCTTCTTTTCCGCTTTCTGGAGATTTTTAAAATTTTTTTAAAAAACGATTTTGGGAATTTTTGCCAAAGGGTTTTTTTCCCTGCATCTATTAAAGATAATCAAAAGGGGTTTTTATTTTTCCCAGTTTTTTAAAATGGGGGTGTATTAAATTAAATTAAACACTTGCGGTTTTTTAAAGAACCTTTTTCGCTTTCCCTGGGGAAAAAAAGCCCACGGGGTCATGTTTTATGATTTTTTTAAATTGTTGGGTTGGTTTCCCTGTTTGTTAAAATTTTTGGTAAGGTTTTTTTGAAACCCCTATGTTACTCAGTAAATATTGGCCTTTAGTTTTTCTTTTTTTGGGGCCAACCCTTTGTCGGGTTTTTTGGAAAACATTGGGTGATGGTGGCCCCCCATAGAATTGGATTTTGGAAGTTTTAAACCCTTCTTCTGCAATTTTCGGGAAAAGAGTTTGGGTCCAATTTTTGGGGGTTAGCTCTTCCCCTAAATTTTTTGGTAAAATTTAAAAACCCTGGGGAAAGCCATCGGGGCCCGGGGCCTTTTTACTGCTGGAAGATTTCTGTTTTACAGTTTTTTTTCCCTTTGCTTGTGATTGTTTTTTTTTTAAGTTTTTTAAAATTTTTCCTAGTTCAGTTTTGAAAAGTTATAATATCTCCAAGAATTTTTTCCATTTTTTTTCCCCAATTGTCCATTTTTTTGGGCCCTTAAGAGCTCCCTGGTAGAAAGTTTTCCTTATGATCCTTTGAAATTTCATTTTTGTCTTTTGGTGATCCCCCCCTTTTTTTATTTCAAATTTTTGGGTTAAATTTTGGGGGTTTTCCCCCTTTGGGTTTTAATGAGTTTTTTCTAATGGTTTTGCCCAATTTTTTTTAAATTTTTTTTAAAAAAACCCCAGTTTTTAAAACTTTGTTAATTTTTTTTATATATCTCTTTCAAGTTTCTTTTGCATTTATTTTCCCCCCCAAATTTTTTTAAAAAGTTTTTTCTTTCCCCCTTCTTTTTAAAAACCCGGGGGGTTTTTCTTCTTTTTCCCTTCTCCTTTTTATTTTTGCTTTTAAGGTGTGGGTTTTTTAGGTTTTATTTTTTTTTTAAATTTTTTCTTTTTTTTCCCTTAGGAAAGGCCTGAAATTGTTTTATAAATTTTTTATTCCCCAAAAAGACATTTGCTTTTTTACAGTGTCCCAAAAGGTTTGGGGTTTTTGGTGTTTTTTTTTTCCCCCCATTTCAATGCAAATTTTGATTTTTTTTTTTTTTTTTTAACGGGGAAAAAGTATAAATTTTTTTTTTAATTTTTTTTTTTTAAAATTTTTTTCCCTTTTATTTTTTTTTAGTTGGAGGCTAATTATTTTAAACATCATTCCCATTTGTTTTTTTTCAAAAACATTAAAAATGAATTAGAGAAACAGAATTGAAACTTTGTATTTTTTCCCAAAGGGGGGAAAACAAAATCCCCCCAACCCCCCAAAGGTTTTTTGGGGGAAAAATAAAAAAGGAAAAAAAAAAGTCCCTCCTTTTTGGTCTGAAAACCCTGGAAAAAGAAAACCAAAGAGGGATTGGGTGGAGAGGGGGAGGGGGAAAGGGGGGACTGGGAGGGGGAAAATAAAATTGGAAAAAACCCCAGGGCCCAAATTTGAATTTTCTTTTTTGATTTTTTTCCATATGTTTTGGGTTGGTTTTTTTTCAAAGCGTTTTGGTTGGGCCTCCTTTAGTTTTAAAATTTTTAATAATTTTTTTTTCCTGTAATTGAGATCTAATTTCTTACTGCATGTGGACAAAAAAAGAGGGAATGAAATGTTTTTTCAATTTTTTTTTAAAAATTTCCAAGACAATTTAAAAGGGCCCCAAAAGGATGTGACCCTATTCGGGAGAAAGGGTTCCCCGTGTGCCCCTTTGAAAAAAAAAGGTAAAGGGTTTATTTGGTTTTGGGATTAAACCCGATCCTCATAATGTAAATTTTAAGGGGTCAAAGCTGGGCCCATTGGGGTTGTTAAAGTTTGTTGTTTCCTTGCCCAATTTTTTTTTATTGATCCTACCCCCATAGTTGTAAAGGGGGGGTTTTAAAAGGGTCTTCCCAATTTTTGGTTTTATTTATTAATTTCCTTTTTCAAAACTTTTAGTGTTTGCCTTACATTTTTGCGGTGTTTCCAAAAGTTGGGTGCATTTTTAATTTATTAATTTTTTTATATCTTCTTTCCGGATTGATCCTTTAAACCCATCTATGTAGTGTAAAATTCCTGTCTCCTTTCACAGCCTTTATTTGAAAGTAAATATTTATCTGACTTTGTGTATTGCAAATCCTCCCCTTTCTTTTGGTCTCCGTTTGCGGGGGAATTTTTTTTTCCCCCCACCCCTTTTCATTTTTTGTCTGTATGTGTCCCTTGTTTTGGGGTTTGGGTCCTTGTAGACGTTTATATAGGGGGTCTTGCTTTTGTATCCATTAAAGGCCACCCCTTTGTTTTTTGGTTGGGGCATTTAAAACCCAAATTTCCCATTTAAGGTAATTTATTGAAAAGGTATGGTCCCGTGCCTTTTTAATTTGTTGTTTTGGGGGTTCCCCTTTAAACCCTTTTCATGTGTTTTCCCGTCTAGAGAAGACCCTTTAGTATTTGTTGAAGAGCGGGTTTTTGGTGGTGCTGAATTCTCTCAGCCTTTTGTTTTGTCTTAAAAAAGCTTTTGCAATTTTTCCTTCATTTTCTGAATGGACCCTTCCCCGGGGTTTAGGTAATCTGGGTTTGTGGGGTTATTCTTTTCATTATTTTTAATTATGCCCCTTCCCCCTTTTCCCTTTTTTTCCCTGAAGGGTTTCTTTTGAGGATCAGCTGTTTTTCCTTATGGGAATCCCTTTGTGTGTTATTTGTTTTTTTTTTCCCCCTTGCTGTTTTAATATTTGTTTTTTGGGGGTTTGATTTTTTGTTAATTTGATTAATAGTGTTTGGGGTGCTTTCCCCTTTGGGGTTTATCCGTTTGGGACTTCGGGGTTTTTTTGGACTTGTGTGACTATTTCCTTCCCATTTTAGGGAAGTTTTTTGTTTTAAATCTCCATCGATTTACCCTTCTCTTGGCCTTTCTTTTTGTCTTCTTCTTCTTTGGGAAATTATGATTCCCAAAAGTTGGGGCTTTCACATTGTCCAAAGTGGCCCCCGAGGTTTTCCCCCATTTTTTTTTTTTATTCTTTTTTTTTTTTTTCCCCCTCTGCTTCATTTTTTTCCAAACCCTTTTTTCCCTTTTAACCCCACTTTATCCTATCCTTTTGTCTCTGTTATTCTAACCCCATGGTTTCCCCCCCAGAGTGTTTTTTTATCTCATTTTTTTCTTTTTTAATTTTTTAAATTTATTTTTTTTTTATTTCTTTAGGGCCTTGTTAAACATTTCTTGCCCTCTTTCAATCTTTGTCCTCCAAAGGGTATTTTTTTGTACCTTTCCAAAATTTTGTTTTCCCAAAATTTTGGGTTTATTTTTTTATATTACTTCCCAAATTCTTTTTTTTAGGTAGTTTCCCCCTTTTTCCCCCCTCTTTTTGTTTTTACTTGGTGGGGTTTTTCTTTCCCTTTTGTGTTGGGTATTTTTACCCGGGCCCTTTTTATTTGTTTAAATTGCTTTGTCTGGAGTGGGTTTTTATTCTGTTTGGGTTTTTTGGGGTTCCTTTTTCTATTGTGGAGGTTTTCACCCAAATGGGTGGGGGTTTGGACGATTTGGGGTTTGTCAAGGTTTTTCCCGGTTAGGGAAGTTGTGTCAGCCCTTTTTGGGCTGGAATTGGATTTTCCCTTTTCCTTTGGGGTGGAATTTGGGGCTGTCCCGTAATTTAGTTTTTGCGATGGGGGTTTTCTGTTTAGGTTTTTGACTTTGGAGAGGGCCTTTTGTTGACAATCAGGTCTTTGTTCCTTCGTTTCTAAAGAATTGTGTGGTATTTTTTTGTACTTGGAGCTTATTGGCCTTGGGTGGTTTGGTTTTTTGGTGGAGGTTATTTAAACCTTTTGGATGGGGCTCTTTTTTCCCTTTAAATTTTTCCCGGGGTCAGGAGTTTTCTGGTTTTTTCAGGGTTTTTGGGGTCAAGTTCCTGCCCTGGATTTTTAAGTTTTTTTCTTTCCCCAAAAGTCTCCCAAGGGTTTTCCAAAATATACAAACCCCTGATAATAAAACCCCTTTTAGGTTAATGGTGAAAAGAAATTTTCCCACCGTGAGAATAACCAGAAAAGGTTTTACAGAGTTTTCATTTAAGAAAAAGGGGAGGGAGGAAGGAGGAAAAGAGGTGGAGCCCGGAGGAGAAAAAAAGGGGACTCAAGAGGAGAGAGACAGATCTATGCAGTTATCTGTTTTCCCCAAAATGTTTTCCGTAGCCCCGACCCCAAAAGTTTTACAGAGTTGGAATTTGGGGAAAAGAAGGGGAAAGGAGGAAAAAGAGGTGTTTTTGGGGGTAGAAAAAACAGAGAGTCAAAAGTGGGAGAGTATCACCCACCTCCCGAATAGAAATGGGAACTGAAAATTGGGGTTCTTAAAAAACCCCAAAATTTTTTTCACAAAAATACTGAAAAAAAAAAAAATGAAAATCTATTTTTAGAGGTTAAAATCTTTGAAAAAAAAACATTTTAAAAAAAAAAACACAAAAACCCCAAAATTTTGAAACCCGTATATGAAGGCTTCGGTTTAAAAAAAGGGTTTCCTCTCTTTTTTTTTTTTTTTGGGCCAAGGGTTTTAGGGGGAAAAAAACAATGAAACTTAAGGAATAATAGAAGGGGGTATTAGAAGGGCCAAAAAGGAAAAAAAGGGAAAAGAAAAAAAAAAAAAAAGAAAAAAAAATTTTTTTTTCCCCAAATTTTAAAAAAATATAAAAAGAAAGTTGAGGGAGTAATGGGGGAGTAATAGGGGAAATTTTTAAAAAAAAAATTTAAAAGAGAAAAAAAAAAAAAAATTAAAAAAAAAAGGAAAAAAAAAAAAAATTTTTTTTTTTAATTTAAAAAAAAAAATTTTTAACAATATACAAGGAAATTTTCCTGAGGTTGTTGGGTCAGGGAAAGGGTTTATTCAACTTTAGATAGCTCCTCTTTCCCGCTTAAAACTTCTCGATATCTGTAGGCCCCTTTCCCCTTTTAGTCGGTGTTTACCTTAGGGATTTTTAATTGTTGCCCCCAGTCCCTTTTTTTAAGCGGTTTTCCCTTTGTTTTTTTTGGCCCTTTTGTTTGCCGGGCCCCCTTTGGTGTCTTAAATTTTCCCCCCTGCAAAGGCGGCCCCCAGGATTTATCTCTTAAAATTTAGGTTTTATAGGGTTCGTTCAGTCCCGTACGGGGGGGGCGGAGGGGACCCGCAGACAGATACCGCCTCTGTGTGGATGCGCTCACCGTGTTCCCCGGCCACATGGGTTTTTCCCCGACTCACCCCCGGGGGTCTGTGCCCTTTTGCCCTCTTCCACTCTCAGGCTCTCCCTGCTCTTTGGAGCCCCGGGCCCCCGCTTTTAATGCCCGGGGGTTCCCGTTTTCCGGGGTACCCACCAAAAACGCCGATTCGGTCGCCCCCTGCGTTTTGTGCCTTCCCCCCGGCCTGAGCGGTTCAGGCAAGCCCAAAGGCTTGGGCGGTTTCTACCCCCGGGGTTTCAAACGCGCCTTTTCCCTCCGGGCGAGTGGCCCCGGCCCCCAGAGGGTTCGGCGCACCTCCCCGGGGACGGGCGGCCCTTTTTCCCCCCCCGCGGGCCCCCGCAACCAAACCGGGCCCGTCGGGTCCCCAGGAAGGTCCTTTTTGCTAGAAACCCGGAAAGGGCCCGTTTTTCTGTGTGGGAGGGGGGGGGTTCTCCTGGGCTGAAATTTTTTCCCCTTTTCCCCTCCCCCCCGCCTCCTTTCCTCCCCCGGGGGTGGGCCGGTCTTCTTGGGATTCTCCCGTTTCCCTTTGTTTTGCGAACCCACCGGCAGTGGTTCGGGCCAGTTAATTTTGTCCCTTGCTATCCCCACAAATTTTTTAAAAAAGCTCCCTGATTGCTTCAGGGTCTTCCGGGGCCGGTCCCTCAAAACCCCTAAGCAAAGCCGGGCCCCCCCTCTCCGTTCCGCCCCCCTTGTTGGGTGGAGGACGGGGGGTCTGGGGTACTTTTTCCCCTGGGAGTTGCTTTTCAGGGACGTAATCTGTGGGGCCCTTTTTTAAATTTTTCCCCCCCCAGTTTGAAAGCCGGAAAAATTCCCCCCTTTCCCCCCACCCGTGGGGAGGGTTTCCTGGTGATTTGGGAAAATACCTTATTTAAAACTTCCCTTCCCCGGGGCAGGGGCTCCGTCCCTAGCCCCTTTTGCTCCCTCTATTAAACGTTTATATTTTTGGGCCTACCTCCCTTTTGAAAAACAATGGGTGCTTTTTCGGCGGGTATGTCCCCCTGCTAGCGATCAGAAAGGGAGTTTTGTGAAATTTTCCCCGCATTTAAATGTTCTTTCATGAATTTGGAAAGGGGGAAAATGGTCTCTTTCCCTCCTATTCCCCCCGCCCTTATTGGGGCCCCCTCCCGAACAAAGGTATTAATTAATTTGGGGTATGAATAGGGACATTATCACAAATTTCTCTTTATCCCTAGGGACGATAAAATGTTGCCCGTTTAGATTTAAATTTAAAAAAAATGTAAAAGAAAAATTGGCAAGAGGGGTAATTCTAAACGCTGTAATTTTTTTGTTCCCGCCCAATTTTTTTAAAAATTTTTTTCCAACCCCAAAAAAAGGGATCTCCCGGTGACAAAATTTCTTTTGATTTAAAAAATTGGGACTTTTTTTTGTAATTGCACAATTTGGGAAAAATTTACCTTTTTTTGGGATGTCCAAAAAAGGATCACGGGGATAGTGAAAAATTAAAACCTTTTTCTCCCCCATACTTAAAACCCAATATTCCCTTTTTACTAAATACATTTTTTTCTGATACAAAGAAAAATTAAAATTCAGTCAGTTTCTATGTGGGTGTGGAAAAAAATTAGAAATGGTCTGTACTAATTTGTGCACTTTTAAACCCTTTTAAACAAAGGAAAAATTGGGGCAATTAAAAAGCATGTGGGCAAAAAGGGGAAAAAAGTTAATTTAAAAAAATGGGAATGAAAGTGAATTGAGGTATATGGCTACCTTCCCGCCCACATTTTTAAATTTTAGGGGCCCGATTTTTTAAATTTTAAAAACAAACCCCTCTTTTAAGATATGCGCTGCCCGCTGCCCGGGCACTTCATGTGTCCAAATCTGTGTGAAACCCCTAGACGGCAGCCCAACCCGGGGGGAAGCTATTTATAATTTTTTAATGGGGGGGGAAAAATTACAAATACAGAAAATCAATTTTTAAAAATGAGGCTTTAATGAGAATAAAGTTTTAAAATGGGAACCTTTTTTGTTTTAGAACAGTTTTTTTCCCTTTTATGTTTTTATCAAGTTCTTATCCCCCAAAATTTTTAATAAATAAAGGGCTTTTTTTTCCCCCTTTTTTCAAGTGTCAAATGAGCTATTTCTATAAAAGTGAATAGTAAATTTTTAAAAGGGATGTATAAACAGTATAGTCTCTTTTACAACAAAATCCTCTGTTTTATTGAAATGGGAAAAACCAAAAAAGTTAATAAAGTCAAAGGATTTGGGGATAGCTGGGGTTTTCAGAAAATTTTTATTTTTTCAAAAAAAACAGGGGAGCCTTTACAAGCCATAGTTTTTGCCCAATTTCGTGTATAAGTGGATCTCAGTGCTACTGATGCATTAATATCATTTGGGGAGCTTTAAAGAACCATGACCACTGCACTCAGAGATTTTGAATTATTAATAATTATTCTGAGGAGGGGACCACACATTGATGTGTCTCTGAAACTCCTCAGGTGGATTCTAATGTACAGTCAGGGTTGAAAATTATGGATCTATGATCTTTAAAAATCTCAGTGTGATTAATCATCTTTTAAAGGGAAAAAAAAGTTCTGTAAACTGTGCTAGGCACAGGGGACACAAAGATAAGTAATATAGAATTCTACCCTTAGAATTAATCTAACACATAAATAGCCTGTGGACACAGCAGGGGAAGGAGAGGGTGGGACGAATTGAGAGAGTAGCATTGAAACATACACATTACCTGTGTAAAAAAGATAGCTAGTGGGAAGCTGCTGTATAGTACAGGGAGCTCAACCAGGTCCTCTGTGATGACCTAAGGAGTGGGAAGGAGGCTTGGGAAGGAGGGGATATATGTATACTTATAGCTGATTCATGTTGTTGTACAGCAGAAACCAACACAACAATTATCCTCCAATTTTAAAAATAATTAGTCTTAACAGGGTAACAGATATGTAGGATGAACAAATTACATTAACATGAAAGACTGCTGACAGTAAACAGTAAGAAAAAAAGGATGAATGGAAGGGGAGAGGAAATGAACAGAAATGTAGTCTAGGAAAGAATGAATGGTCTGGAGAGTAAGAGAATGGGTTGAATTGGAGAAAACGTAAGTAAGGATTAGGAATAAGAACAGGGTAGTTTAAATGTTATGAGAGAATACATTAGAAAGAGTATGCAATGAAGGCCAGTTTGGTCCATACAGAAATAAGGATCTGTGGTAACTATCACTGCCTTCTAGGTGTTGATATTGGAACACAAACTGTTGGAGTAATTTAGCTTGGTTTATTTTTTCATGCTTACACATATAGTTATGAGTTATAGAAACTAATGTAATTTTAAAGAAACTAAATAAATGGAAGCTTATGAAGATGAAAATTCTGTTGTAAAAAAAAGGACATATTAATTGCTGGCAGTGTATGATTTTTGTATATTGCCTTTTTGTTTATTGTTCTGTCCTGTCTTATACAAAATAGTGTTCAGTTGACATACACAAATAATAAACCTTTTAAAGTCTTGAGATTTTCAGACTGTATTACATAATACATATTGAGGTAATAACATTAAGTGTTTTTGGTTTGGGGTGAAGGAGATTTTTAATTCATTTGAAATCCTAGCATTTTAGAGCTGGGAGGGACCTTGAGTGTAACTGAGTAACTATAGCTATGAAAGTGCTTTGTAAAATGCAAACTATTTTCTAGGTGCAAGGTAATACCATGTAATACAAACTTTCTTCACTCATATATGAAAAAGTAAAAGAGAATTTTGTAGTCACATGTTTAGTAATAGGCAAAATGAGAACTCAGTCATCTTCATCCTGGTTTAATCTTTGTTTGGTACATAGCAAATCCTTAGAAAAATATTGACATTAAAGAAATAAGAAACCCAGATAGTTCTATAACTATTAAAGTGAATCAGAGGTTTAAAATAATCACACACACACACACACACCACCCACCCACCAGGCAGGTATCATTTTATAGGCAAATTATAGCAAACATTCAAGGAATGTATCATTCCAAATTTTCCAGAGAATAAAGTAAGAAGGTATACTCTCTGACTTATTCTTTGCTACCAGTATAACCTTGATAATCAAAACCAAGTAAGAATTTTATGAATGAGGAAAACTAAAGGCTACCTTCAGCTATGAAGGTATATACAGACATACAAAATTGAAGGTTAGCAAACTGAATTCAGTTATATGTAAAAAAAAATGATTACACATTGTGACTAAATAGTATTGTTTTCCAGCAATGCAAAGTTGATTTTACTTACAAAAATAGACAAGTGTCACTACCACATTAATAGATTAAAGAAGGTTGTCCTAGTAGAATCATAAAAGTCATTTGCTAAAATTTTACACACATTCATAAATTTTAAAAAGAAAATAACAAGAAAAGGAACTTTCCATAACTGATAAAGGATGTTTGCAAAACCAAATGAAAACAAACACAACTCTTAAGGGGAAAATTTAGAAACACTCCAAAATTTTTTGGGGGTCCATGCCTTGTGTCATACCAGATCTTAGTTCCCCAACCAGGGATTGAACCCGAGCCCTCTGTAGCAGAAGGGCAGAGTCTTAATGACTGGACTACTAGGGAAGTCCTGAAACACTCCTTTTTAAAATGAGGACCACTTACCATTACATGCGAGTCAGGATGGCTGCTACCCAAAAGTCTACAAGCAATAAATGCTGGAGAGGGTGTGGAGAAAAGGGAACCCTCTTACACTGTTGGTGGGAATGCAAACTAGTACAGCCATTATGGAGAACAGTGTGGAGATTTCTTTAAAAAACTGGAAATAGAACTGCCATATGACCCAGCAATCCCACTTCTGGGCGTACACACCGAGGAAACCAGATCTGAAAGAGACATGTGCACCCCAATGTTCATCACAGCACTGTTTATAATAGCCAGGACATGGAAGCAACCTAGATGTCCATCAGCAGACGAATGGATAAGGAAGCTGTGGTACATATACACCATGGAATATTACTCAGCCATTAAAAAGAATTCATTTGAATCAGTTCTAATGAGATGGATGAAACTGGAGCCCATTATACAGAGTGAAGTAAGCCAGAAAGACACAAAGACCAATACAGTATACTAACACATATATATGGAATTTAGAAAGATGGTAACGATAACCCTATATGCAAAACAGAAAAAGAGACACAGATGTACAGAACAGACTTTTGGACTCTGTGGGAGAAGGTGAGGGTGGGATGTTCTGAGAGAACAGAATGAAACAAGTATACTATCAAGGGTGAAACAGATCACTAGCCCAGGTTGGATGCATGAGACAAGTGCTCGGGGCTGGTGCACTGGGAAGACCCAGAGGGATCGGGTAGAGAGGGAGGTGGGAGGGGGGATCGGGATGGGGAATACATGTAAATCCATGGCTAATTCATTTCAATGTATGACAAAAACCACTACAATATTGTAAAGTAATTAGCCTCCAACTAATAAAAATAAATGGAAAAAATATGAGGACCACTGATGGTCTCTTACTACTATTTCTTTTTAATGTTGTACAGGCTGCCCTTGCCAATGTGGGGATGCGTGAGTGCCTGTGTGCTCAGTTGTGTCTTGATTCTTTGCAACCCCATGGACTCTAGCCCACTAAGCTTCTCTGTCCATGGAATTCTCCAGTCAAGAATACTGGAGTGGGTTGCCATTTCCTCCTCCAGGGGATCTTCCCAACCCAGGGATCAAACACACACTGGCAGGTCGGTTCTTTACCACTGCACCACCTAGTGAGAAGGTAAAATCCATTAAAAGCATAAGAGCTTTTTATTGAGGTATAGTTGATGTATTGGCCTCCTGGGTAGCTCAGATGATAAAGAATCTGCCTGCAATGCAGGAGACCCCCATTTGATTCCTGGGTCAGGAAGTTCCCCCAGAGAAGGGATAGGCTACCCACTCCAGTATTCTTGGGCTTCCCTGGTAGCTCAGATGGTAAAGAATCCTGCCTGCAATGCAGGAGACCTGGGTTCAATCCCTGGGTTGGGAAGATCCCCTGGAGGAAGGCATGGCAACCCACTCCAGTATTCTTGCCTGGAGAATCCCATGGACAGAGGAGCCTGGCTGGCTACCAGTCCATGGAGTTGCAAAGAGTCGAACACAACTGAGCAACTAGGCACAGCACAACACAGTTGCTGTATTGCTGTACAATATGTTAGTTTCAGGTGTCCTACATAGTGATTTGATATTTGCATACATTATGAAATGATCATCATAAGTCTAGTGACCACCTGTCCCCCAAGAAAGTTATTATAATGTTTTTATAAAGTTATTATAACTTCTTCTTTTGTATATTACATCCCTTTGGCTTACTTATTATATAACTGCAATTTTTTACCTCTTAATTCCCATCACCTATTTCATCCCCCACCCCCTGACAACAGCTGATTTATTCTGTGTATCTGTGAGTCTGTTTTTGTTTCATTTTGTTTGTTGAATTTATTTTAAGATTCCACATATATGTGAGACCATATGGTATTTATATTTCTCTATCTGGCTTATTTCACGTAGCATAATATCCTCCTCTAGATCCATCCATGTTTCAAGTAGCAAGAGATTTCATCATTTTTGATGGCTGAGTAATATTCCACTCTGTGTGTGTGTATACACCCCACATCTTCTTTATCCATTAGTCTGTCAATGGACATTTAGCTTGCTTCCATATCTTGGCTATTGTAAATGACACTTCATTGAACACTGATGTGCATATAGCTTTTCGAATTAGTGTTTTTATTTTCTATAGGTAAATACCCAGAAGTAAAATTGCTGGGTCATATGGTAGTTCTGTTTTGAACTTTTTGAGGAACCTCTATATTGTTTTCTATAGGGGCTGCATCAATTTACAATCCCAACAGTGCACAAAGGTACCTTTTCCTTTACATACCTGCCAACATCTATCATTTGTTGTCTTTTTTGATGATAGCCATTCTAACAGGTGTGTGGTGGTATCTCATGGTTTTGATTTGCAGTTTCCTAATGATTAGTGACAGAGAAGGCAATGGCACCCCACTCCAGTACTCTTGCCTGGAAAATCCCATGGATGGAGGAGCCTAGTAGGCTGCAGTCCATGGGTGTTGCTAAGAGTCGGACATGACTGAGCAACTTCATTTTCACTTTTCACTTTTCTTGCATTGGAGAAGGAAATGGCAACCCACTCCAGTGTTCTTGCCTGGAGAATCCCAGGGACGGGGGAGCCTGGTGGGCTGCTGCTGCTGCTCTATGGGGTTGCATAGAGTCAGACATGACTGAAGCAACTTAACAGCAGCAGCAATAATTAGTGATGTTGTGCATCTTTTCATGTCCATTGGTCATCTTTGTGTTGTCTGAGAAAAATAAATGTCTATTCAGGTCTTCTTCCCAGCTTTTAATTTAGTTTGTTTTGTTTGATATTTGTATAAGTTCTTTGTCTATTTTGGATATTAACCCCTTATTGAATTATCATTTGTAAATACCTTCTCCTATTCAATGGGCTCTCTTTTCATTTTGTTGATAGTTTCCTTTGCTTTGCAAAAGTTTGACATGGTCACATTTATTTATTTTTGTTTTTGTTTCCCTTGCCTGAGGAGACAGATCCAAAAATATTGCTAAGACCAATGTCAAGAGCATACTGCCTCTGTTTTCTTCTAGAAGTTTTATGGTTTCAGGTCTTACATTTAAGTCTTTAATCCATTTTGAGTTTATTTTTGTATATGGTGTGAGAAAGTAGTCCAGTTTGATTCTTTTGCATGTAGTTGTCCAGTTTTCCCAACACCATTTATTGAAGAGGCTGTTTTTCCCCATTGTATATTCTTGCTTCCTTTGTCATGGATTAATTGACCATATAAGCATGGATTACCAGGGCTATATGCTTAGGGGTGCCTCCTATGTGGGTTGTGTGAGCCCTCCTATTGTGAATGACTACTGTGGGTGTACTGGTAGGCAGGGCAGCTCCTGGCCTGGTTGGCTGCCAGACCCTGTCTTGTGTGAAGGCTGCTGGCCACTGGAAGGTGGGAGCCAGTCCCTGGGCAAGGGATGGGATTGTCGAGTGGGTCCATGGCTAGTGCCAGCCTGCTGGTGGGTGGACCTGGATTGCTGCAGGACTAGCTACTTGGTATGGAAGTGTTCCAGGACTGGTGCTGACCAGCTGGTGGGCGGGTAAGCCAGAGACTTCTGCCACAGAGCAAAGCCCCAGTCACACCTGACCCACAGACTCAGCTGTGGAACTTCAAGGATGCAGCAGAGAATGGGGGAGAGGCTGCCCTGGCAAGGTTTCTTTCGCCTAAAGGACGCCTTCTCTTCTCTTGTCTGTGTCATCCCTAACTTTCACTCTTGAGAAAACACTAAATATTGGAGGATCAGAAAGAGGGCATCTGGTGTATTGAGACACCCATTAGCATTTTGATAAGTCCCCCAAGGTGCACCTCGAGGTCTCTTGATATTTTCCGTTTGAGGAACTGATGCAGTTCCAGTTCAGGGGTTTCTCCCTGTAGACAGGGCACCCAGTTTGTAAGGCACTATTTTGCACAAACATCACAGGCTTAGTGGACTTGGAAGTCACGTCTGGGGCAGTCTTGCCATTTGTGTTTTGAATTTCTGGGCATCTCTTTGCCATTTGCTTTTTTTGGGTAACTAACTTCCTGCTGGCGTGATTTGGTTTGGTTTGTTTGCTTTGAGTGCACAGATATTTTGTACTAATTGCTTCCTCTAAGGTTCCACCTCTAAGTCCCCTAGGAAAAATCCTAAGTGATTGGTAGACCTATCGTTATGATCCAATGAGGAGAAAACAAAAACTTGACAAAACTTTAACAAAGGCTTTCTAGGGGGAAACTTGCATTTCTGTCTTGGAGATGTAAATGTTCTATGTGATCTTCCTAGGACAATCTGTGTTTGTGTGTTTGTTATGTATGTGTTTTGAAAACTCTGACCCTTTGGACAAAGGTCACAGGTCTAATGGAACTGGGAAGCCATGTTAATGTGACTTCTGGCTGGCTAGGTTTTGGTTTATTCTGGTTACTTTGGTAATGCACAGACATCTGGTACTAACTGCTTCCTCTAAGGCTTCCTCTACATTTTCTTGTTTCTTTCTCCTCAAACCCTCTGCGAACAGGCAAGTGGCTATGGAAGCAACTGAGGAACTCTGGCCAGGGTTACTCTGGTGTGTTCCAAAGGCCCCGCAGCTCACTGTGCCACAGTATCTGCCACCCAAGCGAGTGAAGGCTCTTGTTTCTTTCTGCCTTAAGTTGAGAACCAGGCCAATTAAAATTGTGCAAGCACAGGTCAGGCACTTTTAAAAGCCATTAGGGTGCCTGCTGCTTGAAGACTCCCTTGACAGGATAAGGTGGATCATAGAATGGACCAGGCTACTAGGGTATCCACCCCCAACAAGACAACTTCCGTGCAATGCCAGACACATCTGGTTCAAGCCTAACACTGAGCCCACTTTTCCCTGGCCACTGCCTTCCTGGCAAGACTATGAGGTGGATACCTCAGCCTATCTTTCCTGTTACCTTCACCTCTTTCCCCCTTGGTCCAGATTGATTTACAGGAGGCTAAGTGTTGCCTCTGAGCCTTCCCAAGAGGCCTTCTTCCCTAAGCTAGAAAAGGAAGAGTAAAACTTTCCAACATAGGTAAATTGGTATGTCAGTCCTTCAGTTTCACTGAGGTAGCCACACAATTCTTTTTTTAAAAAAAGAAAAACAAAAATATCCTTGTTTTACAAATGTAATCTTTACAGGACCATAAGGGTGGCTCCAAAATTAATCCAAAACCCACCAATCCTTTTACCACTTCCAAAATCTTCCATGTTTATCTTAAGAGACTTGTAAATATTTTCAAAAAGGGGAAACAAAGTCATCCTAGGAAGACTTGCCTGTATCTTTGAGATGCAAGTGTCCTATCTGGTCTTCTCAGGACCATTCATCTCTGCTGTCTTTTAAAATGCAAATTTTAGAGGGGGGTAAACTAGAAGTTGGCTTGTCCAAGGTAAATAGAAATCCTAAATGCTTTTTCTGCAAATATTTAGCCATCTAGTCAAGTGAATTTGACTTGTTTCATCGTCAGAAACCCAATTTTAATGCAACTTCTTTTGTAAACTGATGGGTTTTACACTGCTGTACCTGACTCAGACTGAAATCTTGAAATAAGAACTGAGGTCTCTCTGTGTGTGTACATGTCTTTGACTTTGAATAACATTGCCTTGGTTTATTTGTAAAAGAGCTCTATTTAATTGACTTAAATAAAAGTAAGTGCTTACAAACACTTGAAAATACGAAAGAAATTAAGCTAAGTGAGTTTCAGGCTCACATGAGCTGGGAAATATTTATAATCAAGTTAATATCTGAAATTAATGCTTGTTATTACAAATTTGTCCAGCAAGAAAAGGAACTTGGTATGAAGAAACTTTTAAGGACAGAAAATGTAAATGAAATAAGAGCTTTAGATAAATTCTCTTAAAGCTAATAGTGGTATAGTGGTAAAGAATCTGCCTGCCAATGTAGGAGATGCAGGTTTGATCCCTGGGTTGGGAAGATCCCCTGGAGGAGGAAATGTCAACCCACTCCAGTATTCTTACCTGGAAAACCCCATGGACAGAGGAACTTGGTGGACTACAGTCCATGGGGTCACAGAGTTGGACACGACTGAGCATTCAATATTAGAAAAAAATGACATTATATTCCTATATCATACCTATAAAAATCAATGCCAGACATATCAAATGCTTAAATATGAAAGGCAAAACTTTTTAGAAAGTATCTGTTTGCCTTTGGGATAAGGAAGCATCTTTTGGATAGCACACAGAAATGGTAACCATAAAAGAAAGATTAATAAGCTTAACTAGATTAAAATTAAGAACTTCTGGGACTTCCCTGGTGGTCCAGTGGCTGACTCCATGCTCCCAGTGTAGAGGGCCCAGGTTTGACCCCTGATTGGGGAAACTAGATCCCACATGCCACAGCTAAGAGTTCACATGCCACAACTAAAGATCCTGCATGCTGCAGCTAAGACCCAGCACAGCCAAATAAATAAATATTTTTAAAAGGATGAAACAAAAGTTAAGAACATTTGTCCATCAAAAGACACCCCCATGGTGGATTCAAGTCAATGTATGGCAAAACCAGTATAATGTTGTAAAGTAAAATAAATAATTTTTAAAAAGACACCCCCAAAAAATTCAAAAACTGGATGAAGATGTTTGCAATAGTATATTCAACAAAGGCATTCAGTATATATAAAGAACTAATACAAATAAGAAAAAGACAATCCAGTAGAAAAAAAATTCAAAAATATTAGGAGGTATTTCATGAAAGAGGATGTGTAGATGACTATAGGTATATGAAATGTTGAACATAATTAGTAGTAAGAGAAGTACAAAATAAGACCACGACAGATTGCCATTTTGTATCATTAGATTGACAAAAAATAAGAAATATAGGAATTTCCCTGGCTATCCAGAGATTAAGACTGTGCTTCCACTGCAGGGGGCACAGGTTCGATCCCTGGTCAGGGAACTAAGATCCCATATGCTGTGTGGTACAGCCAAAATAAATAAATTTAACAGAACCAAAATTTGGAGAGGATGTGGCTCAATGGAATTCTTGCACATTGCTGCTGAAACTGTTAATAGTTTAAATTAATATTTAATATTTAGTAAATATTAATGAATATTTATAATATTAATAAACTAAGTGAAGAGTTAATAAATACTACTTGAGAATAGTTTGGAATTATCCTATAGAGTGACTTCCCTGGTGTAGGCAAAGCATCTGCCTACAATGTGGGAGACCTGGATTTGATCCCTGGGTTGGAAAGATCCTCTGGAGAAGGAAACGGCAACCCACTCCAGTACTCTTGCCTGGAAAATCCCATGGACAGAGGAGCATGGTAGGCTACAGTCCATGGGGTCGCAAAGAGTCAGACACGACTGAACGACTTCTTCATCCTATAGAGTGGAACATTTGCATATTTTATAATCCAGGGTTTCCCTTCTGGATATAATACCTTAGAAAATGTTTGCCTGTGTGTACAAGGAGATATGTAGAAAAAAAATTCATAGTGACTGTTTGTTATGACAAAAGCTGGAAATAATCCAGATGTCCAGCAACATGATGAGGAGTAAATAGAATTGTAGTATTATCAACACCCTGGAACATTATTCACAGTAGAAATGAGGAAAAAATGCTGCATGCAGCTGCATGGATGAATTTTAAAACCATAATGTTAAGTGGGAAAAAAAGTAGCCCTAGAATACCACATTATGGTATTACTCCATTCATTTAAAGTTCAAAAACAAATCCAAATAGTGTACTATTTCGGCAAAAACACTTAAGTGATTTTTTTTAAAAAAAAACCTCTTTTTAGAAATTTAAGTATATGGTAAAACACAAAGATAAGTGGATGTGATAATGTCAGAGTAGATAGAAGAAAGCTATTGATAATCTAGTTCTCAGGTTTAGTGGTGGACTCAAAGCAGTCAATCTATTTTTTGCTGTGTGATATATACATGTGTATATTATTTTATATGTATATCATATTAAAGTAATATATTTCTTTTTCAGAAATCTGCCTGAATATTAGAGATCCTCCAACTAATATAATTATCATCCCAGAAAATCAGGTGAAACCAGAATGGAGATTGCCAAAATTAAATCACCGTTTTGTTATGAGGTAAAATAGATTCTTGTAAAATATCTCAAATATTAATTTTCACTGTTAGTCACTGAAACAAGGTATTATAATTTGCTCAAAATCTACCCCAAATTATGCTGTAGCAGTTAAATAGATATGATTTTCATTCATATTTGTAGAATGCTCTTTTGCTGTTTAAAAATAAAATATCTATTTAATAATTTTCCTTCTTTTAGATCAGAACTGGATAAGATGCCAAATAATTCTATCTGTGATGTTATTGGCGTTTTGGTTTTTGTAGGAAGGGTCCAGCGGTCAAAAAAGAAGGGTAAGCTTTTGATATTGAAAGTCATAAAATGTATTTCAGTGAATAATTCTGTGTTCATATGTGCATAATCCATTGTCTTCATTTATTCTAATGTTCTATCCATATAGATAGCCATGAAGATTTTTGGTCATATCGCTGGATTCACATTGCTGACGGGACTTCAGAACAACCATTTATAGTGGAGCTGTTTTCAACATCTCAGCCAGAAATCTTTGAACATATTTACCCAAGTACTCAGTTCAAATATTATTATCATTTTATATTTGGAAATGGGAGCATTAACTGAAAAAAATAGTAGAGTATACTAACTTACAGAATGCCATGATACTGAGCTAGCAAATTCAAGCAGTCTGATAGCACATATACATTTTTTCTATATTAATATTATAAATGGTATTATACTGTCTTCTGGTTTTCTATTCAGAATTAATTTGGGATTGAAACTAGTTTTTTTTTAATTCTCACTTTTAGCATTTTAGACATAAAAGCTTAAAATTCATTGAAACTAAAGCATAGACCATTTCCTTTGTATCCATTTGGAAATTGAATTAATAGACCCCATTTAAGACAATGAAGACTTTACTAATGTAGAATTAACTGGTAGAGGATTGAGGAACTATGTAATTAAATAAATGACAGTGGTAAGTATGATGTCCTTTGAGTATGAAATTAATATTAGGTTAATGGTGTTATACCACCTGGTCAATATTTTACTTACTTTGGTGTTGATTTTTCCCCTTATTATTCATATACATAGGTATTTTTTCCACTTCTTTTATTTATTTCAAGACATTTAAAGTATGTCCTACTATGTATTTTATGTAACAACTTAGTCTACAAATCTATTTTGATGAGGAAAATATTTAATACTTTGTTATAACAACTTCAGTGAAATTTTTCCTTGTTTGAATTTGTAACATAAAGCTATTTTAGATATGGTGAGCTATTTTCCAAATGACTATATGAATGAAATACTGATTGTTAAATGCTTGCCAAAATTGGAGAAATTCTCAATCTTGACTACATTTTTTTTGATCAGCAACAACATAGAGGTGGTAGAACATCGGGATACCGAGAGACCATATATAGGGCTGTTCTGCTACCCCTTCATTCTCTATTGTAAAATAGTATTTATATTATACACACACACACACACACACACACACACACACACACACACACACACATATATATATATATATATATGAATAGAACTAAATATTTCCCCAACTATGATTGGAGGGGAGAGCAGAAGGGGAGTTTTGACCAAAACCAAGGTATGGGTTCCCAAGGTAAGTGGGGCTTTGACCTTTCATATAACTTCTCTCAGGGCATAGATGGTTGATAGTGATGATTGCTCATGACAATTTAGATGGGTTTTATGGCCAGGTCCCTCTCTCTTTATAGCCACTGTAGCTGTTTTAAAAACTAACGGACACAGGTTTTGGCAAATGATTTTTCACAGAAATGTTGCCATGTAGTCACATTTTGTTTCTTATGGAAACATGAAATATATCTTTTAAGAAAAGTTTATATGGAGCTTAGTGAGATTTACTCTAGTACAAGAGTTGACAACAATCACTGTTCATTTTCATCTTTTGACTAAGAGTGAAGGAAAAAATTATGAAATAAATGATGAATATTAAGGAACTTCAGGCCTATGAAGGAGAACATGACTAAGGATCTTCTGGAACAGTACCAGAATCCTTTGGTAGTAGAGCATCTGTTTTACTTTGTATGTGTGTGTACTCAGAATCACAGGCTTTGGCGATTCATGATGCTGTGGAAGGCCCATGGTGTGTGCATGCTGGGGCACTGCTGGCCCAGGGCCACCTTTTTTACTTTTCCTTAAGGAAAGTGAAGAACTAAGGGGAAATTTTTTTCACTGCTTACTATATATTAGTTGCTCATAAATGTTAATTAATTTTGTACTTACAGTTACCTTTTAAAGAGGTGATGTTTTTACAAATTTATGGGTGAGGAAATAAAGGTCAAGAGAGATTTTAAACAGCTAGAAGGTGTTAGGTTCAAAAGTCTTATTTTTAGCAATCATGAAATTAAAATGAGAGATTTCTTTAGTATTCTTATGTCAGCATCTTCAATCATGAATACTCACATCTTTGTACAGTTTTTGAAATAAATGAAAAACAATATAAACCAAGAGAATTATTCTTAGTCATTTGAACGGATTTTATTTCTTTTCATTGCTCCAAATTAAAGAACTAGTAAATGAGAGATACAGGAAATAAATTTATAGGTATTATCATGCTCTAGGGAAATATTTATTCTCAAATGAGAGCTTACTGTTGATAGGAAATTGCAAGTATTTATATTTTATTTCTTCATTTCCTAATTTGTAAGACAACTGTTTTGGCACATAGTAAGTTAAAATTTTAAAAGATATTGTTGGATAAGTAAACTCTTCCTAAATAACCTGAGAGTTAAAAAACAGTTGATAGCTTTTGAAAGTGGTTGAAATCTGAAGACACGATAATCTCATTTTCAAGGAATCTTTTTAGTCTATCTAGTTGGTGAGGAAAGCCAACAGAAAAGAATACGTGGTAGAAGCCCTGTCTTTGAGATTTAAAGTCTAATTGAGAGAAACACAATTAAAACACTTGCATAAACAAGTTCACATGAATAGTGTGTAGCCCTATCTGATGGAAAGAGAGAGTAATTTCAGGGATCAAGGTTAGATTGGGTTAATCAGTGAAAACATCATGGAGAAGCTCAGTTTTTTTCTCTGTAGGAAATAACGGTTCACACTCTGTTGTGTGGCCAATTATAAGACTTTTGCTCTTCAGCTGTCCAGCAAGCAGGGCCTTCAGTTATGTGCAGCTGCTATATTAATACTTCCTAAAGGAAAAGTGTTAGATCCTTGTTGCTCCAAGTGTGATCAAAGGACTAACAGCACTAGTATCACCTAAGATCTCACTAGCAAAGAATTTCAGGCCCCACACTAAAACTACTGAATCTGAATTTACATTTTAACAATTTTCCCAAGTGATTCCTGGTTCAGTAAAACTTGAGAAGCACTCTGTTAGATCGTGATCTAGGTATTTCCCTTTGAAATGCATAAATAATTTCATAAGTGTTTTCTTTTCCTGCAGTGACATATTTCATGTGTACACAGCTGAAAGTTGTCAAAAATGATGCTCAAGTACCTAAACTGCTTTACCTGACCACTACAAACGAGAGTCATACATTTATTACTGGTAAGCAATTTCTTTGTATATACTTAATTGGAAATCTAATATATTTTCTCTTCATTAAATTGAGTTTTCTATTATAACATTCAACCACAAGATAGCCTTACTTTGATCTCCTTCACTATAAGATTGGTTTAACAAAGAATATGTGTGTGTGTGCACGTGTGTGCACAGTAGTTGCTCAGTCATGTCTGACTCTTTGCAACCCCGTGGACTGTAGCTCACCAGGCTCCTCTGTCCATGGAATTCTCCAGGCAAGAATACTGGAGTGGGTTGCCATTCCCTTCTCAGGGGATCTTCCCAACCCAGGGATCGAACCTGGGTCTCCTGCATTGCAGGCAGATTCTTTACCATCTGAGCACCAGGAAGCCCCAACAAAGAATATACAGCCTATGAAATCTATTGCTTCGAGATGATTTACAGTTCAAGCAACGATTTTCTGACTTCTGAAGAATTTTATATCCTTTGGTTAACTTTAATTCCTGCTTAATGTTAAGTTAGATAATCATAAATGGCTTCATAGACTGAAGACTGTTTGGCCCTGTATCACAATAAGGATTCAACTAACAGTAGTTTTAAAATATTAAAATGAAAATGTATGTTAAATTTTGGTCCCCAGACTTCCATTTTACTTACATAGCAAGCAAAGTCTCACTGCTTATCTACAAGTTTATTTTTTTTTCCATTCCCTCTGATAGTGTGGGCAATAAAATCAGATGAGTGAGAGTACTGTGGAATGTTGTACTTACTAGAATGCTACCATCTTGGTAATTAGGAAATTTGTCAAAGAAGAGTCCTAGGAAGGATGTAATACACATCTTTGTTTATACCTCATTTTATAAATATGAATAATATCAGATCTAATATATACCAATAATATCAGATGTAAATGACACTTAAGTACATTTCAAAAGCATGAATTTAAATGCTGAGCTATATTCACAGAAAATTTAGTTCATATGTGCTATCATACCTTCAGGTTAATACATAAAAATTGGTTAAGAAGATGCTAACCAGTTGGATAGTTAGAAAAGTCCGGGCTATCAGTTTTCTTTCTCTTCTGGCTTTTTTTGGTATCCTACAGACAGCTACAGTGTAGTCCACAGAAACTGTAATATGTTTGATTTCCTTCTAGATTTAAGATTTATTAACCATCTTTGATAATTTTTGTATGCATATTCAGTATAATTATGTGCTACATAGTGAATAAGTTGACTTCTTGGTGACATAAGATTGATCATATATTAAAAAGTTTTTATACACAAAAATGTCCAGGCAGTTTACTACAGTGATTTGTTTTTTTTTTCCCTTATTTTTTACCCTTCATGCAATGAGGTCATAAAGGCCAGCCATATACCAATGATGCCAAGGTAAAAAACTTTATTCAGTGGATTAAAAAAGCGAAGAACGATTCTGGCGAAGTGAAGAATACTGTTATGGGTGGATATTACCCCTATCCACCAGTGCCAGAGACATTTTTGAAGTATAGTAGTTCTCTTAAAGGTACTGATGAAATTACTAGTCGTTTATGATTATATGCTATATGTATGGTATATGCTTGTCATTTAGTCATCTTTATTCTTTAGTTTGAGTAGGCCAAAATGTAGCAACATTCACTGTTAATAATTTGATCTTTATCAAGATATAAAAACATATGTCATGTCTCATAAAGGTGGATATTTTGATTTTATTAGACTGTAAGAAAAAAGGAATATAGACTGACTAAATGGAGATAATATCTTGATTTAAGGTCTTTGAGATAAAATCAGAGTTGGTAGATCCCAACTCCTATAACATTATTTAGATTAAACATATGAAAGGAAACATTGGACAATTTGATATCAAGATACAGAAAACTGTATTAGGCCACTTTTATGGAATGATACATAGATATCCCTTGGTATCCATAGAAGATTGGTTCAAGGAGCCCCATGGATACCTAAATCTACAGATGCTCAAAATGCCTTACGTAAGGGATATATAGGGATTACAATTGGCTCTTTGTATCCACAGGTTTGCAAAACTTATGGATATGTGTATTGCAAAACTTATGGATGACTGTGTATTGGATATAACACAGTTGAGGCTCCACCTTTAAATAAAAATTATATCAAAATTAGTGAGATTCAGAATAAGTACTGATGAGAGACAACGTTAATTTATTTTAGTAGAATTAAAATATGATAGTTGAAAGGTTTAGCATATATTCTTTTTGACAAGCTATGGGATAATTGCACAGCTTTGGAAAAAAAGAAACTTTGAAATACTGATCTATCATCAGCTAAATATTGGCATCCTTCTATACTTCGTAATGCCAGCAATATGTAGTATATGCTATATATAGCATATAGAATATAGAAAATATTAACATGTGCTTCTATGCAATGGTTAAGAAACACTTTATAGTTTGAAGTATGATATATAAATTACATTTAATATGTAAAATTTCTGTTTCAAATTAAGACACCAGACTAGAAGACTGTATCACAATTTAACTGAAATATGTTTTGCTAGTTTTACCAACATTACATAAGGGGATGCCAAATATAAGCACAAAGTCTCACATATTTAAGTTATGTAGCAAGTTTATAATTTTCATGTTGTGAAATTACATTGCAAATCTAATTCTTATTTTTGTCATTTCAGTTCTTTAAAACTTAAAATTTCCTTGGAATTACTCTTTTGCAGTTGAATCACTCTTGACAGCTCTAAGGGAAGTAAAGGTGGAGATTGAAGACTTGCAGTATAGAGAACAAAAGCGCATTGCAATTCAGGGAATAATTACCGTTATAAAGTATGTCCCACATAGCAGTGCAACTGAAAGTGCCTCAGCATCTCAAACACTACGGGTATGGTGCCAGAGGATTAATAGTATATCTCTGAAAGCACTGTGTTTGTAATCACAATTGGTATTACATCTTGTATAATTCATTCAGAACTCACATGTTTAACTCTTAATGATGTAAACCTAAAAGGAAAAGCTTCATTTTTAGTTTGTTTTCTTTTATGTCATTTATTTTGGAGCAGTCTGGACTGAACGTCACAGCCTCTGATATTTCCCTAGGCCCTCCAAACTTGGTATCTTGTTTTTGCTTTCTGTGTAATATGAGCCTGTCATGATAGCCTTTATTTAGATTTCCAGGTGGTATTTACGATTACATTCATTTCTTACCTTTTGTCCAGGCCGAAAGTATAGGTACATTCCCACTGAAAGTTTTTAGCTCTATTGTCAGACTTGGCAGTTATACCCAGATTTTATTAAGAGGTAGCAGTGACTCTTGGAGGATAAATGCTATAGAAGAGGCCACTTCTGGACTCTAGGCAAAATCAAGACAAGTTAATTTTTTTCATGAGTTTATGTTTTTAAAAGTTATTTCTAAGATTACTATTCTTATGGAAAGAAGCATCTAATCCAGCTTTACAGTTATATAAGAAAGACTTTTGTTTTTCTTTTTGAAATATGTTACTAGCAGTTAGATTAAGATAAATCAACTTTATAAAAGCATTGTTATGATTACAAATTTTGTCACAGGTTACGAAAAATGAATACACTAAAAGTGTAGAGTCTTTTAAGAGAGAAATAATTTTTGTGAATTAGTTTAAAATGTTTTCTTCAAATTTTTGGTTTTAGAATGCTAACCAACCCTCAACATCCGAAGCAGCTAGAAAAGAAAGTCAAAGTCAGGAAAAAGATGGTAAACGTCATCACGATGATGGTTCTGGGAGTTCTCAATGTTGTCGTTCTGCACATGCAAGTTCAAGCCCTGTCACGAAGAAAAAAATTATGCAAACCCCAAGTGGCAAACAGTAAGTCATTTGTATTAAGTATATACATAGCATATGCTTTTTCATTTGTTTCTATCCCATAGAATGAGCAGCGCTACTAGAAGTTGTATAGTTTTCTATGGCTGCCAAAGTCCAAAATCAAGGTATAGGCAGGGTGGGTTCCCTCTGAAGGCTATGAGGAAGACTCTGTTCCATGCATCTCCTTTAGCTTCTAGTGGTTTAGTGGCAATCTGTAGCATTCCTTGGCTTATGGAAGTTATCACTTGAATCTCTGCCTTGGTCTTCACATGGCGTTCTCCCTGTGGGTATATATGTGTTCAAGTTTTTCTTTAAGGACAACAACCATATTGGATTAGGGACCCGCTCTGGAGTACCAGTCTACTTTAGTATGAACTCATTTTAACTGATTACATCTTCAATGACCCTACTTCCAAATAAGGTCACATTCTTATGGTCCTTGAACATGTAATTGGTTACATATTGGTAGTCAGGGTGATGTTTGGCAGGAACATAATTCAGTCCTTAACAGTCTGCCCTCTAAAAACTCATGTCCTTCTCACATATAAAATACATTCACTCTATCAGAACATCCCCCAAGTCTTAATCTATACCAGTATTAACTCTCATTCCTAAATATCATATAAATCTCATATGGATAAGATGCAGGGTGTTTCATCCTGGAACAGAATTCTTTTCCATCTGTGAGCCTATGAAACTAGACATATTACCTTCCAAAATACAATGGTGGAACAGACATAGGATAAGTATTCCCATTTCAAGAGGGAGAAATTGGGAATAAAAAGGAGGTTATGGGTCACAGGCAAATTTGAAACCTAGCAAGGCAAATACCATTTGGCCTTAAGGCCCCAGAATTATCCTCTCTGGCAGAGTACTGTGTCCTTTGGGCCCACTGAGATGGCAGCCCCACCCTCATGGCACTGAGTGGTGGTACTGCACTCTGGAACTGAGAAAGTGGCCCTGGCTTCTGGAATTCAGGAGGTGTCCCTGCCTTCTAGAATGGAAGAAATGACCTCACTCCTCAGGGTCATTTTTCCCTTTTCTTGAAGGATAGTACTTGATCACAGCTAGATATCTCTGTCAGCTCATTTCCTGACTGTAGAATCCCAGAAGTCCAATGGCATTGCATTCCTGCATTTCTTCCCACCTATGTCCCTTTCAGTTGAAGCTAATAGCATGCCTACTGAGTTGGTTGACTGGATCCACAAATTGTAATCTCTTGGGCAAATGGTTATCTAGCAATGCTGTTAGTATGCTTCCCAAAGCAAGCTTTCACATGTTTTCCAGTTTTGAGAGGCTGATAATTTTTCAAGTATTGATGGTTCTTTTTTTTTATTTATTTCATTTTTTTTGGCCATGCTGCACAGCTTGTGGGATCTTAGTTCCCCAACCAGGGATTGAACCCAGGCCCTTGGCAGTGAAAGTGTGGAGTCCTAACCACTGGACCTCCAGGGAATTCCTTGATTCTTTTTTTCTTAACAATTCCTTTTCAACTCTTCTCCCTTCTTGTATTTTACTATAAGCATCAAGAAGAAACCAGACTATGTCTTCAACACTTTGCTTAGAAATCTTTTCATCTAAATATACAAGTTCCTCTTATACATGTTTCACTTTCCATCCAACAGAATAAATACAGTTTGGCCACGTACTCTGCCACTTTGTGTTAAGGATTATCTTTCACTCAGTTTCCAATAACATTTCTGTCTGAAACCTTACCAGAAGCAAATTTTACCTTAACATTTCTAGTTCTGTTCATGACACTGAATGTATTCTCTTAGACAGCAGAAACTTTCTCTACCACTCCTTTTCTTTCAGAGCTCTCAAGAGATTCTCCTTCAAAATCCATATTTCTACCAACATTCTCTTGAGGGCTATCTAGGCTTTTTATGTTATGCATCTCAAAAACCTTCCCAACCCAGGGAATGAACTCACATCTCTTGGCATCTCCTGCATTGCTGGTGGATTCTTTACTGCTGAGCCACCGGGAAAGCCTCCTTCACTTAATACCCAATTCCAAAGCCACTTCTGTGTTTTTATGTATTTTTTATAGCAGCACACCACTTAGTGATACCAAAATCTGTATTAATTTTCTAGGGCTGCTATAACAAAGTACCACAAACTGACTTATACAACAGAAATTTATTGTTTCACAGCTTTGTAAGTCCAAAATCAAGGTATCAGTAGAATGGATTCCTTTTGAGGGCTGTGAGAAAGTCTGCCCCACGCCTTACCCCTAGCATCTGGTGATTTGCTAGCCATCTCTGGCTTTCCTTGGCGTGTATAAATATCACTCCAATCTCTGTGTCCAAATTTCCCCATGTGATAAGGGCATCAGTCATTGGATTAGGGGCCCACCCTACTCTAATATGACCACATCTTAACTAAATTACATCTTCAGTTACCCTATATCTAAGTAAGGTCAAATTCCAAAGTAATGGGGGTTAGGACTTCAGTGTGAATATTGAGGGGGCACAGTTCAACCCATAACATAAGCTCTTATCTGCCATGTTCAACATGGACTAATTGAATGTAAGTTTAAAGTAGGGAATTACAAAAAAATAACCATTTTTGTCTTTTTTTAATTCTACATATAAGGGAGATCATACAGTATTTGTCTTTCCTAGTCTGACTTATTTCACTTAGTATGATAATCTCCAGGTCCATCCATGTTGTTACAAATGATAAGATTTCATTCTTTTTATGGCTGAGTAGTATTCCACTGTATATACAACATCTTTATCCATCTGTGATGAGCACTTAGATTATTTCCATTATCTTGGCTGTTACCAATATTGCTGTTGTGAACATAGGGGTGCATGTATCTTTTCTATTTTTTAAATTTTTTGACCATGCCATGAAGCTTGCAGGATCTTAGTTTTGCAAACAGGTATCAAACCCATGCCCCCTGCAGTGGAAGCACACAGTCTTAACCACTGGACCGCCAAGGAAGTCCCAGCTGTCTTTTTGATAACAGACATTCTGACAGGTGTGAAGGTTTGAGATGATAATCTCATTGTGGTTTTCATTTGCATTTCCTTATAATTAGTAATGTTGAACATCTTTTCCTGTCGCTGTTGGCTATCTGTATGACTTCTTTGGAAAAAAGTCTATTCAGGTCCTCTGCTCATTTTTTATTTAGATTGTTTATTTTTTTGAAGCTGAGTTGTATGAGTTTTTTATATATTATGTATCTTAACCCCTGATGGGATATGTGATTTGCAAATACCTTCTCTCATTTGGTAAGTTGTCTTTTAATTTTGTTGCTGGTTTTCTTTGCCATGCAAAAACTTTTTAGTTTAATGCAGTCCCATTTGTGTTTATTTTTGGTTTTGTTTCCCTTGCCTGAGGAGACCTATCTATACAGATAATTCTAAAACCAAAGTCAAAGATCATACTGCCTGTGTTTTCTTCTGTGAGTTTTATGGTCTCAAGACCTACATTCAAGTCTTGTCTTTATTTTGAGTCAATTTTGTGTGTGGTGTTAGATAGTGGTCCAGTTTCATTTTTTTGCATGTGGCTGTCCAGTTTTCCCAATACCATTTATTGAAGAGACTTCTTCCACCACTGTATGTTCTTTGTTCCCTTGTTATAAATAAATTGTTCATATATGTATGAGTTTATTTCTGAGATCTCAGTTCTGTTTCATTGATTTATGTGTCAGTTTTTCTGCCAATATCATATTGTTTTGATTATTATAGCTGTGTATATAGTGTGAAATCAGGAAGTATGATACCTCCAGTTTTGTTCTCATGATTGCTTTGGTTATTTGGGGTCTACTGTGGTTCCAAATAAATTTTTGAATTTTTTGTTCTATTTCTGTGAAAAATGTCATTGGGATTTTTACAGGGATTGCATTGACTCTGTAGATTGCTTTAGGTGATATGGACATTTTAAATTAGGAAGCATTCCCTTCAATTTTTTGGAAGAATTTTAAAAGATATGTATTAAATCATCTTTGAATGTTTGGTAGAATTCACTTATGAAGTTGTCTGGTCCTGGAGTTTTGGTTTGGGGGTGGTTTTTTATTGTTTGATCATTTTACTGATCACTATACTAGTGATCAGTCTATTCAGATTTTCTGTTTCTTCATGATTCAGTCTTAGAAGGTTGTATGATTCTAAAATCTGTTCATTTCTTCTACCTTGTCCAATTTTAGGCTTGAAGTCTATTTTGTCTGATATGAGTATGGCTACACCTGCTTTCTTTTGTCTGCCCTTTGCTTGAAGCATCATCTTGCATGCCTTCATTTTGACCTTATGTTTCTCTTTATAGAGTTGAGATGAGTCTCCTGGAGGCAACATAAAATTGTGTCTTGCTTTTTAATCCATCCAGCCACTGTATCTTTTCATTGGTGAATTCAATCCATTTACATTTAGGGTGGTTATTGATAGATGAGGATTTAGTTACTCCCATCTTATCATCTGTTTTCTGGTTGCTCTCTTGTTGTTGTTCAGTCGCTCAGTCCTGTCTGACTCTTTGTGACCCAATGGACTGCAGCATGCCAGGTTTCCCTGTCCTTCACTACCTCCTGGAGTTTGCTCAAACTCACATCCATTGCTGCTGCTGCTGCTAAGTTGCTTCAGTCGTGTCTGACTCTGTGCGACCCCTCAGACAGCAACCCACCAGGCTCTCCCATCCTTGGGATTCTCCAGGCAAGAATAGTGGAGTGGGTTGCCATTTCCTTCTCCAATGCATGCACGCATGCTAAGTTGCTTCAGTCATGTCCGACTCTATGCGACCCTATGGACAGCAGCCCACCAGGCTCCTCTGTCCACAGGATTCTCAGGCAAGAATACTGGAGTGGGTTGCCAGTTCCTTCTCTCCATGTCCATTGAGTGCCATCCAACCATCTCACCCTCTGTCACCCCCTTCTCCTCCTGCCCTCAATCTTTCCCAGCATCAGGGTCTTTTCCAATGAGTCGGCTCTTTGCATCAGGTGGCCAAAGTATTGGAGCTTCAGCTTCAGCATCAGTCCTTCCAATGAATATTCAGGGTTGATTTCCTTTGGGATTGATTGATTTGATCTCCAAGGGACTCTCAAGAGTCTTCTCCAGCGCCACAGCTCAAAAGCATCAATTCTTTGGCACCTAGCCTTCTTTATAGTCCAACTCTCACATCCATACATGACTACTGGAAAAACCATAGCTTTGACTAGATGGATCTTTGTTGGCAAAGTGATGTCTCTGCTTTTTAATATGCTGTCTAGGTTTGTCATAGCTTTTCTTCCAAGGAGCAAGCATCTTTTAATTTCATGGCTGCAGTCACCATCTGCAGTGATTTTGGAGCCCAAGAAAATAGTCTGTCACTGTTTCCATTTTTCCCCCATCTATTTGCCATGAAGTGATGGGACCAGATGCCATGATCTTAGTTTTTTGCATGTTGAGTTTTAAGCCATCTTTTTCACTCTCCTCTTTCACTTTCATCGAGTCTTTTTAGTTCTTCTTCACTTTCTGCTATAAGGGTGGTGTCATCTGCATATCTGAGTTTATTGATATTACTTCCAGCTGTCTTGATTCCAGCTTGAGCTTCATCCAGCTCCTCTTTTTACATGATGTACTCTGCATATAAGCTAAATAAGCAGGGTGACAATATACAGCCTTGACGTACTCCTTTCCCGATTTTGAACCAGTCCTTTGTTCCACATCCAGTTCTAACTGGTTGCTCTGTATCTCCATTTTTTATTTTTCATTCTTTTTTGATCTACCATTTGATTTCGTGGTTTTCTCTGATGTTTTTGTCAGTTTCTTCCTCTTGTTTTTGGCTTTGGTGGGTCTTCATTGCTGAACTTGGACTTTCCCTAGTTCAGCTAGTGGTGGCCACTCTTTGTTGTGATGTGTGGGCTCTCATTTTGGCGGTCTCTCATGTTGCAAGGCACAGACGATAGGTGTGCTGGCTTCAGTAGTTGAAGCATATGGGCTCAGTAGCTTTGGCTCACAGGCTCTTGAGTGCAGCCTCAGTAGTTGTTGGGCATAAGCTCAGTTGCTCCATGGCATGTGAGATCCTCCTGCCCCAGGGATTTAACCAGTGTCCCCTGCATTGCAGGACAGATTCTTAACCACCAGACCACCAGGGAAGCCCTCCTGCTTTTTTTTTTCTTTGGTGTTTCTGCTTGTTGTTAAGTTGCTAAGTCATGTCTGACTCTTGGCATCCCCACCAACTGTAGCCCACCAGGCTCCTCTGTCCATGGGATTTCCCAACAAGAATACTGGAGTGGGTTGCCATTTCCTTCTCCAGAGTATCTTCCCAACCCAGGGATCAAACTCACGTCTCCTGCTTGGCAGACAAATTCTTTACCACTGAGCCACCAGAAAAATTTCTGCTTTAGATTTATGTTTTATGGTTACCATAAGGTTTGTATACAACATCTCACAGATGAAATAGTCCTTTTTCTGCTGATAGCATCTTATCTTCATTTTGTTACCAAATTGAAGTAGATATGGTTATGTTTTCCTCTTTAACCTTTATGCTATAATAAAATGTTAAAAGCCTATTTTGATGTAGTTACAGTTTCATGATTCTGTCTGTTTATTACCTTACTCAAACTTTCATGTACTTTTTTGCCTTTTCGTTTCTGGTAGAAGAACTCTTCTCAGCATTTTTTGTAAGGCACAGCTTTTGTTTGTCTGAGAAACTATTTCCCATTCATATCTGAATGATAACTTTGCTGGATAGAGTATTCTTGGGTGACAGTTTTTAATCTTTCAGTATTTTGAGAATGTCATTCCACTCCCTCCTGACCTGTAGAGTTTCTGCTAAGAAATCTGTTGATAGCCTAATGTAGGTTCCTTTGTAGGTTACCATCCTTTTCCCCCTGCCTTTGAAATTCTTTCTGTGTCACTGACTTATGAAGACAACTTTGGTACAATGCATCTTGCAGAAGATCTTTTTGCATTGAGGCAACAGTTGTTCTCCTAGCTTCATGGACTTGTATATACAGTTCCTTTCCCCTTGGGAAATTCTCACCTATTATTTCTTTCTTCTCCTTGCTCCTTTCTCCCTCTCTTTTCCTTTTGGGATACCCATTACCCTAATACTGCTTTTCTTAAAAGAGTCAGCTAGCTTTCTTTACATTTACTCATTTAAAAAAATATTTCAGTTCTCTTTTCTTTTCTCCTTGTATCATCTCTCTATTTCTATTTTCAGGCTTGCTAATTCTCTCTTCCCTATGGTCTGCTCAATTTCCAGTGTTTTGTAATGCATTCTTCAACTCATGTATTAAGTTCTTCAGCTCCAGAATTTCTGATTGGTTCATTTTACTTTCAGTGTCTTTGGTAAGGTATTGCTTGTGTTTATTAATTTTATACCTGAACTCATTGGTATCCTGATTTATCTTGTAGCTCATTGAATTTTATGATAGCTATTTTGAATTCTCTTACCAGTTAGATCACAATATTCTGTGATTTTTAAGTTTTGTTTCTGGAGAATTGTCATTTTCTTTTTGTGGTGCAATGTTACTGTGGTTTTGCATGGTGCTTAATGAGGTGTTACTCTTCTGGCCCATTTCAAGTGGCAAACTTTACCTTTCTTCTTGCTTGTTGTTGTTTAGTCGCTAAGTTGTGTCCGACTCTTTTGAGACCCTTTGGACTGTAGCCCGCCAGGTTCCTCTGTCCATGGGATTTCCCAGGCAAGAATACTGGAGTGGGTTGCCATTTCCTTCTCCAGGGAATCTTCCTGACCCAGGGATCAAACCTGCATCTCCTGCATTGCAGGCAGATTCTTTACCACTGAGTCACTGGGGAAGCCCCTTTAATTTCTAGATAAAACTTTTTGTCTCTAATAATTCAACAGATTAGGCCTTTCTTTTATCTTCCAGCAGGTGGTGCTATAGCACAAGTTTTTGGTTTCTCTTACCTGCACTGCCTCTGGTTATATTTGACAGTCAGCACTTTCCACTCTTAACCACCTCCATCAGAGGTATCTCCCAGTGCCTTCGTTGTTACTGCTTATGCTTCCAGGGTTGCTGGTGGTGTGGCTGGTGTCACTGCCTGGGGCACCAGGATGCTGGACAGTTCTGCCATGTCTAGGATTTCCTGAGGTGCAGACTTTCCCACTGCAGTTTGGGGGGTAACCCAGGTGGCACAGGAACCTCGGCCATGTTCAGTGTTGTCAGATTTGAGGACTCTGCAGCAGTAAGTGAGAGGAGGGGTCAGAATCATGGGTGCCTCCACGGCTAGACAGTCAGGGTCCCAGACCCTACTACCACTGCCATCCAGTTAATCTGTGGCTGTGGGCACCGCTGTAGCCAGGAGGCCAGAGTTGTATCTCCTGCTTACCTTGTTGCCACCGAGTTCTCTGGGACTGCAAGTTCAGCTGCCATGACTTGGGGGACCAGGATTACAGGCACCAACTCCACTGTTCCCCAAATTCCACATACTTTGTAAGTTCTAGTCCACCCACCTTTAGATATACAGCTATGTTGAAATCTCCAATGCTCTGGTATGTTGGGCAGAAGCACTTTTGTTGAGTTGTGGATGTTTTACTGGCTGTAGATAGGAGAGAGACAAAGAGAGCATCTTCCTTTGCCTTGATGCTGATATCACTCTGTTCAATTTTAATGAAACTAATGATACAGTCCCCAATTTATGTTTCAGTTTACTATTTTTAAACTTTATGATGGTGTGAAAGCAATAGAAATTCAGTAGAAAACATACTTTAAATTCTGAATTTTGATCTTTCATTGGACTAGTGGTATGCAATACTATACTCTCTTGTGATGCAAGGCAGTGGCAGTGAGCCACACCTCCCAATCAATTATGCAGTCAATAGGATAAACAACTGATACACTTATAATCATTCTGTACCCAGAAAGCCATTCTGATTTTCACTTTTAGCATGGTATTCAATAAATCACATGAGATATACTTTATTATAAATTTGGTTTTGTGTTAGGTGATTTTGCCAAACTGTAGGGTATTTTAAGTGTTCTGAGCATGTTTAAGGTGAGTTAAGCTAAGCTATGATGTTAGATAGGTTAAGTGTATTACATTCATTTTCAAGTTACTATATTTTCAACTTACAGTGGATTTATCAGGACTTAACCCCATCATAAGTTGATGGAGATCTGTATTTTGGGCTTATATCAATTTTTATACTATTTGTTTAATCAAATAGTTTTCATTATTCAATTTCCCCTATTTTAATTTGATACATGTTCTTTAGTAGTTACTCTATAAATTACAACCTGAACACTTGACTTATTATACATAAATATAAATTATTTAGAGCTTCCCTAGTGGCTTACTGTTAAAAAAAAAATCTGACAGTGCAGGAGACACGGGTTTGATCCCTGGTCTGGGAAGATCCCACATGCCATGGAGCAACTAAGCCTGTACCACAACTATTAAGCCACCCATGAGCCACAACTACTGAAGCCCATGTGCCCTAGAGCCTGTACTCTGCAACAAGAGAAGCCACCACAATGAGAAGCCCACGCTCCACAACTAGAGAGTAGTCCCCACTTGCCGCAACTAGAGAAAAGCCCCCACAGCAATGAAGACCCAGCACAGCCAAAGATAAATAAAATAAGTAAATAAATAAATGCAGATTATTTTACCATTTCCTGATAATGCTAGATCTTTAGGATAATTCCATTTATCTCCATTTTCATTATTTTTGCTTTATATTTTAATTCTACATATATTTTAAATTCTAAGAGACATTTTTAGTATTGTTTTTCTTACATGGTTAGCATTTTTTTTCATTTATTTTTATTAGTTGGAGGCTAATTACTTTACAGTATTGTAGTGGTTTTGCCATACGTTGACATGAATCAGCCATGGATTTACATGTGTTCCCCATCCCAATCCCCCCTCCCGCCTCCCTCTCCATCCCATCCCTCTGGGTCTTCCCAGTGCACCAGCCCCGAGCACTTGTCTCATGCATCCAACCTGGGCTGGTGATCTGTTTCACCCTTGATAGTATACTTGTTTCATTCTGTTCTCACAGAACATCCCACCCTCGCCTTCTCCCACAGAGTCCAGAAGTCTGTTCTGTACATCTGTGTCTCTTTTTCTATTTTGCATATAGGGTTATCATTACCATCTTTCTAAATTCCATATATATGCGTTAGTATACTGTATTGGTCTTTATCTTTCTGGCTTACTTCACTCTGTATAATGGGCTCCAGTTTCATCCATCTCATTAGAACTGATTCAAATGAATTCTTTTTAATGGCTGAGTAATATTCCATGGTGTATATGTACCACAGCTTCCTTATCCATTCGTCTGCTGATGGGCATCTAGGTTGCTTCCATGTCCTGGCTATGATAAACAGTGCTGCGATGAACATTGGGGTGCACGTGTCTCTTTCAGATCTGGTTTCCTTGGTATGTGTGCCCAGAAGTGGGATTGCTGGGTCATATGGCAGTTCTATTTCCAGTTTTTTAAGAAATCTCCACAGTGTTCTCCATAGTGGCTGTACTAGTTTGCATTCCCACCAGCAGTGAAAGAGGGTTCCCTTTTCTCCACGCCCTTTCCAGCATTTATTGCTTGTAGACTTTTGGATAGCAGCCATCCTGACTGACATGTAATGGTAATGTTGTGGTTTTGATTTGCATTTCTCTGATAATGAGTGATGTTGAGCATCTTTTCATGTGTTTTTTAGCCATCTGTATGTCTTCTTTGGAGAAATGTCTGTTTAGATCTTTGGCCCATTTTTTGATTGGGTCATTTATTTTTCTGGAGTTGAGCTGGAGGAGTTGCTTGTATATTTTTGAGATTAATCCTTTGTTTCTTCATTTGCTATTATTTTCTCCCATTCTGAAGGCTATCTTTTCACCTTGCTTATAGTTTCCTTTGTTGTGCAGAGGCTTTTAAGTTTAATTAGTTTCCATTTGTTTATTTTTGCTTTTGTTTACATTACTCTGGCATGTGGGCCATAGAGGGTCCTGCTGTGATTTATGTCAGAGTAGTGTTCTGCCTATGTTTTCCTCTAGGAATTTTATAGTTTCTGGTCTTACATTTAGATCTTTAATCCATTTTGAGTTTATTTTTGTGTATGGTGTTAGAAAGTGTTCTAGTTTCATTCTTTTACAAGTGGTTGACCAGTTTTCCCAGCACCACTTCTTAAAGAGGTTGTCTTTTTTCCACTGTATATCCTTGCCTCCTTTGTCAAAGATAAGGTGTATGTGGATTTATCTCTGGGCTTTCTATTCTGTTCCATTGATCTATATTTCTGTCTTTGTGCCAGTACCATACTGTCTTGATGACTGTGGCTTTGTAGTATAGTCTGAAGTCAGGCAGGTTGATTCCTCCAGTTCCATTCTTCTTTCTCAAGATTGCTTTGGCTATTCGAGGTTTTTTGTATTTCCATACAAATTGTGAAATTATTTGTTCTAGTTCTGTGAAGAATACCGTTGGTAGCTTGATAGGGATTGCATTGAATCTATAGATTGCTTTGGGTAGTATACTCATTTTCACAATATTGATTCTTCCAATCCAACCACATTTTTTTAAAATTCTCTTCATTCCTACTTATATTTCCATGCTTCTCTTTGGAAGCATTTTCCTTCTGACTGAAGAATTCCTCTCAGCATTTATTTAAATACAGCTTGCTGGTGATATATTCTCTATTTTTATTTGTTTAAAAACATCTTTATTTCACTTTTACTTTTAAAAGGATATTTTCAGTTGGATGCAGGTTTATTTTTTTAAAGTCTGAAACTACTGTTTTATTGCTTTCATTGTTTGTATTAAGAATCAGACTAATGTCTTCTGATTGTTCATTCAAAGATACTGTATCTTTTTACTGTGAGTGGTTTTAAGATTTTCATTTTGATTTTCAACTGTTTGCATGTGATGTGCCAAGGAGTGGTTCTCTTTGTTTTATACTGCTTTGAGGTTACAAAGCTTCTTGAGTCTGTTTATTGATATCTTTCATCAGTTTTGGAAAACCATCTGCCATATTTCTTCAAATATATTTTCTTCCTCATTATTTCCTTTTTTCCATGATTCTTACTTGATATATATTAGCATTTCTGACTGTGACCAACAAGTTTCTTATACTGCATTTTTTTACTCATATACATATTTATTTTTGATTCTGTGTTTCAGTTTGGACCTGTCACTCCATTTACTCTTTTACTATGTCTTGTGTGCTATTAAACCTATCAGTTGGGTTCATTGAGCTCTTGTGGGGTTTCCAACCCAACTAGCCATACTGTGATTCAGTTCTAATGCTAATAATCAGACTTAACATCAGATTCTTAAGGGCTTAGTCCTCCTCAAGATTGACCTTACCTCAGATGTTAATGGCCACAGTTCACCTGGTCCCCAGGTCCCCCTCACTTCCAATCAACTGGCTGCAAATTCAGGAATTCCCATGACCCCCTCAGAGTCAGTAGCTCACTAGAATGAAAAACACTATACTTAAAATTACAGTTTTATTGTAAAGGTTACAGATCAGGAAGAGCCAAATGAAGAGACACATAAAGAAAGGTCTGAGAAGAAACATGGAGCTTCTGTGCGCTCTCCTTGTGGAATCTGGGCATGCCACTCTTCTGGCACATTGTTGTATTTTAAATCCTGGCTTGCTGACTCCAGTGTCTGTATTACCCATTGGTCTGTTTCCATTGGTACAATTTAGGGTAGTAATAAATATGACCATTTAAGAGGTTGTATCAATGAACATTTTAATCTGAAAGGGAGATAGTGACCCATTGTGCTCTCTACTAGATATTAAAATGTAGTCAAAGTATATCAACTCATTCAAAATTTAGCACTGAGAAATAAAATATAATAAATGGAACATTAAAACTTATTTGTATTCTCTTGGTGGTATTTACTTCATAAAGCAAGAAAGTACACCATATCAGGGTTATATGAATCCTTAAAAATCATTATCAGTGTCTCCTAAGAAAGGAGAAGGCACAATTGGAATGACTTTTGTTGTGCATGCATGCTCAGTCATGTCCAACTCTTTGCCACCCTCCTCTGTCCATGAGATTTTCCAGGCAAGAATACTGGAGTGGATTGCCATTTCCTCCTCCAGGGAATCTTCCTGACCCAGGGGTTGAACCCATGTCTCCAGCATTGGCAGGCGATTCTTTTATCACTGAGCCACTGAAGAAGACCATAGGAAAGACTACAATATTAATTATAATACTGTTATGTCGATGAGGGCATGGCATGCTATACAATCTATATGACTTTTATCTAAGGTCAATAAATTGATGAAGAGTACAGCTTATTGCCTCTGACATAATTTTTATAATATTCAGCTACTATCCACCATATTTAATATTATCTTAACTGTCTGTTCCCTTTCTTTCCTCAGGCATCCTTTTATATTTCTTATGCTTTAATTTTTCATCCCTTTTTTTTTTCAGTTTCCTCAGTTGATACCCATAGACATTGATACCTCTACCTCTGTCATTTAGGCCCTCACCTTTAAGACACTTAAGGCATACAAGTGAATGATTGTATGTTCCGGTAAAAATTTCCTAAGCCACTTAAAAAAATTCTATACAATATAATGATGCTGTCAGAATTTGGAAAACTAGTTCTAATTTGTTTCAGATGAAAAAAATCCCTTTTTAACACCATGTATTTTAAAGTATATGCTGCTGTGTGTGCTCAGTTGTTCAGTCATGTCTGACTCTTTGCAACTCCATGGACTGTAGCCTGCCAAGCTCCTCTGTCCATGGAATTTTCCAGGCAAGAATACTAGAGTGGGTTGCCATTTCCTACTCCAGGGGATCTTCCGACCCAGGGATCAAACCTGCATCTCCTGCATTGGCAGGCAGATTCTTTACCACTGTGCCACCTGGGAAGACCCTATTTAAAAGTATATATATACTGTTTAATGATCTCAAAATACATGTAATTTAACTATTTTTATTTATTTAAATATCTCTCCGAGTTGATGTTACCAGTTTATTAATTTTTAGAAATAAACCATTTTTCAATACTCAGAAAAAAGTTTTAATTACAACTATAAAACGTGTTTTTATTTCCTGGAGTTCTTTAAATGAAATTAATGCAGTCTTCCTTCACAAAAGCTTGTTCTTTGCATTCACTAAGAACTCATTCATAAATAAAGAATACTACTATTGTAATAGACATTTCTATTGCTGAAGTAAGTTGAGTAGTATTATGTGGTATTCTACAACATGGCACTTCTGTTTTGCTTTATGCTTTTAGTTTTGGAACTACAACAGCATAAAATACTCATCATAAAAATACACTGAAAGTTTTTAAGAAGGAGATATTTGTTATAAGTGCAAGTTTCTCTTGTCAGCTTCAAAATAACATGCTTCCTTTTCACTTATTTTTCTTTCAATGAACAATTATTGAGTGGCTATTCTGTGGAGATACAAAAATAGATAAAGTCTATGTTTTTGTAGAGCTAATAGAATCTGGTAGAGGAGATAAACTGAAAGGGCAGTAATTTTAACAAAATGTGGTGAGTGGTATGATAACATTTATTCTTGGTGCTATGAGAGCATATATAAGGATTAGTGAACCTTGAGTAGAGAGCAAGGATGGCTTCTTATAGAAAATAATGCTACGAGCTAAATTTTGAAGGCTGAATAAGGGTTAACCAGGCAAAGGAAAGGGCGAATAAGGTTTTTCTGGCTGAAAGAAAAATGTGATGTTTTGAAGCATCATGAGGCTTACAGAAAACTCTGAAATGAGGTTAGAGAGTTAGGCCAGATTGTTTTCCAGAATATTTGAACAAAGCAAGCATGAAAAGAGGCCACTGAATAATTTAATTTATATTGTAGAGAATGAAATACATGTATATCCATCTTTAGTGTCAACTAATTTAATAAAAGTTGAATAGTTTCTTTTGTGTAATACTCCTTAAAAAAACATATAACTGTTTCAGTATTTGAACTATGTTAGTATGGATATTTGTTCATAATTTTGAATGTGTTTTCCTTACGTTTCTAATGCATTATTTTCAAGAAACTAAACCTATAAATTTTTTAATCATATTGGATTAGAATAAATTCCAAATAGAACCAGTTTTCCCATTCAAGTCTGTTTTTATAACTGTTTGTTATCTTTTTTTAATCTTTTGTAGAATTCCTGTACCTCAGCCAGAAACTTCTTCACAAATAAAAGGAAGTACACCAAGCATGCCAAGCTCATCCCACTGTATGTTGCTTTGATGATGATGACGATTTTATGGAGACTTTGTGGAACACTATTATTATATACATATTGCTATTTGATTTGATTCTGCATTTTTGGGTTGTGCCTGCCACTAGCTAATATAAGTACTTTAAATAGATATGTAGCTAGTTATTTTTGTTTCTATTTTTATTTATATTACCTTAAATCCTTGTCAAAAGTACTAGTCCCAAATTGTTCTGAATTTTGGACCAGTACATCACTTAAATCCCCAAGAAAAAGAAATGCAAAAAAGCAAAATGGCTGTCTGAGGAGGCCTTACAAATAGCTGTGAAAAGAAGAGAAGTGAAAAGCAAAGGAGAAAAGGAAAGATATACCCATTTGAATGCAGAGTTCCAAAGAATAGCAAGGAGAGATAAGAAAGTCTTTCTCAGCAATCAATGCAAAGAAATAGAGGAAAACAATAGAATGGGAAAGACCAGAGATCTCTTCAAGAAAATCAGAGATACCAAAGGAACATTTCATGCGAAGATGGGCTTAATAAAGTACAGAAATGGTATGGACCTAACAGAAGCAGAAGATATTAAGAAGAGGTGGCAAGATATGACCCAGCAGTACCACTTCTGGACATAACACACCGAGGAAACCAGATCTGAAAGAGACACGTGCACCCCAATGTTCATCGCAGCACTGTTTATCATAGCCAGGACATGGAAGCAACCTAGATGCCCATCAGCAGATGAATGGATAAGGAAGCTGTGGTACATATACACCATGGAATATTACTCAGCCATTAAAAAGAATTCATTTGAATCAGTTCTAATGAGATGGATGAAACTGGAGCCCATTATACAGAGTGAAGTAAGCCAGAAAAATAACATTACAGCATACTAACACATATATATGGAATTTAGAAAGATGGTAACGATAACCCTACATGCAAAACAGAAAAAGAGACACAGATGTACAGAACAGACTTTTGGACTCTGTGGGAGAAGGCGAGGGTGGGATGTTTCGAGAGAACAGCATCGAAACATGTATATTATCTATAGTGAAACAGATCACCAGCCCAGGTTGGATGCGTGAGACAAGTGCTCGGACCTGGTGCACTGGGAAGACCCAGAGGAATCGAGTGGAGAGGGAGGTGGGAGGGGGGATCGGGATGGGGAATATATGTAACTCCATGGCTGATTCATAAAAAAAAAAAAAAGAGGTGGCAAGAATACACAGAAGAACTCTACAAAAAAGGTGTTAATGACCCAGATAATCACGATTGTGTGATCACTCACACTCACCTAGAGCTGGACATCCTGGAATGTGAAGTCAAGTGGGCCATCACTACGAACAAAGCTAGTGAAGGTGATGGAATTCCAGTTGAGCTACTTCAAATCCTAAAAGATGATGCTGTGAAAGTGCTGCACTCAATATGTCAGCAAATTTGGAAAACTCAGCAGTGGCCACAGGACTGGAAAAGGTCAGTTTTCATTACCCAATCCCTAAGAAAGGCAATGCCAAAGAATGCTCAAACTACCACACAGTTGCACTCATCTCACACGCTAGTAAAGTAATGCTCAAAATTCTCCAAGCCAGGCTTCAGCAATATGTGAACTGTGAACTTCCAGATGTTCAAGCTGGTTTTAGAAAAGGCAGAGGAACCAAGAGATCAAATTGCCCACACCCAATGGATCATCAAAAAGGCAAGAGAGTTCCAGAAAACCATCTATTTCCACTTTATTGACTATGCCAAAGCCTTTGACTGTGTGGATCACAATAAATTGTGGAAAATTCTGAAAGAGATGGAAATACCAGACCACCTGACCTTGAGAAACCTGTATACAGGTCAGGAAGCAACAGTTAGAACTGGACATGGAACAACAGACTGGTTCCAAATAGGAAAAGGAGTATGTCAAGGCTGTATATTGTCACCCTGCTTATTTAACTTCTATGCAGAGTACATCGTGAGAAACGCTGGGCTGGAAGAAGTACAAGCTGGAATCAAGATTGCCAGGAGAAATATCAATAACCTCAGATATGCAGATGACACCATCCTTATGGCAGAAAGTGAAGAAGGACTAAAGAGCCTCTTGATGAAAGTGAAAGAGGAGAGTGAAAAAGTTGGCTTAAAGCTCAGCATTCAGAAAACTAAGATCATGGCATCTGGTCCCATCACTTCATGGCAAATAGATGGGGAAACAGTGGCTGACTTTATTTTTCTGGGCTCCAAAATCACTGCAGATGGTGATTGCAGCCATGAAATTAAAAGATGCTTACTCCTTGGAAGGAAAGTTATGACCAACCTAGACAGCATATTAAAAAGCAGAGACATTACTTTGTCAACAAAGGTCTGTCTAGTCAAGGCTATGGTTTTTCCAGTGGTCATGTATTGATGTGAGAGTTGGACTATAAAAAAAGCTGAGTGCTGAAGAATTGATGCTTTTGAACTGTGGTGTTGGAGAAGACTCTTGAGAGTCCCTTGGACTGCAAGGAGATCCAACCAGTCAGTCCATCCTAAAGGAGATCAGTCCTGGGTGTTCATTGGAAGGACTGATGTTGAAGCTGAAACTCCAATACTTTGGCCACCTGATGCGAAGAGTTGACTCATTTGAAAAGACCCTGATGCTGGGAAAGATTGAGGGCAGGAGGAGAAGGGGACGACAGAGGATGAGATGGTTGGATGGCATCACCAACACAATGGACATGGGTTTGGGTGGACTCCGGGAGTTGGTGATGGACAGGGAGGCCTGGCGTGCTGCGGTTCATGGGGTCACAAAGAGTCGGACACAACTGAACTGAACAACACTTAATAAATTGGTTCTTTGGTAGTACATTCCTTCAGATGTACTATTTTTAATTAACAGAAGAATGAAGTAGGAAGTTTAATTTTTTTTTTTTTACAATAACCGTAGTTAAAGATAGTTGTAGTTTCAGTTTTCAGGTTCATCTCTGAAGTGATATCATGACACAAATTTAGTTATGGCAGGGTATCCTTAAAGTGAGTTTGTTTAAAGCAGATCTTATAAAGGGTCATCTCTGTAGACATTTCAATACTTTAGATCCTTCTTGTTTTATGAATTATTCTTATTTGAGAATTGACTTCTAGTCAGTCTGACAGATTAAGAACCCACAAAGGGATTTGGATTGTACTCCCCCCCAAATAAAAGATAGAAAATAAGGGGGAAATCATTATAGTATGAATATATAACCAAGCTGAAAGCAAGAATTAAAAATCCCTAAGTGGCATAAACAAAAAAGATTAAATTTAGTGGCAAGTAGGAACTAAAACTAAAATTGCTCATGGACATTTAAGAACTAGAGGCCTAAATGATCATAGACTGAGGTGTAATAACTACTTAGAAAGCAGAATCCAGAGCACAGGCCTCTTGCATTTGAAGTAGAACCAATATAAACTTGAAAGGTTATTAAGGGTCGGATTAATTATTGCCATCAACATGGGAAAATATCAAGGAGCTTCCTGTATTCCCTGGACAATGAGTAGGAAAAATTGCATTGACTTAGTACCCACTGACTTGAATTAGAAAACCGTTGTTAAATATCAAATTCTTTTTCATTGGTCTATATGTATGTCCCTATGCCAGTATACAGTATTTTGATTACTGTAACTTTGTATCAGCTTTTGAAATTGGGATGTATGAGCCCTCCAACTTTGTTCCTGTTGTTCAAGATTGCTTTAGCGTTGAGGACTCTTGTGATTCCATATGAATTTAAGGATCCATTTGACCATTTCTGCAAAATAAGCTTTTGGGATTTTGATATGGATTGCATTGAGTCTGCAGGTGGTTTTGGATAGTATTGACGTCTTAATAATATTAACTTTTCTAGTCCACGAACATGGGATTTCTTTCCGTTCATTTTTAGGTATTCTTTATTTCAACAGTGTTTTGTAGTTTTCAGTATAGAAGTCTTTCACCTCCTTGCTTAAATTTTATTCCTAGGTATTTTCTTCCTTTTTTTTTTTTTTTTTTTTTTGGTATTTTCTTCTTTTAGTTGCTATTTTAAATGGAATAGCCTTTTAAATTTTCTTTTGAATCTCTTTACTTTCTATAGGTCTGTGGAGATTTTTTTTTTCTTTTGAATGAGTTTTGGTCATTTTTTTTGTTTTTATGAATTTGTTTCATCTCAGTTTTCTAATTTATGGTGTGTGATTGTTCATAGTATTCTATTTTAATCCTTTTTATCTCTGTAATGAATCACATTTTATTTCTGAATTTAGTTATTTATGTCTTCACTCCTTGGGTCAGTAGAGGTGAAGATTATCAATTTTGTTGGTCTTTACATAGGACAAGCTTTTGGTTTCTTAGATTCTATTATGTTTTTTATTCTCTTTCATTTATATTTACTTTAAGCATAATGACTTCTGTCACTTCTAGTTCCTTTAAGTTTAATGTTACATTATTGAATGAGATCTTTCTTTTTTAATATCAGTATTTATGTTGTAAATTTCCCTCTGGTCACTACTTTCACTGAATCCTATAAGTTTTTATGTTGTATTTTCATTTTTGTTCATGTACTGTAATACTATACCTCGGGGTTGGTTGGTTGGTTGTTTTTTAACTTGTGTGAACAGAGGCAACTCAGTCACTCTATATGTCAACCTACTCATCTCTGAAATTGACAGCGGGCTTCCCAGATGGCTCAGTGGTAAAGAATCTGCCTGCCAGTGCAGGAGATGCGGATTCAATCCCTGTGTTGGGAAGATCCCCTGGAGGAGGAAATGGCAACCCACTCCAGTATTCTTGCCTGGGAAATTCCATGGACAGAGGAGCCTGATGGGCTCCATGGGGTTGCAAAGAGTTGGATGTGACTGAGTGACTTGCATGCACTCAAATGGGAGTGCATTTACTTCATAAAATTGGCCTAAGACTTTTAAACAGATGTTCGAAAGGTCTTTTTAAACTGTAAATGTTTCTCAAAGTTGTCAAATTTGTATAGCATCCCTCTACAGGAAAAAATCTGGAAACTAAAAATAATCAGTTAATTCTTGACAGATTATGTGAGTATAAACCCTTGGATGTGTTACCGTATGAATGATTGGTGTAATTTTTTACTTTTTTTGAATCTATATGATTTTCATAATGAATTATTTTGCCCAGGCTTATAGATAATTGCCTTTATATCTCATTTCTCTTTATTTTTTCTTGATTATTATCAATATTTAAAATATATTAATAACTTAGCTATTCAGAGAAACTAAACCTTAAAGAAACTGATAATAAAATTTAAATGGTCAGAATTGTTTAAAAAAAAAAATACAGAAATGTAACTAGAGTGCGAGCAAAAGCTCAAATCTTATTCAGTTAGTGTAGTGTCCCAAGCCCCCAATATGGCATTTCTGTTAACGAGATAGTCTCTCAAGAAGTGTCTGATACATGAAGTTGATAATGGTTCTTTCTAATTTACAAAACTCTTTTCATTTTTTTCTTTTTAAAATTGAGGTATAATTAGCATATAACATTATATTAACTTCAGGTGTACAACATAGTGGTTTGGTATTTGTATGTATAGCAAAATGGTTACCACAATAAGTCTAGTTAACATTCATTACCATACATCATTATAAAAATTTTTTTTCTTGTGATTAAAAAGATCTACTCTTAGTAAGTTAAAGATATGCAGTATGGTATTAACTATAGTCACCAAGCTGTACATTACATCTCCATGACTTATTTATTTTATAATTTTTGATCCACTTCACCCACCCCCTCCCAAACCCTTGTTTCTGGCAACCATCAGTCACTTTTCTGTATCTGTGAGCTTGTTTTTTTGAGTGGTTTTTTTTTTATTCCACATATAAGTAAGATCATATAATATTTGTCTTTGTCTCACTTATTTAACTTAGCATAGTGTCCTCAAGATTCATCCAAGTTAAGATTTCCCTTTATGACTGAATAATATTCCTTTGTATATATACCACATTTTCTTTACTGATTCATTCACTGATGGGCACTTAGGTTGTTTTCAGGTCTTGGCTATTGTAAATAATGCTACAGTGGACATGGGGGTATATATATCTTTGAATTAGTGTTTTTATTTTCTTTGGATAAATACCCAGTAGTGGAATTGCTGGATCATACTGTAGTTCTATTTTTATTTTTTTGAGGAACCTCCATACTGTTTTCATAGTGGCTGTACCAATTTACATTCCCACAGTGCATAAGGGTTGGTTTTTTCCACGTGCTCACCAACACTTGTTTATTCTTGTATTTTTTCTAATGTTCATATTAACAGGTGTGAGATGATATCTTGTGGGTTTGATTTGCATTTTCCTAGTAATAATATTAAACATCTTTTTATGTACCTGTATGCCAACTGTATGCCTTTGGGAAAATGTCTATTCAGATCCTCTGCCCCCTTTTTAATCATATTGCTTGTTTTTGTTTACTGAGGTAAACAAATTCTTTATATATTTGGATATTAATCCCGTATCATATATGATTTGCAGTCACTTTCTCCCAGTCGGTAGGTTGCCTTTCCATTGTGTTGATGGTTTCCTTTGCCATGCAGAAGCTTTCTAGTTTTACATAGTCCCCTTTGTGTTATTATACTTCAGGTTTAATGAATGAATTGGATCTATATGTGTTAACATGGTTACTAAAGTATTCCCAGATATGTTTCATGTTAGTTTTGGAAATTATTATGTGTATAAATTCAGAAGTACTCATTTTGTGAATATATAGCTAATTTGTATATGCAATTTTTTTTTCATTTATTTTTATTAGTTGGAGGCTAATTACTTTACAATATTGTAGTGGTTTTTGTCACACATTGACATGAATTAGCCATGGATTTACATGTATTCCCCATCCAGACCCCCCCCCCCCACCTCTCTCTCTACCTGATCCCTCTGGGTCTTCCCAGTGCACCAGCCCTGAGCACTTGTCTCATGCATCCAACCTGGGCTGGTGATCTGTTTCACCCTTGATAGTATACTTGTTTCGATGCTGTTCTCTTGAAACATCCTACCCTCGCCTTCTCCCACAGAGTCCACAAGTCTGTTCTGTACATCTGTGTCTCTTTTTCTGTTTTGCATATAGGGTTATCATTACCATCTTTCTCAATTCCATATATATGTGTTAGTATACTGTAATAGTCTTTATCTTTCTGGCTTACTTCACTCTGTATAATGGGCTCCAGTTTCATCCATCTCATTAGAACTGATTCAAATGAATTCTGAATGGCTGAGTAATATTCCATGGTGTATATGTACCACAGCTTCCTCATCCATTCGTCTGCTGATGGGCATCTAGGTTGCTTCCATGTCCTGGCTATGATAAACAGTGCTGCAATGAACATTGGGGTGCACGTGTCTCTTTCAGATCTGGTTTCCTCAGTGTGTATGCCCAGAAGTGGAATTGCTGGGTCATATGGCAGTTCTATTTCCAGTTTTTTAAGAAATCTCCACAGTGTTCTCCATAGTGGCTGTACTAGTTTGCATTCCCACCAACAGTGTAAGAGGGTTCCCTTTTCTCCACACCCTCTCCAGCATTTATTGCTTGTAGACTTTTGGATAGCAGCCATCCTGACTGGCATGTAATGGTAATGTTGTGGTTTTGATGTGCATTTCTCTGATAATGAGTGATGTTGAGCATCTTTTCATGTGTTTGTTAGCCATCTGTATGTCTTCTTTGGAGAAATATCTGTTTAGTTCTTTGGCCCATTTTTTGATTGGGTCATTTATTTTTCTAGAGTTGAGCTGGAGGAGTTGCTTGTATATTTTTGAGATTAATCCTTTGTCTGTTTCTTCATTTGCTATTATTTTCTCCCAATCTGAGAGCTGTCTTTTCACCTTGCTTATAGTTTCCTTTGTTGTGCAAAAGCTTTTAAGTTTCATTAGGTCCCATTTGTTTATTTTTGCTTTTGTTTCTATTATTCTGGGATGTGGGTCATAGAGGATCCTGCTGTGATTTATGTCGGAGAGTGTTTTGCCTATGTTCTCCTCTAGGAGTTTTATAGTTTCTGGTCTTACATTTAGATCTTTTAATCCATTTTGAGTTTATTTTTGTGTATGGTGTTAGAAAGTGTTCTAGTTTCATTCTTTTACAGGTGGTTGACCAGTTTTCCCAGCACCACTTGTTAAAGAGGTTGTCTTTTTTTCCATTGTATATCCTTGCCTCCTTTGTCGAAGATAAGGTGTCCATAGGTTCGTGGATTTATCTCTGGGCTTTCTATTATGTTCCATTGATCTATATTTCTGTCTTTGTGCCAGTACCATACTGTCTTGATGACTGTGGCTTTGTAGTATAGTCTGAAGTCAGGCAGGTTGATCTCCAGTTCCATTCTTCTTTCTCAAGATTACTTTAGCTATTTGAGGTCTTTTGTGTTTCCATACAAATTGTGAAATTTTTTGTTCTAGTTCTGTGAAAAATACCATTGGTAGCTTGATAGGGATTGCATTGTATATGCAATTTGATTGTGCTAGGTATTTTGAAGATTACAGAGTTTAACATCTTATCCTTTGTATCTGGTAACTTAAGTAAATGAGACATACACTGAAAAGCTAGCAATAAACAGTGATAGTACTACTGAGATCATAAGACATTATAAGTAGCTTCTGACTTGCACAGTCCTTTACAAAGTCTATTATATGTTTGCTGCCAAGCACAGACCTGATCACTGACTGGAATACTCTGTTTTTTTCCAGTCTTGTAGATCATGCACCAGCATGTGGACATTGAAGGCAAGCAGGAAAGAGGCAAAGGAAATAGCTCTTCCCAATCCCCTATGCCTTCATACACCCCTACCTATCACTCTTATCCACACAATGAAATGCTAGTGTAGATTCAGTGAAGAAACAGAATCACCACACATACACATTTATACAATGTCCTTTTTCAACTCACAACCTAAATGTGGTCTTCTGAAATTTTTCCTCATTAAAATATATATCCATTCTCACCAGGAATAAGGGTAAAATGATTCACTAAAATAAGAATGATTACTATAATTCTGATAAATAATTATATATATATATGTATGTATAATTTTGCTAGGTAATTAAGCTGTATTTTGGTTATGTGCATATGTGTGTGCTAAGTCACTTCAGTCGTGTCTGACTCTTGTGACCCTATGGACTGTAGCCCACCAGGCTCTTCTGTCCATGGGATTCTCCAGGCAAGAATACTGGAGTGGGTTGCCGTGCCCCTTCCAGGGGATCTTCCCAACCCAGGGATTGAACCTGGGTCTCCTGCTTTGCAGGTGGATTCTTTACCACTGAGCCACCAGGGAAGCCCATCTTAGTTATGTATTGGGCCTAAAGCATAATGTGTTTTGTATGGTAATATTAGTAATATTCAAGCTAAAAAATAATTATAGTATATGATTTTCCATTTTTAGAAAAACCTGAACTCTAGATACATTTTGTCTCTTTCCTAATTATTGCCCTTGAAATCTTACTGTTCACAACCAGTGACTGCCAATATCTCCTGTACTGATTTCATACCCATTTGTATTAATTTTGAAACATATAATTGGGATAGTTACAGTCCCAAGTTACTAAATTAAAAAACAATGCATGATTTTTTTCAGAAGAACTTTTTCATGTGAGCATTAAACCTTGCCAGTTCTTAACACTCAAATGAGAAAACAAGCACAGAAAATATATCAGACTTATTCCTGTCAGTGTGAATCAGAGGATTTTTTTTTTCCTATGGAGTAGGTGTAATTATTTAATGTTTCCAAATTGGAATGGCTTATAACTTGTTCTTTGCATAATATATTTTATTTTATTTTATTGCATAATATATTTTAGAACAAATCAGTCAGGAATTCTCACTATATTGGGTTGTAATATCTTATTGCTGATCTGATTATATACTTTTATTAGTTTAGATAAGAGGAATTCATTTCTAGAAGATAAAAAGGATTAAATCCAAATCTTCAGTTTAGTCCTATTAGAGTTTTCCTCTTGGCTTTTTTTTTTTTTATCAGCTAAGAAGTCTTTTTTTTTTTTTTTTTTATTTTTTTCATTTATTTTTATTAGTTGGAGGCTAATTACTTTACAGTATTGTAGTGGTTTTTGTCATACATTGACATGAATCAGCCATGGATTTACATGTATTCCCCATCCCAATCCCCCCTCCCACCTCCCTCTCCACCCGATTCCTCTGGGTCTTCCCAGTGCACCAGGCCCGAGCACATGTCTCATGGCTTTTATTGAGTCCTTTCCTTTTCACATGTGATTATATGTTCTATCCTTTTTGTTATCAAGTGTATTATAGGAAGTTAAGTGTGTTCATCAACTAAATTTTGAGAATTAAAAAGAAATTCTTTTGTAATATTGCAGTATTTGAAATTCCTGGTAAGAAGTTCAACTTCATCTTCTCTCAAAAGTCAGTCTAATATTTTACCTCGTAATAAATGTTCAGTCTCTGTCTAGGGTTAAGAAACCAAGAAAGTAGTCTGGGGATATGGAATAAAGTCCAAAAGCAGAAGTGATATATTAACCACACTGAAACCTTGCTGTTGATACGCCCTTCTGTCTCAGCAAGGTCTTTTATATTAGGAAAATAATGAACGCCAAGGCACGGGCAGCATACAAGGAAGCAATTCAGCAGCCTTATTAAACTTAGGGATGGAGTTTCGAGAAAACAACTTGCTTCAGGTTGTCTGAGCTAGCAGAACTGACAAAGTGAGAAGTTCTAAAATCTGGCTTTTTTACTGATTCTACTCTATGTCTACAGTTTCCAGTGTATATTATTCAATTAAAATATTATTTTACCAAATTCCTTAGTGCAGTATCTGGTACATAATATGTGTTGCTGAGTGAATGAATGAATGAGTGAATGAATATCATAGTGTGTAAGAGATAAATTATATTCTGCCTTAGAAACTAAATATGTTAATTAAGTTGTACATAAATGATAAATGGACTTGATGACAGAACAATCAAGAGTTGAAGTGGTCTTTCAATTTAATTCCCTCTTTGTTTTTCATGTTATTTATATCTGAAAGGAATATCATATAAGTGGTCCTCTTGAAAGAGCGTTATATCCAAGAAATAGACTATATTTTGTATTTGTTAATTTTTAGCAAAATTTATTTTAAGCTTACCTTCCACCAGTAGTGAGGAGTGGTTCAATCTCTAAATGTTCTTATTCTCATGAATTTGACTTGACTTAAATTTATCACTGAAATTAAAAGGAATATTTGTTTGTTTAAGAGCATTTAGGAAAAATAGAAAAAGTATAAAGAAGATAATTAAAAGTCTCATTAATTCTAGCAACAGAGAAAACTATTTTTAATACTTTGAAGTAAAAGTTTATTTTGAAGGTGAATTTTAGTTCATTCCTCACTTTAATAAGATTTATCTTTTGGACATTCAGTTTATGTTTTCTAGGTGGCTGTTTGATTTTTACAGTTAATTAAGCTGTTAATCTGCTTCTTTGTACTGAATTACCTGATTTCATTAGTTTATAGGTCAGTTGTGTTTATCTCATTGTTTCTTTAGCAGGTGGAGAAAACTCCAGTGGTGCCTTGGTAGCAAGAGCCAGAAAAACTATAAGTGATAAATGGGAAAGTCAGCTGTGGAAAGAGAAGAAGTTCGGCTTGATAGATCACCTGCATTACAGCCAGGTTTATCCTGAAAGTATTCCACGAAAGTTTAGTTTCGAGCACAGACATTTTCTTAGTCGGCAGTTTAATTCTCAGCCTGCAAAATACATACCACCAGAAGGAAGGGTCCCAAAACTTGATAATTTTAAGAGCGTCCGAAGCCTTGGACATTTTGAATTAACCATCTTAGGTAAGTCACCTGTTCTTTTCTTTGAATGTTACTGTCTTCTTGTGCTTTGTTGCTCAGTCATGTCCGACTCTTTGTGACCCCATGGACTGTAGCCCGCCAGGCTCCTCTGTCCATGGAGATTCTCCAGGCAAGAATACTGGAGTGGGTTGCCATGCCTTTCTCCAGGGGATCTTCCCAACCCAGGGATCGAACCCAGGTCTCCCACATTGCAGGTGGACTCTTTACCATTTGAGCCACCAGGGAAAGCCCTTGTTAATATTATTTACTTGACATAATCTAAATACAGATGATACTATTTTGCTTAAAAAAAAACTAAACACTCCACCTCCACCCACCCCCAAAAAAATGTTAAACCCAAAGAGAGCTCCTGTTTGGCTCAAACCAAAGGAATGGGAACACATTCTAGAATACATGAAGCTTTAATTGTGGGCTTTTAAATATTGGCAAATCCTTGGAAAGTATTTGAGGAGAGAAGAGTAGGAACCAAGGGAACTTTTCTATCCCCTGACTGACTCTCTCTAAAACTGATTTTCTTCTCCTTTAGACACCACTTTCTTGCTCATATTCTCTGCCTTTCTTTCTCAGTGCATCTGAACCATTGAAGGGTAAAATGTCAGTTAAAGAGAAAGGGATAATAAAGAGAAGATCCTATGAACTTCTGTCTGTTTAGCCTGTGAAGAAAATAAAATTCTCAAGTAACTTAGGTTGAAAAGAAAGAAGCTACTGAAAAAAACTGTCTTGTCTTTTCTCCTTTTTTGGCCATGCCGCACAGTATGCAGGATCTTTGTTCCCTACCAGGGATTGAAACCGAGTCCCCTTCAGTGGAAGCTCGAAGTCTTAACCACTGGACCACCCAAGAAGTCCCAAAACTATATTGTCTGATAAGTGACAATAAACTTATTTTCTCAGGTTGTTCTAAACTGACATGTAGCTATGGAACTTATAAAAATTTAAAGTCAACACATTTTTAAACTTCATTTTTAAATTTTGTTTCTCGTGAATGAAAAATGTACACAAAAATTAATTATAAAATAAAATCTTAGCCAAAGTGAGAGGGAAATTTTTTATTTGTACTTGAAAGGAAGATCTGATTAACTTAAGTGAAAGAATGATAAAATGCTATTAGCAAATTAATTTAAAGCCTGAAAGAAAATGCATTTCACGGTTTTTATATCTCTAGTACTGGAATGAATTACCTTGACCTTTATCAAGATTCCTTTTTCCCCTTTACTCTCTCCCACTCTTCTTCCCTACCTCCTCACATATAAATATTACATCCATGTGATTGTGTATATGTATATAATTTATGAAAAGTATGAATTCCCACTGACTGTTAACAGATCTAAGTTTCAAATGCTTCTTTTTACTAGACTGCATTGCTTGGTCTCTTAGGGTAGTTTATCAATCTTAGTTTTATATCCAGGAAACAAAAATTACAGCAGAGATTTCCCATATATCACAAGAATTAGCCATGAAAATCATGAGTTCATTTGGAGTCATAGAACTTGAATATTTTTCTTCTTTTCAACATGTTACTGATCCTCTAAACATTTCAGCTATCTTATGTATCACCTAAAAGCAAGATTCAGATGTAAAGGAGGCTAATTTGTTGTTACACCTAACCAGCTGTAATTCATGTTAGAATTGGACTGTTTTCTATCCTACCATTTTTCAAGGACGTAAGTGGATTTACAGGGATAAAAACATTGAAAAATAAGCTATATGTGGATTAAATAAAACAGAACGTTTAAAATAAAACAGAAAAAGTAAGTATTACTGCTGCTGCTGCTGCTGCTGCTCCTAAGTCACTTCAGTCATGTCCAACTCTGTGCGACCCCATAGACGGCAGCCCACCAGGCTTCCCCGTCCCTGGTTACCAGCATTCAGTAGTAATTTTCTGTGAGTTTTCTTGCAGGAAGGGAGAAAAGGGATTGTTCCTGATGAGGTACTTAATTTTAAAGATAAAAGAAGTCTGGATATCTTCTAGTCTTACCTACTAGATAGGTAAAAGTCAGGCCATGATTAGAAATCATGTCTTCCCTTACCCTTATAATGTCCCTCCCCCCTCTCTCTTCCCTCTTCCTATAACTAGTTTGTTCTCTATATCTGTGAGTCTGCCTCTTTTTTGTTATATTCACTAGTTTGTTGTATTTTTTAGATTCACATATAAGTGATATCATGTAGTATTTGTCTTTCTCTGTCTGACTTATTTCACTTATATAATGCCCTCCAAGTCCATCCATGTTGCTGCAAATGGCAAATTTCATTCTTTTTTATGGCTGAGTAGTATTCCATTGTGCATGTATACCACATCTTCTTTATCCATTCATCTGTTTATGGTCCCTTATGTTGCATCCATATCTTGGCAGTTATCAATAATGCTGCTGTGAACATTGGGCTGCATGTATCTTTTCAAATTAGTGGGTTTTTTAATATATATATAGCCAGGAGTCATATGGTAGCTCCATTTTTACTTTTTAATGATGGCTGATCTGACAGGTGTGAGGTGATACTTCATTGCTCTGCTGTTTTAGTGTGAAAGCAGTCATAGACAATGTGTAAATGAATGTGCCTGACTATGTTTAACTAAAACTTTATTTATAGACAGTTAAATTTGAATTACATGTAATTTTCATGTATCATGAAATGTTTTTTTTTTTTTTCCAACCATTTAAAATGAAAAGTGTCCTAGGCCATGGATCCTTCGAAACCAGGTAGAGGCTACATTTGATCCCTGCCCTAGCTCGTAGTTTGCTGACCCCTATTCTAGATCCCTGTTTTCAGATATAACTGGCTAAACCAATGAAGGCAGATAAGTCTGAATGATTTTTAAAGTTCTTCTGACATGAAGACTGTCCAACCTACACTGATACTATCTTTTAGTAGTTTATTATCCTTCAGCTTTATCTTACTGATCTCTGGAGGACCTAGTAATTTTGAAGTATCTTATTCTGGGAGCCAGAAAGTTTATTCAGACCATAATCCCATTACTTGGTCGTTAGCTTTAACTGGTCTAGGGTGAATCATTATTGAAAATACTGCACGGAATTATTAATCTTCTTCCCACAATTCAAATGGCTCCCAGCAACCAATTGGGTACTGTGGCAATATCAGAAACCTATCCCAAAAGTACCAATTCTTGTGTTAATAATTCTCGTTATGCCATCTCATTTGACTCAAATAAGTAGATAGTATGTGTTAAAACCTCAGCCCATTGCCTATTACATAATAACACTTCAAAGAGAAGATATTTTAATGAAGTAAGATGAAATTTTCAATGTGTTTAGCGCAAGTATAAGCTTTTTAGTCTGTTGGTCAATTTTAAGAATTATTTCTCACTTAAAATATAAGAAGATACTTCTCAAAAGCTTGATTGGACTCAGAGATGGCATTAGTACATCATTGATTCTGCAAACACTAATTTATTAATAGTTGCCCATGAAATGCTATGAGTCAATTAAAGCTTAAGTGTTCTGTCTTCAATTTGCATTTGACTTAGACAGTAAGGAAAATAATTACTCAGCCAACCTTTAGTAAACCTCTGAAAGCCATCTGTTTATCTCTTGGATATCAAGAGATACAAACTCCAGTAACAGTAGGTGTAATTTAAGGAGAGAGTTAAGATAGTGTTTTCTTGACTTTTTAATCAAGATTTTTTGTCAAAAACTTTTGTATCATTCTTTTCCTTTTCTGAAAAATGCATTTAAATCATCACAAATTTTAAGTAAGTAATTGCATTAACTGTAACATCAAAGTAATGTAATATGTTGTAGTTACATGGAAATCATAAGGCTTTACTTATCTTGATTTTTTTCTCCTATTAAAGCAACCAAACAGCAACATAATTCCTGCCCTCCTTGGTACTAGCTTGCAGGCTCAGGACCAATTATTTGTAGCCCTGAGGTATGCCTCCTTCCATGTTGAAGCCTACTTGAACCATTAAAATCTGAGTAGAACTGGATTCCCTCACTCTTGGTTTCTTCACTGGCTGTATCCTCAGGATATCCTATTCCACTGACATGCTTCTCATTCTTGTATCTCAAATGGAGCAGCACACTGGATTGTATGGGTTACTGTTGCTACCCCTTAATTCTGTCCCATATTCCATTGCATAATAAAAGTAATTTAATCCTTAAACCTTAAGTACCTACTATCAGATTTCATCAGTGTAAGACACACTTTTTTCCCCATATGTTAACATCTTTTAAAATGGATATGGATCTTATAATCGATGCCATGCCTTTGTTTAATTGGTAGTATTTTTTTCCTTAGTGGTGTATAAAATGATCATCTTAAAAAACAATGATGTCTTAGATTTCATAAAATATAGCATATACCAAGTACTATGCTAGGTGGTGGGATCCTACCCAACACATACACACACAAACACACGGACCTTCATTGGAAAAGGAATACAGTGATAACGAAGAATTTGAGAGGAAGATATATAAATTGCATACAATACACTTTACAAGTGAGGAATATGAGCTTATTTGTTTGATTTTCTATTTCTCTCTAATTTTTAATATAATCCACATATATTGCCACACTTACCTAGGTAGTATGTTGTGAGTTACCTAAGTAACACATAAATTGTCACCATTGAAGTGCATTATACCTGTACATTGTGGGGAGGATATTGTGTTCATCTCTTTTGCTATTGTGAATATGGATGAATTTATATTTGAATACAATGCACAAATGTCCTAAAGTCTAACTAGTTGAAAATTGTACATTGAAATGTGCACGTTACATTCTTTTACTCAATTTCACACAAATATTTACTGAGCACCTAAGGCATGCTCAGTGCTGTTCTGGGGACTGAGGTTACATGAGTTAATGCAAAAGATAACAGTCCTGTGGTGAAATGAGATATGGTAATCAATGTTGAAGAGTGCTGTCATTGGAAATGGCTAAATTTTAAATGGAGTGGTCAGGGAGGTCTCCCTAAGAAAATAACATTTCACCAGACACCTAACGGAGGTGAAGGAGCAAGCCGTGTGTTTATCTGGGGAAAGAACATTCTATGTACAGGAACATCAGGTTCAGGGGCCTTGGGCATATTTACTTATACATTTGCACTCTGAACTCTAGTTTTAGCCAAACAACTCATGACAAATTTTACCAATAATGTTGAAGCTATCACAGTATTCTATAATTTAGAAAGCAACTCATAATAGTATCAATGACACAATGATAATAAAGCTATCTTCCTAAAAATCAAGGTTTCCAACTTGATATTTTCTCAATTCTAAAGCACTCTTTCTCTTATTTTACATTTGCAAGTTGGAATGCATCTTATGGTTAATGGGTACATTTAATGCAGTGTTTTCTTTTTATTGAAAACCCATTATTAAATTGATGGTATGCCTTAGATTTGGTATTAGAGTCAAGGAAATAGGATACCAGTATGTGCACACTGACATGAGTTTTGCAGCATTACTGAGTTATAAGGGAGTTATAATACTGAATTGGAATCCACAGTAAATTCTAGATTGTATGACTATTTTAGTTTATGAATACCAGATTTTAATAATCCTTAAAAAGTTTTAAGTAGCCCTTAGTTGTTTATTAAGTTAAAGCTATGGAACTTGGTGTTGTTTACCCATAAAAAACAAAGAACAGACTTGCGTTTCTGGATCAGTTTACAGCTTAACTGGAAGGACTTGTTTTTTTTTTGTTTTTTTTGTTTTTTTTTTACAGCTTTAGTCATCTTTATTTGTGTTAGGAACCTACATTTTTTTTTTTCTTTTTTTTTTTTCCATTTATTTTTATTAGTTGGAGGCTAATTACTTTACATCATTACAGTAGTTTTTGTTATACATTGAAATGAATTAGCCATGGATTTACATGTATTCCCCATCCCGATCCCCCCTCCCACCTCCCTCTCTACCCGCTCCCTCTGGGTCTTCCCAGTGCACCAGGCCCGAGCACTTGTCTCATGCATCCAACCCGGGCTGGTGATCTGTTTCACCCTAGATAATACACATGTTTTGATGCTGTTCTTTCGAAACATCCCACCCTCGCCTTCTCCCACAGAGTCCAAAAGTCCGTTCTATACATCTGAGTCTCTTTTTCTGTTTTGCATGTAGGGTTATCATTACCATCTTTCTAAAGTCCAGGACTTGTTTACATATCGTTGGCTCATGCTCTGTACTTAAGAATTGCTATGGGATGAATAGGGTAGATACTGAAGTCATAGAATCTATAGGACTTGCTGACTAAATATCAGGGAAGAATGAAAGGGAAGAGTTAAGGATAACTTCTAAGTTTCTGGTTTTAGTGTCTGGGTGGAATTCAGAGTTTTCAAGCTGTGCTCTGCATATTTTTCCTTGATCCAGTCAAGATGGTTTCCTTACTCTGTCCTTACTTTTGGCTTCTCCCTGTCCTACCTGAAATACCCTTCTCTCTGTTTATTTAAATGCTACTCATGCTTGAAGACCCAGCTGAAACCCTTGCCTGTCAGAAGTCTTTTTTTAATCCACCCTAGTTGACACTGACCCTCATAAAGAAACAACAGACATAGGTCAGGATGCATGGTGGTGATTCCCCCAAGCTGCAACCTTTTCTAGCCCTAATGGTGAGTGACTGAAATTTTTCTTGTATGTTTGAGGACAAATGGAACCTTGGTACTTCCATCCCTGGCCTTGCTTGAGTCTTACACCATAAGTCCAAAATGGCAGTAAGAAAACCAGTAGTTATCTCTGAATTCTCTTGTCCTGTAATGGCATCTATCATAAATGATGATGAAAATTCTCTACATGTCTTCATTTTTGTGACTAGGCTGTTCTCTAGATATTAAAATTTAAGCCGTCCATCAATATGTAAAAGATTTGGGACTGTTATTTCCAGTGATGATGCTAGATTACTCCAAAGTGTCTGCCCTTTCAATCAGTAGAATGTATTCATGAGCATTTGCACAGCAAAGGGTTTAGTCTCTTAGTTTTGAAAGTTATTTTTTTACAGTTATGAAGCTATCTGGCACATGTGAGGATCAGACCATCAGATCTGGCCTCATTAGCACCATGTTACTAACTACACTTTTAATAATGTGTGATTTTTCTGTAACAGGTCTGAACCATGAGATAGCAATTGATGTGGCTTTCCTCCCCATGTATTCTCTACAAGATATCCAAACATCTCAAGTAGACACATTATTAACCTGCATGAATTATAGCTGTGTGTATCCACAGGCATCAGCTGCCACTGAAAAAGTGACAAGTTCAAGAGTACTTGCAGGTAAGACAATCTCAGGATCTATGCAGTCAGAAAATAAAATTAATTAATAATGCAAATGGTCCTAACTTTAAGATGTTACTATATAAACAGTTCTAGCTTTAACGTTTGATACAGTTTAAAGAGTTATTTGGTAAAAGTACCCAAAGATAAATGGGAACATATTTTAAAATAAAATTGGATAGATTAATGGTTTCTATTCCAGGCTGGCATTAAGAATATTCTTTTATAATACATTTCTAAATGTAAGTATTTGCTAAACCGAAGTGGTATGCATATGGAACAGTGCAGCTTCTACTCTTCTCTTTTTTTTTTCTTTTTTTTTTTTAATTTTTTTTTCCATTTATTTTTATTAGTTGGAGGCTAATTACTTTACATCATTACAGTAGTTTTTGTCATACAGTGAAATGAATTAGCCATGGATTTACATGTATTCCCCATCCCGGTCCCCCCTCCCACCTCCCTCTCCACCCGATCCCTCTGGGTCTTCCCAGTGCACCAGGCCCGAGCACTTGTCTCATGCACCCAACGTGGGCTGGTGATCTGTTTCACCCTAGATAATATACATGTTTCAATGCTGTTCTCTTGAAACATCCCACCCTCGCCTTCTCCAAGACAGTTTGTCCTTTCACCTTATAATTGCCTGAAATCTCAGTGCCTCCATACTGTGTGCTTAGTCACTCAGTTGTGTCCTATTCTTTGTGGCCCCATGGACTGTAGCCTGCCAGGCTCCTCTGTCCATGGGATTCTCCAGGCAAGAATACTGGAGTGAGTTGCCATGCCCTCCTCCAGGGGATCTTCCCAACCCAGGGATCGAACCCAGGTTTCCCACATTGCAGGCAGATTCTTTACCATCTGAGCCACCAGGGAAGCCCAAGAATACTGGAGTGGGTAGCCTATCCCTTCTCCAGGGGATCTTCCGTGACCCAGGAATCAAACTGGGGTCTCCTGCATTGCAGGTGGATTCTTTACCAGCTGAGCTACCAGGGAAGTCCCATACTATAGTACAGTACAATTGTTTTCTCTTATAATTACTTAGTTATTCAAGTGCTATGCAATAAATTCCTTGAGGACTGCTAAGCATGTGTGTAATCCCAATAGTGAAACCCTTCAACCAACGAATTGTTTAGGCTGCTATATAACATCCTGAACTTTAAATCATTTTTATATACGAGTAAAATTACATGTCCAATTATACTTATCCTATTCACTTTCTTCTGTCATTTCTATTTCCTAAGCATGTGGTAAAGTTTCTAGCCATTTTCATTGAGCTTATATGAATATTCCCTTTAAAAAAGCACTAAAGAAAGGCCTTATTATCTTGGGATTTTGTGGTGGGTCTTTCTAAGCTGATGAAACTCTTGAGTGTATGTTGTTTTTAAACAAGTCTTAGCAGTTGTGCCTGATGATGAAGTAACTTTTGGCAGTAATGGTTACTGCAAACTGAACTTCCCTGGTGGCTTAGATGGTAAAGAATCTGCCTGCAATACAAGAGACCCAGGTTCAATCCCTGGATTAGGAAGATACCTTGGAGAAGGGCATGGCAACCCACTCTAGGATTCTTGCCTGGAGAACTCCGTGGACAGAGGAGCCTGGTGGGCTACAGTCCATGGGGTCACAAAGAATCAGACACAACTGAGCAACTAACACTTCACTTCAAACTGAACTTAAGGATCCAATTTTGTAAGAGGTTCTTTATTTTTCCCACAGTCCATTTTAAAGATGATATAACTTGCAGTATTACTTCTTACGGGGTTTCCCAGATGGCTCAGTGGTAAAGAATCCGTCTGCTAATTCAGGAAACACAGGAGATGTGAGTTCAATCCCCTGGGTCAGGAAGATTCCCTGGAGGAGGAAATGGCAACCCACTCCAGTGTTCTTGCCTGGGAAATCCCATGGACAGAGGAGGCTGGCAAGCTGCAGTCCATGGGGGTCACAAAAAGGCAGGCGCAACTGAGCATGCACACACATTACTTCTTACATTTCAGCTCCTTAGACTGTCAGTGACTCCAGATTTGGTAATTAGAGACCTAATCTGTACTTTAAATGTTTGTGGAACTCTTGCTCTTGTTTCATTGCAGTATCTTGTTTGCAGTATCCACTTCTGTCACGTTTCTTCTGCTGTCTGTGTATGTTATTAACGATATAAAAAAATGAAGACAAAATTCACAGTTACCCACTACTTGCTAGTGCCAGCGTTCTTCCAGCAGTCACGAAATATGATCATGTCAGAATACCTGGTACCATTCTACCAGAGCAGTTAATATTTGGGACATGAAGGGCAAGAATCTCTAGAAGAGAGAAGTGATACAATCAAAAGCAAGGTAATTCATTTCAAACATGGAATACCATATTTTTCATGGCATAATGATAGTGTCCATTTAGCTCTGTGCAAAGCATTGTGCCTGGACATTTTACATAAGTTACAACTAATCCTAACAAGAGCCTTGCAAGGTAAACATTGTTATACCCTGTTGATAGATGATTAGACTGAAGATCAGAGAGTTTCATCAGCATAGATAACAGCTAGGATTTGAACACAGATCAATTTGATTCGAAACATTTCCATTCTCTCTAATTACAAACGAAAAGATAACTATACATGAGACAGCAAAAGAGACACAGATATAAAGAACAGACTTTTGGACTCTGTGGGAGAAGGCGAGGGTGGGATGATTTGAGAGAATAGCATTGAAACATGTATATTACCATATGTGAAATAGATGACCAGTCCAAGTTCGATGCATGAAACAGGGCACTCAAAGCCGGTGCACTGGGACAACCCAGAGGGATGGGATGGGGAGGGAGGTGGGAGGGGGGTTCGGGATGGGGGACACATGTACACCCATGGCTGATTCATGTCAATGTATGGCAGAAACCACCACAATATTGTAAAGTAATTAGCCTCCAGTTAAAATAAATTAATTTTTTAAAAAATAAACAGAATAATGTAATGCAGTGGCTTACAGTATAACATTGGTATCATTTTTTCAACATTTTTAGGAACTAGTTTTTTTATTATAAAAGCTATCCATGTTCATAATTTAAAAATTCAAACAGTACCAAAAGGTATAGGGTAAAACTGAAAGTTTCCCTCGCTGCCTTTGAAGGTTCATCCCTTTCTACCAGCCCATCCACTCTCTGGAGATAACCTGTATTTGAATGCTTTAAGAAATTATTTTTACATATGACAGTATATTCTTTCTGTCTCACATACACGCACACACACGCACACATACAGTCTGTTTCTCTCTCTCTCAGATACATACATGGAATTATACTAAACATGGTTTCATAACCAACTTTTATCTTTTAACACTTGAATAGCTTTCATGTTAGTATCAATATATAGAGAGCTACCTCTTTTGTTTTAGTAGCTATAAATATTCCACTGTGTAGCTATACCAGTATTTACTTAATTAGTCCCGTATTGATGGACATTTAGATTGTTTCCAAATGTCTTTTATACTGGCAAACAGTACTGCTATGAGTATCTATATCTATCTGTGTGTGTGTGTGTGTATGTTGTTGTTGTTTAGTTGCTAAGTTGTGTCTGACTCTTTTGTGACCCCATGGACTGTACCCTGCCAGGCTCCTCTGTCCATGGAATTTCCCAGGCAAGAATACTGGAGTGGGTTGCCATTTCCTCCTCCAGGAGATCTTCCTGGATTAGGGATTGAACTCGCGTTTTCTGTGTTAACAGGCAGATTCTTTACTGTTGAGCCACCAGGGAAGCCCCATGTGTATGTATATATAATCTATAATCTTTGTGCACTTATATATCTGTAAGATGAATTATTCAGTTCAGTTCAGTCCCTCAGTTGTGTCCAACTCTTTGTGACCTCATGGACTGCAGCACGCCAGGCCTCCCTGTCCATCACCAACTCTGGAGTTTACTCAAACTCATGTCCATTGAGTCAGTGGATGCCATCCAACCATCTCATCCTCTGTCATCCCCTTCTCCTCCCACCTTCAATCTTTCCCAGAATCAGGGTCTTTTCAAATGAGTCAGCTCTTCGCATCAGGTGGCCAAAGTATTGGAGTTCAGCTTCAGTGTCAGTCCTTCCAGTGAATATTCAGGACTGATTTCCTTTAGGATGGACTGGTTGGATCTCCTTGCAGTCCAAGGACTCTCAAGAGTCTTCTCCAACACCACCATTCAAAAGCATCAATTCTTCAGCACTCAGCTTTCTTTATAGTCCAACTCTCATATCCATACATGACTACTGGAAAAACCATAGCTTTGACTAGACAGACCTTTGTTGGCAAAGTAATGTCTCTGCTTTTTAATATGCTATCTAGGTTGGTCATAACTTTTCTCCCAAGGAGTAAGCATCTTTTAATTTCATGGCTGCAGTCACCATCTGCAGTGATTTTTGGAGCCCCAAAAATAAAGTCTGTCACTGTTTCCACTGTTTCCCCAGTCTATTTGCCATGAAGTGATGGGACCAGATACCATGATCTTAGTTTTCTGAATGTTGAGCTTTAAGCCAACTTTTTCACTCTCCTCTTTCACTTTCATCAAGTAGTTCTTTCATCTTTAGTCCTTCTTCACTTTCTGCCATAAGGATGGTGTCATCTGCATATCTGAGGTTATTGATATTTCGTCCTTCTTCACTTTCTGCCATAAGGATGGTGTCATCTGCATATCTGAGGTTATTGATATTTCTCCTGGCAATCTTGATTCTAGCTTGTGCTTCATTCAGCCCAGTGTTTCTCATGATGTATTCTACATATAAGTTAAATAAGCAGGGTGACAATATACAGCCTTGATGTACTCCTTTCCCTATTTCTTAGATGTCACCAAATTTAGAATTTTGGTATAAGTGAAAAGTTAAAGTGTTAATCACTCAGTCATGTGACTCTTTGTGACCCATGGACTGTAGCCATGAGGCTCCTCCATCCATGGGATTTCCTGGGCAAGAATACTAGAGTGGGTTGCCATTTCCTTCTCCAGGGGATCTTCCCAACCCAGGGATCGAACCTGGGTCTCCTGCATTGCAGGCAGATTCTTTACTGTCCAAGTCATCAGGGAAGCCCAAAATTTTGGTAGGTATTTTCAAAATGTCCTTCAAAAAGGTTATAACGATTCACACTTCAACCAAAAGGAAGAATGCCACTTGACTCACTCCCTTAAAAATACTAGATAGTATCAGTCTTGTTAATCCTTGGCAGATGATAGGCAAAATGTATCATTATTTTCATTTGTGGTTCTGAATTATTTCTAAGGTTCAATATCTTCATATATTTATTGGCCATTTATATTTTTCTGTGAACTTTCTAGAACTTTCTATGCTAGTTTTTTTCCATTTTTCTATGAGTTCTTTTTTTAACTAATTTGTAATTTCTTTCTGCATATTGAAGAAATTTAACCCTCATTGTGTGTTGCAAATACTTTTATCAGTTTGAAATTTATTCAATGGGAATCTTGTTTTGATTTTTTAAGTAATTTTATTTTTATGTATGCAAATATATCAGTCTTTCCTTTTTGTGGCTATTGATTTTATGTCAGACTCAAGAAGACATCCCTCAGTCCAAGATTTTTTTTTTAATTCACTGGGTTTTTTTTTCTTATACTTTTATATCTTTTTTTACTCACATATTATTTGTATTGTGGTAAAATATGCATAACATAAAATTACCACTTTAACTATTTTAAAGTGTACAATTCAGTGACACTAAGTACATTTACAATGTTGTGCAACCATCAATGTTAACCATTTTCAGAACATTTTCATCATCTGGAAACAGAAACACTATACCTGTTAAACAATAACTCCCCATTCCCCCCTCTCCTTAGCTCCTGATAACCTCTATTTTACTTCCTGTCCCCATGAATTTGCCCATTCTAGACATCTAAGTGAAGTAATGCATTTTAGTTCTTTTCAGTCTGACTTACTAACTTGGTATAATATCCTCAGGGTCCATCCATGTTATATATATCAGAATTTCATTTCTTTTTATGTCTGAATAATCTTCTGGTGAATGTATGTACCACATCTTTTTTATTCATTCATCTGTTGATGGACATTTGGCTTGTTTACATCTTTTGACCACTGTGAATAGTTCTGCTATGTAAATTGGTGTGCAAGTACCTGTTTAAGTCCCTGCTTTCAGTCGTTTTAAGAATATCCCTAGGGTTGGAATTGCTGAGTTGTATGGTAGTTCTATATTTAACTTTTTGAGAAACCAGCAAACCATTTTCCACAGCAGCTGTACCATTTTACATTCCCATAAGCAATCCACGAGGATCCCAATTTCTCCACATTCTCAACAACACATTATTTAGGGGGGTGGGGTTTGGCTCTGTTTTTGATTGTTTTTTATAACAGCCATCCTACAGTGATATCTCATTGTGGTTCTGATTTGCATTTCCCTAATTACAAATGATAGCATATTTTTATGAGCTCGTTGGCCACATGTATATCTTCTTTGGAGAAATGTTGATTTAAGTCCTTTGCCCATTTTTGAATTGTGTTGTTTGGGCGTGGTTTTTTTTTTTTTTTTTGCTTTTGTTAATATGGTTTCATTTTTATAGTTTAAAATTTTAATCCATTTGGAATTTATTTTGGTATAGAGAATGAGATGGGGGATCCAGCTTAATGTTTTTCCAAGGGATTAGCCATAGTTCCCAAGTCATTTGTTGAATAATACTGATAAGATATTAAAATTGTTATTATACTTTTAACTATTAAGTACAATAATATATGTATGTGTATACACACACACACATACACATCCCACCTCTTTGAAAGCAGTTTCCATTGATAAACATTTCAGAAGCATAACATGGTATATAATTTTATTATCCTCTAGGTAATCTGGATTTCAGATATTATGTTCAGAGAAAGGAATGACACACTATATTACAAGATAGGTTAGACTGTGCTGCAGTACAAAGCAATTCCAAAGTCTCAGTGACTTAACACAGTAAAAGTTTGTTTCTTGCTCAAGTCAAGTCTGATGCAATCAGTTATTAGCTTTCTCCCCAGCAGTGATTCAGGAATGCAACCTGCTTCCATCCTGCTGCAGCTCCAACAGGAACAAATGACTTCCAGGGTTGTCTAGGCAGAGGAAGAAAGGGATGAAGGAGACTAGCTTGTAATTGTGTTGGAGCAAAACTGCTACATCACTTCCACTCACATTCTCATTTGCCAGAACTTATTTACATTATCTCAACCTAACTGGTGACTCAGTTAGGTGGTTAAGAATTTGCCTGCAGTGCAGGAGACCCAGGTTTGATCCCTGGCTTTTGAAGATACCCTGAAGAGATACCCTGAAGAAGGGAATGGCAACCCATTCCAATATTCTTGCTTGGGAAATTCCATGGATAGAGGAGCCTGGCAGGCTACAGTCCGTGGGGTTGCAAAGAGTTGGACACAACTGAGCGACTAATGCTAACCTAACTAAAAGGAGGCCAGGACACTTTGTCTCCCATGTGACCATGAATAGGAAATGGAGTGGTAAACACATAGCATTCCTTTGTCACACTCACCTTATGCATATATGATGTTCCTAAAAATATACAATTTTCGTACTTCTAACAATTTAAAATGAGATGTAGAGAAGCTCATTTTATAGGTAAAATCTATAATCCTCTTGAAACAATTCCTTTGTAATATAAATAATAGCATTGTAATTTAATAGCAGTGTATTTTTTTAAGCAGGGTATCTATTAGTTCTGTTTACTTAAACTTATTTACATGATAGCAAAAGTTGTATACAACAAGAATGAAGTTTATAGTATGAATTGCTTGGATAACATAGAGCACTTTTTATAGGCAACTGTGTAAAGCACATTTTATCTATTTAAAACTTTTAAGACACTTTGTTTTACTGCCCATCAAAATACATTTATAAATAGAAAAGAACCAGTATGGTAACAAGAGAAGCAATATTACATTTAAAGAAAACCTCCAAAAATTTGTAATTTAATACCAGTTTTTCTTAAGTAGAAAATGATGGTTGCTGACATTTAATTGTTATGTCAGCTACCAAAGTGCTTTTTCATGCATTTAATCCTCAGAGCAGCCTATATGTAGTTACTACATGAGCAGATTGAAGCACAGAGAGGTTGTCATTTACACAAGTAGGCAGAGTCCTAAACAGAAGACTCACTTATACATTTTGTTGCAGGTACTGCGTAACTCAATATTTATAAATGACATGATAACAATTAGAATTATTAAGGTTTGGGTTTCTGTTGTTAGCATCAAATCTGAAGATCTTAAAATCTTTCCAAAGCATCTGGATTAAAGTCCATTCCAATCAAAGAAAAAGAAAACTATATAGTACTAGCAAGTTTGTTTTTTTTTATCTTTTCACTGTGCTGGGTCTTTGTTGCTGCATGGGCTTTTCTTTAGTTGTGGGTGAAGGGGCTACTCTCTAGTTGCAGTGCACAGGCTTCTGTTCTGGTGGCTTCTCTTGTTTTAGAGCACGAGCTCTAGGGCACAAGGCCTTCAGTAGTTGCAGCACATGGAGTCAGCAGTTATGGCACAGGCTCAGTAGTTGTTGCACACAGGCTTAGTAGCTCTGCAGCATGTGGGATCCTCCCGAATCAGGGATCAAACCCAGGTCTCTTGCATTGGCAAGTGGATTCTTTACCACTGAGCCACCAGGGAAGACCTAGCACTTTTATTATATTCATTGTGTGTTAGTGAACTTGCACAATTTTAAATAATTCATCGGGCTTCCCTGGTGGCTGAGTGGTAGAGAGTCTACCTGCCAGTGTGGGAGACATGGGTTTGATCCCTGGTCCAGAATGATTCCACATACCTTGGAGCAACTTAAGCCCATGTGGCACAACTGCTGAGTCCATATGCCACAACTACTGAAGCCCACGTGCCTAGAGCCTGTGCTCCACAACAAGAGAAGCCACCACAATGAGAAGCCTGTGCACTGCAACTAGCCCCCACTCTGCAACTAAAAAAAGCCCATGCAGCAACAAAGACCCAGCAAAGACAAAAATAAGTAAAACTATTAAAGATGTAAAAAAAATCATCAGATTTTGTGGCAGATGTGGCTTTCATGTGAAGCTGATGAAATCTAAGCTCCAGGAGTTCTCACTTGCATAAATCCCTTCCAAGGCCCTTCTGGGGTTTTTTTTGGGAGGTATTTTTCTTTCTGTTTCATAAAGAGGGCCACCAAATACTGTACCTTTTCAGGCCCCATAAAACATAGATGCACTGCTGGCCTTTTAGCACATTTTTTTAGAGAAGTAGCTCTAGCACAAAAGGTTCAGTGCCCATACCTTGATGCCAGACTGTCCAGTTTAGAATCACCCTGTGACTTTGGTTATTTTATTTAACCTCTAAATGTTTTAATCTTCTCATATTTAAAATGAAATCTTTGTCATGTGTAGTCACAGAAATCTGTGATACAGTAGCTTAGTAGTGGTCAGGTACTGTTTTGAAAGAGATTCCTTAAATACCATTTTACCCAAGAAAAGGAAGGAAAAACAGTACTCTCTCATTTTTTGCAGATTGACTCTGTGTTGTGGCACCCCTTTGGTGCTTTGTTGTTGTTTTGTTGCTCAGTTGTGTCCAATTCTTTGTGACCCCATGGACTAGCCTGCCAGGCTCCTCTGTCCATGGGATTCTCCAAGCAAGAATACTGGAGTGGGTTGCCAGGCTCTCCTTCTCCAGGGGTCTTCCCCATGCAGGAATTGAACCCACATCTCCTACATTGACAGGTGGATTCTTTACTACTGAGCCACCAGGGAAGCCCCTTCAGTACTTAGCCAGTTGTTTATGATCCTGTCTTAGCCCTCATTTCTGCTCTGCAGAGACTGATGGTTAGCCAGAAGTGAACATTGAGTGTTTTCTCAGACCTTTTCTGAACATGCGTACAGCACTGGGCATATACGTGACCACCTTGATTCCTTGAAATACACAGGAAGTCTTAAAAAGCCAATAATACTCCCCCCCCCATCTCTTTCCCCATCTCCTTCCTCCCCAGGCTTTTTGGTCTGTCTATTGCTTGTCCCAACTTTATCTCCTGTTCTGTCTGCTCTGATCAATGCTTTTGCCTTAATATGCTTTCGGCAAAAGCCACTGGTAAAGCTACCCTAGTTGTGGGGATGCTCCAAATTGGGTAAAACAAAAGCAGTTTCTTGCATCTGACCTTGAGGGAGCTGCCTAACAGATCAAAAATACACAACCACATCTTTGAGAAAAAGGTCAGCATTGCTCCCTGTACCAGGAGGTCAAGCTGCCATCTTCAGGACTGTTGCTGATTTGGGGAGTAGGTGGGCAATTCAAAACAAGCACACTCTTATCACAGTGCAGCAGAATCTCTCTTCATTAATCTTTCACCAGGTGGTTAAGTTTTGTTCTAAATTCCAGAGTTCTGCAAAAGCTGATCTGAGAGCTTTTTGCCAGCTTATAAGTTGCTTTAGTGGAGGGAGAGAGCCCTGAAATTCTGTACTCTGCCATTTTCATTAATGTCTCAGCCAATCCCCTCTTGATAAAGGTGCTTAAGAATATCCAAAGCTAAGTGTTAGTTAATAAAGCTACTTCAAAGGAAATATACTTTAAAAGCAGCTTCAATTATTATTCTTACTTCGCTTTATATCTTAGAAGTTTTGTAAATAATAATTGAATTTCAAAATAGAAAAGTTTATTCTTTGTATATCCTTGAGGAGTACTAGGAAACTGTTTACTTAGCACCTAAATGACCTTGAAAATATGTAGATTTATTTAGTTAATTAATTAATTATGGGGAGTACCAGCTTGTATATTGACATTTTTTATAACATTTGTTTGATGTATTCACTGTTATCTGCAGAGATTACTGTGACATAACTCAATGGATATGTGTGATGAATTGGAGGGAAGAGGGGGAAAATAAAAGACACTGTTAATTATAAGAAAAATCAGCTTTTGTGATACTTAATCCAAGTAAATATTTATCTATTTTACAATACTTTTCATCTGTTTTACTTCTAGGCGATATTATCAAAGCAGTAGCTAAAATGGATAGATCACATGTCATCTGTATCTTGGATATCTGTAGTTTGGGGAACAATAAAGCAGAAGTCTATTTGCACAAAATTTATAAACCAAATAAAACTTCTTAAAAATTGGCAAATGAAATTACTAAAGGTTATAAATAAAGCATTGCTTTAAAGATATTCTGTCATTTTGTTTGTGATTTCAATAACCATTTCTCAGCAAGAATATTACATAAATTCTAAAGTTTTTGGAGCTACCACACTTCATTTTAAATTCATTACTTGAAAAGGTCATCAGAACAATTCTTGTGTATCAAGAAAATTCATGTTACTTGTTTCTATATGAGTATTATCTTGACTTAGAATTTGTGTTCACTGTTCTGTTTGTGAAAGTGTCCATCGTAACCAACTTTGCCACCCCCAGGGACCGTAGCCCACTGATTCCTCTGTCCATAGTGTTCTCCAGGGAAGATACTGGAGTGAGTTGCCATTCCCTTCCCTGTGATCATCTTCCCGACCTGGGATGGAACCCAGGTCTCCTGCGTTAGCAAGCAGATTTTTTATTTTATTTATTTATTTTTTTTTACCATCTGAGCCACCAGGGGTGGCTATCTGTGTAGCCATTTTATTCTACAGCCTCAGCATTAAGGCATCCCAACTTACAAGAGTAGCTTTTCATGGACATTTAGCATCTTTCCATTTTTAATTGGGTTATGATGGAATTCTCCCATCCAAGTTATAACCAGAAGAAGTTTGTGGTCATACACTAACCATACTCTGACCCTGCTTAGCTTCTGAGATTGGACAACATCAGGCACAGACAGATGGTATGGCCATAGACTACAGTGGAAAATTCTAAATTGCTAATTTGAGGATTACATTCCTCTAAAGCAATCAACCTGCATTTCTCATAACCAAGGTAGTTTCTGTCATTTTCAAAAGCACATGTGGATTGTTATATTCCAGTTGCCTTGGCCGTTAGTTTGGTCAGTAGTACAACGAGCATGCTGAATTCAGTTGTCGTAAGGTTTTCCACCCTATTGTGACTTCATACCCTTTGAATTTCTAAATGTTTTGACCAGTGTGTGGTCTTTTGTTCTTAAAATTGTGTTTAAAGTTAATTAAAATAGTGAATCCTCCTCATGTTAAAATTTTGAATGTATTATTAAAGAAGTTAAAACTTGTCTCTTTCTGAATGTATTTGGTGTCTTTCCTCCATATTTTTGACCTATAATAGACCTACATGTACTTGCTAAATGAGCCAGTATGATTCTTCCATATGGGTTTGAAACTTGTTTATCAAATAGAATCTGGGTTTTCATATTAAGCTATTAGAAACTTAAATAGGCAGTTCAGTTTTAGTGCCACATAAATGTTGGAGAAGGGAAAAATTAATACTTAAATAACTGCTGACTAAAAAACCCTCAGGCTGAGATTGCAAAATTATGCACTTTAACAGGTATGATTTCTGTTCTCATATTGAATGAAAAATATGAAATACTTTTTAAGATTCAAGATCTTTAAAAACAACTTCCATGGCAATTAGTTTTATAGTAATGTTTCTATTCAAGTTTGGAGTTTTAACATCTGTGTCTACATTTCCAGTTACAGAAAAATTGAATAGGTACTACGGTGATTTCCTAAGAAAAATAGCAAAGTATCACATCAGAAGACCTTATCTTCAAGTGACAATAAGTGCTGATTCTTCCCAAATCAACACAAGTACACTACTATGGTATCACTTTTATATTAAAAAACTGGTTTGTAAATTATAAAATATTACATAGTCTACCACAAGACCACAAACTGAAGTTTCTAATTTTAGATGGTACATGAGATGGTACATTTAAATCCTTTGGTAAGCTATTAAGAATCTGAGCACCTTTATCTTCTGTCACTTTTATTTCTTTGTTGGACTTATCCTGCATTAATTTTATTCACATTAAGACTAAGTCTTTAAAGAAATTTGAAACCCTTATTTTGTGACACTGGTAGCATTTGATGTTATTAAATATAGCTAGGTACCTTCTGCCAATATGGACTATCCATGCTGTGTCCTTGCTCAGTTGCTCAGTTTTGTCCGACTCTTTGCAACCCCATGGACTGTAGTCCACCAGGCTTCTCTGTCAGTGGGATTTTCCAGGCAAGAATACTGGAGTGGGTTGCCATTTCCTTCTCCAGGGGATCTTCCCAACCCAGGGATCGAATCTGTGTCTCCTGCATTGGCAGGTGGATTCTTTACCACTGAGCCACCTGAGAAGCCCCTTCAGAGCTCTGGGAAGCCAGTAAATGGTTTGTGGCCAGTGATATGCTTTGACTGGATTCATAATGCTTTAGAGTGGTAACTGTCTTCTGGAAAGAGAGTGGCATATAAGGAGGTTTGCAGAGACTGCTAGCTGTACCCTAATACCTATTCTCATAGAATAACAGTTCTCTCCATTTTTAGCTAAGCAGATAGCTACCTAGAATAAAGAATACTTTTCCTTGCCTTCCTTTGTGACTGTATGTGGTCTTGTGACACTTTTATTTGGCTTGGGCTAATATTAAAGTTAACTTACTTGTTTTGAACATACACCAAGTTAGTCACCCAGTCCAGAACTGGAAGTTTGCTCTTAAGAATCAAGAAGTATCTGTATTAGATACCATTCTTGTATCTAGTAAGCCCTGTACTTCATCTATAAATGATAGGTTTATCATAGCTCTTACTCAATCATATGGGAAAATCTGAAATTTTTCTTGCTTAAGGGAAGTTATTCCCTTCTCTATGCCTTTATTAATATTACATACCTTTGCTAAGATTCTTAATATGTATTAAGGTACTTAATAAAGATACAAGCAATAGAAAAAGTCAAGTAGTATCAAATGTTTGAAACACAACAGTGGTCCTCAAACTGGCTTCATATTGGTATCACCTGGGGAGTTTCAAAAATCACTATGCCAACATGTCACCCTCACCCCAAGTTTCTGATCTGGGTGTAGCCTGGACATCAAGATAGGTAACAGCTCCCCAAGTGATTATAATGTGCAGGCAAGTTTGTACACCACTAAAGTTACATACCACTAAATGGGTATATAGTCCCATTTCAAGCACTTCTTAGTTTTATTAGAGCTCAAGCTTTACCCAGTACATGGAACTTAACCTCCTATCTAGGTGCTGTAGTTTCACCTACACTCAATGCAGCTTCATCTTGAATTGTTCTGACAAGAAGGAAAAAAAAAACCTCATAGCTTTGAAACTTCTTTCATTTTTGTAAGAGTTCTAGCATGTCAGATCCAGAAAAGACTTGGTAGGTCAATTCTAATCCAACCTCTTTAATTGTGTCAATGAAGAAAAAGTCTAGGAGAACTTACTGTTTTCCTGAGGATATGACACTAGCTGCTGCCGTGTCAGCACATGCACAACATTTTGTCTTGTAAGAGAACTTCATGTTCAGAGAAGCATCTGAAGTACAAACAAACATCAAACCTTGGGGAGAAGGATAGTTAGGGAGTTTGGGATGGACAGGTACACACTGCTACATTTAAAATGGATAACCAACAAGGTCCTACTGTATAGCACAGGGAACTCTGCTCAATGTTATGTGGCAGCCTGGATGGGAGGGGAAGTTTGGGGGAGAATGGATACATGTATGTGTATGGCTGAGTCCCTTTGCTGTCCACCTGAAATTATCACAACATTGTTAATCAGCTATACTCCAATATAAAATAAGAATTAAAACATCAAACCGTTATAGATTGGGAATTGAAGCACTGTGAGGTTGAAATTAAATGACAGCAGCTAATCTGTTAAAACTACAACTAGATACCACGCTATTCATGTACAACTTGTATGATCTAAAGTTCTTAAATTGTATATTAACACATATAACAAAATCTAGAAAGATGGTACTGATGAACCTATCTGCAGGGCAGCAGGAGATGCAGACATAGAGAACAGACTTGTGGACACGGTGGGGGAAGGAGAGGGTGGGACAAATTGAGAGAGTAGCACTGAAACATATACATTACCATATGTAAAATTAGATAGCCAGTAGAAATTTGCTGTATGATGCAGGGAGCTCAAATCCGGTGCTCTGTGACAACCTAGAGGGGTGAGATGGGGTGGGAGGCCAGAGGGAGATTCTAGAGGGAGAGAACATACATATACTTACAGCTGATTCCTGTTGATATATGGCAGAAAGTAATGCAATAGTGTAAAGCAATTACCTCCAACTAAAAATAAATTTAAAAAATAAAGTTCTTAAATTTTAGAGTGCATGAGAATTACCTGGAGAGCTATTTAAAATGTGGATTCCTAGATATTTCCCTCTGATTTTGATTCAGGATGACTGGTAGTAGGAACCAGAAATCACTTTTGATAAATTTCCAAATGATTCTACTGTAGGTGTTAACAGAGAAAATCTTAAAAACACTGAATAAATTAGACTACTCATCCCCCAGCAAATTACCTTGAGTCAACTGGAAAACTGCACTGATGGGTATTTATTGTTCTAAGACTAATTTTACTTAACTGCAAAATTTTAAAAACAATTTAAAATTATCTTTGTAAGGTGTGACTCTGAAAGCTATAAAAGGAAACATAAAGGCACTTATATACAAGGTATATAATGCTGGCTACCATATAAAGTCATGCACTTCAACCATCAGAGCAATTTAAAATAGTTCAGCAAAGTTTTGTCATGAGCACTGCCACAAAGTGTTATGCAGAGTTGTCATTTAAAATCATATAATGATTTTCCTTTTAAAATCAATTTAATAACTAGTACAGAAGGTTAAATCTCTAGAACTTTACTAATGAATTATCTGTTGAATTGATCACAGATGTCTATTAGCAATCAGCAGATTAATCATTCTGACAATAATACTTCTATTTTCAATTTGATAGTTTTGTCTAGTGAGTAGTCTTTATTATGAGTTTTGACATCAAAATGATAGTGCTAATAGCAAAATAATAAACTACTTGCATTTACTCTTAAATAGACCATAAGCTAATACACAAGACCTTTAAACTTTTCAGTTCAATTCCATGAATAATTATTGAGTGGTTACTGTGTGTAAGTTGTTACTAATACCAGGTACTGTGAGGGAGGGGATACACCCATGAGTAATCAGCAGCTATAACAGGATAGAAAGGTTCATAATATTTGTATTGTGCATTTGCTGGAGTTTATCCATAAGTTTCTACTGCAGATTCCCCGAACTCCCTTCTGATGTTAACTGTTTGTTTCCACTTGCAGGGTCCACTCCCAACGCTAATACTTCAGATGCCCAGGAATGGACAAGTTGAGGGAGTGGGATGGAAATAGCTTCATTGGTCATCTTCAACGATGTCTCCTATTTTCCTGCTTTCTGTTGTCCTGTCCCATTGACTCTAGTGGTATTCCTTATTCCAGACTATTTTCCTTGGACTTCAGACTACCATTGTTTCTGCCTTCCTTTTGACCTGGTGTCTTTCTACTTCTCTGTCAGTCTAAAACCTATTTGTCTGTTTTTTTGACTCCTGGCCCAATCAGATTTCTGATATCTCTGTCTCGTTGTCCGTTCATCTACTTCACCAGCCCTTGGCACACATTGCAATCTACCTTTCCCAGCAACATACCAATGTATGCCCAACTGCTGCTAGTGTCCAGTGTACTCTTGATTAAAAACAGCTTACAGTGGTAAAGAATCTGTCTGCCAATGCAGGAGATGCAGGTTGCATTGGGAAGATCCCCTGGAGAAGGAAATGGCAACCCACTCCAATATTCTTGCCTAGGAAATCCCACAGACAGAGGAGCCTGGCGGGCTACAGTCCATGGGGTCACAAAAGAGTCAAACATGACTTAGCAACTAAACAAAGTGTAAAAAATAGATAACTAATGAGAACCTACTGTTTAGCACAGGGAACTCTACTCAGTGCTCTGTGGTGACCTAAATGGGAAGGAAATCCAAAAAAGAGGGGATATATGTATACATAAAGCTGATTCACTTTGCTGTACAACAGAAACTAACACAATATTGTAAAGCAACTACACTCCAATAATTTTTTTTAATTCTAAATGTTAGGAGATAAACCTTGAATAATCTTTTGTTAGAGTATAAGACATGGGACATAAAAATTAATGGAATGCATCACATCATAGGTATCAATCAGTTGAGAAATATTTGAGTGCCCACCACTGGGCAAGGCATTTTACTTCAAATGATCCGTAGTGACTGGAATATGTTTCCCTTTCAATGAATAAACAAGGTAGCAGAAGATATTCCTTGGGGAGATTGTTAAGAAAAATTCCACAAAGAAATAAAACCAAAAAAGGCTGCAAAATCAATTCCACCAATGCCATAGCAATTAAAATGACAGATATTAACTTACTTCCGGCTGAACTGGTTTATAGCATATATCAGCAGGGCTTGGAAAACCAGTTTGGTATTTTAGATAATCTGAGAGAGGTGACTTTCATTTTGTCACGTGGGAGTCCCAAGAGTCCAGTTCCTCATTCTAATCCACTCCGTGTTTATGAAAGTTCATTAGCTGGAACAATAAGAAGGAAAAAATGTCAATGCAGGAAGTCATCCAGTCCTGATAAGTTGACATGTAGAATAAAGTTGATGGTGTTATTTATCACTAAGGCAGTCCTGATTAAGGGTTATATGTGTGTACAGTTGGAGGAGGGACAGGCAAAGGGGAATATAGCTAAGTAAAGTGAAACAGAGCTGATGTATTCAGAGCTTACATTGCTAGAGGTGAGATCAGTTACCTACTTGCAACTGAAATTTCAAACTTCTGCTTAGCAGGGACCTGCATGGACAAATGGTGACAGTTGGAAAAATCAGCAGACATCTTAAATTTTATGCTCGAATGAACAATGAACCAGGAGACTAAGTCCAGTTGTTTTCAGCTGCTGGTAATTTTTACCTTTTTATTTAAAATCACAGCACCTTTTTCAATTAATGCCTATGTGACTGTGACTTACTACAATGAAACCAGCAACTACACTTCAGTAGAGACGTGCGAATGTGGTGTTTATGGCTTAGCCTCACCAGTGGCTAATGCTATGGGGGTGGTAGGAATCCCTAAGAACAATAACTACCAAGCTTGTGACTACAACACTGAGTTTACCTATACCAAGAAGCCCTGGATTGCGCTGATAGAAAGAGGTAATTGCACATTTTCAGAAAAAATTCAAACAGCGGGCAGAAGAAATGCTGATGCTGTTGTGATTTACAATCTTCCAGAGACTGGCAACCAGACGATACAGATGGCAAATTTTGGTAAGAACCGATTCCCAAAGAGTGTTAATGTCTTTGTTTATCTTAAAATGGTATTTCTATCTAGAATGGCTCTAGGATCTGGCAATGAGACTGTTAAACAAGTGTATTTAAAATTTTTTTTGCACGGCACTACTCTGAGTTACTTTACTATTAATATTTGGAATTAATTTGTTTCAAGAACAAAAGCAACTCAGGAAGTGGTTCCTGTTTTCCTTCATGATATCCTTAGCTCTATTAGTTTTCTCAGTGAGTATTATATAATTGCTTTTTAATGCCTTTACCTGTAACCATTAAAGAAAATATAAATTTTTTAATTTCATTCTTAATTTGTACTTTTCATTTTGATTCAGGGTTGTATGTATTCAAGTATGCAGTAACTGCAAAACTGATTCATTATTATTATCAAACAGTAGCATGTTTTAAGTGTTCAAAATGTTAACAGAAATGAGAATTCAACTATCTGCTATATGCATGTGAGATTTTAATATTTGTGGGACTAATATGTATAAAACTACTCTGTAAGAAACATTATACATTTAAAATGGTATGGCTGAAATTGGATATCTCTGTAAGTCACACCAAAAGTAAAGATTTCCCTTAAAAATGTTTCCCTTAAAAATGACTCAAGTAAATATAATTATCTAATGTATTAACTTTGTAAAGGAATTTACCTCTTAGAATTACTGTTTTTATTTTGTTTATTTTGTAAAAAATGCCAGTTTCAAAATAAATGGTTTTAAACAAGTGAAAAAGTAGACTTCTGAAACAAGTCTTCTGTACTTTAGGTGGATATAGGTATTTTCGACCCCAGACTTGGCCAAAGGAAAAAAATAATTTCAAACAGGGTAAGATCTGGTTGAATGCAATATCAGGATAATTAGTATTCTCACCACCAAATTTGGTGTCTGAGAAAATTAATGTAAATTAAATCAACCAGATTTCAGAATTGTAAGAAAAAAATCAAATTTGTGTTTAGTAGAATGATTGAAACATCCAGGTTGTGTACATACAATATGGCAATTTGGTACTAATGTTTGAAAACCAAGCTGCTTGTTTCTCTGGGTATTGAAAAACCAGGTAACATGGTCTTTAGCAGTACAAAATTGTTGTAAATGTACAAAACTCTACTTGCTACCTTTTATAACATATGCTGGACATCACCAGAACCCAAGTATTCACCTTTTTTTTCTTCTGAAGTTAAGAGTACTTCATAAGCATTCCCTGTGTTCCTATATTTTTACAGATGACTTTTATTCTTGTAAAAATAAAATGAAGCAGCCATTTCTGTTGAAAATTAGGAGTTAAACCTCTTCTAAGGAACCTATGTACTCTGTTTCAAATTAGAGACTCTTAAGTATTCAAGGTTTCCTTTTACATGGACAATCACATTCTGCTGTTTACTCCCCTGCTTTATTTAGCATAATTTTTTTAACTGAAGTATAGTTGATTTACAATGTTGTATTAGTTTCAGGTGTACAGCAAAGTGATTCAGTTATACACACACACACACACACACATATATATGTGTGTATATACATATATATATATATATATATGCTATATAGTAGGTCCTCATTGGTTATCAATTTTATATATAGTAGTGTGTATATGTTATTCCCCAAATTCCTAATTTATCCTCCTCCCCACCTTTCCCCTTTGGTAACCATAAGTTTGTTTTCTATGTCTGTGAGTCTGTTTCTGTTTTCTAAATCCTCTGGTTTTCTAAAAGTATAAACAGTATCAGACTAAACAGTAGTCATGTTTTCAAAACTTGCTTTGCAACATGAAGGGCCAACTACTGAAAAGTAGGTGCCCAGCTATTGAATTTAAAAGATTGCCAAAAAAAAAGAAGATTGCCAAAACACTAAGTCTCTCCAAAAGGCACGCACAGTCATCTGAGTATATGTCTCTGAGTAGAGTTTAAGAAACAAAGCAATTACATTTATTATTGAATATATAATACCAATATAATCAAGACTATGTGGTCAAAAACCTTTGTAAAAACTACAGCATTGCTCCTGTTTTAAAATAAGCACACGGGAAAAGATAGCATTATCACAGTAATTGCAATAGTTAATATTTATTGCCATTTAATATATGTCAGGCACTGTTTTAGGGTCTTTATTTTAACTAATGAATGATGATCTTTAACACTGAATGATCTCAACCCCAAAGAATTAAAATTGTAAGTTTAGTGTTATGCAGTTATAAGACCTGTCAGCTAGTGTGTCATTAGAGTTCTTCCTTCCTAGAAATTTCTCTTAGATAGAAACTATTACATAATGCAGTTGACAAACAACAAACATAGGGAAGTAAGTGTGGATATGAAAACTCAATGATCAGCCCCTAGACCATTAAAGACTGAGTCATTATTATATAACATAAGCTAAGATTGTGTTTGTTTTTGCTATCCTTCATTACTGTGTGTATGTTTTTTCAGGCACAGAGCATGGGGGAGCAACTCCTGCTCCTCCTACAAAAGCTCTAGGCTTTACCTTCCATCACCTTATCTTTTATCACCCCTGAAAGCCACCTTTTCAGAAAACCACACTCTAGCCCCCTCAGGGCAGTAGCACCCTTTCACTTCCTTGGTTCCCACTACCTCTTCATTCCTTCAGCCTCATTTTCCATGCTAGGCCTCCCTAGCCTTTCCACAAGGCTGTGCCTCCTTATGTCTTATTGATGTCAACACCCTCCAACCAAAGGCTGCTAGGAACAGACCTGTAGCTTTAAAAGTTGGATTTATTACTTACTGCAGCAAAGGGGGAATGCGTACCATCAAAAACGGTGCAGTATCTCAGTAAGAGGGCTTCAGAAAGGATTTCTAGGATTTGGGCTTGCTTCAGATGACTTGAGGGAGGATTTAAGGAAACAGGCCTTTGACCAGACATCCCAGTTTGCCTGAGACAGGAATTCCCTGGATTGTGGGTCTTGCAGTGCTAAAGCCAGGAAATTCTTGGGAAAACCAAGCTGAGTAGGTCACTCTAGCTGGCATTGTTCTGGATTTGGATGCTGTCAGAAAGTAGGGGGTAATTCTGTGACTGGATTTCTAAATAAATCTTATTTGTAAGTAGGGAAGACTAACCTGAACTGGCAGATAATTGGTAAAGTAGTCGTTACTTATGTTTGTTAGGATGGGAGATGTTTGGTCATTTTTGTGCCTTGGATGCTGTTCATATTTTGACTGGATTCAGATATAATTACAGAATGGTCTTGTCTTTGTCTTGATCCATCATGGGTACAGAATGACTTTCTCTACTATTGATGCCCTGTGAAATTATCTATGTTCAATAAGAAAACACCAAGTCCTGATTGTTAGTACCAAGCCAGGTCCCAGATATCAGGGGCTGCTTGTCTCTTTCTTATCAACAATACACAATGTCTATGTCTTTACTGTTGTGCAAATACATTATCTCCCCCCATTTGATGTATCAGTGCTTCCCCACCCCTCTATACCCTGCCTTCAAGGTCCCCAAGAAGCCCAAGAGATGCTTCTGCACTCCTTACCTCTCAGGGTTTCATGATATGGATACAGAATGCCTTTACTCCTGGGCCCAATTCATTCATAGCCCCCCTACTAGCAGAATCCTTTTTCTGATGGGGACGACTTCAGTCTGAGACGTGCTCTCACTGAGGAAGAATGGTGTATAGCCCAGTAAAGCTTTAATTCTGTTTTCCAGTTTGCAGTGTGTTTGGATTTGCATTATGATGCAGCTGGAAATAGAAAGATATGTTTATGGTATCCTTAAGTAATTATGTAACTTCTTAACAATCCTTTTCAAATATTTTGGAGACATCTATCTATCCAGCTGTCCCAGATATGCAAGAAAAGGCAGGGCTCCTCAGTTATAAATGAAGAATGAATGAATTAATTCTGAATGAATATGTTAAGTATTGGCTTTCTGACCGAACAGGTTTTCTTGAAAGTTAAACATGCTATTAATAGGTTAATTGCCCTAAGAAGCAATTAGATTTGAATGTATTGTAGTTTATTTCAGCAAAGTCAGTAATTTGAGAGGGATAAAATGGTTCTTTATCTATTTGATTATGTTCAATGAAGTGGATTACAGGGTGATGTCTATAGTCTTTCAGAATCCCCCAAACGCATCAATTCCCAAGCAGTTATGTGCATGGAAGGAAGAGTTTCATCAGAACAGCAAACTCACATGTTTTAGAAAAATGTTTTCCTGGAAATGAGGGGGTAAATAAAAATATAGGATATAAATGAAATGAGAAAATATAAAAACTTCACACACACACACACACACACACACGGGCTTCCCTGATGGCTCAGTTGGTAAAGAATCTGCCTGCAATGCAGGAGACCAGGGTTTGATCCCCAGGTCAGGAAGATCCCCTGGAGAAGGAAATGGCAACCCACTCCAGTACTCTTGCCTGGAGAATTCCATGGACAGAGGAGCCTGGCAGGCTACAGTCCATGGGATCACAAAGAGTCAGACACGACTGTGCAACTAACTTTTGCTTCTATATATAAGCTCATATGTGTGTGTGTGTGTGTGTGTGTGTGTGTGTGTTTAATTCAAGAAAACTAATCAGTTCCACTTCAAATTAATCTCAAATCTGCCTGGCACCATCTCCAAGACTTCATCCTCAGACCTCTGCAATAACTTCCTAACTCATCTCCCTGCCTCTCTTGTCCCCCTCTAAGCCTACTACCCACTCTGAAGCCAAAGTGGCTTTTGAGAATAAAATCAGACCACACCTTGTTTAAAACCCTTCAGTAGCTTCCCATGGCACTTAAGAGTACATTCAGACACCTTTCCATGTCCTCACCTGGCCATGAATCACCTGGCTCGTGCCCACCACTCTGATCTCATCTCCTCTCACCTCCCTGCACACCACCCCCTACACTGAGCTCCAGCCACATTGGGTCCCTTTCAGGCCCTCAGTCCCAATAAACCATTCCCCGCCTTGAGCCTGAAAGTGCTTGAAAGCACCCTCTTCTTTACACTCCCACATCTCATTAAGCATCAAGTCCTGTTGATTCAATCCCCAAGCATTCCTGAAATCCGTCCCTTTTCCCACCTCTGCTGCTTCAACCCAAGCACAGGCCAATATGATGCCTCACCTGCATGCGTGCTCAGTTGCTTCAGTCGTGTCCAACTCTTTGCGACCCTATGGACCATAACCTGCCAGGCTCCTCTGTCCATGGGATTCTCCAGGCAAGAATACTGGAGTGGGTTGCCATGCCTTCCTCCAGGGGCATCTTCCCGACTCAGGGATTGAACCCAGGTCTCTTATGTCTCCTGCATTGGCAGGTGCGCTCTTTACCAGCTAAGCCACTGGGGACCTGGACCATGGCAATAACCTCCCAGCAGCTCTCCCTCCTACTCTCCCCCCCTACAGAGTCTTGTCTTCCACCTAGCAGTCAGAGTGATCCTGGGGAAAATGGAATTCAGTCCAAATTAGAATAAAACCCAGGTTTCATGCAGGTCCTACAAGACCCTGGGTGGTGAGACCTGATTCCACACCCCTCTCCCCCACATTACTATGCCTCCACCACTCCTGTCTTTCTTGTTTCTAAACCAAAAGAGCTAGCTTTTGCACTTGCTGTCCCCTCTACTGAAGTCATTTCTCTTTCATGTTTTCATATAATGCTGCCTCCAAAAATATAACTGTGTCACTACTTTCTCGACATGGCAGCTGGAACGATCTTCTAAAAATAGAGGTCAGATCACATTGCTTCTCTTCTCAAAACCAACCCCCGCCCCCAGTGACTTAACATTATTCTTCAAATAAAATCTAAACTTTACCATGCCTGAAAAGACTTGTATGATCTGGTCTCTGCCTGCTTTCCCAACTTAACACTGCCACCCACCCTGCCTAAAGCCTAACCACTCTGACCCTCGGATATTTTCACCAACCCACGAAGCTTTTTCTGAGAGGCCCTTTGGGCTTGTTTTTCTCCTTATCACCATCATCACTACAATACATGATATACTGTATTCAATACTCTGAATCCCAGTTTAAATGTCTCTTCTTCACAGAAATCTCCCCGACCACATTAATTTCAATCAAAACTCGGTGCTCATTTCTGTTGAAATCACTTATAAAGTGTAATGACTGTCTCATTTGCTTATTATGCATCTCTCCCACTTGATTGTAAGTTCCAGGATGGCAGAGAACATGTCACTCATTGTACAGAGCATAGTGCATAGTCTTCACTAGTTGTTAAATGAATGAAAGATTAAGAAACTAAAAGGCAATTCCCTGTTATATATGAAAAGATGGACAAGTTCAAATGAAGTTTAGGTGAATTCAGCAAACTATTTCACTCTAAAATTGTTTTTATTTTTCCCTATGCAGGTAATACTTCCTCTTTTAAAAAAACAAAACACAAAATATAAAGTTCCCCTTGACCATTGCCTGCAGTCTCAGGCCTGTCCCCAAAGATAACCATTGCTATTCATTCAGTAGGTAACCTTTCAGGCTTTTTGTATAAATTATTGCATATGTATACCAATAGAAAATACAAAATCAATCTATCTTTTATTTTTCACATTAATGAAGTTATTCTGCAACTTGCTTTTATCACTCAACAGTAGGAACTGGAGTTATCTCCATGTTAATAAATTCATATTTAGATTGTATCCATTTTTAACCACTGCATAATGTTTCATAGTGCAAGCACACTCATAACTTATTCAACCACTCCTCATTAATGAACAATTAGGTTGTTTTCAGCTTTGCTTTTTTATAGACAATACTCCAATGAACATAATTAATGCTGATACCTAAGGAAGCTAATGACATTGACCTTGCATCACTATTTGATGCTGCTCTTATATCTGATCACTTTGTTAAACTATTTTATTTTAATAATTTGTTCTTGAATTTTCAGGATAAATGACCATTTTCTCTACAGTTTTGTCTTTTATACTAATAGTACCTCTTCATTCTTTCCAGTGGTCCTATTCTACTGTCTAGAGTTCTGGTGGTGGTAAAATGTACCCCTTTGACTTGTTCCTGATTTTACTACAGAAATGCTCCCACTGTTCCACCAATAAGTGTGTTGTTTGAGAGAAGTTTCTGGGAGACACTCTTTATCAAGTTTCAAGACTTTAGTAAGGCTTTTGAATCTTGTTATTCTTACTGGCAAGCTATAATATAAATACATATGTATAAGCATATATTTACGGGAATAATAGGTGAAAGGGACAGTTTTATTTCTTTCTTTTATTTTTTTTAGATATCATTTTATTGGTGCCTTTTTTTTTTTTGACTGCACCACACAAGTTGAGGGGTCTTAGTTCCCCAACCAGGGATCCCACCAGCACCTTCAGCAGTGAAAGTGCCAAGCCCTAACCTCTGGACTGCCAGGGAATTCCCAGGTGCCCTTGATTAAAGGATTGAAAATATTTTTGTTGCTTATACATATGACTTCCAGTTGAGTGTCAAATTGTAAGACACAAGTGAAATTTAAAAATATCTTGACAAATTAGAAAAAGTGTCTATTAAAACAAGATGAAGTGCCATAGAAAATAGTAAAGAATAATAAATATAGAGACAGATGTAAAATAGAAAAATCTTAAGACAGGTTTATAACCAAAATATTTGACAATTACATTGTGCATGCATGCTAAGTCACTTCAGTTGTGTCCAACTCTGTGACCCTATGGACCATAGCCCACCAGGCTTCTCTGTCCATGGGATTCTCCAGGCAAGAATACTGAAGTGGGTTGCCATGCCCTCCTCCAGAGAGGATCTTCCTGACCCAGGGATTGAACCTCCATCTCTTGCAACTCTTGCGGTGGCAGGATGGGTTCTTTACCACAAGTGCCACCTGGGAAGCCCAGTCACATTGTACCACAAGTTAAATAAAGAATGACACAAAGTTGTTTTAAAACTAGCATGATCATGAGATGTACCAGCAAGTATATAATATGTTAGGCCTGGAAAATACCATGGTTATGCTTGGAATTCACAAAACTCTGAAAATATCATAAGCCTTACTTTAACCTGGCTTACAATAACAGGATTTTAGTACCTCTCTCTCATATTCTCACATAAATTCCCAAGTGTCTGTCTCTCTTTTTCTCTCCCCGTCCCCACCTCCCACCATATAGACACAAACATACACAACTGCATAAGTTTATATTTTTATAAGTGAGTTAAAGATACAGTACCTCTGAATGCTGGTTCAAGAAAAAAAAATGAGTAAATTCACTATGAGCTATTTAAAGGACATTTTATCTCCCCTTTCTCCATTTTAAAGTCTAGGAATATATTTTTTAATCAAGGAATGTTTTGTAAGTCTAAACATGTGCTTTTTGTTTAGTGATATATTCTCTGCTTAACTCCTGTCCTCTTTCTCCTAAACTAGATGGAGAAATGCCTGAATGGCATTGCATACAATTGAACAGTCCCTCTTAAATTACCTCTCCATTTTCAGCAGTCCTTGGTTCCTAAGTCCTCTTACCCTAGCTAGTTCTCTTCCATCACTCAAGCTTACCTTCCCTAGACAGCAAGGACTTTATGTAAAGAAATTATATCCATTTCCATCTAAACTCACAAGTCTTATGTCCTACTCATTTAGGTAATTATTAGATATGCCAGAGCTACTTTAATAAAGTATCCCAGGGAGAACTTTACTAGTTGTCTCTAGGAACAACATGATTTAAACAAACAAACCTGATTTCTGATGATAATATCAGGACATTTGACAGAACTGTGGAACAGAAAATTGGAGTAAATCATATTTCAGAGCATCCCTTATCACATCATACAAGAAGCAATGTACTCTACTTAATGTTTTAGATTTTTAGACATATATCACATTTGTATCTACATTTTAATAATATATATTATTATGTGATTTTCTAATGACTTTACATGCAGTGATACATAGTGATACTATGTGGTTAAATAAATTGGTCTCTGGCATCTCCTTAGTGGAAAGTGCAAATTGAGGGAAATAAAAATTTGCTTAATAATTCACTTGCTCTCAGTTTTCTAAAAATGATTGTCTCCATATCATTATCCCTAATATCTGGAGTTCTTTCCATTCAGTATTGTACCTAATTCCTACTAAAAACTGGTTTTCGTTGCCCTTTATGAGGGCAGTTGTTAACAGTAAATATTCTATTAGCTATGTGCTGCACATAGTGTAATTAATCATTTCAAAAATCCATAAGGTACAAAGTGTTAGTATTCACATTTCATATCTATGGAAACTGAGACATAGAAAGGTTGGTTAACTTTCCCCTCATAGTCATAACAACTAGTAGATTACAAAACTAAGGTTTGCAATACTGATGTCAGAACCTGTGCTTTTAAACAGTACACAATAGTACTCTTCTGGTGAGCATACACAACACAAGGTGCCATACAAAATAGTACCAAAACACAATCATTGCCCTCAAGGAAGAAAATGTAGTAGGGAGAACCGATATTTACACAACTAGTAAAAGGCAGAATATAAAAAGCACTATTCAGAGAAGTGTTGAGATTGTAGGAGCTGAAGTGGTTAAGAAATTATGAGGTCATAGTGTTGGAAAGGTCATCAATGTGGGTGGATGTTAAAGTTATAGAAGATGATAGCAAAGAACTCAAAGATCAGGAGTGAGAACATAAAAGGGAGAGCTACCCAAGGAGGCAATTAGGAAGTGAAATATTTCTGTTAAGATTTCAAAAGTTGAGCAGATCAGGATGATAATAATGTCCAGAGTCTGGTCATGACAGTGGAGTGACTACAGTGGAATAGAGACAAATGTCCCTGAGGTTGGATCACAAGGAGGCCAGACTGTTGGATGATGGAAGAACTTAGGGTGGAGAGAATGACTGTGATTCAAATGCCAAAGTCTTCATGTTCATGGGGGAATGACTAGGAAGTAGGTCCATGACCAAACAGGGAGAGAAGGACTTGGAGGTGGTAAAACCAAGTGCCGTGAGTCTCTTGACTGACATGAGTTTCCAAGAAATGGGTTTTACTCATGATGGTGGGGGGAAAGTGGTCTGGAAACAACCGTGTGGGGGTGAGGAGACCCCCTGTAGCTCTGAAATGTGTGGGATACAAAAGGATGAGCTGTCTCTCTTAAAAGTAACTGAAGGAAAAGTGGTGTCCTCTGGGGTAAGATGGGTCAGGGACCATAAGGAAATATCATAAGTTTTAGTATAACCCTCAGTGATGAGGAAATGAGGGAATTTTACCAGTTGAGCATGTGTCATGGAACCAGAGATCTGGAAGACTCAATGGAAACTTTGGGGGAAAGAGCAGTGGAAGAAGAAAGTAATGAACAGTATAGAGAGGGGAGCACAGAATGAGGATAAAACAAATTAGCTTCCATTTGGGACAATAACTAAGGATGATATGAATGTGAGACCAGGAAGCATAAGTGTGAAGGTAAAGCTGTCTCAGACAAATAAAGGACTTGGTTTACCAGTGTAAAAGGATGGAATTGTATATAAAACATAAAAGAATTATTCACAAGAGAGAAGGAACTCTTGAAAAAGTTGAGAAGGGCAGAGCTGAATATAGTAAAGATGAAAATATGAAAGAAATGAGATCAGTAGGGTCCTAGAGCTGTGGCTATAGATTACAAGAGTGAAAGAAGAGAATGTTAATGTGTGGGCAGGGAGGGAGAGTACACTGAAGATAATAGATGCTGAATGACCCGAAAGTAAAACTAACCAGCCTTAAGTTTCCAAATGGAACTTCTTAAAAGTGTTAAATCAGGTGTAAGTTGGGACTTGCATCCAGTGTTACATAGATATCTAGAAGATGTTTCGTAAAAATATGAAATCCTTATAAAGAGTAAGCTCATGACAAAAATTATTTGGGTCCATTTAATAAATTAAATATTCTGGGAAAGAAATGATCTGTTTGTTATGACTAATGCTTTTAGTAAAAACTGGTAGAAACCTAGTCAAGGCCTTAGGATGTCAAAACTGCAATGATTAAATGCCTGGTTGCCCTGCATTCCAGAACTGAATTAAATCCAACCTACATTTACTTGTGTGTATTTTTAGCCTTTAAATGGAAATATAAATTGAGTTATTTTCCTCAGAGCAGTCAATTCAGTGATGGAGGCTGAGTAGAAGGAGTGGAGAATCAGTCAAATAGGATGTTTGACATTATTTTAGCTCTAAAAAAATACTTACATGGACCAAATAACCATTTGTCAAATTAATTTTCCCACTGATTATTTTTATTAGCCTCATAGAGGATATAACTGCATCTAAATGCTCAGTAACTTGTGTATGGTAAAGATCAGTTGCAGTTGGGGGCCACAGTGGTTAATTCTTAGAAATATATTACTATTACAACTGTACAGGCAAATGTTCTTAGAAAATTAGTCTTGTCAAAAAGCCAGGATATGCAGAAAGGCTGTATTTACTAGAGGGCTTTGTGGAGAATTCTTGGAACAGAACTCAGATGGAGAGAGGGATAAGTTGCATTTTGGCTGAAGGAAGATGTATGGTTTCTCTGACCATTTCACGAAGAACACATCCCTTCTCCTCAGAATACTGCAGCTCTTTGTCTGAACAAGAGAAGTTTAAAGAAGGCCTAAAGAGAAATGCTAGGGCCCTAACCTGATGCATATTATACTTGACACCTCCCCCATCACCCCTGGGAAACAAGAGGTGAGATTAAACACTAGGGCATAAAACCCTTGGGTGCCACTCGTCCTTGTTTACATATCCATAACCTGGGGCTAGGGATAGTTCTGCCGTGACTAAGATGTAAACTTCTAGGGAGGGCAAGTTCTGGCTGACAATTGGGTTTTCTAACATGGGAATAGAAAAAGACATAAAATGTGGGGTCTTTTTTTTTCCATCTGCAAAGCAAGGATTTACTTATTCATTTAACAAATACGTGCTAAGGACCAACTATTGGTCCTATCTTCCCAAATTTTACATTTCATAGCTTGCTCTCTCTCAGCCTTCAGAAAATGTAACAAGGGTTTTAATGAGCAGTGGCATGTCATAGTGATTTAGGGCATGGGCTTGGTAGGGAGACAGATCTGGATTTGAATATCAGATCTACTGTTTGTTTTCTAGCTGTGTGATCTTGAACAGGTTATTTAACTTCTCTGAATTCCAGTCTTCTCATCTTAGTCATCTCATCTATAAAGTGGGTATACTACAGTACTACCTTATAGCATGGTTGTAAGGATCAAATGAGATAACACATGTAAAGAAAGCATTTAGCATGGTGCTTATTCTATCATAGACACTAAAAAAGATGGTAATAATAGGATGATGATGATGAAGTAATTCCACTTCTTGATTTATTCCCTCTCTTTTCCTATCCAATTCTTTCTCACTTTAAAATCTTGGCCAAAATTTATGTCCTATTAGAAGACTTTCTTTTTTTTTTTTTTTTATTAGTTGGAGGCTAATTACTTTACATCATTACAATAGTTTTTGTTATACATTGAAATGAATTAGCCATGGATTTACATGTATTCCCCATCCCAGTCCCCCCTCCCACCTCCCTCTCCACCCGATCCCTCTGGGTCTTCCCAGTGCACCAGGCCCGAGCACTTGTCTCATGTACCCAACCTGGGCAGGTTATCTGTTTCACCCTAGATAATATACATGTTTCAGTGCTGTTCTTTTGAAACATCCCACCCTCGCCTTCTCCCAGAGTCCACAAGTCTGTTCTATACATCTGAGTCTCTTTTTCTGTTTTGCATATAGGGTTATCGTTATCATCTTTCTAAAGTCCATATATATGTGTTAGTATACTGTAATGGTCTTTATCTTTCTGGCTTACTTCGCTCTGTATAATGGGCTCCAGTTTCATCCATCTCATTAGAACTGATTCAAATGAATTCTTTTTAATGGCTGAGTAATATTCCATGGTGTATATGTACCACAGCTTCCTCATCCATTCGTCTGCTGATGGGCATCTGGGTTGCTTCCATGTCCTGGCTATTATAAACAGTGCTGCGATGAACATTGGGGTGCACGTGTCTCTTTCAGATCTGGTTTCCTTGGTGTGTATGCCCAGAAGTGGGATTGCTTTCTTGACTAACAACTTACCCTGATCTCTCCTTTGATATGGTGGTGGTTTAGTCACTAAGCCATGTCTGACTCTTGCAACCCCATGGACTGTAGCCCTGCCAGGCTCCTCTGTCCATGGGATTTTCCAGGCAAGAATACTGGAGTAGGTTGCCATTCCTTTCTCCAGGGGATCTTCCCAACCCAGGGATTGAACCCATGTCTCCTGCATTGGCAGGCGAACTCTTTTTATCACTGAGCCACCAGGGAAGCCCAACAGATATCATCAGTTCAGTTCAGTTCAGTCACTCAGTTGTGTCTGACTCTTTGAGACCCCATGAACCGCAGCATGCCAGGCCTCCCTGTCCATCACCAACTCCCAGAGTCCACCCAAACCCATGTCCATTGAGTTGGTGATGCCATCCAACCATCTCATCCTCTGTCATCCCCTTCTCCTCCTGCCCTCAATCTTTCCCAGCATCAGGGTCTTTTCAAATGAGTCAACTCTTCGCATCAGGTGGCCAAAGTATTGGAGTTTCAGCTTCAGCATCAGTCCTTCCAATGAACACCCAGGACTGATCTCCTTTAGGATGGACTGGTTGGATCTCCTTGCAGTCCAAGGGACTCTCAAGAGTCTTCTCCAACACCACAGTTCAAAAGCATCAATTTTTCGGTGCTCAGCTTTCTTTATAGTCCAACTCTCACATCCATACATGACCACTGGAAAAACCATAGCCTTGACTAGACAGACCTTTGTTTGACAAAGTAATGTCTCTGCTTTTTAATATGCTGTCTAGGTTGGTCATAACTTTCCTTCCAAGGAGTAAGTGTCTTTTAATTTCATGGCTGCAGTCACCATCTGCAGTGATTTTGGAGCCCCCAAAAATAAAGTCAGCCACTGTTTCCATTGTTTCCCCATCTATTTGCCATGAAGTGATGGGACCAGATACCATGATCTTAGTTTTCTGAATGTTGAGTTTTAAGCCAACTTTTTCACTCTCCTCTCACTTTCATCAAGAGGCTCTTTAGTTCTTCTTCGCTTTCTGCCATAAGGGTGGTGTCATCTGCATATCTGAGTTTATTGATATTTCTCCCAGCAATCTTGATTCCAGCTTGTGCTTTCTCCAGCCCGGCGTTTCTCATGATGTACTCTGCATATAAGTTAAATAAGCAGGGTGACAATATATAGCCTTGACATACTCCTTTTCCTATCTGGATACCATAGCAATTCACTGATAGTGATTTGAGTGCAAAATGGCAGATGGGATGAGCTGTGACCTAGAAGCAGTACTAGACAGTTGGAGATCCAGGGACCTTGTTTTGTTCATGTCAATATACATAGTACTTAGCACAGTAACAGACTAACACTAAGCCCTCACTGATGATTGATGAATGAGGCTAAAAAGAGAAGCATATACTCTCCCAAACAAATATTACGTACTTTACAACTCTATCTATAGTAATACCAGAGTGTTGGGGTTCCTCAACTTAATAATAGCCTTGCTGGCTATTAACATGTTCTTTTCATCTCCATCGTCTCTCCCTGAGGCTATTTGGTGTCTCACCTTCAGCTGGCAGTCAGGACATGACTTTTGTTAGGCTGCTTCTATATAAAGCCCTGGCAATAGGAACTGCGTAGATTACAACCAGTGATTCACACACCTACACAGAGGGCTTACACCCACACAGGGTCATGGGGTGAAGGATTCAAATTCCAGTTCAGGTCTTGTTTCACTAAACAATATCGTGGAATTAAAATGACTCTTTCACTTCTTTATATAAACTATTGTAGATGTAGTGATCTGTATCATACTATGTGAATTTGGGTAGCGTGTAAGAAAAACCTCATTAATTCTCAGGTGTTTAATCTAAGTTAAAAATGTGGGGTTGGCACTTAGAGGAGTGGGGAGATGATTAACTGCTTCAGAGAATAGAAAACTCTTTTTATGCGGTACATAAAAGCAACTATTTTCCTGCAAACAATCTTTGCCTGTTCATTAAAAGATCCCCAGTAGTGCTTCTCTTTGACATGATTTTAGTACCAATTCATTTGTGTTATTGTATTACTTGAAAATAATAAAGGTACATTTCATATGTTGTTAAAATTTTAAGAGGAAGGCTTATGTGACAGGAAATCACTGAACTCTGGAAGGGCATTTGAAAGAATATTTTTTTTCAGGCATATAACAGTAATGTAATCAAAGCTAATGAAATATAGAAATCTGCTTCAAAGAACAGTGAAAATGATTTTAATTAATAGTCTAATTGCTTTTATGTAAATGAATGCTTCCTAAGGCACTAGAAAAAATGGTTTTCTTGTACAAGGTAACTGTTCTCAGTGCAGAACTTATCTACACCATAAATTTCCTTTCATCACAGAATGAGCCCTAGCCCTTCTCCAAAATAATGAAATATTATTCTATAATTCCAATTATAGCACTTGCCAACTTCAAGCAAGTCTGATTTAGTAAAGTTTTTCTCTCTCTGCAAAATAATTTCATAATGAAAGTAGAGTTCTATTTTCTTTATTCTGTATACTTGGACTGTATTTCTGACAATGAAAAAAGTTAAATCTAAAAGAATATCCACATTGTTCATTTGTGAAAATTGTTTTAACTCTTGGATATCCTATTAATACTTCTCTGAAAAAAATCAATGTCCACAGCCCATTAATCCTCACTCTGTGAATACTTAAAATGTTAGTAAAGTGGTAAACAAAAGATGCATCTCCTTCAAGCACTAATACTTCACATACCCAGTCCCTTAGGCTGCCATTTAATGGACCTATGCTCTTAACCTGTAATTACATTTTAAAAACATGCAGTTGTGGTGTTCAGTGGGGTTTTTCTGACATTTATCTGGGACATTTTTATGCTATAACTTCTTATGGGAATATTTCCATTCCCTTACAATAAGATCTTGGAGACAGTATATACTGGGTTGGCCAAAAAGTTAGTTCAGGTTTTTCCATAAGATGGGATGGAAAAACCCAAACGAACTTTTTGGCCAATCCATATTTTTAAAATACCTTCTCAAATTATGTACCTATTGCACGTGAGAGAAAGAAAATATTACTCAGAGTAGGAGGGTAATTCAAGACTTCTTTGCATTCAGCAAACAAAAGGGCAAAAGGAAACAAAAAAACCACAAAACCTCTATTGTCTTAAATGTAATTTAAGATAAATTTAATTACTGCATAGATTGTAGTATTCTGATTTCTGAAAGGCTACACAGTAAAGCACCATGTTCTACTGAAATATGAAAAAATAGGTAGTCTAAATTCCTTTAGTATGTTTGTCTTCCTGTCCTGTAGTTAGTTTCACCCTTGTCTTTGACATACCACTAACATTCATAACAAAAGGAAAGCAGCAAAGACTAATATACACCACAAGACAGATTTCTATAATGCTCCAATCATTATCTTTGCAGTTATTATTTATTTTGTTAATAGTAGAAGTAATTGGATGCTTCAGAAAACTCAGAGTACAATGATTTCATTGAGGGCATTGACTTAAATGAGTCTGGAAGAATTTTCAGTTTGATAACAATGAAAACCTATTTGACTCCCAGGGCTCCAAGAACTGATCTTGGTGTCTTAGCAAGAAATTCATAAAAAAAATAGCCAGTTATATTCTGGCCAGTTCTATTTTTTTGAGTGCCACTTGGCACTGGGTAGAGGAGAAGCAATAGTCTCTGGATTTTGTCTATTTTCATGATTTGCTTCTTCTGAAGCTATAAGCAGGAACATGTGGTCAACTAAAATGTGGTGATTATAGCTTATACAAATGAACTGTGTACACCTTCATTTGACTGTAAGGAATTTGTGGGGAACATCCTTGCAGGATATTTGTTACTATACCACAGAGGATATTAAAAAATATTTTGATCCAACAAAAATATAAAAATAATTTGTGCTTAAAAAACACTGAACCTAAATCTCCATTCTTCTCTAAAATCAAAACACCCTCTTAATTTATAGGAAGGAACACCTACTGATTCATAGGATTTGGTCTCAGATAAAACCCTGGGGGTTTGGGGGAAGGGATAGGTAGAAATGCATCTTTGCAAACCCTGCAAATATCTTGAATTAAAATTCACCTCTTCACAGATATTCTCTTGTGGCAGAATGATTTAGTTGGTTTGTGTAATAATGTAATAATTACATAAAATATAATTATGGTAGAATTGTTCCATTGGTTTACATATTTATGGAGCGATTACCTGACAATGAGATGTTCTTGCTTCATAAAACACAAGGGAATTCCCAAACGCATGACGAAGTTTTCGTTTCTTTGGGTCGAGATAATATTTAAATCTTCCTTTTGAAACCAGCTAAGTGAGCCAGACTTATTCATGCCAGAAAAACTCATGAATCTGTACTTAAGGTTTATTCATTGCATGTGATCATTGTGGGGAATTCCTTTTCTCAGCCCTCTGTACAACCAGATGACACAGCATTTTTCAATTCCAATCTTATAAAAGAAAGGCCCAGCAGAGGGCATGTTGAGCATTTTTATGGCCAATCCAAACACCTTGGTACTTGCCTCAAGGATATTTAAGCAGTAACATTCTATATTTGCATCTGAAGTAAAATTTCCAATGTCTTCTGATGTCATATGACAACTTTTTCAATTAAGAGAACACCAAGATACTCAGTCAAGTTCAGCCAAATAGATTTAAATAAAACAAAAATCAATCTAATTGATTCCTTTAAAACCAACCACCTTGAAGATGTGAATAAATTCCCAGAATGAATAAGACCAGTGAGTTCATAGATCCTCTTTAGTGGTTACATGCTCATGGAAGCAAGGCGATAGACAGAATATAAATATGCTAAGTTATACCATTAATTTAATTATCTGCATGCAGCTAGTCCACTGGCAGTGTTTAAATCTCAGGCTAATTTTCTTTGATCACTCAAGCTACTTCAGTCACCTCTTATGGGTTTGAAGGGAATGCCTGCATAAAACATAAGATGAAAATGTGCTGAAAAATGCATTTCAAAGCCAACTTCAAGTGTCTTTGATAATCTGCTCTTTTGTATTAGCTATATCACTGCTTCCCATATACTTGTATCTATAACTGAGATCTGACTCAACTCTTTCTTAGGGGACTAATAAACAGTGACCCTAAGAAATCTAAACCTTCAGTATAATAATTCTGGTGTGCACCTAGTTTAGGTGGAAAATGAAATTCTATTAAAAAATAAAAAAGTTGATTTCAATATTTGAAAGAGAAAGCAAGACAGGCAAGAATATTATTTGCATTTTAAGAATATAATTCTTCTAATAAGAGAAAGATCATCAGAGCTTTGGTAAATGACCACTACTTTAAGCATGAGTGCCCTCTATTTCTAAATACTTGACAAACTGCAATGAATCAGAAAATTGCAAGATACCAGTTCTCTTACATTTTTCTCCATCTTTTTTTCTGCCCACACATCTAAAATGTTACTCAACTCAGCTATTTATCTTCCCATCACAGCAGTTAAAATCTTGCTTTTCCCCTCTGTTTTAATAACCCTTTGCCACAGTTAGTATCATATATGTTTACATGACACCCAAATAAATAAAAAATATAGTTGAACAAGGCAACTGAATGTTCTACTTTTAGCCAGTTGTTTTGCTTTTATGTAGGTAAGCCTGACTCTTGAATATCTCCTGAAATTATTCATCTGTATCTCTGTTGTCTTCCAAAATAATGCACTTGAAACAATTCTTCCTATTTGCAAGTGCCAGTCCTGTTTTCTTCTGCCATTATAGATAATAATGTAAATGGTTAACAATCAGTGTCTGCTACTGTTACTGATAAGTCATTTCAGTCGTGTCCGACTCTGTACGACCCCATCCCTGGGATTCTCCAGGCAAGAACACTGGAGTGGGTTGCCATTTCTTTCTCCAATGCATAAAAGTGAAAAGTGAAAGTGAAATCGCTCAGTCATGTCTGACTCTTAGCGACCCCATGGACTGCAGCCTACCAGGCTCCTCCATCCATGGGATTTTGCAGGCAAGAGTACTGGAGTGGGGTGCCATTGCCTTCTCTGACCTAATTCACAGGCATCTCAGTTAGTCCCTTGGTTAAGACCAATACAAAAATAAGACATTTATGGATAAAATAGAATCAATCTAAAGGAGGAATTCTTAGGCTGGAGTCCTTGGAGATGCACAGATAGGTCATACAAAGTCTCTATGCAGCTGAAGTATTCTTTTTTTTTTTTTTTTTTTTTTTTTGGCCACGTGGCATGTGGGATCTTGGTTTCCTGACCAGGAATCAAACCTGCACCTTGTGCATTGAAAGGGTGGAATCTTAACCACTGAACCACCAGGGAAGTACCAAGGTAAAATATTCTTGAAGTTACCAGTACATGGAGTAGATTTTTTTTAAATCATTCTAAATGTCAAGAGCAATGCAGTCCAATAGAGCATTCTGCAATGATACAAACTTCTATCTCCATGCATTCCAATATACATGGCCACAGCCTTTTGTGGCAGTTGAGCACTTTAAATGTGGCTAATGTGCTTGAAGAACTGAATTTTTACTTTTATTAAATTTAAATAGACACATGAAGCTGTCTACTGTATTGAACAGTATAGCACTAGATGAACATTAACACGGGGTCACTGGGATAAGCTTCATGAGGTCCATGAAGTCCTTGAAATTGTGCACATATTTGTGTGTGTTCATTCACTGTGTACATAAGTTTCATCAGTGGACATGAGTTTGAGCAAACTTCGAGAGATAGTGAAGGGCAGGGAAGCCCAGCATGCTATATAGTCCGTGGGGTCACAAAGAGTCGGACACGACTGAGCAACTGAACAACAACAAAGTTCCATCAAAGTTTCAGAAGGAAGTCTGGCCCCCCGAAAGGTTAAGAATCATAGCAAAAGCAGAAGTAGTGCCCCTGTTTGGTCTGTATGCCTCCTAACAACATAGTTAGAACTAGAAACTTGGTGAATTTTATTGTTTTTTCAAAACTTTAATGTCTTAAGAAAACATCTGAATCCCTCGGCAAAAAAAAAAAAGGAGATAATTTCCTAGAGTTAAATTCAAGTAATGTATTATACATATACATTTCTACAACCAACACACATTTCTCTCTTCAAAAAACTTTTTATTCTGAGATAATTGTAGATTTATGTGCAGTTGTATGAAATAGAGATCCCATATACCATTCACCTAGTTTCCCTGAATATTATCACCTTATGTAACTATAGAACAATATTACAACCAGGAAATTGACATTAATGCAATCCACTGAGCTTATTTAGATTTTACTAGTTTCACATGCACTCATGGCATGTTCTGGGACTTCCCTGGTGGCTCAAATGGTAAAGCGTCTGCCTACAATGTGGGAGACCTGGGTTCAATCCCTGGGTTGGGAAGATACCCTGGAGAAGGAAATGGCAACCCACACCAGTATTCTTGCCTGGAAAATCCCATGGATGGAGGAATCTGGTAGGCTACAGTTCATGGGGTTGCAAAGAGTCAGGCATGACTGAGCAACTTCACTTTACTTTCTATTGCATGTTCTATGCAGTTTTATCACATGTGTAGGTTCATGTGATTACCACCACAGTCAAGGTCCAGAACAATTCCATCACCACATTGTTCCCTCATATGGCCCTTTTATAGTGACACACACCTTCCTTCACCCCATACCCTTTCCTTGACTCTAGGCAACCATTAATCTGTTCTTCATTACTACAGTTTTTCATCTCAAAAATGTTATATAAACGGGGTCATACTGTATGTAATTTTTGCAGATTGACTTTGTTCATTCAGTGTAATTCTCTGGAGACCCGTTGAGATTGCTGCATATATTCATAGTTCATTCTTTTTTATTGCTGAGTAGTATTTCATGGCATGGATGTATCACAATTGGTTAACTATTCACCTATCAAAGAACATTTGGGTTCTTTCCAGTTTGGGGCAACTATGAATGAAGCTGCTATAAATGTTCATACACATATATTTTAGTGAACATAATTTTTCATTTATTTAAGATAGAGGCCCAAAACTAGTATTGCTGAGTTATATGGTAGTTATATGTTTAATTTTATAAGAAACTACCAGACTGTTTTCCAAATTTGCTATACCAGTTTACATTCTCACCGACTGTGTATGTGTGGTGCAGTTTCTCCACATTCTCACCATCATTTGGTGTGGTCATTTTTTTAAGCCATTCTGATAGGTATGCAGTGATATTACATCATGGTTTTAATGAACATTCCACTAATGGCTAATAACGTTGAACCTCTTTTCATGTGCTTATTTACCATCTGTATATCTTCTTTGGTGAAATGTGTGTTCTTGTCCCAGGGGAGAAAAAAGCATCCCAAATAGGAATGGGTTCTTTTTACATAGGAACTTGAATAATACCAGTGGATAATATAGTTTTATAAAAGAAAGAAATGCTGTTCAATCAGGAATTTTTACTGGCTACCTGCTAAGATAGAAGCCTTAACATTAATTGATACTTACAGTGGCTCAACAGTAAAGAATCCGCCTGCCAATGTAGGAGACATGGGTTCAATCTCTGGATCGGGAAGATTCTCTGGAGAAGGAAATGGCAACCCACTCCAGTATTCTTGCCAGGAAAATCCCATGGACAGAGGAGCCTTGTGGGCTGTGGTCCATGGGGATGCAAAGAGTCAGACATGACTGAAGTGACTAAACCACCACCACCACCACCACCACCACCATCCCAGTGAAGATGTTTCTGTGGAGAAGTAGAAAAATAGAATCCAGGAACAATACTTGGCTTTTTGATACCTTGACCTAGAGAGAATTGAGAGAATACAAATGAATGGAGAGATAAGAGAGCTTTTGGTTAAGTATTGGATTAGGTCATTTCATGAACATGTTTTCTAGCAAGTACCAGTACCACAGATATTTTATATCCTTGGTATGCTTTTGATATATTTAGATGTCATTTATGGCCTTATTTTATAGGTCACAGTTGTATATACTCACCCAGATAGAGAGCCATCTACTTCAACTCAGGCAGGGCAGCAGGCAGAACTATTACTCTCCTCTAAGAAGAGCTTGAATCAAATACCTGCAATCATGATTCGGGCATGCATGCTAAGTCACTTTAGTCCTGTCTGACTCTTTGTGACCCCATGGACTGTAGCCAGCCAGGCTCCTCTGTCCATGGGATTTCCCAGGCAAGAATACTGGAGTGGGTTGCCATGCCCTCCTCCAGGGGATCTTCCTAACCCAGGAATCAAACCCAGGTCTCTTATGTCTCCTGCATTGGCAGGTGTGTTCTTTACCACCAGCACCAAATAAATCAAGACCAAATTCCTAAATACATTTTTCAAGATCAACAAAGCCCTAATCTACCTTTTCTGTCCTGTCTCCCAATATTCCTCCTCTAATGTTTAAACAAACTGAAATAATGTTCCCTCAATCCCCCTGCTCTTTCCTGACTCTGAGCTTCTGTTTTTGCTATATCCTTCAGTGAAATATCTTCTCTCTATATAAAAATTCCACCTACCCACCCCTCAAGGCCCTACTCAGACAGATGCTACTTTCTCCATGAAATCTCCCCCAAATCATTAAGTCAAAAGCAAACATTCCCCCCTCTGCATTCACATAGGACTTTGTAACCCCTTCCAGCATCCATCCCTCTAACCACTCTTTTGTTTAAATGTCTTGCTATTGCAATAACTTAGATGAGTCTCAAACAAATTTTACTAAGAAATCAGATGCAAAAAAACTACATACTTAGTGATTTCATTTACATGACATTCTAGAAAAGGAAAAAAACATAGGGACAGAAAGCAGATGAAGGGTTGCTAGGGGTAAAGGATGGGCGCAGGGGGAGACTTGACTATAAAGGCATAGTATGTGGAATTTGAGGGAGTGATGAAACTTCTATATTTTGATTGTGGTAGTGGCTACATGACTATATATTTGCAAAATTTATGGAATTGTATACTAAAAAAAGAGAAGTTTATTGTGTGTAAATTATACCTAAACAAACACAGTAGGAAAAAATTAATACCAGCTAGTCAGCAAACCGGAGAAGGCAATGGCACCCCACTCCAGTACTCTTGCCTGGAAAATCCCATGGACGGAGGAGCCTGGTAGGCTGCAGTCCATGGAGTCGCGAAGAGTCAGACATGACTGAGCGACTTCACTTTCACTTTTCACTTTTATGCATTGGAGAAGGAAATGGCAACCCACTCCAGTGTTCTTGCCTGGAGAATCCCAGGGATGGGGTCGCACAGAGTCGGACACAAATGAAGTGACTTAGCAGCAGTAGCAGTCAGCAAACCATTCAGGTATAACCTAAATCAAATCCCTTATGACTATACAGTGGAAGTGAGAAATAGATTTAAGGGACTAGATCTGATAGACAGAGAGCCTGATGAACTATGAACGGAGGTTCGTGACATTGTACAGGAGACAGGGATCAAGACCATCCCCATGGAAAAGAAATGCAAAAAGGCAAAATGGTTGTCTGAGGAGGCCTTACAAATAGCTGTGAAATGAAGAGAAGCGAAAAGCAAAGGAGAAAAGGAAAGATATTCCCATCTGAATGCAGAGTTCCAAAGAATAGCCAGGAGAGATAAGAAAGCCTTCCTCAGCAATCAATGCAAAGAAATAGAGGAAAACAACAGAATGGGAAAGACTAGAGATCTCTTCAAGAAAATTAGAGATACCAAGGGAACATTTCATGCAAAAATGGGCTCAATAAAGGACAGAAATGGTATGGACCTAACAGAAGCAGAAGATATTAAGAAGAGGTGACAAGAATACACAGAAGAACTGTACAAAAAAAGATCTTCACAATCCAGATAATCACAATGGTGTGATCACTCACCTAGAGCCAGACATCCTGGAATGTGAAGTCAAGTGGGCCTTAGAAAGCATCACTATGAATAAAGCTAGTGGAGGTGATGGAATTCCAGTTGAGCTATTTCAAATCCTAAAAGATGATGCTGTGAAAGTGCTGCACTCAATATGCCAGCAAACTTGGAAAACTCAGCAGTGGTCACAGGACTGGAAAAGGTCAGTTTTCATTTCAATCCCAAAGAAAGGCAATCCCAAAGAATGCTCAAACTACTGCACAATTGCACTCATCTCACACGCTAGTAAAGTAATGCTCAAAATTCTCCAAGCCAGGCTTCAGCAATACATGAACTGTGAACTTCCAGATGTTCAAGCTGGTTTTAGAAAAGGCAGAGGAACCAGAGATCAAATTGCCAACATCTGCTGGATCATCGAAAAAGCAAGAGAATTCCAGAAAAACTATCTATTTCTGCTTTATTGACTATGCCAAAGCCTTTGACTGTGTGGATCACAATAAACTGTGGAAAATTCTGAAAGAGATGGGAATACCAGACCACCTGACTTGCCTCTTGAGAAACCTGTATGCAGGTCAAGAAGCAACAGTTAGAACTGGACATGGAACAACAGACTGGTTCCAAATAGGAAAAGGAGTACGTCAAGGCTGTATATTGTCACCCTGCTTATTTAACTTATATGCAGAGTACATCATGAGAAACGCTGGTCTGGAAGAAGCACAAGCTGGAATCAAGATTGCTGGGAGAAATATCAATAACCTCAGATATGCAGATGACACCACCCTTATGGTAGAAAGTGAAGAGGAACTAAAAAGCCTCTTGATGAAAGTGAAAGAGGAGAGTGAAAAAGTCTGCTTAAAGCTTAACATTCAGAAAACTAAGATCATGGCATCTGGTCCCATCACCTCATGGGAAATAGATGGGGAGACAGTGGAAACAGTGTCAGACTTTATTTTTCTGGGCTCCAAAATCACTGCAGATGGTGATTGCAGCCATGAAATTAAAAGATGCTTACTCCTTGGAAGGAAAGTTATGACCAACCTAGATAGCATATTAAAAAGCAGAGACATTACTTTGCCAACAAAGGTCCATCTGGTCAAGGCTGTGGTTTTTCCAGTGGTCATGTATGGATGTGAGAGTTGGACTGTGAAGAAAGCTGAGTGCCAAAAAATTGATGCTTTTGAACTATGGTGTTGGAGAAGACTCTTGAGAGTCCCTTGGACTGCAAGGAGATCCAAGCAGTCCATCCTAGGGGAGATCAGTCCTGGATGTTCATTGGAAGGACTGATGCTGAAGCTGAAACTCCAATATTTTGGCCACCTCATGCAAAGAGTTGACTTGTTGGAAAAGACCCTGATGCTGGGAGGGATTGGGGCAGGAGGAGAAGGGGACGACAGAGGATGAGATGGCTGGATGGCATCACCGACTCGATGGGCATGAGTTTGAGTAAACTCCGGGAGTTTGTGATGGACAGGGAGGCCTGGCATGCTGCAATTCATGGGGTCGCAAAGAGTCGGACACGACTGAGTGACTGAACTGAACTGAACTGAGTCAGCAAACTAAACAAGTTGCCCTACAGTTCTTGCCATCCACTTGCATGTGTGTGCTTAGTCGTGTCCAACTCTTTGGGACCCCATGGGACATGTAGCCTGCTAGGCTCCTCTGTCCATGGAATTTTCCAGGCAAGAATACTGGAGTGGGTTGCCATTTCCTCCTTCAGGGAATCTTCCTGACCCAGGGATCAAACCCATGTTTCCTGCATTGGCAGGCAGGTTCTTTACCACTGAGCCACCTGGGAAATCCTGCCATCCACTTACTGTTTTTCAAATGTATTCTAATGTCCCAGGCTAAAAGCTGAGGCTACAAAGAAGAAAAATACATGATTCCTTCTCTCAAGGAACTCAGTCTCTGATGGAGAAGGTATGCAAATAAATAAATGCACCATAGCATGGAAGATACTATATACGATAAAGTGGAGGTATAAAGGAGACAATGGTCAGCTGGACCTAGATTGTTGAGGTCCCAGCCCTTGAATTTTAGAAATTTCTACTCTATTCAATACACAAAATGAGAAGTAACATAATCATAGCTATGTTTTAGAAAGTACAGTATGGCAGTAATATGAAGGATGACTTGGAGTGGGGCAGAGACTAAAAGCAGGGAAATCAATTAGAAGGCTATTTACAGTGGTCTAGAAAATTAATATCACTTTTCTTCATTATTAGTAGGCTATTGAGATTAGACTAGGCTTTCAACTAAAGCTTGTATTGCTTATAATCTAGATAGGCAAAAAACAAAAAGGGCTCACAAAATTTTCCTTGGTACAACTGACTCCCAGTAGACTAAGATACTTAAAGGAGGGACCTTGTTGCAACTATCATAAGACTTTGTAGACATTAGAAGCTCTAAGAAATATTTATTATTCTAATGAATAAATTCAAAAATGTGTGAATTTTCTTTTAAGTCACCGAAGCTCCAAAAGAGAAGATCATAAATCCTGCATGCTCAGTGATACTTATCGCTTAACATTTTGTATGTCATTCTACAACCCAGAGGGTCAAGGTTAGAGAAACATTTTATTTTACTAATTTGAATACTGACTGCAGTGATCAGGTGGGATTAGTCTAGCACATTTTTTCCCTGAAAAGTCCATTCTTTGCTTGTTCACTGCTATGTAACACGACTTACAGTAACAGGGCTAAGATTCTGTTTAAAAAAATAGGATAACAGCAGGCATTATAAATCTACACTGGAACTACCCTTGGGCTTCCCAGGTGGAAAGTTAAGTGAAAGTGAAAGTCGCTCAGTCGTGTCCAACTCTCTGTGACCTCATGGACTATACAGTCCATGGAATTCTCCAGGCCAGAATCCCAGGTGGTGCTAGTGGTAAAGAACCTGCCTGCCAATGCAGGAGATGCAGAAGACACCAGTTCGATCCCTGAATCCAGAAGATTCCTTGAAGAAGGAAATGGCAACCCGCTCCTGTATTCTTGCCTGGAGAATCCCATGGACAGAGGAGGCTGGCAGGCTACAGTCCATGGGGTTGCAAAGAGTCAGACACGACTGAAGCGACTTACCATGCACACACTACCCTTAAGCAATTCACTATTCCATCTATCTTGGAACTCGAAAATCTCTGCTGAAAATATCGTATGTGTGGCAGAGTTGAAGACACTGATCTGAGATAGCCTGGTTCCTGGAATGTATGTGCTGAAAAGTGTTCATTCTGCCTTGAATCTAAACAAACAGAAGGTCCTAAAACCAGCAGGATGTTGGGCCCTAAACACCTTGTAGAGCCCAAACATATGCTCTCATCGGGTCTCTAAACAAACACCTCAACCATCACCACCTCAGCAAAACTAAGATGTTTAATGAACTGGTGGGATTATTAAAATAAACTTGATGAACCTCTTCAAACAAATAGGAGTTCAGGCTTTCAATGTCTACTTGCTCCCTCTCTTTTTCCCCCCACCACACAAAAACCAAACATTGCTAAGCCACTTCATTGCCTCTCCTAAAAGGCTTTCTGTGGCACCAGAGCTGACAACATCCAGAATATTAAGAAGTCATTGGTCTCTAGATCCAAACTACTTTGCTCTAAAGAACATGAAGGATACTGATCCGATCTGCCCCCAGAGTTACACGGACACAGCTTAGAAAAGAGTGTATCCACCCTCTGCTAACTGGAAGATTGGCAGTTAAGGGAGAATTTATTTTATGGATTCCTGGTTGTGCTGTGGTTCGTTCAATGGATCTGGGCATTTTTTCCTTGTGATGGTTCTGTTAGTACTTTTCGTCATTAAAGTTCCTATACTTTATATGGCATGATTTGTGATAAAGTCAAACCAAAGTAAGTTTTGTAGTCATAAAATACCCTTTTGTTGAAGCTGTGCTTGTCTCTTGCCTGTTTCCTGCAACCAACACAACCATGCTAAGCTGCTGCTGCTAAGTCACTTCAGTCGTGTCCGACTCTGTGTGACCCCATAGACGTCAGCCCACCAGGCTCCCCCATCTCTGGGATTCTCCAGGCAAGAACACTGGAGTGGGTTGCCATTTCCTTCTCCAATGAGTGAAAGTGAAAAGTGAAAGTGAAGTCGCTTAGTCGTGTCTGACTCTTAGCGACCCCATGGACTGCAGCCTACCAGGCTCCTCCATCCACAGGATTTTCCAGGCAAGAGTACTGGAGTGGGGTGCCACTGCCTTCTCCAACACAACCATGACACTTATCTAATTCTGATGTGCTGAACTTAATTACTGTGTGAATCATGAGTGGGAGACCAGCTAATTTCAGTTATCTCAACTGTGTGTTAGTACCTGATCATTACTGCCAGATACTTGTTTACTCCCAGTTTTTGATCGATTTTGAGCTCTGGCCAGCAGCAGCTAATCCTAAGGCATATTGTTGGCAGCTGTGAATTTTTGACTTTGCCCCTTGGAATACAAAGGCCACCTTTGCCCCACACTTTAGCTTCTAAAGAGTAAAGCTTGGCCTCACAGGTGATTGTGATTATGCACTACACTATAACTATGCTTATTCTTAAACTGCTTTTCAGAAGCTTCAGTTTTACTAGGAATTACCAAATCAGGCTCCTATTAAAAAGGAATCCCATTCTGTCTGTAGGTTAAAAAAAAATACTGCCCATGTACATTTTGAAGAACTCAACCCCTCCCTAATTTAGTAAACTGATCTTCTCCATGCCTGCCAGGCCCACTCCCTTCTTCAGCAATTCTGTCATTTGTCCTAGACAGTGGCAAAATCTTAGATAATTTATTTTAGTTACATTAGCTGATGTGGTAGGCTTTAATCTGAAGAAACACTAAGTGGTTCAGAATATATCTACACAATTTTTTCATTATTATTATCCCTATTTTGTAGCTGAGAAAGAAGAAACAGAAACTTCCCTGGTGTCACATAACCAGTCCACAGCAAAGTTAAAAATAACAACAGGATCTAGTCTACTAAGTAGCGCAAACGGATTGGAAATAAACCTCAGATATGTGGCCATATCTGTAGGGCACGATTCATTAAAAACATTTTCCTTAAGCAGTTGTTTTTCTTTCTTTTAATATACAGAAATCTCTTGTGTCCACAGATTTAATTCTTTGAAAGTCATCTTACTAGAAACCTAAAAAGAGAGAGTTAGAAGAGATTGCATGAGAACAGATTAATTTCCCAAGTATTTGGTTGAACGAAAATTTCTTTCAGGTTTTTCTGTAAGATTTTATGGAAAAGCCCAACAAATTTTTTGGCCAACCTGATAACGTTGTCCTGATACTGCAGGTGAGGGTAAAAATCACTCACATCCATCGTTCCCTCCAAGCACCTCCCTTGCCAACTTTCCCCTTGGACCATTGCTGACCCCATGCCTTGGGCTCTTCCCTACTCGTATCCCTTTTTAGCAATCTGAGATCCCCGCAGTCATCCCCCCAAACTCAAGATGGCTAACTTGACTCCCCTTCCCCATAGCAGTCAACTTGACACAATTCACTTTCAATTTTTCTTCACTGTCCTTATCAGTATGATTACTTTCTGTACTAGTTTGCATCAGTGAACAGAAAACACCCTTTCCACACATAACACGTGTTCAAGCACTCCTCCCCACACAAGCATGGGGGCCATGTGTACAACTCGATGTCGACATTTATAAAGGATGATGAAGCACTTGACTAAATGGACTTTCATTATCTCTGTTATCTAGGAGTTTTAGGGCTGTTCAGCAAGAATCAGTGCACTCTGGTAAAGGGGTTCTTAGTAGGTTGAATGTGTTACTGGATCTGACTGAAAAACAACAAATCTTTCCCCCTTGTAGTAATACCCTCACTATGCATGTGGAGAAGAAGTACAGCAAAATGAAAATGGCATAGAATTTGGAGTCAAATATAACTCCCATGTGAATTCCAACTCTGCCACTTACTAGCTGTGTGACCTTCAGCAAGAAACTTCACTTTTCTGAGCCTCATTTTTCTCATCTGAAAATAATAGGATTTTATTACTTGTTGTAAGAATCAAATGATATAATTAATACATGTAAAGTGTCTGGCACATAGGAAGTTCTCAGTAAATATGTTTCCTTCCTACTCCTACTTTGGTAAGTAGTTTATGGAATGAAAAGTTTTACAAGAAGAGTGTAGTTTTGTTCTAAGACATGGAGTCAAATTCCAATTCGATCGTTAGGTTATTCCCTAATGGGTGACCTCAGCAAGTTACTTAACCTGAGCACACATTTCTCCTCTGGTAAGATGTAGCATATAATACTTAACACATGGGTATAACATGTCTGCTTCCTGGCAGGTTCTCAATGGTAGCTATTAGTGTTACAGGCATGAGAAGACTGTTCTTAGATTGAGATATAGCACACCTACTGTTGTAAAGCCCCTCTCTGAAATTCTGTCTTTTCTTTGAGTGCATGAAATCTTTGTTTAAAAAAATATCTGTTGTTTTCTAATGGTTGTATACCCACTTGAGCTGACTGAGGTTTACCTGCACTTGCAAGTCATGGGACATAATTTGAAAGTATGCCACAGCACCACATTTGGGGTTTAGGGTTCTGTTTCGTTTGGCTGTTTGCTCTCTCCGCACTGCCATCTTCTTCTTGCTATCCAAAGGGCAACTGCCTCAAGTGGAAATTTGTTGCCATACATTCTCTGCACCTATATTGTTGAGCTGTTTGGCTACAGCATGTCTTTGATGCCAGGTCACCAGTTGTCCCAGATGGTACTTTGCCACTTATTTAATGGTAAGAAGCCAGATGTGGTGTCTAATTTCCAGGAGACATATTAAAGGCTGAATGCTCTTGTCCATCTCTGCACCACCACAGAAACTCCATGTGACCGGGAACTTAATCAGCTGCTGTGGTACCCTGCTGTGGCTTCTGCAGTAAACTCTGTTTACCAGTTCATCATTAGATAGTGCACTGCTCAGGGTGGCTTTCAGTTCAGTGTTGCTGATATACATATTTGGCAAGGCTAGCCTTTGTGGTAGGATTTGAGGAGTTGAAAAAGACTCCTGGCCCAAATATATCTCTGTCACTGATTACAGTGACTGAAATGCATGCAAGAAACTTTTCACATGAACTTTCCTTCTTGGGTGTAAGGCAATGTTAGAATGCAAATACCACTCTCGAGAGGAAACATACTGGGTCATTATTGGCTATTAATACTTAAAGTCAGAAGTGCATTGAAATCCTGACTATTATTAGCTATATGAGCTTAGGGAGTCGCTAATCCTCTCTGAAACAGTTTTTTTTTTTTTTTTTTTCTGAAAATAAGGATAATAGCAGACTTCCCTGGTGGTCCAGTGGTTAAAACTCTGCTTCCAAGGCAGGGGGTTGGGTTCCATCCCTGATGGGGGAACTAAGATCCCACGTGCCAAAGGTGCAGCAAAATATTTTTTTTAATGAAAATAAGGATAATAATGGAGGGTTGTGAGAATTTAATGAGATAATGCATGTAAAGGGCATAGTAAATGCTCAACGAACTCTTATTATTCTTGGGGACAGTAGGACCTGGAAGGAATACATCTAGAAGTGGTAAACTCAGTTTGAGAGCCAGGAAAAGGTGAAGTCTGGTACAGGGAAACTGCTCATAGCAAAGACCCTGGTGGAGTGCTGATAATACAGCTGGGGAAGAGCATGGAAACTCTGGGGAGCTGGGGTAGGAAGAATTGGATGGGAGGAAGAGGAAAGACTGAAACAAAATCACAGTACATCTGTAGGAACTTTCTAACAAGAAAAGCGCAGTACTATTCAGGATGCAGTGCTCTGGGAGGTAGTAAGCTCTGACACCCAGCAGAGGCTGGGTGCTGGCTACCTGTCAGGAATATTCTAGTCTACCCCAGAGTAGACTAAAAATCACCTGGGAATTTTGTTTAAATGCAGATTCTGATTCAGCAGGCCTGAGTGGAACCTGAGAGTCTTCACTTCTCAGGAGCTCACTGACAATGCCGATGCTCCCGATCAACAGATCTCACTCTTAGTAGCAAAGGCTCTGTTGCAGTTTTAAAAGAAATCATAATGAGACAGATGAATTTGGTTAGGAAAAGCCAGAGAGTTACCCAGACAAGGCTCCATAAAATGGGAGCACTCTAACGCAGTCAGGATCTACAGTCTGGTCCTTAGCTTCATAAGCTTTGCAATTTGATTGGTAGTATAACCAGAGCCTGGGCTCCTGGGGACTGACTCATGCTTAACCAAATTCACAAGATACCCATATACAAGTCAGAATGCCAACTGATTAATTTCTAATGAGAAGTATAACTTCTAAGAGGAACAGATACTAATGTTTTCTGATCAGTGCATTATCTCCCTGTAGGCATATTTACATGAGGAGCTAAATGATAATAAGAAGGTTGCTTGGTGAGGGTGGACTCATAGCAAGGGCAGTTCACAGGATGATTTTTAACAGTTCATGTCATCAAGCTATGATAGTCTGATACCTCCATCTCCACCACGGGGCTAGAATGGTCTAGGGTGAGGGTGTTAGCCTCAATACCAAGTCTGTTGTGCCCTAATACAATTTGGATGATATATGTAAGCCTGGGTCTGGTAATATCATTCATTTGATCCACTTCAATATAAATTTACAATCTAAACTCATCATTACAAAAAGTTTAAAATATAGAGAAAAGTTGAAAAAATATTGTAGCAAGCACCTATATACCCACCATCTAGATTCAACAATTGTTATCATTTTGCCATATTTACTTTATGTCTCTGTGTGCACACACGTGCACTGAGCCTACACTGTTTAACATAGATTGCGGAACTCTTCATGCTCTGGCACAACCTGCTTGACCTGCTCCATTCCTCCTGGCTCCCCCTTTGCTCCCCAGACATACCTAACTATTGGATGGGAGTTCCCGAATGTTCCCTGCTATTTATTACCTATTGCCTATGTCTGAATATCCTTATTTTCTTTTTCCTTGATTAACTCTATTTGTTCATAAAGACAGCCCTGGCCATGTTGCATCCTATACTCTTCTCAGTGATAACATGTATTACACTATGCTGTTATTTGCTTGCCTCTCTTCATGGCTCAGATGGTAAAGAATCTACCTGCAATGTGGGAGACCCGGGTTCAATCCCTGGGTAGGGAAGATCCCCTGGAGAAGGAAATGGCAACCCACTCCAGTATTCTTGCCTGGAGAATCCCATGGACAGAGGAGCCTGGTAGGTTATAGTCCATGGGGTCGCAAAGAGTCAGACACAACTGAGTGACTAACACTTTGACTTTCTTACTAAACTATGAACTCCTTGAGGGCAGGGACTGTTTCATTTGTCCCTGTATACCTGTACCTCTCAAGTGTCTTGTGCTTGGTAGATGTTCAGTAACCAGAAAATTCAACTGCCAGCTGGACAGTTCTACCTAGTTACATCATGGGCACGTTGAATTCAACATGTCTAAACTGAAATAATTTCTCCTCCTACTGAGTCTACATATTTAAAACGCTCCTCCTAATTAAATGCCATTCAGTCTTCCAAGTCAAAAACCTCAGAGCAGTCCCTAACTCTTCCCTCTCATTCATCCTCCAAACAAGTCTTATTGATTCTATCTCCAAAATACACTACAATCTGTCCATTTCTCTTTATGTCCATTACCTAATTAGTCTGGGCCACCTTCATTTCTCACCTGGAGAGCACTGCCAACAATCCTCTGCCTGGGTTCCCTACAGACAGAGGATTCCCTGCAGGAGACTCTTGTCTCCTCCAAATTTTTATTCACAGAGAAGCCATAATGATTACTAAAATTCAGATCTGATTTTATTACTCCCTGCTTAAACCTTAATTATATTACTCCTTGCTTTTGGATCAAGTTCAAACTCCTTAACTTTACCCAAAGGACTCTCAAGAACTGAACCCTTTGAACCTCTATCACTTTATCTCTTGTACTCTGGGTCCCAAACACTTGGTGTTTATAGAGTCTGTATTACTTATTGTTTCTCAACATTTTCAGTTTCATGCATCAATGCCTTTTCTTGTATTGTTCTCTGTCTAGAAAGGCTGACACTTTCAAAATCAGCACAATTGTAACCTCCTCTGGGAAGCTTTTTCTTAACTTCCCAGTCTGAGTTAGTTCCTCTTCTCTAACACCCACTACTGCCCTACACCTACCTCTAGCATATCTCTTACACTATAAACATCCAGCACTCTAGACATAATACAGTGATCAGTTTGCTTGTTTGTCTCATCAAAAATAATTTATGAGCTTTCTGAAAGCAGAGTTGGTGTCTTATTTTTTAATCCCAATGCTTAGCCCATGATTGGCATATAGAAGATTGCAATAAATATTTAAGAAAAGACAGAATGAATATTAATAAATGTCTCTCCAAACTTCATTATTGTAAACACCTCATAAAAGATCTCTTTTCTCTTGAACACATTGTTTCCTCAAAGTACCATATAGTTGTTTGTCACACAAGTAATATTGATTGAATGTTGAGTGCTCTTTACCAGTAATTTCAGACAATTTCTGGAATCATACAATTTCTTTAGATGGCAGATGCTATCCTTTTGTTTTACTCTAGGTAATTTTTATCTAAGAGAGTAACATAATCAGTAGTTGGGGGTGTCATGCTATTGGTCCCATATACTTCCCTTGACCTCTAAAGTCTCTTTCAACACCTACAGTTCATGGTTCACAAAATTGCCCATTTATTTGGATTCTAGGTGCTATTTAGTTATGGTATTAATTTTCCTCTAGGTTTCTCTCAAACCATAAGAGTCTCAAGTGCAGAACTGTCCCATGCTTAATCTTTGTGAATAATATTGATTAAGTAAATGTTGGGCCATGGGTGTGAAATGATTGATTGGGAACCTAACAAATGTTGGGCTGGATAAAGTAAATTATATTTATTTGAACTGAAAAAAAATTGTTAAAACTAAACATTCTGAACATTGCTTTCTCTGATTATTACCTCAAAGTAACAACCTTGATATTCTTTAAAAAGTATTGGGTCCCTGACTGTTTAATAATAATAGTATTTAACAGATAATAATTTTTATATTCTGCTAGTGAAGTGAAAGCCTCTCAGTCCTGTCTGACTCTTTGCGACCCCATGGACTATACAGTCCATGGAATTCTCCAGGCCAGAATACTGGAGTGGGTAGCCTTTCCCTTCCCCAGGGGATCTTCCCAACCCAGGGATCCAACCCAGGTCTCCCACATTGCAGGCAGATTCTTTACCAGCTGAGCCACAAGGGAAGCCCTATACTCTGCTAAGCACTGTTCTAAGGGCTTTATATGTATGAACTCATTTGATCATCTGGACAAGTCTATGAGGTAGGTACTATTATCACTCTCATTTTGCAGATGATGAGGAAACTGAGGCACGGAGAAGTAAGAAGTAATCGTGCCAAGGTCGAAGGTTATCCATGTGTCAGACACCAGAAGTATTAATTTCGTTTAATCCATTCTTATTTATTGAGCACACACTAAATTAACAACTAACAGGGTAAATGAAAATTGTATACTTAAAGTAAGGAGAAATCTTAACGCCAAAGTGCCATGAGCGAATTGTCAAGGTGAATCAGGCTCATTTTTGTTAGTGGGCAGTGGAGAAAGATTATGTAGTTAAGGTCATGAGTTGGCAGAGACATATCCGGTTGGGTAAATCTGGTTTGCGGAAGATGGAAGAGGCTTAGTTTCGAGGAGTATGAAAACAGTCATTCTTTTTTTGAGAGCTAAGATTAGCTTTAGAAGGGGCATCTAATGCGGTATATTTAGGATGAGGTAAGGGTAAAAGAAAATACACAGGTATGACGCTTGTTTAGAGCAGGAAAGGAAAAATTAAAAAAAAAAATGCGTTCTTCCTGCCCCTCTCCCCTTAGAGAATTAGTAAATAGCCTGCCTAGGTATCACCCACCTACACAAATTCTCTGGACTGCAACTCAGACCCTTCAGATCTGGGCTTTTTAGAAGTACTTTTCGAATTCTGGCACCTTAAACCTGAACAGCCTTGTGGGCAAACGTTACGAGGGAAAAAAATACATTCTTGCAGTTCAAAATGGACTCGAATCCTACCAGCGAGCGTTTCTGTTCGCGCTGATTCCACAGTTCACCTGTCCATTTTTCCGATCCTAGTCTAAAGCCTTCCCCTCCTGCTACCCTTTTAAGAGGCGGTCCCGCAGTGTCCTTTCCTCCCTCCCAGCCACCTCTACCCCCAGTCAACGGGGCGGAGCTTCTCGCTAAAACCCCGGAGCCCGACGCGGCCCCGGCTGTCGCGGAGAGGAGTGGAGCCACAAAGGGCTTCCTCTGCGGCAACATCTCCGGCGACGCTACGTGCCCGCCGGCTCTGACCCAGCCCGCCGAGCGCGCCAGTCTCTCCCGGTCCTCTCCCTACCTGGCGCGCACCTGGCCCAGGCCGGGGTCCCGCCGAGAGTCGGGAAGGCGCGTGCCAGGGGCCCTAGGGAACCTCGGAGCGCGCACACCATGGGGCCGCTGCTGGGGGCCGGGATCTTCTGCCGCGGTGGTTGTGGCTTTTCCCGATTGCTGGCCTGGTGCTTCCTGCTGGTTCTGAGTCCGCAAACCCCTGGCTCCAGGGGAGCCGAAGCCGTGTGGACCGCGTACCTCAACGTGTCCTGGCGGGTTCCGCACACCGGAGTGAACCGCACCGTGTGGGAGCTGAGCGAGGAGGGCGTGTACGGCCAGGATTCGCCGCTCGAGCCCGTGGCTGGGGTCCTGGTACCGCCCGACGGGCCAGGGGCGCTCAACGCCTGTAACCCGCACACGAATTTCACGGTGCCCACGGTCCCGGGGGACTGGGGCAGCGTGCAAGTGTCTTGGTTGGCCCTCATCCAGCGCGGTGGGGGTTGCACCTTCGCAGACAAGATCCATCTGGCTTACGAGAGAGGGGCATCTGGAGCCGTCATCTTTAACTTCCCGGGGACCCGCAATGAGGTCATCCCCATGTCTCACCCGGGTGAGTGCAGCTATCCGATTGCGCCCCATCAAACCCCTGCCGAGGCCGTTTTTTCCCATATTTCTCTCAGGGTATTCCTCCCCCCATCCCCTTGCTCCGAAGGAAGACGAGTGTCTTTTCTGTCCCCATCGAGTGAGGCAGGGTCCTCTCTTCCCCAGCTTCATCCTGCATGGGGGGTTGGGCGGGAAAATCCTTCAGAATTTGCCTCTTTGGTGGACAAGGGTAAAAACCAACGGAGTGCGGAGACTGGCAACTAGAGAACTGTTGGGGTTCTTTGCGTCGTCTTTTCCTGCTGTTTGTGAGGGTGCTTGCATGGGGTGGGCATTGGTAGTGGGCATTGGGTTTGATATGACTGAGAGGCAGCCTAACCGAGAAGCCCATCTGGAAAATCCCTTCCTCAATCTTGTCCTGATTCACAGCTTCAGGCCCGCCGCAGATTTTTTTCCCCTGCTCTCCCTGTTCTCTCTGCGTGTTTCCTCGAATCAGGTACAAGATTGTGTTACTGTGCCCTGTTAACCTCATTCCAGTTTTGTTGGAAGCTATGTTCAGCCCTTGGATCCTTCTCTGCCCCGGGGTCTCAGGCCCCAAGTGACTGTTGGCATCACTGCTTTCCTTGGCCTCTGGGGAAAAAAAATCTGATTTAGCTTATTGAGTGACAAAACAGGTGATTAGTGTTACTTAAAAGGGAGAGGTTTATGCAGGAGACTAGCAAGGACCTAGACGTTGGAAAATGTAATCGAGGTAGATCTTACATTTGTGCAGATGAGGTGAGTTACTCTTCTTCCCTTTTCAGTTATCCTTCCAGAAACCTTCTCCCTATTTGTGTTTATGTATTCATACCAGGCCTTAAAAGACAAAGAAAAAAATGTGGGGGGATAAAAAGGCAGAGACACATACTAGCGGTGTATCATAGTTGTTGAGAGCTGGGCCTCAAGTCAGATGTTGGTTAAATTCTCGCTCCATTGCTTACTAGTCCTGTGACCTTGAGCAACTTATTTGAAGTCTAGCCTGGGTTCCCTCCTCAATCAAATGGAAAAGGACTAAGAATGAACCACTCCCACAGGTTTTCCAGGAGGATGAAGTGATTATCCTTTTAGGAGTCACTGGAGAGATGAATCTGCTTGTTTAGCTACTGGAGGTTTTGTGTTTTTCCTAAAACAGTGTGTCTGGCCCTGCCTAGAGAGCACTTGTAGACAGAGTGGCTGGGTGGTATAAAGGAAAGGGCACTGAACTGGAACTCAGGAGATTTGAGCTCATTTTAGTCCCTTCTGTGCCTCTACCAGCTTTGTGACCTTGTACAGGTTACTCACTTAGTCAAATGATAGTACAGAGGTAGGAGCGGGAGGCCAAGTTGCAGATTGTGCAGAGACAAAAATGAACCAAATAAACTCCCTTCCAGCTCTAAAATGCTGTGATTCTTAGATTTTATATTGAGTAAAGATAGCAGCAACTCCATCTCTTTTGGTTGATAATTCATTGATTAGAATGAAAATACTTTTTAAAGGCTGATAGAAAGGAAGAATAAGGACTCATAAATTTTAAAGTCCTTCCATTTCAATTGGCTACTTACATGCAAGGTTTTGACTTTGCCTCCTCCAAATGAGATTTGTTTGCACAGATGATTTGGAATTGAAAAGTACTCTTTAATTAGAGAGTTCTGGTTTAGACTGCTTTCATACTACTTCTGTTTAAGGATATAAGCTTATATTTATCTGATAGTTTTAGGGGACAATAAAATTAATTTTTTTGCGTTCCTATGTTCCAGGCACTCTGCATACATCTTATACTTTGTGGAGAGATAGTATGGTGTACTAGGAAAAGCACAGGCATTGTAGTTAAGAATGAGAATCAAATTCTGAATTTACCACATAATAGCTTTGTGTCCTTGGTCAGATTTTTGAACTTTACTGAGTCTCAGTTTTCCCATCTGTAAGATGGAGATATTTACATTGCTGTGATCATTAAGGATAATGTATGTAAACTACCTAGCAGATAATAAATACTCAGTTAAAAGTCAGTTATTATAATAGGCTGATGTTAACAAGATGCAAAAAAATTAATGAGCAAACATAGGCTTACACAGCTGTCAGGGTACACTGGTAATCTAAGCATGGCTCCTTTGTTTCAGAATACTATATAGAAATAAAGCCCTAAATATCGATCACTTAATTAAAACTCAGAAGAGTGTTTTGACACTTTAAAAATGAATTATTATCTGAGATGTAGCAATGAATTTTTATCTGACTGTAGCAGTGTTACACTTAGGTTAACTAGCTGAAAGAGCTAGCTAGATACTTGAGGAATGGAATCACATTTCTCCCTTTAACTCCTGGAAAAACTACTTTTCAACACAGGGGAAAATCACTTTGCATTTCATCCACGTATGTTGTTAAATATTTTGTTTGCAAAGTGCCGTGTTGTTTGCTTTGCTCATTCCTGAGAGTAATCCCAGGGTTCATTGTAATCTCTGGTCAGAAAATGATTTCCTTGGATCCTAGTGGCAAAGAGGTAAGACTGAAGTTTAAATGTTGATTAACTTAATATATATTGCCATGAATTCTACAAGGGCCACTGAATGTGGAAAAGTCATTGCTGTGGACTTTGTTTTACAAAACCTTTCTCCACCCCCTCTCACAGGGGCCTGTGCTTGAATTGTCCTTCAGTGGAATTAGTGCTGATCATCCACACTCCTATCTATCACAGTTCTGTGACCATGAAGATCCAGTTGTTTCAAGTAATAGAACTAACTGGTTAACAGCAGTAGCTTTAAAACTTTTGTATATTGGAGAGAAACTCCACTATACAACCGCAACCAATTAGAAAAATCAGGCTGTTTTTATGGATACCAAATTTTCCCAAAGGGTAGCTATAGCCTTATAGCAACCTAGCAGTTTATTTCTGTACACTATCTTCCAGAAAATCTTGATTCATTCAGATAAAAAATTGTAAATGATAGATTTTTATTAACAGCTGATCCTGAAATCTCTGGATATTTTTCATTCAAATTGATCCAGAAACGGGGAAGAAAATTCAGAGAAAATTTTGGTTGCACAGTTAAATCACTGTCCGTGTCTTATTTAAATATGAAAATCAGATAAGAAGTGGCCAAAACTTAGAGTAAGCACTAAAGCCATCTAAAATGCAGAGTTGTTACGATGAGACACGTTGTGCATGCTCTTGTTATTGCACAACTAACTAGTCTGCTTTCCCAAGCAGATGAGCCTGAGCCTTGCATGCTTTCTAATTGAACACAGCCCACTGGTTGAAGTGGTGTCAGTACTTCCTTGTATAGTTTTCCTTGAGTCAACATGTGCAGGCATGAGTTTATTGAAAGACCTGTGCAAAGCTTCCACCTTCATAATCCATGACGTGCTTACAAGAACTTGAAACATATTCAAAGAGATGGCAAGAGAAGCATTATTCTTGAGGGCTGTAAAAAAGTGAATGAACCAAGCCATTTAAGTTAATGATTTGGTGGTCTCCCTTGGAATAGAGGTTGCTATATAAAACAGTTGCTTGTTGTATACATTGTTGAAAGACCTCTTAGAGCATATTAAGAAGATGACCTTTGCCACTTTTTAGTTATTTATTTATTTTTTACTTTTTGGCTGCTCAGTGCAGCATGTGGGATCTTAGTTCCCCAACCAGGGATAGAACCTGTGCCCCCTGCAGTGGGAGTCAGGAGTCTTAACTGCTGGACTGCCAAGGAAATTCCCAGGGTTTTTTTTTCTTAATTAAAATATACTTGATTTACAGTGTTGTGGTAATTTCAGGTGTATAGCACAGTGATTCAGATACACACACACACACACACACACACACACACACACACATATTCTTTTTCAGATTCTTTTCCCTTATGTGCATGCTTAGTTGCTTCGGTCGTGTCTGACTCTTTGTGACCCCATAGACCATAGCCCACCAGGCTCCTCTGTTGGTGGGATTTTTCCAGCAAGAATACTGGAGTGGATTGCCATGCCCTCCTCCAGGGGATCTTCCTGACCCAGTGATCAAATCCACGTCTCCAGCATTGCAGGTGGATTATTTGCCTGCTGAGCCACTGGGGAAGGCCCAATTCCCTTGTAGGTTATTATAAAATATTGAGTATAGTTCCCTGTGCTATACAGTAGGTCCTTGTTGATTATCTATTTTATATATAGTAGTGTGTATATGTTAATCCCAAACTCCCTCCCCCTGCCACTTACTATTTTTAAAATCTTAGGCCAGTGTTTTACTTCTCTATGTCTTAGTTTTCTCCTATGTAAGATGGACATAATAAAAAACTTGCCTGATAAAGTTAATGGAATTAAATGATATAATACAGATAAAGTGTTTAACACAAAACCTGACATTTAGGAAGCAACTATAATTTTTCTTAGGATAGGATAGTTATATGTATTTTAGAAATACATTTAGAGTTAGGATAGGGATAGCTAAATGTATTTTAGAAAATGAAAATTAATTTGTATGTTTGTGGTATATAATTTGAAAATGAATAGCCACGAGTACTCCAAGGTCCATATTATCTGACATCTAACTGTAACTCTTTGGGAATAAGTTGAGTAAACTGAATGCTTTACAAGAAAATGATCTTTTGGCCCGCATATGTTTGTCATTCTTTTCTCAAATAACTGCTTGTCCCTTGAGTAACCAATCTCTTTTCCATTCACAAGGACTTTGGAATAGGATTTTCCACTGGCTTATTACCACCCAGTTCCTTCTCAACCATTTGACATTTAGTTTTTATTCTGTTTTGAGTTTTGCTGTTTTTTCTATTTGTTTTTTTAATTTTTATTTTTTACCCCCTAGTAAGTTGACATCAAAAAGAACCTCTTTAGGCTCAAAAAGAAGTTGAGAAGAGATTGGGTGGTGATGATTTACCAAGGTAAAATACCATTCCAAAATCTGTTCTAACGGTCATCCTTTTTGATCTATCTGCAGAACTGTATTTGATATTGTTGACCACTCCTTCTTTGAAACTCCTTCCCAAGCAGTCTCTTGCTTCTCTTTAGCTTCATTTCTGTTATTTTATTAACACATTCATCTCACACCTTTTCTTCCTTGCATTCACATCCAGGGCCCAACTCTCTCCCTCTAATAAGTATCTGCCACGTCCAGTTGATTTAAACTTTTCCTTCTTCTCACATATGTTCCCTTCTCCCTCGCAATTGTTATTGCACTGCTTACAGTTCCAAATGTCTTCTAATGGAAACAAATGATTAGCCTCCTAATTGGTCTCCCTGCCTTCAGTCACTTCTTCCTTTCAGTTCTTCTTCCACATGGCCACTGGAACATAGCTCTGGACATGCATATGCCATTACTCAAGAGCCCATTACTTATAATTTTTAGATTATGTTTCTCAGCATGGCATATAAACTCTTAATAATCTAGTCCCAACCTAGTTTTGAAGCTTTATGTACCTCTTGTATCATATTGATCCTGAAACATATTCTCTACCCTCTCCCATTATCAGTCCTTTGCTCATACTTCTGCTTTTGCCTATGTACCCTTTTCTTCACAGTTCTGTTGATCAGAAACTTACCCATCCTTCAAAACCCAACACAGATGCCTCCTCATCTTTGAGGATTTTCATCATTCCTTCTTTTCCTCTTCTCACCACAACCCCCACAACCAAAAACAAAATAATCTCTTTATCTCCCATAGAATTCCATCCCTTATAAGTACTTTCTGCATTTTACTGGTAGTTTTTGTTCATGCATTTTCTCTTCCTACTGTATTGTAATCATTTTAATGTTTTATTAATTTCATATTCCCCATAGGAACCTTTATTAACTTTCCTGTTGGCTCAGTGGTAAAGAATCTGTCTGCCAATGCAGGAGATGTGGGTTCCATCCCTGGGTTGGGAAGATCTCCTGGAGGAGGAAATGGCAACCCACTCCAGTATTCTTGCCTGGAAAATCCTATGGACAGAAGAGCCTGGCGAGTGTACATGGGGTAGTAAAAGAGTCGGACTTGACTTAATGACTAAATAACAATTTAGAAATCTTTTTACTGTATGTGCTCTGCAAATACTTGTTGAGTGGCCTTAAATACACAAGAATGACAGAGGATCATAAGGTTCCCTAGAAAAATATCTAAAAAATGGGATTGAAACTCAATTCACTGAACATTTATCAAGGGTCTACTGTATGCTAAGTACTGAGCTTCCTGACTCGATATACAAAAAAAGGAGAAATAAGATTATATAAATACTTTAAGATTGCAAGCACCCTAACTTCTATGGTGGTCACCATCATATGCTAGTTTATGGTTTTTAAATAGTAATATGACCTAGATAACAAAGAAATAATGACAATGAGTATTTCCATTGAACCTTCTCTTTTCTATTTTTTTCTGATATTCTAAAAATTTCATTTATACTATTCAATTTATGTCTCCAACTAAAGTGCTTCCACTGAACATGTTGGTGAATGTTGAATTCCATAATATAAAAATTCCATGATATAAAAATCAATATAGTTTGATTGATGAATTGTTTTTCTAAGCACATAAGGAACTATTTCCCCTAGTACATGGAAGATGTGTATTGTCTCATCTAGATTGCATTTAGTCTCTATTCTTAGGCTTCAGTGGAGGAAATAAAGGAGAGTACCAAAGGTATTTTCTAAATTATTTTCTGATTATAAACTTAACTATGCTTCTTGCAGAAAACTTGGAAAATACAGAAAACTAAAAATAAGAGCTCCACATAATTCCACAATGCAGAGACGGTATTGTTAATATCCCTTCTTGTCTCTTTTTCCATGTATAGGTATAGTTTGGTATCCTGCTTTTATCATGAATATTAATATAGTATTAAGAAAATACAGACAATTTAAAGGAAAACAGAAAAAGCCATACATGTAACCATTTTAGCATTTGGGGATGTGTTTGTTGTCATTTTCTCCCTTTGCTCTATATATGTATTATGTAAAGAATTATAATTATATACTAGATATGCAGTTTTGTATCCTACTTCTTGTTATAAGCATTTTCCCATGTAATTAAAAATAGAAAGAGGGTTCTCTTATAAGCTGAAGATGGCAGTCTTTGGTGGGGGTGGGAATTGAGCTTCTTTTCCAATAACTAGCAAAAAGAAGTGCAGAATTGGTGATGTGGAGGGATGTGAATTGGAACATTTAAAACAAAAATATACACCAGAGAGCTTTACATAAAATATGCTAACTAGTCAAAAACATGATCTGGTCTAACCCATATTCATTACCTATTGTGGCCTTGGCATTTTGAAAGATTTGATCACCATTTGTGCCTTAGTTCCTCTTCTCCTATAGTATTCTTATAATATTCCTATATTATAGGAATTAGGTCACAAATGAAGTTTACACCCAGTTTCCTTGTTGGCTTGCTTAAGCAGCACCTCATTGACTAAAATAGCTTTTCTTTTTTTTTTTTTTAAGATTTTATTTATTTATTTATTTTTCCTTTATTTTTATTAGTTGGAGGCTAATTATTTTACAATATTGTAGTGGTTTTTGCCATACATTAACATGAATCAGCCATGGATTTACATGTGTTCCCCATCCTGAACCCCCCTCCCACCTCCCTCCCCATCCCATCCCTCTGGGTCATCCCAGTGCACCAGACCCGAGCATCAAGTGTAAAATGGCTTTTCTTATTCATGATGACCACTGAACTATAAACTATTGTTGGCTTTTCCCCAAAGTTTACTTGATAGGGTACCACAAATACTGCTTAGAGGTGAACAATTTTTTGTATATGTAAATTTTATTGATGAATAATGTACATACCAAAAAGGTACAGACATAATTAGTGTATAGCTCAGTGAATTTTCACAGAGTGAGCACACTTGTGTAACCAGCACCTGGATCAAGAAGCAGGATAGTCCCAGAACCCCAGAAGACTACCTGTGCCCCACAATGAAGAATCTTTGAAGCAGCACAATTGTCCGCTTTGTCTTCAGAGGAAATGACTTCTTGCAGCATGTGGTAGGAGCCCACTCACCCACAGAAACAAATCCTACACTGCATTGGAGCTAGTTAACTGTGGTTGATCCTCAGCTACACACTGTAGGGAGTTATTTCCAAGCATTTTTTGACAAAGTTATTAAGCCAGTTCAGAATTGCCACATTTTGCTGTTAACACCCACTTTGGAGCCCTGTGGGCAAAGCAGAGCACAAGGGCTCTTTGTTATTTTTCCATTTCCTGTTCTGCCTCTTTCAGCTGTATGTATGTCTTTCTATATATCATGACATATAATTATTGCCTGAATTTACCCCTAGGCTTGCTACAATATTGATTGCTTCCAGAAAGAAAGTTTGGTGATTCATGCCTGACTTCATGGGGTCTGTTAGGTTCAGAACCTAGACATGATTTACTTGGTTTTAATGCTTGAATGCTCAAGTTAGATACAAATCAGTGATTTTGAGTTAACCCTATTTATTTTGACCTTTTTTGAAAGAAGATGGTGCTTGAACTTACTTGATGTGTGTGTGTTTCCCTCAGGATATCAGTCATTATCATTTCAGATAAAATGTTGAATAAGCTTAGTTAAATGCTGCCTGCAACTAAAAAGTCTTAGCCTTTGAAAAGAAAACACACCAAAATGTTAACCATGGTTATATCCAGTTGGTGGAGTTATAAGTGATTATCATTCTGTTTATTATAATTTGTCTCTATTTTATGAATTCCTAAAATGAATGTTTTATACTTGTAATCAGAAAAATGTTATTTAAAAATCCAAAACATTCCTATAGTGTTCATAAATCCAAAAGAAAGCATTAATTATGTGACTATACCAATAGCAGGAACAAAGCATACCTAATGATAGAAATGATTTATAGACTATTATAAGAATTTAAAGAAGAATTACTTTGGTTTTTTGAATATATCTAGCTCACAAAATTGTTAGCATGGTCCTTTCTTGTTAATACTAACTGGTTTTTTCATATGTAATATAAGCCTTGAACACTAAAGAACTTTAAAGACTGACTTTTTCTATTTATAATAAAGAATGTTTCTCTTCTCTTTACTCTTTGTATTATGATTGGTATTTTTCCTTTCCCCCCTTTTATACATACCTTACCTTTCTTGTTTTTTTGTCTGTTTCTTTTCCATAAGAGGCCTGCTTGCCCTCACAAGCCCTCTTCAATAACTTTTCTATTCAATACTTTTAAAATTAATGCTAAATTTAATAGCTTAATATGAAGAATCCAATATATCAGCAGTTTTCACCCATGACACACTGAGTTCATCTGATGACAATTTGTTGTTCAGTCACTCAGTCGTGTCCAACTATTTGTGACCCCATGGGCTGCAGCACCCCAGGCTTCGTCCTTCATTATCTCCTGGAGTTTGCTCAAATTCGCATCCATTGAGTTGGTGATGCCATCCAACCATTTCATCCTCTGTCATTCCCTTCTCCTTCTGCCTTCAATCTTTCCCAGCATCAGGGTCTTTTCCAATGAGTCAGCTCTTCGCATCAGGTGGCCAAAGTGTTGGAGCTTCAGCTTCAGCATCAGTCTTTCCAATGAATATTCAGGGTTAAATAGGATTGACTAGTTTGATCTCCTTGCAGTCCAAGGGACTCTCAAGAGTCTTCTCCAACACCACAGTTTGAAAGCATCAATTCTTTGGTGCTCAGCCTTCTTTATGGTCCAACTCTCACATCCATACATGACTACTGGAAAAACCATAGCTTTGACTATATGGACCTTTGTCAGCAAAGTGATGTCTCTGCTTTTTAATATGCTGTCTAGGTTTGTCATAGCTTTTCTTTCAAGGAGCAAGTGTCTTTTAATTTCATGGCTGCAGTCACCATCTGCAGTGATTTTGGAGCCCAAGAAAATAAAGTCTGTCACTGTTTCCATTGTTTCCCCATCTATTTGCCATGAAGTGATGGGACCAGATGCCATGATTTTAGTTTTTTGAATGCTGAGTTTTAAGCCAGCTTTTTCACTCTCCTCTTTCACCTTCATCAAGAGGCTCTTTAGTTCTTCTTCACTTTCTGCCATAAGGGTGGTGTCATCTGCACATCTGAGGTTATTGATATTTCTCCCTGCAGTCTTAATTCCAGCTTGTGCTTCATCCAGCCCGGCATTTCTGATATACTCTGCATATAAGTTAAATAAGCAGGGTGCTGTACTCCTTTCCTGATTTGGAACCAGTCCATTGTTCCAAGTCTAGTTCTAACTGTTGCTTCTTCACCTGCATACAGATTTCTCAGGAGGCAGGTAAGGTGGTCTGGTATTCCCATCTCTTGAAGAATTTTCCACAGTTTGTTGTGATCCACACAGTCAAAGGCTTTAGTGTAGTCAATGAAGCAGAAGTAGATGTTTTTCTGGAACTCTCTTGCTTTTTCTATGATCCAATGAATGTTGGCAATTTGATCTCTGGTTCCTCTGCCTTTTCTAAATCCAGCTTGAACATCTGGAAGTTCTCAGTTCACGTACTGTTGAAGTCTAGCTTGGAGAATTTTGAGCATGACCTTGCTAGCTTGTGAAATGAGTGCAATTGTGTAGTAGTTTGAACATTCTTTGGCATTGCCTTTCTTTGGGATTGGAATGAAAACTGACCTTTTCCAGTCCTGTGGCCACTGCTGAGTTTTCCAAATTTGCTGGCATATTGAGTGCAGTACTTTCACAGCATCATCTTTTAGAATTTGAAATAGCTCAGCTGGAATTCCATCACCTCCACTAGCTTTGTTCGTAGTGATGCTTCCTAAGGCCCACTTGACTTCACATTCCAGGATGTCTGGCTCTAGGTGAGTAATCACACTGTCATAGTTATCTGGTGGCTCAAATCATGATCTCCTTATGGCAAAATTCAGACTTAAATTGAAGAAATAGGGAAAACCACTAGTCCATTCAGTATGACCTAAATCAAATCCCTTACAATTATACAGTGAAGTGACAAATAGATTCAAAGGATTAGATCTGATAGACAGAGTGCCTGAAGAACTGTGGACAGATGGGTTTGTAACATTGTACAGGAGGCACTGATGACAATAGCTTTTGTCATTCTAGAAGAGGAAGAAATTTTATGAGAATAAGGATAAAGGAGAATCATGGTATTCTTATTTTACACTTTATTAATGATGTGCAGAACATACAAGCTCAATCAAAATTGTATTTAACACATTATTAAAATTGAATTACAGATCTTCCTCGACTTATGATGGAGTTACATCCTGATAAACCTGTCATAAATGGAAAATATCATAAGTCAAAAGTGCATTTAATACACCTAACCTACCTAACATGATAGAATGTTCTTTAACATGCTCAGAACATTTATATTAGCCTACAGTTGGGCAAAATCATCTAAAAAAAGCCTATTTGATAATTAAGTGTTGATTATCTCATGTAATTTATTGAACACTGTACTGAAAGTGAAAAACAGAATTATTGTATGGGTACACAATGGTGGTAACTGTATTAGTTGTTTACTTTCATGGTCACATGGCTGTGTGCTGCTGCTCACTGTCTCAAGAGAGGATCATACCACTCATAAGTCACACCATCATAAGTTGGGAACCTTCTGTACTTGTTTTTTGGGGGCTTCCCAGGTGGCGCAGTGATAAAGAATCTGCCTGCCAATGCAGAAGATGCAAGAAATGCTGGTTTGATCCCTGAATCAGGAATATCCCTTGGAATAGGAAATGGCAACCTGCTGCAGCATTCTTGCCTGGAAAATCCTATAGACAGATGAGCTTGTGGGCTACAGTCCATGAGGTTGCAAAGAGTTAGACACAACTGAGCATGCATGTATTTGTTTTTTAAATTGGCATTTCCTTTGAAATAATATTTTGCTATGCGCAGGTTGGTGGTTTGTACAAGAAACTGTCAAATTCAAGGGTAGCTGTTATACCACTTCTTTTCCTCTTAGGATACATTTTGTGTCCTAATTTTCTACATGCTTCCTTTGCCTTTCATAGCTCAATAAATTCTCAGTTCAGTTCAGTCGCTCAGTTGTGTCTGACTCTTTGCGACCCCATGAATCACAGCATGCCAGGCCTCCCTGTCCATCACCAACTCCCGGAGTTTACTCAAACTCAAGTTCATCGAGTCAGTGATGCCATCCAGCCATCTCATCCTCTGTCATCCCCTTCTCCTCCTGCCCCCAATCCCTCCCAGCATCAGGGTCTTTTCAAATGAGTCAACTCTTCACATGAGATGGCCAAAGTATTGGAGTTTCAGCTTCAGCATCAGTCCTTCCAATGAACACCCAGGACTGATCTCCTTTAGGATGGACTGGTTGGATCTCCTTGCAGTCCAAGGGACTCTCAAGAGTCTTCTCCAACACCACAGTTCAAAAGCATCAATTCTTCGGCACTCAGCTTTCTTCACAGTCCAACTCTCACATCCATACATGACCACTGGAAAAACCATAGCCTTGACTAGACAGACCTTTGTTGACAAAGTAATGTCTCTGCTTTTTAATATGCTATCTAGGTTGGTCATAACTTTCCTTCCAAGGAGTAAGTGTCTTTTAATTTCATGGCTGCAATCACCATCTGCAGTGATTTTTGGAGCCCAGAAAAATAAAGTCTGACACTGTTTCCACTGTCTCCCCATCTATTTCCCATGAAGTGATGGGACCAGATGCCATGATCTTAGTTTTCTGAATGTTGAGCTTTAAGCCAACTTTTTCACTCTCCTCTTTCACTTTCATCAAGAGGCTTTTTAGCTCCTCTTCACTTTCTGCCATAAGGGTGGTGTCATCTACATATCTGAGGTTATTGATATTTCTCCCAGCAATCTTGATTCCAGCTTGTGCTTCATCCAGCCTGGCGTTTCTCATGATGTACTCTGCATATAAGTTAAATAAGCAGGGTGACAATATACAACCTTGATGTACTCCTTTTCCTATTTGGAACCAGTCTGTTCCATGTCCAGTTCTAACTGTTGCTTCCTGACCTGCATACAGGTTTCTCAAGAGGCAGGTCAGGTGGTCTGGTATTCCCATCTCTTTCAGAATTTTCCACAGTTTATTGTGGTCCACACAGTCAAAGGCTTTGGCATAGTCAGTAAAGCAGAAATAAATGTTTTTCTGGAACTCTCTTGCTTTTTCGATGATCCAGCGGATATTGGCAATTTGATCTCTGGTTCCTCTGCCTTTTCTAAAACCAGCTTGAACATCTGGAAGTTCACGGTTCATGTATTGCTGAAGCCTGGCTTGGAGAATTTTGAGCATTACTTTACTAGCGTGTGAGATGAGTGCAGTTGTGCAGTAGTTTGAGCATTCTTTGGGATTGCCTTTCTTTGGGATTGGAATGAAAACTGACCTTTTCCAGTCCTGTGACCACTGCTGAGTTTTCCAAGTTTGCTGGCATATTGAGTGCAGCACTTTCACAGCATCATCTTTCAGGATTTGAAATAGTTCAACTGGAATTCCATCACATCCATTAGCTTTGTTTGTAGTGATGCTTTCTAAGGCCCACTTGACTTCACATTCTAGGATGTCTGGCTCTAGGTGAGTGATCACACTATTGTGATTATCTGGATCATGAAGATCTTTTTTGTAGAAGTTCTTCTGTGTATTCTTGCCACCTCTTCTTAATATCTTCTGCTTCTGTTAGGTCCATACCATTTCTGTCCTTTATCGAGCCCATCTTTGCATGAAATTTTCCCTTGGTATCTCTAATTTTCTTGAAAAGATCTCTATAGTCTTTTCCATCCTGTTGTTTTCCTCTATTTCTTTGCATTTTTCGCTGAGGAAGGCTTTCTTATCTTTGCTTGCTATTCTTTGGAACTCTGCATTCAAATGCATTCAATCAATTCGATCTCGCTTTTATTCTCTCTTGCTGAGTCCCATCTTTACAAAAAAATTTGAGCTTCTTTCTGTGTGATGCCATTTCTTTTGAAGTGAAGTTATTCATAAAGAAGCCAGTGCTGTCAATATCTTAACAACCTTAAATGTGTCCATAACTAACTCCCACAGTCTCTACAGAAACTTCCTGTCAACCATGTAATCCTCCTGATTAAATATGCATTTTTCTTATGTCCCAGCATTTAAGATATTTTATATGTTTTGGTTTTTTTGCTTGCTTGCCTAGGTATTTCTGAGATTTTTTTTCTGAGAAGTTTTATTATAAATTTGGGTTAAATAATAATTTATATTTGCTTTGAAGTTTTTAGTCCTCAAAGCGTTTCACATGGAAATAATCTGGGAGTTAATTTGGGAGCTCAAACTCTGTTTACCAACATTACTATGGGAAAATGTATTGTCTCTAATTCCAAACAACTCATTTGCAGATGAATTTTTGAAACGCAACCCATCAGTGTTTCTGTTGTGGTTATTGTTTGTAGTGATAGCTCCATTAAATATAGTTTATTAGATTCTCCCCAATCATGCTAGTTTAGAGAGATTTCTCTACTTACTCAGTTTCTTTGTGATGTTGACGAAAGCACTACCTCAGCTTTTACATGTTTTTTACCATAAGGAATCTCCATTTTGTTTTCCTAACCTATGATCATCTCAGAGGTTGGCTTATTTTAATAGCATTTGTGATGTTCCCAAAAGTTTCAAGAATGTAATTTTGATTTGTGGCTTAACCATTAGCAGATTTCCAAGTCATTACGTCTTTTCTCATTTTAGAGGATTTCAACAGTCATTCAGATGAAGGCTTAGAAAAGTGTGATTATATTGAGTAAGGTTTTCATTTGTATATATACACTAGCAACCTATATTTAACAGAATTCGAAAGTGCTTTGAGTTATAGGAGTGCTTCAGAGTTTTGCTTCCCACCACCATCATTTCATCTTGGCAAGAGAGCAGGATGTGTAGAAGAAATGGAAACTGGCCAGTGCAAAAGCATCAATCACCTCCCTTGCCCTAGACCTCAACCCTCCACCTACTTTGCTGCTTCTGTCTGGCTGATGTCTTTTGGTTGAACTGGCAATCAAGACAAGGAAATTGACTTACTTTGACTAATGTAATTAAAGGCTAAGAGATTACCCTTTGTTAGCAAGGAAAGATGCATGATTACTATTTTTTATTTCAACCTATTATACCAAAGGTGAATGTGTTCTATTTGAAATTGGGAGATAGCATAATGCAATGGAAAAACAGATGTCCTTGAGTCAGACTGCTCTTTTTGAATTCCAGCCCTACTAATTAATATACATGTAGTCTTGGGCAAGTTGTTGACCTGAACTTCATTTATCTTGATTATATAAAGGGGGGGTAATAATGCCCATTTCCTGTGATATTGTAAATAAAGTGTTTGGCCTGAGGTGGATGTTTTGTGACTTAGTTCTCTTGAAACTTTTGTTGACAGTTTTTTCTATTTTTAACTAAACATAATATTTCAACTTTGATTATCACAGCTGTTCACTACTGCATTTTGAAATAAGTAATTGCTTTATATGTAAAAGTAGGAAAAATGTGGCATCCAAATTGCTATTTTTCTGGCAGTTTTTGAGAAATGCAGGTAGAAATCACATAATCAAGAAACTGAAACAACTCTTGTCCTTCTCCCCTGTGTATTTCCATTTTAAGCAGCAGCGGGACTTTAAAATCAAGATGTTAAGCTCTAACAATGAAATGGCTTTGAACCTTTTGAGGGCAAAGTGGTCCAAAGATCGGGAACTGAGGAATGAGGTAGATTTTGACTTAAAATCCAGATCTATCATGTAATAGCTTTGTGATCTTAACCAAATTAATCTCTATAACAGGACTCCCCAACCTCTGGGATCTAATGCCTGATGATCTGAGGTGGGCTGATGTAATAATAGTAAATTAATAATAATTATTAATAGTAAATTAATAATTTCTAGTAATAAAGTGCACAATAAATGTAATGCACTTGAATCATCCTGAAACCATCCTCCCACCAACCCCAGTCCATGGATAAATTGTTTTCCATGTAACTGGTGCCTGGTCTCAAAAAGGCTGGGGATCACTGCTCTATAAGATTAATCTGTTGATGTAAATCCATGGCTAATTCATATCAATGTATAACAAAAACTACTGTAATGATGTAAAGTAATTAGCCTCCAACTAATAAAAATTAAAAAAAAAAAGAAAAACTGAAAAAAAAAAAAGAAAAAAAAAAAGATTAATCTGTTGAATGGGGGATGATAGTTGTACCTATTTCATAAGGTTATTATGAGGGATAAATTAGATGATATATAATGTACTTAGTACATAGCTTTGTTCATTAAAAAATAGCTTAACCACCTCCTTACCCTCATGTATAGCCCTGTCTTGGAGACTGGCAATATATATCTCTGCGGGACTTCTCAGAACCTCTGAGAAGTCTAGATGAGTCTAAAACACTTTAACTTTGTCTAATGCATTATTTTCTAAACTTATTTATCTATAGAATGATTTTTATCTCAGAATACTAAACATCTGAAATATAATTTAGAAAACACTGATTACCAAGCACTTGATAACTTCTTTTCTCTCTTACCTTCTCTCCCCCTCCCCCTCCCTCTGTCTTTCTGTGTTTCTCTTAGACTGACCTCGTACTTTGACTCTACCAAAGTCCTGTCAGTGTCAAGGAGTGACTACACCAGTTATCTCACTATGATAAGAAAGAATGTTTTCAGCTGTGATGACAAACATTTAAGTTATGTTTCTTGGTACTAATATGGTACCTTTTTTTCAAGTTAATGTAACTTTATAGTTCCACAGGTTTATTCTCCTTATTGACTTTCAGAAACAATTTATTGTGAAAGGATAAAAACAAATGAGACAGGTTTGTGTTTTTATAAATTAGTGTATGGGACTAACTTAGCTTAGCTTTTGTAATAATTAATACAGGAGGAAATTTAGTATTCTCAGTTAGCAGAGTGTTCCTATTTATGAATTTTTTATACTAAATGGTACCACGATTTCTGGAGAGGCATACCAAATTCTCTTTTTCTCTGATTCAGATACCTAGTAGAATACTAATTTAACATCTGTACCTTTTGCCTGCATAGGTTCTTGTGGCAGGATCAAAATGAATACCTTATCTCTCAACATAATGCTCTTTCTGATTTTAATGATTAATACAATTTCCAATCTAATTCCCCTGTTATAATAACTATATGTGAAGAGAAGACAAACAAAAAGAGGTTCCAATTGCAGCAAAAGTTTGAACACTCCTTTATGACCAGCCTTGTGACTGGATATTGTAGTAGGAGAATAGTAGGTGAAGGAAGTAGGTGAAGATAAACAATGACCTGGTCCTTTTCATCTAGGTTACATTTTCAGCCTGTGTTGCCTATTTTTTGGCTAATAGTGATGTTTTTGTTTGGCACTCAAACATCAATAAAGGTAGGGCTTTTTGTTGTTCAGTCACTCAGTCATGTCTGACTCTTTGCAACCCCATGGACTGCAGCACACCAGGCTTCCCTGTCCTTCACCATCTCCTGGAGCTTGCTCAAACTCATGTCCATTGAGTCGGTGATGCCATCCAACCATCTTGTCCTCTGTCGTCCCCTTCTCCTCCTGCCTTCAGTCTTTCCCAGCATCAGGGTCTTTTTCAGTGAGTCGGTTCTTTGCATCAGGTGGCCAAAGTATTGGAGCTTCAGCTTCAACATCAGTCCTTCCAATGAATATTCAGGACTGATTTCCTTTAGGATGGACTGATTGGATCTCCTTGCAGTCCAAGGGACTCTCAAGAGTCTTCTCCAACACCACAGTTTGAAAGCATCAGTTCTTCAGTGCTCAGTCTTCTTTATGGTCCAACTCTCACATCCATACATGACTACTGGAAAAACCATAGCTTTGACTATACAGACCTTTGTTGGCAAAGTAATGTCTCTGCTTTTTAATACACTGTCTAGGTTTGTCATAGCTTTTCTTCCAAGGAGCAAGCGTCTTTTAATTTCATGGCTGCAGTCACTAGGGCTTTTAGACCTACACAAAAATGTCACTCTCTAGAGTCTGGCCATATTTAAGGTTCCGAGTACATTTTCCTTTCATACATTCTTGTACTAGTTTCACATGATCTGGAAATTTGAGGGTTAAGTGGCAAGTGATGGAGGCCATATCTGAATTTTATTTTATGCCTAGGCTATGGCCTCCTTTTGTGCTCATCCCATCCCACGCCCAATACAGTAGTAATTTATTCAGTGGGATTCTCCTTCTCAAGGTCTCACATTACAAGAATCAATGACTACAAGGAGAAAAGAGCACCATAATTTTCTAACATTTGTTTATATAAGTTTTCTTTCCTTGAAACCCCTAAATCTCTGTTTAACTTTTTTTTAACTGCTCAATAAAGATCAGGTTATTTTTAACCTGTGATGTATATATTGTAAGTCAGTAATTCCTTTACCTTGAGCCATTAAATAGTCTTATCAGATTCTGAATAGTTCTGGATATTGTGCAGTTTATTATCCCAAAGGATTGAATACATTGATGCTATGGAGTTTACTGACTAGCATTCCTCTGGAAAACAGTAATAGATAGCAACAACAATGTTGAATTGGTTTCTCGAAATCTTACCTCCCCCAAACAGAAACTGTAGCAATAGAAAACTTTAGCATAAACATTTTAATGCGATCACAGAATGCCCTTTTGACCAAATAACATACATACTAGAATTTCTGCCTGGCCTGGCAATAGCATATCTTATTATTTTCTTTTCCTCAGTATCAGCACAAATTTAAGGTGGTATAAACACTCAACTTGTTCCAATGCTTCAAGACCTTTTATGTCCTCTGAACTTCCTCATAAGTTCCCAAACAACCAACCTCCTAGTGAACCAGGATGGCTGACTGGGTTCTATCTTGAACTTGGCACTAAAATGATATCTGTCCAGCTCCTGAATGCAAGTGTGAAACTGTAGTGAACTCAAACTCAAGGATGGAGAAGGATTATTGTGACCATTAGGACTGCTCTGGCTATATGTTGATTTCAGTGGGATCAGTACTGAAGCAGTAACTCACACTAAACCCAAGATCTGCAGAGTAGGATTAGTATTTAATTTGTTACTTATTATAGATATGTCCTTGCTGTAGGCAGACGTGTCTTGAAGATACGCCATTGTTGAATGTAGGAAGGTGACGCATCTTCGACTGTTCACACAATTATCTTTAATGATGAATTTGTTTTCAGATTCAATCAAGATTCAAATTGTCACTAAATATAGCATTCTTTTTTTTCATTTATTTTTATTAGTTGGAGGCTAATTACTTTACAACATTGCAGTGGGTTTTGTCATACATTGACATGAATCAGCCATGGAGTTACATGTATTCCCCATCCCGATCCCCCCTCCCACCTCCCTCTCTACCCGATCCCTCTGGGTCTTCCCAGTGCACCAGGCCCGAGCACTTGTCTCATGCATCCAACCTGGGCTGGTGATCTGTTTCACCACAGATAATATACATGTTTTGATGCTGTTCTCTCGAAACATCCCACCCTTGCCTTCTCCCACAGAGTCCAAAAAGTCTGTTCTGTACATCTGTGTCTCTTTTTCTGTTTTGCATATAGGGTTATCATCACCATCTTTCTAAATTCCATATATATGCGTTAGTATACTGTATTGGTCTTTATCTTTCTGGCTTACTTCGCTCTGTATAATGGGGTCCAGTTTTATCCGTCTCATTAGAACTGATTCAAATGAATTCTTTTTAATAGCTGAGTAATATTCCATGGTGTATATGTACCACAGCTTCCTTATCCATTCGTCTGCTGATGAGCATCTAGGTTGCTTCCATGTCCTGGCTATGATAAACAGTGCTGCGATGAACATTGGGGTGCACGTGTCTCTTTCAGATCTGGTTTCCTCAGTGTGTATGCCCAGAAGTGGGATTGCTGGATCATGTGGCAGTTCTATTTCCAGTTTTTTAAGAAATCTCCACACTGTTTTCCATAGCGGCTGTACTAATTTGCATTCCCACCAACAGTGTTAGAGGGTTCCCTTTTCTCCACACCCTCTCCAGCATTTATTGCTTGTAGACTTTTGGATACCAGCCATCCTGACTGGCATGTAATAGTACCTCATTGTGGTTTTGATTTGCATTTCTCTGATAATGAGTGATGTTGAGCATCTTTTTATGTGTTTGTTAGCCATCTGTACGTCTTCTTTGGAGAAATGTCTGTTTAGTTCTTTGGCCCATTTTTTGATTGGGTCATTTATTTTTCTGGAATTGAGCTGCAGGAGTTGCTTGTATATTTTTGAGATTAATCCTTTGTCTGTTGCTTCGTTTGCTACTATTTTCTCCCAATCTGAGAGCTGTCTTTTCACCTTGCTTATAGTTTCCTTTGTTGTGCAAAAGCTTTTAAGTTTCATTAGGTCCCATTTGTTTATTTTTGCTTTTATTTCCAATAATATAGCATTCTCAAATTGCATTCATCAAACATTTGACATGTGTTATGTGTCAGGCACTCTGTTAGACATTGTAGTTTCAGTGATGAAAAACCCAGTCCATAATGTGAAAGAGTCCATGGTTTAGTGAAACTCAGGTAAACCAGATAACCTCAAGGAAGCCTGCACTGGACAGTGTAAAACCTGGCTATCTAATGTAGATGAATCAGGATCTTATGAAAGGAGGCTGAACTTTATTTTGTAGGTAAATGAAGCTACAGAGCTTTATGGAGTCCAGTTAGGGATCTTTGGCAAAAAAACTCTTTTTTTTTCATTTATTTTTATTAGTTGGAGGCTAATTACTTTACAATATTGTAGTGGTTTTTGTCATACATTGACATGAATTAGCCATGGATTTACATGTATTCCCCATCCCGACCCCCCCTCCCACCTCCCTCTCCACCCGATCCCTCTGGGTCTTCCCAGTGCACCAGGTCCGAGCACTTGTCTCATGCATCCAACCTGGGCTGGTGATCTGTTTCACCCTAGATAATATACATGTTTCGATGCTGTTCTCTTGAAACATCCCACCCTTGCCTTCTCCCACAGAGTCCAAAAGTCTGTTCTATACATCTGTGTCTCTTTTTCTGTTTTGCATATAGGGTTATCATTGCCATCTTTCTAAATTCCATATATATGTGTTAGTATACTGTCGCAGCACTGTTTATAATAGCCAGGACATGGAAGCAACCTAGATGCCCATCAGCAGATGAATGGATAAGGAAGCTGTGGTACATATAAACCATGGAATATTACTCAGCCATTCAAAAGAATTCATTTGAATCAGTTCTAATGAGATGGATGAAACTGGAGCCCATTATACAGAGTGAAGTAAGCCAGAAAGATAAAGGCAAAGAACTCTTTAAGAGCCTTTGGCAAAGGAATTATGTGAACATTTTTCCCATTTAGAAAATTTTATCTGGTAGCCATGAGGGGACTGAATTGAAGGACTGAGACTGGCAGCTTGGAAACTAGCTAGCAGGTTGTTACAGTGATTTAGGTTGCACTAGTGGTAAAGAACCCATCTGCTCAATGCAGGAGATGTAAGAGATATAAGTTTGATTCCTGGGTCAGGAAGATTCCCTGGAGGAGGGAATGGCAACCCACTCCAGTATTCTTGCCTGGAGAATCCCATGGACAGAGGACCCTAGTGGGCTATAGTCCATGGGGTTGCAAAGAGTTGGACACAACTGAAGTAACTTAGCACAGCACAGTGATTTAAGTAAGACACAATGGTGACAATGGAGCTGTGTTAGAAAAGAAATGGGCCTGTTTCTTATGTGGCCAATTTTCTAACTTCTCTTTGTGAAGTACTTACTGATAAAAACAAAATAAGTCTTTCTGGCTTACTTCACTCTGTATAATAGGCTCCAGTTTTATCCATCTCATTAGAACTGATTCAAATATTCTTTTTAATGGCTGAGTAATATTCCATTGTGTATATGTATACCAATACAGTATACTAACACATATATATGGAATTTAGAAAGATGGTAATGATAACCCTATATGCAAGACAGAAAAAGAGACACAGATGTATAGAACAGACTTTTGGGCTCTATAGGAGAAGGCAAGGGTGGGATGATCTGAGAGAACAGCATCGAAACATGTATATTATCAAGTGTGAAACAGATCACCAGTCCAGGTTGGATGCATGAGACAAGTGCTCGGGGCTGGTGCACTGGGATGACCCAGAGGGATGGGATGGGGAGGGAGGTGGGAGGGGGGTTCAGGATGGGGAACACATGTAAATCCATGGCTGATTCATGTCAATGTATGGCAAAAACCACTACAATATTGTAAAGTAATTAGCCTCCAACTAATAAAAATAATTTGGAAGAAAACAAAAACAAAAACAAAACAAAATAAGTCTATTGGCAAAGTCTTTTTATGCAGAGTCAAGGATTGGCATTGTTCTGGCTAGAGTGACTGAACCACTGTCTTGAAATTCCTTGGCCATAACATCAGTCAAGTTATAATCAAACTCCAGCCAATACTTCTAAAAGTATGGGTCACAGACTACGTGCAGTCAACGAATCCACAGAACTTGTTAAACTGCAGTTTGCCAAGACACACCCCAGACATATTGAATTAGGGAATGGGGCCCAGGGATTTCAATGTTTTAACAAGTTTCCCAGGTAATTCTCATGGATATTAAAGTTTGAGGATCATTGATCTAGTCCCATAGTTTTCAAAATATGATCTCAGAGCTCTGCTCCCTGAGATTCTTTCAGGCACCCATGAGGTCAAAACTATTTTCATAATACTATGTAGACATTATTTGCAGAATTCACGGTGTTGACATTTACATGGATGGTTTAAAAGCAGTGGTGGGTAAAAGCTGCTGGCACCTTAGCACCAATTAAGATAGAAGCAGCAAACTATATTGTATACATTCTATGCATTTGCAGTAAAAAGGAAATGCCAGTTTCACTTAGGACTGTTCTTGATGTAACAGTAAGAATAATTAATTTTTTTGAATCTCTACACAGCTTTTTTTTTTTTTTTGCCTGTTCTGTGTGGTGACAATGGGAAGTAGTTGCAAAGCACTCATATAACTGAGGTGTGAGCCAAACTAGCTGTTATCTCCAAACAACTGCTTTTTAACTTGAAAGAACTACCAACAAACAACAGTTATTCAGCCTAGGGTATCTGGAAGACCTTTTGTCAAAAATGAACTAAGTGAATCTGTCCTTTGTATGCTAAGTCGCTTCAGTCACGTCCAACTCTTTGTGACCCTATGGACTGTAGCCTGCCAGGCTCCTCTGTCCATGGGATTCTCCAGGCAAGAATACTGGAGTGGGTTGCCACGCCCTCCTCCAGGGGATCTTCCTGACCCAGGGATCAAACCTGTGTCTCCTGCAGCTCCTGCATTGCAGGCAGATTCTTTACCGCTGAGCCACCATGGGAGCCCTTTCAAAGAAAACAAATGACAGCATTTGCTGCTAATGATAAAATTTAAGTGTTCAAACAAAAATTAGGATTTTGGAAAACTTTTACCTACCAGATGAGCTTGACGGTTTCTAAAACTTAGACATTCCAGTGAAAACTGTTGCAATATTAACAACCATGATTTTTTTTTTGTTATTGTATAATCTTTAAATGAGTCACTATTTAAAAAACCTGCATAATTCAATGAATCAGTACTCTCCAGATGACCAACACATGGTGTCACAAAACCATGCATAGATAAAGGATCCATTCAATATATTAGATCAATGGATTTTCATTTAGCTAAGTACAAGGAATTGATTGATAGGATTTCAAATTCTCCCTTGCACCTAATATTTAAGAAACTACTACTTAATTGAGTTTTGTTGTAACATAAAAGAATATGTACAATTATTTGAAAATGCTATTAAAACACTCCTCAATCTTCTGATTACATCTTTGTGTGAGTACAGATTTACCTTCATATATTTCAACCAGAAAAACAGATCATAGTTAGGTCTAATGCAGAAGGAGGTATGAAGATACAACTGTTTTCTATTGTCTGACATTAAAGAGGTTTACACAAATGACAATGCCACTCATGACATTTTTTGGAAAAAGTTATTTTTAATAAAAATGTTAATTACATTAATATATATTTATAGCTGTTATATATGAATGAATAAATATTTCTAAAATTCCTTTTAATTTCTAATATGGTTTATATGAATAGAAATAATCTACATAAACAAAAGTTCTTTGGAGAATTTAAAGGAATCCTAAATCCAGAAATTTAGAGAAATGCTGATCTAGCCCTTAGGTTCTTAACAATGTGCCAAACATTACCACTTGTGGAAATCAGAATAGGCCTGGCAGGACTAGGTTTTTTTAATAAGAATCCTAAAATTTGTTTACCTGTGAATATGGTGTCATCAAAAAATTATGCATCTGTGACCTTTTGGACAGTATTGTTTCTAATTTTCTAGTGCCTTTAATGTGCTATTTCCTGAAAGTTCCAGCTGCCTGAAATTTTTTGGTGCCATATCAAATTGTTCCCTAAAGTATTATTACCATCAAAATCTTACAGCAGTCTTACAGCAGAAGTACTTGGGGATACAGGGCAGAAGGAAAGTCAGCTTGTTGAACTACCCATGGCTGTGTGCCTCTGTTTCACTTGTTGGCTTAAAAGAATGATAATAAAAGGTGATTTTGGTCATCTTCACTGCCACCACCCCTCCCTCAAAAAGATGACTTGTAACAGTGCAAAAAGTTAAGAACCATGGCTTTAACCAACAGGCAACCTGTTTCATATTCTGCAATAGACTAGAATTTACCTAAAGGCTAGTTAGGAGTGTCCATCTGTCCTAAGTCACTTCAGTCATGTCTGACTCTTTGCAACCCTATGGACTATAGCCCACCAGGCTCCTCTGTCCATGGGATTCTGCAGGCAAGAATACTGGAGTGGGTTGCCATGCCTTCCTCCAGGGGATCTTCCTGATCCAGGGATCAAACCAGTGCCTCCCTGCATTCCTGCAAGAACTTCTGCGGTTCCTGCATTTCAGGCATTCTTTACCTCTAAGCCACCAGGGAAGCCCCATAACACATTAAAGGGATGTGCAGTACTGGTTTGTCTGGTTCCCAGTAAACCACAGACATATATTCCCAGATACTTTTAAGAAAGCACTTGTATATTTGTTTGTTGAGGTGCAATGATAAAATTTAATTTTTTAATTGAGAGCTGCTATGAAACAAGTCAATTGAAGAAACTAAATTTGGTCTGTTGGTAACTGGTAGTAACCAGAAGTGAGCAAAAAACAAGTTGTCACAAAACAGGAACTTGCATAAAGAGAGGTTAGTTTGGCTTAAAAGTTTAGATAATTTTTTGTACTCATTAAAAAAAAAATTCCACTTAGGACTGCTTGGTTTGGGGAGCTTTGGTATCCCTCTTTGAAGTACATTGACCTTCCCCAGTTGTCCAAAGAGTTTGGGCTATAGGGAAGGAAACTGAGCCTTTAAAAGCTATTTGGTGAGGACTTCCCTGGTGGTGCAGTGGTTGAGACTGTGCTTCCACTGCAGGGGTGTGGGTTCAAGCCCTGGTTAGTGAACTAAGGTCCCAAATGCCATGGTGGTGTAGGCCAAAAAAAAAAGCTACTGTGGACAAATGAATATTAAGTTCACTTGAATTAGTTCCAGATTTTCTAAAGGAGGAAATGTTTGTTAGAAAATTGTGTTGAAATTCACCATACCTAGATCTTGTTCATTCCAGATACAAGTGAATTCAGAAGCGTTGACCCCATTTTAACATCAGAATGAATGTGAGTTTAGTTTTTTAAGAGCTACTTTGGCTTTCAGTTGCCCTTATTATTTGTAAGCCACTCATTGTGAAGACTTATTTTCTAATATTAAAAGTGAAAAACTGGTTGAAAGAAATATTAGAACAGCTTTCCTCACCTCCTTGTATTTTGTGATTGAATGCCAAGATGCTGTAAGTATGTCATCATTATGCTCAGGATATTTCACATTTTATATTTTAGAGTTCATTTTACATTTTGACACGTTACTGTTAAAATGTGGGAGAGAAAGATCCTGAAGCACAGAGCTCACTACATTTGCACCAAATGCAAATGGTTTGCATTTGACAAATAATTTATTCAATGAGTTTGTCTGTGTTCACAAATAAATAAGATTAGACCCAGACCATAATATCATTGGAGATATTGGAGAAGAAAGTGATAACCCACTCCAGTATTCTTCCCTGGAGAATCCCATGGACAGAGGAGCCTGGTGGGTTACAGTCCATGGAGTCACAAAGAGTCAGACACGACTGAGGCAAATGAAGCAAGCATGATATCATTGGGCTTCCCTAGTGGTACACGGGTAAAGAATCCTGTCAAAAAAAAAAAAAAAGAATCCATTGACATGCAGGAGACGTGGGTTCAATCCCTGGGTTGGGAAGATCCCCTGGAGAAGGGAACAGCTACCCACTCCAGTGTTCTTGCCTGGGAGATCCCATGGACAGAGGAGCCTGGCAGGCTACAGTCCATGGGGTCACAAAAGAGTCAAACATGACTTAGTGACTAAACAACAACAATAATTTCACTAGTTTTTTGAAAGAAATGAATGAGATTGGTCACCAGCAGGATCCTAGTGTCAAATTTCTATATATTATGAATAATAACTATGAAGTGTTTTTTGCCAGTAGTGATGAAGATACTAATTATAATTGAATGATATTTTAATTGAATGATATTCAATAACAGTAGTAAGAGTTGCTACAGCCTATTTTATTATCTTTGTTCCCAAGATAAGCACATGCCAAAACCTTTATTCATTGTTTTTTTCCCTCAAACTTTAAACTTTTTATTTTCTATTGGGGTGTGGCCAGTTAACACTAGTAGTAAAGGATGCACCTGAAAGTATAAGAGACTTGAATTTGAGATGCTGGTTCAATCCCTGAGTTGGAAAGATTCCTTGGAGTAGGAAATGGCAACCCACTGCAGTATTCTTGCCTGGAAAATTCCATGGACAGAGGAGCTTGGCAGGCTAAAGTTCATGGAGCCGCAGAGTCAGACATGACTGAGCACACACACACATATAGCCAATTAACAATGTTATGGTAGTTTTAGGTGAACAGCGAAGGGACTCAGCCATACATATACATGTATCCACTATTCACTGTTGAACATTTGAGATTAAGAGTCTAAATTTCCTCTTATGCTAAATTATCATCTATTCCTAATCTGTCTCTTCTCCCAGAATACCCTAGATAGCAGAGTGAAAATGTGAGAAACTTGAGCCACATCATGTTATTAATGGTTTTTAAGTGGGAAGTTCAAAGATTCCCTATAGAATTGAGTAACTGCTACATTTTGTCTATCAAAGATTTTTCTTTTGGTGGGGAAGAGGTGCTATGATTTTTGGAAAAACAATGAAATTAATAAATAGCTGGTTTGAAAATTCCATAAGGGGAGCAGGAGAAAATTGTCTTATTCCTTTGCCAGAATTGATCTTAGAAGCTTAGTACAGCCCTTCAGGCAAAAGCTGCAACCCAGTGGTGTGATTCCCACTTCAAAGTTATTTTTGTCACATTATACTTCTTCCCTCCCTCAAACTCTAGTCCATTTCTGGTTTCCAATTTTTAAATAAAGAGTTCTAAGTTCAGAAATATCAAAACAAGTACAGTTTGTTATATTACAAATTACTGGACATTGAAAGAAAATAGTCTTTTTTATGTAGGAAGCAATTCTACTAACCCAGTATCAGTTCAGAATGCGGTTTGGAAATTATTGTTTTCTATTACTGACCATGAAAATGGATATGTACAATTCATTTTTCAGGCTTAGTTCATATTCCTAATGATGAAAGGCTAATATACAGGAGACATCTGCAAATGCCTAGAGGGCAGGGACTGTATTTTATTCCTTTCTGTGGCCCCAAGGCCTAGCATAGTGTCTGTCGTGTGTGTAAATACTTCCAAAATATTTAATGAGTTTCAAGGTATTATCTTCTGTATGAGTGATCCACAAGAAGATTAATTGAACCATAGCCTTGATCTTTTTAACACTATGTTGTAATTAGCTGGGCTGTGCAACCCATATTTGGCTTCCTAGGCTTGGTCCTTTCCAAAGGAGATAGTTGTTACAGCAAAGTTGTTGGATAGAAAAGTGGAACACTTGACAACTTGTTTAAGAATATGTATTAGTGCACTAACATTGGTTTTAAAGATCAACTGTAAGAATGGTTTAAGGAAATAACAATAATGTAAATGATTGTGGTAAAAATATTTGCATGTAATATGTTATTGTACTACCATGAGAGAATAAACTGATATGCAAAATTCTACAGCATAAGGAACATAGATTCAATGATATAGGTTAGTAATAAATGACTAACTTTTTATACAGAATATGCTGTGTGAGACTTTAAAAAATCACTTACAAAGTTATTAATTTTAATTTGAGAGGTTTGGAATCAGCTGAAGCATAATAACAGCCTCCTGAATTTCCAATATTTTAAAGACAAGAAGAAAGCTTAAGGGAGAAAAAGACTTGGCCTGCCTGCTGTGGTAAGACACACACAGACTCACTCACTCGCCCCAGTCAGAAAAAGATATTTTTTTCTTTTCCACAAAAAGAAGTCTGACTGTTCTTCTTTGAAGTTTTGGGGTACATATTCTTTGGGTTTTAACAGAGTAGCAAGTAGAAAAACAAATTTAACTTGGGGCTGTACATGAACTTTGACTTTTTAAAGTAAGTATGAAAAAGTGAAAAGAATAAGCAAAGTATTAATAATTTTGCTATAATTGTATACTATATGTATTTAAGGTTTTTTTTTTTCTGATGGAGGTCACTTTATTTTTTTTTTTTTGAGGCTAATTACTTTACATCATTGCAGTAGTTTTTGTCATACATTGAAATGAATTAGCCATGGATTTACATGTATTCCCCATCCCGGTCCCCCCTCCCACCTCCCTCTTAAGTTTTGATTCTATAATGTCCAGTGGTGCACTGGAGTTTTCTGACTCAGCCAATTGCACCCATATTTTCCTAACTCCACATTTTTATGGCCATTGTTGTCATTTGTTGTTTAGTCAATAAGTCATGTCTGATTCTTTTGTGACCCCATGGACCATAGCCCATCAGGTTCCTCTGTCCATGGGATTTCCCAGGCAAGAATACTGGAGTAGTTTGCCATTTCCTTCTCTAGGGGATCTTCTCGACCCAGGGATTGAATCCATGTCTTCTGCTTAGCCAGCAGATTCCTTACCACAGGAGCCACCAGGGAAGCCACTTATATGGCCAAGGGAGTAGTATTTATGACATGGAAATTGGCACACACTACAAATCAAGGCTTCTTCCATCTCCCTCAAGAGCCAGTCGTTAAATCTTCCCACTCCCTCCTCCAATGTACCTATTTACTTTTCATTTTTTACTGTCAAATAATAGCTTTAGGTTTCACTGAAGATAGAGAACTGATGTAGAATGATGGTGAAGAGCAGAGGCACTGAAGCCAAACTACCTGGTTTCAGATACCAATTCTGCATGTATTAGCTTGTGTTATCCTAGGCAAGTTAGTCAGTCTTATCTCTAATAGGAAAATGGCAATGCCTATCTTGTAGGGTTGATATAAGGATTAAATATGTTAATACAGGTAAAACACTTAGAATAAGTTCTAGTTTATAGATCTTATCTGGCAACTTTAATTATCCAGAAAGTAGCCAGGATTCAGGAAGTAAAAATATCACTGAACAACCAATCTAAATATCAAAGGGTACTTGCCCCGAACCTCTCAAGTTCTCTCTGGAAGCCTGTTTTACTCTTTGCTTTGATCCAAGCTTGATTGACTTTTCAGAGCTGACAGTAGATTAGAGGTATAAAATTAGAAAGAGTGAAAAGAAGCAACAAGTGACAAGCTCTCTCCCCCAAAGAAAACTACCCAAAGTGAGAGCTCATAAATGAGTCAGACTGGATGATCTCTAAGGTTGATTCTAGCTCCCCAAATCTGTGACTTTGCTGGAAAATCATAACAGTTTTGGGACAAATAACCTAGTTACTATATTAAATAATGGTTTACAAAGATGATCCACTATCAATAGTAAATCATAATCAGTATATCCTAGTTAGGAAAGTAGGGCAGTATGGATGGCTTTTTTAAATGTCCATTCAAAATTGTTGAAATTAAATATGTGCATTAAACTTTTTTATTAAACTTGGGAATTTTGCTTATATGGAGTACCTAATTCCCTGACAATACTAGATAAAGAAGAGTGTTGCTATAGTTAACTAAAAGACAGAGGGAGTATGGCATGCCAATTGAAATGCAAAAGAAAATAAACTACTAGCTAGAAGTTAAAACCCAAGTGACAGGGGAACAAAGAGGAAATACTTACATTCTCACTTGGAACTTGGGGGGAAAAATAGCATAGAAGGCAACATTTGAACTGGGAGTTAAGTAATACATAGGCAGAAAAGGGATGAGGAGTGTCAGCAGATGTAGGAATTTTAGGCTGAAAGAACAGAATGAAAAAAAGGAAAGTTATGAAAAGTGAAAGATACTAGCCAATCCTGTGTGACTGGATGGATCCAAGTGTTCATGAGATATGGTTGTAGTGGAGATACATCAAACTGGAAAAATTGGTTTGGGACCAGATCATATAAGGCTTTAAGTACTAGGCCAAGAAGTCAGAAATTTAATGAGTAATAAGGAGCCAGTAAAGATTTTGAGCAGGGAAGAGTCATGATCCAACTACATAATGGCAAAAGTCAACCAGGATGGTAAACACTGATGAAACTTTAAGGGAAGGGGGAAATTTGGAGTTAAGAGCGACCAGTTAGGTTACTGAAGTAGTTCAGTCAAAGAAATTATGAGGGCCTATTATATAGGCAACAGGAACGGAATGGAGGTTCTGAAAATGAGAGATGCTAAGGAAGTTTTATCTATTGCATGCGTGCATGCTCAGTCGCTAAGTCGTGTCTGACTCTTTGGGACCCTGTGGACTGTAGCCTGCCAGGCTCCTCTGTCCATGGGATTTCCCAGGCAAGAATACTGGAGTGAGTTGCTATTTCCTTCTCCAGGGGATCTTCCTGACCCAGGGGTCGAACCTGTGTCTCCTGCCTCATCTCCTGCATTGCAGGCAAATTCTTTACCGCTGAGTCACCCAAGAAGCCCATATTCTATTGGGCTGGCCAAAATGTTAATTTGGTTTTTGCCATATGATGTTACAGAAAAACCCAGGCAAACTCTTTAGCCAACCCAATACATGAGACTGACTAGGTTAGCAGGGGGTATTCAAATGTGATTCTGATGTCACTAAACCTGGTGACCAGTGGGTTGTGATGCCATTAACTGTAACCAGGAACAGTGGAGGGGAAGCAGTTTTTAAATAGTCGCAAGGGTGTAAAGACTAGGAGATGTATAATAATGCTTAGAAATAGGACTTTTATATGATTAGAAAGCTAATTCAATAGATAGTTGTATTACATATAGCATACATGAATATGAATTGGGGTGATTGAAGTACAGCATTGTTCCTTATGTGTAGACAGTGTACATTTCTTGACTCTCCTCGTTTTTTAATCTCCATTTGACCACGAAGGCCAGTCATCCTTCCTGAGCATCCACCCCTGCCACCCACCTCATATCTTCTAAAAGAATGAAAATGTACTTCTATTAGTAAAAAACATTTATATACGCATCTGTGATTTAAAAAGAAGTCTTTAGAAGTATCATATATTCCTAAACCTCATTTTTAGAATGATCTATACAAATATTATACATTTTACAGTATCAGAGGTGAATGCTATAGTTAATCAAAACTTTATAACCATAAGCTTTCCTGACAGATAGCTTGTAGAGAAAAGCCAAATAATTACAAAATAGAATTGAAATAATTTCCCACATTGCAGGCAGACGCTTTAACCCCTGAGCCCTGACTCAGAGTAACCTCTGCCCAGGTTTGATCCCTGGGTTGGGAAGATCCCCTGGAGAAGGAAATGGCAACCTACTCCAGTATTCTTGCCTGGGAAATCCCATGGATGGAGGAGCCTGGTGGGCTACAGTCCATGGGGTCGCAAAGAGTCGGACATGACTGAGCGACTTCACTTTCACTTTCTGTGCTTTTAGTGCCAAGGCTAGAAACTTAAAGCTCCCAAATAAAGAGAAAAATCAGCCTCTCTCTTGCAAAATAGCCAGTTATTTAGGACCATTTGCATTATATACTGATAGAGGAAAGAGTTACAACAGAAGACATTTTAGCCTCCTTCACTTTCTACTGCTTTTGAAATTTTACTCATGTTAAATGAGGAGAAAGTGAGTCTTCAGTGTTACCAAACTGAGTAATGGCAAATGAGTCAGCAGTAATATAAAAGGGTTTAACTGAATGGCTATCCTGTGATAAAATAATGTCTTTTGGAACTTCAAGAATCTCTAATACCCTGTGAATATATTTTATGAGTTAGTGACTTCAAGTGAGGGGAGAATCTTGATCTTTTGTAGACTTTGGCCATTGGGGACTATAAATTTAGGAGATTACTTAGGTAATAATTCTGCTATAGACATTGCCATTTGAGGTTTGTACTCTTGATTTGATCATTGAAAGTGTGAGTAGCAAAGAACTCTACCCTTTTCCTAAACATTACTGATCTCAGGTCATTTAAACTAGAAGGAATATAAACCATGATAAGCATTGGACTGGTAAGAGTAACATTCTCACACCATTGGAAAAGATTGGGAAAGATAATGTCTGTCCTTTATTTTTATCACAACATTTATAAAGTTGGTAAAGCGGGAGATGTTACAGAGATTTAGCCTTTAGATTAAGACTTCTAGACCATTAGACTAAGAGCAAAGTTTAGTCTCATTTCAGACTTGACTTTAGTTGGAGTTGAATGGAAACACATTCCTATCAATTGTACATGTTACATTCATTGCTAACCTGATTCAGTTCAGTTCAGTCACTCAGTCGTGTCCGACTCTGTGACCCCATGAATCGCAGCACGCCAGGCCTCCCTGTCCATCACCAACTCCCGGAGTTTACTCAAACTCATGTCCATCGAGTCGGTGATGCCATCCAGCCATCTCATCCTCTGTTGTCCCCTTCTCCTCCTGCCCCCAATCCCTCCCAGCATCAGGGTCTTTTCAATGAGTCATTCTTCCCATGAGGTGGCCAAAGTCCATGCAAAACCTTAGGGCACCTTGGACAAATTTTATATTGCTTTTGAGGATATAGAAAAATGGCACACGGACATATATATATATACACACACACATATATAGTGTGTATATATATATATATATATTTATATATATATAGGTTGTCCATTTGGGCTGTAATCATTATCAAAAATTACTAATCCTGATATATATATCCTTATACATTTTATTTTTCTTTACTTTTTTTGACTATGTTGCATGTGGGATGTGGAATCTTAGTTTCCCAACCAGGAATCAAACCCATGCCCCCAGAAGTGGACGTGTGGACTCTTAACCACCAGACCTCAAGGGAAGTCCCTTCCTTATACATTTTAGTAGCAGGTTCATGAGATAGTCTATCACTTTATAAATTCAGAAATACATAGTTAAATTTTTCGTTTTTCCCAAATCTCAGATTCTCTAGGAGAATTCCCTACTATCCAGGTGACTACTTTAAGAAAACCTTCCCAAATAATAAAAATAAATGGGAAAAAAAAAAGAAAACCTTCATGTAAGAGGCAAATTGGGCCCCAAGCCCAATACTTTTGAATTATAGGTAGCAAACCTGAGAATGGGGGAGGTATTTATTATGTATTAATATCATGGCTTGCTTACCAAACTATGAGTTCTTAAGGTCAGTAACCAAGTCTCAGTATGCTTATATTCCCTGTAACTTACATATACATATGTGCCCAATAAATGTTAATTGAATGAAGAAGTGTCCTTCCTTTGTCTCATTGAGTGTCCTTTAAAATCATTTTAGCAATTGGATTTTTATACTAGGAAAAATTTTATACTTTAACTTTACCAAACTAAAACTGAATTCCTTTTCTTTTACAGGTGCAGGAGACATTGTTGCAATCATGATTGGCAATCTGAAAGGCACCAAAATTCTACAATCTATTCAAAGAGGCATACAAGTTACAATGGTCATTGAAGTAGGGAAAAAACATGGTCCTTGGGTGAATCACTATTCAATTTTTTTTGTTTCTGTGTCCTTTTTCATTATTACGGCGGCAACTGTGGGCTATTTTATCTTTTATTCTGCTCGAAGATTACGGAATGCAAGAGCTCAAAGCAGAAAGCAGGTTTGTAATGATCCTTTCTTCCAATTTAAAAATATTTTACTGTTTTAATTGTAGATTCAGTGTCATGCATTTTAATATGCTTCCCTTGCTGGACAATGATCCATGCGTGCATTTTGTGGCAACTGGTAGTTTTTAAAAGTACGTCCGCTTCTGTACTCTCAGATCTCTTATTTTCTGAAACTGGTCTAAGGCCTTAATCCAGCTGGGTTAAATCTTCTAATACTTTATTGGAGAGCACAGCAAGCATTTACGTATATATGGGTATAAATACATATGTTCTTTTGCACATTTTTCTAAATGACAAAAGCATTTCATATGCAATATAGAAAATTTAGAAACTAGAAAGTACAAGATGGTGGTTTAGTCACTAAGTCGTGTCCAACTCTTACGACCCCATGGATTGCAGCCTGCCAGGCTCCTCTATCCATGGAATTCTCCAGGCAAGAATACTGGAGTGGGTTGCCATTTCCTTCTCCTATGTGTGTATGCATGTGTTCATTTGCATTTGGGGGCAGGGCTGGGAAGAGAGACTAGGCTGAATATTATGAGTAGGCAAATTTAAAGATCTAATTGTGCATAATATAGTACTCAATTCTAAACAAAGTGACAGAGTCATAATTTCTCCCATATATTAACAACTGGTGTATAAACAAGTACAGAGTGTAGAAATAATAGAGCAAAAATACTGAAGTATCTTTGAACAGGGAAGTACCTGTTTGTCTAATGTTGATCCTACTACCTTTAAACTGCCCCTCATCCCTCTGATATCCTCACTTCTCTTCCTTACTCAACTTAACTTCCATAGCCATTCCCATGCATGTATCTTCAGTTTCTTTGGTCCTTGTCTCTCTTTGTTATACTTGCTGTCAAAACCCAATCCTGATTACATCCTACTTCCCACGTATTCTGTGCCTGTTCTTTGCTTAGCTGAAGTAGCGGAAAAACATTAGCATCTCTACAACTGGCTAATCTCACTTTAAATTTGTGACCACAAACTCAGAGTGAGTTTGCTTAATGCTGCCCAACAATCATACCATCTTTTCTTAGCCATTTCCTCTCCTTTCATAGGTACACATTCCTTTCTCTTCAGATCTCTAGTCCTTACCTCCAGTTTTTACTCTCAACTTGTATTTTGGGTCTTATTCCACTAAGAAAATTGAAGTAATCAAGAGTACTTCCACAAGCTTCTACCATATTTCTACATCTGTGTCTATACCCGCTGTCCTCTGCTTTGTCTTCTGTTACTGTAGACACGGTTACATACTAGTAATTGCTTCCATTTTCAAAAGAACTTCTTTTGACCCCAGGCCAGAAAACTTGGAGTTAATTCTTTATTCTTCTCTTTCTCTCACTTCCTGTATAACCTCTGTCAGTAAGTCCTTTGTTTCTACCTTCATTGTGTATCCAGGATCTGATTACTTCTTAGCATTTCCTTTGCTTCCACTCTGATCCACACCACAATCATTTCTTTTTTTTTTAATTTTAATTAATTAATTAATTTATTTTTTTACAATATTGTAGTGGTTTTTGCCATACATTGACATGAATCAGCCAGAGGGATGGGGAATACATGTAAATCCATGGCTGATTCATGTCACAATCATTCCTTAACCTCCTGTCTCTCTCAGGAATTCTAAACACAACAGCAAAGCTGTGTGCCACGTCTCCAGAATGTTCGCTAGGGATTTAAGGCTTTCAGCTGATCACATAGTGGGGGACAAGATTATATATGTACTTAAAAGTTTCTCCAAAGACAGATTCTGACCATTTCATGCACTTTTTCTTCAATAAGCAAAGATGAACCCAATTTATTTGAGAGTGGGGGAGCAGTGAGGATTTCTAGATGGCAAGAAAATAAGCTTAGGAATAGATGAAAAATTAATATCTTATTATAAAACCTTTGTAAAGATTTAGACACCACCATATGGTAAGGAGTGATGATTATCTTAATGTTTAAAGTTAATTGACTTCTGTACTTCTCTTTAAAGAAGCAGCTTATCACATTGGTGGCAGGTTCAGCCTGTTACTAGTTGTGGTCAAAAGGATATTTAAAATTCCTGTGCCAGATGATTCAGTAGTCTCACATTGTGTTAATATTTGACATTTGTATATTGTGCTGGTTTTTATCTCTGAGATTGGAAAGAAATTGGTATCCAGTATAATGAACTATTCAAAGGTTATAGTTACAATGAGAAGAGTGTTTGGTTTCTGGATGTTCATGGTGAGGTATATATTTCTGTTCTCCAAGTGCTATATGAAGTCTATTAACTTGGCATTAAACCCCATAAGCAAATAATATAGTTCATAAAGAACTACCTGGTGTTGCACAAGCTACATTGATATTTAACTCTGATCTCATTACTTGTTTAAGTAACTTTCATAGTTTTATTTCTTAAAAAAGTTAACTTCTGTACAAATAGTTAAGAAGAGCATTAAAACTTCTCACCTTTTAGAGAAGGCTTTGAGAGGGCATCTTTCACTATTTAATGGGCTATATCTGTTTATTCTTTGGTGACTAAAAGATTAAATATATGAGACTGATAATCCCTTTTGCTTATATATACTTGAGAGTGCTGAAATGTCATTTATATGTTATTTAATTTTCATAACTTCTTATTCATTTTTAAAATGTAGCGCTTGATGCATATGATAGTTATAACTATCACTAAATATTTGACTGCATTATCTCCACTTCACTGGTCGAAATGGTGCTGAAACTGAGCTATAAAAATTTACCTTCATTAGAACATTAGGAATTGATTAAATTATTTGTGTATGTCTTCCCTCTGAACCATTTTGACACATAGCAGATAATGTCAGGCAAACTGATAAATGTATGGCCATAAATTTGATGACCAAAATGCCAAAGTGTAATGGACAGCATGTACTGGTTGCATGCCTGACAAGCCATAGTATGCTGTGTAAGAACACACATTATCCATGGTTTTGTGGATGGAAAGCTTTTAAACAAGATGAAAAGTAGCAATGGGTTGTGAATGAAAATAACATATTAGGCATTATATGGTGGATTCAGGGAGAAGGCAATGGCAACCCACTCCAGTACTCTTGCCTGGAAAATCCCATGGATGGAGGAGCCTGGTAGGCTGCAGTCCATGGGGTCACTAAGAGTCAGACATGACTGAGTGACTTCACTTTCACTTTTCACTTTCATGCATTGGAGAAGGAAATGGCAACCCACTGCAGTGCTCTTGCCTAGAGAATCCCAGGGACAGAGGAGCCTGATGGGCTGCCGTCTATGGGATCGCACAGAGTCGGACACGACTGAAGTGACTTAGCAGCAGCAGCAGCAGGTGGATTCATGTTTTCACTGGGGACCACCCTAACCTAAGACAAGAAAGATTGTGGAAAACCTTATGGCATGCTCAGACTAAACTGAATTTGGGAGTGACCACTATAACTATACACATGACTGACGTGGGACACCTGCATTTTGGGTATACAGTGCATGTACCTTAACCTTATTCAAGCAATCAATACTCAAAGGAAACAAGATACATGTTGGGTTAAACATCAGCCAGTGAAACCAAAGAGGGCTCTAGGTGAAATAGAAGCTGGCCTTGGTCTAATGGAACAAGCTGAATTCACTTTTAGTGAAAAGTGTCTTTCAGAAGAAAAGAAATTACTCTTACATAGACAGATTGGTGGGAATCATCTTCCAAGAGCAAAGAAAAGAATGGGAATCTACTTGGAAAGATGGTAAAGACTTGGTAATATGGTCACACAGAGCCAATAATAATGCTAGAGAATGCTAGCATTCAGCGCTTGGGAAAGAGCATATACTCTGACACAACAGGGTCTGTTAACTATTTTACTTTGAATGGAGATCCAAGTAGTCATGGGATAATGGCTTTCCATTATCACTTATGGAAGTTGCAAGAGCATCTTTGAGACACATGCAGATCCTCAAACTTATGGAAGTTTTCTGGGTGAAATTGTAACTTACATTACTGATCTCTGACTGACCTTTACCAAAGGATGGACTGATGAGATGAGGTAGAGGAATAATGCTGAATGATACACATGTTTTCCCCATGGAAGGGAGATGGGCTTGCTGCACAATAGTCAGTGGGAAAACTGTATAATAGTGTGACTTGAGACAAATGATGGGCTTTGTCCTCAGCTAACATGGAATCTAGAAATGACAGAATCATCACCACTGGTGATAACACTTGTCCATGATATCTGATATGTGGGCAAACAGCAATTATTCTAGGAAGATTTAATAAACACTTCTGTGATACTTCCCAATTTCTTTTGTAACCAAATGAAACTGTATCATAACTATATTGTGATGGTGTAATACTGGTATTGTTGGTAAGATTCAGCTGCCTTATATAAACAAATTTTATGATAATCGAATGTATTGGGAAACTGAACTAAAACCTCCCAGCATGTGATGTCAATGGAGAGTGACTAGCCTGAGGAAGAATTAAATGTAGTTCATTACTTTAAATAGCTCTGTACAAGTTTGTCACAAAGTTCAAGTGACCATAGATCAAGGGAATAAACAGATAATTAAGTTGTTACATCAATATAAAGATGTCTTAAATGGTCTATTGACTAGAAGAATAATTTATTTGAGCCTATTTTCATCCTTCATTTGGCTTCTGCAGGTATTAGATATGGTTATGTTGCTCTTGCTTACCTTATATATAAATGCTGTACTATCTGTAAAAGCCCAAATATGCCTGTTTCATTGTTAAAAAGACCTTGATTGAAAGAGAGCGAGTGGACTGTAAAGAGACAATACAATAGATTTAGTTGCTTACTCCTTGAGAGTCTCCCAGGAAACTGTGCTTGGCCCTTAGCCAACCCTGGGAAAATGGTTCTCAAGGTGGTTTTATTTTGTTTGTTTTGTTTGATTTTCTGTTTTTTCCAGTTTTATTGAGATATAATTGACATAGAGCACTGTGTAAGTTTAAGGTGTACAACATAATGATTTGACTTACATATATCCTGAAATGATTACCACAATAAGTTTAGTGAACATCCATCATCATGTAGATACCACATTAAAGAAATAGAAAAAATAATTTTTTCCTTGTGATGAGAACTCTTAGGATTTACTCTCTTAATAACTTTCATTTATAATATATAACAGTGTTAATTATATTTGTCATATAGTACATTATATCCCTAGTACATACTTATAATTAGTAGTTTGTAGCTTTTGACTACTTTTATCTAATCCCCCCTCCCCCCACTATCTGCCTCCGGTAGCCACAAATCTGATCTCTTTTTCTATAAGTTTGTTTGTTTTTGAAGTATAATTGATTTACAACACTATGCTAGTTGCTGGTACGTAACCCAATGATTTGATATTTCTGTGCATTTCAAAATGATCACCATGATTGTATAGTTGTTACTTGTAACCATAAAAAGATATTGAGTAATTATTAATGGCTTCCAGATGGTGCTAGTGGTAAAGAAACTGCCTGCCAATGCAGGAGACTTGAGTTTGATCCCTGGGTTGGGAAGATCCCCATGGAGAAGGAAATGGCAACCCACTCCAGTATTCTTGCCTTAGAGAATCAACTTAACATGCACACACTCATAACTACTGACTATATTCCGCACACTGTGCATTTCATATCTGTGACTCGTTTATTTTGTAACTGAAATTTGTACCTCTTTATCTCCTATATACAGTGAAATATTATTCAGCCATAAAAAGAATGAAATCTTAACCACTTGTGACAACATGAATGGACCTAGAAGATATTATGCTAAATGAAGTAAATCAGGCAGAGAAAGACAAATAGTGTATGATTTCGCTTATATGTGGATTCTAAAGAACAAAATAAATGAACAAACATAACTAAACAGAAACAGAGTCACAGATACAGAGAACAAATAGGTGGTTGCCAAAGGTGAGGGGGATTGGGCTGGGGGGTAGAAATAGGTGATAGAGATTAAGTGGTACAGACTTTCATTTACAAAATAGATTAGTCAAAGTGTTCTTTATGTTAGTGGTTGATAATTTTGTGATATACATCTGAAGCAATGGACCATGTTGTACCAGTTTGTCATGGGTACTTGGCACAACAATCAAGATAAATAATATGTACTTGGTTTCATTGTTGGGGTCCTGAGTTTGGGGCAGCATGGCCTACTGCTAGTAGAATTATATAGTGACCAGTCAGTTCCCCATCTGAGCCTCACATCCTGAGATTCAAATTGGCTTCCTGGGCAGAGATATGTCACATGTGTCCTTGCAGTTTGCTGCCAAAGAGATAGCACTCCTGTGTGGTCTCAGATGAGGAAGAACTTAGCTACATTAATATCTTAAAATTTGTCCTTGAGCTTAAAGCATGACTAAAAATATCTGAAACATTTCTGATCACATTAAATTTTCTCTGCTCTCCTAGTATATGAAATAAACTGGAAGACTTACCAGGTGTCTGCATACTGTACCAGTATCTATCTATCTGTCTATCTATCTATCTATCTATCTATTTATAGTGGGTACATTTGTATGTATCTGTTCCTGCTTAAATTTGAGGTTTAGAACCCTTTACAAAACTACTGGTTTGGCTCTTACATGAGAAGAGCAGATAAAACAAATTCTTATCTGAGTAGGACCTAGTTTTTCTGTGATTTTCTCGTTGAACAAAAGGAAGCTCTTACAAGGAGTCTCTCAGGACTTTTTTTTAAAAAATATTCACTTACTATAATAAAGGTTTTGATTGTGTCTTTGAAAAAATGCTATAATCTGAGTCATAACCTATCCCCTGGGTCAAATTCCCCCTTTTCTCAATGCTCTTCCTTACAGTGTGTTTCTTCACACTGTTCACAGGGATGATCTTCATGCAAATGGTCTGTACTTGTATTTCTGTAATTTCATAGACTTATGGGAAGCTGTGTTACAGTCTGCAGCTCCTCTTTCCTTTAGGAATCCTCCCATTCAAATATTATATATAGGGGTGTTTTTGCTTACTCTTCTTAAAAATTATTTTTATTTATTTGGCTGTGTCTTTGTTGCAACATGTGGAATCTTCCAGTTGCAGCATGCAAACTTTAGCTTTTTAAATTGAAGTATAATTGACATACAATATTATATTAGTTTCAGATGGATGACACAGTGATTTGATGCATAGGTTTTTGATTGGGGAAAAAATAACTCTCAGTTCTCATATACCAAAATAGTCACAACACTCAGATTTTGATTTTGTTCACAGGAATCTGAATAAAAGAATCTCTTACCATAATTCTTGATTTTAAGTTTTCTGTTCTATAAATTTTTTAAATTTATTTTTAATTAATTAATTTACTTGTTTTACTTTACAACATTGTATTGGTTTTGCCATACATTGAGTTGATTCTGAGCCACATCTTTGTGAAAGTTTTTATTTTTAAAAAAGTGGTGGCTTAAGAACAGGAAAATCTAGTTTGCTTATATCCATGTTCTTTCCTTTCTTTTATATACTCGCTCTGCCAAGCCCTCCATCAAGTTATTAGGTTCAACTACATGCCTAGTGTTATTTATGTGGGTTTCAGTTAAACTGAAAGCTGAATACCTTGGGACCAAAAATCAGGCTGACAAATAACCAGACTAAAACATTTATTTTACTTAGTTCAATATAAATTCATAGGTAAAATAGGTAGAATATCTTTGTGTTCACTGTAATTTAAAAATTGAACTTTGTAATATAGGATGAGAATTGCCGCAAATCTTCATTTTCGGCCCACTCAAAGTGTCATCAGAACAACAACAAAAGAACTGTACAGCTGAAATTCGTCAGTGACTAGAACCATCCCAGCTTTTGAATAGAGTAATGACATTAAGCTTCTGTTAACAAAATTGGCCAACAACCAAGCTGCTTTGAATCAGTCTTCTACTCTGCCAAATTTTCTTAGGCCAGGTATCTCTTAGAACTGGTGAGGAGGTGGGTAGAATATGTTGATATAAAACACTTGTTTAAGAGAGTTCCCCAAATCACAGTAAGTAGTCAAATGAAGAAGGATTTGAAGATTGGATAATAGCTAACTTTGAGGGGTTTTTTTATTTCTTTCATTTATCTTTTTCACAAGGAATGTGAAGCCCTTTAAAGGCTTCTTTCCTGCTACACAATGGAGGCACTGTACTAAGTGGAGAGATCATGGGCTTTAAAGCCAGATAGAACCTGGGCTTGAATTGAATCACAGCTCTGCAACTAACCAGCTGCCTGGCCTTTAGTCAAGCTTCAGGACCTTTTCTTGTCTATTAAATTTGGATATTAAAATGCTATTCCATAAGGTTGTTACTGTTTAAACAAGATGACACATGTAAAAAGCTCAGGGTTAAACCTGACACATGGCAGGAGTCCAATACATGTTCTCTAAACCTTTTTTTCCCCTCAAAATTGATTGAGTAGAGGCTTTTAATGAATAAAACTTAGATGAGAAAATCTGTTTTTCTACATTCAAAAGCTATTCTTTGAGCAAAAATTAAGCATTATGGGGATTTTTTTAAAATGATTAAGGCCCAGTCTTCTACCTACTCACAATCCACTAGGAGAAAAAGACACATGAATAATACAACTACAGAATATAAGAGGTGGAAACAATGTGCTGTTGGAATTTATAGGATAGGAATTCTGATATGATGGAGAGGTACTCAAAAGGTGTCCGAAGTAATTTGTGTACCAAAGTAGATACACTTGAAGTTCTGTTTTTTAAGAAGTAAAACATAAATTATAGTTTGCATTGGGCACATTGTCTTTAAATATTAAAGCATATAGGGACACCCAAGGGTTTGACTTAATATTATTCAAACGTGTTGTTTAGTTGCTAAATTGTATCTGACACTTTTGCGACTGTAGCCCACCAGGCTTCTCTATCTATGGGATTTCCCAGGCAAGAATACTAGAGTGGGTTGCCATTTTCTTCTCCAGGGGATCTTCCCAACCCAGGGATTGAACCTGTGTCTCTTATGTTTCCTGCATTGACAGGTGAATTCTTTACCGCTGAGTCAATAGGGAAGCCCAAAATATTGTTGTAAAAATCCTATATAGGATTATTAGTATTCCTACTTACTGGTAAGGAGACAGAATTGGAGAGAGGTTTCATATTTCCCAAAATGTTAATTTCTTAGTCATGTCTGACTTTTTGTGACCCCATGAACTGTAGCCTGCCAAGCTCCTCTGTCCATGGAATTCTCCAGGCAAGAATCCTGAAGTGGATTGCCATTCCCTTCTCCAGGGGATCTTCTTGACCCAGGGATTGAACTGGGGTCTCCTGCATTGTGGGCAGATGCTTTACTGTCTGAACCACCAGGAAAATCTCAACATGTATTTAATATAAACTGTGCTGTGCTGTGCTCATTCATGTCTGACTCTTCAATCCCATGGACTGTAGCCCACCAGGTTCCTCTGCCCATGGAATTTTTCCAGGTAAGAATACTGGAGTGGGGTGCCATCTCCTACTCCAGATCTTCCCAACCCAGGGATCGAACCTGCATCTCTTGTGTCTCAAACATTGGCAGTCAGATTCTTTACAACTAGAGCCACCTGTTGTTGTTCAGTCGCTCAGTCACGCCTGACTCTACTACCCCATGGACTGTAGCACACCAGGTTTACTCTTTGTGTCTGACTCTTTGTGACCCCATGGACAGCAGCATGCCAGGCTTGCCTGTCCTTCACCATCTCCTGGAATTTGCTCAAACTCTTGTCCATTGAGTCAGTGATGCCATCCAACCATCTCATCCTCTGTTGTCCTCTTCTCCTCCTGGGAAGCCCTTAATGTAAACTACTTGGTCTTAATCTTGTTCTCATATGTAAATTTTTAGAGAAATGGGCGCATCTTGGAAACTCCTACTATCAATGTGACAGTGAAATATTAATATTTTGAGTGCTGATGGCAGTTTTAAAAGTGACCTTTATTCAGGTTCTAAAAATTGTGCTTCTTAACAAAACCACAAGTCACACCTCCATATTGAAATAAATATATTTTCCTTATAAAAGCTTGGTAGGAGTTATTGGAAACATTCAGATTTCCTTTCAAAGGCTTTTTAAAATTCTAGGGCTGCTTCCTTAAACACTGGTATATGCTGTGCTGCAAATCTTTTAGAGATCTTTCATGATCAAGTCCCTTGCTTAGGATATTCTGGCATCTTGGATTTTTCCCTATATTTTTGCCCCCCCTCAATTTTTTTTCAAAAAGCATTTGTCTTAATGTAAGTTCCACTTTTTTTCATCAACATAGACTTGAACATTACATTTAAAGTTTGCTTTTGATCCCATCTCTCAAATTAATTTGCAGTTAGTCTTGGATATAATCAAAGTTGTATAGTTAGCATCCATCCCTGATGAACTGATAAGCACTAGCACTGGAGGCTCATGCCTCCAGTTGAATATGTTGTTGAATATTTTGGAATGAGAAATCAAACTGTGCAGGCTTAATCATGTAAATACACTAGAGATGTATCACTTCCTTGTGAGTGCATTTCCCCAGTTGTCATGGAGCTGGTTGCTTAAACCTAAGTCAGAAGTGCGCTAAAGACAAAGTGCAAAATGGCTGTCAAAGACTTCTCATCAACTTCACTTTTTCCTTGTCTTATTTTCTCTTGTTGACTCTATTTTTGTATTGTCGCATTTTTTTCTTCTTCATGTCGAAATACCTTATGTTTTACAGGAAACAAAAGTAGTAATGTTTGGAAGTTTAGTCCAAGGCCAGAGCCCTGTGGGCATACTGCTTGTTCACTATAAGGACTGGCCACAATTTGCCAGACCATAGAATCCAGGAGTTGGAAAAACTTCAGATGATTTTGGATGACTGTATTATAGTAGAATCTTGGGGTATGAAGAGCAGACTTCCTGTACTAACTCTGTCGTTTACAGGTTGCATTCCCTTTTGGACAAATTATTTTACTTTTGCAAGCCTCTATTTGAACGGCATTAAAATAGAGATATCGTCTCCTTTAGGGGATATTGTGAGGATTAAGTGAGGTAATAGATATCAAAAATAATTTTAAATTATATGGCAGCTATTTTCTAAGTCTCCTGTAAATGTGTTATCATACTTTCACAACTTAAAAAAATAAAAAAGAAAGAGAAAAACAAAACAAACTAAAATTTTTTTAAATAATTATATAAATATAAGGAAGTAGTACTAGCTTCCTACTCCAAGCCACAGTAAACAAAAAGATGACTACCTTGATGTCAGAGTTAACTGTTCCCAAACTCTGGGTTTCGGTGGGACTGACACTAACCAACTCTGAGATTTTGAGCAAGGTAGTCTTTCTCTTTTGGCATCAATTTTCTTATCTGTCAGATTAGATATCAGGCTAGTTGAACTCCAAGAATTTTTCCAGCTCTAAAGACCCTAAGTGTACCTCATTTCACTTTCATTCTATTATTGTGATGCAAGTAACAAAATAGAAGGGAAATATTTAGGCTCAAAATTAAGTACCATCATAAAATTCCCCTTGTGAGTGAACTTCAAACAGGGAGTGAAAGGGCTTCAGTTCGCACTTCTTTCCTTCTAAGGGCTAAGCCTTCCTATTAGCTGTTTCTATGAGCTATGTTTGCCAGTCAGATAACAATCTGAGAAGTTTCTGCTGCTACTGTGACAGCAGAAAAATACTTTGGCGGTAATCACCTTGGCATCAAGTAAAATACCTTTCACAAAATGATATCTTACATAGGAGGCGGATTTGGGCATTAAGGAATAGCCTCACATACCTATACTCATGTGACTTCCCTGGTGGCTCAGATGGTAAAGTGTCTGCCTACAATGCAGGAGACCCGGGTTCAATCCTTGGGTCAGGAAGATCTCCTGGAGAAGGAAATGGCAACCCACTCCAGTATTCTTGCCTGGAAAATCCCATGGATGGAGGAGCCTGGTAGGCTACAGTCCATGGGTCGCAAAGAGTCGGACATGACTGAGCAACTTCACTTCACTTCACCTATACTCATGGATTATTCCCTTCCAAAATACATTTACTACAGACATGTATAAAAATGCTTATTGATGAAAATACTTTATATTTTCATTTAATAAACATTTTATTGAGTGTCTGCGATCAGCCAGACATTATGCTGGATACTTTACTTGCATAGCTTCCCTGGTGGCTCAGATGGTATAGAATCTGCCTGCAATGTGGGAGACCTGGATTTGATCCCTGGGTTGGGAAGATCCCCCTGGAGAAGGAAATGGCAACCCACTCCAGTATTCTTGCCTGGGAAATCCCATGGGCAGAGCAGCCTGGTGGGTTACAGTCCATGAGGTCACAGAGAATAGGACACTACTGAGTGGCAAACACTTACTTAAATTATCTCTAATTTTCATATAGCCTTGATGTCAGCTAGGGGGTCTCCCTGCTGGGGATGGAGGTACATACAGGGGGATGAGGAAGCTGTTGACATTTTCACAAGACTTCTGGTTCTGCCCATCTACTTTTTTGTTGAATTTCTCTAAGTTTGTTCATTTCACAATACAAAATAGGAAGATTGCTTATCATCTTGCCCTGCTAAACATGCTATCTCTCTATTCCATACAGCATCCACCCAGATGTGAAACCTGGCCTCTTCTTCAATTTACACATATATTATCTTTTCTTGAGGCATTTGTTTATGGGGTAGATTTTACTGAAATAGAAGGAAGGTTTATTTGTGGCTTCACAAATAATTTCAAATTAACACTGAATATCTCATACTACCTGGTTTCCCCCCTACCCCTGCCCACCAGTTCATCCCATACAAAGAGATAGCCTCTCATTGATTCCTTTCTTTCTCACTTTTCCCTCGCCTTTTAGATTTCCCCCATACTTTTTAAACTTTTATTTTTTTAATTTATTTTTATTTGAAGGATAATTGCTTTACAGTGTTGCATTGGTTTCTGCCATACATCAGCATGAATCAGCCATAGGTATACATATGTCCCTCCCTCCCATCTCCCACCCCATCCCACCCATCTAGGTTGTCACAGAGCACCAGGTTGAGCTCCCTGTGTTATACAGCAACTTCCCACTAGCTATCTGTTTTACACATGGTAATGTATACATTTCAATGCTACTGTCTCATTTTTTTCCACCCTCTCCTGCCCCCACTGTGGACATAAGTCCATTCTCTATGTCTGAGTCTCTATTCCTGCCCTACAAATAGGTTCATTGGCACCATTTTTCTAGATTCCATATTAAAACCTCACTTTTGATTCAAATATATATGTGTGTGTGTGTGTGTGTGTGATGGATAGATAGATATAAATGTAATATTTTAGTCCTTATTCCCTAAATGAACCATAGACTTGCCTTTGCATATTCAGACTCATCTACATATATCTTAAGTGAAACAAACAAAAAACTCTCAGAATCCACCGCTCTCAGAATCCTCCCACCTTACAAGGCAGTAGTGGTTATAAACAGCAATTTTTTCCCCCTAGTACCGAATAACACTGGAAGGGTTGATGTTATCCTCATTTTATAGATGAGTAAACAAGCTCAAAGATTTAATGACTTGTCCAGGATTTTTCATTTCATAAGTGAAAAAGTCAGGTTTTGAATCTAGGTTCATTTGAATCCAAATCCTATGCGCTTTCTACCAAATAAGACACTATTAAAAAAAAAAGAAATTGGAAAATATGTACTTTAAGACCCTCTGGGCTTTTGAAAATAGGAAAACTGCTTTGAAAATTCAAAGCATCTGAATTCATTTGGAATAAGGATATAGAGCTTTATCATTGTGGCCCAAAGCTGCTGTTTAAGAAGGTAGGAAACATAAGGTTTCAGTAATTTAAAAATTCCTGTTTGATATGAGATAAATGGACATTTATTATGGTTAATTGTGTCTTTCAGAATTTACTTATGCACTAACTTTTACCTTATAAATATTTATTAATCCTCTTATCATATTTATTTATTTTTTTATTTAATTTTTTAAAAATTTTTTATTAGTTGGAGGCTAATTACTTTACAATATTGTAGTGGTTTTTGTCATACATTGACATGAATCAGCCATGGATATACATGTATTCCCCATCCCGATCCCCCCTCCCACCTCCCTCTCTAATACCTGCTATTTTTTATTACAGAGACAGTTAAAGGCAGATGCTAAAAAAGCTATTGGAAGACTTCAACTCCGTACACTGAAGCAAGGAGACAAGGTGCATTTATGACTTTTAAATGCTATTTGTTTTAAAGCAGTGCTACCAATCCATTTTTTAAAGTTCATGTTCTTCCGAAGTATAATTTTAATTGGAATTTATAAATATAACTGATTTTTTAATCTATTTAATGCTGGAGGTTGGCTGAATAATGACCCCCAAGGACATCTAGGTTTTTTTTAAATCCCTGGAGCCTGTAAATGTTGTCTTATATGGCAAAAAAGACTTTGCAGATGTGATTAAGTTAAGGATCTTGAGATGGGAAGATTATTCTAGATTATCCAAGTGGGGCCTAAATATAATCACAGTGTTCTTATAAGAGGGAGGAAAGAGGAGATTTGACAGTGAAGTAGGAGATGTGACAATGGAAGTAAGATATTGGAATGGTACAAGAAAGGGTCCATGAGCAGTAACAGCTAAGAGTATAAGTTTGTCATTTTAAGCCACTAAGTTATTGTAATTTGTTATAGCAACAACAGAAGATGAATATAGTACTTAAGTACAACTTTACTTGAACATCAATTTTCAGATTTAGCACAGTTGAAAAGTACCATTGATGTTTAAAACCCATATAAAAAATAGCTATAGAGGTTTGTACTACAATGAAAATATAGCTATAGAACTTACTGAAATAAAAAAATACCATCTATGATAGCACCAAAACCATTATATCCTTAGGTATACATCTTACAAAATATGTACAAGATCTATACGCTGAAAACTGCAAAATATCAAAGAAAGAAAGAAATCAAAGAAGATCTAAAGAAATGGAGATATACCATGTTCATGAATTAGAAGACTCTCCCCAAACTGATCTAAAGATTCAATGCAGTTTCAATCAAAATATCAGTTGCAACTTTTGTAGAAATTGACAAGTTGATTCTGAGTTTATTTGGAAAAGCAAGAGAACTAGAATAACCAAAATAATTCTGATAAAGAACAAATTTGAATGACTAATATTTCCTGATTTGCAGTTATTTTAAAGCTACAATAGTCAAGAAGGTATGGTATTAGGAAAAGGCTAGACCTTTAGATCCTTGGAACAGAAGAGACAGTCCAGAAATAGACCTACATATATATGATCAATTGATTTTAGACAAAGATGCAAAAACAATTTTTTAAAAAAGGATAGCCATTTGTTGGAAACCATAAATGATGACTGAATATCCATATACAGAAAAAATGAAAAATGAACTTCAGTCCATGCTTTATACCCTCTGTAAAAATTAACTCAAAATGGACCACAGACTTAAATATAAAACCTAGAACTATGAAATTTTATAAGAGAACATTGGAGAAAAATATCTCTGTTGCTTGAGTTAGGCAAAAATTACTTAGATATGATACCAAAAACAAGTCCATTAAAGAAAAAAATGAAAAATTTGACTGTTAAAATTAGCTTTTGCTCTTTGAAAGACACTGTTAAGAGACTGAAAAGATGAGCCACGGACTTGGAGAATATATTTGCAAATCACATATCTGATAAAGGACTGTATCCAGAATATATAAAGAACTCTCAAAATTAAACGAAAGAAAAAGCAGCCTAGTGGAAAAATGGACAAAACAGACATTTTACCAAAGAAATATATAGTTGGCAAAGAAGCACATAAAATGTTGCTCAACAACATTCATCATTCAGTTCAGTTCAGTTCAGTTGCTCAGTTGTGTCCAGCTCTGCGACCCCATGAATCGCAGCACGTCAGGCCTCCCTGTCCATCACCAACTCCCGGAGTTTACTCAAACTCATGTCCATTGAGTCAGTGATGCCATCCAGCCATCATTCATCATTAGGGAAGTGCAAATTAAAACCACAGTGTGATACACACAGCACATTTATTAGAATGGCTAAAACCAATTGAACCTACAATACCAATAGCTGGTCAGATGTGGAACAGCTGGAACTTTCATACATTTTCTGGTGAGAATGCAATATACAGCCAGTTTGGAAAATGATTTGGCAATTTTATGAAGTCAAATATACACTCTTCAAAGAACCCAGCAATCTCACTGCTAGGTGTTTACCCATTCATGTAAAAGCTTGTTCAAAATTGTTCAGGGAAGCTTTACTGATGATTATCCAAAACTGAAAAGAAGCCAAATGTCCTTCAGATGGTGAATGGATAAAAAACTGTGGTACATCTATATTATAGAGTACTACTTAGCCATAAAAACAGCAGAACCCTACTGATACATTCACCAACAGGGATGAATTGCAAATGCGTTATGTTAAGTAAAAGAAGCCAGACTCAAAGGCTATATAATACACAATTCCACTTATAAGATAACCTGGAGAAGCCAAAACAGAAGGCACTGAAAAACAGATCAATGGGTAACAGAAGATAGAGATAAAAGGAGGGGGTTAATTACAAAGGGATATAGAAGAATTTATTGGGGTACCAGAACTATCCTATATCTTAATTATGGTGGGGATTAAATGACTGCATGCTTCTCCAAACTTGCAAAACTGTTTACTCAACATTTAGAATGAATTTAACTTCATGTGAATTATACCTTAATTTTTTTAATGGAAAAACATAGCCAAAGAACTTATGGCACTGTGTAAATTCTAAAACCAGGAAAAAGTTTACATTAGTGTTACATGTTTCTCTTTATACTATTCCTCTTGGGTTGACTTTATTCTTTTACATTTATTTATTTATTTATTTCAGTCATGCTACATGGCTTGCAGGATCTGAGTTCCCCAACCAGGGATTGAACCCAGGCTATGGCAGTGAAAGCCCAGAATCCTAACCACCAGGCTACTCAGGAATCCTCTTTTACTTTTTAAAGTCTAAGTATTTTATTTTCTAATTTCAATTACATAATACACAGTCTTTTTTTTTTTATAATACACAGTCTTATCGACTCTAGTCACCATGTTTTATATTAGATCTTCAGACCTCATAGTTGAAAGTTTGTACCCTTTTACTAACTTCTCCCTGTTTTCCCCACTCTGCAGCCCTTGGAAACTACTTTTCTACTCTGTTTCTATAAGTTTGGCTTTTTTTTAGATTCCAGTTAAATCTAGATAATTTTAAATTTCTTATTGAAAGTCATTTTAGTGATGTGATGCTCCTTCTGTAGGAATTTAAGTAATGTATTAAATACACGTATATTCTGATCTTGCTCTGTAGTTTAGTGTATTTTTCTTATCCATTGAAATAACAGTAACTCTTTGCTCTTAGGAAATCGGCCCTGATGGAGATAGTTGTGCCGTGTGTATTGAACTATATAAACCAAATGATTTGGTGCGCATCTTAACCTGCAAGTAAGTTTGATTTTTTTTTATGTTGTCAATAAAAATAGCTGATTTACAAAAATCATTATAGTGCAGGAAACTATTTTGAATGTCTCCAAATATAGAAAGTGTTTATTTTTAACTTCTTTTCACTTAAATATAGATGATTGCTTTGTTTTTAGTATCATTGGAAATAGTATAAGGCTAATTATATGAAGTTTCCATAATCTGGTACAATTTGGAAACTACTTCTGTAAAAAACTAAGAACCTAGCTAGCACCACTGTTTATAGTGTGTGTGTAGCCAGCACCACTGTTTATTTGTGTGTTTGTGTGTGTGTGGTACTGGATAATTTAATTCAAAAGATTTCTGCCCATCCTGTTGAGAAAAAAATAAAATCAATTTATGAGCACCTATTTGGAAGTCTTCGTTAGCTTCTCATTACCCGTCTCCTGGAAGTTATTCTTAACATTCTTCCTTTTTGCTATTAAAGAGTGGTATTCTTGGAATTTGTCACATTTCCCAAATTATCAGAATTATTTTGCACTCAATACTTTTGTCTATATTATCAAGAATGACTAACTGTACTGTTTTATAGTTAGGGTATAACAAAATAATCAAGATCCAAATTACTGTACATCTTAGGTCAGGCAATATCTTAAATATTTTTAAGTAAGTGGTATTGAAAATAGTTTTTATGAAGTTTTTATGAAGCTAGGGTATTGAGGCTTTTATATTTAAAAGTAATATATTATGAAATTTCTAAATTTTGTTTCTGTGATTGTTTATTTTAAAGGGAAAAAAGTCATTTGTTAAAAGACCAAATAAACTTGTAGAGTAACCTGTTAGTATATTAGGCAAAGTGTTGTTGCTCTTTCACATAACCAATTTATATGTTTTTTTCCTTCATTAGCCATGTTTTCCATAAGACATGTGTTGACCCATGGCTGTTAGAACACAGGACTTGCCCCATGTGCAAATGTGACATACTCAAAGCTTTGGGAATTGAGGTAAGCATTGTTAAACAATTTATACAAAGGAACTTAAGCAGCGTGTTATTTATATATCTTAACCTTCAGGAAGTTGTCATCCTATTTGTTAACTATACAATATGCTAGACTTATAGGTTATACCAAAAATGGGATCTACTTATAGTGACAATGAGATGTTATGTTGGACCACCTCTATTTTCCTCCTTCTTCCCCCTCCTCAAATGTACTTATTATGTGGTCAGAACTTGAAGTGATAACCCCAGCTGACTTCTGATACCCCTTGTTGTTTTTTACTATCTTATTATTGCATTGCAACCAAACTTGTAGTTAAATGAACATGTAAAGTTTGAGAAAGTATAATAAATATTGAATTATTTTTCATAAGTGAAAAAACTACCTGTTTCACAATACACACAACAGAGAGTCAAGCTCAACAGAATCTTCCTGACTTGAAGAGATAGATGACAGTGATTCTCAGTACTCATAGGGGACAGCATAGGAATTTGTTTTTCGAGTGCCTTCCTTGTCTCAGGCATTATATTATGAAGTGTTCACCCAGATAAGCATGTCAAATGTTGATGGTAGTCTGCCTGTAACATCTTTCACCCCATTGAACCCAGTTACTGCAAGTGCTCTGGCTGGGACCAGCAAGAGATGTTTGTGATCATCAAAAAATGGATTGTAAGTTTCAAAAGTCAAGAAGCCTTGCTCTAAGAAGTCACCTAGGGAGAAACTTTGTAATAATATGTCAAGGAAAAGCATGTACTCTGAGAGCCTGTTAATGTGGTCAAATGCTTTCCACAGGTGGATGTTGAAGATGGATCAGTGTCTTTACAAGTTCCTGTATCCAATGAAACTTCCAGTAGTGCCTCTCCTCATGAAGAGGATAACCGCAGTGAGACTGCTTCATCTGGATATGCTTCAGTTCAGGGAGCAGATGAACCACCTTTGGAGGAACATGCACACTCAGCAAGTGAGCACCAGACTGAGGGGCCCCAAGTGCCCCACAAATGATCCGCTGGAGATTAGACACCCAGGCAGAGTACTCCTGTTTTTTAGCATTTATTCTGTTCATCCATTAACACAATTAACACATTCCAGGTTTTTTCTAGTGACAGTGATGCAATGCAGGATGCACCCCTCTCGACTTAATATACACATATTCAAATATACCTGAAACAGATGAAATGCTTTCAGAATGGGGATTATTCACAGAAGAAAAGATTTTTTATTGGGAAGTTGCTCTCCAATGCATGTAAGTGTTGATTTATTAACTTACAGAGGCTAAGGACAAGTTTTCAACGTTAGAAGCCATTCTTTACTGCATATCAACCAGAAATTATGACAAAGAAGTTATGGAATGATAAGATATGATTTAATTTCCAAAACTTTTATTTATACACAACTTCTCCAGAACTACCCCCTCCTTTTTTTGCCAGATGGGAAACTGTGTTTAAGAACAGTATGCTGCCACCTGTTATTTGCCATGAAATGAACAAACCCTGGAAACTAAAAGTGGATGTATTAATTTCACAATAGTAATGCCATACCAGTAGAGAGATTTTAGGGAATTCTGTTACTTTTTTCCTTAGAGAAAACCCCTATACAAATTATTTTCTCTTCCTTTAACTTCCACCTTTGTCTTTTGGTTTTTGTTGGTTTGATAGTTTTTCCTCAGTCCCCATTTTGAGATGACCTAATTCTGGCCTAAAAATAGGAGGAAAATGAAATGTCAAGATGACTTGTAAAAGTTGCAGCTTCCTATGACATGAACCTTTGTCCTTGGTAGGCTTATCAGTGCCATAGATACCGTTTGTACAGAGGTCACGAGAAATACCAGCTTGCAAATGCAAACCTCATATTGTAATCTAATCTTTGAACATTTCGTAGAGTGCAAAGTAATCATAAGAATCTTAATAATCTATGTGTTATTCTACCTATAATAGATAATCATTGTCTATTAGCCTCAGATGAATTTTTGGTGTGCTAATAGAATTCAGTGAAGATAAAGGAGAGGGTATGGCATAATTCAGTTTAGCAGCATTGGTAGTTCAGTAGTAGAATTCTTGACTGCTACGCAAGAGGCCTGAGTGTATGGGATAATTCAGTTTATTGCCACGTCAGTTTAAAAGAAGAAAAAAAGTCCCAACCTACCATCTTGGTGTTCAGTTTTTATGGGGGAGAGTGGAAGGCAAAACAGTTTTTGCAGAGAATTTGAGAAGCAAATAAAATGATGATTCGTATTCCTTCTCCTGTATTCTTTATCTACATAAATGGTAGGAACACCAACCCAGGTGCCTCAATCCAGAAACTTAGGGAGAATCCTAGATTCTTCCCTCTCCATTTCCTTTTGATTCAATATAATTTTCCTTTAAACCATCTCCTAATTTCTAACCTTAATTCAACAGTCATAGTTTGAACCACTGTCTTCTCTCTGCCCATTACTTCCACTCTTCCTCTATGAAGAAATTGGGGAAGCCAAGTCCAACTCCTGTTCCTTCTTTAAAACTTGCCCCCCTTTGAGTTTGGGGGAGAATGGATACATATATATGTATGGCTGAGTCCCTTTGCTGTTCACCTGAAACTATCACAACATTGTTAATCGGCTATATCCCAATACAAAATAAAATGTTGAAAAGAAAACTTGCTCCCCTGAGAAGCCTATCTTTAGTTACATGTGTGGCCCTACTGTCTACTTCCACAGAACTTCTATCATTGCACTTATTGCACTGAATTGTATTAAAACCTTAAAAAGTCCATTTGGGTAGGGACAGTGTCTTATTGTTCACTATTGTATACCCAGCACCTAGCACAAGCTGCCTCACAGCAAATACTCAAATAAGTGTTGAGTGAGTGACCACACAGAATAGATTTTCCCACTCACACAACTAGAGAAAAGCCTGCACAGCAAATAAGACCCAACACAGCCAAAAATAAATAAACAAAATAAAAAGAATAATAGTTTAACCCACATAAATGGTGTTTGTTTGCCTTAATAAGAATAAAGTAATATGCTTCCTGTAACTAGAATATAAATTAGACAGAGATGTTTAAGCTGTGTGGAGTAGAAAACATTAGGAAACCAGAAGTTTTATTAAAAATAAAATTAGCCCTGATTTAAAATCATGTATTTTAAGATAAGCTTCTGATATCGAAGGGAAATATTTCTTTGTATTTTAGTTGTAATTTTTTATTTTACAGTTCTACTGTGGCCCCCAGTCATCATTATTATGCTGAGCTTGTGAGATATTCTAATTTATATCTAATAGTTTGTAGAAAAGTTACACATACAGAAATATTCATCTTTACCCTGCCTTTTCTTCACTTTTAGAAGCCATATGCTATTTCTAAAGTCAGTAACAGATACCAAAAACCAAACCAGTCTAAGAATACCCATTATAAAGTCAACAACCTATGTTACTTCCTCATATGATTGGATTTTGCTCAGACTCTGAATGTTTGAGGCATGCCAAATTTACAACCATCACAAGTGTGAGCACCCAAATAAATGGTTATATAGAATTGGTATGGCCTTGGGGTAAAATCCTCCCATTCAGAGAGTCAGAGCAAAAATAAAAGCTAAGAAATTTAAGCTTAGTTTCCTAATACTTTATTATGCTCTTCAAACAAATCAAATATTAAATTGACTTAAACCAACATCTTTGAAGGTGAATGTGTTAGTGTGACTTTTGTGACTACTTAAAATGTAATCATGGATAGAAGTGGCACACTTGCCATCCCTTTTATATATTGATATTTGGGGTTTCATAATTTAAGGGTTACTTTTCCTTCTTGGCTACTTCTCCTATAGTTTAGAGATACTGCTAATAGATAAATTGATGCCTCAGTCATATGTCTTAAATTAAGAGAATATACTTTGCTTTGAGGGAGAAGGAGACAGCAACCCACTCCAGTATTCTTGCCTGGAGAGTTCCATGGATGCAGGAGCGTGGCAGGCTACAGTCCGTGAGATCTCAAGAGTCGGACGTGACTGAGTGACTAAACCACCACCACCACCACCACTTTGAGATCAGACTACAACTGTGAATTTTTTAATTGGTTTTGCAAAAACATTAGAACAGCAAAATTTAACATTAATAGTAAAGTAGATTTGTCAGTTGGAGGAGGAAATGGCAACCCATTCCAGTATTCATGCTTGGGAAAATCCTGTGGACAGGGGAGCCTGGTGGGCTACGGTCCACAGAGTTGCAAAGAGTCAGACTCAACTGAGCGCATACATACTCACACACAATATGTATTAATTGTTTTGGCATCTTTCCTATTAACCACTGATTATTATGGTGATAGTTGGTTTAAATAGCTTCGAAAACATACAGTTGGTTAGTTCGTGCCTGTGTGTTCCATCATTGTGCTGAGTTTTATTAGAGCACTGGTTTTCAAACTTAAGCATACCTTGAGTCACCTAGAGGGCTTGTTTAAACAGAGGGGAGGGCCTTTCCTGGTTCAGTCACTAAGAATCTGCCTTGCAATGCAGAGGACACAGATTCAATCCCTGGTCCAGGAAGATCCCGGATTCCGCGGGCCAGCTAAGCCCCTGCGCCACAACTTGAAGCCAGCGCTCTAGAGCCCATGCTCTGCAAAGACAAGCCACAGCAACAAGAAACCCATGCATTTGCAACTAGAGAGTAGCCCCCACTTGCTGCAACTAGAGAAAGCCATGCACAGCAACAAAGACCCAGCACAGCCAAAATAAAATAAATGAATAAAAGTTTATTTAAAAAAAAAACAAGCAGAGTGGCAACCACTAGTTTCTGACTCAATAGGTCTGAGATGGGCCCTGAGAATTTTCATTTCTAAGAAGTTTCCAGGTGATAATGATACTGCTTGTCCAGGGACCACACTTTGAGAACCACAGAATAGGGCCCCTAGTTCTTAATCCTTGCTGCACATTAGACTCACCTAGAAGAACTTTAAACATTACTGATACCTGGACTCTACCCCAGAATAGTTCAATCAAAATCCATGAGATGTGGGCCCAAGCACAGTTTTGTTTGTTTTTTTTTTAAATAATTTCAGCCTGACTGAAAAAACATTTCAAAAATAGTAAAAAGAATGCCCATCACTGAACTTCTCCAAGTGTTAACATCGTATATAACCATATACAATTATCAAAGTCAGGAAATTATATGATAAAATGTTAGCAACTAAACTGAACTTACTCAAATTTCACCAGTTGACCCATTAATGTCCTTTTTCTGTCCTAGGATCCCACATTGTATTTCTTCTTCTCTCATTCCCCCCAATTTTATTGAAATATACTTGACATATAACCAGAGAAAGATTAGTTACCAAATCTATCATCTCAAATAATTACAAATTGTGTGTGTGTGTGTGTGTGTGTGTGTGTTGAGAACATTTAAGATCTACACTCTTAGCAACTTTCAAGTATATAGTACAGTATTGTTAACTGTAGTCACCATGCTATACATTATATCCCCAGAACTTATTTATCTTATAACTGGACACGTGTACCCTTTGATGGACATTTCCCCATTCCCCCCTGCTTCTAGCCTCTTGAAACCACCATTCTCTGTTTCTATGAATTTGACTTTTTTAAAAAAGATTCCACATATAAGTGTTATCATACAGTGTTTGTCTTTCTCTGTGTGGCTTATTTCACTTAGCACAGTGTCCTCAAGATCTATCCATGTTGTTGCAAATGGCAGTATTTCCTTCTTTCTTATGGCTGAGTAATATTCCTCTGTGTGTGTGTGTGTGTGTCTGTGTGTGTGTGTGTGTGTACATATATATGTATCTCACATTTTCTTTATCTGTTGATCAGTCAATAGAAACAGGTTATTTCTATGGCTATTGTGTATAATGCTGCAGTGAACATGGAGGTGCAGCTGTCTCTTCAAGATAATGATTTCATTTCCTTTGGGTATATACCCAGAAGTTGGATTGCTGGATGATATGATAGTTTTATTTTTAGTTTTTTGAGAACCTCCATACATGTTTCCCATAGTGCTGTACCAATATACATTCCCACCAACTGTATACCAGAGTTCCCTTTTCTTCACATCCTTACCAACACTCATAATTTTGATAATAGCCATTCTAACAGGTGTGAGGCAATATCTCATTGTGGTTTTCATTTGCATTTCCCTGATGATTAGTGATGAACATATTTTCATGTACCTGTTGGCCATTTGTATACACATATCTTCTTTGGGGTGCTTCCCAGATGGGTCAGCAGTAAACATTCTGCCTGCCAGTGCAGGAGCCACAGGAGATGCAGGTTCAATCCTTGGGTCAGGAAGATCCCCTGGAGGAGGAAATGGCAACCCACTCCAGTATTCTTGCCTGGAAAATCCCATGGACAGAGGAGCCTGATGGGCTACAGTCTATGGGGGCAAAGAGTTGGGGATGACTAAGCAACTGAGCATGCACGCACATTTTCTTTGGGAAAATATATTTTCCCCCCAAAATTTCAATTCTGCCCAGTTTTAAATCAGATTTACTTTTCTGCTATTAAATTGTATGAGTTCCTTATATATTTTGGATATTAACTCCTTGCCAGATATATGGTTTGCAAATATTTTCTCCCATTTTGTAGCTTGCCTTTTCATTCTTTTGACTATTTCTTTTGCTGAGCAGAAGCTTTTTAGTTTGATATAGTCCCATTTGTTGATTTTGGCATTTTAAATCCTTAATCTATTTAGAGTTCATTTTTTCAGTGGTGTAAGATAGGGGTCCGGTTTCATTCTGTTGCATATTTATCCAGCTTACCCAACACCATTTATTGCAGACTGTCTTTTCCCCACTGGATGTTTTTGGTTCCCTTGTCAAATATTAGTTCATCTCACACATGCGAGGCATGTGAGATCTTAGCTCCCTGACCAGGGATCGAACCCATACCCCCTGCAGTGGAAGCATGGAATCTTAACCACTGGACCACCAGGGAAGTCCCTATATACGTCCTTTATGTTTGGATATGTTCTTTCTATACCCAATCTGCTGAAAAGTCCACATTACATTTAACTGTCAAGTCCTTTTAGTCTTAATATGTGACTGTTTCTTAGTCTTCGTTTTTCTTGACTTTGATATCTCTGAAGGCCACCAGTTAGTTACTTTGAAGAATATCCTTCAATTTGGAATTGTCTGCTGTTTCCCAATGATTAAATTCATTGTCCATTGTCTATTTCTGGCAAGAAAACCACATATCTTATCTTGTCTGCCTGATATCATATAATGAGGCACATTATGCCCATGTCTTATTATCAATGTTTTTAACTTTGTTCACTTGGTTAAGGTGGTATCTGCCAAGCCTCTTCTTTTAAAGTTATTATTTTTCCCTTTATAATTATTGTGTTATTGAGAGACACTTGGAAACTATGCAAATGTCCTGTTTCTCATCATAATTTTTACCTACTAATTTTAGCAATCATTGATAGTTCTTGCTTACAATAATTATTACTGAAGTGTGTGCCAAATGGTGATTTTCTATTTCCATCCTTCTTTCTACATTAATTAAGCTTCTAATTTAAAGAAGAGCTATTGTTTCTCCACTTATTTATTCAACTGTTTATAATAATATGGACTCACAGATATTTCTTTTTCTCCATAATATTATTCTCATGATTTATTCATGCTTAGATTGTCCTAGATTTGGTCATTGGGAACTCCCTCAAGTTGGTTGATTTTCTTTCAAAATAACCCCCCCCTTTTTTTTGAGCACTTCCTTACTTTCTGTTATCACAAGATGTTCTAGGCCAAGGATTGGCAAACTTTTTCTGTAAATGGCCAAATAGTAAATATTTTAGGCTTTGAAGACTTTAGGTCTTTGTTGCTTTGGGGACTGGGACAGTGTTGTTTTATCTTCCAACCTCTTAAAAGTGTCAAAATCACTCTTAGCTATGGATTTGGCTTGCGAGCTGTAGTTTGCTGGCCCCTAGGCTAGAATCTAGGTTAATCTGCTCTCTTGTGCTAACCCTAGAATCAGTTATTTCTTCAGGGAGTGGGGGCTTTTATTGGAGAATAGCACCTCAGAATCAAGATCGGGCATTAGGTATGCTCATTGCTTTTGGAGTGTCATTGCTATTAGCCCTTTCAAGGAACAAAGTGAGGAAATATGTGTATGTACTCACACAAATATACACACATCTACATTCACCTATCTGAAGAACAGCTAGTTTATACTGATGTATGATTCTAATCCAACACCACAGAGTTTATTCTAGCCTTCCTCTTTCCTTACTTTTAACTCCATTCTTGGACATTGAGAAACCCGGCTGTTATTATCCTCAATATATTTACTTATTTGTTCAGTCCTAAAGGACATGTAAGTTGCAACATTGCTAACGTACCCTTGTGAAAAATAATTTCACTAACCAGTGTAGTTCTTTGGTTTTAACCTTATAGGATGTAGTCAAAATATAATTTTCCAAAATTACTTAGGTTAGTTCTTTTCTTTCCCACTCTCTTCAGAATGATTATGTATATTTCATCTGTAAAATAGTTATATTCACTTGTTACTACTTGTATTCCATTTTGGGAACTCCCTCCACAACTTCCTGGTTGATTAACTTTAGTCCTTCTGTCTACCTATCTTAATCTATCAGTTGGTAAAGAATCTGCCTGCAATGCAGGAGACACAGATGTGGATTCAATCCCTGAGTTGGGAAGATCCCCTGGAGAAGGAAATGACAACCCACTCCCCAGCATTCTTGCCTGGGAAATCCCATAGACAGAGGAGCCTGGCAGGCTACAGTCCATGGGGTCACAAAGAGTTGGACTTGACTGAGCACTGCACACAGATCTATCTTATCAATTTATCGATAAGATATATGTATATGAAAAAGCATACGTAATTTTTTAAAGTCCCCAGGTGATTCAAACATGAAGTTGATTTTAAGAGCTATTATATTTAGAACAGAGAAGAGACAGAAAACATAACTGTTGCTCTTAAGGATGTTATAATGTAGGTAAAAATAAACACATGTATGAATCAACAAAATAGTAATTGTAAATTAATATAATGCCATAAATGCTTTAGGGCTTCCCTGGGTACAGTGGTAAAGAGCCCGCCTGCCAATGCAGGAGATACCAGAGACAAGGGTTTGATTCCTGGGTTGGGAAGATCCTCTGGAGGAGGAAATAGCAACCCACTCCAGTATTCTTGCCTGGGAAATCCCATAGACAGAGGAGCCTGGCAGGCTACAATCCATGAGGTCACAAAGAGTCAGGCATGACTGAAGCGACTGAGCACACACATATAAGTGCTTTATGTAAGGCAGCAAAATCATATTAAAGAAACAGGGAATTAGTATGATAATCAGAGTGTGATTGAATTAGATAAGAAAGGTTTCTTAGACATGTGTGTTGAATTTTGTCTTAAAGAACAGAGGGGTGAAAGCATCCTAAAATTGCCATTTAAAAAATTAATTTATTTAATTGGAGATTAATTACTTTACAATATTGTGGTGGGTTTTGCCATACATTGACATGAATCAGCCACAGGTACACATGTGTCCCTCATCCTGAAGTCCCCTCCCACCTCCCTCCCATCCCATCCCTCTCAGTTGTCCTGGTGCACTGGCTTTGAGTGCCCTGTTTCATGCATTGAACTTGGACTGGTCATCTATTTCACATATGGTAATATACATGTTTCAATGCTATTCTCTCAAATCATTCCACTTTCGCCTTCTCCCACAGGGTCGAAAAGTCCATTCTTTATATCTGTGTCTCTTTTGCTGTCTCGCATATAGGGTCATCATTACCATCTTTCTAAATTCCATATATATGCATTAATATACTGTATTGGTGTTTTTCTTTCTGACTTACTTCACTCTGTATAATAGGCTCCAGTTTCATCCACCTCATTAGAACTGATTCAAATGCCATTTTTTTTTAAAGATGAAAATCTACAGCTGGTAAACCATGAAGCAAACTCCATGGCAGTGGATGTTGTTCCTCACGTTGACAACCCAACCTTTGAAGAAGATGATCAGGAGACCACTGTTCAAGAAATTAAGTCATAAAATCTGTGTCAATAGAAAACTTAAAACTTTAGTAATAACAGAACTGCCAATCAGGGCCTAGTTTACTACTAAGGAACTGGATAAACTTAATAAAATAAGAATGATACTGAAAGTGCTGAGATGACTAATATTATGCTATAGTTAAATGACTTAAAATACTAAACCTACTAACTTTTCCCACAAACACATTATAATGTTTTTCATAGGCAAGTTTCTTCTCGATAGCAGTAGCAACATTTTTAAACATTCAAAACTCTTGTCAAGTAATCATGTTTTCCATTTATAACAATTTTTTTTAATCAAAACTTGTTGCTTTTAAAATGTGGAACAGCTGTAATCACTTTATTTTATGATAGTATCTTAATTAAAAATACTACTACTTTAGCTTGGGCTATATATGTCAGGGTTTTTCTCCAGGTGCTTATATTGATCTGGAATTGTAATTTAAAAAACAATGCAAACTTAGGCTAGTACTTCATGAAATATCTATTTAAGCTGCATTAAGTTGATAGAACAGGATTAAAGCAAAATACTCATTTTAACAATTTCTTATTTTTAAAATCAGGCTAAATTTACTTCATTTGAGTGTCAAGCATAGTTTCTTAGAGAATATGTACTGGACTGGATTGGTTGGTATATTAACGACACCAATTTGACAAAAGATCATAGACAAAAGCTTTCCTTACAAAAACACTATATAACTATTTCTCAAACCTTACTTATGGGACTTTCAAAAGCAGAATATATAAATCATCATACCATTTGAAAATGATTATGAATAAGTCACACAAAAATTGTTAATTGATCTCTGTGTATGAATTTGTCTACAGAAATTAATCTATAGAAAATGTTTTCCAAACAAAGTTGACTGAAAATTGAGTTTACATTTTACCTAAATGGGCTTTATAAAATAACATTAGGTAAAATAAAATTCTATCTATGTAGCTATAAATTTTGTGAATGCATTTTCTTGGTATTTGAAAAAGAATTGGTGTTGGGGGGGGGGAGAATTCCAGGTGCCTTAATATAAAGTTTGAAGCTTCATCCACCAAAGTTAAATAGAGCTGTTATAAAAATGCACTTTATATTTTCGGTAGCTTATCTTTGGTTTTAGAGTTTTGTTTCCAGTACAAATTTCAGCAGAATTTAAGCAAAAGCAGAATAGACATGTATTTTTGTTGGCTAAATGTAGAGTGGATGAAACCATTGCATTCTTGTACACTGATTTGAAATGCTGTAAATAGGTCCCGATTTGTATTGATTCTCTTTAAATATAAAATGTAAATAAAATATTCCAATAAAAGTTTGTGTCTGGTGTTTAGTAATCATATACTAACTTTTAATATATGCTTGGATTTAGGAGGAAAAAGGTTTAATGTAAATGTTTGTTGATATATTTAATAAAAACTAAAACTTTAGTATTTGGGCTTCCCTGACGGAGGAACCTAGCAGGCTACAGTCCATGGGGTCACAGAGTCAGGCATGACTGAGCAGTTAAGCACAGCACAGCATGTTTACATATTTCACTACATAGTGAGGAACTGCTGCCATTATAAAATAAATGAATCTATCATGAATTATTTTTAAATGTCATCAAGGTAAATAATGAGGTTGACCACTAATAAGTTTTTTTCTTTTTCTTGTTTTATTGGAGGACAATTGCTCTACAATATTGTGTTGGCCTCTGCCACACATCAACACAATCAGCCACAGGTATACATATGTCCCCTCTCTCCAGAATCTCCCTCCTATTGATCACTGAAAATTTAAGGTTAGAAAAGGATCATGATGCCAATCCATTTTATACTGCTACTGCTGCTTAGTCACTTCAGTCATGTCTGATTCTGTGTGACCCTTTGGATTGTAGCCCACCAGGCTCCTCTGTCCATGGGGATTCTCCAGACAAGAATACTGGAGTGGATTGCCATGCCCTCCTCCAGGGGATCTTCCCAACCCAGGGATCAAACTCAGGTCTCCTGCACTGCAGGCAGATTCTTTATCACTGAGCCACCAGGGAAACGTCCGTCTTTATATTACACAAAACATAAGGCCATTTTATTGCTTTATAATTACCTCTAAGAGTCGGACACGACTGAATGACTTCACTTTCACTTTTCACTTTCATGCACTGGAGAAGGAAATGGCAACCCACTCCAGTGTTCTTGCCTGGAGAATCCCAGGGACGGGGGAGCCTGGTGGGCTGCCGAATATGGGGTCGCACAGATTCGGACACGACTGAAGCGACTTAGCAGCAGCAGCAGCAATTACCTTTTCCTTCAGTCTTCTCTTTGGAAGTATCATTCTTGGGATGCTCTAATTGGGTTAAAAGCAGCTCTTTATTTTTGCAAATATGTTAAGAATAAACAGTTGTTTGGAACACTTTAGAACCATGATGATGAAATCCAGGATATGCATATGTCTTATGTGGCAATATGCCCAATGTGTGTGATGCCACACTATAAAGTTTGTCTATATTCTCAGGAAGTTAATCATCTCAAGCTTTGCAGGGGTTCTTCTGGGGAGGCATTTATAATTCTGGGGAGGCATTTATAATTTTTGAATATTTACTAGCTGCATGAACATACAATTTATATACCAAAAATTCAGCCATTGTAAATGTATGGTTCTAAAGATGGATAGAATTGTGCTCACCACAAGTGATTCTGAGAATATTACATTAACCAGTCCATCCTAAAGGAGATCAGTCCTGGGTGTTCATTGGTAGGACTGATGTTGAAGCTGAACTCCAATACTTTGGCCACCTGATGTGAAGAGCTGACTCATTTGAAAAGACCCTGATGCTGGAAAAGACTGAGGGCAGGAGGAGAAGGGGTCGACAGAGGATGAGATGGTTGGATGGCATCACCGACTCAATGGACATGGGTTTGGGTGGACTCTAGGAGTTGGTGATGGACAGGGAGGCCTGGCGTGCTGCAATTCATGGGGTCGCAAAGAATTGGACATGACTGAGCGACTGAACTGACTGACATTATCCCCCAAAATCCCTTCATATCAATTTTCACTGTTTCTGCTCCCATTCCTAGCCCCAGGGGACCATCAATTAGCCTTTTGTCTCTATAGATTTGCCTATTCTAGACATTACATTTAAATGGAATCATATAATATATGGTCTTTTGTGACTGGCTTCTTCTACTTAGCATATTTTCAAGGTTTATCCATGTTGAAGCATGCATCAGTATTTCATCGTTTTAATTGCTGAATAATATTCCAGTCTATGGGTATTCCATATTTGGTTATCCATTCATCAGCTAAGGAACACTTGGATCGTTACCACTTTATGGCCATTATGGCTAATGCTCCTATGAACATTTATGTACAAGTCCTTGTGTAGATTTATGCTTTCAATTCTCTTGGGTATATGCAAAGAAGAGGAATCCATGTCACTTGTGAATTTTCTTCCTAGTATTATATTTTGATTATAAATAAGAGTTTTAGCAACAGACTTTATTATTTTCACATAGTCAAAATATAGGGCTTCCCAGGTGGCTCAGTGGTAAAGAATCCGCTTGCCAGTGCAGGAGATGGGTTCAATCCTGGGTCGGGAAGATCCCCTGGAGAGGAAATGGCAACCACTCCAGTATTCCTGCTGAGAAATCCCATGGACAGAGGAGCCTGGCAGGCTACAGTCCATGAGGTTGCAAAAGAGTTGGACACAACTTAGAAACTAAACAACAACATGACATTCAAAATATAGGCTGATATTTTTAAACAGTGACAGTAGATATAGTTGTATGTATAGGTAGTCTCCAACTTAAGATGATGGGGCTTTATGAAAATTCATTTGTAAAAGTCATGTTGTGTTAAGATCATGGAAGGAATAAAAAAGGAAATCAAAATGTGCATAGAAAAAAAACTGAAAATGAAAACATGACAACCCCAAACCTATAAAAACAGTGCTAAGAGGGAGGTTCATAGCAATACAAGCCTACCTCGAGAAACATCAAATAAACAATGTAACTGTACACCTAAAGCAACTAGAAAAAGAAGAAGAGAAGAACCCCAAAGTTAGTGGAAGGAAAGAAGTCATAAAAATTAGGGCAGAAATAACTGAAAAAGAAATGGAGACTATAGCAAAAATCAACAAAACTAAAAGCTGGTTCTTTGAGAAGATAAATAAAATAGACAAACTGTTAGCCAGACTCATCAAGAAAAAAAGAGGGAGAAGAATCAAATCAATAAAATTAGAAATGAAAATGGAGAAATCACAACAGACAACACAGAAATACAAAAGATCATAAGAGACTACTATGAGCAATTATATGCCAATAAAATGAACAACTTGGAAGAAATGACAAATTCTTAGAAAAGTATAACGTTCCAAAACTGAACCAGGAAGAAACAGAGAATCTTAACAGACCCATCACAAGCATGGAAATCAAACTGTAATCAAAAATCTTCCAACAAACAAAAGCCCAGGACCAGATGGCTTCACAGGTGAATTCTACCAAAAATTTAGAGAAGAGCTAACACCTATCCTACTCAAACTCTTCCAGAAAATTGCAGAGGAAGGTAAACTCCAAACTCATTCTATGAGGCCACCATCACCCTAATACCAAAACCAGACAAAGATGCCACACACACACACAAAAAAAAAAAACTACAGGCCAATATCACTGATGAACATATATGCAAAACCCTAAACAAAATGCTAGTAAACAGAATCCAACAATATATTTAAAAGATCATACATCATGACCAAGTGGGCTTTATTCCAGGGATGGAAGGATTCTTCAATATCACAAATCAAACAATGTGATACACCATTTTAACAAATTGAAAGATAAAAACTATATGATTATCTCAAAAGATGCAAAGAAAGCCCTTGACAAAATTCAACACCCATTTACGATTTAAAAAAATATATATCTCCAGAAAGCAAGCATGGAAGGATCAGACCTAAACAAAATAAAAGCCTCATACAACAAACCCACAGCAAACATTATCCTCAATGGTGAAAAATTGAAAGCATTTCCTCTAAAATCAGGAACAAGACAAGGGTGCCCACTCTCACCACTACTATTCAACATAGTTTTGGAAGTCCTAGCCACAGCAATCAGAGAAGAAAAAGAAATAAAAGGAATCCAGATTGGAAAAGAAAAGTAAAACTCTCACTGTTTGCAGATGACATGATCCTCTACATAGAAAACCCTAAAGATACCACCAGAAAATTACTAGAGCTAATCAATGAATATAGTAAAGTTGCAGGATATAAAATTAATACACAGAAATCCCTTGCATTCCTATACACTAACAATGAAAAATCAGAAAGAGAAATTAAGGAAACAATCCCATTTACCATTGCAACAAAAAGAATAAAATACTTAGGAATAAATTACCTAAAGAAACAAAAGACCTGTATATAGAAAACTATAAAATACTGATGAAAGAAATCAAAGGTAACACAAATAGATGGAGAAATATACCATGTTCATGGATCAGAAGGATCAATATAGTGAAAATGAGTATACACCAAAAGCAATCTATAGATTCAACAGATTGACACTACCAACTCTATTTTTCACAGAATTAGAATAATCTCACAATTTGTATGGAAACACAGTTCAGTTCAGTTCAGTCACTCAGTCATGTCCGACTCTTTGCAACCCCGTGAACCACAGCATGCCAGGCCTCCCTGTCCATCACCAACTCCCAGAGTCCACCCAAACCCATGTCCATTGAGTCAGTGATGCCATCCAACCATCTTATCCTCTGTCGTCCCCTTCTTCTCCTGCCCTCAATCATTCCCAGCATCAGGGTCTTTTCCAATGAGTCAGCTCTTCACATCAGGTGGCCAAAGTATTGGAGTTTCAGCTTCAACATCAGTCCATCCAATGAACACCCAGGACTGATCTCCCCTAGGATGGACTAAACACAAAAACCCTTGAATAACCAAAGCAATCTTGAGAAAGAAAAATGGAACTGGAGGAATCAACCTGCCTGACTTCAGACTATACTACAAAGCTACAGTCATCAAGACAGTATGGTACTGGCACAAAGACAGAAATATAGATCAATGGAACAAAATAGAAAGCTCAGAGATAAATCCACACACCTATGGACACCTTATCTTTGACAAAGGAGGCAAAAATATACAATGGAGAAAAGACAAGTGTGCTGGGAAAACTGGTCAACCACGTGTAAAAGAATGAAACTAGGACACTTTCTAACACCATACACAAAGATAAACTCAAAATAGATTAAAGATCTAAATGTAAGATCAGAAACTATAAAACTCTTAGAGGAAAACACAGGCAGAACACTCTTTGACATAAATCACAGCAAGATCCTCTATGACCCACCTCCCAAAGTAATGGAAATAAAAACAAAAATAAACAAATGGGACCTAATTAAACTTAAAAGCTTTTGCACAATGAAGGAAACTATAAGCAAGGTGAAAAGGCAGCTTTCAGAATGGGAGAAAATAATAGCAAATGAAAACAACTGTACAAAGAATTAATCTCCAAAATATACAAGCAGCTCATGCAGCTCAATACCAGAAAAACAAACAACCCAATCAAAAAGTGGGCCAAAGAACTAAACAGACATTTCTCCAAAGACATACAGATGGCTAATAAACACATGAAAAGATGCTCAGCATCACTCATTATTAGAGAAATACAAATCAAAACCACAGTGAGGTATCATCTCACGCTGGTCAGAATGGCTGCCATCAAAAAGTCTACAAACAGTAAATGCTGGAGAGGGTGTGGAGGAAAGGGAACCCTCTTACACTGTTGGTGGGAATGCAAACTGGTACAGCCACTATGGAGAACAGTGTGGAGATTCCTTAAAAAACTGGAAATAGAACTGCCATATGACCCAGCAATCCCACTGCTGGGCATACACACTGAGGAAACCAGAACTGAAAGAGACACATGTACCCCAATGTTCATTGCAGCACTGTTTACAATAGCTAGGACATGGAAGCAACCTAGATGTCCACTGGCAGATGAATGGATAAGGAAGTTGTGGTACATATACACAATGGAATATTATTCAGCTATAAAAAAGAATGCATTTGAGTCAGTTCTAATAAGGTGGATGAACCTAGAGCCTATGATACAGAGTGAAGTAAGTCAGAAAGAGAAACACCAATACAGTATATTAACACATACATGTGGAATTTAGAAACATGGTAACAACGATCCTATATGCAAGGCAGCCAAAGAGACACAGGTGTAAAGAACAGATTTTTGGACTAAGGTGGAAGAAGGGGAGTGTGGGATGATTTGAGAGAATAGCATTGAAACATGTACATTACCATATGTGAAATAGATGGAAAGTGTAAGTCTGATGCATGATTCAGGGCACTCAAAGCCAGTGCTCTGGACAGCCTAGAGGGATGGAGTGGGGAGGAAGGAGGGAGGGGGGTTCAGGATCAGGAGGCACAGTGATTCATGTTGAAGTAAGGCAAAAATCACCACAATATTGTAAATAAATTATCCTTCAATTAAAAGAAATAAATAATTTTTTAGAAAGTCACATTGTGTTATAATTAAGAATATACATGGTTCCCAGGTAAGTCAGTAAAAATATATTTAAAGATACAATTGGAACGCTAGATATACAGTACTTCTCCCCCCTCCATCTGGTTTTGGTTCATTTACTAAATATTCTAGCTATGTTCTGTAGTATCTGGATCAATTTTATCACCTTAGGTTATATAAATTTTCAGTTATTTACCTTACTTATTGTATCTTCCATTTAGAGTAGATTAAAAATATTTTTAAGCATATTAAACAATATAACATTTAGATTTGCATACTACATGGGATTTAAAAGAAGTTCATTATAACAGTGGGCACTTTGACCTCCAGAGAAAAATGTTCATTATCTTCTACCTTAGAGGTAATTCAATGAAAAGTTTGAAAACTACTACTCACAAGTTCTTAACCTTTTTTCTTCCAGAAACATACAATCTCATAAATGTGAGACACTTGTGGACATACCTAGATTTTTTGATGGTTAGGTGGTTCAGCTGGTAAAGAATCCGCCTGCAATGCCGGAAACCTGGGTTTGATCTCTGGGTTGGGAAGATCCCCTGGAGAAGGCAACGGCTACCCACTTCAGTATTCTGGCCTTGAGAATTCCATGGACTGAATTCTATACAGTCCATGGGGTCTCAGAGTTGGACACGACTGTGCGACTTTCACTTCACTTCACTTCAGAGAGTGTTTGTGTGTGTGTTAGTCACCCAGTCGTGTCCAACTCTTGTGACCCCTCACTGTAGCCTACTAGTCTCCCCTGTCCTTGGAATTCTCCAGGCCAGAATACTGGAGTGAGTTGCCATTCCCTTCTCCAGGGGATCTTCCTGACCCAGGGATCGAACCCAGGTCTCCTGCAATGCAGGCAGATTCTTTACCATCTGAGCTACCAGGGAAGTCCCAGTTGGAGAATAGTAGTATATATAAATAGAGTTTTTCATGGCTGGGCTTCCCTGGTGACTAGCTTGAGCAACTTGGTAAACAGTGGTGCTCGGAACTATGAGAATGTAGTAGAAGAGACTTTAGACAGGAGGATATTAGAGAAATAAATTAGGCTTTGGATATATTGTCTTTGAGGTATCTATAAACCATATTGTCAGACATATTGTAATCAGACAAACCCAGGTTCAAACCCTAGCTCCACCATTTATTTAGTTATCTGATTTTAGGCAAGTTAATTTCTTTGAGCCTCCTGTTCATCTGCAGATTAAGGATGTTAAAATGTACAAGTTTATTAATGAGGATCAAATGACTAGCTGTGCCTCCAGTCATAGAGAGATATAGATATTACCACACAATACCAGCAGTGATATCCATGGCAGTTTGTAATTCTTGTCCTTCTTTTCTAAAAACAATGTACACTAATACACACAATTGAATAGTGACATGGTCTGTTTTTTAAGTCATTTTAGGAAAAATACTTCTATTTGCAAAGGCTTGAAATATAGTAGATGATCAGGACAAAACGTTCTATTCCAGGAGTAATTTAAATGTGTTTTATTCACATAATCAACAAAATGTTTGTTTACTACAGTAGGAGCTCTCTAAATGCCCTGCTCCAAGCCAAAAGTGGGTTCACTTCTGTACCAGGGAGCATGTGGGTTTATCTGAGTAGAGTTGCCCAGTAAAGAGACAGAAGAACCATCCAGTTCTGCACAGCCCTTGCCACAACTCTTACAGTTTAAGGGTATTGGAAAAGAATGTGGCTTGATGAGGAAGGAAATAAAAAGTGGAAGGAAAGGTAAAAAATAAAGGATACTTCACATCTCTTTTTATTTGCCACATTTACTGATCTTTCACCAGGAAGACTTAGGAAATTATCTTCCTTAATAAATTTCCAAATTAGGATGGCTTTCCCCAAGGATACATTGCAGTTAGGGCTCTGGGAAGATTGCTGTCCACCACCACCACTCCCCTCACGCCCGCCCCCACCCCCACCTCCTGCCTCCAAAGAGCTGCCTTGGGACTAACAACTGCATTTTAGAAAAAAAGAATCCCCAATTGGCCTTTTATTCACTTTGAAGAAAAATCCCTGCTTGTAGCACACGCCTGCTTTCTTTGAGCTGGCCCACATTTTGTGAGGGTTAAGCCACAGATGCTGCTCTGAGGCAGAGTTTTATGGCTCCTTGGCATCGGGGTGTGCCCCACCCCATTTTTTTAAAGTCATATTCTTGAGGCTTCATTCTCAATATAGCTTGCCAAGAGCCCCTTGTATATATGTATATATTTTTTTGTACTCTGCCTCTCAACTCTTTCGTTCCTATAAATGTGTTTTCACTTTCAGTTGTTGTGTGTTAGTCGCTCAGTCTTATCCGACTCTTCGAGACCCCATTGACTGTAGCCTCTGTCCAAGGAATTCTCCAGGCAAGAATACTGGAGTGGGTTGCCATTTTCTTCTCCAGAGGATCTTCCCGACCCAGGGATTGAACCCAGGTCTCCTGCATTACAGGCAGATTCTTTACCATCTGAGCCACCAGAGAAGCCTCTTTAATTCTGGTGGGCTTAGTGACAGCAGTAAATAAAAATGTCCCTCAAATAATTTCTCATAATGATGTCTCACAAACTACCGACTTCAAAGTGTTTAAGCAGCTGTGTATCATTAACAAGGTACAGGCTGCCCTGAAAGGGATTCTTAAAGAACTTAAGAAAAAAATCGCTCAAAAATTGTTTATATCCAGTAAAGCAAAGTTGGACGACATTTTCTGTGGCTGATTACAATATTTAGAACAAATCTGGGAAGGAAGGAGCACACGGCGTGAAAAACACTATATGGTTTCTGGAGATTTTATATTTTTATTGTATGGGCAGAAAAGAGCTTAATCCAAGAAAGATTTTTCAATCAGACAATGATCAAACTCCACTTTCTGTGTGACTTTGGCTAAGTCACCGAACCCGACTGCGCATTTGTTTATTTATGTACAGAGTGGGGAATGAGATATGCATTGTGAGACTTCTGTAAGGATTATGTGAGACACTGTAAGTGAAATCGCTTTAGTACATAGTAAGAGTACATTAAACGTTAGTTCTGGAGAAGGAAATGGCAACCCACTCCAATATTCTTGCCTGGATAATTCCAAGGACAGAGGAGCCTGGTGGGCTACAGTCAATGGGGTCGCAAAGAGTCGGACACGACTGAGCTACTGAACAATAACAAAACGTTAGTTACGGCTACTGCTCCTTCCCAGAATGGCCGTTCGTTACTCCCAAATTCCGGAAACTATTTAGTACAGTTTAACACCCTCAGCTGTAAAAGGATGAGAAGAAACAACACCTCTATACCCGGGCCTCACTTATTCGCTCCAAAAACCGCTTTAAACTTTTGATTGGCAAAATCCACTTAACTAATGGCTGGACTCGCTTTGAAAGCACCCGCACCCAGTTTTCACCCCAATGGATTTTGGGAAGTGTAGTCCCGCGCTCCGGGTGCTTGAGTACAGAAAAGCGGAAAGAAAACTACAATTCCCAGAAGAGAAAGGAACAGGACTATTTCCCAGTCGGGCGTTAGCGCTGTGGGAGGGAATTGGCAATCTCGCTGCCTACGTGGGAGAGAAGGGAGGGTTGGGGGAAGTGTGGAAAAGCAGAATTCGAGAGGCTGCCGCCTGAGGCAGATTTGGTGGGAGGAGAAGTAGAGGGGAGGAAAAGAGTGGAGGGGTGAGGTGAGGAGGGCATCTGGGTGGCTGCTCCAGGGCGGCATAAAGTTCTTCGGGATGTGGCTGAAGCCCGAGGAAGTACTCCTGAAAAATGCGCTGAAGCTGTGGATGATGGAAAGGTCCAATGACTACTTCGTGCTGCAGCGGCGTCGGGGCTACGGGGAGGAAGGCGGCGGGGGACTCACAGGTAAGCTGTGGCCATTACCCCCACCCTCCCTGCCTCGGGCCTCGTGTTCGCTGGTTCTTAAAAGGAGGTGAGGGACAGTTACTCGTCGCCGCCCGCCGCCTGATCCTAAACCCTGAGCGGGGAGGGTGGGGGTGGGTGGGACTCGGATTCTTCTGCCCCCACCACCACCTTTCCGTCGCCCTCACTGTCCTGAGAACGCCTCCCTGTACCAGAAGTCGCTCTTTGGGTGGGACGGCGAAAGGGAGGAGGGGGTTCTTTCTGAAGCCAAGGAAGAATCTGAGGTAAAGGAGGGGCTGTTTCAAAGGAAGAGTACCTGCTCTGTTGCTTCCCCTGGGGGAGGGGGCTGGTGACAAGCGTTCGACGTGGGCAGATCGCTTTTAGGCTAGTGATCAGGGCCAGTTCGCAGTTGTGCACTTAACTTTTCCCCACAACTTCTCCTCCTCCCCCATCTTTAGCCACCACCCTGGGAGTTGGCGGGGGGGTGGGGGGGCGCGTAATTGTGTGGGAGGACAGATGAGGAGAAAGGGAGGAACTCCAATCACTTCTAGGGGGATTGGCGTCAAAAGAGAGATTCGGGAGTCAGGGTTGGGGGGGAAGAGTCGGAGTGCGGGGGGAAGGTGAGGAGTAGGTCTCAGAATTGCTAATTCCGCCCCGTTTAGCGTTTTTCACTTTGTTTCCAAGTTTTCGATCCTTGGGATCCCCTCCCAAAGTAACCGTTGTACTCGTTTCTCTGTTGAGTGTTTGGCGCTGGCTGCCCTTTCTTTCAGAGCCAAGGTTGTAAAGCAAACCGATTGAACAAACGGAAGTTTCTCTTCCCGCCTAATCCATCCTGCCTTCACTTCTTTGATTTACAAATCAAGAACTCTATTTAGGTCTAGTCTGGGAACTTTGTTTTGAGACCAGCCTTCTTGGGCAGGTGCAAACTTTTGGTCACTGGGGAGACCAGAGCTCATTTTCGTGACTACTTCTAGTTTGATAGTGTGGCCTTGAAGTGATGGTCCAGGATTAATTCATCAGCGAGATGGAACGAGAAGGAAGTGTCTCAAAACTTGCTAGTTAGTCCCATCATAATCTGTTGAATGATGTTCGACAAATTCTTTCATTCATTCAACCTTAAGAGCCTACCGTGTGCCATGTGGAATGCTAGTATACAAAGATAATTAATATTCAGTTCCCTGTCTTTGAAGTATTCATAATCTAGATAAGTGGCAGAGGGTCGGGTTTGAGGGAAATAATCAGCAAACCAGGCAAATTATAATTATGACCTGTAACTGCTAAACCCGGCAAATTGTAATTAGAACTAAATAACTGAAGGCATTGCTTTTTCTCTTCTGTTAAATGGTGTCTACCTCAGAGTTGAGAGGATAAAATGAAAGATTATAGGTGCCAAATCAATGTGTATTGTTGAGATGGTGATGAACACGTGCTATTATTTCCTTTTTGTTTTTTTTTTTTTTTTCAAGATCCGGGTAGTGTGGTGAGAATTCTGAGGTCCTATGGGACATTTAAAAAAATATCTTGCGTGACCTGTTCATCCTATTCAGCTTCTAAAAGAGCCCTCTTGAAAATACCTCCACAAAATTTGCCTGTTTAAACTTCATGTTTTGCCACTTTATAATTTTCAAAAATTAGAAGTGTTATTTTGCAGAGGAGACTTTCCATTTAATAGATGTATATATTTTCCAGATTAAAATTTGAGAATCAATGTTCATAATTACCCAGTGATGTAATTTGCCCATTTGAGTCCATTGAAAACAGATCAGAATATATTTAAAATATATTTTCCAGCCCAGTGTTACAGCATAAAATTTTGGTTCCCCATAATTTTATTTGACCAGAGTTTTTCTGGTTCTCCTGTCCACATTTACCAAAGTTTATTTCACTTTGTTACAACTACTGTGTTCCTGAAAAGTAATAGGTAAATCATATTTTTGAGAATCAAATCACTGTTATGTAGTAGTAAATATGTTTTTACTTGTTGCAAATTTTCTTTATATAATCACTCCTTGTTTTCTTTATTTGGGTTTTCATTTGACTTGCTGTTTTGTTTGTTTGTTTTTTGCTGTGTGACTTGTGGGACTTTAGTTTCCTGACCGGGGATTGAACCCAGGCCCCTTGGCATCGAGAGCCCAGGAGTCATAACCACTGGACCACCAGGGAATTCCTTTGATGTGCTTTTTCTTAAAGCATGCATCAGTTGAACCAGTTTCTTATCTCTCTCCCACCCATTCACATTTACTGTAGCCCCATCTCTCTAAAAGAAGAGAGGGTTTGTCTGAAGAAATAAACCAAGATTTCTGTCACACCTGTATGATGAGAACAGATATAGCCCCATTTTTGTGGTCAATTGGTATCTTACCATATTTGTCTTTTATCTGTGGTGTGGTAGAATGCTTGAAATTACCACATGAGAGCTACCACTATTATAGTTCATGTAAATTAAAATGGATCAGAGTGGAGCAAGGAGCGGTTTTTAAGATTTATTTGGTTCTTTTTGGTCCAGAGCAAAAGGGTGTGCTGATTTTCATGGCTGCTCAATTACTGTATTCTTAAAATTGTGAACCCAAAAACTTTGCTGTGCTTTACCACAAATACACATTTGGATTCACTCTCATAGGAGATTGATTCTGTGCCAGCATAAGCTTGCCTTCGTCCATTTTGTTTGCTAAAATCCAATGCTACATGCTCCCCCTTTAAGAGTTTTGTTTATATATTTTATTTTAATGCAGAAAATGAACACCTAGAGATGCTAATATTGTGCTTTTTTTAAGATTTCATTTCTTGGCCATATGATAATTGGCAATAAGCACCAGCAATGTAATGAATTTGGCTGTGGATTTGGTGAAGTAAGTTGGCTCTTTTTTTTTTAATTCTAATAATGGAATTGGAGCAACAGAGAACCCTAGGATGATTTTAGCAGGTGACTAACTTGGAAGTTAGAATTCTGAAGTCCTTTTCTAAGTTTTCTGAAACAGTTCTAGTGGATATCTGGTAGATTACTTAGCATTTGCCTAACTGTATTTACTTAATTGTCCTAGTTCCCAGCAGGGTGGAATATCTTGTGAAAAAATTTTTATACATAAGATTATTTTTCAGATAAAGTGATTTTCATTTAGAGAAGTAATTCACCCTTCTAGATTTTTGCAGTTACCTTGCAGTATTACTTGTTCCTCCTGAATGATAAGGGTAATGACTTTTCTCTGGCACCTAGATTTACCACTTGGCTTTATGTAATTAAAAATAATTTATGCATATTTGGCTTATTAAGCACAAATCAACAATTTTCTTGTCAGATGGTAGCTACTACATGAGTAAAATTATGGGGCTACAGTCTATTAAGTACTCTAGTATGGGACCTAGGAAGGTGTGCCAATTAGGAAGCTTTAATTTAGATAGTTCGTTGAGAGTATTTTACTCTTTTTTTAAAAAAATTTTATTTATTTGGCTGCACTGGGTCTTAGTTGCAGCATGTGGGATCTAGTTCCCTGACCAGGGATCGAACCTGGGCCCCCTGCATTGGGAGCTCAGAGTCTTAGTCACTGGACCACCAGGGAAGTCCCAGTATTTTACTCTTGAATTTTCCATATCTGAATAGTGTGAGCAGGTTCTTGTGTGTTAGACTGACAGTCTCCTTCAGTAGACCTTATTTTTTTTGTAATGTAGAACTAGACTAGGAAATAAAACATGAAAATGGAGGATGTTTCCTTATCCCTTCTTGCATCTTGGCACCGCTACTTTGAAATTAAACTATCTGTAAGCAGTAGAACATGATAACATTTGAAATGAGCTTCCCATTTTATGATATTTATATAAACTTAATAAATCACTATGTGAGTTATTATAAACACATACATAAAAATCAATTAGGTAGCCTTTAAAAAAGTTCTTCATGACCATCCCTCAAAAATACAAGGTTTTTCTCTCCCTTTTCCCTACTCCCAACTCAAGGACCCAACTCTGAAAATGTTCTCAAGTTTTCCTTAGCAAAACATTCCTGCATTCCATACTCACAAAGGAACCAGCTGATAAAATTTTGGCCTCCCGATACCTCATTACTGGGACCTGGGTGCCAAATAGTGGCCTTGACATTTCATTTTACATAAGGAAAAATCAACCCTCCCACCCAGTCCACCACCCCCACCCCACCACACTGTAAATTAATAAATATCATTTTGGCTTATTAAAGAGAAAAATCCCATAGGGCAACCCCTAGGAAGGCAAATCACACTGTATGCTCCCCCCTCTTCTTCCCTTCCTGGAACGTGTATCCATGTGAAATCCAGTAAACAGTTGCCTTTAAAGATCTCTTAGAATGATGAAGGACAGCTTTGCAGGAGGTTTTGAGACATAAAGGATGGTCAGTGTCATCACTTTTTCTAGGTAGTAACGGAAGGATTATTGAGTGCATACCTGTGAGCTTCAGGCCTTTCTTCAGATATCTGTTAATACACTGCTCTCTTGCCCTTTTCCCTCCTCTGCTTGCTGCTAGGGTCTTTCCTCCCTTAAGGGTAGCCTGGGAACCACCACTCCAGTTCACCCTAGGGTCATGAATCCTCAATCCTCAAGAGTTAAAGTGATAATGATGTGGATTGTGTGCAAAGAGGTTGATTTCTTCCAAGATATTGGAGGTTTATAATGTAAGTGGGAAATTAATATTTGCTGTCAAGTAGATTTCATTCTAATGAAAAAAGAATACTAAGAAGTGATAACACTGACCAACCTTCATTTTTCAAAACCTGCAGGCCTGTTCTTGTCAATCATTCAAAGAGATCTTTGAAGGTAATTTTTACTTAATTTCACCTGTATCAAAATGTCCCAGAAAGGGAAGTGAGCACAGTGTGATTTGCCCTCCCCAGGGGTTACCCTAATGAGATTTTTCTTTTTAGTAAGTCAACTACAAGCCAAAATCCACAAATGCATGAATGCACCACCTAGTCCAGTGATTCCATGTACCCCATTAACCCTATTTCCTTTATCTACTCTGATTCTTTAATATTTTTATGTGTCTGTTCAGTTGTAATTGTTTTATAAAAGCTTTGTCACGTGTAAAATGGGAACAGAACTTATCTTCAGTATCTCATGGCAATGTTTCATGAGTCAAATGGATTTTGAAACTTGTGAGCAACTGATTAAACATTTGACACTCATTTATCTGTTAATAAAGGAATCATTTGTTTAGTGCCATTTTCTCTTTTTTTAATTAATTAATTTAAATTAGAAGATAATTTATTTATAATATTGTGGTGATTTTTGCCATACATCAACATGAATCACCCACGGGTGCACATGTGCCTCCTGATCCTGAACCCCCTTCCCTCCTTCCTCCCCACTCCATCCCTCTAGGCTGTCCAGAGCACTGGCTTTGAGTGCCCTGAATCATGCATCAGACTTACACTTTCCATCTATTTCACATATGGTAATGTACATGTTTCAATGCTATTCTCTCAAATCATCCCACCCTCGCCTTCTCCCACAGAGTCCAAAAGTCTGTTCTTTACATCTGTGTCTCTTTTGCTGCCTTGCATATAGGATCGTTGTTACCATGTTTCTAAATTCCATATATATGTGTTAATATACTGTATTGGTGTTTCTCTTTCTGACTTACCTCACTCTGTATAATAGGCTCCAGTTTCATCCACCTCGTTTGAACTGACTCTGATGCATTCTTTTTTATAGCTGAATAATATTCCATTGTGTATATGTACCACAACTTCCTTATCCATTCATCTGCCAATGGACATCTAGGTTGCTTCCATGTCCTAGCTATTGTAAACAGTGCTGCAATGAACATTGGGGTACATGTGTCTCTTTCAGTTCTGGTTTCCTCAGTGTGTATGCCCAGCAGTGGGATTGCTGGGTCATATGGCAGTTCTATTTCCAGTTTTTTAAGGAATCTCCACACTGTTCTCCATAGTGGCTGTACCAGTTTGCATTCCCACCAACAGTGTAAGAGGGTTCCCTTTCCTCCACACCCTCTCCAGCATTTACTGTTTGTAGACTTTTTGATGGCAGCCATTCTGACCAGCGTGAGATGATACCTCATTGTGGTTTTGATTTGTATTTCTCTAATAATGAGTGATGTTGAGCATCTTTTCATGTGTTTATTAGCCATCTGTATGTCTTTGGAGAAATGTCTGTTTAGTTCTTTTGCCCACTTTTTGATTGGGTTGTTTGTTTTTCTGGTATTGAGCTGCATGAGCTGCTTGTATATTTTGGAGATTAATTCTTTGTACATTGTTTTCATTTGCTATTATTTTCTCCCATTCTGAAAGCTGCCTTTTCACCTTGCTTATAGTTTCCTTCATTGTGCAAAAGCTTTTAAGTTTAATTAGGATCTCCCATTTGTTTATTTTTGTTTTTATTTCCATTACTTTGGGAGGTGGGTCATAGAGGATCTTGCTGTGATTTATGTCAAAGAGTGTTCTGCCTGTGTTTTCCTCTAAGAGTTTTATAGTTTCTGATCTTACATTTAGATCTTTAATCTATTTTGAGTTTATCTTTGTGTATGGTGTTAGAAAGTGTCCTAGTTTCATTCTTTTACACATGGTTGACCAGTTTTCCCAGCACCACTTGTTAAAGAGATTGTCTTTTCTCCATTGTATATTTTTGTCTCCTTTGTCAAAGATAAGGTGTCCATAGGTGTGTGGATTTATCTCTGAGCTTTCTATTTTGTTCCATTGATCTATATTCTGTCTTTGTTAGTGCCATTTTCTTTACCTGAAGAGCAAATAAGGATCTATATTTATACCATTTTTTTCCTAGTAGTTACTTTTCCCATGTTGTACCCGACAATGGTTTGTATAGTCAAAGCTATGGTTTCTCTAGTAGTCATGTACGGATGTGAGAGTTGGACCACAAAGAACGCTTGAAAGTGAAAGTGAAAGTCACTCAGTGGTATCTGACTCTTTGCAACCCCATGGACTGTATAGTCCATGGACTTCTCCAGGCCAGAATACTAGAGTGGGTAGCCTTTCCCTTCTCCAGGGGATCTTCCCAACCCAGGGATCGAACCCAGGTCTCCTGCATTGCAGGTGGATTCTTTACCAGCTGAGCCACCAGGGAAGCCCAAGAATACTGGAGTGGGTATCCCTTCTCCAGCGGATCTTCCCAACCCAGGAATTGAACTGGGGTCTCCTGCATTGCAGGTGGGTTCTTTACCAACTGAGCTATGAGGGAAGCCCTTAGTGCTGAAGAGTTGATGCTTTTGAACTGTGGTGCTGGAGAAGACTCTTGAGAGTCCCTTGGACAGCAAGGAGATCAAACCAGTTAATCCTAAAGGAAATCAACCCTAAATATTCATTGGAAAGACTGATGCTAAAGCTCCAATACTTTGGCCACCTGACATGAAGAGCTGACTCATTGGAAAAGACTGTGATGTTGAGAAAGATTGAGCACAGGAGAAGGGGGCCACAGAGGATGAGATGGTTGGATGGCATCATTGGTTCAATGGACATGGGTTTGAGGGGTGATGGGAGATGGTGAGATGGGAGATGGTGAAGGACAGAGGAGCCTGGCATGCTGTAGTCCATGGGGTCACAAAGAATCAGACATGACTTCATGACTGAACAACAAATTATAGAAATTGATTTGGAGTAGTTTTTGTTCAGTCACTCAGTCATAGCCAACTCTTTGCAACCCCATGAAGTGCAGCATGCCAGGCTTTCCTGTCTTTCACCATCTCCCGGAGTTTGCTCAAACTCAGGTCCATTGAGCCAATGATGCCATCCATCCAACCAGCTCACCCTGTGTCGCCCCCTTCTCCTCCTGCCTTTAATCTTTCCCAGCATCAGGGTCTTTTCCAGTGAGTCAGCTCTTTGCATCAGGTGGCCAGAGTATTGGAGCTTCAGCATCAGTCCTTCCAATGAATATTTGGGACTGATTTCCTTTAGGATTGACTGGTTTGATCTTCTTGTTGTCCAGGGGACTCTCAAGAGTCTTCTCCAACACCACAGTTCGAAAGCATCAATCCTTTGGTGCTCAGCCTTCTTTATTATCCTACTGTACATCCATACATGACTACTGGAAAAACCATAGCTTTGACTAGATGGACCTTTGTTGGCAAAGTGATGTCTCTGCTTTTTAATATGCTGTCTAGGTTTGTCATAGCTTTTCTTCCATGGAGCAAGCATCTTTTAATTTTGTGGCTGCAGCTCCTGTCTGCAGTGATTTTGGAGCCCAAGAAAATGAAATCTGAAACTGTTTCCAGTTTTCCCCCCGCTATTTGCCATGAAGTGATTCAACCGAATGCCATGATCTATACAATATGCAACGATAACACTGCAAAATCAAAACAGTGATATTTAACTAAAATATCAGGACTTAGACTAGACTAAATAGCAGGAAAGCATTTCTTTTTGATCTATTATTGCCCCAAACCCAGAAGTCCTAGCATCACTTGTCTTTCTGAGTGGTGTTGAAGAGTGTGTGTAACTCTAGTTGTCTTTGTTATATTTTTCAAAACATAATATTTGGAGAAGAAATAACCATTTAGCTGGTGAAAGGCCATGCTTCTGGTGGACAGCTGTGGAAGCAGTATGGATATAAAATAGGCTAAAAATTAATAAAATAAAGGGGACTATACTGTTTCCCATGTTGCTGTACAGCTATGACATGGATTTTATATTACTTTTATGTTAGAAAATCTGCCCAGTTTTCCTCCTTTTGCTGCTGCTATGTGAGCACCACAGATAAGAGTAAATCCTAAATGTGATATTACAAGATGCATTCACTCAACAGATAATTACCAAGTGACTTCTAAAAATCAAGCACTGTTTTAGGTGCTACAGATGACAGCAGTGAGCAAAACAAAATCCCCGTTCTCCAGCATTGAAACAAGTATACTATCAAGGGTGAAACAGATCACCAGCCCAGGTTGGATGCATGAGACAAGTGCTCAGGGCTGGTGCACTGGGAAGACCCAGAGGGATGGGATGGAGAGGGAGGCAGGAGGGGGGATCAGGATGGGGAACACATGTAAATCCATGGCTGATTCATGTCAATGTATGGCAAAAACCACTACAATATTGTAAAGTAATTAGCCTACAACTAATAAAAATAAATGGAAAAAAAAATCCCTGTTCTCATGGGGCTAACATTTTAGTTGAGGGAGGCAAATTACTATATGGCTGGTAGCAGTAAACACTATAAAGAAAAATAAGGTATAGTAATAGAGAGGGGAGGGGATTGATAGTTTAGATAAGTGTGGTTTAGGAATACTTCCTTAAGGTGACCTATGAGTAGAGACCAGAGGGACTAGAGTACATGAGCCAAGCAGCTATTGTGAAACAGACTGAATATACGTAATTCTGTCTAGGAATTTCACTGTGAAAAGAAGCAGAGAAATAGGTGGTAGCCGGCTACTGGTTTGGGTGTTGGGTATACAGTGGTAAATAAAACAAAAATAGTTTCTACCCCCACAGACTTTATAATCTGGTAGGACAGACAAATAATAAGTAAGCAAGCAACTATGTAATTATTGGGGTAGTCAGTAATAATATCTGCCTGGTTTGAGTGGCTTATAAATAGTCACACATGAGGAATATTTAAAACTCTGAAAGCAATTTTCCAGGGCCAGATCTGGTATAAAGTATGCTTTATCTAATTTCATGTTAAATGATACCAAGATTTCCTAAAAGCAGTGATTAATATCAATAGGTGGTGTTTTGGTGGCAGAATTCCAGCGTGACATCTGTGGAACAACTTGTCAAAAGCCAGTTTGGATTGTTTTTTTAAATTAAATCAGCCATCTCTCAGCACTAACAAGATCTGGGATGTGGCTTGGTAGAGAAAACTGGGGAGGACGTTGTAAGTGGGAGGAATAATATGCTAGTGCAGAAGCAAAAGATGGCAGTTGTTGGGGACACAGTAAGTACTCCAGATTCACTTATTTGTGGCTGAAAATAGGAAACTCAAGATATATTGCCCTTAGCAACCAGAAGGGTTTGTTGAAGAGCAACACCCTCATCTATAGAAGAGGAAAACCTGGAAAACTGGAGATAGAAAATCAAAAGGACTTGAGAATGAAACCTTTGTTGTTTTTTGTCTCCACTGCCCTTTGAATTCCAGTCTAGATGGTTTTGTTTTTTTCTCTTTCACTCTAGTATAAAAAAGTGAAGTTTTAAAACAAGAAGTAATCACATTTGTTGATTTTTATCCTTAAATTAGTTGCTCTCTTGTTTTAAACTAACCAAAATCATAGCCAGCTTTAGTTCTTCTAAACAATGTTTTTAAAATACTGATTCCATTTGCTGCTACACTTGCTTTTTTCTTTGCCCCTAGGAATTCAGATGTTGTTATTTTCTTTAATTTTTTTAGAGCTACTCTTTTTGTGCCTTGATGCATAAGTCTTGAAGTATATTAAGGTGCTGTAACAATTCTCATATTTCTCTGTTTTAATCTTTAGAAGTATAGCTGTATTTGATGGATAATTCTTACATTCTTTTTTGCCCCATGACATTGTAATCTGCCATTTATGCTCAGTTACTTACCTTTACAAAATTCTAAATCCTTTAATGAAACAAATCTTTATTTTCAGTTAGGGAAGGAAATGAGTGCTTATGTATATCTAGTTTTCAAGTAAATGTCTGTAAAAAATGCAAGGAGAGGGAAAATAACACAGAATTATTTTTATTAACTGTTTTCTAAAGCTTTTAGTGTAAAGTTGGCAGCTTTCAAAATGTCAACTATGTCTATTGGATTATTGTAAAAGAAGAGTTCGCAATCTTGTTTTAAGGACTTAGAACTGGCAGCAAAAGCAGTAGAAAGAGGAAGACCTGTGACCTTTACTGAGAACATTACTTTCTCCTATTTGAATGTATTTCCTACTGAGTTTACCAGTTAGTTTGTTCATCAACATTTAATGAACCTGAGATTATAAAAAATTCAGTAAAGGTTTGACTTTGTAAACCTGGCAACTGAAGACAAGATACAGAATCCATTATAAAGTTTCGACAGTCATTTCTATGGCCAAAGCTTATAATTGAGTGTTTTACTTAGAATGGAAATTAAATGTTCTTTGTATTAGGAAGTGCATTTTAATAACTTCTGCAGCTGGAGCAGTGTTGCCTTACACAATGTCCTCAATCCAGTGTACAGGCAGAAAAAGCCACTTGTCAAAGTGAAAGTGTACTAAACTAACACATTGATAATGAGCACCATCTTCAAGCTTTGGCTATTATATAGCGTCCCTTCCTCCAACACTCAGCCTACTTGTTCGTATTATTATTAACCTAATGTAAGAAATAAATGTTTATCAAATTTGCAGGTGTCTGAAAATTGAAAGTGACAGTTAATACCACAGATCAGTTTTCTCAATACTGACTGCATGTTAGATTCAACTAAGAACCTTTTTAAACAAACTAAATGACACTGGAGTATCTATGGGTAAAATTATATGATATTTGGGATTTACTTTAAAATACTCTAGGAGGGAATAATGATAGAAGATTGGCAAAATGTTGGTAATTACTGAAGCTATGTCATGGGCACATAGAAGTTTTAGTTTATTATTCTCTTTTTGAAAATTTTTATAAAACACAGTTAAGGAAAAATAGAATACCTGGGCCCTACCCCAGATGAATTAAATTAGAATCTTCAGGCTTTAGTGGTTTTAGTGAGCTTGCGTAGTTTGTAAAACTCCTCCAGGGCTTACCTGGTGCCTCAGTGGTAAAGAATCTGCCTGCCAATGCAGGAGACATGGGTTTAATCCCTGATCGGGAAGATCTCACATGCCTTGGAGCAACTAAGCCCTTGTGCCATAACTACTGAGCCTGTGCTCTGGAGCTAGGGAGCTGCAGCTACTGAGCCCATGCACGCTAGAGCTTGTGCTCTGCAACAAGAGAAGCCACCACAGTGAGAAACTCTCAGACCACAACGAGAGTAGCCTCCACTTGCCGCCACTAGAGAAAAGCCTGTGCAGTGACGAAGACCCAACCCAGCCAAAAATAAAGTAAATTAAAATAAATAAATCTTTAAAAAAAACTCTCCCAAATGATTCAAACTTGCAGTTACAGTTGAGAATCACTATCATGGAAAATAAAGTCAAGATTCAGATAGATCTGGACAAGTTAAAAGCTCAGTTGAAATCAATGAGATAAAATTTAACATACGTAAATGTAAACTGCATTTATGTTTTTTTTTTAAATCAGCTGTATAGGACAGAGAATACTTAGGTTGGTGCTTGTGTTTGTGAAAAAGGTCAAAGTAGGTTAATTATCACAAGGTTAGTATGATGATAATATGACATCATGACTAGAAAGCTAGTATGATCTTTGACAGCATTAATAGAACCATGTAGCCTACAGTATAAAAAACCTGCATTTGTTCAGATCTTATTCATATTCAGGTTTGAAAGACACATTTTATGAGACTTTGACAAATAGGTATGTTAAGAGAATAGCAGAAGAAATAATAAGAGACTCAGACAATCTCTTTACAACAAACAGATGAAAGAACGAGGTATATTTTAAGCCAAAAGATGAGAAAAATAAGCACAAGGAGACAAGAGAACTATAATCATATTAATAATATTTGAAGGCCTACCATATTGAATAGAGCATATATTTTGTATGGCCCCAAAGTTGCAAAAGTAGTATTTATCCTAAGGAAGACCATCATTTTCTATTTTTTTAAAGTGTGTAAGAAATACTTTCATTTTTCTATCTTAAAGGTTAAAAAAATGTTCATTTCAGAAAATATGTATAGCTGTGGAAAAGAAAATGACCACCCATCATCCTGCTGCCCAGAGATAACCACTGTAACCCAGATTGGCTACCTAATGTATGTGGCTCAGTGCAAAATGAAAATGCAGGGGAAAAAAGAAAGAAAATGTGCAGGGCTCTATGTTAAAAAAATTAAGAATTTAAAGATGTAACAGCAGAGTATTAAAGCAAGCATGGGGCCCTTCTGGCATGAGGCCCTATGGACAGGTCGTAAGCTTATGAAACCAGCTTTAATTGTATAACATCTAGAAATTTACAGTTCACCCTGAACAAAATGGAGTTTGAACTGCATGAGTCCACTTTATGTGGCTTTTTTCCCCAATAAATACAACAGTATTATACAGTCTTCAGTTTGTTGAATCTGCGGATGTGGAGCTTCAGACATGGAGGGCCGACTATGAATTTATATGCAGTTTTGACTTGCGTGGGGTTGACTCCACTAACCCCTGCATTGTTCATGGGTCAATTGTAAAAATATTTTAGAAATAAGTTTCTAATTAGTAGAAATTCCCACCAATGCAATTGGCTGCCTTGGGAGAACTCTGGAGTTAAAAAGGGAAAAGCTAGACTTCCTATCAGGGATACTATAAACTAGATGAATGTGTCGGTGGTTGGGCTATATGACATGCTAGGATATTTTTTCATCTCTGACATCAATGGTGCTCTATCTCTATCCATCCAAAAATAATTGGTTCATGAACAGTTCATTACCTACAAGTTGTCTGTTTTTTAAAATCATAGAACCTTGCTTTTTGTTATCTTGCTGTATCATTTAATAAAAAGTATTTCATATCAACTGTGGTGATGGTTTCTTTCATAAGTTTGTTGCTACTTATATGGCAGAGTGCTATAAACTGCACAGACCTTTAACAGGGTATAGAACATTACCTTACTCAGTTATAGACATTCAAAAAATGATTTGAGTTTCTTGATATTTTTAACTCTCTTCTTATGTCCTGCAGCTGACAAACAGTATTCTTTTCCCAATTTACTATTGCTATGCATGCATGCTAAGTCACTTCAGTCATGTCCAGCTCTTGCGACCCTATAGACTGTAACTTGCTAGGCTCCTCTGTCCATGGGATTCTCCAGGCAAGAAGACTGGAGTAGGTGCCATGCCCTCCTTCAGGAGATCTTCCCACTCAGGAATCGAACCCATGTCTCCTGAGGCTCCTGCATTGCAGGCAGATTCTTACCTCTGAGCCATCAAGGAAGCCCATTTCTATTGCTATAGACCTTCCCATATGTAGGCTGATTCATGACCTTGGATGTTCAGGCTCTCAGATGATAAACCTCTGTGTATATGGAAAAGCAACCCAAAGTTCTCTGCTCATTTTCTTGTACTTCTAGAACCCAGACTTTGGTACATATTAATTCCTGAATGGCTTGCAGGGACTTGATGATGATTATAGCTTAATGAGCTGGAAGACTTCCCCAAGGGATTTGAAATGTATTGCACTAGCTTCCAAATTATTTGTTGCATGGTTTTGCACTAGCTGCCAGATTTAAAGCACTTACCAAAACTGACCAATTTCCTTTTTGCATAGTGTAAAGCAGTTATAATCTTGCAAACACTTTTGTTGCAAAAAAAATTACCTTTCATGCCAGTGATTTTGACTACTTTGTCCCCAGTCTCAAACTTTCTATCAAGGAACTAATTTTTCTTATGTTACTCAGGAATAATGATCTGTAGTCTCTCCTTTCCTTTCTGCCTCCTCACACATCCACACTCCCATGTTAACTTTCAGCTGAGCCAAACTTTTCTTTACCTCTTTGTTCTTTTTCCTGTTCTTCTAATACTGCTTTTTCTAGTGTATATGAAGAAGGAAATAGACTTTGAGCTCCTTTTCTTTGAAATGTGGCAAAATGTGCAATAAATAATTTTCCTTGCAAATTTGCAAAAACTTTTTTGAAAGCTTTTGCTGTTTTTAATGAATGCTTTTATTTGAACTCCTTATTTTGACAGTTTTGTTAAGTCATTGCATGTTTATTTATATAAACAGGCATTCATATACATGCCATTTTTTCAACCTGAAGATAGTTCCCTCTTTTGGTTTTCTTTCACTGCCTCTTTTATCTTTAGTATTTTCACTTTCCCATCTTCAAAATGAAAACATCCTCCTTTTTTTCTATTTCCTGAGTAATTTCAGTTATGTTGCTCTGAAGAGGCTATCTGCATATGTTTAACTCCCACTTTTCTTTTTCACCAGCTCCCACTTTTCTTACTTTATCCCTAATCTCTTAGCCAGATCTCCAATTTCTCACAGTCACTTTTTCATACTGAGAGTGATCGACTTATTTTTCCTTTTATCTCCAGCCAATCAGTAATTCCTTCATTAGTTGACATAGAATCACTTCCTATGTCTCGCGTCTTCATTCCCATTCTCTCTTCCCCCGTACCGTCTCTTTCATAATATTTGTCTGGGTGTTCATATTTCTTTTTCTTAGTCTTCAATTCATATTACAACTTTTTCATATCAGATAATTGCTTTTTTCTAAGCTGCACATGTTGTGATTGCCAAAATCTTCTAAGACTGACCTCTAAGACTGCTAATTGATATGCTGCATTTTGTGACCCCTGTTTTTACTTTTTACCAGTTCCTACATCTCTCTCCCACCCTTTCCTTTCAACTGAGCCAAGTTTCTCTTTATTTCTTTGTTTTATCTTCTACTCTTCTAATTTACTTCCCTCTATGCTTATAATAACTCCCTACCTCACATCTGCCAATGTACCTATATTCTCATTCAAATCTTGCTTGAAATCTTAACTCCCTTTAAGTGGGTAAAGGTAGGAAAATAGCCAAAGGCCTGTTTTATAGTTGTTATTTTTTTCTCAAGTTTGTATGCTAAATCAAAGAGGAATGCCTCATAAAGTAAAAGCAACACTCAACCAGTCAAAGCTTCCAGAAAAGAAAGGTTGATTTATGTTTCTCAGCTGTCTCACTGATACAGTTAAGTCAACAAATTTTGCTCCTGAAAGTTAGGGATAGAAACCTAGAGGTAGAAGACATGGTTATTGTCCTCAGGGAATTAATAATCTAAGTAAGGAGGCAAAATTAATATACATGAAGTACTTAGAAAGTAGCTGTAATAACTAATCTAATCATCAGAATGCTGGGTTGTATCATACAGACTTTAAGTGCTGTGTGTAATCAGAGACAAGGGAAGGCATAATTGCTTGGGGTTGCCAATGAAGATTTCATAGGGGAATTGGGTCTTGAAGAAAACATAGAATTTAGATTTGCCACACTGGGCTACAAGACTTCCATTAACATTTCTAGGTAAAAAAGAGACTTGCTTAGCAGAGACTTTTTAAGTTTTTATTTATTTATTTATTTTTGGTTGTACTGGATCTTTGTTGCTTTGCATGGGCATTTTCTCTAGTTGCAGAGAGCCCAGGCTACTTTCTAGTTGCAGTGCCCAGGCTTCTTTTGTTGCTGAGCATAGACTCTAGGGCACATGGGCTCAGTAGTTGCAGCTCTCCGGCTCTGGAGCACTGGCTTAATTGTTGTCTCACGAGCTTAGATGCTTCATGGCACATGGAATATTCTGTGACCAGGGATAAAACTGGGGTCTCCTGCATTGGCAGGTGGATTTTTTACCACTGAGCCACCAGGGAAGCCCAGACTTGCTATGCAAAGACTTTAACTGAGAAATTAAGAAAACAGGAAACTTATTCTAGGAGGAGTAAAAAATATCAGATAATTAAATTGAAGCTAAATAATCAAAACCTTGAATTTGAAATTGAGGAAGTAAATGTTAAAAAGAAAAAATCTCCTTTAAGCATTTAAATTAATCAAGATTTTTATCTTGTTAAAATTCATTGTTTTTCTTATAGTATTAGCTAACATTGAGTCTTTTACTATGTGCTAAACATTGTGCTAAGTGTTTTATGTGTAATAATAACTCATTTTATCTTTCCAACAACCTTTTGTGGTAGGCTCCAGTTTTACCCCCTTATTTTATAAATGAGGATGAAGAAAAGGTAAGTACAACTGGGTCAAGTTGACACAAGTTAGTACTAGGATTCAAACCTAGGAAATCTCTGATACTAGAATCTACATTCTTATCTGCTCTATACATAACCTTGTGAAGGAGGTAAATAAGTGCTGCAAATATATCATGAGGTTTAGACAAATAATAATAATAATAATAATAATAATTATTATTATTATTTTATTGAAAAATAATTTTTAAAGCACTACTGACATGGGAACACTAATCTCTTCATCCCGATTGTATTTTGAGTTAGAAATTTAAAAAAATATCCATTGGTTGTTAGTCGTGTGAAGCAATATTGATTTTATCTCTTGTAAGATCCTTGTTTCAACAGTCTCTTTATTACAACAGGACTTTTGGTTGGGACTCTTGATTCAGTCTTAGACTCTACTGCAAAAGTAGCTCCATTTCGCATCCTACATCAGACACCAGATTCTCAAGTTTACCTGTCAATTGCATGTGGTGAGTATGATTTTTAAAACATAGAATTCAAACAAATAAGGATCTTAAGAAACTGAATATTTAAATTTATTTATACTCCTCAGTTTTTTTAAATTAATTTTTATTGGAGTATAGTTGACTTAGAAATAGAGTCACAGATGTAGAAAACAAATGAGGTATAGGGGAGGGTCAAGGATAAATTGGGAGATTGGGATTGACATATACACACTACTATATAAAATAGATAACTAATAAGAACCTACTGTATAGCACAGGGAACTCTACTCAATACTTTGTAATGACCTATATGGGAAAAGAATCTCCCCAGTTGTTTTGATTTAGAATTGAGTTAAATGTGCAGCTCTACTTTGAAAGACTAGAAAAATATCTATTTAAGAAGGATTTCAGATTTTTTTTAAATCCATTAATATGTGAGACCTGAAGCATGTGTTCTGGCAGTGTTGATTCTGAGCAAATTTTGGTCAGTGCTACTGCTAATCTGACTCCTTTCTTCAAGTCACCTTTCCTGCTTAACCCAACTGCTAGGAAGATGAGAACCTCCCCCATGAAGTTCTTTGTTTCATCTCTAATAATGCAGATGAGGAGAATCAAGCCCAAAACTTAAAGGCTGATCTCTAAGAAAATATAAGCCTGAAAACCTGAATAAGGCATCATATCCTTGAAATATGAAAGGATAACTTACACGTAGTGCAACATATTCATCCATGAATAAAATGCATCCATATTCAGGTGGTTCAGATTCTTCCACATGTATCTATTGTGGTAGAAAAGGAATTAGGATGATTCTTCTTAACATAGCAACTCAAAATTAAGAAAAAATACAGTGACAATTGTTAATTCTTTAATGATGCCATTACAATGTTGGTCTAAATTAGAATCTGAGATTTATGTTTTTTTTAATGTTGAAAGGTTGCCTTTTTCTTATTCTTTCTCTCTTCTCCCTCTTTTTTTAAGTAGATATACTTAAATACAGAAACATGTGAATTTCTGGACAGTTCATGTGTGTGAACGTATAGCATACAATTAATTTTTAAAACTGTGTGGCTTGGTTTTTGCATCTCCCCCTCAGTTTCCTTTAGTGTTTCTGATGAGTGTTTTCTCCTGACTGTTTCAAATAGAATACAATTTAAACTAAATATGGAAGATATTATACTTACTGGCATCATGAGGCATCTATAACCTCAACTCTAAGTTGAGTTGGAAGAAATTATATCCTCACTTCTTTAAAAAAAAAAAAAGGATGATTATACAACTTACTTCCCAAATTAACCTGATGCAGAAACACAGTGCATGTGTGTTCAGTCACTCAGTCATGTCTGACTCTTTGTGACCCTATGGACTGTAGCCTGCCAGTCTCCTCTGTCTATGGGATTCTCCAGGCAAGAATATGGGAGTGGGTTGCCATTTCCTCCTCAGGGGATCTTCCCGACCTAGGGATTGAACCTGCATCTCCTGCGTTGGCAGGCAGATTCTTTACCTCTGAGCCACCTGGGAAACACACAGAAATATAGTAGTTATCTATTAGTGAAGCTTCTTTATACCTAAAGGGCCACAATAAAGGCCTTAAAATTTCCCCGTGGCTTTTATTTGTGGTTCATTAAAGAAAGTTATTACACATGGTATGATGACTTGAGTAACATGAATATAGTTCTAACTGATCTGTAGGAAATAGGCAGTTTTAAAAGTGTCAGTACTTTTTAAAAAAAAATTATTTTTGGCTGCCACTGGGTCTTCGTTGCTATGTATGGGCTTTCTCTAGTTGCAGTGAGCAGGGGCTACTCTTCATTGCAGTGCAGACTTTTCATTGTGGTGACTTCTGTTGTTGTGGAATACAGGCTCTAGGTGCGCAGACTCAGTAGTTGCAGTGCGTGGGCTCAGTAGTTGTGAGGTATGGGGTTAGTTGCTCCGACGTATGTGGTTAGTTGCTCCGACGTATGTGGAATCTTCCTGGACCAGGAATAGAACCCATGTTCCCTGCATTGGCAGGTGAATGAATTCTTAACCACTAGACCAGCAGGGAAGTCCATCAATAAATTTTTTAATGTATCACTCTCCATGTGTCATAAAACATACTTAGAAGTCAGGATATTTCTTTTGAGTGAGATTTGTATAATCTACAGTGCTGGGGAGATCTTAAAGCTATGTTGGTTTGGGGGGAAGTTGATAGATATTAAAATGTTCTTCAAACCAAAGCAACCCAGAGTTAAGTGTAATACTGACTGTCAATGCAAGTACTCTGACCCTCAGTAAACCACCTAACCTTGATTCAGCAGATCACGGGATTTAACCTTGCTATAGGATTTCTAATCTCTTTCATAAAATTTCTGTAAGTTGACTAGGCTTTTTAATGAAAGAGTTGACTGAGAGAAGTCTTCATACTCCTGGGAGTTGCCACAGTTGAGATCCATGTTTATGCAGTGTGCATAGGATTGTCATATGCATGCTATTTTCAGTCACACAGGCACAGTGCTGACTTATTTGAAGACCAAAGATTAAATTATGTATATTTATATTCTGGTACTCTATATATTTGGGCTTCCCTGGTGGCACAGATGGTAAAGAATCCACCTGCCATGTGGGGAACCCAGGTTCAATCCCTTGATTGGGAAGATCCCCTGGAGAAGGGAATGACAACCCACTCCAGTACTCCTGCCTAGAGAATCCCATGGACAGAGGAGCCTGGCGGGCTATAGTCCATGGGGTCACAAAGAGTCAGATACGACTGAGCAACTGAGCACACACTTGGTATATTCTCTTAAAAGAACTGGTTACTGTAGGTACCAGTTACTGGCACCTTGTTTTCAAAATTTTATATCTTTTCTCATGAGTTGTAGTTACTTTTCTCCACTTTCATTAAGTATTTTATTCTTTCTATTTATAATGAAAACTAGTGTTCATACTCACATTTAGGGATGACATGGACAATAAACATTGTATCCTGTTCCTTTATGATGATCATATTTTAAAAAGAGCAAATATAATTTTATATCTTTTTAAACTAAGCTTATAAATATCAAGAGCAGTTTTTTTGTGTGTGTGAAGTTTTCTTTGAGTCTCTCTTTCTCTTTTATTATTAATCAGGAGCTGATAGAGAAGAAATAACCAAACACTGGGAATGGTTAGAAGAAAATGTCATGAAGACCTTATCTGTGTTTGATTCAAATGAAGATATTACTAATTTTGTACAAGGAAAGATAAGAGTAAGTGGCATGGATATAGTTTTTTAGATGGAATACTAAACTCTTCAACCCTTTTATTTGAGGATGAAAGTTGCATGGAAGCTCATTGTTTTACTGGCACCTTTCAGGACTAGCAGAAGCACACATATGAATATCAGAATCAGAGCTAAAGAGAGTTGTAAACTTAGTAGTTAGTCTTTGGTGCCCTTGTGAGTGCACTTAGGGATATTTTCATTTCAGAATCTCTTTGAATGAACCCTTCACTCAATCAAAATAATATTTAGCACCTGTATTTTTGGTAGCTTCTTTTGAGGCATTAGGAAAAGATTAAGTTACAAAATTGGAAATTTAAAGGAATTGAATTACAAAATTAAAGAAGATCTGCCCACCTCTGTCATAAGAGATGTAGGTATGTGTGTGTGTGTGTGTGTGTATACACAGTTTTATTCAAGGAACTGTTTAAACATGTGCGGTATATTTTTGTTGGTGGATAATTACTAATTTTCAGAAATTATTTTGTCTCCTTTAGGGATTAATTGCTGAAGAGGGAAAACATTCTTTTGCAAAAGAAGACGATCCTGAAAAATTTCGAGAAGCCCTTCTGAAATTTGAAAAATGTTTTGGTTTGCCAGAGCAGGAAAAGTTAGTGACCTATTACTCGTGCAGTTATTGGAAAGGACGGGTTCCTTGTCAGGGTTGGCTATATCTTAGCACCAATTTTCTGAGCTTCTATTCTTTTTTGTTAGGATCAGAAAGTAAGTGGTTTCTGTTGTTTACTATGACTTTGAATTTACAAACGTACCTATCAACTTTGTGATGGTATTAGGTTGCATATAAAGTAATAGGATAGATATTAAAGGTAATTAAGCTATACATTTAAAAGTTCACTTCATCTGGGGAAGAATACTTTTAAGACTGGTTGTTTAACATAAGAACCATTTGAATTGTATATAGAATGCCTTGCCTGTTGTGGGAAGCAAATGAATATTAAACGATGATGGTAATCTGACATATCCTTTTTTTCCCTTGTTCTAAACTATGCACTTTCTTCAATCTATATTTAAATAATTGTTTTAAACATACAATACATAATGTATGTTGTGTAATCATAGTACCTAATGTATAGTAATCATAGTACCTAATGGCCTACAGCTACAAAGAAGAATCAAGCAGTACTGTTCATAGCACATGTATAGCTTTTACACCAATAGTTAAATAATTGTATAAATTGAAATACCAAATTTAATATCAGGTTTAAATATCAAATCAGAAAAAAAGATTAAAAATTATTTAAAATTAGGGACTTCCCTGGTGAATTATATCTGTTCCTAAAATCAATTGTTGTATGTTCATTGTTATGCTTCAAAATTTAAACTAATCTTGAACTCAAAAGCATTTTAGTTGTTCATAGCATTTTTTAAGTGACTATTATTTGTTTTAAAAGACCTGATTGATAAACACTAATCAACATTGAGAAATTTAATCATATCTGCTTATAACTCTAATTTGCAGTCAAACTCATTATCTCCTGGGATGCAGTCTCAAAACTTGAAAAGACTTCAAATGTCATACTGACAGAGAGTATTCATGTGTGTTCCCAAGGGGAGAATCACTACTTTTCGATGTTTTTACATATTAACCAAACATACCTTCTTATGGAACAACTGGCAAACTATGCTATAAAAAGAATTTTTGATAAGGAAACATTTGATAATGACCCAGTCCTTGATGATCCTCTACAAATCACTCAAAGGTATTCAAAGCTTAATTAATATTTATTTTTTAAAGTATTATTTGACCAAAGAATGGTGGCATTGAATAACATTAAAAGACGAATGGATAAAAAAGTTCTGATACATATACACAATGGAATATTACTCAGTTATTAAAAAGAACACATTTGAATCAGTTCTAATGAGTGGATGAAACTGGAGCCTATTATACAGAGTGAAGTAAGTCAGAAAGAAAAACACCAATACCAGTATATTAATGCATATATATGGAATTTAGAAAGATGGTAACAATGACCCTATATGTGAGACAGCAAAAGAGACACAGATATAAAGAACAGACTTTTGGACTCTGTGGGAGAAGGTGAGGGTGGGATGATTTGAGAGAATAGCATTGAAACATGTATATTACCATATGTGAAATAGATGACCAGTCCAAGTTCGATGCATGAAACAGGGCACTCAAAGCTGGTGCACTGGGACAACCCAGAGGGATGGGATGGGAGGGAGGTGGGAGGGGGGTTTGGGATGGGGGACACATGTACACCCATGGCTGATTCATGTCAATGTATGGCAAAAACCACCACAATATTGTAAAGTAATTAGCCTCCAATTAAATAATTAATTTTTAAAAAGTTAACTATTCTATGTTATATGAAAGTTTTTCTTTGGAGTAATCATTGATGTGTGAGTTTTTAAAGTTTATTCATATGCATTTCACAAATAGTATCCTCTATGAGAAATTTAATGTTAAGAAGTAATAGAAGTTAGATTTGAAAATTATTTCTTAAGATCTCAGTAGGATTTGCTCTGGAGTGCTTTTAGAAACATAGAAGTTTTTGTGTGCATGGTTAGTCTGAGGAGTAGCCTAGATAAATTTAAGGCTGAAATTGTTAAATGTATTGTTTATTTTTAAACACATTTTATAGGTAGTTTCATTTTTTCTTTGTTTACAAAATTTTATTGACATATAGTTGATTTACAATGTTGTGTTAATTTCTGCTATATAGAAGGTGACTCAGTTGGCTATACATATATCCTTTTTCATATTCTTTTCTTTATGGTTTATCATAGGATATTGAATATAGTTCTCTGTGCTATACAGTAAGACCTTGTTTATCCATCCTATATGTAATAGCTTGCATCTACTAATCCCAAACTCCCAATTTTCCCCTCTCCCAACCCTCTCCCCCTGAGAGTTTCACTTTTTAGTATAAGGATAAGTCAGTAGAATCAATGGAACATGAGCTTTAGAATAAGATTAGAGCAACCCTGGGAAAAGTTGTAACCTCTCAGGACCTCAGTTTTTTCATTTGTCATTTGTACCTCAGAGAGCACTTGTGAGGAATGAGCAATATAACATGTGAAAGCACTTTGTAAAATATAAAGCACTAGATAAATAGTAACCATTATTAGTAGTTGCATCAGAAGTATCTGTCTTAGAGTTGTTTGCCACTGTATTTGGTTTGCTGAAACCAACTGGAGCCCTTTCATCCTGTTCAACACTCAGAACAGTTGACTGAAATGAGTGTGCCAAAGAGGAGAGGATCCAGAAATAGCTAGTGAGAACCACTTCTGGCAAGAAGGATGAGGGTATAGACTGTATGGGAAAGTGTAAATAAGAGGAAACTAAGCTGCAGTCCTGTGGATAGACCAAAACCTGGATGCTGTGTGATTGTTACATAGCCCTCACCTGGGTACAGTTGTTCCTCTTGCCTATTCTTAAACCATTCCTAAAATTTGTAGACATAGGGTTCCCTTTGTGAGCCTTCTTATTTTTCTGGAAATAGATCAGCAAGGTGAATTTGTTTTACACCTTACTATCAAAATTAGGTCCCAGTGTGCATGATTTATCAGTAGAACTCTATAAGGATTAAGAGTATAATTTATGTTATGTTATGGTGAAGCATTTGTTTATATAGGTTGTTGTGATTGTCCACCCTAAGCATAAACATTTTAGCTATTTTATTTCCCTTAAAATATCCTAAAAGCCCACTTATCAATGAGTTATTCATTACCAAGTCTGTATTTAAATGAGGTATAGTAGATTCATTTTTGGCTATGTGCATTTTTAAAAGAACCTATTGAAAATTAGGGCGCCCCCTGCATACTCAGCAGTAAAGAATCTACCTTCAATGCAGGAGATGTGGGTTTGATCCCTGGGCTGGAAGATCCCCTGGAGGAGGAAATAGCAACCCACTCCAGTATTCTTGCTGGGAAAATCCCATGGACAGAGGAGCATGGTGGGCTGGTAGTCCATCGGGTGACAAAGAATCGGACACGACTGAAGTGAATGAGCACACGCGTTGAAAATCATATATATCTAAATCCTTTTCCCTCAGTCAGTTCAGTTCAGTCAGTCAGTCGTGTCCGACTCTGTGAACCCATGAATTGCAGCACGCCAGGCCTCCCTTTCCATCACCAACTCCCGGAGTTTACTCAAACTCATGTCCATCAAGTCGGTGATACCATCCAGCCATCTCATCCTCTGTCGTCCCCTTCTCCTCCTGCCCCCAATCCCTCCAAGCATCAGGGTCTTTTCCAATGAGTCAACTCTTCTCATGAGGTGGCCAAAGTATTGGAGTTTCAGCTTCAGCATCAATCCTTCCAATGAACACCCAGGACTTATCTCCTTCAGGATGGACTGGTTGGATCTCCTTGCAGTCCAAGGGACTCTCAAGAGTCTTCTCTAACACCACAGTTCAAAAGCATCAATTTTTCGGCACTCAGCTTTCTTCACAGTCCAGCTCTCACATCCATACATGACCACTGGAAAAACCATAGCCTTGACTAGACGGACCTTTGTTGGCATCCTTTTCCCTAGTACATTAAAAAAAAATAGATTATTTAGTCTTCGTCTCCAAGTGACATTTTTAAAATAAAATGGAATATCTATTGCTTTGGTTTATTGTTTCTACAAATATGTATTATAGTAGCTAAATTCAGTGTATATCCTTCCAGGCCTTTTAATGCATGAATTAAAAAATATTTGCTAAAAGCATGAATGGGATTAAACATCACATATTATGCTACAGACTACTTCCCCCCTTAAAATAATAAATCACAGACATCTTTTCATTCATATAAAAAGATCTTATGTTTTTCAATAATAGTGGAAAAACCCACCAAATTGCAATTTAAGTGAGGTAAAAATTGTGATTTTCTGTTCATATTTATCAGAATTATTTTTTAAAGACATGGTGAACTGCCACATATTCAAACAGTATATGCTGGAAGGATAAATTTAGTTTTAACTTTTTTGGCTTAGAGTTAGAACTTGCATAATTTACTCACTACCCCAGATGGCTTTGCTGCTTAGCACAAGTGTTTAGTGCCTCAAGAAAAATTGTGCTATTTTAAGCAATTGTTTTTTATTTATATATTTATGTGTCAGTTAACAAGACATCTGTATTTATTGACACCCATCCTGTGCCAAAAACTGTGCAAGCAATGTTGTTTTATTGTGTCTCTACTTTGAATTTTTTAAACATTCATTTATATTTTTGCTTCATTTGATTTTAATGTTATTTTTATGTACTAATCTTCCCATCTAAATTTTGATGCTGTAAATTTTCATCGTTTTGTTTGAACTGGGTAACTCTCTTGATTTTCCTGATAACCAGGTGTAAAAATTATTGTCTTCCAAGATTGGTTTTAGCCATATTCACATATGAATATAATAATAGAGTAGTCTCCTAGCAAATCACCCTTTAACAGATGGTTTGAAGACCTACGTCATCTCTAACTGTTGTGCATTGGAATCTACTAATAATACAAAACTGGAAAAGAGAACAAACAAATTAGTTAGGAATCAATGTGTTTCTTCCATTCCATAATTTGTTGAAGAATGTAGCATGTAGTGTTTAATCGTTCAGTTTTGCAGTGCACTTAATCAGTGTAGACATGGGTACACTTTAGAGGGCATCATTTGAGCCTCTTCTCTTTTTCTTTCCTATAGAGGTCTGGAAAACCGAGCCCACAGTGAGCAATTTAATGCTTTTTTTAGGCTGCCCAAAGAAGAGACTTTGAAAGAAGTACATGAATGTTTCTTATGGGTACCATTCAGCCACTTCAACACTCATGGAAAAATGTGCATCTCGGAAAACTATATCTGCTTTGCTAGCCAGGATGGCAATCTGTGTAGTGTAATCATTCCATTACGAGAGGTAAAGTAAGTTTAGTTGCATATCAGTTTTTAGTTCAAAAATGTTATCATTCAAAGAGTAAAATACCCTTTAATTTTGTAAATTATTAAAAACAATGTGCAGCATCTTTTTAGTAATTTTTAAATAATCTTTTTTAAGTTCCATATTATTCTCCAGGATAAGAGTACCATTCCTAAGGATAAGAGTACTAGGATAAGAAACTTATAGGTCTTACTGAAAATGAAAACAACTAAAAGCTTATATACAACATAAGGGTTTGGAATGATGCAACATGGAGTATAATTACTCAGACATTTATGACATGAATACCAAAACTTACACTATCACATTTGATACATATACATGGTCAGAAAGAATAGAATTGATAGCTTTTCTATAAGTCAAAAATCAGTTGTCAATATTGCAGCGTTGAATTTTTACATTTGTCATTTTTAAAGGTTACGTATTAGTTAACCTTTTCCTTAAGAAGTGAAATAACTTGCGCTTAGATTGCTTGTATCAGTGATACTACTAGTACCCAAAGTCTACTCCTTACTAAGTCCTACAACAGACCAAAACTTGTTGCCACAAAAAACAAGTAATAATAAGTAAGCCATTTTGCCTGACCTTGTCGAAAATGAGAAAAAAAGTGATTCACTTATGTTTTCATCCCCCAGGTCTTAGCTATAGATAAGACAAATGATTCCAGCAAATCTGTCATCATTAGCGTCAAAGGAAAAACAGCTTTTCGCTTCAGTGAAGTAAAAGAATTTGAGCAATTGGTGGCAAAACTCAAGCTCAAGTGTGGGGCAACTTCAACTCAATATCACAATATTAGCACAGAGGTAATTATATACCAATCAAATCATTTTGAAAAAAAGATTTATGTTTGTGCGGTCCACTCTTTAAAAGGAACTCATAGTGCCTTTCCTATTTATACTTATGTTTAGTTTTTATAAGATGAATACCAAAGAAATTGTATTCTCTAAGTCACATCATAAAGCAGAAGTGAAAATTAGGGACGTTATCATTTTTTAGGAATTTAGACTTTTAAAAAATTATCTTGTTATTTTTCTTGACTATATTTGTTATTTAATCATATATACATACCTTGTACTTTCACATAACCAATGAGGCATTGAAAAAGGACTCTTATTGCTGTAGGGAGATGGTCTGACAATCTTTTTATTTAACATCAAGCAGGTTAGCTTTATTTATATAATCTGGGCCAAAGCAAAATAGTGACATATCTATTTACTTGTAAACTATTAGACAAGGCAAATATTCTTGGCAGAGGATAATTAAAAGCCTGATTTCAGTGTTTTTCTTTTATGGAAATGTAGTTTCAATTCAAATTAATGTTTCTTTTTCAATCTCATGTTTTAATAGATTGATAAAACATTACATTATAACTACTTTTATTTTAATTAAAAATTCAAAGAAAAAAATCAACATTGACTTCACTGGCTATATTATTTTACTTGGATTGGATTATAGAGGCTTTTATTTATTCCCCTAGAGCAGAGACTGAAAATATTATGCTAAGTCAATTAGAATGCAGAATTGACAAGACTGACTCTCTACTTGATAATAGAAAAGTGCAGTGAAAGCATATAATTAAAAAACATGTATATATTTCAGTTTAAGAGTTGGACATGACTTAGTGACCGAACAACAACAACAATCTCTGTTCTGGACACAGAAACTTCATGTTGGCCATTAAGAGTTTTCATGCCCCAACTTGCTAAGCTTTCATTCTCGTCAAATATATATACCCACAATATACCACAGTTTGATGTGAGGACAAAGGTAAACTGATCAGTCTTGCTCACATATTCTTGCTTATCTCACTTTTGTTTTTCAGTCCTAAGTCCATTTCAGATTCAGTCTCTGTGTTGGATGTAATGCTCTGCTTATCTGCTTTCCTTTAACTTATCTGTTTCTCTTAAACCTGAATACCTGGAATTTTTTTCCCCTGAAAATTCTTAGTTCAATATGCTCAATTGTCAAGAAAGGATTTTGTTTCAAAATGAGTTTGCCGTCTTTTCAGATGTATGTCAAAGTTCTAAGGTTTTCTAGTTTCTCTTACCCATTTTTAAAGGTTTTAACAAAGATATGTATGAAATATCAGTTAGTAAACTGGCTTGCTTGGAAATGTTTTTTTTTAATTGACATAACATTCTATTTTCACTTAAGATTTTTATCTTTGCAATGAGGAGGAATATTAACTTGTTTTACTATAATGTGTATATGTCTAGCTTTATTTTTATACTACATTTTTAAAAATAGTAAAGAGAGTTTTTTAAAGAGAAGCTGGTTCCATTTGATTTCTAAATGGCAGACATTGTAGTTATTTTATAGCTACACCTAGCATACTGAAACAAAAAGTTATATTAAAAAATTATATACAAACAACAAGACTTTTTATTCAAAATCTCAAAGAAGTCTAAATCAACAAATCTAAATATGAATACAGGAAGGACTAGGAAATTTTTCCCATGAGTATATCAAATTGTGAAACAAAGAACGAATGCTCCCAGAAACAACTGGGAGTATGCATAAGTATCAGTTCTGTCTAAATTTTTAAATATGTCAATCAAAATTCTCCACATTTTGTTAAGTTAAAATCTGGGTGCATACACAGGTTTTGAAAATTTCCAATCAAATGCTTAGAAAACACATTAATCTTTTATTTTTTATTGACACATACACTCAAGAAATATTTTTCAGAATTATAATAAGTGAAAGAAATATGGGCCCTTTTAGGTTAGTTTTAAGCAAAGTGACTTAAGAGGGAAAGTACTGCTAAAGATCTTTGATGCTTTGCAACTACATTATAAGTGGATCATAGGAACTATAGAATGTCAAGAAGAGGTAGAAATTGAGCTATGCATTGGAGTGTTTAAAAGGGCAAAATCTACAGATTATTGAAGTGTTTATAAATATGCTTGTTTCATTAGTTTTCATAACCAACCCTATCTAACGGCTTCCTTATCCTCCATGATAATGCAGATAAGAATAATACTTTAGGGCTTCCCTGGTGGCTCAGTGGTAAAGAATCTGCCTGCCAATGCAGGAGACACGGGTTCAATCCCTGATCTGGGAAGATCCCACATGCCATGGAGCAACTAAGCCTGTGTGCCACAACTATTGAGCCTGTGCTCTAGAGCCTGGGAGCTCTAGAACCCATGCTCTGCAACAGGAGAAAACACTGCAATGAGAAGCCCGAGCACTGCAACTAGAGAAAAGTCCATGCAGCAATGAAGACCCAGCACAGCCAAAAATAAATAATTTCTTAAAAAAGAATCATCTAACCCACACAACTGATGTTTTCTTTGCCTTGTCAGAATAAAGTAATATATTTTCTGTAGCTATAATGTGAATTAGAGATGCTTAAGCTGTGTGGAGTAGCTTTATTTCAACATTTCTTGTTGTTCAGTTGCTAAGTCATGTCTGACTCTTTGTGACCGCATGGACTGCAGCATGCTAGGCTTCCCTGTCCTTCATTATCTCCCGGAATTTGCTTAAACTCATGTCCATTGATGATGCCATCCAACCATCTCATCCTCTGTCATCCCCTTCTCCTGCCTTCAACCAGCTTCAGGGTCTTTTTCAATGAGTCGGCTCTTTGCATCAGGTGGCCAAAGTATTAGAGCTTCATTATCAATCCTTCAGTGAATAATCAGGGGTGATTTTCTTTAAGATTGACTGGGTTGATCTCCTTGCTGTCTCAGGAGTCTTCTCCAGCACCAATTCAAAAGCATCAATTCTTCGATGCTCAGCCTTCTTTATGGTCCAACTCTCACATCTGTACATGACTACTGGGAAAACCATAGCTTTGACTATACAAACCTTTGTTGGCAAAGTGATGTCTCTGCTTTTTATTTATTTATTTATTTTTTCAAATCAAGAGTTTTTATTGTCTCTTTAAAATATCACAACTGAGTCCACAGAACCATCTGCTATCTTGTTTCTGCAGCAGGATCACTGAGATCTTATTCATCAGCCTGCTGAACTGTTCCTTTTTCAGAAACATAGATACCATCCAAAAATTTTCTGATATCCTTGTTTTTAACTGTGGTGGCTTGCTGAATCAAAGCAGCTGAATTTGACACAAGTTCAATGTCATTTCCTTCAAGAATCAACTCATCTTTCTGGGCTTGAGATACTGAACAGGCAACCCCTGGCCTCATTCGAACCCTGCGTATGTATTTTTCACCCAAAAAATTTCGGATTTCCACAAGAGAACCATTCTCCTGAATAACAACGTTGATGGGGAAGTGGGCATACACCGACCTCATCTTGTAACGGAAGCCCAGTGTAACACCCTTGATCATGTTCTGTACGTGACTACAGATTGTGCGAACAGTGGCCAGTTCCTTTCTGTTTCCCCACCATTTGTCAACACGGAGCCTCTTCTTTTTCTTTCCAAGGAGACTGAGTTCTACATTGATGTGATTGAAGTCCCTCCGCAGGGTGCCTCTGGGGCCCTTCACAATAACTGTCCGTCCCTTTTCTGGGATGTCGACAGTCTGATTGCTGAGAATGGTCTTCATTCTCGCAGTAGATGCGGCAAAGAAAGAGCTGTCTCTGCTTTTTAATATGCTGTCTAGGTTGGTCATAGCTTTTCTTCCAGGAGTAAACATCTTAATTTCATGGCTGCAGTCACCATCTGCAGTGATTTTGGAGCCCATGAAAATAAAATCTGTCACTGTTTTCATTGTTTCCCCATTTATTTGCCATGAAGTGATGGGACTGGATGCCATGATCTTGCTTTGAATGTTGAGTTTTAAGCCAGCTTTTTCAGTCTCCTCTTTCACCCTCAGCAAGAGGCTCTTTAGTTCCTCTTTGCCTTCTGCTCTTAGTATTATCTGCATATCAGATGTTGTTGATATTTCTCCAGGCAATCTTGATTCCAGCTTGTGATTCATCCAGCCTGGCATTTCGCATGATGTACTCTGCATATAGGTTAAATAAGCAGGGTGACAATATACAGCCTTGACGTACTCCTTTCCCAATTTGGAACCAGTCCATTGTTTCATGTCTAGTTCTAACTGTTGCTTCTTGACCTGCATACAGGTTTCTCAGGAAGCAGGTAAGGGTGGTGGTCTGGTATTCCCATCTCTTTAAGAATTTTCCACAATTTGTTGTGATCCACACAGTCAAAGGCTTTAGCATAGTCAATGAAGCAGAAGTAGATGTTTTTCTGGAATTCCCTTGCTTTTTCTATGATCCAATGGATGTTGGCAATTTGATCTCTGGTTCTTCTGCCTTTTCTAAATCCAGCTTGTACATCTGGAAGTTCTTGGTTCACATACTGTTGAAGCCTAGCTTGAAGGATTTTGAGCATTACCTTGCTAGCATGTGAAATGAGTGCAATTGTGTGGTAGTTTGAACATTCTTTGGCATTGCCCTTCTTTGGGACTGGAATTTCAACATTAGAAAATCAGAAGTTTTATTAAAAATAAAATTGGCACTAATTTAAAGTTATGTACAATATACAGTCAAACCAGTCAATCCTAAAGGAAATCAATCCTGAATATATTCATCAGAAGGGCGGATGCTGAAACTGAAGCTCCAGTACTTTGGCCACCTGGTGTGAAGAGCCAGCACATTAGAAGAGACCCTGAAACTGGGAAAGATAGAAGGCAGGAGGAGAAGGGGACAACAGAGGATGAGATGGTTGGATGGCATCACCAACTCAATGGACATGAGTTTGAGCAACTCTGGGAGATGGTGAAGGACAGGGAAACCTGGTGTGCTGCAGTCCATGGGGTTGCAAAGAGTCAGACATGACTGAGTGACTGAACAACAACAATATACAGGAGCATATTTTAAGATAAGCTTGTGATATCTAAGGGAAGTATTTCTTTGTATTTTTGTTGTAGTTTTTGATTTTACAAGTCAACTGTGGCCCCGTCATCATTATTATGCTGAGTTTAATGAGATATTTTAATTTAAATCTGTGGAAAAGTTAAAGTTACACATACAGAAATATTCATCTTTCCTCTGCCTTTTCTTCACTTTTAGAAGCCATATGCTATTTCTAAAGTCAATAGCAGATACCAAAAACCAAACCAGTCTAAGAATTCACTTTATAAAGTCAGCAACCTATGTTGCTTCTTCATGTGATTGGATTTTGCTCAGGCACTAAATGTCTGAAGAGTGCCAAATTTATAACCATCGTAAGTGTGAGCATATATTTATATACAGCATATTCTACATATCTATACAGCTATATGGATATATAAAATTGTTACGGCCTTGGGGTAAAATCCTCCCTTTCACAGTGTCAGAACAAAAATAAAAGTTAAGAAATTTAAGCTTATCTTCCTAATTCTTTATTATGCTCTTCAAATCAAATATTAAATTGATTTTTAAACAAACATCTTTGAAGGTAAATATGAAACATGAGATGCAGGTTCAATCCCTGGGTTGGGAAGATCCCCTGGAGAAGGGAATGGCAACCCATTCCAGTATTCTTGGCTGGAGAATCCCATGGACAGAGGAGCCTGGCGGGCTACGGTCCATAGGGTTGCAAAGAGTCAGACACAACTGAAGCAACTGAGCAGCAGCAGCATGTTAATGTGGCTTTTGTGAATACTTAAAAGGTAATCATGGAGGGAAGTAGCACACTTGCCATCTGTTTTATATGTTGATACTTTGCATTTTATAAGTTATTTTTATTTTCCTTCTTGGCTACTTTTACTATAATTTAGATACACAACTAATAGATAAACTGGAGTCTCAGTCATATGTCCTAAATTAAGAGAACGCACTTTACTTTGAGATCCAGACTACAACCATGAATTTTTGAATTGGTTTTGGAAAAAAATAATCCCTAATTAGAGCATCAAAATTTAGCATTAATAGTAAAGTACACTTGTCAAGTAGAGAGGGAGATGGCAACCCACTCCAGTATTCTTGCCTGGCAAATACCGTGGACAGAGGAGCCTGGCCAGCTACAGTCCATGGGATCACAGAGTCAGGCACATACTTGTCAAAACAAGCTTTTTTTAAAAAGAAAGTGTAACACAGGACATATACTCACTAATTGTTCTTTTTTTTTCCTTTCTAAGAGTCTTCTGTCCTACCCTTATATTCAGATATTGTTTTGAATACTCCTTTTAATCTTTCCCTGAATCCTCTTAACTTTCAACCCTTCTGTGTTCTGTGTTCAGTCGCTCAGTCGTGTCCAACTCTCTGTGACCCCATGGGCTGCAGCATGCCAGGCTTCCCTGTCCTTCACCATCTCCTGGAGCTTGCTCAAACTCATGTCCACTGAGTGCCATCCAACCATCTCATCCTCTGTTGCCCACTTCTCCTCCTGCCTTCAGTCTTTCCCAGCATCAGGGTCTTTTCCAATGAGTTGGCTCTTTGCATCAGGTGGCCAAAGTATTGGAGCTTCAGCTTCAGCATCAGTCCTTCCAATGAATATTCAGGGTTGATTTTCTTTAGGATTGACTGGTTTGATCTCCTTGCAGTCTGAGGGACTCTTGAGTCTTATCCAACACCACAGTTTGAAAGCATCATTCTTCAGCGCTCAGCCTTCTTTATGGTCCAACTCTCACATCCGTACATGACTACTGGAAAAACCATAGCTTTGACTATATGGACTTTGTCAGCAAAGTGATGTCTCTGCTTTTTAATATGCTGTCTAGGTTTGTCATAGCTTTTCTTCCAAGGAGCAAGCATCTTTTAATTTCACGGCTGCAGTCACCGTCCACAGTGATTTGGGGGCCCAAGAAGAGAAAATATTTCACTATTTCTATTGTTTCCCCATCTATTTGCCATGAAGTGATGGGACCAACTGCCATGATCCTAGTTTTATGAATGAGGGGTTGCCTTTCCAAAATTTTATATAACATAAATATTCTTTTCAGACTGACTCCTTGGCAGTATGCATTTAAGTTTCCTCCTTCATATCTTTTTGTGGTTTGATATCTCATTTTTTTAATTAAAAAAAATTCAACAGATACTTGTTAAACTTCAACTATGTGTGTAAGGAACTGCCAGGTTCTTCGCCCCCCCCCCCAGATTTATTGTGATAATTGACAAATTAAGTTTAAGATGTATGATGTGATGATTTGATACATAGATATCTATGTATCAAATCATCACATCATACAACTCAAACTTATACAATTTATATGTCAATTAAATGATTACCACAGTAAAGTTATTTCACTTATCACCCACTCATGTAATTACAATTTTGTAGTTATAGTGAAAACATTTAAAATCTACTCTCATAGCAACTTTCAGATATACAATATTGATAACTATAGTCATCATGCTGTACATTAGATTTCTAGAGTTTATTTCTCATATAAACTAGAAGTATGTACACATTAACCAACCATTTCATTTCCCCCTTTCCTAGCCCCTGGAAACCCCCATTCTACTCTGCTTCTGTAAAGCTGGCTATTTTAGATTCCACATGTAAGTGAGATCATACAGTATTTGTCTTTCTCTGTCTGATTTATTTCACTTAGTGTAGTGCCCTTAATGTCTGCCAGTGTTGCACATTACAAAACTTCCTTTTTATGGCTGAATAATAATTTTTTGTTTATCTGCATACCACATTTTCTTTGTTGATTAACCTGTCAACAGGTAGGTTTCTCTTAACTTTTGTGAACAATGCTGCAGTGAACATCAGGGGTGCAGTTATCTCCTGAAGATAGTGACTTCATTTCCTTTGAATATATACTGAGAAGTAGGATTACTAAATCATGTGGTAGTTCTTTTTTTAAAACTTTATTTATTTATATTTTTGGTTGTGCTGGGTCTTCATTGCTACGCTCAGGGCTTTCTCTAGTTGCAGTGAGCAGGGGTTACTCTTCTTTGTGGTACACGGGCTTCTCATTGTGATGCTTTCTCGCTTCCCTTTTTGCAGAGAACAGGCTCTAGAGGACAGACCTCAGTAGATGCTCTCGGACATGCAGAATCTTCTCGGACAGGGATGAAACCCATGTCCCCTTCCTATATTATACTGAGGCAGGCAGATTCTTAACCACTGTACCATCAGGGAAAACCCAAAGTGGTAGTTCTAGTTTTAACTTTTTTGAGGAAACTTCATACATGTTTTCCATAGTGCGGTACCAATTTGTATCATCACAAACAGTGTACTTGTGCTCTCTTTTTTTCCATATTCTTCAGTTCAGTTCAGTTCAGTCACTCAGTCGTGTCCGACTCTTTGCGACCCCATGAATCACAGCACGCCAGGCCTCCCTGTCCATCACAAACCCCTGGAGTCTACTCAAACTCATGCCCATCGAGTCGGTGATGCCATCCAGCCATCTCATCCTCTGTCGTCCCCTTCTCCTCCCGCCCACAATCCCTCCAAGCATCAGGGTCTTTTCCAATGAGTCAACATCTTCGCATGAGGTGGCCAAAGTATTGGAGTTTCAGCTTCAGCATCAGTCCTTCCAATGAACACCCAGGACTTATCTCCTTCAGGATGGACTGGCTGGATCTCCTTGCAGTCCAAGGGACTCTCAAGAGTCTTCTCCAACACCACAGTTCAAAAGCATCAATTTTTCGGCACTCAGCTTTCTTCACAGTCCAACTCTCACATCCATACATGACCACTGGAAAAACCATAGCCTTTGACCAGACGGACCTTTGCTGGCAAAGTAATGTCTCTGCTTTTTAATGTGCCATCTAGGTTGGTCATAACTTTCCTTCCAAGGAGTAAGCATCTTTTAATTTCATGGCTGCAGTGACCATCTGCAGTGATTTTGGAGCCCAAAGAAGTAAAGTCTGACACTGTTTCCACTGTCTCCCCATTTATTTCCCATGAGGTGATGGGACCAGATGCCATGATCTTAGTTTTCTGAATGTTGAGCTTTAAGCCAACTTTTTCACTCTCTTCTTTCACTTTCATCAAGAGGCTTTTTAGTTCCTCTTCACTCTCTGCCATAAGGGTGGTGTCATCTGCATATCTGAGGTTATTGATATTTCTCCCAGCAATCTTGATTCCAGCTTGGGCTTCTTCCAGACCAGCGTTTCTCATGATGTACTCTGCATATAAGTTAAATAAGCAGGGTGACAATATACAGCCTTGACGTACTTTTCCTATTTGGAACCAGTCTGTTGTCCCATGTCCAGTTCTAATTGTTGCTTCCTGACCTGCATACAGGTTTCTCAAGAGGCAGGTCAGGTGGTCTGGTATTCCCATCTCCTTCAGAATTTTCCACAGTTTATTGTGATCCACACAGTCAAAGGCTTTGGCGTAGTCAATAAAGCAGAAATAGATGTTTTTCTGGAACTCTCTTGCTTTTTCGATGATCCAGCGGATATTGGCAATTTGATCTCTGGTTCCTCTGCCTTTTCTAAAACCAGCTTGAACATCTGGAAGTTCTCGGTTCACGTATTGCTGAAGCCTGGCTTGGAGAATTTTGAGCATTACTTTACTAGCGTGTGAGATGAGTACAATTGTGCGGTAGTTTGAACATTCTTTGGGATTGCCTTTCTTAGGGATTGTAATGAAAACAGACCTTTTCAGTCCTGTGGCCACTGCTGAGTTTTCCAAATTTGCTGGCATATTGAGTGCAGCACTTTCACAGCATCATCTTTCAGGATTTGAAATAGCTCAACTGGAATTCCATTCACATCCACTAGCTTTGTTCATAGTGATGCTTTTTAAGGCCCACTTGACTTCACATTCCACCATGTCTGGCTCTAGGTGAGTGATCGCACCATTGTGATTATCTGGGTTGTGAAGATGTTTTTTGTACAATTCTTCTGTGTATTCTTGCCACCTCTTCTTAATATCTTCTGCTTCTGTTAGGTCCATACCATTTCTGTCCTTTATCAAACCCATCTTTGCGTGAAATGTTCCCTTGGTATCTCTAATTTTCTTGAAGAGATCTCTAGTCTTTCCCATTCTGTTGTTTTCCTCTATTTCTTTGCATTGATTGCTGAGGAAGGCTTTCTTATCTCTCCTGGCTATTCTTTGGAACTCTGCATTCAAATGGGAATATCTTTCCTTTTCTCCTTTGCTTTTTGCTTCTCTTCTTTTCACAGCTATTTGTAAGGCCTCCTCAGACAACCATTTTGCCTTTTTGCATTTCTTTTCCATGGGAATGGTCTTGATCCCTGTCTCCTGTACAATGTCACAAACCTCCGTCCATAGTTCATCAGGCTCTCTGTCTATCAGATCTAGTCCCTTAAATCTATTTCTCACTTCCACTGTATAGTCATAAGGGATTTGATTTAGGTCATACCTGAATGGTCTAGTGGTTATCCCTACCTTCTTCAGTTTAAGTCTGAATTTGGCAATAAGAAGTTCATGATCTGAGCCACAGTCAGCTCCTGGTCTTGTTTTTGCTGACTGTATAGAGCTTCTCCATCTTTGGCTGCAAAGAATATAATCAATCTGATTTCGGTGTTGACCATCTGGTGATGTCCATGTGTAGAGTCGTCTCTTGTGTTGTTGGAAGAGGGTGTTTGCTATGACCAGTGCATTCTCTTGGCAAAACTCTATTAGCCTTTGCCCTGCTTCATTCTGTACTCCAAGGCCAAATTTGCCTGTTACTCCAGGTATTTCTTGACTTCCTACTTTTGCATTCCAGTCCCCTATAATGAAAAGGACATCTTTTTTGTGGTGTTAGTTCTAAAAGGTCTTGTAGGTCTTCATAGAACCATTCAACTTCAGCTTCTTCAGCATTACTGGTCAGGGCATAGACTTGGATTACCGTGATATTGAATGGTTTGCCTTGGAAACGAACAGAGATCATTCTGTCGTTTTTGAGATTGCATCCAAGTACTGCATTTCGGACTCTTTTGTTGACTATGATGGCTACTCCATTTCTTCTAAGGGATTCCTGCCCACAGTAGTAGATATAATGGTCATCTGAGTTAAATTCACCCATTCCAGTCCATTTTAGTTCGCTGATTCCTAGAATGTCGACATTCACTCTTGCCATCTCCTGTTTGACCACTTCCAATTTGCCTTGATTCATGGACCTAACATTCCAGGTTCCTATGCAATATTGCTCTTTACAACATTGGACCTTGCTTCCATCACCAGTCCCATCCACAACTGGGTATTGTTTTTGCTTTGGCTCCATCCTTTCATTCTTTCTGGAGTTATTTCTCCACTGATCTCCAGTAGCATATTGGGCACCTACCGACCTGGGGAGTTCCTCTTTTAGTATCCTATCATTTTGCCTTCTCATACTGTTCATGGGGTTCTCAAGGCAAGAATACTGAAGTGGTTTGCCATTCCCTTCTCCAGTGGACCACATTCTGTCAGACCTCTCCACCATGACCCGACTGTCTTGGGTGGCCCCACACGGCATGGCTTAGTTTCATTGAGTTAGACAAGACTGTGGTCCTATGATCAGATTGGCTAGTTTTCTGTGATTATGGTTTTAGTGTGTCTGCCCTCTGATGCCCTCTCGCAACACCTACCGTCTTACTTGGGTTTCTCTTACCTTGGACGTGGGGTATCTCTTCACAGCTGCTCCAGCAAAGCGCAGCCGCTGCTCCTTACCTTGGATGAGGGGTATCTTCTCACAGCCACCCCTCCTGACCTTGAACATGGAGTAGCTCCTCTCGGCCCTCCTGCGCCCCGCAGCAGCCGCTCCTTGGAGGTGGGGTAGCTCCTCCATATACTTGCCAACACTTAATTCTTGTCTTTTGATAAAAGCAATTCTAATAAGTGTGTAGTTATATCTCATTTGTTTTTCTTGCTTAATTTATCTGGCCTGGATGTATGGTACTTTGTTCAATAGTATTAGTGACAGTGGGCACCCTTTTCTTGTTCTTAATCTTAGAAAGCTTTTAACCTTTCACCATGGAGTATGATAATCTTAGAAAGCTTTTAACCTTTCACCATGGAGTATGATGTAAACTTTGGGCTTGTCACACATAGCCTTTATTATATTGAGGTATGATTCTCTGTATCCACTTTATTGAAAGTTTTTATTGTGAAAGGATGTTGAATATGTGTCAAATAATTTTTCTGCATCTATTGAAATGATCATATGGTTTTTGCCTTTCATTCTATTCATTTTATTAATTTGCATATTTTGAACCATCCTTGCCTTCCAGAGATCGTAGTTGATCATGGTGTATGATCCTTCTAATGTGCTGTTGAATTCAGTTTGCCAGTATTTTGTTGAGAATTTTTACATCTGTATTCATCATGGATTTTTGGCCTGTAGTTTTCTTTTCTTGTAGTGTTCCCATCTGGCTTTGGTTTCAGGGGACTGCTGGCCTTGTAAAAGGAGCTTGGGAGTGTTGACTCCTATTCAATTTTTTGGAAGAGTTTGAGGATTAGCGTTAATTCTTCTTTACATATTTGACAGATTTCACCCATGAAGCCAGGGATTTTGTTGTTATTGTTGGGAGATTTTGTATTGGATTTAGTTTCCTTATATATCATTGGTTATGTTCAGATTTCCTATTTTTTATGATTACATCTTGGTAGATTGTATGTCTCGTAATTTGTGCATTTCTTCAGTGTCATCCCATTTATTGGCATATAATCAGTCATAGTAGTCCTTATGATCTTTTTAATTTCTGTGTCATCAGACAAAGTCTCCTCTTTCATTTCTAATTTTGCTTTAATTCTCTTTTTTTCTTGGTAAATCTAGCTAAAGGTTTACTCGTTTTGTTTATCTTTAAGAAAAAACAGCTCTTGTGCTCGCTTCGGCAGCACATATACTAAGAAAAAACAGCTCTTAGTTGTGTTGATTGTTCATGTCTTTTTATTGCTGAAAAATTCCGTTTTTTTATCTATTTGGATATATATATATATATATATATATAATGAATATAGCAGTGTTTATCCATTCACCTATTGAAGGATACCTTAGTTGCTTCCAGGTTTTGGCAGTTATGAATAAAACTGCTAATTCATGTGCAGATTTTTGTGTGGATGTAAGTTTTCAGCTTATTTGGGTATATCCGTCAGAGCGCAGTTGCTGAATCATAAGGTAACCCTATGTTTAGCTTTATAAGAAACTGTCACACCATCTCTTAAAGTACTGTACTGCTTTGTATTCCCATCAGCAATGAGTTCTTGTTCCACATCTTCAGTAGCCCTTGGTGTTACCAGTATTCTGGATTTTAGCCATTTTAATAGGTATGAAATGGTATCTCACTCTTTAACTTTGCAGTTACCTAAAGATGTATGATGGAGAAGGCAATGGCAACCCACTCCAGTACTCTTGCCTGGAAAATCCCATGGATGGAGGAGCCTGGTGGGCTGCAGTCCATGGGGTTGCAAAGAGTCGGACATGACTGAGCGACTTCACTTTCACTTTTCACTTTAATGCATTGGAGAAGGAAATGGCAACCCACTCCAGTGTTCTTGCCTTGAGAATCCCAGGGATGGCGGAGCCTTATGGGCTGCCGTCTATGGGGTTGCACAGAGTCGGACTTGACTGAAGTGACTTAGCAGCAGCAAAGATATATGATATTGAGCATCTTTTCATATGATTGTCATCTTTATTTTTTTTTTTTTGTTGAGGTCTCTGCTTAGGTCTTTTGCCTACTTTTTAACTGAGTCCTTTATTTTTTAAAAACAGTTTCCTTTAGTTCTTTGAATATATGTATAATAGCTGGTTTCCATTCTTAGTTTAAAAAAATCTTAAGAAGTGAGGCCCTTCAGGGACATTTGTTGTTTGCCTTTTTTTTTGGAAAAAAAAATTCATTTGTATTTTAAAAAATAATTAATTAATTTTTTGGCTGTGCTAGGTCTTCGTTGCTGCAAGGGCTTTTCCCTAGTTGTGGCATACAGGGGCTGCTCTCTAATTACAGTGTGTGGGTTTCTCATTGTGGCACAGGCTTGGTAGTTGTGGTGCACAGGCTTAGTTGCTCCACAGCATGTGGGATCTTCTTGGATCAGGGATCAAACCTGTGTCTCCTGCATTGTTTTCTGTGTCTCCTTTACCACTGAGCTACCAGGGAAGCCCCTTGTTTGTATTTTTAAGCCTGGTTTCTTCAGATCACCCCCTCAGTAATTCTAAATCAGTGGTCAGCCAATGATGGGTCAGAGATTTCCTTAAGTGCCTTGAACCATTAAGTTCTCCACCTTTTACCAAAGGGATCTTTGTATAAAGGTATTCCTCATACGTTAGGCAGTTTATCAGTCAGCCTTACTTTTCATTTCTTATTTCCAAGATCAGCCAGAGTTGAGTGACTGGGGCCTTCTGTCCCATCTTGTTCCTGGGCAGGTTCACAGTCTTGTATACTCATGCATACTTTCGGATTCCCAAGAATATGTTGGAATCTTTCAAAGTTCCCTTATGGCCATCTGGCTTTCAAAGCCTTCCTTTAACATTTTAGCCAGGCTCTTGTTTGCTCCATATTGAAATCATAGCCTTAGGCAGCTGTGATATTATCAGCAGATTGCTATGGTTTTCTTGTAATGCCCTGAGGAAAGTACTTTTTACAAAGAACTGAGCTAACTCAGTGAAACTAACCCATGCCGTGTGGGGCCACCCAAGACAGTCGGGTCATGGTGGAGAGGTCTGACAGAATGTGGTCCACTGGAGAAGGGAATGGCAAACCACTTCAGTATTCTTGCCTTGAGAACCCCATGAACAGTATGAGAAGGCAAAATGATAGGATACTAAACGAGGAACTCCCCAGGTCGGTAGGTGCCCAATATGCTACTGGAGATCAGTGGAGAAATAACTCCAGAAAGAATGAAAGGATGGAGCCAAAGCAAAAACAATACCCAGTTGTGGATGGGACTGGTGATGGAAGCAAGGTCCAATGTTGTAAAGAGCAATATTGCATAGGAACCTGGAATGTTAGGTCCATGAATCAAGGCAAATTGGAAGTGGTCAAACAGGAGATGGCAAGAGTGAATGTCGACATTCTAGGAATCAGCGAACTAAAATGGACTGGAATGGGTGAATTTAACTCAGATGACCATTATATCTACTACTGTGGGCAGGAATCCCTTAGAAGAAATGGAGTAGCCATCATAGTCAACAAAAGAGTCCGAAATGCAGTACTTGGATGCAATCTCAAAAACGACAGAATGATCTCTGTTCGTTTCCAAGGCAAACCATTCAATATCACGGTAATCCAAGTCTATGCCCTGACCAGTAATGCTGAAGAAGCTGAAGTTGAATGGTTCTATGAAGACCTACAAGACCTTTTAGAACTAACACCCAAAAAAGATGTCCTTTTCATTATAGGGGACTGGAATGCAAAAGTAGGAAGTCAAGAAATACCTGGAGTAACAGGCAAATTTGGCCTTGGAGTACAGAATGAAGCAGGGCAAAGGCTAATAGAGTTTTGCCAAGAGAATGCACTGGTCATAGCAAACACCCTCTTCCAACAACACAAGAGAAGACTACACATGGACATCACCAGATGGTCAACACCGAAATCAGATTGATTATATTCTTTGCAGCCAAAGATGGAGAAGCTCTATACAGTCAGCAAAAACAAGACCAGGAGCTGACTGTGGCTCAGATCATGAACTTCTTATTGCCAAATTCAGACTTAAACTGAAGAAGGTAGGGATAACCACTAGACCATTCAGGTATGACCTAAATCAAATCCCTTATGACTATACAGTGGAAGTGAGAAATAGATTTAAGGGACTAGATCTGATAGACAGAGAGCCTGATGAACTACTATGGACGGAGGTTTGTGACATTGTACAGGAGACAGGGATCAAGACCATTCCCATGGAAAAGAAATGCAAAAAGGCAAAATGGTTGTCTGAGGAGGACTTACAAATAGCTGTGAAAAGAAGAGAAGCAAAAAGCAAAGGAGAAAAGGAAAGATATTCCCATCTGAATGCAGAGTTCCAAAGAATAGCCAGGAGAGATAAGAAAGCCTTCCTCAGCAATCAATGCAAAGAAATAGAGGAAAACAACAGAATGGGAAAGACTAGAGATCTCTTCAAGAAAATTAGAGATACCAAGGGAACATTTCACGCAAAGATGGGTTTGATAAAGGACAGAAATGGTATGGACCTAACAGAAGCAGAAGATATTAAGAAGAGGTGGCAAGAATACACAGAAGAATTGTACAAAAAAGATCTTCACAACCCAGATAATCACAATGGTGTGATCACTCACCTAGAGCCAGACATGGTGGAATGTGAAGTCAAGTGGGCCTTAAAAAGCATCACTATGAACAAAGCTAGTGGATGTGATGGAATTCCAGTTGAGCTATTTCAAATCCTGAAAGATGATGCTGTGAAAGTGCTGCACTCAATATGCCAGCAAATTTGGAAAACTCAGCAGTGGCCACAGGACTGAAAAGGTCTGTTTTCATTACAATCCCTAAGAAAGGCAATCCCAAAGAATGTTCAAACTACCGCACAATTGTACTCATCTCACACGCTAGTAAAGTAATGCTCAAAATTCTCCAAGCCAGGCTTCAGCAATACGTGAACCGAGAACTTCCAGATGTTCAAGCTGGTTTTAGAAAAGGCAGAGGAACCAGAGATCAAATTGCCAATATCCGCTGGATCATCGAAAAAGCAAGAGAGTTCCAGAAAAACATCTATTTCTGCTTTATTGACTACGCCAAAGCCTTTGACTGTGTGGATCACAATAAACTGTGGAAAATTCTGAAGGAGATGGGAATACCAGACCACCTGACCTGCCTCTTGAGAAACCTTGTATGCAGGTCAGGAAGCAACAATTAGAACTGGACATGGGACAACAGACTGGTTCCAAATAGGAAAAGTACGTCAAGGCTGTATATTGTCACCCTGCTTATTTAACTTATATGCAGAGTACATCATGAGAAACGCTGGTCTGGAAGAAGCACAAGCTGGAATCAAGATTGCTGGGAGAAATATCAATAACCTCAGATATGCAGATGACACCACCCTTATGGCAGAGAGTGAAGAGGAACTAAAAAGCCTCTTGATGAAAGTGAAAGAAGAGAGTGAAAAAGTTGGCTTAAAGCTCAACATTCAGAAAACTAAGATCATGGCATCTGGTCCCATCACCTCATGGGAAATAGATGGGGAGACAGTGGAAACAGTGTCAGACTTTACTTTTTGGGCTCCAAAATCACTGCAGATGGTCACTGCAGCCATGAAATTAAAAGATGCTTACTCCTTGGAAGGAAAGTTATGACCAACCTAGATAGCACATTAAAAAGCAGAGACATTACTTTGCCAGCAAAGGTCCGTCTGGTCAAGGCTATGGTTTTTCCAGTGGTCATGTATGGATGTGAGAGTTGGACTGTGAAGAAAGCTGAGCGCCGAAAAATTGATGCTTTTGAACTGTGGTGTTGGAGAAGACTCTTGAGAGTCCCTTGGACTGCAAGGAGATCCAGCCAGTCCATCCTGAAGGAGATAAGTCCTGGGTGTTCATTGGAAGGACTGATGCTGAAGCTGAAACTCCAATATTTTGGCCACCTCATGCGAAATGTTGACTCATTGGAAAAGACCCTGATGCTTGGAGGGATTGTGGGCGGGAGGGGAAGGGGACGACAGAGGATGAGATGGCTGGATGACATCATCGACTCAATGGGCATGAGTTTGAGTAAACTGCGGGAGTTGGTGATGGACAGGGAGGCCTGGCGTGCTGGGATTCATGGGGTCGCAAAGAGTCAGACAGGACTGAACGACTGAATTGAACTGAACTGAGCTCTGAATCAAATCCAGTGGTAACAACACCCTGGGGATGGAGTTTTCTGGGTAGCTACTAATTCGGTGAAAATATTGTCTGTGTTCTGGGGATGCGGCTTTTAATGAACCTCCAGAAGATCCATTGGCTGTAATAGTGCTGGCTCATGACTACCATGCCTTTGAACTTGGAAGGGAGGGTGGATGGGAATAACCTCAAGTTAAAACTTAACAGATCTTACATTTAGATCTTTAATCCATTTTGAGTTTATTTTTGTGTATGGTGTTAGAAAGTGTTCTAGTTTCATTCTTTTACAGGTGGTTGACCAGTTTTCCCAGCACCACTTGTTAAATAGGTTATCTTTTTTCCATTGTATATCCTTGCCTCCTTTGTCGAAGATAAGGTGACCATAGGTTCGTGGACTTATCTCTGGGCTTTCTATTCTGTTCCATTGATCTATATTTCTGTCTTTGTGCCAGTACCATACTGTCTTGATGACTGTGGCTTTGTAGTAGAGTCTGAAGTCAGGCAGATTGATTTCCTCCAGTTCCATTCTTCTTTCTCAGGATTACTTTGGCTATTCGAGGTTTTTTGTATTTCCATACAAATTGTGAAATTATTTGTTCTAGTTCTGTGAAAAATACTGTTGGTAGTTTGATAGGGATTGCATTGAATCTATAGATTACTTTGGGTAGTATAGCCATTTTGACAATATTGATTCTTCCAATCCATGAACATGGTATATTTCTCCATCTGCTTGTGTCCTCTTTGATTTCTTTCATCAGTGTTTTATAGTTTTCTATGTATAGGTCTTTTGTTTCTTTAGGTAGATATACTCCTAAGTATTTTATTCTTTTTGTTGCAATGGTGAATGGTATTGTTTCCTTAATTTCTCTTTCTGTTTTCTCATTGTTAGTGTATAGGAATGCAAGAGATTTCTGAGTGTTAATTTTATATCCTGCAACTTGACTGTATTCGTTGATTAGCTCTAGTAATTTTCTGGTAGAGTCTTTAGGGTTTTCTATGTAGAGGATCATGTCATCTGCAAACAGCGAGAGTTTCACTTCTTCTTTTCCTATCTGGATTCCTTTTACTTCTTTTTCTGCCCTGATTGCTGTGGCCAAAACTTCCAAAACTATGTTGAATAGTAGTGGTGAGAGTGGGCACCCTTGTCTTGTTCCTGATTTCAGGGGAAATGCTTTCAATTTTTCACCATTGAGGGTGATGCTTGCTGTGGGTTTGTCATATATAGCTTGAACATAGGCAAAACACTCTCCGACATAAATCACAGCAGGATCCTCTATGACCCACATCCCAGAATTTTAGAAATAAAAGCAAAAATAAACAAATGGGACCTAATGAAACTTAAAAGCTTTTGCACAACAAAGGAAACTATAAGCAAGGTGAAAAGACAGCCCTCAGATTGGGAGAAAATAATAGCAAATGAAGCAACAGACAAAGGATTAATCTCAAAAATATACAAGCAACTCCTCCAGCTCAACTCCAGAAAAATAAATGACCCAATCAAAAAATGGGCCGAAAGAACTCAACAGACATTTCTCCAAGGAAGACATACAGATGGCTAACAAACACATGAAAAGATGCTCAACATCACTCATTATCAGAGAAATGCAAATCAAAACCACAATGAGGTACCATTATACGCCAGTCAGGATGGCTGCTATCCAAAAGTCTACAAGCAATAAATGCTGGAGAGGGTGTGGTGAAAAGGGAACCCTCTTACACTGTTGGTGGGAATGCAAATTAGTACAGCCACTATGGAAAACAGTGTGGAGATTTCTTAAAAAGCTGGAAATAGAACTGCCATATGACCCAGCAATCCCACTTCTGGGCATACACACCAAGGAAACCAGATCTGAAAGAGCCACATGCACCCCAATGTTCATCGCAGCACTGTTTATAATAGCCAGGACATGGAAGCAACCCAGATGCCCATCAGCAGACGAATGGATGAGGAAGCTGTGGTACATATACACCATGGAATATTACTCAGCCATTAAAAAGAATTCATTTGAATCAGTTCTAATGAGATGGATGAAACTGGAGCCCATTATACAGAGCGAAGTAAGCCAGAAAGATAAAGACCAATACAGTATACTAACACATATATATGGACTTTAGAAAGATGGTAACGATAACCCTATATGCAAAACAGAAAAAGAGACTCAGATGTATGGAACAGACTTGTGGACTCTGGGAGAAGGCGAGGGTGGGATGTTTCAGGAGAACAGCATTGAAACATGTATATTATCTAGGGTGAAATGGATAACCAGCTCAGGTTGGGTACATGAGACAAGTGCTCAGGCCTGGTGCACTGGGAAGACCCAGAGGGATTGGGTGGAGAGGGAGGTGGGAGGGGGGACTGGGATGGGGAATACATGTAAATCCATGGCTAATTCATATCAATGTATAACAAAAACTACTGTAATGATGTAAAGTAATTAGCCTCCAACTAATAAAAATTAAAAAAAAAAAAAAAAAAAACTTAACAGACTGGTGTTCTTACTGAAGTTCAATAGTTTTTTTTTTTTAATTGATGCATTTTAGTTTATTCTGTAACTTTGTTTAATTTCCAGTGTTCTGAACTTTTTTTTTGCTTTTTAATATTTTGCCAGTATTTAATTGCCCATATAGAGGAATTCATTCACTGAAGTCCTGAGTTTGATGTTCTTGACATTGGTTTGTTGACATCTCTCATTTTGATAGAAAAACAGTGTTCTTCTGAGACATTGCATTAATATTTATTATGTATATAAATTGTGGTTTGTAAATGACAGATAAAACATTAGTACTTTTTCCTCTTGCAGAAATTTTTAGGCATACATTTGGGACAATTATATTCTTTCCTTTTCAGGTTCCTGTTAGTTCTGATTCTGTAGACCCTTATGATGATACTGAGGTACAGTCTTTGACATGTCAGAGAGAATGCAGCAAAACTGTGAACACTGAAGCTTTAATGACAGTATTTCACCCTCAGAATTTGGAGACTCTTGATTCCAAAATGGTAGGAAAATAAAATATTTAAATCTATGGGTTGAAACAATTGATTAAAAATAAAAATGTTAGACTAGAAGGTATTGCAACTGAAAATTCTTCTTTTAGGTCTTGAAAAGATTTTCTAGCAGATACAAAATATGACTGTTATCTAGAATTAAGATGAAAGTTGAATCTTAGGTTTTATTTGCATAGATTTCTGACAGTCAATCCAAATTGGAGTGATTGGTGAGAATGATAGTTCAAAGTTTTACCTCCTGAGTGTCCTGATTTTCCCATTTTAACGTGAGTTTAGCTAAGAACTAAAATAGTAAATTAAATCTGTTATGCTCACATGGGTTTAGAAGATTTTTGTGATGACAGTGTTCCAGTGGTTAGCCCATCTGTGAATACCGATTTTTACTTTCTATGTTCTCATTTTCCATAGGTATTGTTTGTTGGTGAGGAAAGTTGTCAAGTTATTTGAAACTTAATTTCAAATTAAGTTAATTTCTCACCATGTTTAATTGGTTTGATTTTTTTTTTTTTGTTATAGTTGAAAGAAAAGATGAAGGAACAGTCCTGGAACATTCTGTTTTCAGAATGTGGACGTGGTGTTAGTATGTTTCGGACCAAAAAGACTCGAGATCTGGTTGTAAGAGGGATTCCAGAGACCTTAAGAGGAGAGCTCTGGATGCTTTTTTCAGGTATTACACTTATTCACTTTATTCATTTAACAGACATTAACTATTCCCCAATAAAAATAATTACAAAGATGGCTAGAACAAAGTCTTACTCATCATCCCATCTTGAGTTCAGATTAGTCAAAGAGAGTACAGTAGTTATGTGTACTTACCTTTATATACAGTGGACATCTAGGTTGCTTCCATGTTCTAGCTATTGTAAATAGTGCTGCAGTGAACAATGGGATACATGTGTCTCTTTCAGTTTTGGTTTCCTCAGGGTATATGCCTAGGAGTGGGATTGCTGGGTCATATGGTGGTTTTATTCCTAGTTTTTTTAAGGAATCTCCATACCGTCTTCCATAGTGGCTATATCAATTTATATTCCCACCAACAGTGCAAGAGCATTCCCTTTTTCTCCACACCCTCTCCAGCATTTATTGTTTGTAGACTTTTTGATGATGGCCATTCTGACCAATGTGAGGTGATATCTCATTGTAGTTTTGATTTGCATTTCTCTAATAATGAGCAATGTTGAGTATCTTTTCATATTTATTAGCCATCTGTATGTCTTCTTTGGAAAAATGTCTGTTTAGGTCTTTTCCCAGTTTTTGATTGTTTTTTTTTGTTTTTCTGGTATTGAGTTGTATGAGCTGCTTGTATATTTTGGAAATTAATCCTTTGTCAGTTGTTTCATTTGCTATTATTTTCTCCCATTCTGAGGGTTGTCTTTTCACCTTGCTTATAGTTTCCTTTGCTATGCAAAAGCTTTTAAGTTTAATCAGGTCCCACTTATTTACTTTTGTTTTTATTTCCATTACTCTAGGAGGAGAGTCATAGAGGATCTTGCTTTGATTTATGTCATTGAGTGTCCTGCCTATGTTTTCCTCTATGAGTTTTATGGTTTCTGATCTTACATTTAGGTCTTGAATCCATTTTGAGTTTATCTTTGTGTATGGTGTTAGGAGGTATTCTAATTTCATTCTTTTACATGTAGCTGTCCAGTTTTCCCAGCACCATTTATTGAAGAGGCTGTCTTTGCCCCATTGTATATTCTTGCCTCCTTTGTCAAAAATAAGGTACCCATAGGTGCATGGGTTTATTTCTGGACTTTCTATCTTGTTCCATTGGTCTATATTTCTGTTTTTGTGCCAGTACCATACTGTCTTGATGACTGTAGCTTTGTAGTATAATCTGAAGTCAGGAAGGTTGATTCCTCCAGCTCCATTCTTCTTTCTCAAGACTGCTTTGGCTATTTGGGGTCTTTTGTGTTTCCATATGAATTGTGAAATTTTTGTTCTAGTTCTGTGAAAAATGCCATTGGTAATTTGATAGGAATCACATTGAATCTGTAGATTGCATTTGGTAGTATAGTCATTTTCACAATATTGATTCTTCCTACCCAGGAACATGGAATATCTGTTTATGTCATCTTTGATTTCTTTCATTAGTGTCTTATAATTTTCTATGTACAGTTCTTTTGTCTCCTTAGGTAAGTTTATTCCTAGATATTTTATTCTTTTTGTTGCAGTGGCAAATAGGATTGATTCCTTAATCTTTCTGATTTTTCATTGTTAGTACATAGAAATGCAAGTGATTTCTGTGTATTGATTTTGTATCCTTCAACTTTGCTAAATTCACTGATTAGCTCTAGTAATGTTCTGATACTATCTTGAGGGTTTTCTATGTACAGTATCATGTCATCTGCAAACAGAGCTTTACTTCTTCTTTTCTGATCTGAAGTCTGTTAATTTCTTTTTCTTCTCTGATTGCTGTATAGTGTGAAGCTTTTCATTTTGTTTGTACTCAGATAACACTTGAGCATAGAGCTAAATTTAAAAGTAATCCAGTTCTTCATGTATATATGTAAGTTGTAGCTTTTATATATTCCTCTTCTTTTGTGTGTCAATGTAATCATCTATACAGGTGCTGTTAATGACATGGCTGCTAATCCTGGCTATTATGCTGAAGTGGTTGAGCAGTCCTTAGGGACCTGCAACTTGGCTACTGAAGAAATTGAACGTGATTTGCGTCGCTCCCTGCCTGAGCATCCAGCCTTTCAGAGTGACACTGGTATATCTGCTCTGAGGCGGGTGCTTACTGCTTATGCATTCAGAAATCCCAAAATTGGATACTGCCAGGTATGATGTCATTATGAGCTCAACTATTTACATGTTCCAAATGATAAAATCACCTCAAATCCAGCTCTACTAATAAGAACAGAGGTTGGGCTATGATTGATAGTGTATAATATTAACCTAAGAATGGTAGTAGAAATATTTAGAACTGATATTCCATTAATTCATTTCTCTTTTATATTTAACAAATATTCATTGAATTCCTGCTCTGTGAAAGATACTGTGCTGGGTACTCAGGACTACATAAAGCTGAATCAGATTAGAATCCTCCCCTTAAAAATATTTGGACTGGCAGGTATTAAAACAGATTCATTGGCAAATGAAAAGCAAATGAGACAGTTTATTAGAGAATATAAAGTCTCACCAGGATTCATAAAAGGAATAAGTTGGAGGAACAGAAAAGACTTCATGGAAGAAGTGGCATTTATAGGTCTTGAAATGCATGAATTTTGGATATATGGAGAAGGAATGAAAGACCATTCTAGATGAAGGGATCAGTGTAACCAGACACAGATAGAGGTAAATATGGAATATATATAGGACCATGTTCTGTTTTGGAGGAAATGGCAAACCACTCCAGTATCCTTGCCTGGAAAATCCCATGGACCGAGGAGCCTGGTGGGCTGCAGTCCATGGGGTCTCAAAGAGTCAGGCATGACTGAGTGACTGACAGAGACAGATGTTCTGTTTAGTGTAAGTGTAGAGTTAATGAAATGAAGTAACTAGGCAATTGGGCGGTGAGAGTGGAGAATCAATAAGGTAGATTGGGATAAGTCAAGAGTTTGATTTTACTTTGTAGACAGTGGGGGAATCATTGAAAAAATCCTTTAGGAGGACACTAAAGGGCATGCTTGACTGCTAATAAATAATTTCAAACAGATAATAACAAACAGACATTTACTTAAAGGAATAAACAGAGGAGAGCAAGTTTTCAGGTCAGTAGGTAGCTCTACTCCATGTGATTATTCAGAGGTATAGGATGACAGCAGGCTCTGTCATCTTCAAAATGTGCCTTCCACGGTGCTCTTTCATTGCCATTACTACTCACAGGAAGAAGGGAGAGAGCACAGAGAAACAATTATGGGAAATCATTTTGGCCAGGCCTGGAAGTTGTATACATCACTTCATCCACATATTATTGGAGGATTCTGGTCTCAGGTAACACATATTTATAAAGAAGTCTGCAAAAATCCCACACAATTACACGCACGTACATCCAGATACTATGGGAGAAAGGGAGACTGGATTATGATGACTAGCTAGCACTCTTAGCCACACATTTATTTATAATGAAGGTTCATCCAGTACTCATCACAATGAATGAAAATGGGCCAAGTTACATCTCTGTGAAATTTGAGAATTCCAAAAGTGAAGAGAAAATCTTTAAACTTCCCAGAGAAGGGAGAAATACATCACCAGAAAGGAAACAAAATTAGAATGTCACCAGAATCCTCAGCAGTAACTCTTAATGTAGTAAACAGTGAAACAATGCCTTTAAATCTTGAGGGAAAAATCTTTAACTTGGTATTCTATATTTAATCAAACGGTCAGTTAGATGTCAAATGCAAGCATTTAAAACATTTTTCTTCCATATATCCTTTCTTAAGAAGCTACTAGAATGTATGATTTTATAAAATAAGTTGTGTTGCCTGCGTGTGTACTCAGTTGTGTCTGACTCTTTGCAACCCCATGGATTGTAGCCCACCAGGCTCCTCTGTCCATGGAATTCTCCAGGCAAGAATACTGGAGTGGGTTGCCATGCCCTCCTCCAGGGGATCTTCCTGACCCAGGGATTGAACCCATGTGTCTCCTGTGTCTCCTGCATTGGCAGGTGGATTCTTTATCACTGAGTCCACCTGAGAAGCCCACAAAATAAGATGAGGAGGATGAAAAAAAGGAAGAGATGATTCTCAGAAAGAGGACATCAACCTAGGGAAGTAACAAGAAAACATGCCTTGAGAGCAGCTACTAAAGATTGAAGCAAGAGGCTGTGAAGAAACCAAAAGAAAATTTGAATCAGTACATCTACTCATATGTTCAGATATTTGAAAATTACAGGCCTTTTACAGAGGTAATTACAGTGTTTTACAGTCTCTGGTGGCTCAGTGGTCAAGAATCCACCTGCCAGTGTGTGAGACATGAGTTCAATCCTTGGATTGGGAAGATCCCCTGAAAAAGGAAATGGCATCCCACTCCAGTATTTTTGCCTTGTGAAATCCCATGGACAGAGGAGCCTGGTGGGCTATAGTACATGGGGGCGCAAAAAAAGTTGGACACAACTTACGACTAAACAACAACAACAACAACAAACCATTATGACTACATATCAATCCTATCTATCCATTGAAACTTATCAATAGAGAGGAAAGCTTGAAAAGTAATTTAAGTGAATGAATTATCTAAATAACAAGTATTTAGCCTGTTTTAGGGTCTCTGAAAGGTAAAAAAGAAGCATAATGCTTCTTTTCTCAAAGAGCTTACACTCACAAAGCCTGAGATATTATCTGTATGCAGTAGTTTTAGAGGCAGCTTCAAAGTAGGCAATACTCGATTTTTTATTTCTAAAAAATGAAAGCACAGTTAGAAACTTGGAGGGCCAGAGGAAAGTTACTGAGTTAGGTAACACTATGCGCACTATCATTCATGTGAAAATAAGTCGGCCATGGAGGTCAGACTGGCTAGGTTCATGCTGGACTCAAGAAGTAAGTTAAGTTTGTGTGAAGCAAGATCATGGTGAATCTTTTAAGTTTGGGAAAAGTTTGAATTTAATATGGTAAGCAGGTTTTATTGCTTGTTATAAAAAACCCAGGTGAACCATACTGACTCATTATGGCTGGCTGACTGGCTTTCTCTCTTCTTTATCATCTTTAAATTTTGTTTATCTTGTTATTGTTGAGTTGTAATGGTTCTTTATATATTTTGGATACTAATCCTTTATCAAATATAGTGTTTGCAATTTTTCTTCTACTCTGTGGATCGTCTTTTCATTTTCTTAATGGTACTCTTTGAAGCACAAAAGTTTTAATATTTACTTTTATGTTTTTCTTTTGTTGTTTGTGCTTTTTCTTTGTCATATCTAAGAAGCCATTGCCTAATCCAAGGTTAAAAAGATTTACTCCTATGTTTTCTTCTACGGGTTTATAGTTTTAATGCTTAAATTTAGGTTTCTGGACCCTTTTAATTTTCATGTGTAGTGTATGGAAAAGGTTCAGCTTCATTCTTTTACTTGTGAATAGCCAGTTGTCCCAGTGCCATTTGTTGAAAAAAACCAATCTTTTACTCACTGAATTGGAACCCAGCTGAAAATCAATTGACTATAAATGTTAGGGTTTATTTCTTGACTCAAAATTCTGTTCTATTGATTTATGTTTCTGTTCTTATGCCAATATCACACTGTGTTTTTTTATTGCAGCTGTGTAGTAAGTTTTGAAATTGGGAAATTTGAGTCCTTTAACTATTTTTCCAAAAATTATTTTGCCTTTTTTAGATCTCTTGCATTTCCATATGAATTCTAGGATCTGTTTGACAATTTCTGAAGAAAGCAAAAAAATCCTGATCTTCTAATCCATGAACACAGGATTTTTTTCTTTTCCCATTTAATTCTTTTTAGATTTTATTCAAGGTTGTTTTATAGTTTCCTATGTGGAAGGCTCTAGATTCTAACTTCCTTTGTTAATTTTATTTCTAAATTTTTTATTCTTTTTGACATTGTAATAAATGGAATTGTTTTCTTGATTTTATTTTTGGATTGCTCATTTGCCACTATATAGAAATACAGTTGATTTTTGTATATATTGATTTTCTATCCTGTAATCTTGCTGAGCTTATTAGTTCCAGTGGAGTTTTTCTTTTTTCTTTTCTTTTGTGGATTTCTTACTTAGGATTTTCTGTATACAAGATCATGGAATCTGAATAGTGAATATTTTTACTTCTTCCATTCCAACCTGGATGTCTTTTTCCCCTCTTTTTCTTGCCTGGTTGACTTGGCTGTAACCTTCAGGTACAATGTTGAAGAAAAGTGGTGAGAATGCGCATTCCTTTCTTGTTATTTATCTTAAAAGGAAGCAATCAGTCTTTCATCATTAAGTAGATGTTAGATGCGGGTGTTTTATAGATTCTCTTTATCATGTTGTGGAAGTTCCCTTATATTCCTAGTTCATTAAGTGTCTTGATCATGAAAGGGTAGTGGATTTTAAGTAATTTTCTGTGTCTGTTGAGATAATCATGTGACTTTTTCCCTTTGTTAGTAATATCATTGTTGACATGAAACAAATAGACAACCAGATATTTCTTCAGCAAAGATGGGTTAGGATGAGCAGAGATTTGGCAGTTTGGGGTCTACAACCATGGCGAGCCATAGGCAAGTCCCCTCATGGCAAGGGGAGGAGAAAACTTTTATAGAGAAGAAAAGGAAGTTGGAAGGGCTATAGTAAACTAAGAGTCCATAGCTCTGCATTGGCCTTGCCAGGAAAGAAAAGTCTTTTTCCTGTTAGTCTCTGCTGTAGTTGCAGAGCATGCAGCACCCCCTTTTGTTCTCCAAAATCTTTAATTGAAGTTTCCATTTGTTAATTTTTTACATTGTGTATTACTTTTGTTGTCATGTTTCACCACACTTGTATTGCCAGGATAAATCTTACTGGGTCATTATGTGCAATCCTTTTTTTTATAGACTATTGTGTTTGATTTTCTAGTATTCTGTTGGAGATTTTTGCTTTTATATTCATAAAATGTATTGATAATAATTTTCTTGTGATGTCTTTGTCTGGTTTTAGTGTCAGGGTGTGTCAGGGTGTCAAAGAATTGGGCTTCCCAGGTGGCGCTAGTGGTAAAGAACCGACCTGCCAATGCAGGAGACATAAGAGATGCAGGTTCGATCCCAGGGTCAGGAAGATCCCCTGGAGAAAAGAATGGCAACCCACTCCAATATTCTTGCCTGGAGAATCCCATGGACAGAGGAACCTGGCAGGCTATAGTCCCATAGGGTTGCAAAGAGTCAAACATGACTGAAGTGACTTAGCACGCATGTATGCACGTCAAAGAATGAACTTGGTAATGTTTCTTGCCCTCCCATTTGGTATTAATTCATCTTTAAATTGTGATAGAATTGGCCAATGAAACTATCTGTTCCTAGAGTTTTGTTGTAGAAAGTTTTTTTTTTTTAATTATTAGTTCAATATCTTTACTTATAATAAGTATTGTCAGATTTTTCTGTTTCTTCTTGAGTTGGTCTTGGTTTTTCTAGGAAATTGTCCATTTTATCTAGCTTGTCTAATTTTTTAGCATAGAGTTGTTCCTTGTATTCCCTTAATAATCCTTTTTATTTCTGTTAATGTTGGTAGTAATGTTCTCTATTTCTTGATTTTAATTTGAGTTAGTCTCTCTGTCTCTATTTTTTGTCGTTTTGGTTAGGTTACCTAAAGGTGTTTCAGGTTTTTGAATCTTTCTAAAGAACCAGCTTTTGATTTTGTTGAGTTTTCCCTATTTTTTCTATTCTCTATCACTTCCTGTTTGTACAGAGCCTCAAGATTAGCCAGGGATAAGAGCTTAGGGCTTTTTCTGTTCTTTCCTGAATGTGCATAGAGCTCTGGGCAGGCATAAAGCCATATCATGCACTTGGCCTTCTAGATTCCCCGGAATAAATTAGAGCTTTCCAAAGCCCCCCATGAGTGTCTCGTTCTCCAGCTTTTCATTTTCACCCCTCTTATTATTAGCCTGTTGTTTGGCCCAAGTGTTATCCATTACCTCAGGAAGCCACATGTTCAACAACTGCTTCTGATTTTTTCAAGGAAAGGCTGTTTGCCTTGGGTAAGCTTTGTGTTAGGTCAAATAAAGGCAGCCTTGTGAGTGCAGTTTTCTAGGAAACAACCAGATAGGTCAAATAATGACAGTTCACTGCGAATGGGATTTTGGAGGCACTTCAGCCCCATTCTGTTTCCTCCCATGGCTGCTAGGTGCTGAGTGTTGGTTTTTCAGGCGTCTGTGAAGCTCCGGAGGGGTGGGACTTGGACAATTTAAAATGCCACAGAGTTCACTGTTTTTACTGAGATTCAGCCATTTTATTAACTAATGCTTCCTGACTTGCTGTAAGCTTTTGGTGAACTTTCAAAGTTCTGAAAAATTGATTTTGATGATTTTTGCTAGTGTTCTTATTGCTTTTACTGAGGAAAGCTTTTTTCAGAGGGCCTTACTCTGCCATTTTCACTGATGCTGCTCCCATTATGGCTTCTTAAACAGGAAAGTGATGGAGTGAAAACCGAACTTGAAGTCAGATATTGCTCCAGGTCTGACAAAGGATTGATATACTTAATATACAAATCTATAAGAAAAGTATTGAGTTATATAAAATGAGCAATGGACATGAAAAGATTAGTCACAGAAAAAAATTACAGATAATAAAGTTTAAAAAAGAAGGTTCAATCTCAAAGAAAGTCAAATTCAAACCATGACATACTATTTTCACTATCAAATCAGTAAAGGCAATTATAATTGTCACAGTTCTTAGTATTGGCAAAGGCACAGGGAAGTAAACATTCAAATACTGTAAGTCAAGAATATAAATTGGTACAGTCTTTCTGGAATACAATTTGGCAGTAATATCAAGTCATTTAAAAATAATATTAATTGACCAAATAGTTTAATTTCTATGTATCTTTACTGAGCAAATAGTAAGCTACTTGGATGAAGATTTACATATAGAAAAATTCATTAACAGTGTTATATATAATACTGAAACACTAAAATCAGCCTAGATGTCCAATAATAGTAGAATAGCTAAATCATTTATAGTATATTACACTTATTAGATTTTTTACAGTTATTAAAATACTATTTTAGAAAAGCTATTTGATGATTTTATGGCATTGAAAATGTATAATATAATGTTAAGTGAAAAAACCAAACTTTAATATACAGTTTGGTCTAAATTTTAGAAGGTCTAAATTTTAGAAGGCGGAAAAGAAAATAAAAACACGGAAAAGAGTACATCAACTCATTAACAGTGGTGATCTCTGGCTAAGTAGGATGCAAGAGGTTTGATTTTCTTCACACCTTTCCATTCTTTCCAGATTCTATACATTATATTATCTTTACAGTAGGGGCTGTGACCAAATGTTGTATAAAAGTAATGATCTGACATTAGTATGGAAGATAGATTAGAAGAAAGTTAGTGTGGTAATGAGAATGGAGAGGTTAAAGCAAATCTAAAAGACATTTTAGGAATTCCCTGGTTGTCCAGTGGTTATGGCTCTGCAGTCCCACTGCAGGGGGCACAGGTTCAATACCTGATGGGGGAAGTAAGATCCCACATTCCATGTGGTGCAGCCAGGAAAATAAATACATAAAAATAAAAGACTTCTTATAAGAAGAAACCCTAGGCTATGAAGACAAATTGGATGTGGTAGATAAAGGGTTTCTAGCATGATCAAATGCATTGGGGAAGGAAATGGCAACCCACTCCAGTGTTCTTGCCTGGAGAATCCCAGTGACAGCAGAGCCTGGTGGGCTGCCGTCTATGGGATCGCACAGACTTGGACACGACTGAAGCGACTTAGCAGCAGCAGCAGCAACATGATCGAAATTAAGGTAGCAAAGAAAATGCTATTTAATAGAAGAAAGAAGATTTAGTTTTAGACACAATTGAGAATGACATTTAAGGGATGTTACACTGTGGGTAGATGAAAATACAGATGACGTTTGTTTTTCCAATCTTAATATGTCCTCAGTTCAGTTCAGTTCAGTTGCTCAATCATGTCCAACTCTTTGCAACCCCATGAACTGCAACATGCCAGGCCTCCCTGTCCATCACCAACTCCTGGAGTTTACTCAAACTCATGTCCATTGAGTCAGTGATGTCATCCAACCATCTCATCCTCTGTCGTCCCCTTCTCCTCCCACCTTCAATCTTTCCCAGCATCAGGGTCTTTTTCAATGAGTCAGTTCTTTGCATCAGGTGGCCAAAGTATTGGAGTTTCAGTGTCAACGTCAGTCCTTCCAATGAATATTCAGGACTGATTTCCTTTAGGATGGACTGGTTGGATCTCCTTGCAGTCCAAGGGACTCTCAAGAGTCTTCTCCAACACCACAGTTCAAAAGCATCAATTCTTCAGCGCTCAGCTTTCTTTATAGTCCAGCTCTCACATCCATACATGACTACTGGAAAAACCATAGCTTTGACTAGATGAACCTTTGTTGGCAAAGTAATGCCTCTGCTTTTTAATAGTGCTGTCTAGGTTGGTCATAACTTTTCTTCCAAGGAGTAAGTGTCTTTTAATTTCATGGCTGCAATCACCATCTGCAGTGATTTTGGAGCCCAAAAAAATAAAGTCTGTCACTGTTTCCATTGCTTCCCCATCTATTTGCCATGAAGTGATGGGACCAGATGCCATGATCTTAGTTTTCTGAATGTTGAGTTTTAAGCCAACTTTTTCACTTTTCTCTTTCACTTTCATCAAGAGGCTCTTTAGTTCTTCTTCACTTTCTGCCATAAGGATGGTGTCATCTGCATATCTGAGGTTATTGATATTTCTCCTGGCAATCTTGATTCCAGCTTGTGCTTCATCCAGCCCAGTGTTTCTCATGATGTACTCTGCATATAAGTTAAATAAGCAGGGTGACAATACACAGCCTTGATGTACTCCTTTCCTGATTTGGAACCAGTCTGTTGTTCCATGTCCAGTTCTAACTGTTGCTTCCTGACCTGCATATAGATTTCTCAAGAGGCAGATCAGGTGAAGAATTTTGAAGAATTTTCTTGAAAAATTTTCCACAGTTTGTTGTGATCCACATAGTCAAAGGCTTTACCATAGTCAGTGAAGCAGAAGTAGATGTTTTTCTGAAATTCCCTTCCTTTGCCTATGATCCAATGGATATTGGCAATTTGATCTCTGGTTCCTCTGCCTTTTCTAAATCCAGCTTGAACATCTGGAAGTTCACGGTTCACGTACTGTTGAAGCCTGGCTTGGAGAATTTTGAGCATTACTTTGCTAGCGTGTGAGATGAGTGCAACTGTGTGGTAGTTTGAACATTCTTTGGCATTGCCTTTCTTTGGGATTGGAATGAAATTGACCTTTTCAGTCCTGTGGCCACTGCTGAGTTTTCCAAATTTGCTGGCATATTGAGTGCAGCACTTTCACAGCATCATCTTTTAGGATTAGAAATAGCTCAACTGGAATTCCATCACATCCACTAGCTTTGTTTATAGTGATGTTTCCTAAATCCCAGTTGACTTTGCACTCCAGGATGTCTGGCTCTAGGTGAGTGATCACACCATCGTGGTTATCTGGGTCATGAAGATCTTTTTTGTATCATTCTTCTGTGTATTCTTGCCACCTCTTCTTAATATCTTCTGCTTCTGTTAGGTCCATACCATTTCTGTCCTTTATTGTGCCCATCTTTGCATGAAATGTTCCCTTGGTATCTCTAATTTTCTTGAAGAGATCTCTAGTCTTTCCCATTCTATTGTTTTCCTCTATTTCTTTGCATTGATCACTGAGGAAGGCTTTCTTATCTCTCTTTGCTATTCTTTGGAACTCTGCATTCAGATGGGTATATCTTTCCTTTTCTCCTTTGCCTTTTTGTTTCTCTTCTTTTCACAGCTATTTGTAAGGCCTCCTCAGACAACCATTTTGCTTTTTTGCATTTCTTTCTCTTGGGGATGGTCTTGATCCCTGTCTCCTGTACAATGTCATGAATCTCCATCCATAGTTCTTCAGGCACTCTGTCTATCAGATCTAATCCCTCAAACCTATTTCTCACTTCCACTGTATAGTCAAGTCATAAGGGATTTGATTTAGGTCATACCTGAATGGTCTAGTGGTTTTCCCTACTTTCTTCAGTTTAAGTCTGAATTTGGCAATGATCTGAGAAAGTATGTATTTTTTAAGACTTGTGCTAATTTATACTTTTTACTCATTGAAATTAGTCTAAATTAGAGAGGTTTTACTTAACTATGTTCTATGTTCATCATGTTACTATTTCATTTTCCTGGAATTTACCGTGTAAAATAACTGATTAGCAAATGATAGACTGATTTCAACTTGTTTTGCTTTGGACTGGCTCAGAGTTCTCATGTTTCCATTATGATTACTCTCATAGTTGTTGTTATTGCTGAAAACTGCTATATTTGAACAAGAGATGTAATTATTACCCAAGCAACATTTATGTTTTATTTTTCTATGAATTTTAGGCAATGAATATTTTGACTTCAGTGTTGCTTCTGTATGCAAAAGAGGAAGAGGCTTTTTGGCTTCTGGTTGCTGTATGTGAACGAATGTTACCTGATTATTTTAATCGTCGAATCATTGGTAAAAAAAAAAAAAAGCACACACACATGTATACATATACAAACACATATTTCTTTTCTAAAGACTTTATAGGCCTCTTGTCTATCCAGTTACCTATCAAATGGAAGAACTGATCAATTAATTTTTTGAAATGTATAAAATGTAAGCAATATCAAGATACCACATTCACTGGCATGCTCAAGAGATGAGCTTCTTGCACTCGACATATGATTGGAAAGATTGCTTAATATATTGCTTTTTAAAAAGAAAGTACCTGACCTGTTTCTTTATACAATTAAAGTTTTAAGTTTACTGTTCTTAAGTTTTCTGAATGAGATTTTAATCAGCTTAAAATATCTACATTTTTATGAATTTTATAGATATATGCAAGCTTGAAAAGAAGGATCAAGTTCTTAGTTTGTTAATTATATAATATTTTCTTCGGTCATCAAATATTTATAGATCTGTGATCCCTTACTTTAAAACCGTAGGTGGTCTTTCCTTTGTACCTTCATAATCCTTCTGTCTGCTTCAGTTATGGCTCAGCTTGTAAAGAATCTGCCTGCAATTCAGGAGACTGTGTTTCAATCCCTGGGGTGGAAAGATCCCCTGGAGAATGGAAAGGCTACCCACTCCAGTATTTTGGCCTAGAGAATTCCATGGACTGTATAGTCCAAAGAGTCAAACACAACTGAGCAACTTTCGCTAAGTCTTCTGTATCATGGCTAGGTCACTGATTATATTATCTTGTGTTATAGTTATTTGTGTATTTATCTTACGTTCGAATAGAGATTAAACTCTCTGAGGATGAGAACATTTTAATTAATTGGTGTATCTCTTATAGCACCTAGTACAGGTTTCTGCACATAATAAAGATTCTATAAGTAACTGTCAAATGAATATGAATTGAGTTTCTCAAGTGCTTCTTAATGCATGATACTGCTATCAGATAAAGAGATGTGTGAAATATAGAAAAGACACTGAAGAAGTTCATAATTTAAGGAAGAGAAATGAGATATATCAGCCTACTAATAGTAGTAGGAAGGTATTGAAAACAAGTCCTTTTGAAAGGTGTTCATTTTTAAATTTCTTTTTATGTTCTCCAGGTGCCTTGGTGGATCAGGCAGTCTTTGAAGAACTTATCAGAGATCACCTTCCCCAGCTGACTGAACATATGACTGATATGACATTCTTTTCCTCAGTTTCTCTCTCATGGTTCCTCACACTTTTTATTAGTGTGCTACCTATTGAAAGTGCAGTGAATGTGGTGGACTGTTTCTTCTATGATGGAATAAAGGCCATTTTACAACTGGGATTGGCAATACTTGACTATAACTTAGACAAACTGCTGGCATGTAAAGATGATGCTGAGGCCGTGACAGCTTTAAATAGGTAATGTGAAAACCATAACATTTAAATCTGGAGAACCTCTTAGAGATTATGTTGCTCAAGCCCTTTATTTTATAGGCGAAGAAACTGATCCCTGAAAACATTATATAATTGGTCCAAAGTCACAAAGCTAGCTAGTTGAATGAAAAAGCTAAGCCTAAAGTCCACTCCTCTGTTTCCAAATAGAATATAACAAAAATCAGTTTGAAGGAAACTGCTAGGTTATATACACATTTACACTAATATTGTTGATTCAATATGCTGAGACTTTCATAGTCCCTGTTTGAGCTATAAAGTGTATAAGAGTAATTTGAGGGGGGAAAGTTGGTTGATAATATTAAATATACAGTGGGGGAAATTGTTCTGGTTTTTAGGTATTTTCAGTTACATAGATTGAGCTTTATTTTCCTGGTGCCTTTTCTGTGAATTCTATTTTGTATTAAAGCACATATATGGAGATGTGTGTGTGTGTGTGTGTGTGTATGTATACACTAGGTATATGTTGAATGAATATATGAATATTTGGATAACTGTTGTAATGATGCATCAGATCCCATTTATGTACAGAATAAAGTGTAAACACCTCACTCTGGCATTTTGAACTCTCAATGTTAAGGCTTCAATGTATCTTTCTTAAATTATTTCTCCTTACATGCTTCTACATGCCCTAAATTCCATCTTAGTAAGTCTACCTCTGAAGTCATTTCATCACCATCCCATCTCTCACTCCCATGTCCTCCTAATTCCCAACCATCTTTAAATTCTACTTCTTCATCAAACTGTCCCTTGTCCTCTCAGTTGAAATTAACCTTTGACTAACTAGGGAGAAATTAATTGTCATGTTCTCTGCATGTCTCTGCATACTTCTACTAATTCTGTATTACTGTCACTTTTGGATAGGTTCTTCAACAATGTCACTAATAAGGATAGCCCACTGCCTTCAAGTGTGCAGCAGGGTTCAAATGTAAGTGATGAAAAAAGCAGTCATATTAGAGTGGATATTACAGATTTGATTAGAGAATCTAATGAGGTAAGTTTTTCTTATTCCATAAATATAATTACATAGAGTATTTAAAATGATAGGTACTATAGCTATATCTCTAGAGTAGTATATTGAGAGTAAGATAATAATACAAGTAAAGATGTAGTAATTTAAAATCTGACTTCAATTTAAAAATGAGTTCTGTGAACTGTTCCTCAGTTATATAGCTTCCTCTGCTTCAGTTTGCTTTTCATTAAATGAAATTACTCACATGATTTCACAAATAATGACCACTTTTAAATATTTATCACTATATTTAAAGGTGAAAATATTCTCTTCTTAGAGCCTAAGAATTTTTACCAATGTTCTTGTACTTAGTCTAGGCCCATAGTAGATGGAATGCTCTCCTGCAAATATATAGAAAAACTGAAATGTGGGAGGTGAAAATTTGCATAATCACTGAACAAGTTGGGAAAATAACTAGAAATAGAACCAAAGCCTCTGAGAATTGAATCTGATGAAATCCAACTATAAGAGAAGTGGGTGTTTATTATGAATGAGTATCCACTGAAATCATATTTCTTACAGAAATATGGTAATATTCGCTATGAAGATATACACAGCATGCGCTGTCGAAACAGGTTGTATGTGATACAGACCCTAGAGGAAACGACAAAGCAGAATGTGGTGAGTATCCACCGAATGGGGGAAACCAATTGGAATAACGTTTTTTTTCCTCAACTTCTTTTAAAAAATTACCATTTCATGTGAAGAAAATAAAATAACTATACATTTGAGCTAGAGTCTTGTCACAGCTTAGCTTACTGTAAATTTTTTGAGAGGAAATAAGTGATTTTCTTCTGGTTGAAATGTATTGGTTTCTCCAAGATGTTTTGTGTTATTTGACCTTTAGTATTGAATGCTATGATGTTGGCATTTAAGCATAACATGTTTGTGATGTACTTTATCAAGAAGAACAGCTGACCTACATAATAATCTAGTTTGCTAGTATATATTATTAACCTTGGATACTCAAGATAAAGTATAAAAGGTACAAAACAATGTGTTTTAAGTAATCTTTTTTTAATATTTGGATGATTACATTAGAAGCTGTTAATATTGATTTTCTCTAGTGAGTGGGATTAATAGATTGCTGGTTGAAAGAGGGAGCATTTTACTTTGTTGAAAGAATTCTTCTGGAGTAGAACATGGCAACCCACTCCAGTATTTTTGCCTGGAAAATTCCACGGACAGAGGAGTCTGGCGGTTTACAGACCATGGGATTGCAAGGAGTCAGTCATGCCTTAGCAACTGAACATGCACATATGCACATGAATCTTCTGTACTGTTCAAGCTTTTATCATGAGAATATATTGTTTTTGTAAACCTACTTAAAGATTAAGTCATCAGATATACAAATCTGGGAAAATTAACATTTCTGAATACATACTCATTGTGAATAATTCAAACATATAGAAATGTAAAAAAGTAAAACCTACCTACTCTAGGAATAATCGACATTTAAAATGATTCGGCATGTGTCCTTCCAGATCTTTTTTCTAAATATCTATAGACATACATATCTATGTGTGTAAGGGAGGGGTGAGAGGGACATTATAGTTTTCTAAGTGAGATCATACCATTTAGTTGCATGTTCTGCAACTTAACTTTTTTCACTCAGAAATATATCACAGTCATTGCATATCATTGTATAACTCACTTTTCTTAATGTGCTGAATAGTATACCACAGTATGGATATGCTATACTTGACTTAACTATTCCTTGTTGATATGCATTTAGTATGTCTACTCCCTTTCATTTCATTTTATTTTATTTTTTGCTCTTACAAGTAATACCTTATTTAAATCGCATGGGTTTGAACTGTGCAGATTCGCCTACACGTGGATTTTTTTCAATGAACATGTACTTTAGTACTACAGGATCCATGGTTGGTCGAATCTGCAGATGCAGAACCATGGATATGAAGGGGCAACTATAAAGTTATATGAAGATTTTTTTTATTTATTCATTTTTGACTGTGCTTGGTCTTTGTTGCTCTGCATGAGCTTTCTCTAGTTGTGGTGTGTGGGCTTTTCATTGCAGTGGCTTCTCTTGTGGAGCATGGGCTCTAGGTTTTAGTACTTGTGGCACTTGAGCTAAGTAGTTGCAATTACTGGGCTCTAAAGCACAGGCAAAGTAGTTGTGGCACACGGGCCTAGTTGTTCCAGACATGTGGGATCTTCCCAGATCAGGGATCAAACCTGCGTCTCCTGCGTTGGCAGGTGGATTCTTTACCACTGAGCCACCAGGGAAGCCCTATATGCAGATTTTTGACTGTGGAAGGTCAGCACCCTTAACCCCCATGTTTTTCAAGGGTCAACTGTATTTCTAATCTTACACATTTGTAAAAATGTTTCTATAAGGTGGATTCTTGGAAGTGGCAGCTGGGTCAAAGGGTATGCCCATTTAAAAATTGACAAGTCCTGCTCAGTTGTCTTCTAAAAGATTTGTATCAAATTATAATCCCACTGATAGTATGTAAAAATGCCCTTTTCCCCACATTCCCACTAGTGTTACTTACTAAAAAGTATTAGTGGTGTTAATTCTTTGTCAGTTATATTTGTGGCTAATATTTTCCCCCAATCTTTTTTCTTTAATTTTTTATGATGTATTTCAGGGTGTGTAAGTTTCAAAATTTTATGTCGTCAAATCTCTTTCTTCTTACATATTGTGTGGGTTTCATGTCAAACTTAGCAAGGCCTTCCCCATATAAAATTATATAATTTATAAACACACTTTCTCATATTAGCTTTTAATACTGGTATCACTTTTTTTAAAAACATTTAGATCTTTAATACACCTAAAGTATATATTTTGTTAATAGTGTGATACAGGACGCTAATGGTATTTTTTCCAGCTGAAACAATCCATTTTTTGAATACCATTTATTAAATAGTCCATCCTTTCTATACTCTGCCTTTTTCATATGCTAAATACTTACATACATACATGGGTTTATTTCTGTAGTTTCTTTTTTTCCCTATAACACCACACTGTTAATTATTGTGGCTTTATAATCCATTTTGAAATCTGGTAGTGTGCTTAGTCACTCAGTCATGTCTGACTGTTTGTGGCCCCGTGGACTGTAGCCCACCAGGCTCCTCTGCCCATGGAATTTTCCAGACAAGAATACTGGAGTGGGTTGCCATTTCCTACTCCAGGGGATCTTCTCGACCCAGGGATTGAACCTGTGTCTCTTGCATCTCCTGCATTGGCAGGCAGATTCTTCTCCAGTGAGCCAGCAGGGAAGCCCTTTTTAAAATCCATTTGAATGATGTCTTTTTAAATGTACTTTAGTATAAAATTTTATTATTTTCATCATATAGATCTTACACATTTATTATTGGGTTTGTCTCCTGTGTAGTTTATGGTTTTGTTACTAATATGAATGAGATCTTTTTTCCTTTATATTTTCTAATTCATTTATTATAGTGTATATAAAACCTATTGATTGCTACATGTTGCTTTTTTAATGACTGTGTTACTGACTCTCATTAATTCTGATTTTTTTCAGTTGAATTTCTGAATAGACAGGCATATCTTTTCTAGGCTTAAGAGTTTTGACCCTTCCTAATATGTATACCTCTTTTAGATTTTTATTTGTATTATTGTAGTAGGTAGAATCTTCAGAGAAGTATTAAATAATAGCAGTAGAAGCAAGCTTCCTTGTTTCATTCTGGAATTTAATAGAAGTGCCTCTGGTATTTTATTAAGTATGATGTTTGCTGTTAATTTTTGAAGGACTCTTTTTAATCAAATTTAGTAGTTTCATTTAGTTTCTAGGTTAAGAGATTTGGGACATTTAAAAAATCAATATTGAGTGTTAACTTTGATCAAATAATTTTTCCATATCTTGAAATTATATATTTTTCTACTTTATTAATATAGAATACATTAAAGAATTCCTAGATTGAACTTCTGTTTAATTCTTGAGATGAATCCTATTTGTTCATGTTGTGTTATTCTTTTAATACTCTGCTTTGAGGGTTTTCCTGAATAGTTTAGCTAGGTTCTTTACATATGTTAAAGTGACATTGACTTACAGTGTGTGTGTGCTAACTTTTTTTTCATATTAGAATTGTACTCTTGTCATAGAATGGAGTTTTGAATAAATCATATTTTTCTATGTGCTGGGACAGTTTAAACTACATAGAAATTACCTAGTATCTGAAAGTTTGAGATGAACCTGTAAAACCATCTGGATCTGCTGCCTTTGGTGGGCATTTGATTACTTTTTCAGTTCTATCTATTCAGAACTTGTTCTTTCTGAGTTAATTTTAGTCATTTATATTTTTATAGAGATTACCCATTTCATCTAGATTTTCAGATATATTGTTTTACAGCTTGTGTAACTCATTGAACAGATAATGTTACTTTCTATATGCTGGACACAATAATTTATATGTCTATGTTTATAGTATTCTTTTCCTTCTCAATGATATTTATTCATGCTTTCTTTTATCAAACTTGCCATATATTTATTTTACCTATTTAGTTTATAAACTCTTTGCTTTATTTATGTAGTATACTTTTTTTTAGTTACTCCTGTTTCATTAATTCTAGCCTTTATCTTTACCCTTGCTTTAAAATTTCTTAAATACCAAAATCATTGTACCATCAGTGCTTATTCTTCCTGGAGAAGAATTATTCTTTCTAGTAGAATGATGTTGCATATTTTATTCTAGTAGAATTTTATTCTAGTAGAATGATGTTGCATATTTTCTGAGATTATTCATTCTTGGGTTACGTTTTCTTGGCACAGAGAGGGAATGTACATCTCCCAGTGCCTTTGAAGTGTTTAATGACAACCCCACAGGGTGACTTGACAAATTGCCTATGTAGTAAGACAGGAATATATGGAAAAAAAACATAGAATACTGTGGGTTATATTTCAGTTAGTTCAGTTCAGTCACTCAGTCGTGTCCGACTCTTTGTGACCCCATGACTGCAGCATGCCAGGCCTCCCTGTCCATCACCAACTCCCGGAGTTTACCCAAACTCATGTCCTATTGAGTCAGTGATGCCATCTAACCATCTCATCCTCTGTCGTCCCCTTCTCCTCCTGCCTTCAATCTTTCCCAACATCAGGGTCTTTTCAAATGAGTCAGCTCTTCGCATCAGGTGGCCAAAATATTGGAGTTTCAGCTTCAACATCAGTCCTTCCAGTGAACACCCAGGACTGATCTCCTTTAGGATGGACTGGTTGGATCTCCTTGCAGTCCAAGGGACTCTCAAGAGTCTTCTCCAACACCACAGTTCAAAAGCATCAATTCTTTGGCGCTCAGCTTTCTTTATAGTCCAATTCTCACATCCATGCATGACTACTGGAAAAACCATAGCTTTGACTAGATGAACCTTTGTTGACAAAGTAATGTCTCTGCTTTTTAATATGCTGTCTAGGTTGGTCATAACTTTCCTTCCAAGGAGTAAGTGTCTTTTAATTTCATGGCTGCAATCACCATCTGCAGTGATTTTGGAGCCCAGAAAAATAAAGTCACTGTTTCCCCATCTATTTGCCATGAAGTGATGGGACCAGATGCCATGATCTTAGTTTTCTGAATGTTGAGCTTTAAGCCAACTTTTTCACTCTCCTCTTTCATTTTCATCAAGAGGCTCTTTAGTTCTTCACTTTCTGCCATAAGGGTGGTGTCATCTGCGTATCTGAGGTTATTGATATTTCTCCCGGCAATCTTGATTCCAGCTTGTGCTTCATCCAGCCCAGTGTTTCTCATGATGTACTCTGCATATAAGTTAAATAAGCAGGGTGACAATATACAGCCTTGACGTACTCCTTTTCCTGTTTGGAACCAGTCTGTTGTTCCATGTCCAGTTCTAACTGTTGCTTCCTGACCTGCATACAGGTTTCTCAAGAGACAGGTCAGGTGGTCTGGTATGCCCATTTCTTTCAGAATTTTCCACAGTTTATTGTGATCCACACAGTCAAAGGCTTTGGCATGGTCAGTAAAGCAGAAATAGATGTTTTTTCTGGAACTCTCTTTCTTTTTCGATGATCCAAGGGATTATATTTACAGACATTAACTGGCCGTCCTCTGGTGGCTATCTCTGGGTATGAAGAGACCAAGGTCAAATTACATATCAGAGTAGAATTGAACTATACTCTATGCACAGCTTTTTTAAAGGACAAAGTAGGTACATTTACCTTTTGTTATTCCTTAAAGTTTAAAATATTGTATTCTGGCAGAGGGAGTTTTCTAAATGGGTTCAAAGAGAATTTCTATACCAAAGTGTTAAATTCTAAATTGCTTTAAATCTTTTTAAAGTTGCGTGTTGTATCACAAGATGTGAAATTGAGCCTTCATGAACTGGATGAACTTTATGTCATCTTTAAGGTACTCTTTTTCTTCTTTAAATGAAAAATAATATTCTTAGCAGAATTTTAATACAACCACCCAACTATTTTATCTTTAATTATTTTAGTGGACAGGTTTAAAAAAAAGTTATGAAGTTCCTTTGTCTGATTTAATGACTTTTCTCTTTTTCTCCATTTTTCAAATAGAAAGAGTTATTTTTTTCTTATTATTGGTGTTTGAGTTCTCCAATATTGAAGCACCATGATCCCAGTCTGCCATATTTGGAGCAGTATCAGATTGACTGCCAACAGTTCAGAGTGTTGTATCACTTGTTGAGTCCCTGGGCTCATTCTGCAAATAGAGATTCACTAGCTTTATGGACATTCAGATTGTTGGATGAAAACTCTGACTGCCTTATCAACTTCAAAGAATTCTCCTCTGCAATTGGTAGGATGATGTCCAATAACTTTTCTTTTTTAAAGCAGAAAAATAAAGGTACCCCTAGAAATACTTAGTACTGCCTATCATTGCCAATTTATTGTCAGATTTTATCAGCCTGATTTACACTATCTCTAGCTTTAGCAATAACTGGACCATTTTCTTTGTTACTAAATCTAAATATTTCATCTCATCTTTACCCAACCCTCCCAGAAAAAACAAGCTGTTAGATGTGGTTGTTTTAATGGTTAACATGAAGGAAGAGAATGTCCTGATTTCCCCACCTTCAGACATATGGATTTTTCAGGAGGATGGTCTACCTCAGTAAAAATGCCACTGCATAGCCTAGAAAAGTGGTAGAGAAACAGTCAACAAATATTTTGTCCACCAGTTATATTGTTCCTTTGCTTTTCCAGACACCCTAACGTGCTTTCTTATCAGGGATTGCCTTTTGAAGAAGAAGGAGTTCTCTCCTCTGATGAAACATTCAAAAGAAAAAGTAAATTTTAGATTGGGGTTGGGGAGAGAGTTCAGTAGGAGAGCATTTTATTTATCCCTTTATTTTGCTTATATACTTCAAGGAGAGAATCTGGCCTACTGGGTGTTGGTTAACTGATAGTTTAAGTAACAGAAGGTTTCTGAATCCTGGCTCATATCTGTGTCTTAATTTATCTGTGTTGCTGTAATTGATTGAATGTTCTTTGGCTGTGATTATTTTCAATTTAATTTTATTGAACAGACATAATGTACAATGGAAGTTTTACTGAGAAGCTTAAGCTGCTTTTTAAGCTGCATATTTCTCCAGGTAAGAGTTAATAGTTGTTAGTGATGTATAGAAGTTGACTCTATGCATCAATTATACTTTTTAACAAGTATAATTACAGATATCATTCCATTTTAATGAATAATATAATTTTCCATGTGGTATAAGGTCATCAGTCTGTGAATCATGTTAGCAATATTTTTGCTAATATATAGTTACACTGAAATCTGCAAAGGAGATTCTGTGCAACAGATAGGTTCATAGATTTCCTTCCTGTTAGTGGTCAGTCAATTTAATAAGTAGTTTATGTGTAAGAACTGTCTATCACTTGAATATTGGCATAATGTTGAATTTTTATTGTTGTTGTCATTAGACAGTAGAATTTAACTTTAGACAAACTGCCAAACTTGTGAAATACTACAAATTATTCAGAAAAGTGAGACCAGGCAGCAAGGGATATTAAACATTTGGAGGAGGAAACAAAATAAAAACTACCATTTATTGAGCACTTGTTCTGTTCAGGCATTTATATGAGTTCTTTTATTTAATTCTCATGATATCCTTGAAAGGTGGTATTATCTGTCCAATTTTGACAATATGGAAACTAAGAGAAAGATTAAATTTGCTGAAGACAACATATCTAATAAATTGCTTAGCTGGAATTCAGACTAAGGTTTGACTCCAAAACTCAGACTTCTTTCTGTTCTACCGTACTGCCTTACTGTTACCACATCAGTTCTATTTAAGTGTTTCCCTATGAGCTCAAGAGGCTGCCTTTGCCAGCTTGATCCATAATTGGGAATCTAGTCTTAAACTTTAAAGGAACATTGCAAAAGTACCTTTTAGCTTAAATAGGGAGATTCACCAAAAAAAAAAAAAAAATTAAAAAGCACCTCATAATTTGTCTAAAACTACACCTGAGGTCTCTTTTAAAGTCTTGCCAGGATAGCTGGGAACCATTCTTTACCACACCAAAAATCTAAAGTCATGTTTAACCTTCACAAACTCAAATCACAAACACAGTGTTAAAAACCAAAGACAAATCAAATAATAATTTAACTGTGAAGGACTTTACATTGTCAAGTCAAATTGTCATTAGATTGTCTAATATTGTAATGGAATGAATATGATTTTCCATAGAAGGATCAAAAATAGATAAAACACTGTATATCTGTTAGAGCACTCAGTTTCATGTTTTCCTTATTATTAATGATGTTTTTAAATGACTGCAGTAACATTTTCAGAGACTGCGTGTCATATTTTTAAATTTCAACTTGTAATGGCTCTTGGAAAACTGTTAAAAAGCAAGTAATTTGGAGAAATAAGAGAATTCAAAGTGATCAAATACTTCTTGTTAAAATATTTGCTATAGAGTAGAGTAGTACCACTTCCATACTTCTTCACATATGTCTTTCTTTTACAGGGACCCTTTGTTTAATTCTCTGTCCCCAGATTTAATTGATCCATTATAGGACCTGTTTCTGTCTCTCATTGTTGCAAATATGATCTGGATTATCTATTTTCAGCTTATACTGAAGTGCAGTATAAAGACCCTTCAAAGGGAGATGAACTTTCCAAGGAAGAACTGCTGTACTTGAGTCAACTCCATGGTAAATATCTGTTTTGAATATATCTATTTTGCTGATTAGTCACTTAGAGACCTTTCTGGTTTAAACATTCTTTACCCAGCTACCACTAGTAAAATTTGAGTTAATTATACCTCACACTTCTTTTGTGCTACCATAGCACTTAGCATAGTCCTAAATGCATGGTAAGTATTCCATAAATATTTGACTGATTAACTAAACTACATTTTGGATTTTGATTTATGGAATTTCTCGTTTACTGGAGAATTTGAAAGAAAATACATTTTGATTCTACTTTTGTAGCAGAAATTTCTAAAATGTATCAGACTTTTTTAATGCCTTGTTAAAATGCAATGAAGACAATAGAATCTTTGATGATAGAAGGTCATAGCTATTATTCAAACAGTGAATACTTATTATAAATCACTGAGGGTGTAGGAGATAGGGATGAGTCTGTCTCTGAGACAAAATTTGGAAGTATGGGCTTATTTTTGTGTCTTTTGCTGCTTTTTCATAAATACAAGTATCTTAGAAGTCCTTATGTAACCTTGCGTATGGTTACTGTATGATGGTGTTGAACATTAAGTTTGAAGCAACCTTACAAATCATCTAGTCAAGTCCCTTAATTATATAGAGGGCATTGAGGCCCAGAAGGGAGAAGTGACTCGTGTGAGATTTTTCAATGAGGTTTTACCAAAGTTAGGACTAGTAGCGGGGGGAGGAGCCAAGATGGCGGAGGAATAGGACGGAGAGACCACTTTTTCTCCTACAAATTCATCGAAAGAACATTTGAACGCTGAGCAAATTTAACAAAACAACTTCTGATCGCTAGCAGAGGACATCAGGCGCCCAGAAAAGCAGCCCATTGTCTTCGAAGGGAGGTAGGACAAAATATAAACGATAATAAGGGAGTCAAAAGAGCTACGGACGGAGACCCGTCCCGGGAAGGGAGTCTTAATAGAGGAAGTTTCCAATCACCAGGAAACCCTCTCACTGGTGGGACTGGGGGAAGTTTTCTGCATTCTAACTGGGAGGAAAAATTAAACAAGGCCCACAGATTACGTGCCTAAAAGCAACTCCCAGCAGAAAAGTACCCCAGACGCCCGTACCTGCCAGCAACAAGCGGGGCGGAACGGAGAGGAGCAGGCGGCATTGCTTAGGGTGAGGACCGGCCTGAAGACCCTGAGAGCAATCGGAGGGAGCTTTTTTAAACTATGGGATAGCAAGGGACAAAATTAACTGGCCCGAACACACTGCCGGTGGTTCGCAAAACAAAGGGACTGAGAATCTCCAGAGAAGAGCCGGCCCATCCCCGCTGGAGGTAGGAGGCAGGGGGGAGGGGAAAAGGGCAAACTCAGCCCCTGAGAAGCCACCCCCTCCCACACTGCAAACAGGCCCCCGGTTCCATATCTAAAGACTTCCTGAGACCCGACTGGCAGTGCGTGCTGGGGCCGCGGAGGGAAAAAGCGCGCCGTACCCGGGGAGAGTGCGCCCAAGCCTCTGGCTGCCTGAGCCGCTCGCCGCGGAGGGAAAAGGCACGCTGCACCCGGGGAGAGTACGCCCAAGCCTCTGGCTGCCTGAACCGCTCAGGCCAGGGAAGGCACAAAACACAGGCGCAACCGAATCTGCGCTTTTGTGGAGTACCCGAAAACTGGAACCGCACTCAACGCAGGGCCCGCTCCATATAGAGCAGCCGGGAGCCTGAGCAGTGTAGACGGTGAAAGCACTGACACCCGTGAGTGGGGCAAACCCAGTGTGACCGGAACATGGTGAGTGCTATCCACACAGCGGTATCTGTCTGCAGCGCCCCGCCCTCCCCGTAGCAGGACTGAACTGAACTAGCGAACCTAAATAAGAGATCACCTCTGCCCGCCTGTGTCAGGGCGGAAATTAGACACCAAAGAGACTGGCAAACAGAAGCCAAATAAACAAAGGGAACCGCTTCAGAAAGGACCGGTGCAACAGATTAAAATCCCTGAAGGTAACACCGACTACACGGGAAGGGGCCTACAGATATCGAGACGTGTAAGCTGGAAAGAGGAGCTATCTGAAATTGAACTGAACCTACGCTGACCGCAACAACCTCAGAGAAATTCCTTGATATATATGTACATATTTTTTTTTTAATTAAAAAAAAAATTTTTTTTTCTTTCCTTTTTTTTTTTTTTATTTTTTATTTTTTCTCTTTTATTTTCTTTTATAATTCCCTATTACTCCCCCATTACTCCTCAACTTTCATTTTCATATATTTTTACGATTTTTTTAATTAGGGAAAAAAAATTTTTTTTTTCTTTCTTTTTTTTTTTCTTTTTCTTGTTTTTCTCCTATTTCCTTTTAGAGTCCTCTAATACTCCTCTATTATTCCTTAACTTTCATTTTCATTTCACTATAACCTTGCCAAAAAAAAAGAGAGAGAGAAACCCTATTTTTAAACTGAACTTCATATACAGTTCTAAATTTTTTGTGTGTTTTTGTTTTTAAATATTGTATTTCAAAGAGTCTAACCTCTACACTAGATTTTCAATCTTTGTTTTTCAGTAGTATGTGATATAAATTTTGGTCATTTAAGAATCCAATATTCAGTTCCCATTTCTATTCAGGAGTGTGGTGATACTCTCCCACTTTTGACTCTGTTTTCTACCTCAGAACACCTCTATTTCCTCCATTCCCCTTCTCTTCCCAATTCAACTCTGTGAATCTTTGTGGGTGTCTGGGCTACGGAGAACACTTTGGGAACAGATAACTGTGTAGATCTGTCTCTCTCCTCTTGAGTCCCCTTTTTCTCCTCCTGCTCACCTCTATCTCCTTCCTCCCTCTCCTATTCTTCATGTAACTCTGTGAACCTCTCTGGTTGTCTCTCACGGTGGAGAATCTTTTCACCATTAACCTAGAAGTTTTATTATCAGTGCTGTATAGTTGGAGAAGCCTTGAGACTATTGGAAGAATAAAACTGAAATCCAGAGGCAGGAGACTTGAGCCCAAATCCTGAGAAAACCAGAAAACTCCTGACTACACGGAACATTAAGGAATAAGAGACCATCCAAAAGCTTCCATACCTACACCAAAACCAACCACCACCCAAGAGCCAATAAGCTCCAGTACAAGACATACCACACAAATTCTTTAGCAACGCAGGAACATAGACCTGAGTGTCAACATACAGGCTCTCCAAAGTCACACCTAACACAGAGACCCATCGCAAAACTCATTACTGGACACTCCATTGCACTCCAGAGAGAAGAAATCCAATTCCACGCACCAGAACGCTGACACAAGCTTCCCTAACCAGGAAACCTTGACAAACCAATCGTCCAACCCCACCCACTGGGTGAAACCTCCACAATAAAAAGGAACCTCAGACCACAAGAATACAGAAAGCCCACTCCAGACACAGCAATCTAAACATGATGAAAAGGCAGAGAAATACCCAACAGCTAAAGGAACATGAAAAAAGCCCACCAAGTCAAACAAAAGAGGAGGAAATAGGGAATCTACCTGAAAAAGAATTTAGAATAATGATAATAAAAATGATCCAAAATCTTGAAAACAAAATGGAGTTACAAATAAATAGCCTGGAGACAAAGATTGAGAAGATGCAAGAAATGTTTAACAAGGACCTAGAAGAAATAAAAAAAAATCAATTAAAAATTAATAATGAAATAAATGAGATCAAAACACTCTGGAGGGAACCATGAGTAGAATAACAGAGACAGAAGATAGGATAAGTGAGTTAGAAGATAAAATGGTGGAAATAAATGAAGCAGAGAGGAAAAAAGAAAAAAGAATAAAAAAAAATGAGGACAACCTCAGGGACCTCTGGGACAATGTGAAACGCCCCAACGTTCGAATCATAGGAGTCCCAGAAGAAGAAGACAAAAAGAAAGGCCATGAGAAGATACTCGAGGAGATAATAGCTGAAAACTTCCCTAAAATGGGGAAGGAAATAGCCAACCAAGTCCAGGACTAGTAGCTCAGTCTTTTTTTTTTTTAGCTTAGTCTTTTGGCTCTCAGTATGTTTTTTCCTAATAAAAGAAGTAATACTATTCAATCTGAAGAAAATCACAGGGAAGGAAATAACAGATACCACCCAGAAATAAAATAATAATTCATATACTTCTATCTAAGCTTTTTTAATGTGGATTTTTTCCCCAGTGTTCTTTTTAAAGTTCTTGAATACTTTGTCTTCTCATGATAGGAGGTCAGATTAGCTATAATTGGTTTGTTGAATTGAAGAAAATAATGTGTGCTTATGTCTATCAAAATACTATTTTACTTTCAAAAGGTATTTTTTAAATATTTTACAAAATGCAGTTGTCCTCTTCTCCTCTAGTTTCCAAGCCTGCAAAGGAGAAGGAAGCAAAGTCAGCAAAAAACAGCCCTGAAAAAGGTACATGATTTAGGAGTATCATTTAGTTTAAGTTATTGTTTTTGTAAATAAGGTTAACTACACAAGGAGGCGGCATGGATTCCTTTTAAAATCTCTTGATTTGTCCTTAGAACTTTTTCAGTTCCTTTGTGTAAATTTAACTATTCTTCTCTGGATACTTTAGTCTCAGAAGTTATAGAAAATGTAACAGTGAATGACCCATATTTATTTATTATTTTAAAAATATTTATTTTAATTGCATAAGTAATAATTCATATAAAAGAAATGTAAATGGTACAGAAATGCTCATATCCCCACCCAACCCCACCCTGAAGTAGATGTGAAAACAGTTTGGCCTGTATTCTTTCCAGACCTACTTCTGCATATAAACAAATATAAATAGACATTTATTTTTAAAAAAGAAACACTTCATAAATACCATTTATAACTTGTTTTTTTATTTTATAGTATATCATGGACATCTTTGCATGTCAGTACATGTGGATCTGACATGTACTAAGTATTGGGGTACAGAGTTTGGTTGTATTGTTAGTTATTTCAGTAACTAGCTCAATACTGATGAACACTTTAGGTTATTTCCAATTAATTATACTGCAAACTATGCTCCAACAAACATTTTTATACTTACCTTTAATGATACTTTGGGGCATATTTATTTAAGATAGGATAAATTCACAGTGGTATGAGAATGCTGGGTCACAAAGAATATGCACATTTAGTATTTTGATAGAGACTGTCAAATTGTTCTACAAAAGTCCATCATTCTTTTTATGTTTTTGAGTAACAGCTAAAAAATAATTTTTGATGATCTGCTTAGATATGACTGCTTCACCAGGTTGTTCAGTATAATAATTATTAATAAAGTCACATTAACATCATTGTGATTAAACTATTCAAAGGAATGAATGAATAAGTACTGTTTTGAATTTTTGAAAGAGTCACCATAGACCACTTTGGTATCTGCATATTAAGAACATCATATAGAAGCTATTTTAAACTTAGTGGTATACATGAGAACATCTACATGAAATTTACATCATCATGTCAGGGTGTACTGTTTAATCTAAAAGGCATTCTTCTTCCCCTCACCTTACATCTTCTCTAGTCCCCAACCTTTTCAAAGTAAAAGTTTTAGTTTAATGGAAATGGAGAATATTTTGAGAGCCAGTAAGTGAAAGAAAAGGTATAGTCAGATCAATTTCTGGAGAAAAAAGTGGAATCTCATATTTCAATGAAATATCTTTCAATAATAATAGTTCTTTTGAGGATTTGGGAAAATATAGTAGGCTGTTCATTATGAAATTATTTTATTCCTCTCATTTAGAAAAAGAAAAAGTCAATATTCAAGCATATCTAAGTCAATGGCAAGATGAACTTCTAAAAAAAGAAGAAAACATTAAGGATTTACCAAGAATGAATCAGGTATTCAGTTCATAAATTCTGGTTTTCTTATGTGTTTTATTAAAATGAATGTGGGTGTTTCCAAATCTAAAATAGCTAACATGCTATTACAAAAATAATCTCTGCATCATCTCTGTAAGTTTCAGATAAGTATATAAGAATGGGAGTAAATTTTAAAATGATTTTCTACTTTAAACACTTAAATGCATTTAGAGTTTGTTACAGTCCTCTGCTGTGACATTTGTACCTATAGAAAAGATGTGTATATAGCAGTTATTTCAGGGTTTTCTACTTCCAGCTTTATTAGAAATGTTCATTTATTCAGTAGACATTTTTAGTGACAACTAGATGACATGCCCAATACTAGGTAGTAGGAATAAGAAATAACTAAAATAGGTTATACCCTGGTTCCTAATCATCTTGAATCTGCTCAGATAGTACTAACAACTACTGTTAACACAACTTTTTTTTTTGGCCATGCCATGTAGCATGTGGGATCTTAGTTCCTGGACCAGGGATCAAACCCGCACTCTCTGCTGTGGAAGCATAGAGTCTTAAGCTCTGGACCATCAAGGAATTCCCTATTGACACAATTATAAACCCATCTCTTTCTTGCACACTATTCAGTCATTATATGTTTGTATATTTTTTAAATAAATTCTTTTGGTACAGATAATGAGGATTATCAGAACTTAACCAAAATATGAAATAACTTCATTTTTCTCAGTGGAGTAGGTAATTTGATAGTTAAATAAGTACTTCTTAAAATTTAATCAATATATTAATACTAAAATTTTAATAAATAAAGTGTTACAGACTAAGAAAGAAAGAAAAATATAGCTTAAAGTTTGGTACAGTAAATTTTAATAAAGTGTATCTTTTAGGGGGACTTCCCTGATGGTCCTGGGGCTTCCCTGATAGCTCAGTTGGTAAAGAATCCACCTAAAAAAAAAAAAAAAAGAATCCGCCTGCAATGCAGGAGACCCCGGTTCAATTCCTAGGTCGGGAAGATCCCCTGGAAAAGGGAAAGGCTACCCACTCCAGTATTCTGGCCTGGAGAATTCATGGACTGTATAGTCCATGGGGTCGCAAAGAGTCAGACATGACTGAGCGACTTTCACTTTCACTTTCTCTAGCAGTCCAGTAGTTAAGAATCCATGCTTCTACTGCAGGGGACATAGGTTGGATACCTTGTTGGGGAACTAAGATCCTGCATGCCTTACAGTGCAGCCCCCGCCCAAAGTATATCTTTTTTATTTGCTTTTTATTTACAGATAAACTTTTCTAGTAGGATGATTGACTTACAGGACTTTTGTGTTGGGAAAAAAATTTTATATTGGCAAGGATCTTCTAGGAACATCTATGGATTGTCTAGGGACAGTTAGCAAACAATCCAGTTCATTTCTTTACTAGGGCCCCTCCTTAGCCTTTAAAAAGAAACATGTCCACATTACCTCCTTGTATTACTGGATTGGTTCCAAAACATTCTTCGTTAAATTTAAGTCATCCTAGTCTGTTTGTTAAGATTGATTAATGAATTAATTATTTGTATGTAGGCAAATATGGAACTTTGCCTAATTAAAAGTATTACCTAAGATTGAAGGAATGCTGGCAGATACCTATATATATATATATATATATATATATATATATATATATATATATATATATATATAATTTACTGTTATTAGGCAACAGATGAGAAAACTTAAGTGAAATTTTCTTTCATAATTCATACCCATTTTTCTAGAACCAAAATTTACTTGGGGGATTAATCATCAGTTCTTATAACTTCTATGGTGAAAGTTAGGTGGTGCAAATTCTAAATAGAAGACTATTCACTTCTAAGTTCTATTTATATATTTGCTAAGTCTAATATCAAATGTGATATTTCTAACTTGTGTCTTCTAGTCACAATTTATTCAGTTTTCAAAGACACTATATAACTTATTTCATGGGGACCCTGAAGAAGAGGCATTGTATCAAGCCATTGCTGTTGTAACCAGCCTTTTGCTCAGGATGGAAGAAGTTGGAAGGAAACTCCATAGCCCTACATCGGCAATGAAAGGACTGTCTGGTGTAGTCTGTGTTTCTGGAGTACCTATTGAGGGGCAGGCAGAGAAACCCTTGGAGAAAGAACCCTCCTCACCCAGGGAAGAACCTCAGTGGTCATTTGCATTTGAACAGATTCTTGCCTCTTTGTTGAATGAACCAGCATTGGTGAAGTTTTTTGAGAAATCCATAGATCTAAAAGCCAAACTAGAAAATGCAAAAACCTCTCAGTTAAGTTCTAGAACCAAGAAGTAAAGCTCTTAACAGGCATTTTACCAAGATTATTAGAACCGTCAGCTTGATTCCTGGAAATAGGGATCAGGGGTTTATCTTGTTACCAATGTATTTGAAGGTTAAAAAGAAGATATTGTAAGCACAATGATTTATTCCTTTGGGGTAATATCTAATTTTGATATTCTATAATACAGATATACTTTTTATATTTCGCAAGATATGCTGTATTGGGGGAGTATGCTAAATGTCACCACCAGAGGGCACCACCATATCACTTTTAGTAAGGAAATAACTAGTTTGTGCTGCTATTTACATATGAATTAGTGATAATTTTTGAAAATGTGGTGTTATGTTTGAGTATTAGTGATGCTGATATGCCATAATGATAAATCTTGCTTTCCAAATTGCCTCAGTCCTATTACAATGCTTTAGAAAATCAGACTCTTAGATTTGTAGCCTTAATTATCTAGAAGATTACCATATGGGAACCTCATTTTCAAGTTATCTAACTGAAATAATACTAACTTCTTAAAGTTAATCTCGCTCAGTCTTCTAGTATTATGTGGTTTTTTTTTGTTGTTGTTGTTTTTTTAAGTAAATTCTACCTTCTCCCTAACCTAAGCAGTTCAGAAGTCACTGACACATTTCTAGCTCTGTTACTGACAAAAATAAAAAACTCAAATACTGGGCTGATATGAGGAAAAAGGATACTGGATTTGGATTTGAGATAGTTAAAATGAGCCAATTCAGAAGGGTAAATAAATGTACAGTTAACTCTGTACAGGTCTCTCATTGGACTGAGAAGTTACTTGAAATTCTGAGCACTGCTCTTTGTGGTATTTTTCTCAGAGTAGTTTGGTTCTAATTTTATATTTTGGATTTTCACCAGTCATATTTTAAGTTATAGTAGATAGATTGAATTATTGTATTAGTCTGACAAGTTCATAAAGTATACACGCATACCTTGTTTTGCTGCACTTTGCTTGATTGTGCTCCACAGATACTACAGTTTTTTGTCTTTGTGTTTTTTTTTTTTGCCACCATGTGATTTGTGGGCTTGTGGGATCCAGGCTTACAGGATGGTAGTTCCCCACAGGGATTGAACCCAGACACTTGGCAGTAAAAGTGAAGAGTCCTAACCACTGGACCACCAGGAAATTCCCACAGATACTACAGTTTATTGAAAATGAAGGCTTGTGGCAACACTGCATTGAGCAAGTCTAATCAGTGTCATTTTTCCAACAGCATTTGCTTTTGTGTCTCTGTCACGTTTTGGTAATTCTCACAGTATTTGGAACTTTTTCATTATTATTATGTTTGTCATGGTGATCCGTGATCAGTGATCTTTAATGTTACTAATGCAACTCACTGAAGGCTCATATGATGGCTAGCACTTTTTAGTGGTAACATAGTTTTAATTAAAGTTTGTTCCTTTTTTAGACATAATGCTATTGTACACTTAATAGACTACAGTATAGTGTAAACATAACTCTTGTATGCCCTGGGAAACCAAAAAATTCATGTAATTTGCTTTATTGCAATATTTGCTTTTATCCCAGTGATCTGGAACCAAACCTGCAACATCCAAGGTATGCCTGTACTTGTGCATAAGGATTGTTAAAATAATGTATAGAATTTTGGCATCTATCTAAAAAGCTGTAATTTATCTGATTTAAATGTGTAATTTCTATGTACTTTATGCTGCTTATATTTCAGTCATTACAATGAAAGTTCATTTAGAGATAATGGGCTTTGTTAGCACTTTAAAGAGGAAAAAAAACCCATAGCTATCTAATATTCTGTGCTGTTTCTGATAAAAGCAATTTATAAATCAGTTGATTTGAAAAACTGAGGAGAAGGCATCCACTGGAACTTCTTTTTTCACAAAAGACTTTGGTTTTAAGCCTGTTGACTTTTCAGATTTGAAACCATGAGAAGGCAGACATCCTTTAAGAATGACCCAAGAAGTCTCCCTTGTGGAAAACAATTAGTATAATCAGCTTTTGGCAAGAATCCACTGTGAACAAGGCTTAACCCAGAGGGTTTCATCACCACAAAATGTATTATTTTCAGAGAGATTCAAGAATTTTTAAGTTGACCCCTTGAAAATTTTGTAAATTGGACTCGGCCAAATTTAAATTTGTCTTTAAAATGATTTTGGCCAAATTTAAAGTAATGTCTTTAAAATTATTTTGTCAGCTTTGTCTTTTCAAGAAAATTACCACTTAAGAGATAATTGCTAAATAAACATCTGTGCCTTTTCTCAGAAATGATTTGCCTGAAATGTGTCCAAATTTTAGACTTTAGTTAATAGTTTGTATGTGAACTATCACACATCTGCTTTTAAGCAATGATTGTTATACTATAGTAGCTCTATAAGACACAAGGCTCTGTGCTTATATACAAATGCACTGTTGCACATTGTTCAATATTTTGTCAGTTGTATTTACAAAAAGATACTTTCTTAAGAGCATATGTTATTAATATTTGATATGATTTTAAGATCAGAATATTGAAGATTACTTAGTATTGTATTTTAGCCTAGATTAGTTAAAATTGAATACCTAAAGAGATTTTTGAGTTGCAAAAAGATTATAAGTGCAAGTTAAAAAGATAAACATTTATTTTCTGAGTCTGTAGGAGAAATAAACTGAACACATAGTTTTGTAGTCACTACCTTGTTGAACAAATGGGTTTTTCTTATGTAGTTGTGTCACACTGAACCAGTGCATTGTACCTTATACATTAAGTGGTATAAAGTGGGCTTTACTTGTCTTTATAAAAATAAATGTTATAAATCTAATAAACATGAAAATGGCTTACTTAGAGATCTTACTATTATTTATTATGATGTATTTATATTTAACTCTATCACTTGAGGACTTCCTTCCTATTAGTTAAGGTTCAGTTGCAGAGAACAGAATTCACTCTAATTAGTTTAGGCAGGGAAAGATTTATTACCAGACATTAAGTGGCTTATAGAATTATCAAGAGGACTGACTCTCAATTGAGCATTCAAGAACAGCTTCCAAAGCTATACCACAGCATCAGGTCATCAAGGGAGTTGCTAATTCTTCTCCCATTAGGAAACTGCCACTTCCTACTCCATGATGAGAAGCCAGCTGTATGGTTCCTGTCCCCAGAACCACACTACACCTGCTACTATTTACACCAGTGAAATGGATGCCAAGCATCCTGCCTCTCAGCACCCACAAGCTAGTAACTAAATTGCAATAGGACAATCAAACAGCTGCACATCCATGTTTACCAGCAGAAATGGCAGAAGCATAGCCTCCACCTTCCTTCTGCCAGTTGTCTCACACATGTGTATCTGACTGCCCTATAATATGTCCAGAGTCCTGGTTGTGAGGGAATCTGGGAAATGTCCTTAGTTTCTTAGCCCCAACATTACAGAAAGGCACACTAAGAGACTGGAATGGACACCAAGCACTGTGTTTGCTTTCCCTTGCTGGGTAACAAATTATCTCAATACACATTATTTCACCATTGTAATGGGTCAGGACTCCAGGCTCAGCTTAGCTGGTTTCTCTGCTTAGGATCTCACAAGCTGCAAAACCAAGGTTTTTTTCAAAGGTGGTTCTCATTGTAGAGGCTTAACTGGGGAAGAATCCACTTCCAGCCTAACTCAGGCTGTTGACAGGAGTTAGTTCCATATGGTTATAGGTCTGAAGGCCCTAGCTTCTTGCAGGTGGTTGACTGGAAGCCACCCTCAGCTCCTAGAGGCTTTACTCAGTTCCCAGCAACTGCTTCTTCAGGCTTCCTGACCTTGCCATGTGGGCTTCACCCAGATGGCCACTTCATCAGTCCAGCAAGGACAGTCTCTGAAGCAAGTCTGCTAGCAAGACAGTGTCTTATATAATGTCACATGATCTCACAGTATGAAATATCCCCTTTGCCATATTCTGTTGGTTAATTAAAGGTAGGTCGCAGGTTCTGTCCACTTTCAAGGGGGGAAGGTTACACATGAACATCAGGAGACAAACGTTCTAGGGAGTGCACTGTGGAGGTCTCTTCACCACAATAATCTATGTTCAGTTCAGTTCAGCTGCTCAGTCGTGTCTGACTCTTTGCAACCCCATGAATCACAGCACGCCAGGCCTCCCTGTCCATCACCAACTCCTGGAGTTTACTCAAACTCATGTCCATCAAGTCGGTGATGCCATCCAGCCATCTCATCCTCTGTCGTCCCCTTCTCCTCCTGCCCCCAGTCCCTCCAGCATCAGGGTCTTTTCCAATGAGTCAACTCTTCGCATGAGGTGGCCAAAGTATTGGAGTTTCAGCTTCAGCATCAGTCCTTCCAATGAACACCCAGGACTGATCTTCCCTAGGATGGACTGGTTGGATCTCCTTGCAGTCCAAGGGACTCTCAAGAGTCTTCTCCAACACCACAGTTCAAAAGCATCAATTTTTCAGTGCTCAGCTTTCTTCACATTCCAACTCTCACATCCATACATGACCATTGGAAAAACCATAGCCTTGACTAGATGGACCTTTGTTTGCAAAGTAATGTCTCTGCTTTTTAATATGCTATCTAGGTTGGTCATAACTTTCCTTCCAAGGAGTAAGCATCTTTTAATTTCATGGCTGCAGTCACCATCTGCAGTGATTTTGGAGCCCAAAAAAGTAAAGTCTGACACTGCTTCCACTGTTTCCCCATCTATTTCCCATGAAGTGATGGGACCAGATGCCATGATCTTAGTTTTCTGAATGTTGAGCTTTAAGCCAACTTTTTCACTCTCCTCTTTCACTTTCATCAAGAGGCTCTTTAGTTCCTCTTCACTTTCTGCCATAAGGGTGGTGTCATCTGCATATCTGAGGTTATTGATTTTTCTCCCGGCAATCTTACCCACCTCTTTACCCACACAGCCACACCCTTCTTGTCATACTTCTGCAGAAGAGCTAATAGCATCAGTGGTATGCTTCTGCCTGTCACAACAGAAATCCTCATAGCAAAAAAATGCACTAATCCTCTCTCCTAAGGGAGAATCCAAGTTTTTATTCTTAATCAATCTCCATCCCATCTTACATGTGAACTACAAAAAGTTAACTACCATCAACTCACCTTATATAAAGTAGAGAAGTAGGGAAAGAAATTGAAGTGTATAATTCAGTTCAGTTCAGTTGCTCAGTCATATCAGACTCTTTGCGACCCCATGGACTGCAGCTTGCCAGGTTTCCCTGTCCATCACCAACTCCTGGAGCTTGCTCAAACTCATGCCCATTGAGTCAGTGATACCATCCAACCATCTCGTCCTCTGTCATCCCCTTCTCCTCCTGCCTTCAGTCTTTCCCAGCATCAGTCTTTTCCAATGAGTCAGTTCTTCACATCAGTTGGCCAAAGTATTGGAGTTTCAGCTTCAGCATCAGTCCAATAAATGTTCAGGACTGATTTCCTTTAGGATAGACTGGTTGGATCTCCTTGCAGTCCAAGGGACTCTCAAGAGTCTTCTCCAATACCACAGTTCAAAAGCACCAATTCTTCAGTGCTCAGCTTTCTTTATAGTCCAACTCTCATATCCATACATGACTACTGGAAAAACCATAGCTTTGACTAGACGGACTTTTTTGTCAAAGTAATGTCTCTGCTTTTTAATATGCTGTCTGGGTTGGTCACAGCTTTTCTTCCAAGGAGCAGGCGCCTTTCATGGCTGCAATCACCATCTGCAGTGATTTTAGAGCCCCCCAAAATAAATTCTCTCACTGTTTCCATTTTCCTCCCATCTATTTGCCATGAAGTGATGGGACCGGATGCCATGATCTTAATTTTCTAAATGTTGAGTTTTAAGGAAGTTTTTCACTCTCCTCTTTCACCTTCATCAAGAGCTCTTTAGTTCTTTGCTTTCTGCCATAAGGGTGGTGTCATCTGCGTATCTGAGGTTATTGATATTTCTCCTGGCAATCTTGATTCCAGCTTGTGCTTCATCCAGCCCAGCATTTCTCATGATGTGCTCTGTATATAAGTTAAATAAGCAGGGTGACAATATACAGCCTTGATGTACTCCTTTCCTGATTTGGAACCAGTCTGTTGTTCCATGTCTGGTTCTAACTGTTGCTTCTTGACCTGCATACAGATTTCTCAGGAGGCAGGTAAGGTGGTCTGGTATTCCCATCTCTTGAAGAATTTTCCACAGTTTGTTGTGATCCACACAGTCAAAGGCTTTGGCATAGTCAGTAAAGCAGAAGTAGATGTTTTTCTGGAACTCTTGCTTTTTCGATGATCCAATGGATGTTGGCAATTTGATCTCTGGTTCCTCTGCCTTTTCTAAATCCAGCTTGAACACCTGAAAGTTCTTGGTTCATGTACTGTTGAAGCCTAGCTTGGAGAGTTTTGAGCATTACTTTGCTAGTGTGTGAGATGAGTGCAATTATGCAGTAGTTTGAACATTCTTTGGCATTGCCTTTCTTTGGGATTGGAATGAAAACTGACCTTTCCCAGTCCTGTGGCCACTGCTGAGTTTTCCAAATTTGCTGGCATATTGAATGCAGCACTTTCACAGTATCATCTTTTAGGATTTGAAATAGCTCAACTGGAATTCCATCACCTCCACTAGCTTTGTTTATAGTGATGTTTCCTAAATCCCACTTGACTTTGCACTCCAGGATGTCTGGCTCTAGGTGAGTGATCACACCATCGTGGTTATCTGGGTCATGAAGATCTTTTTTGTATAGTTCTTCTGTGTATTCTTGCCACCTCTTAATATCTTCTGCTTCTGTTAGGTCCATACCATTTCTGTCCTTTATTGTGCCCATCTTTGCATGAAATGTTCCCTTGGTATCTCTAATTTTCTTGAAGAGATCTCTAGTCTTTCCCATTCTATTGTTTTTCTCTATTTCTTTGTATTGATCACTGAGGAAGACTTTCTTATCTCTCCTTGCTATTCTTTGGAACTCTGCATTCAAATGGGTATATCTTTCCTTTTCTCCTTTGCCTTTCACTTCTCTTCTTTTCTCATCTATTTGTAAGGCCTCCTCAGACAACCATTTTGCCTTTTTGCATTTCTTTTTCTTGGGGATGGTCTTGATCACTGCCTCCTGTATATAATTATGTACCTAAAAAAGAAAGGCAGAAACTATGGATAGCTACAGTAGTCCTCATTTCTACAACACAACCATAGTTGTGTTTTATTTTTGTTTTTTAAAAAAATTACCATACAATAAATTAGCTTTTTTTTTTTTATGTACACCTCTATGATTTTTTTTTTTTTGGTGGTGCAGAGTCTTTGTTGCTCCACATGGGCTTTTCTCTAGTTGCTGCAAGCAGCAGCTACTCTTTGTTGTGCTGTACAGGCTTCTCATTATGGTGGCTTGTCTTTTTGTGGAGAGCAGGCTCTAGGTGCACAGGCTTCAGTAGTTGCAGCACGTGGGCTCAGTAGTTGTGGCACATGGGCTTGGTTGCTCTGTGGCATGTGGGATCTTCCTGGACCAGGAATTGAACCTGTGTCCCCTGCACTGGCAGGCAGATTCCTATCTGCTGTACCACCAGGGAAGTCCCACTTAATATGAATTTTTAACACAGGTATGTGCTCCTGTAACCATCACCACAATTAGAATATAGAACACAATTAGAATTCCATCACCCCTAAAACTCCCTGAAGTAGTCTGTTCTTTCAGTCACATTCTCTCCCTACCCCTAATAACCACTTATCATCAGGGTTTTGCCCAACATATAAAAGACCAGATGTTAGCTTTCCCCAAATCCCTGTCCCTTGTAGCCATGTGACAAAGAATTGGTTAATGACATGCTTCTGCTTGGATTTCTCAATCTATAGCAGAGCAGGAGAGAAAGTAGAGAAAACATTCTGGTGGCAGTAGTGGCATCTTCATATCAACACTCTGGTTCTGAAGTAGGACTTCAAGTGCTTATGGATCCACAGACTTTATCCCCCTTTTTGAAGGAGAGGAGCTTCTTAGTGCATCTCTTGCAGGGCCCAAGAATGGGCTCTTGTCTGACACTTGGAAATGAATTGTCCAAGGAGACACACATGCTGACAAAGCAGAGACTTTATTGGGAAGGGGCACCCGGGCAGAGAGCAGCAGAGTAAGGGAACCCAGGAGAACTGCTCTGCACATGGCTCACAGTCTGGGTTTTATGGTGATAAGGTTAGTTTCTGGGTTGTCTCTGGCCAATCATTCTGTCTCAGGGTCCTTCCCGGTGGCATATTGCTCAACCAAGATGGATTCCAAGAAGAAGGACTCTTGCAAGTTGGTAGGACATATGGACTAGCATCTCCTCTCTCCTTTTGACCTTTCCTGAATTCTTCCAGTTGGTGGTGGCTTGTTAGTTCCATGTTCCTTACCAGGACCTCCTGTTGTAAAGTAACTCATGCAAATGGTTACTGCGGTACCTGGCCAGGGTGGGCGGTTTCAGTCAGCAATTCCCCTAACACATCTGTGAGCCCAACAGTTCAATAAAGTCTCTTTCTGCTTTTGCCAGCCAGAATCCGTTTCATTGGCTATCTAAAGTAAGGTTGATACACGTGACCCTGGGAGCCCTGTATTACCATCTTCCTTGAGGCCAGGCAAACAAATTATCCTGGTAGCTACATTCCTAGGCTTACACTCACTGGCAGAAGGGCATTTAATCCTTAATCTCACATTTTACTGCAGCTTCCATTTCTGTCATCAGAACTACAGTTTTTCCCCCATCCCAAAAGCGCCAAGCAGTAGATTTCCTATTCTCTAATTCTACTTGTCTTCCTTTGAGGGTAATGTTTTTTCTTTATGGCTGCTTTCAAGATCTTGGTGTTGCTAATGTTCTGCAGTTTCTTATGATTTATCTAACTTTTTAAAAAGTCATGTTTGACATTATTAAATTTTGATTATCAACCATCATTCTCCAAGATCTGCATGCTTTTTGCACAAGCCAAACAGGCAAATTAAATGAGGATGTAATAGAAATCACCTCCCATACATATATACATCCTTCAGATATTTGGTGGCACTCAGCTGTGTGATTTCCCTGGGGGTGCAGTACTGACAGATACAGTGAATTCTACTTGGCCATTTCTACTATAAATAGCCCTTACTACACTGGTCAGGGAGCAAATGTGGTAGGTCTGCCAGTTGTTGAGTATTACTATTTCAAATATTCATTCATAAACTAAGAATCATATGATATATTTGCAGATCTACTGGATCAATTGTGGATGCATTTAGGATAAAATTTTATTTCTGGACTCCCTAAGCCCTGGCTCTGACCAATCAATGACCATTGTGTTATAAACTCTCCCCCCACTGCCCCCCCACATTGGTCCTGGATGAATGTGAATTCATAATCAGTGTTCAAAACACTGAAAAGTGTGAATGTTTCTGTTACTGAGTCCAAGCTCACTCTGCTTGTACATGACAGGCCAGTGAATCAGGAGACAAGGTGTTGAGGCAAGGAATAATGACTTTATTTGGAAAGCTGGCAGACTGAGAAGATGGCAGAGTAGTGTCTCCAAAAAAAGCATCTTATTGGAGTCTGGACACTAGATTCTTTTATAGAACAGAGAGGGAGAGGAGGTAAGGAAGTAAAGTAAAAAGGCCATTTATCTTGCAAAATAGGAGGGGATGTGTTCTTCTTTTCTGCAGCCATTCACAGGTGGGCAGGGTCAGATTGTCTCCCTGTGAGCTGAACAAAGCCACTTTAGTTTAACATTCAGGCAGAGGGGCAGGGTTCCCTGAGGCAGGCCATTATGTATGATTATAATAACAAAAGCAATGAAAAGCAAAGGTTAAAGTCAAAGAAACAGATCCAACATGGAGTCAGAATTAGTTCTTCCCTGTTACATTTCCAATTTCTTAGTGCATGGCTACCCTGGTAAATGACCAAAGGCCCCTCTGGCTAGAAAGAAAGAGGAAAGCTAGGGAGAAAATCTACAACACATGTTTATGGTATTGCTGAATCCTTCTTCAAGGAGGACCTGGCTTTCCCTTCCAGGGCCTCTGGGTGTGTGAACTGACTCAGATCTTGCAAATAAGTGAAATTGATACCAAGCAGGACCCTGTGGGGCTGGGCACAAAAGTCTTTTTGTGCCCCGCCCCCCTTTTCTTGATTACAGGAAATAGGCTTCATTCAGCCTCCATGACCTTCCCTGAGTTCCAAAAGGCAGGTTCAAACAGTTGCTAATTGGGGAAGGAAGAGGATGCAGAGACAAGATAGTCAAAAGAAACAGTAGTGCAGCCTTGGGGCAGAGTCCTAGTTCCCCCTCAAAGGATACACGTAGCACTATCTTTGAGCTGTTTTGCAGATACTGAAACCCCTACCAGGTGGGAGAAGTTAACAGTATGCTGCCCACACACACTCCTCAGACCAGTTGAAACCAGAAGGTTGATGATGTTCTTTCCCACTTACCTCACCACCAACCAGTCAGAGGAATGTCCATGAACTTATTATGCCCTCTTTTAATCATTACTATAAAACTCCTCACTACCACACACAGTTTTGAGGGTATTAGCCCATTGTGGCCCCTTTTGCCTGGCAAAGCAATAAAGCTATTCTTTTCTACTTCACCCAAAACTCTGTCTCCGAGATTTAATTCAGTATTGAGGTACAAAGGCTGGATTTGGCTTCAAGAGGCCATGAACCTCCATCATAATAACTCAAACTAGATCTTTATTCACCAGGTAGAACTGTTTCCGCTATGCTGATCAAGTAGGAATTAGTAGGTTGCTCATCTATTTCCATCTGAAGAATAATTAGCCATTACCAAACTCCTCTGCAGGTCAGAACATTCAGATTATTTCTCTAGCTATGCTTCTGTCATGTTAGCCATGCTCACCCCATCTCTGGTCATTAAGTGCTGCCACTTGTTCTCTGCTATTCTAAGATCCCATTATTCTCATTGAAATTAGCAAATTACCTTCAGTGGCAGCATCTCTCACCTCTATCTCTGGCCTACTGAAGACTTCCACTGTACCATGTTCCAAGAGTGATAAGGCTCCTCTTGTCAATGTATTTTTCAGTGTCTTGTGGAAAAGAACATCCCCTAGGTCTTATCGGGGGATATGGTTAGGATGTAGGTGAGTGGATCATATATCATAAATGTATTCCAATGTTTCTATTTCCTTAAGCCTTTGGAGAACTTCCTTTACATTATACCAAGGATATCTGGCATGTCAACTTCATTTAATATGGGCTAATTTTCAGCCTTGACTTCAGTCAACCAAGCAAATAGAACCACTTTCAAGTGGGCAAGCTAGTAATTGAATGCAGAATCTCTGATAAGTGGCCCAATTAAAATTACATTCCTTCCTCCAAGGCATAATATCCTTAAAATACATTCCCACACATATTCTCCAAATTTCTGCTATTATAAATTAGCAAAATTTCACAATTTCCTCCTTCCAGTTCAGACTTATATTTGTATTCTTAGAGCATCAGTTCAGTTCAGTCACTTAGTCCTGTCCAACTCTTTGCGACCCCATGGACTGCAGCACACCAGGCCTCCCTGTCCATCATCAGCTCCCGGAGCTCACTCAAACTCATGTCCATCTGCCATCCAACCATCTCATCCTCTGTTGTCCCCTTCTCCTCCTGCCCTCAGTCTTTCCCAGGATCAGGGTCTTTTCCAGTGAGTCAGTTCTTCACATCAGGTGGTCAAAGTATTGGAGTTTCAGCTTCAACATCAGTCCTTCCAATGAATATTCAGGACTGATTTCCTTTAGGATTGACTGGTTGGATCTCCTTGCAGTCCAAGGGACTCTCAAGAGTCTTCTCCAACACCACAGTTCAAAAGCATCAATTCTTCGGCACTCAGATTTCTTTAGAGTTCAACTCTCACATTCATACATGACTATACTGTGATCTAACTCTAGTTGTAGGTCTGGAAGCAATGAGAGGTGGTAGGGATGGCACATGAGGAAAATTGGCATTCCCTTGCAAGTAACTTGAGGATGCTGAAGCAAGGCAGGGCCAGCTTCATCAACTAGGGATGGCTTTTAGGGCAAAGAAGTCTCATTGATGAGGTACTTAGAATCATCTGAATTCACCCAAATATCCTCATTTCTATTCTAGGAGATCTCATCTAGTCAAACAAATGCACTTACTTTCCCCAAAGTGACATATGACAAGGCTGTGAGTTCATTATATATTGTAATTCAAACACCTATAGGAACAAGACTCTAATTTTCAGCTATGTGAAGCTGAATCTGGCCTATGTACCCTGACATTGAATTAATTCTTAGAGGTGGAGTTTTGGGTGAAGTACAAAAGAATAGCTTTATTGCTTTGCCAGGTGAAGGAGGCCACCGTGGGCTAATGCCCTCAAAACTGCGTTGCAACCTGGAGATGGTAGTAAGAAATTCTTTTAATAATGGTTCAAAAAGGGCATGATCAGCTCATGGACATTCTGCTGATTGATGGGTAGTGAAGTAAGTGGGACTCAGCATCAACAACCTTCTGGTTCCAATCGGTCTGGGATCTATATCAACAAGAGATAATGGAAACTTACTGTCCTCTGTTTCTTGAGCTGGCAATTTAAATCTTAAGATTGCCATTTTATTTTTTTAATTATTATTTTTTGCTGTGCTGGGTCTTCATTGCTGTGTGCAGGCTTTTTCTAGTTTTGGAGGGAGGAGGCTACTCTTTACTTGTGGTGTGTGAGCTTCTCATTGTGGTGGCTTGTCTTATGGTGGAGCACAGGCTTTGGGGCACTTGGGCTTCAGTAGTTGCTGCACAAGGGCTCAGTAGTTGTGGCTCCCGGGCTCCAGAGTGCAGGCTCAATAGTTGTGGCACATGGGCCTAATTGTCCCTCAGCATATGGGATCTGCATACCACACAATTGCACTCATCTCACATGCTAGCAAAGTAATGCTCAAAATTCTCCAAGCCAGGCTTCAACAGTATGTGAACCGTGAACTTCCAGATGTTCAAGCTGGATTTAGAAAAGGCAAAGGAACCAGAGATCAAATTGCCAACATCCGTTGGATCATAGAAAAAGCAAGAGAGTTCCAGAAAAATATCTACTTCTGCTTTACTGACTATGCCAAAGCCTTTGATTGTGTGGATCACAACAAACTGTGGAAAATTCTTCAAGAAATGGAAATATCAGACCACCTGACCTGCCTCCTGAGAAATCTGTATGCAGGTCAAGAAGCAGCAGTTAGAACTGGACATGGAACAATAGACTGGTTCCAAATCGGGAAAGGAGTACATCAAGGCTATATATTGTCACCCTGCTTATTTAACTTATATGCAGAGTACATCATGTGAAATGCTGGGCTGGATGAAACACAAGCTGGAATCAAGATTGCTGGGAGAAATATCAATAACCTCAGATACACAGATGACACCACCCTTATGGCAGAAAGTGAAGAACTGAAGAGCCTCTTGATGAAAGTGAAAGAGGAGAGTGAAAAAGCTGGCTTAAAACTCAACATTCAAAAAATGAAGATCATGGCATCTGGTCCCATCACTTCATGGCAAATAGATGGGGAAACAATGGAAACAGTGAGAGACTTTATTTTTGGGGGCTCCAAAATCACTGCAGATGGTGACTGCAGCCATGAAATTAAAAGACACTTGCTCCTTGAAAGAAAAGTTATGACCAACCTAGACAGTATATTAAAAAGCAGAGACATTACTTTGCCAAACAAAAGTCCATCTAGTCAAAGCTGTGGTTTTTCCAGTGGTCATGTATGGATGTGAGAGTTGGACTATAAAGAAAGCTGAGCACCAAAGAATTGATGTTTTTGAACTGTGGTGTTGGAGAAGACTCTTGAGAGTCCCTTGGACTGCAAGGAGATCCAACCAGTCAATCCTAAAAGAAATCAGTCCTGAATATTCATTGGAAGGATTGATGCTGAAGCTGAAGCTCCAATACTCTGGCCACCTGATGGGAAGAACTGACTCATTGGAAAAGACCCTGAGGCTGAGAAAGATTGAAGGCGGGAGGAGAAGGGGACGACAGAAGATGAGATGGTTGGATGGCATCACCAACTCAATGGACATGAGTTTGAGTAAGCTCTAGGAGTTGGTGATGGACAGGGAAGCCTGGCATGCTACAGTCCATGGGGTCACAAAGAGTCACACACGACTGAGTGACTGAATTGAGGAGCACAATTAGAAGTCATCCCATTCCATAGTTCTTGGGTTCATCATTACTGTCCAAATAATCTGTAGTAGCAGCTATCCGGACCATCAAACCTTGCATTCAGTAGGCACTTCATTGTAGATGCCTACTGGTCATGATTTGATTGGTTTGCATTTTGTGTCATGAAATACCAGCATCTCCTCTTCTGAATACTAATAGAATTAGCACTACTTTCAAATCCAATCAGGCCATCTAATCAATTCCAATTCCCCGTTTTTCTGAAACACTTTTGGACCTGAAACAAAGCTAGTGGAGGTGATGGAATTCCAGCTGAGCTATTTCAGATTTTAAAGGATGATGCTGTTAAAGTGCTGCACTCAATATGCCAGTAGTGGCCACAGGACTGGAAAAGGTCAGTTTTCATTCCAATCCCAAAGAAGGGCAATGCCAAAGAATGTTCAAACTACTGCACAATTACACTCATTTCACATGCTAGCAAGGTAATGCTCAAAATCTTCAAGCTAGGCTTCAACAGTATGTGAACTGAGAACTTCCAGATGTACAAGCTGGATTTAGAAAAGGCAGAAGAAGCAGAGATCAAATTTAGAGCATCAGCTGGTTCATAGAAAACACAAGGGAATTCCAGAAAAACATCTACTTCTGCTTCATGGACTATGCTATAGCCTTTGTGTGGATCACAACAAACCAGAAAATTCTTAAAGAAATAGGAATACCAAATCACCTTACCTGCCTCCTGAGAAACTGTATGCAGGTCAAGAAGCAACAGTTAGAACTGGAAATGGAATAACAGACTGGTTCCAAATCGGCAAAGGAGTACGTCAAGGCCGTATATTGTCACCCTGTTTGTTTAACTTCTATGCAGAGTACATCTTGTGAAATGCTGGACTGGATGAAGCTCAAGCTGGAATCAAGATTGCCAGGAGAAATATCAATAACCTTGGATATGTAGATGACACCACCCTAATGGTGGAAAGTGAAGAGGAACTAAAGAGTCTCTTGATGATGGTGAAAGAGAGAGTGAAAAAGCTGCCTTAAAAGTCAACATTCAGAAAACTAAGATCATGGCATCCGGTCCCATGACTTCATAGCAAATAGATGGGGAAACAGTGGAAATTTTCTTGGGCTCCAAAATCAGTGTGGATGGTGACTGCAGCCATGAAATTAAAAGATGCTTGCTCCTTAGAAGAAAAGCTATGACAAACCTAGACAGCATGTTAAAAAGCAGAGACATCACTTTGCCAAGAAAGATCTGTACAGTCAAAGTTATAGTCTTTCCAGTAGTCATGTGTGGATGTGAGAGTTGTACCATAAAGAAAGCTGAGTGCCGAAGAACTGATGCTTTCAAACTGTGGTGCTGGAGAAAGTCTCTTGAGAGTCCCTTGGACTGCAAGGAGATCAAGCCAGTCAATCCTAAAGGAAATCAACCCTGAATATTCATTGGAAGGACTGATGCTGAAGCTGAAGCTCCAATACTTTGGCCATCTGATGCAAAGAGCCAACTCATTGGAAAAGACCCTGATGCTGGGAAAGATTCGAAGGCAGGAGGAGAAGGGGGTGACAGAGGATGAGATGGTTGGATGGCATCATCGACTCAATGAACATGAGTTTGAGCAAACTCCCAGAGATAGTGAAGATCAGAGAAACGTGGGGTGCTGTGGTCCACGGGGTCACAAAGAGTCGGACAAGACTAAGCAGCTGAACAACAGCAAGAACCCCATGGAGACTTGGTGGGGGAGGGAGCTGTGAGGAGACAGGCCTTCCTCCATATCCTCTGCTTTAGTTCCTCTCTGAAGTACCTAGATAATAGTATTTGATGCACATTTTCTGAGTTGTTTTGCAGATGTAAAAAACCTTCCCCTATCCAAGAATGGAAGATGTTAACTACTTGACAGAGCCCCAGGCCTCCTGGAGCCTAGGGACTGATAATGTTAACCCCTGTGATACCACCCTGTTACCTCACCATCAGCCAATCAGAGAACTGTGCACAAGCTGATCACAGACCCTGCGACCCTCCTCCCTCACCTGTCTTATATTTTAAAAACTTTTTATTTTGTATTGGCATGTGTGTGTGCATGCTAAGTCACTTCAGTCATGTCTAACTCTTTGAGACCCTATGGACCATAGCCCACCAGGCTCCTCTGTCCATGGGATTCTCCAGGCAAGAATACTGGAGTGGGTTGCTGTGCCCTCCTCCAGGGAATCTTCCTGACCCAGGGATCGAACCCGTGTCTCTTATGTCTCCTGCATTGGCAGACAGGTTCTTTACCACTAGCACCACCTGGGAAGCCCATATTGAGGTATAGCCAATTAAAAAACAATGTTGTGATAGTTTCAGGTGGAGGGTGAAGGGACTCAGCCATATATATACATGTATCCATTCTCCCCCAAACTCCCCTCCCATCCAGGCTGCCACATAACATTAAGCAGAGTTCCCTGTGCTATAGAGTAGGACCTTAGTGCTTTGCTGAAACTCTTAGGGGAGTTCCAGACTTTAGAGCTTGAGCCACCTGTCTGCTTGCATAGCCCTGCAATAAACCTTTCTCTTCTTCAAACTCCAAAGTTTCAGTTTATTTGGCCTCACTGTGCATTGGGCACACAAACTTGCATTAACACTATTGCCTTTGAGCACTCGTGGTACTACACCCTTCATTGGTCAGGGTTCAGTTGCAGAGATCAGAAGCCACTCTAGATAGTTTTAAGGAGGAAGCATTGTAGGGAGATTCTTTACTGGCTGAGCCATCAGGGAAGCCTATGCATCTGATTAGCTGAACCTAAATCATATTCAGAATCTCAGCTGAAAGGAAGTCCAGAAAGTGTGGTGTGTCTTTTTATACTTTCCATCATGACACACATCCTAGTGCATGACACACTAGGATGGGGGGTGGAATGGAGCTGAACACCAAGCTACCATACCTATCCTAACCCTCATGAAAGATTTAGTATATTTGGCTTGAATCCCAATTCCAGGATAACAGGAAACTCAAACTTCTTTCAATTTTCTTCTGTTTCACTGAATCATTCTCTGCTTCTATGTGCACACAGACTTTCTAGTGCCTCTAATCAGAACCTAGCCAAAAACTTTAGCCCTCTCACCATCTTCTAAAAGAAATCAAAATGTTAGGGGAAACACTGACTGAAACCCCACCCTGGCCAGGCACCACAGTAACCATTTGCATGAGTTATTTTATGACAGGAGGTCCTGGTAAGGAACACAGAACTAACAAGCCACCACCAACTGGAAGAATTCGGGAAAGGTCAAAAGGAGAGAGGAGATGCCAGTCCATATGTCCTACAACCTCCCAGAATCCTTCTGCTGGAATCTATCTTGGCTGAGCAACACCAGGAAGGACCCTGAGTCAGAAAGATTGGCCAGAGACAGCCCAGAAATTAACCACATTACCATAAAACCTGAGGCTGTGAACCACGTGGCAGAACAGTCCTCTTGGGTTCCCTTACCTTGCAGCTCTCTGCCCTCACGCTCCTTCCCAATAAAGTCTCTTGCTTTGTCAGCATGTGTGTCTCCTTGGACAATTCATTTCTGAGTGTTAGACAAGAGCCCACTCTCGGGCCCTGGAAGGGGTCTCCTTTCCTGCAACAAAAACACAATAAGTACTTGATGATTTTTGTCTTTTTCCTCAAGATTTGTGATATGAGAGAAAGACCATATCAAGGAACACGTGGCCATCTGCCATCTCACTGCATTCCTGACTGGTTCCATTTTTTTCCTCACTTACTTTTGAAGTTGATCCCTCAAGTTCATGTTCTTCCATGAATCCAAACTCTTTATATATGGCTCTTCCTGTGATACTTTTAATAATTTTATTTTTATTCCCGTTACTCTCCTTTTATCTTACTTTTTATGTTTCAACAAACGTTTTGGTCAGTTAAGATGTCTCCTACCATTTTTACTGTTGTTCTTATGCCAATTCTTTTATAGATTAGTTTTAAGTTTTCCCATCATTTTAGAGAACTTTTTAAAATTTTCAGTATCTTTTTGGAATTTAGAATTTGAAAAGTCCTTAAAATGGCTTCTAGGAAAAAAAATCCATTTTCCTAACAAACACACTGACTACATTTGGAGTGGTATAATATGTTCATTTTACTCAAACGTGAAGGCAGCCTAGATTTGCAGAAATAGTATGAACTGAGGATTTTGTAAGCCCTTGCCAATGGCAACTACCAAAAGTCACCACTCCCAGCAACTCAAGCAAAACTACTGTTCTGCTCCCATATTCACAGGTTTGTACACAGAGCCTCTTGGACAGATTTCCCAAGTTGACCAGGAGATGGAGTTTCCAGGAAAGTTGGACAGGACATAAAAATGGCAATATTTCAGCTACCTCTAGGAATAAAGCCATGAGCTTCAGCTCCTCCAGTAATATGCCTGAATGGCTTTTATGCCAGATCTCCAAGGGTTTCTCCTAGAAATTTCTGGGGCTTGTGCCTGCATTTTGAAAGGCAGACTATTATTATACTGAAGTTTCCTTCATGGTGCTTATTAAAATACAACTCTATATAAATTTTTTACAATTTTCAGAGTGATTTCATTATATAATCACCCACCCAAACCTCATTTCCAACAAACCCAAAGAAGTTGATAGGCTAAGGCCTGGCCCCCCTTTTAGAGATGAGGAAACTAAGTCAATAGTCCAACATATTACAGATAATAAATGACAGAACCCGAACAAGTACCTCAGTCAAGTCTCCTACTCACAATGCTCGCCCACCTTAGAAAATATTTGCCATAATAAAATCCGATAGGAACTTCACTGGTGGTCCAGTGGTTAAGACTCCACCTTCCAGTGCAGAGGGCATGGGTTCAATCCCTGGTTGGGGAACTAAGAACTAAGATCCCACATGTCATGTGGTGCAGGACAACAAATGGCAATAGAAAACTTGAATACCTCTATGCAAAAAACAGCAACAACAACAACAAAAAAAAACAGCAACTGATCATACCTTGCACCATACACAAAGATTAACTCAAAATTGATCATAGACCTAAATGTAAAACCAGAAGAAAAGAAGAAAAATGTCTGATAAGTTTGCATACAATGGATTTTTATTTTAAACTTTTCTTACCTGTGGAAATTGTCATCAGTTTTCCAGAGGTTCTTTGATAATTAAACAAGTTTCCTTGGATCTTTTTGAGCAGGGTACATTTTCACTGTTAGCCCAAGGTAAAACCACTACTCCCAGGCTCACAATTTCACAACATAGTCCTGTCATTCCTGGGTGTCCATGAAAGAGTTACACACATCTAGACTCAGTATGAAATTTGAATTTAAATTGAATTTTCTCCCCCACATCCTCAAAGATCAGAGGAATGTGAAGAAATGGAACACGTACATCCTTTCTGTCCAGTGTAGACATCGGTTACGACAAGACGCTGACCCTAGACCAATCTTCCTAGGTTTCATTGGTTCAAGGAGGAGTTTTCATGCCCGAATCCCACCACTCACTCTTCTTCTCTTCAAAGTTTTCCACTGAGGTACTGATGAACCTATTTACAGGGAAGGAATGGAGACACAGACATAGAGAATGGACTTGTGGACACAGCGGGGGAAGGAGAGGGTGGGACAAATTGAGAAAGTAGCACTGACATATATACACTATCATGTGTAAAATAGATAGCTAGTGGGAAGCTGCTGTATAACACAGGGAGCTCAACTTGGTGCTCTGTGACAACCTAGAGGAGTGGGATGGGAGGGGTGGGAGGGAGGCTCAAGAGGGAGGGGATATATGTATACTTATAGCTGATTCACATTGTTGTGTAGCAGAAACCAACACAACATTGTAAAGCAATTATCCTCCAATTAAAAAAATAAAACTAATAGTAAAAAAAAAAGTTTCCACTGAGAAAGCTATAGGCACACAGAGTGATTAGAACAGCAAGCAAAGTGTCTTTTATTAATAAAAGCTTGATATGAGAATTCAGATACACTTGGTAATCCCTCCTCCCCTCATTCTCTCTGTTTTAGAGTTCTTTGGTTTCACAAATTAATCAGAAAACACAACTTAAGCTACTCCTCCTCTGAATCTGAGAATCTAAGGTGGTCAGAACAAATGTGGCCTGACCTGATAGTTCAGTTGGTAAAGAATCCGCCTGCAATGCAGAAGACCTGGTTCGATTCCTGGGTCAGGAAGATCTGCTGGAGAAGGGATAGGCTACCCACTCCAATATTCTTGGGCTTCCCTTGTGGCTCAGCTGGTAAAGAATCTGCCTGCAATGCGGGAGACCTAGGTTTGATCCCTGGGTTGGAGAAGGGAAAGGCTACCTACTCCAGTATTCTGGCCTGGGGAATTCCATGGACCAGAGTTGGACAAGACTGAGTGACTTTTACTTAACTTAAATCATTCTGAACAGGTGGAACCAACAATATAGTCACAGATGTATAGATCACTTTTCACTGTGATGACCCTGCTCACCAGTGAGATGTAGTCTAATGATTGATCTCAGACCCACCATATTAGCAGCTTCTATGCAGGAAGAGCTAAGAAAGAGGTATAGCAAACATCAGGTTGCAGGTAACAGAATTTGCTCTGCACCATGGACCAAAGCTGAAGCATGGAGAGGAGGCTTAAAAATGTTCCCTTTCCTAATATGAGAGAGAATACATTCACTGTTCCACATATGTTTGCTAGGAAGGAGTTGATTTTGATGTTGGCTCCCTCAGGTTGCCATGGTGATGACAGAGAGAAGAGTAAGTGACAGCATTAAGAGAAATCCAGTGTCATCCAGAGATGCAGTATTCCAGGAGGAAGTAACAAGTTTCCCCTCACAGTAGAACCAAACTTGCTGGGGCTTCCAAGTAACATAGGGTCTGAGGAAGAGGTCTTTGGGCTCAAAGACCTGTTATCTCCGCAGGGCTTGTGCTGCTACCAATGTGTCAGAAGGAGAGGATCCTAGCTTCTGGTACTGACACTCAAGCCTGTGTTCATGTCAAATGACACCGAGGGCTATTATAATATTGCTTCCCTTAGTGCCTGCAAATAGGTGCTACCAATCAGGACCCACAGTGATGACACACATCAGCACCTCCCAATGTTTGTACTGACTCAGGGAAGATTTGCCCTTCTGAGGCCCCGATGGTTCAGTCCAACACAAGTGGCTAACCAAGTTGGCTGTGAATACAGGACAGCAGTTAATTTCTCCCACAGGTTGGCAGGAGAGATAATGTTCATCTCACCTCAAACCTATCATCTGACATTTAATTGTATTCTTGGCATGTGTTGGAGATGTGGCTATCTTGGGTAACCAATCCAGGGAAGTTGCTGTCATTTCTTTTAGGAAAATAATATGGTTTGACAGTTTACAGCAGATGCAGTCCTGGCCTTAGAAACAGGAAACCTTTTGTCAGAGTTCAGTGATGTGGCTTCCACACAATAAGGCTGTATTCTGGATTACAGATGCTTCATGTTTAGCCAGAGCTCAGAACGACTGCAAGGGTTAGTAGAAAAGCCCTGGACTCAACATAAGATTTAGGGGTCCAGTCTTGGCTCCTGTACTGACTTGTGGGGCAAACTTGAACCAATCGTTTCTCTCATCATCTTCAATTTCATCATTGAAAGATAGGAATATCTCATGGGGAGTAGTTAGAGACTCAGATTAGACCATGGATGCCAAGCTGCTCTGAAGTGCAGAAAGAGCCCAGCCTGTGTGTAAAGCCAGCTTACTAACATTCACAGGATAGTGAAGGACAAAGATGTACAGTCCAAGGTACTTGAAAGTATCCATGGAGAAAAACAAATGTTTTAACCCATTTCTTGCCCATAAGCCTTGGGTAAGTGTTGACAGTGCCTCCCTTCAGGGGAGACAGTAAGCTTGGAGGCACCAGGGACCTAATAGAGCCAAATAGGGTAAGACAGGGAAACCTGGCATGCTGCAGTTCATGGGGTTGCAAAGAGTCCAACACGACTTAGTGACTGAACAACAAGGGAAGTCAAGGGGAGCCAAGGATGTGATTACCAAAATGATACCATGATGGGGCTTCCCTGGTGGCTCAGATGGTAAAGAATCTGCCTGCAATGTGGAGAGACCTGGGTTCGATCCCTGGGTCAGGAAGATCCCCTGGAGAAGGAAATGGCTACCCACTCCAGCATTCTTGCCTGGAGAATTCCATGGACAGAGGAGTTTGGCAGGCTACAGTCTACGGGGTTGCAAAGAGTAGGACACAACTGAGCCCTGAAGTGTGTGTCCAAAAAGGAAAATGATTATATATATGCACACATTTTTTTCCATTTATTTTTATTCGTTAGAGGCTAATTACTTTACAATATTGTAGTGGTTTTTGCCATACATTGACATGAATCAACCATGGATTTACATGTGTTCCCCATCCTGATCCCCCCTCCCGCCTCCCTCTTCATCCCATCCCTCTGGGTCTTCCCAGTGCACCAGCCCTGAGCACCCATCTCATGCATCCAACCTAGGCTGGTAATCTGTTTCACCCTTGATAGTATACTTGTTTCAATACTGTTCTCTCTGAACATACAAGCAATAAATGCTGGAGAGGGTGTGGAGAAAAGGGAACCCTCTTATACTGTTGGTGGGAATGCAAACTAGTACAGCCACTATGGAAAACAGTGTGGAGATTCCTTAAAAAACTGGAAATATGCACACATTTTATAAATCTATATCTACCTATCTACACACACACACACAAACACACACACGACACACAACACATGACACACTGAGTCTCAGAGTACATGCTATGTACTCTGCTAAGTATTTTACATGTATTATCTAATTTAAACCTTACAATTACCCTGTGAAAGTATTATCATGCCTATCTTATAGATGAAGGAACTGAGGCTTAGAGACTAATTTGCTATTTTGGCTGTCATCGTTTAGCTAGCAAAGAACCCGTATTTGCAATTCAGGTGTAGTGTGTGTAGTGTGACTCCACAGACTGTATAACCACCTGGCACTAAATTGTTGGCCATAGAATCTCCTGGGTGCCTGGACCTCCTGATCCCTCAACCAGTGCTAAAGGTTTAGGGTCAGTTTAGAACTCAGCCACCAGAAGGCGCTGCCTCCCATGCTGTTAATGGGCAGCAGTTGAATTGATGGGGACTTGTGCATGCTGCATGCTAAGTCGCTTCAGTAGTGTCCGACTCTGTGCGACCCTATGGACTGTAGCCCGCCAGGCTCTTCTGTCCATGGGATTCTCCCAGCAAGAATACTAGAGTGGGTTGCCATGCCTGACCCAGGGAATGAAGTTGGGTCTCCTGCATTGCAAGCAGATTCTTTACCATCTGAGCCACCAGGGAAGCCAAAGCTGGCTATTCTCTCTCAGGGAGGGAAGAATTCTGGAAGAACCCAGAGCCCGACTCCAGGTTGTTCTTGAGTTCTCGCTCAACCCCTTTTAATTCACACTTAGCCCCCAGGGCCCAGATTTCCCCAGTGATGGAGATAGAAATGCCTTGCACATCAGTTTATATGCTTCTCTTCCATGTAGGCCACAGGAAACCAGGCAAGGTGCCTGTCTTCTCAGAACTCTGAAGGGAAATGAGTAGAAGGAGGAGCCGAGTAGTTAAGAGCCAGAACTCTGTGCCTACACTGTCTGGGTCTCCCTCAGGTTCCCCACTTTCTGGCCTTGCTGAGGTAATCTTAACTCTCTGAGCCCCCTTTTCCTATCTGTAAACATGAGGATAGCAACTTCCCACCCCACCCTGCTGGGATTTGGTGAGCCTTGTTCAGAATAAAGCATGTGGGGTGCTGAGCTCAGTGCCTGGTGCATCTCAGGAGAGCTGGGCTATTGAAAGTTTCTCCTTTTGGGCCCAGACCCTTCAGCCAGAAGGAAGCTCACCCAGCCAGAATGGAGTCCACACAGAGGTTGCACAGCACTGAGGGGTGGAACAGAAGTCCCTCATCCGGCCCTGGCCTCTGGTAGCCCTGTGCCCCAAAAAGCCCAGGCTCTGTGAGAGGCTGCCACTGCCCAGCAGGAGGCCCTCAAATATCCCTCTCTTGGTGACACCTTTCAGCAGCCCTCAGCTCTTCCTGGCTCAGAATTGTTCCTAATCTCTGATTTACTTCCCTCTAGCTGGAGTTGAAACGTTTTCTCTCTTGCCCTCTCACAAATTGAATCCTTCACCAAGGTCTGTAGACTCCACTTCCTAAAAGCACTGGGGCTCTGCCGTGAGACAGACCGGAAGCCTGGTTCTGCTGCTTATTACTGGCGTAACCTGGGGAAGTTCTGTAATCATTCAAATCTGTGCTCAGCCATTGATTCATGGTGTGACCTTAGGCAGATTCCTTAAACTCTCCAAATCTCAGTTTGTTCATTTTTGAAGTGGGGGTAATAACAGTACTTATGTATTAGAGTTGTTGTAAGGATTAAATGAGGTAATAGGGTAAAGTGCCTCATCCTAAGAAGTGGCCATGCTCATAGTAACCTCCACACAAACACACAAACCCAGGGACAAAATCCTTACTAACCTTAAGTTTCTCATTCATAAATGGACATAACAGTGGTGTCTCTCTCAGGATTGTTGTGATTATAGTACCATAGGAGATCATGGTGGGTAATGTGAGCAGCAAGTGCCTTAGAGAATGTATGACTACCACTTCCTAAAGACTCGCTCTTTGCCAGGTTTTCTACCTGGGTTTGTGCACTTGCCCGGAGGTTGCTACAAGCCTTGCCAGCTGGGGAGTAAACCCAAAACATAGTAACCAACACCAGGCCCCTGAGAGGTCCAAACAGTGAACTCAGGCCACCTAACAACTTTGTTTGGGGAGAGGATTGGCCACCATTTTACAACAGGGGCCTGGGTCGAAGAGGAGACCAACTGCCCACTAGATAACCACACAGGTACAGTCGGGGAGAAGAGGAGAGAGGTGGAGTTGGTAACAACTGACCTTGACACCTGAGGGGAGTGGGCCTATGGATGGAACCAGCAGTGTCAGATATGGGATTTGAACTGAGGTACATCTGCCTCCAAAGCTCATGCTCTTAATCACTATAATATTAATGCCTGGCATGGAGGAGGTGCTCAATAAACATTCATTTAATGAAGTAATTCACACAGCTGCCTCTTTGTGGAAAGTTTTCTCTCTCCATCTCTACCTGGGCCCATCCTTCAAGGCCCAGCTCAAATGAAGACTTGCACTCAACCAAAGTACCCTGTTCTCATTGCTATGGGGAAAACAGGAGCTGGGATGAGGAAGTATGGGCAACTAGGATGGGCCAGTTGGGTGGAGCCAGAGGAAGGACTCAGTTTTGCAAAGATTTCCACCCCGTCCCGAGTCTGTGCACTGGATTTGACGTTGCTACAATGACTGGATACATTCTTGACAACAAAGCAACTCACACTGTACTCTGATTAGTCAGAACAGTGACTTCCAATCACTTAGCAACTATGTCGAGGGAAGAGGATTGGAAGCCATTTCAGGGCAAGGGACTGGGAGGAAAATGAGACAAAATGGCTGCCACTGCACATGCTCAGTAAGGGGGAGGAGAGAGGGAAGTGAGAGGAGCTCATTGAGTTAAGAATTACTGGCCCAAGGGTTTTAGGATCTTTAAGCCACTGGGGATTTAGGGATTTGTAATTCTATGCTACATAATACCCTAAAACCAAAGATATTGGGATTCCAAAGATTTTAAATTCCTACTACCTATGGTACAAGGACTTGAGCAATTTTTGAGCTATGAAATGCTCAAATGAAATGAAATGCTGGGAGCCTAGGACCCAAAACAAGGATTTTAATCTGAACACTGGACATGTTAAAAATACTAATCCCTCTTCAACTTCAAATCAACCTTGGTTTAACCCTTGGGATAGTGGTTTCAAATAGTCTTTCACACCATCTACAGACCTCTGATGGTACCTCACAAAAAGGGAGTGAAGAGAGTTTGTTTACATAGAGAGGACACCAAAGTAGGAGTTCTGTGTCTCCCATTATAATTCCCAGGGCAGCTCCATCTTTATCTGGCTTGTATGTTGGCCCTCTGCATTCAGTTCAAAAGAAGGGTGTTCCTGCTGAAGCTCAGAAGATAAGTTGAAGTCATATTTGGCCTCTGTTTCCTTTTGTTTGTTTGCTTAATGGGGGACAAACAATACATGATGTGATTGGTAAACCATCAAATGGTGCCAGGGAGATCTGGTGGAGATGACTGATAAATCAATCTTTAGTTGAATAAATCCAGTCATTAGCTGACTCTAGCCTACTAGCTGATTTCTATCAAAAAATTAATGATAACCACTGCTACAACTATGATTACTATGAATACCATTACTAATTGTGTGCTTTTACTATGTGCCAGGAGTTGTGCTAAGTACTTTAAATATATTATCTCACTGAATCCTTACAACAACCCTGAGAGGAAGTATCATGACTTTTCCCATTTTACAGATGAGGAGACTGGGGTTCAGAGTGGATAAATAACTAGCCCAAGGTTATACAGTTAGAAGATTGGTAAATTCCACTTTACCTACAAGCAGAAACAGAATGGCCTAAAAGAATTAAAGTGATCAAAGGTCAACTGCCTGGTAGCCTTAATTAAGGAACGAAGTTAAATTTTGACCAATAGATGGCACCAGTGTATGTTTAGTGGGCTGCCCAAGGCTGTGCCCAATTAAGGGAAGTCCCAATGAGGGCTCAGAACTGAAGCAACCTGTCTTAAGTTGAGAGAGGAGAGAAAGAAAGATGGGCAGTGTTCTGCTCCTAAATCAGATAATGCTACCCTGTACTGTCTTGTAGCTCAGCAAAGACATGGGAAGTCTGGGCACCTCTCTTGTGCCAGACAGTGTGCTGTGCAAACAAGCCACATGGTGATATCAAACACAGCCCCATCTTACTGCAGAGGAAGAGAGGTAGATGCTATGGTAGACGGTTGAGGTACTGAATGATGGGGGCACCCAGCCTGGGCTTGGGAGTCTGGGGAGACTTATCACAGGAGAGGTGTCTGAGTTAGTCCTGTTGGATGCATAGGAGCTTATCAGACACAAAAATGAAAAAGCATCCCAGACAGCATTAAAGCCACAGAGGGATTAGAATCCATGACACATTCAAAGACAGGAAGCATGAGCTTCAAGTGTTGAGGGATAAGTCTAAAGAGACTAGCAGAACCAGGCAATTGAACAGCCTAGAATATCAAGTTGAGGACTTGATTTGTGAATGTCTTAGTAGAGAAGCTATAGATTCCCAGGAAGATCTGCGACTTAAAAAACAAAGTCCAACTATTGCTGAGGCAATGAAAAGCTGTGGTAGGGCTTTGAGCAGGGGGCACAGTCTTTGATCTAGTGGCCTGTAAGTTTCCCAGGTGGCACTAGTGGTAAAGAATCCTCCTGCCAATGCAGGAGATGCAGAGACGTGGGTTTGATCCCTGGGTTGAGGAAGATCCCTTGGAGAAGGGCATGGCAACCCACTCCAGTATTCTTGCCTGGAGAATCCCATGGACAGAGAAGCCTGGTGGGCTACAGTCCATAGGGTCACAAAGAATCAGACACAACTGAAGCAACTTAGCACACATGCACGCACGTGGAGGATGAATTGCCGCGGGACATGCTGGAGGCAAGAAAATGACTCAAAGGCTGTTTGGAACAGGGGTGGGCCTGAGGAGCTGAGCTATGGCAGATACAAAGGGATTTGAGAAGGTAACATTGTTAGGACTTGATCGCCTCTCACGGCCACTCCCCACACGCACAGGCTCATCACCAAGGTTCAGCTGATGCTGCATCTCTCACCTTCCCCCACCTCCAGCTCTGCTTCTGACTTTTAAGCTGCCCTCTGAGGTCCTTTTTGTTCCCTTTCCAAGCTGTCTTTAAGGTTTAATCAAACCTGATTGGACAAGTTGACCAAGAAGGCCTGGCCCCATGTTGGGCCACCCAAGGTACATCCCTGTGAAGAAAGATCTGTCAATTGACCTCAGGTAGAGCAATGGATTGGCCTTGAGCTGGTTTCTGACCCTCTGCCTATGACTTCACAACATGGGCAGAGTTCAGTTAAGAAATCAGTCCAGTTCCAGGAAAAAAGGTAAACATCATCTAGTTTATTTTTCTTCTGATTTGTCTCATGCCAAAATACAGACCCCAGTAGATAACAGCCAAAAGGGAAGAGGTCCCCAAAGTAGACTGATGTTTTAGATGTCCCCTTTCCTTCCTGCAAGGTCCATCAGAAAGGCACCCCAACTGGTGTTGGTATTGCATCCGTGGAAGTGAAGCCAGAAATCGGGCTTACCACAGAAAGACAGGACTTCATGGCCACCTGAATGGTTGGGTAGTCAAAGAGCCCTGAAGAGTGAAAGTTCTCTGCATAGGCATTCTTCATCCTCATCTGCTCCCTAGGGGGTTCAGAAAGCAAGTTTTCCTTCCCCTAGAGTTCCTAGGACCCTCTCACTGGCAACACAACAGCAACCCAATGAGATGCCAGAGGGCTGGGCTCACAGACCTATTGGGTGTAGCCAGGGTGAGCTGGTAACTTGAGGACCCAACTTTCAATCCAGAGAACTGTTCCTGGGGATTCCTGGCTAATCAATGCCCTGAAATGCTTCCAGGCATAATGAACCCCATCAGACTGACTGGTTCAGTTGGGACAGATCAGGGGCAGGGAGGGAGAATGAGCTCTGGCTCTGTATGGTGCTGACCCTGGTACCTTCACACACCCTTCTGGCCCCTTTCCATCTGCTTCCTCTTTCTTCTCCTCTTCTCTGTCCTCCACTTCCTCCTCCTCCTCACTGGTTGAGTCCTCATAGAGGTTTATGGTTGCCTGAACAGGGAAGTTCTGCAGTAAAATCTCCCCATCACTGTACAGGTAGTCAAAGGAGCAGGATTTAGGCCAGAAGAGTCTGTGGACAGAGAAGAAATATGGCCCCAACTTAGATAGGCTGCCATGTGCAGAGGTGTCAGTAGGGCCAAGAAAGAAACCAGACCCTAAACTCCTTCTATTTGCAGTAATGGGGTGAGATGGAAAAAGAAGAAAGGGAGCTTTGCAACAGAACCTTCTGGAGTGTTACAAAATGTCTCTAGGCAGGAAGGTCATGCCTGGTGGGCCTATAGTTGTGAAGAGACCCAGGCCTGGCATGTATCAATCCTGAAACTGATCCCACTCCATACTCCCCACCCCAGAAGGCCTGCAGCCAAGAATTTTCTAGCCCTGTATCCTCCATCTCCTACTAAGGCTTTCTTCACAGATCTCTCCACAAGGGCTCATTCTTAGGGGTCACTGACAGTGACTCCAGGGAAGGCAACCTTATCCAAGTCCCTTAACCTCTCTGAGCTTCCATTTCCTGGTCTGTGAAAGAGTGATCATAGCAGTACCTCCCTCCTCCTGCCTTATAGTGCTGTTGTGAGGATTTAAAAGGCTAATAGATCTACATCAGGCTCTGCGCCTGGTGCCAGAAGCTTACCTGACTGGGTGATGGAACTCAAAGTCAACCTTGGTGACCTTGGCACCTGTTGTCCCACTGGCGGCCTGTCCAAAGCAAAAAGTTAGCATGTGGCTCAAAGTTCATGGTCAGATAACTGCCTCTTCTGTATCAGGGGTCAGCAACCTGTAGGTAAGATAATCTAGAAGAGACCTTAGACATCTCTGGGTTTCAGTACTCCCCTATTAGGGGGTCTGTCCTGGTTCTAGTTGAGCAACAAGTGGATAGAGTCCTGGGGGTTGTTTGCTTCCCTGTCCTTGTTCTAACACCTGTTTGGAGATGGTCCAGGGGACAGAGTTCTACTGGAGCAGCAAAGACATGGGGGTGGGGTGGGGGTGGCAAAGAATGCCAGGGTTGGGTGCCAGGAGACCATGATTCTAGCACCAGCCCCACTGCACATGCACCGTGGAGCCTGCCCATGTCCCTCTCATGCTCTGGGGCTCAGCTTTCTGCACAGCTAAATTGCCCCAGAGGGCTCCCTGCCTTCCTCCTAGAGCTGTTGTGGGAATCAAAAGTGGGCAAGGCTGGGAAAGTGCTTTTCCAGGTCTACAGCCTGAGTCGAAGGTCAGAGGTTGGGGGCCTCTCTGGGAAGGGACCAGGTCTGCGTGCCTGCACGTAGTCTTGTGTGTGCATGAACACGTAGGATGGGGGCTCCAACTCACCAAATCCACATGTTTCCTCACCTGCCTGGGGAGGTGATTTGTAGAGGACAGCCAGGGCCTCCAGAGACAAGCTCCTCTAGGATAAAGAGGAGAGATTAGTTGGTGGAGGAGAAAGAGTCTGGGCTCCCTGAGATAAGAAAAGAGGCCCTCCAAAAACTTGACTCTGATTCCATCTCCTGCAGGAAGACTTTCCTAAGGACCCTGAGTCCAGGTCAAGACAGATGGCCCTCCTCTGCTTCAACAATGTTATACCCGTTGGATGATTATCTGTTTAGTTACCTTAGAGCTTCTTAAGGGCAGATTTATGTTGGATGGTATCTGAATCCCCAACACCTAAGCATAATGCCTGGTACACAATAGGTGTTTTGGTCAATGTTTAGTGAACAGTTAAACATTTGGAGGAATGAATGAGTGTTGGGTAGAAACTATCTTGCCCCCTACCTCCTGCCCCCAAAAGTAGAGCTCATAGTTCTGCCCTCTTCCTGGGATGGGGAAAGAGGCCAAATATATTTCTGGGTCCACTGCTTCCTCACTAGACTTCAAAAGGTAAGAAAAAAAGCAAATGGAAAGCTTATGGTGTGGTCAGGAAAGAGACAGTCCCTTGGTCATCAGACTCTTGGCACTTTGAACCTCGTTCCCTGCTCTTCAGCCTAGGTCCTGTCCAATCCAGATTTCCTGGTAGTCTCCCCTTTGCCCCTCAGTGGACTGAGCAACTTGGCACATGAGGGCCTGGCTGCTCAGTTTTCAGCTTTGCCCATTGTCCCCAAGTCTCCTCTTGTCGGTCAGAGGGATTAGTGAGGTGAAGAGCCAGTTGAGATATTAGAGTCTGAACTGTGGAGGGAGCACAGAAAAGAGGGGGGCCCTGGACTTCTCATTTCCTTTGTTGTCCCGGGAACCCCACTAAGCTTGAGTTCAAATGACCAAAGGCCAAGTTCCACTTACCGTTCATGTTTATTTACTTCTTGTCCAGAGGAGAGAAGGGGCGATGGGTTTCCCAGGTAGGGCAGTGCCAGGGAGCCCTGTGCTAGGGCTGGAGCTGAGGCCAGGGCCAGGTCAGGGGTGACAGCAGTGGGGGCAGGAGGGTCCATCCTTAGGGTGTAAAGGCCAGGCAGGCTGTGGGGGCTGCGATTCCTCAGAATGTCCCGCACTTTTCTGGCTTTTCCTGGGAGACCTTTTTATAAGGCCTGCCTGGACTCATAAATTATTCAGGAACATGCCGGGATGAGATACCTGGGGAGCAGTGTGTGTGTGTGTGTGTGTGTGTGTGTGTGTGTGTGTGTGTGTGTGTGTGTGAAGATTTAGGAAAAGGGGCTTGGGGAGGTATACCCGTGTTCCTGGGTGTGAAATTTCTCCCAGTTGAATAAACAGAGAGTCAATGGTGGGGGGGGGTTCTTTACCTCCAAGTCAGAAAGGAAAACACAAAAGGGGCAAATCAAACACCATTTGTGCGAATTCCCCAGGTGGTAGCAAGGCCTGAGGGAAGGGAACAGGGAAGTGCCTTAGAAACCACAGAAAGCTGTCAGGCGCTGGGGAGAGGGACCTGTAGCAAAGCTGGTTTCCAGTGAGGAGGGACAACTGACTCAGCTGAGGCAAATGAGACTCACGTTATTTCAGTTCAAACCCCAAATAGATTGGCCAGGTGGACCTGATATGGGGTGACTACTATGAAGCATATCCCCCGGGTTAGAGAAAAATGGTGAGTCTGGGTGGGGCTGGTCTGGCTGCCTGTGGGTTGGACCTCAAGTCTTCTTTCCATGCCCTCCCCTTTACTGAGCAGTACATTTGCAGAAGTGCCTGACTGAATCCCCTCTCCAGCCTCAGCCATCAGCGGTTTGAGAAGGGAGCACAGGCAGCATTTGCGGGGTTTCCAGGTCAGATTGCTGATCTCAAAACTCAGCTTCCAGTCTGCACGCCAGGGTGCTGGGGGAGGTCTGCTGAAAGACCATCTCTGGCCCCAGCGCCTGAGTTCCCGGTGCCTCAGTTCCCTCTAGTGTGAGAGGACGATGCAAGCCCAGTGGTCCCAAAGGGCCCTGTCAGGCTGAACACTCTGTGACGGGCGCTGGGTAAATGGGTACTGACCCCAGGCAAGCCCAGCACCTGGGTCACAATCCTCTCAGCCTCAGCCAGTCTTCTGGGCCTTTGCCAAAAAGTTTGCAGTTACAACTACTGGCAGGTTCCTTATGCTTCAGAGGTTTGAAAATATGACTACTGACCTCAGTGTCAAGCATCGGTGCGGATTTATTTAGCTTCTTGGATATTCATCACAGCCGGGTGTGTAATCATCAAAAATTAGAAACCACCTCAATGTCCACTGATAGGAAACAAGTTAGATTATTTAGGGTAAGTCCTTACCACCGAATACTAAGCAGGCACCCATAATTATGTTCTAGGAAGTATAATTATCAACACAGAAAGTTTAGGAAAAAAAGAAGCTAAAAGTGTGAATAATTTGATTCCAGGGCTGTTTTTTTTCGCTGTTCACATAACCCCCATTTCCAATTTCAAGCCCACTGTGTTCTTTGTAGCAAAGGAAAACTGGAAACAAGCCAAATGTCTTACTTTAGAAAGCCAGTTAAATAAATCATTGAACAGTTACACAGGTTCATATTAAAACTGGCGTGGTAGAAGATTGGGAAAAGGTTAATATATTGAAGAGTGAAAAAAAGGAGCCTTTATCATATAACTTGGAGGATGATCCTGTTTTAGTAAGAAAAAAAGAAGTGTAGAATATACAGTATGCAGGGGGGGAAAAAAGTCTGGTTAGAAGAAAGGAGAAAGTTACAGTGGTTTCTGGGAATAAGATTATGGTAGACTTTTACTTCCTTCTTTAGGCTTTTCTGAGTTTTCCTGAAAGTTCCACAAGCCCTGATACTGTTTGGGTAATAAAAAGTAAAGACACAAAATTAAAACAAAAGAAAGAAATGTTTATCCACAGAGGAGAGAAAACTGCTGGGGAAATGATAGCCATTTTCAAATATCTGAGGATTTGACTGAAATGAGATTACACTTGTTCTGTGTGACTTCAAAGGGCAGGACTGAGGCCCATGGGTAGAAGCTACAGGGTGACACATTTTGGCTCAGTCGAAGGAAAACTTTGTAACAGCCCAGCCTCCACCTAACCCAGAGACCTGGCACTGTATCGATTCTCCATAAACAGAGCTTTATTATATGTGGTGAAATGAGTGGAGTCTTGGACTGGGCTAAGCCCTCTGTCCCTGAATTGTGTAAGTATGGGCTGGATCCCGGATCCTGGATCTTGGAGTGGAAAATCTAGAGGAACGGGGGAGTGGGGGGATGGCGAGCAGAGCTGATGGGGAGCCCGAGTTTGTCAGTCTCTGAGGGTTCTTGCTAAATTTACCTCCAGGAGATGAAATTGTGCATGTATTGTGCCACTGGCTCAAAGGAGGGGGCGAGGCTGAGAGGTAGTCAGGATGAAGAGACTGGGCTGGAAGGAGATGGCACGTGAAGGAGATAGAAGCTGACCTATTGTCAAACCTGAGGATCTTTTTGACTTCTAGGTGGCTTGAAAATGGTCAGGAGCGGGGAAAGAGAGAAGAGGTAGATATTCCTCCATAGCCCAGGGCTCATGCCCAACCATCTTGAACTTGTGTCCATTCAGCCACAATCTTTCACAATCAGGGCCATCCAGCCCCTTCACTCCCCTGAGCTGCAGGCCTGGGGGTTCCCCTCGTGCCAGCTCCTGACATCTTCTCCTAGAGCTCAGGTAGCATTCAGGCCTGTGTCTGTGGATCTTTCTTCTCCAGCTGCACAGCTGCTGTGTCTCACTACCTCCCTAAGAATTGCCTCAGCCTCATTTAGCTTGTGGGAGGTGAAGCCACTGGCCCCTTTGGGGACCCCTCCTCATTCTGAAGGATTTAAGAACCGCAAGGGTTGCTGGGTAAGAATGGGAACCTGGCTGTTCTCCTTTGCCCTTAGCACATAAAAGGAGTGAGGTGGCCAGCAAAGTGGCAAGAAAGGTCTGGAATAATCAAAATGAAGAACTTCCTGTCACGGCAGTTATGATCCTACCTCTCTTACCCCTAACAGCCTTATGGTGCCTCTGGGTTTTGTCAGTGATTGCTTTGCCAGAACATTCAGAGAGGGCTTGGTGCCTCCTCTGGGCCAGATACTTCTGGACCTTGTCAGGCAAGAGAATGAACTATAAAGAGGAACAGACTCTGCCTCACGGTGCTGACAGCTAGGGAGGGAGACAAGACCTGCATGGGATAGGCTCAATCAATGTCAGTGGTGCCTGGTACTCCCTTCCACCCCGGAGCATGTTCCCTTGTCCATTCCTCAGCTCTCCCCAGCTCCAGTGTCCCCATTCCCTGGGGCACATTCCAAACTTGCTTCAACTACTACCACGTTCCTGCCCCGCCCCTCTGTCCACAGAACAACCTCTCCTCCCACTTCCCTGAGAAAACACAGGCTTTGAAGTGTGAATTACCTCAGTGCCCTGCCCCACTCCCCCCAAATTGGCCTGCCTCTCCAATTTCCTTCCCCTCCAGCCCTCCCTTCTCAGGGGACAAGGTGCCCCTCTCGTTAAAGGCTAATCTGTTCACCCAGGCCTTGGCCTCATCCACCCCCTCCTTCTCTGGGGCCTTCCTCTGGACATTATGACCCTTCTCTTCAGGAAACCTTGGCTTCTTTATACCAGCTCTTTCCCTCCTGATTATAAAGTACCTGTCTCTGTTACCCCCCAGAATTAAGTCCCTCCTTTCCTAAAAGTATTCTCTTGCTCCCCTAACTCTCAGTATCTTTCTCTCTCTTCCCCTCCCTTTCTCTCTTTTCTTTCCTTCACCCTCAAATTTGTTGAAAGTAGATTCTATACTTTTCCCAACTTCCCCTTCATACTTCAACCTACTGCCATTTGGCTTCAGCCCCATCCTCCTTGTGAAAGGGCACTACCAAAGGTCACCAACGACCACTTAAGTGCCAAGTTCAATGATCTTTTTGAACTCTGGGTGGCCAAAGGCACTCTTGGCCAAGTCCTCATTTCTGAGGCTCTCCTTTCTTTCTTGGTCACTATCTGCTGGTTTTCCTTCCTACTTCTGGAACCACCCCCCCTGTGTATCTTTTGCTGACCTTTCTTCTGCTCAGTCCTCAAATATGTGGCTGTCAATTACAATCCACAAATGAAGCTGATACACAGTAATGTTTTTAACGGGTCATGGCAAAATGGGAAAAACATCAAAAGTAGAGTTTTTCAATAATCTCAATGTATTTAATTATAAATGATTGTCCTTTATTCTGACATTCTGCCTTTTTAAAACTTTTTGGTGGCAAAATATTCTCTTTCCTGAAATGATGGCAATGGCGTATATTATTTCTTTAACATCCCTATTTGTCAAGATAGAAATGTCCAGTCCCATTAATGTGTTATTCAATGAATGAAAAATTGAAACATATTTCCATCCTGAAATGTTCTTGACAGGTGTCTCAAACCTGTTCCAAAACTGAACTGATTTTGTTCCCACCAACCTCCTCTGTACCTGCCTCGATAACCAGTATCATACTGGCCCAGTCACTCAAGCTAAAAGCCTCAGCCGCCAAGTCCTATTGATTTTGGGCTTGAGAAAATGAGAAAAGCATTTCTCAAGTTTGTCTCTTCTGTGCTCCCCATTCTCCTGGTTATTTCTTCAATTACGATCTCATCCATCCTCTCTCACATGGATGCTGGAAGCAGCTTCCAGATAGATTCCCCCATTCTTGACTTGGTCATTCCAATCATCCTCCTCCCAGTTCATCCTGTGATCTTTCTATAATATGGGACAAACTTTGCTCTTTCTGGGGTTGAACACTTAACAGTGATTCCCAGTTGCCTATGGGAAGTGTCCAATCTCATTTGTGTGGCAGTTGAACCCCTTTGCTGCCTAAGCCCAGCCTTCCTCTCCAGCCTTCTGCCTCCAAGGCCCTCCATGCACCCTCCACTGCAGCTCCCCTTTAGAGACCTCTACTCTATAAACAGGCCATGTCTTTCACCTGTAATCTTTTCATGGTTTAGAGCCTCTGAAGGTCTCAGTCCCATCCCGTATAGGGTTAATCTCAGGGAACACTGTGGGTCACAACCAGTGGCAGAGCTTAAAATTGATTTAGTGGGTTGTAGCCAGCATTTAACAAATTGAATGAACAGCAAATGGAAGAGTGAAACACATAGGGTAAGGGTATAAATTGTTCTGTGAAGCTTTTGTTTTAGTCATATATCTCTAGATCTAGATTGAAAGATATATAAATGCATGTCTTTGTTTATGCCATAAAAAACATTTCCTACTGTGGGTCCCAGTCATAAAATTTGACCACACTTGAGGGACTAGACTGGAGCAGGAAATGGCAACCCACTCCAGTATTCTTGCCTGGAGAATTCCATGGACAGAGGAGCCTGGGGGCTACAGTCCATGGGGTCTCAAAGAGTTGGACATGACTGAGCAACTAAGCACAGCACACACACACACACACACACACACACACACACATACATGTGTGTGTGTGTCTGTATTGCTTGCTGATGCCTGTCTTCTGAGATTAACACAACTAAGCAGGCATGCAAGGGACTATATGTTATTCTGGGACTCATATAATTAGTGCTGTTCATGTCAGAGTCCTTGCTTTTGCTGGGGAGTGTAATAGAGGTCAGGAGAACAGGTGGTGCCAGGGAGGCCTCATGGAAGAGGGATGATTGATCAGGGTGGGGCTTATGTGGGCAGACAGAATAGGGAATGTAATCCTGGCACAGGAGTGGATAGTAACAGGACAGAACATTTGTTAAACATTTATGTAGCAGGCACTGTCCTAAGCATTTTGCATGGATTAACTGGTCTCACAAACAACCTTGCAAAGAAAATGCAATTTCCAGCCTCATTTATTGGTGAGATTAACACATTATTGACTGGGGGTTGAGGGGGGATTGCAGAAACTGATGGCTGTGGCATTGAAACGTCTCTGGTCAATAACGTGTTAAGGTGCTTGCCTAAGGTCACATCCCAGCTTCCCTGGTGGCTCAGTGGTAAAGAATCCGCCTGCAATTCAGGAGACATCGGTTTGACCCCTGGGTGGGGAAGATCCCCTGGACGAGGGCATGGCAACCCACTCCAGTATTCTTGCCTGGAGAATCCCATAGACAGAGAAGCCTGGTGGGCTACAAGTCCATGGGGTGGCAAAGAGTCAGACACAACTGTGCAACTAAACAACAACAAGGTCACAGAACCAAAAGTGACTAGGCTGAACTTTGAACTCAGGTGGTCTCTGTTCTCTTAACCACTGAGACCCACCCTGCTACTGGGGATCTGGTGTGGAAAGGGGGCCAAGCAGGGTAAAGGGAGAGCCTATGTGAGCAGGAAACTAGAGGAGGACTTAGAATGCCAGGTAGAAAAGTCCAGAAAAGGCTCTGCTCTCACCTCGGGAAAGGAGATGTTACTTGTTCCCTCTAGCCTTTGCCTCTTGGTCCAGGGTCCCTGGGGTCGTGGGCAGGAAGCCTAGAAACCAGAATGCAGGCCTCATGGAGGCGAGAAGCAAGACAGCCTCTGTTCTGCGAGAGGAGGGATGGGGGCGATTCTCTTCCCACCCAAGCCTGTCCCCAGAGCAAAACTAGCAAATGGCGCCTGGGGCCTCTGCCCTCAAGTCCAAATGTCCCAAATGTGCCAAGCCTTGGACCCAGCCCCTTAGGTGCCTGGGATGAGGGTCCCCTCTGGAGAACAGTTTGTTGTTGTGTCAGCTCTCCTCCTACACATTTTTCCCTCTTGGCTGCCATCCAGTCCAGGGCCTGTGGCCCATGTGGTGCTGGGCTCTCTGGGCAGAGCCCCTCACAGCTCCCCATTTGCTCCTCATTTGGAATGGCAGGGGCTTAGAAAAACAGAGCACTGAGGAAGCAGGAGGGTGGGAGGGAAGGTGCCTGGGAATGTCACTCCCTCCTCTATTCAATCTGTCCAGCCCTGGCTCCTCTGGCCAGCCTCCTTTCCAAGCCTGGCCTGAGGCCTAGGGAAGATGCAGTGATGCCGAATTGTCAGTAGTACTGAATTGTCAGTAGTGCATTCTCTTCTCTTTTCTTTTTAGTCTTGGCACCCTGCAGATCCTGCCAAGGTAAATAACACATAATGGTAACCAGTGGCAGATATCTTCTTGGGAGGTGGGTCCTGACAAACTAGTAAGAATAATCACCACCACAACAAAAATGTTCTGTTCTGTGCTTAGTTGTGTCTGACTCTTTGCAACCCTGTGGGTTGTAGCCCACCAGGCTCCTCTGTCCATGGGATTCTCCCAGCAAGAATGCTGGAGTGGGTTGCCATTTCCTTCTCCAGGGAATCTTCCCCACTCAGAGACTGAACCTGCATCTCCTGGATTGCAGGTTTCTTTACTGCAATTCTTTACTGCAATCCTGCATTGCAGGATTATTTACTGCTGAGCCACTGAGTAGGTGACATGCATGGAGCACTACCTGTGGAGAAGGGAATGGCAACCCACTCCTGTATTCTTGCCTGGAGAATTCCATAGACAGAGGAGCCTGGTAGGCTACAGTCCATAGGGTCCCCAAAATTGGACACGACTGAGCAAATAACACTACTACTATGGAGCACTTGTGATGTGCCAGGCACTGTGCTAAGCACTTTATTGCTTTATTATTTCATTTGCTCCTATGGAAATATTAGGAGGTGGATACTATGATTCCTCCCATTTAAAGACATGCAGGAAACTGGGGCACAGAAGATTAAGTGACTTAGCAAATAGCTAGTGAGGAAAAGATCTGAGATTGAGATTTAAGTCTGTTTTGTTTCAGTGCTGTCTGAGACTTTAGAACCCATCTCTGTAGGGTATGGTCCTTGTGACAGTTGCCCCGGGTGCCCCACTTTGAGGCCCCTGTGCTGCTATGGAGTTAAGCAGATGGCAGAGGGGGCCAATGGAGGTGGGTGACTGGTGCCATAAGCATAATACAACTCCATCATGGCCATCACCAGTGCTCTGAGACTCGACCTGACCTGTCAACGGCACCACTTCTTGACTAGGAAATGGGGACCACCAGAAGTGCTGTCCTTATTTGCTTCATGAGAGTTCTGTATTCAGCCTCCAGTAGCCATTGTTGTATAATGGTTTGGTTACCACTCTAGCTCAGGCCCTTATCCTCTAATGTCAGTATTTTTGCAGTAGACCTTAAAGTGAAAAGTTTGGGCTTTAGAGTTGGATCAATTTAGTGTGTGCCCCAGCTCTGGCACTTAGCTGTGTGGCCTGGGGCAAATAACTTTTCATATCTCAATTTTCCCATCTGTGAAATGAGATAATAATGGTGCCTATCTCACAGGGTTGTAGTGAAGGCTGAATGAAAGAATGTGTCGATTGTTCAACCTGACACATATTTAGAACCCAGTATATGTTGGCTGTAATCAGTTATTGTAATTATTCTGTTTGTCTCCTCACCACTGTAGTTATTCAGAACATCGGCTTCGGAAGCAGGCCTGGGTTGGAATCCCTCCTCTGTAGTTTACCATTCAGGTGGTCTTGGGTAAATTAACCAATCTCTCTGAGCCTCAACTTCCTGGAGATGAAAACAATAGTACCCATCTCACAGGGTTGGAGTGAGGATGGAATGAAATAGTATAGGTAAACTAGTATTGATTATTTTTCTCCCACACACTTTCAGGTGTTTTCTGTACACACAGCAAGATTCAGCTTTCTAAAACACACCTTCCAGGCTGCTCATACATCTGCACTGGCAACCCATGACCAGATAAGTCAGGCATTCACAATTTCCCCTGTAACTTTAGCCTCACTTCCAATTCCACCCAGTTCCTCCTCTCACTTCCAGCAGGCTTGTTACTACACTGGCCCTTCACATGGCCATCTCTACTCCTGCCTGCCTACGTCTCTTTCCCCATGTCTCATATTCTACCTCTCCCTGTCCCTTTCAACCACAGTTACTCCAGGACATGCCAATATCCACCTACTTCCATGGCTTTATCATCTATGCTCCTTTCTCAGATGTGAAGCAAGGCATCCTATTGAAGTGATCAGGGGAGGGGCTGTGTCTTTGTCATCTCCCCACACCCCCTATCAGCACCCGGCACAGGACTGGGTACACAGAGGGCACTCATTCCATGTGACTGGGAAGCCATGCAACACAGGGTAATTGGTCTGAGAAGACTAATTTTAGTCAGTCTAGCAGAGCCTTAGGGGCTGTAGGGTAGGGGGACAAACAGCCATGACAGGTGCACAGGCCAGGATGGGTTTCTCTGTTTGTATTTTGGCCTTGTAAGACAGAGTATCCATGATCCCAGGATGGGGGAGTTTAGAAGGTAGCTGTTGACTTGGTTGGGGCAGCTCAGGAGCAAGGCAGGTCAGAAGTAAAAGGAGCACAGCAGAGGTCCTTGGAGGGAAGGAATCTAGACATTCTCTCCACCTTATTGCCAGTTATCTCCTCGATTGACAGAACATTTATAAGCACGTTTAAAGTTTCACCTCCACCCTCCTTCTTTCCCTCTCCTCTAGCCTCAGCCTAGACCAGCAGGCCTAAAAGTGTGATCCAAAAACATCTGGGGGCTCCTAAGATTCTATCAGAAGCGCGCTGGCTGCGAAGGACCGCGTAGAAGCGTGGCCCGTGAGGAGCTACCCCTCACCCAAGGTCAGGGGTAGTGACCGAGAGCGCCAGGCTGTGACAGCGCAGGAGCGGCGCAGAGGAGCTTCCCCACGTCTGAGGTCAGGGGCGGCAGCCGAGAGGAGCTACCCCACCTCCAAGGAGTGGCTGCTGCGCGGGCGCAGGAGGGCCGAGAGGAGCTACTCCACGTTCAAGGTCAGGAGGGGCGGCCGTGAGAAGATACCCCTCGTCCAAGGTAAGGAGCAGCGGCTGCGCTTTGCTGGAGCAGCCGTGAAGAGATACCCCACGTCCAAGGTAAGAGAAACCCAAGTAAGACGGTAGGTGTTGCGAGAGGGCATCAGAGGGCAGACACACTGAAACCATAATCACAGAAAACTAGCCAATCTGATCACATGGACCACAGCACTCAACGGAACTAAGCCATACCATGTGGGGCCACCCAAGACAGTTGGGTCATGGTGGAGAGGTCTGACAGAATGTGGTCCACTGGAGAAGGGAATGGCAAACCACTTCAGTATTCTTGCCTTGAGAACCCCATGAACAGTATGAGAAGGCAAAATGATAAGATACTGAAAGAGGAACTCCCCAGGTCAGTAGGTGCCCAATATGCTACTGGAGATCAGTGGAGAAATAACTCCAGAAAGAATGAAGGGATGGAGCCAAAGCAAAAACAATACCCAGTTGTGGATGTGACTGGTGATAGAAGCAAGGTCTGATGCTGTAAAGAGCAATATTGCATAGGAACCTGGAATGTTAGGTCCATGAATCAAGGCAAATTGGAAGTGGTCAAACAGGAGATGGCAAGAGTGAATGTCGACATTCTAGGAATCAGTGAACTAAAATGGACTGGAATGGGTGAATTTAACTCAGATGACCATTATATCTACTACTGTGGGCAGGAATCCCTTAGAAGAAATGGAGACTGGCCATCATAGTCAACAAAAGAGTCTGAAATGTAGTACTTGGATGCAATCTCAAAAACGACAGAATGATCTCTGTTCGTTTCCAAGGCAAACCATTCAATATCATGGTAATCCAAGCCTATGCCCCAACCAGTAATGCTAAAGAAGCTGAAGTTGAATGGTTCTATGAAGACCTACAAGACCTTTTAGAACTAACACCCAAAAAAGATGTCCTTTTCATTATAGGGGACTGGAATGCAAAAGTAGGAAGTCAAGAAACACCTGGAGTAACAGGCAAATTTGGCCTTGGAGTACGGAATGAAGCAGGGCAAAGGCTAATAGAGTTTTGCCAAGAGAATGCACTGGTCATAGCAAACACATGAGAAGACTCTTCAACAACACAACAACACAAGAGAAGACTCTACACATGGACATCACCAGATGGTCAACACTGAAATCAAATTGATTATATTCTTTGCAGCCAAAGATGGAGAAGCTCTATACAGTCAGCAAAAACAAGACTGGGAGCTGACTGTGGCTCAGATCATGAACTCCTTATTGCCAAATTCAGACTTAAATTGAAGAAAGTGGAGAAAACCACTAGACCATTCAGATATGACCTAAATCAAATCCCTTATGACTATACAGTGGAAGTGAGAAATAGATTTAAGGGACTAGATCTGATAGAGTGCCTGATGAACTATGGACAGAGGTTCGTGACATTGTACAGGAGACAGGGATCAAGACCATCCCCAAGAAAAAGAAATGCAAAAAGGCAAAATGGCTGTCTGAGGAGGCCTTACAAATAGCTGTGAAAAGAAGAGAAGCGAAAAGCAAGGAGAAAAGGAAGATATTCCTATTTGAATGCAGAGTTCCAAAGAATAGCAAAGAGAGATAAGAAAGCCTTCCTCAGCAATCAATGCAAAGAAATAGAGGAAAACAACAGAATGGGAAAGGCTAGAGATCTCTTCAAGAAAATTAGAGATACCAAGGGAACATTTCATGCAAAGATGGGTTTGATATAAAAGACAGAAATGGTATGGACCTAACAGAAGCAGAAGATATTAAGAAGAGGTGGCAAGAATACACAGAAGAATTGTACAAAAAAGATCTTCACGACCCAGATAATCACAATGGTGTGATCACTCACCTAGAGCCAGACATCCTGGAATGTGAAGTCAAGTGGGCCTTAGGAAGCATTACTACGAACAAAGCTAGTGGATGTGATGGAATTCCAGATGAGCTATTTCAAATCCTGAAAGATGATGCTGTGAAAGTGCTGCACTCAATATGCCAGCAAATTTGGAAAACTCAGCAGTGGCCACAGGACTGGAAAAGGTCCGTTTTCATTCCAATCCCTAAGAAAGGCAATCCCAAAGAATGCTCAAACTACCGCGCAATTTCGCTTATCTCACATGTTAGTAAAGTAATGCTCCAAATTCTCCAAGCCAGGCTTCAGCAATACGTGAACCGAGAACTTCCATATGTTCAAGCTGGTTTTAGAAAAGGCAGAGGAACCAGAGGTCAAATTGCCCCTGCTGGATCATTGAAAAAGCAAGAGAGTTCCAGAAAAACATCTATTTCTGCTTTATTGACTATGCCAAAGCCTTCGACTGTGTGGATCACAATAAACTGGAAAATTCTGAAAGAGATGGGAATACCAGACCACCTGACCTGCCTCTTGAGAAACCTGTATGCAGGTCAGGAAGCAACAGTTAGAACTGGGCATGGCCCAACAGACTGTTTCCAAATAGGAAAAGGAGTACGTCAAGGCTGTATATTGTCACCCTGCTTATTTAACTTATATGCACAGTACATCATGAGAAACGCTGGGTGGATGAAGCACAAGCTGGAATCAAGATTGCTGGGAGAAATATCAATAACCTCAGATATGCAGATGACACCACCCTTATGGCAGAGAGTGAAGAGGAACTAAAAAGCCTTTTGATGAAAGTGAAAGAGGAGAGTGAAAAAGTTGGCTTAAAGCTTAACATTCAGAAAACTAAGATCATGGCATCTGAGTCCCATCACTTCATGGGAAATAGATGGGGAAACAGTGGAAACAGTGTCAGACTTTATTTTTGGGGGCTCCAAAATCACTGCAGATGGTGACTGCAGCCATGAAATTAAAAAGATGCTTACTCCTTGAAAGGAAAGTTATGACCAACCTAGATAGCATATTAAAAAGCAGAGACATTACTTTGCCAACAAAAGTCCATCTGGTCAAGGCTATGGTTTTTCCAGTGGTCATGTATGGATGTGAGAGTTGGACTATAAAGAAAGCTGAGCACTGAAGAATTGATGCTTTTGAACTATGGTGTTGGAGAAGACTCTTGAGAGTCCCTTGGACTGCAAGGAGATCCAACCAGTCCATCCTAAAGGAGATCAGTCCTGGGTGTTCATTGAAAGGACTGATGCTGAAGCTGAAAGTCCAATACTTTGGCCACCTCATGCGAAGAGTTGACTCATTGGAAAAGACCCTGATGCTGGGAGGGATTGGGGGCAGGAGGAGAAGGGGACGACCAGAGGATGAGATGGCTGGATGGCATCACCGACTCGATGGGCATGGGTTTGGGTAGACTCTGGGAGTTGGTGATGGACAGGGAGGCCTGGCATGCTGCGATTCATGGGGTCGCAAAGAGTCGGACATGACTGAGCGACTGAACTGAACTGAACTGAAAATTCTATCAGGGGGTTCAGTCAAAGCTACTTGCTTGGTAATATGGAGACATTATTTGCCATTTTCGTTGTGTTGACATTTGCACTGATGGAACAAAAGCAATAGTGTGTCAAAGTACCTAAGCATGGATCAAGGCAGTGGCACTAAACTGCATTCATGTTTTTCATCATCAATATATTCCTGGTAAAAGAAATGTGAGTTTCACTTAAGAATGTTCTGGGGAAAAAAAAATAAAAGAATGTTCTGGGGGACTTCCCTGGCAGTCCAGTGGTTAAGACTCTGCCTTCCAATGCAGGGGTGTGAGTTTGATCCCAGGATAGGGACCTAAGATCCTGAATGCCACAAGGTCTGATCAAAAAGGTTAAAAAAAAAAGCTTTGATTGAACAGTGAAATTTCAGTTTAATATAATAAATCTCAACCCTTTGAGTATATTTTGTTTTTAACAGTTTGCATGACAAATAGGAAGGATATCTAAGACACTTCTACCTTGTATTGTAGTATGATGTTGGCTTGAGGAAAAGCACTTGTTTGATTGAATTGTAAGCTAAACTAGCCAGTTTTTCATGGAACATTTTTTTTTTTAACTTGAAAGAACAATTGACACAAAAACTATGGTTATTTAGACTTCAGTATTTGGCCAACATTTTGTTGAAAATGAATCAAGTGATCCTGTCATCTCAAGGGAAATATCTGTTGTCAATGATAAACTCTAATCTTTCAAGTAAGAAGTCAAATTTTGGAAAACCTGTAACTGTTACTGTAAGCTTGATAATTTCTCAATACCATAAAGACATTTTTGATAAGATTAATAGTTATATTAATGAATGTGAGTGTTTATATTATATAATCATAAAATGAGTCAACAATTGGAAGATCTGTATAACTGGGTGAGTCATTTTCCAAATGACTAATGTATGATGTTACAAAATCATGGATAATAGATCCATTCAAAGTGCAAGCTAGACCAATGGATTTTAATGTAACAGAGTACAAAAGGTTCATTGATATGGTTTCAGATTCAACATTGCCAATAAACGTTAAGAAATTACCACTTGTGCAGTTTAGGTGTAGCATCAAAGAAGAATATTCACAGTGTATTAGTTTTATATTGCTGCCATAACAAGATACCACAAACTTAACAACTTAATATGATAACCATTTATTATTTCACACTTCTGTAGGTCAGAAATCCAGGGGGTTTCACCTGAGTTCTCTGCTTAGCCAAGTTGTCAGCTGGGCTGGATTGTTACCTAGAAGCTCTCAGGGGAAATTTTCTGCTTCCAAGCTCACTCAGAACATTAGAAAAGCTTAGTTCCTTCAGGTTGTAGGTTTGAGGTCCTTGTTGCCTTGCTGGCTTGTCATCTAAAAGCCACTCTGTGCTCCCAGAGGCTGCCCACATTTCCTCTCATGTGGCCCCTTCCATGTTCAAACCATCAATGGCATGTTGTCATGCTTCCAATCTCTCTTCCTTCTCTGCCCCTAGCCAGAGAAAGCAATCTGCTTTTAAAGGATTCATATGATTAGATTAGTCCCACTGAGACTCTCTCTTTGCCAAATAACTAACATAACCATGGGAGTGATAAACATCGTTAACACCCACTCTCAAAGGAGAGGATATTTATTCACAGGTGAGGGTCATTTTGGGGACCATTCTTAGAATTCTACCTAAAAACTATTAAATAACTCCCTTCTCTAACTACAGATCTTTGTGAGGCTATATTCTCCTCATATACTTTAACCAAAACAACATATTGCAACAGACTGAATGCAGAAGCAGGTATGAGAATCCAGCTGTTTTTTATACCATCGGATATTAAAGAGATTTGTAAAAATGTAGTACAATGCCAGTTTTCTTGCTAATATTTTTTGTTTTGGAAAATAGTAATTTTTCATTAAATGAGTTCAGTTTAGTCACTCAGTCGTGTCCAACTCTTTGACCCCATGGACTGCAGCACACCAGGCCTCTCTGTCCATCACCAACTCCCAGAGTTTACTCAAACTCATGTCCACTGAGTCGATGATGCCATCCAATCATCTCATCCTCTGTCATCCCCTTCTCCTCCTGCCTTCAATCTTTCCCAGCATCAGGGTTTTTTCCAATGAGTCGGCTCTTTGCATCAGGTGGCCAAAGTACTGGAGTTTCAGCTTCAACATCAGTCCTTCCAATGAATATTCAGGACTGATCTCCTTTAGGATGGACTGGTTGGATCTCCTTGCAGTCCAAGGGACTCTCAAGAGTCTTCTCCAACACCACAGTTCAAAAGCATCAATTCTTTGGCGCTCAGCTTTCTTTATAGTCCAACTCTCACATCCATACATGACTACTGGAAAAACCACAGCTTTGACTAGACGGACCTTTGTTAGCAAAGTAATGTCTCTGCTTTTTAATATGCTGTCTAGGTTGGTCATAACTTTTCTTCCAAGGAGTAAGTGTCTTTTAATTTCATGGCTGCAATCATCATCTGCAGTGATTTTGGAGCCCCCCAAAATAAAGTCTCTCACTGTTTCCATTGTTTCTCCATCTATTTGCCATGAAGTGATGGGGCCGGATGCCATGATCTTAGTTTTCTGAATACTGAGTTTGAAGCCAACTTTTTCACTCTCCTCTTTCACTTTCATCAAGAGGCTCTTTCATTCTTCTTCACTTTCTGCCATAAGGGTGGTGTCATCTGCATATCTGAGGTTATTGATATTTCTCCCGGCAATCTTGATTCCAGCTTGTGCTTCATCCAGCCCAGCGTTTCTCATGATGTACTCTGCATATAAGTTAAATAAGCAGGGTGACAATACACAGCCTTGACGTACTCCTTTCCGATTTATTAAATATATGTTAACATGCAACTTTTTTTTCAAACTTTTAACTTTTTATTTTGTATTGGGGTATAGCTGATTAACAATGTTGTGGTAGTTTCAGGTGAACAGCAAAGGGACTCAGCCATACATATACATGTATCCATTCTCCCTCAAACTCCCCTCCCATTTAGGCTGGGATGTAACATGGAATCTTTAATAGTTTTTTTTAAATAGTTTTTTAGCTAGTACTTTTTATTTATTTATTGTTAAATTGACATACATGTCATTCTATATCGTGTGACCAAATGTGAAAAGATACTTAAAATTCATTCTTTTGGGTGTACAGTTCCATGAATTGTAGACTTATACAACAATCTTTACAGTTACAACATCCAAAACAATTCCCTGTGCCACATCATTGCAGTCAACCGCTGTCCCTACTCCCAGTCCCAGGCAACCACTAATCTGTTCTGCATTCCAGTAGCCTTGTCATTTGAAGAATATCATATAAATGGAATCACACAGTAAGAGGCCTTTTGAATCTGGCTTCTTTCACTCAGCATAATACATATGAACTTCATGCATGTGGTTGCCTGTATCCGTGTTATTAATACATCCTTTTTATTGCTGAGTAGTATTCCGTTATGGACTTCCCAGGTGGCACAATGGTAAAGAATCTGCCTGCCAATGCAGGAGATGCAGGAGATGCAGGTTCAATCCCTGGGTTGGGAAGATCCCCTGGAGGAGGAAATGGCAACCCTCTCCAGTATTCTTGCCTGGAAAATTCCATGGACAGAGGAGCCTGGCATGCTACAGTTGGAGGGGGGCAGTCACAAAGAATCAGACTCGACTAAGAATACAGACACATACGCAGAGTATTCCATTGTACAGATGTGCCATAGTTTATTTATCCATTCAGTAGCTGAAAGACATTGAGTTGTTTCCTAAATAGTTTTTAAAAGTTTAAAGTGGTCTTATATGTGGAATTTAAAAAGAAATGATGCAAAGGAATTTACTTACAAAACATAAATGGATTGTCTAAGGAGAACAGACTTATGGTTGCCAGAGGGAAGGATGGGGGAAGGGATAGTTAGGGAGTTTGGGATGGATATGTGTGTATGTGCTTAGTTGCCCAGTCATGTCCACCTGTTTGTGATACCATGGACTATAACCTGCCAGGTTCCTCTGTCCATGGGATTCTCTAAGCAAGAATACTGGAGTGGGTTGCCATTTCCTTCTCCAGAGATCTTCCTGACCCAGGAATCGAACCTGGGTCTCCTGCATTGCAGGCAGATCCCTGGGTCGGGAAGATCCCCTGGAGAAGGGAATGGCTACCCACTCCAGTATTCTTGCCTGGAGAATCCCCATGGACAGAGGAGCCTGGCAGGCTACAGTTCACGGGATCACAAAGAGTCAGACACGACTAAAGTGACTTAGCACACACACATGCACATCAGTATATAAGGGTCTGGATTTCAGAGGGGATAGTGTTGGAAGGATTTAAAGATCAGATGCAACGGGGTGTGGAGGGTCAGAGAGAGAGAAAAGATTGAGATTAACTCTGAGGTTTCTGGCTTAAACAGCTAGCTTTTTCAAAAGGAAAAAAAACTGAGGGAGGATTGGTTTTAGTTCAAAGGCAATCCAGGATACAATTTTGAACATGCTGATTTTGAGATGCTTTTGAGGTATTTAAATGGAGATCTTTCCAGGTGGCACGGGCTTCCCAGTTGGCGTTAGTGGTAAAGAACCCACATGCCAATGCAGGAGATACAAGAGACCTGGGTTTGATCCCTGGGTGGGGAAGATACCCTGGAGAAGAGAATGGCTACCCACTTCAGTATTCTTGCCTGGAGAATCCCCATGGACTGAGGAGCCTGGCAGGCTACAGTTCATAGATTGCAGAGTCAGACACTACTGAAGCAACTTAGCACACACACACAGATGCACATCAGTATATAGGGGTCTGGATTTCAGAGAAGTCTGGGCTGAAAGTGATGATTGGAAGTCATGAGACTATAGAGGGTCATTGAAACCATAAGAGATAAATGAGACTTCCAAGAGTGGAGATGCAGAGTGAGAGGAGAAGAAGTCCTAGGTCAGGCTCCTAAGAAACACATATAAAAGGGAGGAGGAATCAATGAAGAAGTAGCCAGAGAGATAGGAGGAGTATCAGGGGAAAGTTATATTACAGAGGCCAGAGGAAGAAAATATTTCAAGAAGGGCAAAGTTATTGGGGACATTGAATTCTGCATGGAAGTCAATAAGTTAAGAATTGAGATGTGGCCTTTGGATTTGATGACTTTAGGGGTCATTCATGAACTTGATGAGAATTTCTTGGTTTGGCATGTGTCTGACCCTCTCTGCCATCAGCCCTGATTCCTCCCATGGTCTTTTCATGCCTCCCCTCTTTGTCCCTAGAACCTCTTTTTTTTTTTAAGTATTTATTTATTTGGCTGGGTCTTAGTTGCGGCATGTGGGATCTTAGTTCCCTGACAAGAGATTGAGCCCGAGTCCCCTGCACTGGAAGGTGGATTGTTAAGCATTTGGCTACCAGGGAAGTCCCCCTAGAATCTTTTTTTATTTCTCCTTGTTGTTCAGCTGCTAAATTGTGTCTGATTATTTGTGATCCCATGGATTGGAGCACGCCAGTCTTCTCTATCTTTCGCTGTCTACCAGAGTTTGCTTAAACTCATGTCCATTGAATCCAACCATGTCATCCTCAGCCACCCACTTCTCCTGCCTTCAATCTTTCCCAGCAACAGGGTCTTTTCCAGTGAGTCAGCTCTTTGCCTCACATGGCCCAAGTAGTAGAGCTTCAGTTTCAGCACCAGTCCTTCCAATGAATATTCAGGACTGACTTCCTTTAGGATTGACTGGTTTGATCTTCTTGCTATCCAAGGGACTCTCAAGAGTCTTTTCCAACACCACAGTTCGAAAGCATCAATTCTTTGGCACTCAGCCTTCTGTATGGTCCAACTCTCACATCCATACATGACTACTGGAAAAACCATAGCTTTAACTAGATAGACCTTTGTTGTTAAAGTGATGTGCCTACTTTTTAATACGCTGTCTAGGTTTGTCATTGTTTTTCTCCTTCTAGACTCCTCTTTTTATAGCACCATCTCCTCCCTCTCCCTCAAGACCTCACTTTATACAGATATCTCTTAGATTTTCTTTCTCAAAGTCCCCACTCCTGCCTCTTCTCCTGCTCTCTTCCCTAAGCCATCTCTTCCCAGAACTAATTTTCCTCCCTTTATTCTCTCACCACGGACTCCTCTCCTTCAACAGATACTGCTTTTCTCAGACTGCTCTTCTTTTTCCTTTCAGACTCATCTCCTGTTCCCTTACTATCTAGGCTCCCTGGATCTCAGCAGGTGTCCTAGCAGATATAGCCTCCTAGCCTTAACACTGACAAATCAGAGCATGGCACGATTCCATCAGGATCTGACAGTGCTGACCTGGAGGAAATGCAGCATTAGAACTTAGTCCTTGAGTGGTTGCCAATCTGCTAACCACATCCTGCCCTCATCCGCCCTGGCACTTGCCCCTGAGGTTCTGCCTTTTCCTCTCCTCTGTTGCATAGAATCGCTGTGAGCTGATAAGGTGCCCTTCTACTACAAATTCTATCGTGATTCAACCAGCATTTTCTACATATCAAAATGTCTTCCTCTACGTAAGCTTCTCAAGCAGACTTAAGAAGTCAGCAGGAGAAAGATAAGAAGACTTGCCCCAGGTCACACAGCTGGGTAGAGGATTAGAATGTTCTCCCTCCTACCGCTTTGGTCTTGCTTGCTTTCATGCCCACAGGCCTCCTCAGGCCTGTGCTCAGGCATGGCTGCCCTTTTAGCTTGACCCAGCCTGCCATGGGGTAGCCCCCTGGAGATACCCTGGCTTAGGAACATTGTCTGGGGGTCAGTACCACATCTGCACCTGGAAGACAGTTATAGGCCACCTTTGGAAGAAAGATGGTTTCTGATTTGCTTTGTTGAATTCACACTAGGCAGCAAATCTCTTTGCTTTGATATTGCTTCCAAAATGGAGTTGAGAGTGATGATTAAGAGTCAGGCTCCAGGGTGGACTCTTAATGCCCAATACTGCTCTGCAGTAGCTCAGTCAGATGATGTACATGAAACCCTGAGCACAGTGCCTGACACCTTGAAAGTGTTCAGTGAATAGTGGCCATTGGCCTTATCATTTTTACTGAGGAATTCTTGGTAGGGAGTCAGTGTGATGCACTGGCAAGTTTACTGAACCAGACATAGAGAGCCCTAGATTCCAGGTCTAACTATTACTGCTCAGCTTGAGTTGCTGGGTGAGTCATTCATTTCATCTCAGTGGGCCCAGGTTTTCTTCTCTGGAAATATTAATAGCTGCCCTACTTCTGTAATATGCTATATAAGCCTTTAAAGCATTCATAATCTTTGACCTAGCAATTCTATTCCTAGGAAATTGTTAGTATTACATGTAAAGATGCTAGGTTATAATAGTAAAAAAAGGAAATTAAAAAATGTCTAATAGTTAATGGTTTAATTATATTCCTATATGATAGAGTGTAGCATATCCATAAGAGAATGATGCAGGTCTGATTTTCAGTTGACATGAAAATAGGGCCATGTCAATGGATCTTGTCAATGTCATATTATTGTATTATTTAGAAATGATAGCAGATTACAGAATTGTAGAGAATAAAGTGATTCAGTTGTGTAAAAAAATTATTTTGATGTCTTTTATAGTATACCAAAGTGTTATCAGTGATTAAAACTATGTTTATTGCTTGTGGTATTACAGAGACCTTTATTTTTCTCTTTATACTTTTTAAAATTCTTTGCAATCACATCTAGCATGTTTCTAATCAGAAAAAAATAATAGGAAAGCTTTTCATTTTCCATTTGGAGAGGAAACCCATGGCTGTACTCCACTCCACAGAACTTTGGAGAGACTGAAGTAACATAGAGTGTGGTACAAAGGGGAAGCCCACCATGATCATGGCCGCCTCACTCCCACCTTGTAGGGACCAGGACCTCCTCTTTGAAGTCACCAGAGTCTGACCCTGCAGTTCACATGTCTGCCCTTGGAGTCAGTTTTAGGAGTGGGGTAGGGATGGGGTTTGCTGGAGAAGAAGCTGGGTGGACGAGTCTGTGGGGTTGTGGGCAGTGCAGGGTTGCTGAGGTACTAGCTTACCAGGGCCATGTTTATGAGGCTTACTTCCTGCTGGCCCTCAGGGCCACTAGCCAGGAACACCTAATGGGGGTTAGCAGAGCCCCCTCCTCTCCCCATCCCAAAGCTGAAATGTTCCAAATTCCTTCTTGGGCCAAACCCCTCTCCCCCCAAGATCTTTCCTGGGCTTACAGAGGTCACCACACAAAAGCCCAGCTGGAGTTTTTGACAGGAAAAACACAAAACTCACCGAAGTTTTTTTTTAAGTACCTCAATCTTTCACAGCCTCCAGGGGTTTAATTCTGATCTGTAATAAGTCTCTGACTCAAGGTTGAGATTTGCAGATGGATTTTGCAAAGCTGCAGCTAACAATTAGAAATCCTTTATCATCTCAGCCTGGGGCCCCTTGCACCTTCCTTCCCTCCCTCAGGATCCCTTCCTTCCTCTCCAGGGCTATACATCTCTTCCAAGGCTCTGCAAAAGAACTGCTTCGTAAGTGTCTCAATTCTGATTTATTTGCTACCTTTTAAATTTCTAGTTGTTAGCAGTTTGGCCTATGGTGAAGCCAGGATGGGCCACTTTGGGTTTCTGATGGGAGGGCATGGGAGGGAAAATTCAGGAGGCACCTGGACTTGTAGTATTTGTTTCCTCAAGGCTACCACAAAGTTTCCAGTCTTTGAAACTGCGGGGCCAGAAGAAGCACTCTCCAAGTCAGATGATAATTTCTGGATGGAGTTTTTGAGGGCAAAAGGACTGAGATCAAGGGGTGGGAGTAAAGGAGGTACAGTTTACCCTTCTGCTTAACTGTGGGTATGAGGCACTGAAGAGGACTGGAAGGGTGCTTCCTCATGACCAGTTCCAGTGCCTTTCTTGCCATGAAGGCTCATGGAGTAGGCAGAAGATGGATTTCTGAGTGAAGTCCTAAAGTCTCCTCTTTAAGCCCTTAAATAACTCTCTCCCACTGGTCTCCAAGTGTCTCATTAGAAAGTCCTTCTTTGAAGAAAATCCTGTTATTTGCGACAACAACATGGATGGATCTTGAGGGCATTATGCTAAGTGAAATAAGTCAGACAAAGACAAATACTGTATGATCTCACTTAATGTGGAATCTAAAACATGAAAACAAAAAGTGAGCACATAGATACAGAGAACAGATGGATGGTTATCAGAAGTTGGGGTGGGGATGGGTGGGTGAAATGGGTGAAGTGGGTCAAAAGGTACAAGCTTCCAGTTATAAGATTAATAAATCCTGGGGATGTAACATACAGCATGGTGAACTATAGTTAATACCGTGCTCTAGATTTGAAAGTTGCTAAGAGAGAAGATGATAGAAGCTCTCATCAGAAGAAAAAGAAGAAAAAAAAAAGAAGAAAAAGAAAAAAAAAGTGTGTAACTCTGTGATGGATGGTAACCAACCTTATTGTGGCCATCAGTTTGCAATATATGAATATATCAAATGATTATGCTGTACACCTAGAATGAATAACTAATGACACTTTTGTGACCCCATGTACTGTAGCTCACCAGGCTGCTCTGTCCATGGGATTTCCCAGGCAAGAATACTGGAGTGGGTTGCCATGCCCTCCTTCAGGGGATCTTCTCGACCCATTATATCTCAATAAAAATGAAATTTCTTTTTTGGACTGAGACGTTATTCTCTCCAAGTGGCCTCTTTAAAAAATGGAACTGGAAACATTAACAGCACTTACAGCTGGGGAGGTTGTAGGTGATCTCTGTTTTTTAAAATTCTGTCTTTCTGTGTTTTCCAGCATTTTAACATGAGAGTGCTTTACTTTGATGATCAGTACAAAAAGCAACTTCTTTTTTTTTGTATACAAAGTATAACTTTACTTTTATGAAACAAACAAACAAAAACTTGTATCTGAATATATATGTCACTGAGGGCACACACAGAGTGGTGTATCCACGTGCAGAGAGAGTTGTAAAGGAATATCATGCTTCAAACATTGTTTTTCTCCTGACACTTTTCATTTACTTTCCCACAATTCTGTATACTGTAGTATTTTGTTGTTGCTGTTGAGTTGCTAAGTCGTGTCTGACTTTTTGCGACTCCATGGGCTGTAGCCCGCCAGATTCCTCTGTCCATGGGATTTCTCAGACAAGAATATTGGAGTGGGTTGCCATTTCCTTCCCCAGGGGCAACTTCTCTTTAAAGCAATTAGAAAATCCCTCCATCCAGTTGTAGTTCGCTGTGAACTGCTCCAAGGACAAGCTTTCCAGAAAATCGGGCTTCAAAAGAATGGCTTTGCCACCTACCAGAATGCTTGGGAGCTAGGGGTGAGGTGTGGAGTGGAAAAAGTGTCTCAGATTTCTGGGAGGGACTGTGAGATCAAGGGCTGGAGAAATGAGACTGGCTGACAGAAGAGAGCTGTGGTGGCCTCCATCTCCTCCATATCCTTCCTTGCACCTGTGGATTCCACCTATCCCACAGAGTCTCATGAAAGTACCCTCAAAGAAAGGGTACCACTCACAAGACTCTTAGAGCAAGAAGTGGGGAATGGCAGGGCAAGGACCTAGGCAAGAAAGGGTTAATTCAGAAGCTGCTGTCCGTCTTGACTCTCTTAATCCTCTCCTGCAGTTCCAGTCCCTCCCCTAAGGAAGATTAAGTAAGAATCCTAAATGAAGCCTTCTTGCGCAGCCCCTGGACAATGAAGTGTGTTGGCCTCATGCCCAGAAGACAAGTTCAGCTGGCCAGACCCAGAGTTCTCTGTCCCTCCAAAGCCACCAGGGCTTGGCTTCTAGGAGGACCCTTCAGAGAGAGGAGCTGCGTTCAAGGGACAGCTGTTCAGTTTTCTAGTTTTCTGTTCAGTTCGGTTTTCTGCTTCTAGTGACAGCTGTTCAGCTTTCTCTGTTTGTCCAAGTGGCTTCCTGTCCCCATGGCCTTAGTTGAGACTCAAAACTTCTCACCAAACTAGGGCCTGGAGAAGTGAGGGAACTTCCTCAACAGGTTCCCGGCAGAACCGAGAGAAGTTAGTCTTGATTTTCAGGCTAGGACTGGTTCTCTAAACCCTCTACTGCTTATCACACAAACCAGAGCAGAATCTAGATTGGTTCACTGTTCAACCACTTGCTATTTTGTCCACCCCATGCCTTCCTGAGCCTGGCTAAAAATTGACCCCATCGGGCCATTTCTCCCAGTTGAATAAGCTCCAACAACTTGCTCTTCCTCCTGATCAGCTCTGCCATATCAGATTCTTTAGAGATTCCAAGCCTCAGTGATGGCATTTAAAAAATTCTTCTTGCTTTTTCCTTGCTGCTTTTACTATTTATTCTTTGTGTTCAATTTTTGTTAGTCTGATTAATAAGTGTCTTGGCATATTTCTTCTTGGATTTATACTGTATGGGACTCTGGGCTTCCTGGACTTGGATGGCTATTCCCTTCCCCATTTTAGGGAAGTTTTTGACTATTATCTCCTAAATATTTTCTCATGTCCTTTCTTTTTGTCTTCTTCTGGGACAACTATGATTTGAATGTTGGAGAAAAGGAGACACAGACATTTTGGACACAGTTGGTGATGGAAAGGGTGGGATGATTTGAGAGAATAGCATTGAAACATATACATTACTGTATGTAAAACAGATAGCCAGTGGTAGTTCGATATATGACACAGGGAACCCCAAGCCAGAGATCTGTGACAACCTAGAGGGGTGGAATGAGGAGGGAGGGAGGATTCAAGAGGGAGGGAACATATGTATACCTATGGCCAATTCATGTTGATGTATGGCAGAAACCAACACAATATTGCAAAGTAATTATTCTATAATTAAAATACATATATAAATTCTGCCTACTCTTTCCCCAAACCACTTCCCACTTACTTCTACTGAGTCAGGACTGGCTCTGGGGAGGGGCTGTCCTCTTGGGGACACTGTTGACTTTCATAGGAAACTTAAACCAGGCTCTTCTGCCACCATCCCAGGAAAGCTGAAGCAGTAGCTGCTCCTCTGGGAGGCAGGAAGTCTTCTCCCCATGAATCCTCAAGATAGCTCACCAATCCCAACCGAAAGCTCAGATATGGATAGGAAGTACAAAGGGGAAAGTGTTAAAGCCAACTTGGGGGGAAGAGTGGTACAAGGAAGGTTTCAAGGAGAGGATGAGTCCTGAAGATAACTAGAAATTACCCAGGCAAACGTTGGGTGGTTGAATAGCATGCTTAAGGGTTTGGAGACACATAGAAAGGCAACTTCAGAGAAGTACACATATATGTTCAGGTAGCATTAGATTGTGTGTGTGTGTGTGTGTGCGCGCGCACATGCGTGCACATGCACACAGAAACATAAAGCATGAAGTTGTAGGTTATTGGTGAGAGATGAACCAGGGATGAAGAGCAGGAGTCAGACATTGGAGGGGTTTCCTGGCTTCCTGGGCTAGAGAGTTTTAACTTCATCATGAAAGCAACGAAGAAGTCCTGAAGTTTTTTAAGTGTGGCCAAGAGATGGGGTGATACTAATTGTTTGATTTCCATTTCAGAAAGAGCCTTAGCTACTGGATAGATAATTGATCACAGGGACAGGGCAGAAGTGGAATTAGAGGGACCAATTTGAGATCCCTGTGAGGTTTGCAACTGGACAAGAGATAATATCAGGTTTAAACTAAAGTCTAGCTAGTGCAGATGGAACAAAGTGGATGCATTTAGGATATATTTTGAGGATAGATCTCATAGGACTTCACAACTGCTTATATGTCAAGAAGAGGTGAGGAACCAAGGATGACTGACTTGGGTTGCTGAATGAATGATAGTCTCACTGAGCTAGGGAACACTGTGTGAAGAATAGTTTGGCAGTGGAAAGAGAATAGTGAATATGATTTCAACTTTGCAAAATGTTGAGTCTGAGGTGCCATTAAAACATCCAGATGGGGTCATTCCAAATGACGTTGCATATAAAAATCTTGAGTTCAAGAGAGAGAGAGAGATCTGTGCCAGATATATGGATTTAGGAGTCACTGGCATAGAGATGGAGTGGATGATGTCACTCATGGAGAATGTAAAGAAAAAGAAGTCTATCTGAAACCCTGGGGGTGGAGGAATAGTCAGATTTATAGAGTGGGTAGAAGAGGAGGAAGTTGTAAAGGAGACCTAGGAGAATCATTTTGAGGAGCAAGGAAAACTGGGAGTGATGCTACAGAAAACAAATGAGTAGATAATTTTATGAAGGAGGAGGACAAGGTGAGATGACAGAGATATGAGGGATTTGGGGACAAGTTTGGTAACCTTGGTGAGAACATTTTCAGTGGAGGACTAATGGCAGAGGCCAGCCTTCAAAAGTTGAGCAGTGAGTGGGAGGGGGAAGAAGTAGAGACACCGGTATTAAATGGCTTATTTAAGAATTCTGGCTGCAAAGAAAATGATGAGGAGAAGGTAATAGCTGTGTAGGAAAGAGGTAGGGTATAAAGCTCAGAAAGTGGTATTTGAAGTGGTCACCAGGAGATGTTCACCAGGGACAAGTAGAAGGACTTCCAAACAGCTCTAAAGATACCACTGAAATACAGAATCATGATCAGATAAAATTATGCCCATTTTAGCAATAAGAAAACCAATGGCTGAAAAAGAGTTACTTGCACAGCATCTCTGCTGAGAAGGTGACAGAGCCAAGATTAAAGTAGATTTCCCTCTGCACCTCCCATTGAATGTTTTCTGGCCCCTGCTCTGCAGTGCTTTGCATCCACATTGGCATCGTCATATCCATCACTGATGAATAGTATTGATTATCAACCATGGGTCCAATGCTGCAGAGGCACAATAGAGGTTTCATATATGGTTTAGAATTTGGTTTGAGGAGACAAGATAGTCAACAAATGCATGTACTTATAAAATGGTGACGAGAAATCTCTTCAAGAAAATTGGAGATATCGAGGGAACATTTCATGCAAGGAAGGGCACAGTAAAGGACAGACAAGAAAGGACCTAATGAAAGCAGAAGAGATTAAGAAGAGGTGGCAAGAATACACAGAAGAACTATACAAAAAAGGTCTTAATGACCCAGATAACCATGATGGTGTGGTCACTCACCTAGAGCCAGACATCCTGGAGTATGAAGTCAAGTGGGCCTTAGGAAGCATTACTATGAACAAAGCTAGTGGAGGTGATGGAATTCCAGCTGAGCTATTTCAAATCCTAAAAGATGATGCTGTGAAAGTGTTGCACTCAATATGTCAGCAAATTTGGAAAACTCAGCAGTGGCCACAGGACTGGAAAAGGTCAGTTTTTATTCCAATCCCAAAGAAGGGCAATGCCAAAGAATGTTCAAAACTACTGTACAATTGCACTCATTTCACATGCTAGCAAGGTTATGCTCAAAATCCTTCAAACTAGGCTTCAACAGTATGTGAACTGAGAAGTACAACCTGGGTTTAGAAAAGACAGAGGAATCAGAGATCAAACTGCCAATATTCACTGGATCATAGAGAAAGCAAGGGAATTCCAGAAAAACATCTACTTCTGCTTCATTGACTACACTAAAACCTTTGACTGTGTGGATCACAACAAACTGTGGAAAATTCTTCAAGAGATGGGAATACCAGACCACCTTACCTGCCTCCTGAGAAACCTGTATGCAGGTCAAGAAGCAACAGTTAGAACCAGACATGGAACAACAGATTGGTTCAAAATTGGGAAAGGAGTATGACAAGGCTGTATATTGTCACCCTGCTTATTTAACTTATATGCAGAGTACATCATGTGAAATGCCAGGCTGGATGAATCACAAGCTGGAATCAAGATTGCCAGGAGAAATATCAACAACCTCAGATATGCAGATGATACCACTCTAATGGCAGAAAGTGAAGAGGAACTAAAGAGCTTCTTGATGAGGGTGAAAGAGGAGAATGAAAAGCTGGCTTAAAATTCAACATTCAAAAAACTAAGATCATGGCATCTGGTCCCATCACTTCATGGCAAATGGAAGGGGAAAAAGTGGAAGCAGTGACAGATTTTATTTTCTTGGGCTCCAAAATCACTGTGGATGGTGACTGCAGCTGTGAAATTAAAAGATGCTTGCTCCTTGGAAGGAAAGCTATGACAAACCTAGACAGTATATTAAAAAGCAGAGACATCACTTTGCCAACAAAGGTCCATATAGTCAAAGCTATGGTTTTTCCAGTAGTCATGTACAGATGTGAGAGTTGGACCATAAAGAAGACTGAGTGCTGAAGAACTGATGCTTTTGAACTGTGGTGTTGGAGAAGACTCTTGAGAGTCCCTTGGACAGCAAGGAGATCAAACCAGTCAATCCTAAAGGAAATCAGTCCTGAATATTCATCAGAAGGACTGATGCTGAAGCTGAAGCTTCAATACTTTGATGCAAAGAGCCGACTCATTGGAAAGACCCTGATGCTGGGGAAGACTGAGGGCAGGAGGAGAAGGGGGCGACAGAAGATGAGATGGTTGGATGGCATCATTGACTCAATGGATATGAGTTTGAGCAAACTTTAGGAGATAGTGAAGGACAGGGAAGTCTGGCGTGCTGCAGTCCATGGGGTCACGGAGAGTCGGGCACAACTTAGTGACTGAAGAATGACAAAATCAAATGGTGAAACTCTCTCTCTCTCTCCTGTGTTCCCCACCTCCTCTTCATTCCCTTATTCTTCCTCTGATTCTTTCTCTCAATCCTCTTTCCCAACATTGAGCAGCTCTGGTCCCTTACATAAGTGTCACTGGTTCATTTAGAAAGTCTGTTGTAAAGTAAAATAAATAAATAATTTAAATTTTTAAAAAAATCAATAAACACAACTCCTCATAGGAAAAAAAAGTCTGTATCTTATAGTCCCTCAAACCTCCTTACCACTTTTGTTTATTCATTGAGAGGATATTTTTGAACATCTGCTTTGAGTGTGAAATGGATGGGTAATGCATGGTGCAAGGCATTAGAGATACAGAAATGAGTAAGACATGGTCCTTGCCCTCAAGGAGCTCACGTGGGAAAGAATAAGGATTTAAACAAGAGATTGCAATATAGTGAAATGAGTACTTTCTATATTTCCTTAAGTATACAATAGGGATTAGTACCTACCACAAGACATGGTTGTGAATTAAGATGCATAAACTGTTTATAATGGTTGCATGCGATATGAGTGCTGCTATTTTACCATCATTATTATTAGTAGTAGTTGTACTATGATGGAGGTAAGTAAACACAAGATACCATAAGAACACAGAGAGGGGGAACTTGACCTTGACTAAAGTTGTCTGAGTTGAGCCTTAAAGGATGAGAAGGTGCTAACCAGACAGAAAGAATGCCAGGCATTCTGCATTGTAGGAACAGCCTGAGCTCAGGCTTGGAAGCAAAAGACAGGACATGACTGAGGAACATAAAGTAATTTAGTTCAGCAAGAGCATAGAACATTAGAAGGGCAATAGCAAGAGATGAAGTTTGACAAGTCATAGAGTCCAAACAGAGTCCAAACATGTTTGAACTTTATCCTTTAGTTGATGGGGAGACAGTGGAATGTTGTATGGAGAGTAGAGACTTGATCAGATTAATGTTGAAAGATCACCTTAGCAATGGCACGGAGAATGAATTGGAGGAGGCAAGATTGGAAGTAAGACCAGTTAGGAAGTCATTGCTATAGTCCAGGGGAGAGAGAATGATGAAGCCCTGGACTGTGGAAGTAGCAGTGGGGATGGAGAGAAGGGTGCTATGGAATCACTGTGGACGGTGACTATAGCCATGAAATTAAAAGACACTTGCTCTTTGGAAGGAAAACTATGACAAACCTGAAAGTGAAAGTGAAAGTCGCTCATTTGTGTCCCAACTCTTTGTGATCCCATGGACTGTTCAGTCCTTGGAATTCTCTAGGCCAGAATACTGCAGTGGGTAGTCTTTCCCTTCCCCAGGGGATCTTCCCAACCCAGGGATCGAACCCAGGTCTCCCACATTGTAGGTGGATTCTTTACCAGCTGAGCCACAAGGGAAGCCCATGACAAACCTAGATAGCATATTTAAAAAAAGATATATTACTTTTCTGACAAAGGTCTGTGTAGTCAAAGCTATGATTTTTCCAGTAGCTATGTATGGATGTGAAAGTTGAAGACTGAGCACTGAAATATTGACTCTTTCAAACTGTGGTGCTGGAGAAGACTCTTGAGAGTCCCTTGGACTTCAAGGAGATCAAACCAGTCAATCCTAAAAGAAATCAACCCCAAATATTCATTGGAAGGACTGTTGCTGAAGCTGAAGCTCCAATACTTTGGCCACCTGATGTGAAGAGCCAACTCATTGGAAAAGACCCTGATGCTCAGAAAGACTGAAGGTCAAAAAGAAGAGGGGGCAGCAGAGGATGAGATGGTTAGATAGCATCACCGACTCAATGGACATGAATTTGAGCAAACTCTGGGAGATAATGAAGGACAGGGAAGCCTGGCATGCTGCAGTCCATGGGGTCACAAAGAGTCAGACAGGACTTAGTGACTGAGCAACAACAACAAGAATTGGTGAGACTGTGACAGTAGAAGGTGACAGGTATGTGTGAGAGAAGTGTCAAGAATCACTTCTAGAGTGAAACTCTTGCTGTTTGCAGATGACATAATCCTCTACATAGAAAACCCTAAAGACTCTACCAGAAAATTACTAGAGCTAATCAACGAATATAGCAAAGCTGCAGGATATAAAATTAACACACAGAAATCTCTTGCATTCCTCTACACTAACAATGAGAAAACAGAAAGAGAAATTAAGGAAACAATGCCATTCACCATTGCAACAAAAAGAATAAAATACTTAGGAGTATATCTACCTAAAGAAACAAAAGACCTATACATAGAAAACTATAAAACACTGATGAAAGAAATCAAAGAGGACACAAATAGATGGAGAAACATACTGTGTTCATGGATTGGAAGAATCAATATTGTCAAAATGGCTATACTACCCAAAGCAATCTATAGATTCAATGCAATCCCTATCAAGCTACCAACGGTATTTTTCACAGAACTAGAACAAATAATTTCACAATTTGTACAGAAATACAAAAAACCTCAAATAGCCAAAGTAATCTTGAGAAAGAAGAATGGAACTGGAGGAATCAACCTGCCTGACTTCAGACTCTACTACAAAGCCACAGTCATCAAGACAGTATGGTACTGGCACAAAGACAGAAATATGGATCAGTGGAACAGAATAGAAAGCCCAGAGATACCTATGGACACCTTATCTTCGACAAAGGAGGCAAGGATATACAATAGATAAAAGACAACCTCTTTAAGAAGTGGTGCTGGGAAAACTGGTCAACCACCTGTAAAAGAATGAAACTAAAACACTTTCTAACACCATACACAAAAATAAACTCAAAATGGATTAAAGATCTAAATGTAAGAACAGAAACTATAAAACTCCTAGAGGAGAACATAGGCAAAACACTCTCCGACATGAATCACAGCAGGATCCTCTATGACCCACCTCCCAGAATATTGGAAATAAAAGCAAAAATAAACAAATGGGACCTAATGAAACTTGAAAGCTTTTGCACAACAAAGGAAACTATAAGCAAGGTGAAAAGACAGCCCTCAGATTGGGAGAAAATAATAGCAAACGAAGCAACAGAAAAAGGATTAATCTCAAAAATATACAAGCAACTCCTGAAGCTCAATTCCAGAAAAATAAATGACCCAATCAAAAAATGGGCCAAAGAACTAAACAGACATTTCTCCAAAGAAGACATACAGATGGCTAACAAACACATGAAAAGATGCTCAACATCACTCATTATCAGAGAAATGCAAATCAAAACCACAATGAGGTACCATTACACGCCAGTCAGGACTGGCTACTATCCAAAAGTCTACAAGCAATAAATGCTGGAGAGAGTGTGGAGAAAAGGGAACCCTCTTACACTGTTGGTGGGAATGCAAACTAGTACAGCCACTATGGAGAACAGTGTGGAGATTTCTTTAAAAACTGGAAATAGAACTGCCATATGACCCAGCAATACCACTTCTGGGCATACACACTGAGGAAACCAGATCTGAAAGAGACACGTGCACCCCAATGTTCACTACAGCACTGTTTACAATAGCCAGGACATGGAAGCAACCTAGATGACCATCAGCAGATGAATGGATAAGGAAGCTGTGGTACATATACACCATGGAATATGACTCAGCCGTTAAAATGAATTCATTTGAATCAGTTCTAATGAGATGGATGAAACTGGAGCCCATTATACAGAGTGAAGTAAGCCAGAAAGATAAAGAACATTACAGCATACTAACACATATATATGGAATTTAGAAAGATGGTAATGATAACCCTATATGCAAAACAGGAAAAAAAAAGAGACACAGATGTACAGAACAGACTTTTGGACTCTGTGGGAGAAGGCGAGGGTGGGATGTTTCGAGAGAACAGCATCGAAACATGTATATTATCTATAGTGAAACACATCACCAGCCCAGGTTGGATTCATGAGACAAGTGCTCAGGCCTGGTGCACTGGGAAGACCCAGAGGAATTGGGTGGAGAGGGAGGTGGGAGGGGGAATCGGGATGGGGAATACATGTAACTCCATGGCTGATTCATGTCAATGTATGACAAAACCCACTACAATATTGTAAAGTAATTAGCCTCCAACTAATAAAAATAAAGGAAAAAATTAAAAAAAGAATCACTTCTAGGATTTGGGTCTGGTGCAAGGAGATAGATATCATAGGTATCATTCAGTGAACCCATGGAAGAACTGTTTGGGGAAGGATGCAGTGGGGGTGTGTGTGATGAGGCCTCTTTTGAACGTGTCAAATTTGAGCTGCCCAGGAGATTTCCAAGTGGATGGTGATTGGTCTGGAAGTCTTGAAGCTCAGGAGAAAGGTCTATGCTGGAAACACAGATTTGGGAGTGCCAGGGGATAGGTAGGAGGTTACATCATGGGGGTGGATACATTTGCTCAGGGACAGAGTGTTGATTGAGGAAAGGATGGACTTTCAAGGAATACTCACATTTAAGAGATGATTACAGAAAGAGCAGTCTTGAATAAGGCTTAAATTGAACAGCCAGATTTTGGTGGGTTCAAAAACAAGTGGATCAGAGGGTCTTGAGGTGGATGGAAGCAAGGATGTGCCCTTGACCCTTAGTGTCTTGAACCTTGGTAAGAGTTGGGGGCGCCTGTGTGGGATGCTCCTTGAACACTTGAAAACCCTGAGCAGCACTGTGATTCTAAAGGATTGACTTGGATGACTGCCTCTTACAAAGTCCTCCATTCTGGAGCAGCTGCCTTTTCCTCTGTATACCTTAGTGCCCCTAACAGATAGCCCAGGAATGTCAGGGCTCCCTCCAGGCCCTGGAACAACCTTCGCTCTTGAATCCTCCCACATCTCCTGAGAGGCCCAGGGGATAGTGGCACAACATTAGGAGAGCAGACAGGAAATGTCTGGGTGTGTGATACATGCGGGAGGCCTCAGGTAAGCCTGTGGAGGAGGATTCGGGCAGGGCTGGGAGGACTTGAACTCTGAGAGTGTGGACAGATGCCCCATTGTCTGCCCCAACCTGCCCTGGAGTCGACTTTCACCTTGGACAGGGTGACCGAGGGCTATAACCACTGATCTCTAGGCTGCTGTAGAGTCAAGAGGCCTCTGAGAACCTAGAGTCCAAGGTTATATCTTAGGGTCTGTTCCTTCTGCTCCTGTGCCTTGGAATTTGGCCCCAAGGTGCAATTGAGGGGCCCTGTGGCACCGCTGCTGGGCAATGCATTAAACAGCAGGGCTTGGAGACAGAGCCAGCTGACAGTGTGACCTGGAGTTAACATAGTCACCACAACCGACCCTGCCATTGCCACCTTCTCAGAAAGCAGCCACCTGTCTGGCTCCTGGTTTTGTCTGGCTGCCAGTATAAAGCATGTGCCTACGCAGGAGCTGATGACATTTTGGCTCCACTTTCAAAGTCTTTTTTTTTCTTTCTTTCTCATGTGTTTTTTCTAAAGATAACAAAGGTCAAAAGGCATCCAGCATTTTCTGGTTTCTCATAAGCTTCTGGTCAATATTTAATCTGGTTTATGGATTTTTTAAGGTCTTCTAGATGCCTTCTTGAGCCTGCTTGTGGCCACCCACAGACACTTGTAAGGAGGAGAGAAGTCGGCCTGGCAGAGACACTGTGAAATGAGGGATTAGAGGCCGGGATCCAAGGAGCCAAAGCTACAGCCAGCAGACAAGGGAGCCTGCCGTGAAGCCGCGTGTGCTGAGAGGTCTGCCATGGCCTCTATTGGCCTCCAGCTTGTGGGCTACATCCTGGGCCTTCTGGGGCTGTTGGGCACCCTGATTGCCATGCTGCTCCCCAGCTGGCGAACAAGCTCCTATGTTGGTGCCAGCATTGTGACTGCGGTTGGCTTCTCCAAGGGCCTCTGGATGGAGTGTGCAACACACAGCACAGGCATCACCCAGTGTGATATCTACAGCACCATGCTAGGCCTGCCTGCTGACATCCAAGCTGCCCAGGCCATGATGGTGACATCCAGCGCCATGTCCTCCTTGGCCTGCATTGTCTCTGTGGTGGGCATGAGATGCACAGTCTTCTTCCAGGAGTCTCGAGCCAAAGACAGAGTGGCGGTGGTGGGCGGAGTCTTCTTCATCCTTGGAGGCCTCCTGGGCTTCATCCCTGTTGCCTGGAATCTTCACGGGATCTTGCGAGACTTCTACTCCCCGCTGGTGCCTGACAGCATGAAATTTGAGATCGGAGAGGCTCTTTACCTGGGCATTATTTCCTCCCTGTTCTCCCTGGTAGCTGGAATCTTCCTCTGCTTTTCCTGCTCACCCCAGGGAAATCGCTCCAACTACTACGATGCCTACCAGGCCCAGCCCCTGGCCACTAGGAGCTCTCCAAGGCCTGGTCAAGCGCCCAAAGGCAAGAGTGAGTTTAACTCCTACAGCCTGACAGGGTATGTGTGAAGAACCAGGGGCCAGAGCTGGGGGTGGTGGCTGGGTCTGTGAACACCAGTGGACAGCCCCCCTCCCCCAGGCCCACAGGTGAGGGATATTGGCACTGGATCATGTCAGAAGGTGCTGCTGAAGATAGACTGACGTTGGCCACTGGATCAAACAAAGGCAGAAACAGGAGCTGGTGTGACAGCATGCAGGTTAAACTATCAAGACTCTTGCTAAGCCAGACTTTCTGTTTCCTTCATTTTGGCACCTTCCACCCCCCCTAGCCCTGGGATACCCAACCCTCAACTCCAACCACCCTCTACCAGAAGCCAGGCCCCAGCATCTCCCCTTTACCCTTTGATTTACCTGGGAGTCCATCCAAAAGCCCACTAAGTGTGTCCCACTGACTGACCCTCTCTGTGATCAAAGACCCTTCCTCTTGCTGAGGTTGGCTCTTAGCTCATTGCTGGGGGGTGGGGGTGGGTGCGAAGGGGTGTTGGCTCCTATGGGCATGGCACCAATCTCCTTTGCAAGCCTCCCTCCAAACAAACTGATTGGCCAGTAATGGGCCCTGGAGCCTCCTCCATCCCACTCTTATGACTCCACATGTCTAGACTGAATGTGTCTAACTGAATGTGTATGAACTGAAATAAAGCCACCCCACTGTACTGCGGGAACAGACAGCAATGGGGTGGAGGATGAGAGGGCAAGGACCAAAGCTGAGGACCAAAAAAAAAAAAAAAAAAAAAGGCCAGAATCATGGCCCAGGGACCTAGCTTCCAGAGAGAGGAAAGCACAAGGAAAGAACATATGACAGAGCACTCAAGGGGGCAGTAGACTCTTGACTGTACCAAGGAGCTCCCTCAAAAGCTACAGCTCCAACTTGCACTGAAGCCCCTGTCTCCCTCTGACCTGGTGTCCTGCTAGCAACAGGCAAAAGGGCCTGCACAATGGTTTCTGTAGGAAAAGGAAACTGGTTTGGTTTGGAGATGGCCCTTGGCTGGGGGTGATAGCATGGGAGCATGGGTGGACACGGGTGGGAACTACAATGAGTGTTTTTATTGGGCCAGAGAGAGGCAGCCCCCAGGAGAGTCTTCAGGATTAATGGAGAACCAGCCTGAAGGCTGAGATCAGGCCCCCAGGGTCTGCCCACAGAGCACAGTAGCACCTCTGAAAGACCACAGCCCCAGATGGGCTCCCTGTCAGTCACCTTCATGTTCTCCTGACCATCCTTTACCAGACATGGTGGAATTGCTAGAAGGCATCAAAGGGCTCCAGCATGGAGTCATCCTGACCCAGGTGCCATGGTTCTCACCTGAGTGACAGCTGAAATGCTGCCTGGGATTTTGGTTGAGATGGATGAGTAGAGAATTCCCAGGCAGACACTTTCAGCTCAGCTCCAAGATTTCAAAATGCCCCCTTTCCCCTGGGGGTGGAGGTGGGGGTGACAGTCACAAACAAACCAAAGGCTTGAGCATGACTAGCTTCTGACAAACTCCAATACACTGCCCCACACCTCAGCGCCAGCAGGAGGGGTCCAGTCATTGTCTGTAACATGTCTTTTACAGTTCTTGCTTGTATTTAAGCTCCTCTCCTAAGCGGGAAGGCCCTCTCCCCTTAGCCAAGTCTTCCTCATGCTTGGAGAAGTCGCTTGGCACCGCCTCCTTCACCGAGCCTCCTCTGACCACTCCGTCCCTCTCCTACCCCTCCATCCTCCAACCCTCAATGTAAAAAATCACTCTTTGATGCTTATTATTCACAATTTTTGATGGATAATTATCTTTCCATGTGTATGTAACCAATTTCACAAGTACATTGTAAACTCTTGAAGGGAAGGGTCCATATCTTAGCCATGTGTATATTTTTCAGACTATCTGTAAGAGTGCTGAGCACATAGTAAGTGATCAATAAACACTTGTTGATTGAACAACTGTTTTATTAATTCTAATTAATTCAGACAGGGCAGGTGTGACTGAGGGAACTGGGCGAAGGGGAGGGTAGAATGAAAATTGGTCTTTCTCTCCACCAGGTGAATAGAAAATTCTAGACCTTACTGGAGACATTAAGAAAGCAGGATGCTCTTGCCCCTTCTTAGGGAAACTTTAACCTTTTCATAATGTTCAGGGACCCTCCCTTCTTACAAGTTATTTCCTTTAAGTTATTTGCTAAATGCTTACATATTTATTCCACTCATCTCTGAACCACCATTATGAGGAAGGTGAAATAGACCAACAAATCTCCATTTGGCAGATGGAGAAACTAAGGCACATATCAGTAAAGAGATTTTTGCAGGGCCACCCAGCTTGTATAGGTGCCTGAGTTTCCTGACTCCCAAAACAGGACTCTGCCAATAAAACAATATTAACAGCCAGTACCGAAAGCCTGCCAGAGGTTGCAAGTTGTCTGAGGAAAACAACGCGTGGCCAGTAAGGCCATATAGGGTCTGCTGGTCTCCCATGACAGAAATTTGGGCGAGCAGGATCAATTCACTGAGTGAACCACTTGGAACTGCCTGTCCTGCCATGCTGGCCAGTTGGCCAGCCTGGGTCCAGCTAACTGGCCCATTAGGGGGAATACCAAGCTTACATTTAAATAAGACATGACACCTCAACTCCAATTCCTCTACCTCTGGAGGTGTGGGAGTTTGGAAAGCCAATGATTTAGCACTGTTCTAACCTCATTGGGAATTAACCAAGTTTGATGTGTAAACATGTTGAGTGTGGCAACCCTGACAAGAATGGAGCCCTACAAGACTCAGCCTCCCCAGTCCCTAGACCTGGTGGGCCTCAGCACACAGGAGCCTGTTATAAGACACGCTACCCTTGCATTCCTGAGGTGAGCCTTCTTTGTTGCAGAAGCTAGGACCCTACCATCCAATCCCATTTAGAGGGAATAGTGGCAGGCAGGAGTTAGGGCAGTGGGGAGAGGTCTCTCTGAACACATGTTTAATAAAAGATCATATCTCTGGCCTGGTACCAAGAACCCCAGAGCCCTTGACTGGGGGCTGCTGGAGTTTGGTAAATGGATTAGCCTTGCTGACTCTGCTGGGCTGTGTGTGCTTAGTCACTCAGTCGTGTCCAACTCTTTGTGACCCCATGGACTGTAGCCCGCCAGGCTCCTCTGCCCATGGGATTTCCCAGACAAGAATACCGGAGTGGGTTGCCATTTCCTCCTCCAGGGAATCTTTCTGGCCTAGGGGTCGAAACTGTGGCTCCTGCCTCATCTCCTGCATTGTAGGTAGATTCTTTACTGTCTGAGCCAGTGGGTTGCAACCTGATATGGGCTCTGATGACCTACTACCTGGTAGCCAAAGCCCTTTCAGATCCATAATTTCACTGCTTCCTCAAAATACCCCCAATGGAGCAGGTCTTTTACAGGAGACAAAAGGGAGGCCCAGAGAGGTGAGTAAATTCCTTAAAGTCACAGTGTCAGAATCTGAACATAAGCTTGGAAACCCATCCCACACCAAACATGGGTCTGGGATTCTGTCTCAGAAGGTGTAAGTCGGGGAGGGGGGGGCAGCCTGTGACTCTTCAGATTCCTGCCACCTTCCTGCTCCTGTCTTTCACTACAGTATAAGGGCTTTTGAGGAAAATAGGGCACAGAGCTTCCCGTCATGTTAGATTGAGGCTTGTCTGAGAGCTCCTCCTTTCTTTTAATTTGGGAAGATTCTATGGAAGGAGTTAGACATTCATCACCAACTAGAAAAACTGGGACAGGCGTGATAAAGAGCAAGTGATCCTTTTGGGTAGTTGAGCAAGAAAAGCCTTGCTCTAGCTACTTTCCCAGAACTCTCTTTGAGTCTGGGTCCAAGTTGAACAGCTTTCAGGTCACCCCATTGCCTTCCATAATAAAGTAATTTAGATTAGCCACAGACTCAGGGAACAGTGAAGGCCATTGCGTCTATTCCCTGGCCTCACAGTTCTGACCCTTGCACAAGGAGAGATGTTTCTGCCTTCCCTCATTCCTCTGATAATGGTGTGACTCATGTTTTTCCCCCTGGAGGCCCTACTGACCCATGGCTATGTGATTATTAACAGGGGAGGAGGAGGCCAAAACTGGCTTCTTGGTGGAAAGACGAACTCCAACTTTCTGAAAGACCTTCATTCAGCCAGTCAAACAGCCATCCAGCCAGCTCTCCAGCTGGCGAGCTACCAACTGCCCTCTTACCTGATGGTAGGCAATGTGCTGAAGCTTTTGACGGTAACAAGGGTGAACAAGGTAACGTCTGTGCCTAGTAGCAGGTGATAACTTGATCTATGAGAGATAAGACATGCACACCCACCTGTACTACAAGATATAAAATGGTCTTGTGAGAGATAAGGAAAAGTGCCACAAGATAGGGGTATATCAGGGGCTAGTTAAAAACAGTTTGAAAATACCCTAAAATCCCAATCCATAGGAAAGGAGGGTCTGGCACTACTTGAGCTTCTGGGGGATGATCAAACAAAGAAAACTGCTTCCTCCAGCTGAAGGACCATAGGGATAGAGAAGTAGGGGAGAGGGCTATACTAAGGAAGAAACAGGGATATGCCACACAGCTAACCTGCGAGCTCCTTGAGTTTGCCTCACAGAACCCTAAGCGGCTCTAATGGAGAGAGAGACACTGGGGCTCAGCCTCGCCCCCCTCATCTCCTTCTCCTGGGCAGGGCTCCGCAAACTGCTGGAAGCAGCAGATTCAGTGTCCATCCAGGTAACCTGAGGCCTTTGGGCTCTCGACCAGAGGAGAAACATGTCTGTACACGGGAGAAGGGAGAGAGGAGGGCCCCAGTGCTAAAGGAAGCCAAATGAGGCCTTGCAGGGTCAACCACTCAGCCCTACGCTCACGGATGTGGGATTCTTTCATGCCTGCAGCTGCCCGCTCTGGGATATGCAGACCCCAGGCTGGAAATTCCATGTGCTTCTCTTCAGCAGGCTGAAGACCAGCCTTTGCCAAGTCTGGTCTCGTGGCCCCAGCGAGCGGCTCTCAGCTTTGATGATAATTTCTGTTATCTCAATGGGAAGGTGGGAGGCGAACTTCAAACAGGAAGTCCAGCAGGTTATCTCTCTCTCTTGCCCTAAAACGTGGCTCCCTACATGCTGTGATGCGATCACTGATAGAATATTAACAATCGGGTGGAGAGGGAGGTGGGAGGGGGGATCAGGATGGGGAATACATGTAAATCCATGGCTGATTCATGTCAATGTATGACAAAAACCACTACAATATTATAAAGTAATTAGCCTCCAACTAATAAAAATAAATGGAAAAAATATTAACAGGCTGTTATCAGGGACAGCTATACAAAAACTATAATCTGACCACCCCCTCCACCTCATACGACCCACCACCTTCCTGAGAATTGCAGCTCACGAATTCCTAGTTAAAACTTGCCTACAATTCCCTGCTCTAGGCCTCATTTCTCTGCAAGACAAGCAGGAGGCTCTTAGGGCTTGACAAAGCAGGAAGTCACCATACAAGGGCAAACCAGGAGGTGCTGCTTTCCTGTCATCCTGAAATCCCATTCCTCCACTACATCACCCTCACCACCTTATAAGTCACTTCTTAGGAAGGCCTTGAAGAACTTTCTCTTCATAAATAAGGCCTTGTGGAGAAAACCTTGAGAAAACTCACAGGCTTTCAAATAGACATTAGGGAGTGAAATTTGGATGTGAAATTAGATGCCAAATGAGTGTGAGTAGTGTGGCAGGCAACCCAGCATTTCAGTGGTTAATTCCTTTTCTCCAACAGTGCTTTCAGTTGTTGTTGTTTAGTCGTTAAGTCATGTCCAACTCTCTTGCTATCCTCTGGACTGTAGCTGGCCAGGCTCCTCTGTCCATGGGATTTCCCAGGCAAGAATCCTGGAGAGGGTTGCCATTTCCTTCTCCAGGGATCTTCCTGACCCAGGGATTGAACTTGCATCTCCTGCATTGGCAGGTGGACTTCTTTACCACTGAGCCACCAGGGAAGTCCAGTGCTTTCAGAGTCTGTGATATTTGACAGAATTCTGTGTGGGTTGCTCAGGAGAAAGGCCAGTCACATCAAAAGTACAAAGAAGAGATGCTTTTGACTTGATTTCTGGAATTATACAATGGGATGCAAAAGGATGTATCAGCAACCCCACAAAGGATATCTGAGGATATTGTGAGGACTCTGTTTCCCTGGTTTTAAAGGCACTGAAGGCCCTGATTAAAAGCAAGTGTTTTTTCTGGGAAGAAACATACATTCAGTCATAGATTAACCATTAACACCATAATTTGCACTAGTTTCTCAGTTTAACCCTTAAAAAAGCCAAAATAAGATGAGGCCAATGAGTTTAAAAAATATTAATTCAGAGACTATGGACAAGAATTTGGGGGGCCAGGGGACGTCTCTGGGTAACACACACACACACCCTTCAACTAAATGATTCAACAGCTTTAAAAGTGGAGATGAGATAGGAATTAAAAAAAAAAGAAAGACAAGGTGAGAAAAGCAGAGCCATCTTCCCCTCAGTAATTCCAGATATATCTCCTGTGGTTAATTTTACTCTTCTGTGTGTAATAATAAACCAGTATGTTCTCAAGTGTTACTTTCTCACTCCCCAAGAGACTTGCTCAACTCAGCACTGTCTATAGAGGGGGTGGTGCAAAGGAGCCAGTGGGAACACTCAAAAGCAGAGGCCAACAATTCCAAGACCTCCTGGAGTGTTAAGAATAGGATCTTGGTGGCTGTTTTGGTATCAGGAAAGCTGCCAAGGAATGGCTCCGAGTAAAAACCCAGTCAAGAGGAAATGAATCTCCACATTGTTTGGAGGCATATTCGTTACATAAGTGAACGATTTCCTGATCATGAGGGCAGTTAAACATTGTGTGGGATTATGGAACTTTCTTCCTTGGACATTACTATTAGTGTGGGCTGGCGGTAGCATTTTCTTATCAAGAGGAAGACGAGACCAATAGTTTTCTAGATAGTAGGGGATAGTGGGAAAATAGCCTGGACTTTGGGAGCTCTTCAGCTGCACTCTTAGCTGTGTAGCCTTCGGGAGTGAGTGAAAGTCGATCAGTCATGTCTGACTTTGTGACCTCATGGATGGTAGACTGCCAGGTTCCTCTGCCATGGAATTTTCCAGGCAAGAATACTGGAGTGGGTTGCCATTCCCTTCTCCAAGGGATCTTCCCAACCCAGGGATTGAACCTGGGTCTCCTGCATTGTAGGCAGATTCTTTACCATCTGAGCCACCAGTCACTTTGAATTCTTTGCACTTTAGTTTCCTCATCTGTAAAATGGGGATTATATCTGCCTCTCAGTGTGGTCATGGCATATAGTAAGACCTAAATAAGTGGTTAACTGTATTTTAAGCGTCAGTTCAGTTCAGTTGCTCAGTCGTGTCCGACTCTTTGTGACCCCATGGACTGCAGCACGCCAGGCCTCCCTGTCCATCACCAACTCCTGGAGTTTACTCAAAACTCATGTCCATTGAGTTGGTGATACCATCCAACCATCTCATCCTGTCATCCCCTTCTCCTCCCACCTTCAATCTTTCCCAGCATCAGGGTCTTTTCAAATGAGTCAGCTCTTCACATCAGGTGGCCAAAGTATTGGAGTTTCAGCTTTAACATTAGTCCTTCCAATGAATATTCAGGACTGATTTCCTTTAGGATGGACTGGTTGGATCTCCTTGCAGTCCAAGGGACTCTCAAAAGTCTTCTCCAATACCACAGTTCAAAAGCATCAATTCTAAGCATATTGGTGACCTAAAAATCATTCCAAAGTTCACTAAAATGTGTCATGTGTCTTTGGGGAATGGAGACAGACAAAGTACATTTTCTACCACAGATCAGAATCTACATTAACAGGGGGATATTCTTTTTCCAGGCCAAAACTTCTCAAGATTCTTCCCAAAAGTCTGAATTAATACCTTGAAGACTTTGAATAGGCATCTACTCATCAAATTCTGGGCTTCCCAGGTGGCGCTAGTGGTAAAGAACATGCCTGCCAATGCAGGAGACATAAGAGATGTGGGTTTGATCCCTGGGTTGGGAAGATCTCCTGGAGGAGGGCATGGCAACCCACTCCAGTATTCTTGCCTGGAGAATCCATGGACAGAGGAGCCTGGCAGGCTACAGTCCATGGGGTCGCAGAGTCAGACACGACTGAAGCAACTTGGCACACAGGCACATCAGATTCCATTAACAGAAGCCAGGAGCAAAACAGACTTGAGAAGCTGGAGAAGAAAGAGGTGGTGATAGCTCTTTGACCTTCATCCAGATTTAAGAAAATGTGAGGTCGAATTGAATCATGATCTATCAGGTCCCATTGTTAGAGAAAAGCTTAGTCCAAGGGAATTTCCCAAGCTCAATGACAACTGGGGAGACTTCGTTAGCCACTTTCCTAATTCATATCAGATGAAGGCTCCATTGTTAAAGAAATTTAGCATAGCCCCCTTCTTGTTGGCATTTCAAGCCCTTGGTCCATTCTGTTCCTTATGCCCCAAACTGATAATTCAATATTCCTCAAACCCTCTTGTGTGTTCCCTAACTTACCCCACATCCGGTCTTGTGATTTTGCTTATACCATTCCCTACACTTGGAAAACCCTCCCTACACACCTCCACTGTCCCAACCCTCTCAGGTTTCCACATCCCATCTGGAAAATCAGGCCTTTGGGAACACTTTCCTGAGCCTCTGCCTAAAGACATCTTGCCTGTCCCTGAGGACTCAATGGCCAAATGTATGGAATGTGTTTGGCACCCAAACATTTGAAGAATTATCTAAAAGTGGGTTAGGGATCTCTGATGATTCACATCAAAACTCTGGGTATAGGTATAGAGGCAAGTAACAAAACACATGTCTCTTACAGATTTTATTTTCCATTAGAAAATGAATGCTATTTATGTCTCATTTAATGACTAAAGCTGTAACATAACCAAGAGTATCTAACTCCATTCCAATTATGTAGTTTATTATCCAACCACGTACCCTGACTCTGGAATCAGAAAGTATGGTTCCTGAATTTCCTCTCTAAGACAACTTATGAATCAGGGATATCCTTGTCACCTAGTGGGCTTCCCTGGTGGTTCAGACAGTAAAGAATCTGTCTGCAGTGCAAGGAGATGCAGGTTCAATCCCTGGGTCAGAAAGATCCCCTAGAGAAGGGAATGACTACCCACTCCAGTATTCTTGCCTGGGAAATCCCATGGAGAGAGGAACCTGGTGGGCTACAGTCCCACAGGGCCACAAAGAGTTGGACACGACTGAATGACTAATACTTTGTCATCAAGTACAAGTTACTCTTTTGGGGAAATTACACTTGATTTAGCTTGAGCTCACCCCTAGCTTTCCTGAGCATACTGCCATGCTTCACTCATAACACAGTACTACAGAAAGAAGTTTTAATACATAGTACAGAACTCTGAAACATATTCTACCTGGAGATTACCTGTAGGAACCAGGAGTCTACCAATTAAGCCTCTGTCTCTAAATTGTTACCCCGGATTATTTGCAATCAGCGGACTTGGGCAAGCAAAATCTTCCTCCCTGGGGCCACAAAGTCTCTGACCTGGTCCTCTGGAAGGTCCCCATTTGTTCATCCAACAAGCATGTACACACAATTGTCTCTTTGTATCTGTTGGGGATTGGTTCCAGGATCCCCATCAGACACCAAAATCTGAGGATGCTCAAGTTCCTTATATAAAATGGTGTTTAATTTGCATAAAAACTATACACAGTGTCCCCTACATTTTAAATCATCTCTAGGTTACTTATACCTAATACAATGTAAATGCTATGCCAACAGTTGTAAATACAATGTAAATACTATATACCTAAATGAGGCAGATTCAAGTTTTGCTTTTTGGAACTTGCTGGATTAAAAAAGTTTCTTTTTCCATCTGTGGTTGGTTGAATTTGTGGATGCAGAACTCAGGATTTGGTTGGCCAATTGTACTTGCACTGACTTTCTAACATGTTCTGGAAACTTACCAGCATACCTCAGAGATATTTCACGCTTGATTCTAGATCACTACAATAAAGCAAATATCTCAGTAGAGTCACAGGGATTTTTTGGTTTCCAAGGGCATGTTGAAGTTATGTTTACACTATATTGTAGCATATTTATGTACAATAGCATTATATCTAACAAAACCATGTACATGCCTTAATTAAAAATACTTTATTGATAAGAAATGCTAACCATCATCTGAGCCTTCAGTGAGTAACATCAAAGATTACTGATCACAGATCACCATAACAAATATAATAATGAAAAAGTTTGAAATATCATGAGAATTGCAAAAATGAGACACAGAGACATGATGTGAGCAAATGCTGTTGGAAAAATGGCACTGATAGACTTGCCCACACAGGATTGCCACAAACCTTCAATTTGTTAAAAAAAAAAAACCCCAAAACAGAACAAACCAAAACACAAACAAAAAACCCACACAATATCTGCAGGGTGCAATAAAATGAGGTATGACTGCATTTCCTTGAGGTGTGTTGTCTGTTCTTTGAAAAAGGATAGCCCCTCTTCCCTTGAAATAAACTATCACTGCTCTTGGAAAAAGTGAGAAAAGTTCTCAGACTTTTTTTTTCCTTTTGAATACTCATTCTCAAGATCTGGTCTCTATAAACTTCTTGTGATTATATTCTATAAGTCTCAGTATTTTAAAATCAAAATCTAGGGAGCCTCCTTGTGATAATATTCTAATATTTGTTATAAAGAACACCCGTATTCCCTTTCTCCTTGATAGCCTTTCTAATTATTCTAAGATCAGCTAAAGAGAAACACTAGGCCACTCCAGCTCACAGTGTTTGCCTCCCATAACCTGCAGAAGTTACTTAAGTCTTTCATTTTCAGAGTTTAAGGCCCAGGATTATCTACCTCACCCATATTGTATTTTTCTACCCCCTCCTATAAACAAGGCACTGTTTCAGGTTCTTGAAGGAGATGGAGATAGGAGCAAAACACACATTCCATCATTAACTCATTCATGAACAACTATTGGTTATCTCCTCTATAGCAGGTACCATGATTAAGCTCTGGTATACAATGATTGGCAAAAACAGGCGTGGTCCCTCCCCTCGTGGAATTTATTAGTGAGAGGCAGACAGAAACTGGAGAAGGAAATGGAACCCACTCCAGTACTCTTACCTGGAAAATTCCATGGACAGAGGAGCCTTGTCAGCTACAGTCCACGGGGTTGCAAAGAGTCAGACACGATTGAGTGACTTCACTTCAGACAGAAATTGTGTTGTGTTCTCCACTGTATATCACATATCACACATTATTGGGTAGCACCCAATAATATTTGTACCCAATAAATATTTGTTAAATAAATGAAATTAAACAGCCAAATCTATAACAGCAAATTGAAGAAGTGTTATGGATTAGACAAAACCAGACACATGATAGAACTGGGTAGACAGAGAAAAATGGCTGCAGGGGAAAGCCTGTCTGAGAAAGCTGACATTTACATTCAGGCCTGAAGGATGAGAAATAGTCATGCCAAGACTGGAGATACAAGCATTCAGAGAGGAAACAGTCTGGGGAAAGGCTCTACTGAAGCAACAGCCTGAACTATTTCTGGGGGAAGACCACCGTAAGCAAGAGGAAAAGTGAGATAGGATGAAGAGTTGGAAGAGACTAAGTAAAAGCAGCAGGCAGGGGTCTTCATAGGACATTGTAAGGAGTGAGGATTTTACTCTAAGTGCAATGAGGAAGGGCTTTAAACGGGGGAGCCATGCACTCTGACTTGTATTTTTTAATCATTCTGGTTGCAGTGTAAGACAATTGTGGAAACAAAAATGGAAGCAAAGAACCAGTTAGGAGTTGCAGGTGCTAGTGGTAAAGAACCTGCCTGCTAATGCAGGAGATGTAAGAGACATGGGTTCGATCCCTGGGTCGGGAAGATCCCCTGGAGGAGGGCATGGCAACCCACTTGCTTAAAGAATCCCATGGACAGAGGAGCCTGGTGGGCTATAGTCCATAGGATTGCAGAGTTGGACACGACTGAAGTGACTAAGCAGAATAGCACATGGAAGATGATGGTAGTTTGGACTAAGGTAGATGTAGTAAATATGAGTGGAGTCAAGATATACTTTGAAGACAGAATTGACAGACTTTCTGCAAACTGGATGTGTGGGACTAGAGGAGGAAAATTAAGGATAACTTCCAGGTTTCTAGCTTAAGCAACTGATTGGGTAGAGGTGCCATTTTCTAAAATGACCAAAATTGGGGGAAGGAACAGTCCCAGAGCGTGTGTTACTGTTTAACAGGTTTTATTTGAAATGTCTATGAGACCTGGAAGTGCAAATGTCAAGTAGGCAGTTGAATTTATCGAATGTGGAGCTTTCTAACGGGAAACCTAGGACAAGGTCACTTGTGATAAGAGCCTAAGTGACAACAAACTTATATGTTCAAAGGAAATTCTTATCTGGCTAGGTTAATCAGGAATTTCCAGGAAAGAAGGTGATATTAGAGCCAAAAGAAAGATGATGAAGGAAAATAATCCAGGTAAAAAGAATAGAATGGCAAAGATGGAAAAGAAGAAAAATTTCAAGGCAGATTCAGAAACTGAAAGAGTTCAGCTTGGATGGAACATGGTTTCTGTTTGGAATGTAAGAAGAATCTATTGAGCATGGTTGAAGTCAGGAGGGAATTTGTATTGCACTCGGTGCGTAGCTGAAAGCACTCACTCAACAAGTTGTTGAGCAGAGGCCTAACTTGATGAGGGCATTAAAAGCAATTTAGTGACAGGGAGTAGACTGGTGTGAATGAATGAATGAGGAGAGGTGACAAGGGAGGCCAGATATGAATCTAGTTGAATTAGGAAGGCATGAAGTAGTAAGGACCTAATTGTTGACTGTGGAAATGAAAAATTAAAGGGCAAATGTAAGAGATTTTTGAAAGAATTATATTAACCTAACAGGATAGCCAGGAGAAGGCAACCACTTTTTTTTTTTTTTTTTGCCTCCACAGTACATCATAATATCTGGTAAGGCTGGGTGACACTTTTCAAGATCTCCACTGCCTCATTTAACTTTGGTTAAAGGGACTTCGTGCTGGTATGGTTTCATTGTAAACGGGTACCAGAGGGGTAGCTCCAGTATTGTAGAGACTGGACTCACAGAGGTAACTGTTGTTGGAAGGAGCAGTTTGGGGTTGAGACCACAGATAAGGAGATGGTCTGAGAGTAAGCAAAAGTACAGTTTAATGTTTCCACCCTTTTCATTCTAAAGCCCAATTGCCTGTACTTTTTCATACTCTGCCCCACTACTGACCCAACACACACACATACACGCATGCACACCACATTCTCTCTCAGGCTGAATCTTCAATGCTCTGAATCTTCCCCTGTATCACTCTCCCCTCATACTGTCCCTCTCTGTGCAAAGTCCCACTGTTTCACAGGCCTCATTTGAAGAGCAAGTATCCCTGAGAGAGTGGTTCAAAGTACCACCTGCCTTCCCTCAGTACACTAGACAACCAGGGCCTTTCATATCATAGTCTGACACGAGAATTCATCATTTGGCAGCAAGAGCAGTAGTGAGGTGAGGGAAGAGGGCAGGGCTATCATTAAGCACCCATTCTTTTTTTTTTAAGCACCCATTCTATGGGTGAAGTGCACCTCTAGCCTCCCCTTACTTCCTTGCAGTCCCACTGGAGTATCCATCATGGCTCTCCTGAATTTCAACAAAGTTAAAAATAAGTTTGGGAGAGTCTTCTGAAGTAACCGCAGAGGAGAAATAAAATGAACATCCAAAACATCCTTCAGGACTAGCTAATCCTTTGCAATGCTTGATCCCACCTCTCTCTATAATTTCGTTACTTCCTATTTTTCACTGTTTGTATATTTTTATGTGTTCATTGGTTAATGTCTTTTGAAGACGACCTTCAACTCTTTGGAGAGTAAGCATTATACCAATACAATAAAGAAAAGAATAAATAAAATGTCCACTTTACAGGAGTATGTGTTTTACTATTTCTGATAATATGAGATCTATCCTTCACTCAGCACTAGCCTGAAGAGTAGGTAGGAGGTGTATTCTGAGGGATATCAAATAGACGTTACTGCTCTAAAATGCCTCCCCACTTAACCTTAGAGCCCACAGTCGTGGTGATACGCGTTTTAAAAATTTGAAGCCTTGAAGATTTCAAGAACTCCTTATTAAAATGCAAACGCCACAGAGGAGGGTGGGTAGATGGGTCATGATTTAACCTTGAAAGTCGCTCAGTCGTGTCCAACTCTTTGCAACCCCATGGACTATACAGTTCGTGGAATTCTCCAGGCCAGAATACTGGAGTGAGCAGCCTTTCCCTTCTCCAGGGGATCTGTCCAACCCAGGGGTCAAACCCAGGTCTCCCGCATTGCGGGCGGATTCTTTACCAGCTGAGCCACAAGGGATTTAACCTTATTTCCCTATAACCCATCACTCCTACAAGACACATTTTTTTACATTCCAGCTTTTTCCATGCTTTCTTTCATGTTATTCTTCCAGAGGTAATGCTAAATACAACATAAATTATAAGTATAAAAATTACCTTATATTTTCACACAGTCTCTCACTTGATATCTAAATCCAAGCCTATTCATTTAAAAATGATTTATTTTTTCCAATTTAAGAATAATAACAGGTTTATAATAGAAAATTTGAAAAAGGTAGGAAGACAGGAAGAAGAAAAAAATGTCAACCACAGTCCTACCATGTAAAGAACAACCACTGTTAACATTGCTGTCATGCCTATTCTTTAAACAAACCTTAGCTAAGGTCCCATACCTGATATGATGCCTTCCTTGCCCTGTCTTCTCCAGAACTTCTCTATCATGTTTGTTCCACTCATTTGTACAAGTCAGTTAACTTGGTGTGGGTCTTGTGTTTCCAACTAGAATGTTAGGTCCTTGAAGGCTGAAATTATGAGTTATACTTCTTCACTCATCCCCAAACACCTGGTACATTGGACCCAATATTTGCTGACTGATTTAAGTTAAATGAATACAAATCATATCAGAAAGAATATGAAACAGGCCAAGTATCTGAGTCATTAAAGTTAAAGCTCTCTGGTCACCTGGTTTGGTGACGACTGCTTTTCTGTTCCTGGAACTCTTCAAGTCTATTAAGCCTCTTTTTCTACACCAAGACTGTGTAAAAAGCAGACTGATTAAGAACCAGGATTACTCAAAGATTCTCCTTGTAAGGGATAAGATGAGAGAGAGAGAGCAAGCAAGAGAGGGAGGGAGGGAGAGAAGTGTGTGAGAGGGAGGGAGGAAAGGAGAGGGTAGAGAAGGGGATATAGAGTATCTGGTGCTCAATCCAGTATGTGATTTGCCTCCAGCACTGTATACAGGATCCCATCCACTTGTTCTGAGTCAAACCCGATCTCACGAAGCTCCAAGTGAGGGAGGACAGAAGTAAGGAGATAGCTGACGTGGATACGCAGTCGCGTAAGCTTTGCCAAAGCCCTGTATGATGGAGTGAGGGACAGAAGAGATGACATGAGGTCATTAGCCAACAGAACAAAATGAAGCTCCTTCAAAATGGGCCTACATTTCTCAACAATTACGTTTCCATTAGCTAGAAAGGAAGAAGAAAGCACAATGCCACCAAGCACCGGGAGATTGACTGCAGCTCTCTAAGTGACTCCTCAATCCTTGGTGGCCTAGAAATTAATTAAGGCTTCTTCTCTTATCTATGATCAGTAACTGGGGGTCCTAAGAGAGGCTTCCCATTAGCACTCACAAGCTGATAACTAAACCCTAGTAATTAACCTTTCTAGGTCATCTCCCTCTGGGGTCCGGTAGGAGACCTGAGTCTTCTGCAGCACTTCCAGGTGTCTCTCTATCTCTTTCAGTTTCTCTTTTAGTTCCTGCTTCTCCTCTTTGGTTCTCTCCAGCTCAGCTTTCAAAATCTGGAATTCAGCTTGGCGATAGCCCATGTGTTTCTTGCTCCAATACAAGCCTTCCGTCTCCTGGGTACTATAGGTCACCAATTCATGTTGGACTTTCTTGAATTTGGAATGCCAATGATTCCTCTCCTGTTCCAGCTCTTCCACCTGCAGTCCAAGAAACAGAAATTCAATGACCCCACATTTCACCAAACACTAAAAGAAAGAGTGCCCCCAGTTTTCCTGAATGTATTCACCCTGATTACCCTAAACGTATTCTTCTGTTTATGGACCTTATCAAATCCCAAATATGGGAGGGAAGCCCATTAGGGTTCACTTGATGTGAGATGTACCACAGAATCATTCAATGGCTTATTGTGTTTAAACATGAGATCATCAGTTCCGTCTCTCTGGTCCCTTGGTTACAATGGCCTCTCTTTCCCAGTGTTAAGACGTTACCCTAACCTTTTGCTGGAACATATTCCTTTCTGCCAAAACACGTTCCAATTTTTCTGCGGTTCTCTTCAGCTCTTCTAGCTCTCTTTGGTTCTTCATCTTTGGTACATTACGACCGCCGTTCTCCTTGTAGCCTCTTCCTTTCTCTGCAACAGCTGCAGCAGGAGTTGGAGCAGAGGCCACAGAAGAATAAGGCACCAGATTCAAGGATTCAGCTGCTTTTCTTCTCTCAGCAAGCTCCTCTCTGTTAAAAGGGATCAGCTGAATGGGAGCTCCTGAATCTCTAATACTTTTTGCAACACCGACAACAGCTACAAAAGGTCCCTTGCTCACTTCTTCCTTGTTTACACGTGTGTTGCCTCTGTTAGACTCTTCTGCTACCAATCGTGGCATTTGATCTAACTCTTCAGGGAGCAAGGAACCCTGGTGTTGGTCCTGGGCCCCTGAATACAGAACTGAGACCTCCCTACTCTGACTGGTACTCTTGATTGCTTCTGGATATTCTGGGGAAAGGTAAGGTGGTGTGCTTCTCTCAGAACTGGACTTCTCATGGCTGTTCTCCCCTTCTGGGTAGGCAACTGCTGCCTCCACCCTCCTGTAAGGGCCAGGCATGGAATGATCTAGAGGAGGTGTTGTCATCTCGTTCTGGAGCCTTCTTCGTTTCTCCACAGGTTCCTCACCTAGGATCCATTTGTACTTGCTGCAAGAAGAAGAGGAAATTCAATTTTAAGCCATCGCAATGCAGACTAAGTATATTCTTATTCTATGGAGTATATGATATATCCTATCCTATGGAGACAGATATTCTTATCCATCTTCAAATTTCCCATATTACAACTGACTCTAGCTGTTATTCACAGATCATTTCATGTTAGGAATACATTTTTACCCCCAAACCCCAACCCCTTCATTCATGCAATTTGCTGAGATAGTGATGTGTCTTAAGAGAGCGGAGAAATTGAGAGGTATGAAGAAAGTCAGCATCTGGATAATAGCAGGACTAGGCTGACCTTGGTAAGATTTCTGAAAATAAGATTGAAACCAGCCTGAATTAGAAGTTTCCAAAAGGCAAGTGAAGGAAGAAAAACAAAAAAGTACACATGCAAAATCCCCTAACAAGAGAATGGAAAAAAGGTCATAAAAAGCCTAGTGGAGTCAGTGGAGGAGACTGAGCCAGCTTGTTAATTTTAAAGTGTCACAAAAACCTTCCAGTATCAAAGACTTATGCATGTTTTTATATTGCAATGGGACACCACACAGTGCCTTTGCCAGCCAACTGGATTGTGGCTATTGCCCATCAACCACTTGTAAAAGTTAATTAAAATACAGGACCCTAGTCAGAAACAAAGAAACCGAATCAGCTAGTTCAAGTCATTCCCCACTTAGGGCTAAAGAATTCCCCTCTGTCTGGGCAAACAGGCACTCCCTCAATTCTTCAGGGAAGTTTAGGACAGTGACTCAAATCACCTTCCATTTCTGGTTGCTATATACAATAATGGTTGAAGGAACTAACAACAACAACAACAAAAGCAGATGCCACCAAAATCTATAGGCAATTTTATATCAAGCAGGAGGATGGGACCCCAATTTTTATCCTTATAACTATTCTTCTCTCTCTCCAGAAAACCAAGAAATTTCAAGGTAAAAATTAACTTTCAAGTTTTCAATGAGAAAGCCAGGCATGTTATTGGCCACCATAGCTCAAGGCTGCCCGTGTTTCTCTGCCAATTTCAGAGAACATCTGTAAAACATCTCAAACCTTAGCTTCTTAGAATGCCCTGAATGTTCTTCAAAACTTGTGTCTGCCCAGAAATAAAACTGGTCTGTCATCTCAATAGGGCTTCCCTGGTGTCTCAGATGGTAAAGAATCCACCTGCAGTGCAGAAGACCCGGGTTCAATCCCTGGGTTGGGAAGATCCCCTGGAGAAAGGAATGGCTACCCACTCCAGTATTCTTGACTGGAGAATTCCATGGACATAAGAGCCTGGTGGGCTACAGTCATCTTAATAAGATCTTGTTGTATCAACCTTAAGGGGAAAACAAAAGGCTTTAGGGACTATGTAAGAACAAATGCATTCATCTTTAAACATGCGCCACTGTAGATGGTCCATTTAGCGGCAGTACTGAGGACGATAGTAGAACAAGAAGTTTGCAGGTATGAAGGAAGCACATATAATACCAGATAGCAACCACAAAGTTTTACGAAAGGCAATTAATGTCAAATTATTCTTTTCATTTTCCCACTTCTAAAAGTTCTGTCTTTAGTTATCCTCTTTTCTCCCTACACTTTTCTTTGGTAATCTCATACAATCTTTTAGCTCTAACTTCTGGAAGATAACTTCCAGGTGGTATTCCCAGTCCAGAATCTCCAGTACTGAATTTCTAACTGCCTGTTACACACTTTTTTTTATTTCTGGAGGTCTCACTGGTATCTCACTCAGTATGTATAAAACCGACCTCTCACTTTCACCATCAAACCTGCTCCCTCTACTAAGTTTCCTATTTGTGTTATGACATCAACAAACTCTCAGTAATTTTATATGGTTCTACCACTATCAACACTCAAATTCAAGCTCTCATTACCTTTCCTGGGCTATTGCAATGGCTTTCTCCAGTCTCCCCTTGTCATACCTCCAGATTACCCACTGCCAAGTTAATCTTCCAAAGGCTAATCTAATCTAATCATGTCACCTCCCTAATTGCAATCTTTAGGTATTATTCCCCACAACATAAAAGTTCAAATGTCTTAGCTTGGTATTCAAGCTTTTCCATTCCAAAACACAGGGAACATTTACTGAGCACTTACTCTAGGTCAGTTTGGTGAGTCAGTGTGTATGAGGGGATACTTATCTTCATTTTAAAAAGACAATGCTCAGGCCTAGAGAGGTTAAATAACTTTCTGAAAGTCATGTAGCTACTAAGTGCCAGAACTGGGACTTAATTTGGCCCTAGCTTTCTCTCTCACTACTTCCCTTCAAAGACACCAGCCAAACAGAATGCCCCATGATTTCTCAGACTGCTTCTTTTGATTGGAACACACTTCTCAACACAAGACAATTCAAATGCCACTTTTGAATTCCCATAGCACTTTAGCACTCTCAGTATAATAAATATAATATAATACAATACAATAAATATATTTTGCTTCCTACTGTGTATGTGTATTCCAGGTTTCCCACTAAAGTATAAACTCCTTAACAGAAGGTAGCTTAACTAACTGTGCTACATGGGGATGAGGGAATAAAACTTTGCAAGTAAGAGGCAATCCAAAAGGAACTATGATGTTAATAAGAGACAGTGAATCGGTTTTACTTATTGGCTCTGTAAAAACTACTAATTCTTCCCACTAGGAATCAAGTCTTATTCTAGATCTGAATTCACTGGTTTAGTAAAGATTAATTCAGGGTTTAAAAACCAGGAATTATTTTCCAACTACATAGTTTCTTCTCATTTTTTTCTGTCATATTTCTCCATTGGCTGCCTGCAGAGAAGCCAGCTGATATTTTGATAGGGACTGCACTGAATCTGTAGCTCAGTTTGGGGAGTACTGCTATCTTAACAACATTAAATCTGCTGACCCACAAATATGAAATTTGTTTTCATTTTAGGCTTTCTTATTCTCATGTAAAAGACACTCCTTGGAAGGAAAGTTATGACAAACCTAGACAGCATATTAAAAAGCAGAGACATTACTTTGCCAACAAAGGTCCGTCTAGTCAAGGCTATGGTTTTTCCAGTAGTCATGTGTGGATGTGAGAGTTGGACTATAAAGAAAGCTGAGTGCCGAAGAATTGATGCTTTTGAACTGTGGTGTTGGAGAAGACTCTTGAGAGTCCCTTGGACTGCAAGGAGATCAAACCAGTCCATCCTAAAGGAGATCAGTCCTGAGTGTTCATTGGAAGGACTGATGTTGAAGCTGAAACTCCAATATTTTGGCCACCTGATGCAAAGAACTGACTCATTTGAAAAGACCTTGATGCTGGGAAAGACTGAAGGCGGGAGGAGAAGGGGACGACAGAGGATGAGATGGTTGGATGGCATCACCGACTCGATGGACATGAGTTTGAGTAAGCTCTGGGAATTGGTGATGGACAGGGAAGCCTGGCATGCTGTAGTCCATGGGGTCGCAAAAGAGTCGGACACAACTGAGTGACTAAACTGAACTATAAATGGAATTGGTTTGTTAAATGTTTTTCTTAATTTTTGCTGTTCCTTTCAAAGAGACAACCTTTGGTTTCACTGATTTTTCTATTATTTTTCTATTCATTTCATTTTCATTTTGATATTTCCTTCTTTCTGCTTGATTTGGGGTAAGCTTGCTCTCATATTTTTAGTTTCTCAAGGTGGAAGTTTAGGTTAACAATTTGAGATACTTCTTCAATTTTAATATAAGCATTTACAAATATAATTTCCCCTCTGAATACCTCTTCAGCCTCAAGTTGTAATTTTTTGTATATTTTATTTTTATCTTAAGGTATTTCTAATTTTCCTTGTGACTTCTTTTACTCATTTTTAAAATTTTGGAGCATGGTATTTAATTTCTACATATTTGTGAATTTCCCAAATTTCCTTCTGTTGCTGATTTCTAATTTAATTGCTATGGTTGGAGAATATCCTTTATATGATGTCAACCCTTTTAAATTTGTTGAGGCTTGTTTTATGGTCTAACATCTGGTCTATTCTGGAGAATATTCCATGGGCACTTGAGAATAATATTTACTATGCTGTTTGGGGGTGAATTGTTCTGCATGTATCTGTCAGGTCCAGTTGGCTTATAGCATTCTTCAACCCTTCTATTTTGATCTTTTACCCATTATTGAAAGTGGCATACTGAAGTTTCCAACTGTTATTGTTAAACTGCCTATTTCTCCCTTCAATTCTGTCTACTTTTGCTTCATGCATTTTTGGGGCTTTGTTGTTAGGTCCGTATATGGGTATAATTTTTGTTATCTTCCTAATGGACATTATCAATATGAAATGTCCCTCTTTATATCTGGTAACATTTTCTGTTTAAAGTCTATTAGTTTGTCTGATATTAGTATAGACATTCTTGTTCTCTATAGTTGCTATTTATACGGTATGTCTCTTTTCATCTTTTAACTTTCAACCTGTTTGTATCTCTGAACATAAAACATATAGGCATTATATTTGTATATGTGAAAAAATCCAATTGGATAATCTCCAGCTTTTGACTGGATTGTTTAATCTTATCACATTTAATGTTATTGATATGTTAGAATTGATGTCCATTATTTGGTTTTCTGCTCTCTATATATGTCATGGTTTCCTTCTTCCTTGACTGTTCTCTTTTCGTGTTATGTGGGTATTTTCTAGTTTAACATTTACAAATCTAACAATATATTACTATAATTATTACTTTATGTAATGTTATGTGTTTTGAGGAAGCTAAGAGAAGAAAGTAGAGCAAGGACATATTTATAGTTTGTTAAATTAACCTTATCTTTCCATTTTAAATTTTAATTTCTTACTATGGATGTGAGTTACCATCTGGTAATATTTCCTCACTCCAATACAGCTTTGCTCCCACCCACTTCTTTTATGCTGTTATTGGCAAATATTTTACATCTGTAGATGATCCCAACAATAAAATTATATATATCTATGAAATTATATACAAATATATATATAGTTTATGCAATTATTCTTTTAATCAGTTAAGAACAGAAAGAGGAAGAAACATGCCACTGTATTTGGATGTGAGAGTTGAACTATAAGGAAAGCTGAACACCAAAGAATTGATGCTTCTGAACTGTGGTGTTGGAGAAGACTCTTTAGAGTCCCTTGTACTGCAAGGAGATCCAACCAGTCAATCCTAAAGTAAATCAGTCCTGAATATTCATTGGAAGGACTGATGCTGAAGCTGAAACTCCAATACTTTGGCCACCTGATGGGAAGAACTGACTCATTTGAAAAGACCCTGATGCTGGGAAAGATTGAAGGCGGGAGAAGGGGACGACAGAGGATGAGGTGGTTGGATGGCATCACTGACTCAGTGGACATGAGTTTGAGTAAACTCTGGGAGTTGGTGATGGACAGGGAGACCTGGCACACTGCAGTCCATGGGGTTGCAAAGAGTCAAACATGACTGAGTGACTGAACTGAACTGATTATCTTTTTATAATTAATTATAGTTATCATTGCCAGTACTGTTTTTTCATGCAAATTTGAATTACTATTTGGTGTCATTTGCTTCCAAGCTGAAGAACTCTCTTTAGTATTTCCTATATGGCAGTTTTTCTAAAAACATTCCATCAGCTTTCATTTATATAAGAATGTACTTATTTTACCTTCATTTTCTAAAAATAGTTTTATTGGATTTATGACTTCTGGTTGAAAGTGTTTCTTTAAGTACTATGAATATGTCATCCCACTGCTCCTGGTTTCCACTGTTTTTGATGAGAAGCCAGATGTTAATCTTATTGGGGTTCTCTTTTACATGACAAATATTTTTCTCTTCCTGCTTTTAAGATAATTCTCTTTGCCTTTGGCTTTCAATATTTTCACTGTATGGCTGTAAATCTCTTTGCATTTATCCTCTTTTTAGTTACTTGAGCTTCTTAAATGTATAAATTAATGTTTTTCATCAAACTTGGAAAGTTGTCAGCCACTATTTCTTTGAGTATTTTTTCTACCTCTTTTCCTCCCTCTCCTCTTTCATGTTCTCCAACTTTGTATATGTTGGTACACTTAATGGTGTTCTAAATTTCTCTGAGGCTCTGAGGCATTTTCCTTCATTCTTTTTTCTCTCTGTTCTTCAGAAAGCATAATCTGTAAAATCTGTCATTGGTATATTTTCAAGTTTGCTGATTCTCCCGCCAATTGTAATGTACTGTTAAGTCCCTTTAGTGAAATATTCACATTAGTTACTGTCCATTTTACCTCAAGAATTTCCATTTGGTTCTTTTTAAACATAATTTCTGTCCCTTTTACTAATATTCTGCAGTTGATGAAACATGGTCTCCTTTAGTTCTTTGAACATATTTATAATAGATGCTTTGAAGTCTCTGTTTGCTAAATTCAACATCTGGATCTATTTAGGGGCAGTTTCTATTACCTGCTTCCCTCCCATCTCATGTACAGGTCACATATTTTTTCTTTGCCATGTGTCATAATTTTTTTGTTGACAATCGATATTTTAGATAATATAGTATAGCAAGCAATTTCCACCTCCCTGAATGGTTGTTGCTATTGTTTGTTGGGTTATTTTTTTTTCCAGTTATTTGGCTGAAGTGACTCCATGAAAATTGTTTCCCCTGTAATATACAACCTCTAATATTCTTGCTCAGATTTCTACTTGATTTTTATCTTTTACCTAACAATCTAGAAGTTACCCTGAGTCAGTGTAATTATGCCCCCTTAGCCAGTTTGAGTTTTACTCTTTACCACTGAATGTATATGTGGCTTGAAGGCTACTATCACAGATCAAAGAATTCACGTTTCTTCCCCCATTCAGCCAGGTAGTAGCAGCTTAGATTGTCCCTCTCCAATCATTTCTGAGGAGGCACAGCCTTCAGCATGTTCAGTTTCCCAGACTAACAGGGATATTTGTGATTTTACTTTTAAGCCTGGCTTCCAAGGAGTGGCCCCTGGGTCAGAGTAGCTTTTTGTTCAGTCACTGCTTGATTAGAGGCTGTGCTTAAGTATCTAGTACCAGTGAAACTTCTGCTCTGTTGTTTGATCTGTGTGAGGCTTGGGGACTGCTTGCAAGTTCACCTTGTGTCCTGAATGAGTGTAGTCTCATGTTTACACACAGCCTTCCTAACCCCCAGGGTTGACTATGATCCCAGGAGTGCCTGGACGTCTTTTTGCTTGCTTTTCTCTATTACCAAACTTATGATTTCAGTCATCTCGCTTGTTGTAACTTGTATCATGGAGCTATGATACAATTGTTCTTAATTGTTCTCCACTAAGATTTCCATTGTCTGACAATGCCCTTAGGAATGGAATTCTCCAAGATATGTTCCATACAAAGTCAGTTCCTTTGGGTAGTACTAAGGAGTTCTTCATCTGTCAGGCCTTCCTCTCTCCCTAAGCAGAACCTTTGTGCCACTGTGCAGGGTTGACAGCAGGGACAGTGGCCCACTCTCTAAGAGTGAAACCTTTTCTTTACAAATGGATGCTGGGATGATTTTTGGCTTGCTCCTTCTGGCGTGAACCTCTGCCCTATAAGTAAGCTGGGGGTGGAGCAATAGGAGTCTAGGCTTGTCAGCATGCTGTCCCTAGGTGAGTGCTGCTACCTGTGGATGGGGGAAGAGAAAGCTGAGTGGGCGAAAAGAGGCCCAGTCCCCTTGAGTCTGCTTGGAAGAGAGCAAGACAGACCTGGAGGATATATGAAATGTCAGAGGCCTGCACCTCCCAGGTGAACCATAGCTCTAGACTAGGAGCTAGGGAGACAGGGAGTCCCCAGTTTCTTGACCACACCCACCCTGTATTAGAGCTCCTTGAGTAGTTATCATAAAACAAAGCTTAGAGGGAGATGAGAGCAGGTTAAATGCCCGACTTTTGCTGTACTTTCTGAGATTTAATCGATTTTCTTGAATGTTTCTGTACTTGCTGTATGCCCCTAGGACAATTTCCAGGAATTAAGAATGATTGCTTTGCTTTGTTTAATAATTTTTTCCAGTTAAATGGTTACTTGTTGGTAAAAGAGTTCATCACACTACTCATTTTGCCATTCTGGAACTCTTTCTCAAAGATCGTATTTTAAAATGTTAATACTGACCCTTGAATCAATCTTATTCATTTGCAAAACTTTTTCTATTTCTACCTTGTGTCTGTTGTTTCAAATATTCCTTTATATATATTAGGATATCTTTCCTCCTCTCTTTTCACCATTACAATGTAATTTGAGTTTTTTTCTGGCTATCCTTTTAATATATGAAATAATTAACCTTAGATATATAGTTTACTCAGAGTAATCGAGGTGGTGTTAGTGGTAAATAACCTGCCTGCCAATGCAGGAGATAAGAGATAAGGGTTTGATCCCTGGGTCAGGAAGATCCCCTGGAGAAGGAAATGGCAACTCACTCCAGTATTCTTGCCTGGAAAATCCCATAGACAGAGGAGTCTGATGGGCTACAGTCTATGGGTTTGCAAAGAGTCAGACACGGCTGAAGCAACTTACCACGCAATATTGCTTACTCAGAGGTTCTCTAAATATCTAAATAAATTACAGGCTGTAATTCTCACCTTTGTCTATATGCTTATGGCTACTTTAGACCTTCGTTTATACCACTCATATGAAACCTACCATGTATCAGGGGTGCTTATATATGTAACTTTGAGTACCATAAACTCCTTCATCTTAGATTCCATCACTGCCTTAGAATACTGCTTTCATATAGTAAGGACTCAAATATATGTAGAATGAATGAACAGAAAGGGGACTATTTCCTTTAAGCTGTCTTGCCTTAAAAGGTTATGCTTGTTTATATATCCTAGCTGAACTTACTTTATTGTAGGTCTTCCCCTATCTTTGCTAGATTCGTGAAGACTCAAGCTGTTTCCAATGACACCTCTGCAACACCTTGTAGGTCTTATAACCTACTCCATTAGAAAATTTTAAAACACTCTTGGATAGTGTAGGCTTTATTTTATCTAGAATTAAAGAGCTGTACTACATGACCCAAGGACCCTTATCAGCTTTAGGTTTTGATAGCAAGGGAGATCTTTACTCTTGACCAAACCTATTATTCCCTTAACACAATTTTATAAGAAAACCTTGCATATTTTATTAAACTCTCAAGCATTTAATTTTCCTCTATAAAAAGGCAGACCATTTCCAATCAATCTGAATCCCCCTATACATATAGCTTGAAATGACAGGATCATCATTTACTGACCTTACATAAAAAATGACATTAGCAGTATCAATTACCACATATATCTTGAAAGAATATTATTCTCAAATTAGAATTACACATAGTCAAAAGTATTTTACTTGAACTCTAGAGCTAAAACCCAACTCTGGATAGCGCAGTTCCACAATGACTCATACAGAAATCCTAATTAAGACTGATGAAGTATGCCACCCAATGGATGTACTGTCATACTGCACTCATAAAATACACACATACAGAGGTTAGTATTTGTTATCTCCTTCAGGTTACCAAAATCCACTGGACAGTATCAATAGAAACACTGAAGAGAAAGCAAAGGTGGTCACAGCAGAGAAAGGACAGCTTTCAAGAGCAGTGACATCTTGATACTCCACTGGCAATTCTGATGCATGACCATCTCAAGGAGATCAATGTAGAGAGCTAACAACATGCACAACACTTTTCTCTATACCCCTCCCAACCTAAAATGGGAGTTGGATAACTGTAGATGAATTAGACCAAATCCCTGAGACCAACTAGGCTATGTTCCTTAATCCCTTGCTGCATGGTTCTATCTTAGAAATAGCTCCTTCAATATGACTGAATTCAACTATCAGTTTCTGCATAGCTATTCTCTTCCAACTATTCTTGATGCTTTTGTATAGATTCTCATTTACTTCCTTTAGAGTTCTATTACTTTTTCTCCTAATAGCCTACTTCCTCTTGAGACTCTGTTCATGCTCAGGGGGATGTGAGGTTCTTTCACTATCTAGGGGGCTTAATTGTGGAAGACTAAGGGACTTGCACACATAAAGAGATGTTTGTCTGGGTGAAAGCTGACAAGACCCACTTAAGAAGCAACAAAGAGGGAAAGAAATCAATAACACTGGTGGAGGCGGGGGCAGAAGTAATTTCCCCCTATTATATATCCCATTGCTTTTTTCCTACAGTATGTTAAGAAGATATCCAAACTGAAAAGGGTTCATAAAAACTTCATAATCTACTATATAACAGTCATATTATTGTGGACTCTAGAAGTTTCTACCACTAGAGAGCAACTCTGTACCTTCACTACGGCTTGGCTCTGCCAGAATTGAGAAACACAGTAGCGAGGAGAAAGCAAGTCATAATTAGCAGTCCTGAGTTCTAGTATCAAGATGGCACACAGGCAGTCGTACCTTTTAGTGCTTCAAATATTCCTGATATTTAAGAAAATTTCTGTAATAAAGATTGCTGTGTGTGCTTAGTTGCTCAGTCATATCCAACTCTTTGCGACCCTATGGACTGTAGCCTGCCAGGCTCCTCTGTCCATGGGGATTCTCCAGGCAAGAATACTGGAGTGGGTTGCCATGCCCTTCTCCAGGGGATCTTCCCAACTCAGGGATCGAACCCAGGTCTCCCACATTGCAGGTGGATTATTTACCACTGGTGGCAGGTCTAAGCCACCAGGGAATAACAAAATAATATTGCTGTGGTGCTAGACAACAAACAAGTAAATTCTAAGCCTAAACTTACACGAAAAATTTACCATAGGAAACAGTGGACTACAAAGCTTACTTAATGGCACAAACTTCTAATACTTATTTTTATATGTGGCCAACATGTGTTAGGCCTATGGGGCCCTGCAGAATTTCAATATTCCTAAACTTATAGAAAGAAACAATGCTTATCCAGGTAACATTACCTTACATTTGCATAGTACATTATGCTTTGCAAAGAGTTTTCATGTCCATTACTTCACTTACACAATTTCCAACATAATGGGAATACATAATCCATAAAAGAACATTCGTCGGATGATCACCTCAAAAAAGTAAAACCAAAAAGATAGATAGACTTGACATGACAGTTTCAATGTTCAAAAATGGGAGGTACATGCAACATGCAAATCTATCAATCCCCAAATGGTATTTCTCCTGAATTCCATGCTAGGCTTTAGGAGAAATGCAAACATGATAACCATACCAATTTAGTTTACAGGAAAGCAAACCTGAGGCTCATTACTGAAGAGATTCTATATTTTTTTACACACCTGGAAAACTGAAAAATGCTGGAATCCAGAGGCTTAAGTTGAAGAGAAGTTGTTCTGCTTTCTTCTCCAACAGATGAAAGCTGGCTGGGGCTATCAATTCCCTCATACCCAGTCGTCTTATTATTCAAGTCATCCATATCTTGAATAGAAGGGATCTTCAGCGGATTAATGAATACCTAGCAAAGAAAGCAAGAATTCATAAAAATCCTAATTTCAAACCAAATACCAAAGGATGAGTCAATCCTTCTGATGCTAGGAAAAAACACTTGGCCAAATAAAAATAAACTGTTTCCTACACAAAACAAACAGCGCACAGTAATGTACACTAGAACACTGACCCCAGGCATGTTCAGTTATAACCTTATCAGCTGGATACCAACAGACCTCCCCAAGTCACTTATTGGTTCCTGGAATCATCCCATCAACAACACAAACCCAGGCCCCCAAATCACTTTCTTATTCTCTCTTTGGATCCAGTGTAAGACTGGGTTTTCACTCCTCTGAGATCTGTGATGAGGGAAGTAATGGAGGGAATAAGCACTGCAGCAAATGTCTGTGCTGGTCTTGGAGAAATGCATGCGAGAGACTAACATATACTGCACACACAGAAACATGCATCTGGGATCTTCTGGGAGAGCCAGCTTATGAAGATAGCATGAATGATGAAGGTGAAGGAATATAAAGGGGAGGTAAACTGAATGAGGACAAGGCAGTCCCAGGAAATTTCCCAATCTCTAGATCAGACTATAAAGCCAAGATAGGAGGGTTTGCAACCTGTTTATTAATACACCTGGGTCTTGGTAGAGTGTCAGAAGAAGAATTAGTATTTAATTGCCTCTATCCTCACCAGCCTGACCTACCCTGACTGAGTGGGTGGAAGGTGAATCTAACATGCTGCTAGCAGATATCTCTGGGAAAGAGGGTCAAGAGGAAAATCATGCAGAAAGGCAAGGTTGGGTGGGGGAGATAAATGGGTGCTATGGTGGCTGTCAGGAAAGGAGTGTCCCTGAAAGGACGGCCAACCTTATTGCACCCTTCAGCGTCCGGAGTTGGGCAACCATGTCCGAGAGACAGTGCTCCTGAAAATTCAAAACAGCAGAGTCTTTATAAAGCCAGCCAGCCTGAAAGCGGTGGGGGGCGGGGGGAGGGCACAAAAGAACCATCCCTTCTTCCCAAGAGGAAAGCAGAAAGGAGTCACCCGTGAATCCTGGAAGGAAGGAGACTGAGGAAAACCAGACACTCAACAGGAGCAGCCTGTATGAGGATGCAATGTAACCCTGTGTACTCTGTGACACCGAATGTGACATTCACACTACCCAGAATCAGTACTGAATCCAAATCTGGGCAATACATGATTTGGCTCTTCTATTTTTATGGTGATCTGAACATCACTAACAGCAGATCAAAGCAAAAATAAAAAGATCCAGTAAAAAAAAAAAGACCACCAGAACAAATGGCTTGTTATTTCTATGCAGCTTTCAAGAGTGCTTTCTTCAACCTATGTCTTCTGTTGGGGGAAATTCTGTGTGAGGAAAAGAAGAGGGTAGACCATCTCTCACCTGGTGGCTCTCGTTTTCTGTTGGTACCTTCTTCTTCTCAACAGTTTGATCTCTAGGAGAATATAAAAGTGCTATTTAGTTCACTCATGAACTACAGATTTAGGTTATAACGTTCCTTCTAAACTAGAAACAGTGTGAGCCTTGCTGAGTACTTAAGAGTTCCTTCCTGGACTGTGCTACTAAAGAGAGATTTCAAATGCCCTATCAAAAGAGGGTTGGGGTGGGAGAGAGGGAGAGAAACTAGAGCCAATCTCTAGTTGAGACATTCAGGAGATGATTACAAAGAATAAAGAACTCCAAGAGCAGAGAGGTGAATAGGAAAATCATTAAAAAATCATCTCTCTTCTCAAAATTCCCATCCCATTTGGAAGGGTCAGGCTTCTCTATTAAAGGATATAGACTGCCATCTTGGGTAAGGTATACTCAACTGTTTCTTAGCTCTGCTCAAGTACAGGTCTTCATCAATGAGTTCTTGTTCCTCTGGAACAGAGCACCTCCTGCAGTACATAGAAGAAGTTATCTTTTGGAAAGAAAATGTCTTTGTGCCAGTACCATACTGTCTTGATGACTGTGGCTTTGTAGTAGAGCCTGAAGTAAGCCAGAAAGATAAAGACCAATACAGTATACTAATGCATATATATGGAATTTAAAAAGATGGTAACAATAAAACAGAAAAAGAGGCACAGATGTACAGAACGGACTTTGGGACTCTGTGGGAGAAGGCGAGGGTGGGATGTTCTGAAAGAATAGCATTGAAACAAGTATACTATCAAGGGTGAAACAGATCACCAGCCCAGGTTGGATGCATGAGACAAGTGCTCAGGGCTGGTGCACTGGGAAGACCCAGAGGGATCGGATGGGGGATCGGGATGGGGAACACATGTAAATCCATGACTGATTCATGTCAATGTATGGCAAAAACCACTGCAACACTGTAAAGTAATTAGCCTCCAACTAATAAAAATAAATGAAAAAAAATTAAAAAAATAAAATTGTAGCAGACATTCATTTTGCACTGAAAAAAAAAGAAAGAAAATGTGCCCTTGACTTTCACCCTTCATTTTCCTTACAAGTATGACAAGGCAGATTAACCACCATCTAACATTATAGAGTTCAGATCCCACCCACAGTACAAAATCTGTGGGCAGGTTACTAGGTAGCAATTCTTTTTTTCAATGCATACCATATCATTATTTTTGGTGCGTATAACACCCTTCTCCCAAGATACTCAAAGTACTTGACAGCTATAAAATTCGTATGATGGTAGAGAGCATGAAGCATAATCTCTATTTTTACACAGTGAAATTCAAGCACAAGAGAGACTTGCTTGGGCTTCTATAGAAGGAGAATATCACTGAGACTAGAACCTAGGTCTCCTGCCTCTCATGTACTAAGACAGAAATCCCCAAGGTCCAAATAAGCAGGAGCACCCATAGACTGTGATGATCCCTGAAGAGGAAAATCAGAGGCTATGATAGAGAGCAGCACAAAGGGATGAGGAGCTGACATTGTAAAAGAGACAGAACAGAGGCTAGCAAAGAAGAGAAAAAGAGGATTCTATAAATCAAAAGATGTTTGCTATATGTAAAGCATAAAGTAGAGGATTTCAGGAGTATAAGCTGAAAGAAGTACTAGAAAATGTATTCAGTGAACAAAGGCAATCCTAGAAATAAACAGAAACTAATAATAACTGGAAAGCCCATGTTATATCCATTTTATTAGGGGACAAAGTGTCCTGGAAGGTTATGTCTCCTGGACTAAATATAAACTGACAGCATATAGAGAATTCGAAAATGAGACTTCTAAGTACTCAATCTCACATTTCAATCACACCACCCTAAGAGGTACTTAGGCACACCTTTAGTCTATGGGGGAATCCTTGCTTATTACAGAACTGGACTTCATTGCTTTTTATTTCCTCCATTTTCAACGTTTTTTTCCCTTAAAAAGCATACTCTGGTTTAGTACCTGTTTCTCTATCAGCATTTATACCGCAGAAAAAAGTTAAGAGCCACAGGTGAATTGAAACAAACTGAATTATTATTATGAACCTATGTTACTGAGTCATATACAAATATTTGTTAAATTGAAGTGATGTCCATGATGTGAAAGTTTGGACCATAAAGAAGACTGAGCGCCAAAGAATTGATGCTTTTGAACTGTGGTGCTAGAGAAAACTCTTGAGAGTCCCTTGGACTGCAAGGATGGATCAAACCAGTCAATCCTAAAGGAAATCAACTCTGACTATTCATTGGAAGGACTGATGCTGAAGCGGAAACTCCAATACTTTGGTCACCTGATGCGAAGAGCCAACTCATTGGAAAAAGACCTTGATGCTGGGAAAGATAGAAGGCAGGAGGAGAAGGGGACAACAGAGGACAAGATGGTTGGATGGCATCACCGACTCAATGGACATGAGTTTGAGCAAGCTCCGGGAGATGGTGAAGGACAGGGAAGCCTGGCATGCTGCAGTCCATGGGGTCGCAAAGAATCAGACATGACTGAGCGACTGAACAACAACAAATCTAGATGTTAGCTGTTTCAAGGAACAGATGAAAGTGAAAGTGTTCATCACTCAGCCGTGTCTAATTCTTTTCGATCTCGTGGACTATAGCCCACCAGGCTCCTCTGTGCATGGAATTCTCCAAGCAAGAATACTGGTGTGGGTTGCCATTTCCTTCTCCAGGGGATCTTCCCAAACCAAGGAATCAAACCCAGGTCTCTTGCACTGCAGGCGGATTCTTTACCGTCTGAGCGATGGAATATTAGAAAAACAGACATGTAAACAATCTAAATTGAATGTATAATAGGTACTTCAACAGATTCAAGTATAGGAAGCATATGAAGAAAACTGTCAATTCAACCTGAAATATAAATCCCTTGTTCTCAAATAGCTTACAATCTCTTGAAGAGCCCAAATGTATACATATGAAAAACATCCCCCAAATTCAAACAGTACGTGAACAAATGTGAAGAATTAAATACTACAGACAGCCAGAGTAAAATCATTGTAAACTATTGTCTACAGGAGAAGTATCACACAAAATACTTCTGCTTCCCAGAGGATATGATCAGATGGAATATAGAAAGTCACTCTAAGCAAGTGGAATGACAGTATCAAGTCATGGAGAAGGGAATACATGCAGCATGTGTAGGGAAGAGTGAAGCCACAGGCCTGCTAAAGCAGAAGGCCTGTGTTAACATACAATGAATAGGTAAAGACCAGTTAGCACAGGGGCTTGAATGCCAGGTTGAAGAGTGTAGACTAGAGATGCAAAGTGTTTTAGAACAGAGACAAATCAGGACTTATCTCTGGCATAATACTGAGTCTTAACCTTACCTGTACTTTGGGTGGGAATTATAGTAGCAAAACCATCTTGCAGGTACTGTGGATGGATCAACCTTGCCAGGAAGCCTCCTCCATTTCAGACACTCATCACACTGTACCCATGTCTGGTCAGGAATCTTCCTGAATGGAAGAAAACAAAAATAGGACTGTCTATATTCTAGCTCTATACTCTTTCTTACATTAGAAAGGCTATATTCTAGCTCTATACTCTTACATTAAAAGGCATACCCTAAAATTGAAAGAACTGAAAGAAAGAAAGAATTAAACATGAAATGTGTTAGAAATGTTATAGTCCAGGTGTCTAAAATGTATAATCTTAAACTTCACAGATAAAACAATGATAGAACTAGACCAGACATGGATATGAAAACTGTAATAAGTATTAATGTGGTAAGCCACCAAATTATAGAGCTCAACAGTACTTATCCTGGAACCTTATTTCTTGAGTTTAACAAAAGGATAACTTTAACTCTAAAATTTATTAGTCAGCAAAAATTTTATATATATTACAATATTACTAAAAAATAAAACCCACAGAAACACTTTATTTGCTTCTATCCAAACTCATGATAGATTTGAAATGCATCTGTGAGAGTCGTTGAAGCAATGTCATTACAATGTCTCCTCTATTTCCGCACAGGCTCCCTAGTCCTTTTTTCCCCTTTCAAAAAGTCTTTGTTTATACTTAAATCAAAATTTTATTAGATAGATATTCCCAAAGTTAATCTTAAAAAGTAGCATAAATTTTATTAAATTTTTTAACTAGAAAAAGTGGCTCCAGTCCAACAACTGGGTTATTAACAGAGAATTCTTCCAGAATTCTACTCTTTTAAAAAATTTTTGGCTGCACCCTGCATCATGTCAGTTCTTAGTTCCCTGACCAGGAATTGAACCTGTGTCCCCTGCATTGGAAGAAAAAGTCTTAACCACTGGACTGCCAGGGAAGTCCCCAGAGCTCTACTCTTAATACACATACTCATTCCCATCTCCTTCAGGAAGTGTAACCCAGTCATATACACCTTGGGGTAAATTTGTTTCCCTCTAAGAGGAAATGATCCATATATATGTGCATCTAACATGTGAAAGGCAGACCAGACTGGGAAGGGGGAAGGCTAGAGAAAAGACAGAGAGAGGGTAGAGGGGCACCTAGGGCCAATTTGAAAAACATGTAATTAAGCCTAGGAAAGATTCTGTGTATATTACATTTATACTGCTCTTATGCTAGACATTTCAATAGTGATATGATTCTTTTATGTCTTAGTTCGATATTTTTGTATCTTTTTAAATGGTGCTTTTTTTCTAGTTATAAAAGCAATATAAGCCCATCCATATTAAAAAACTATTAAAAAAAACTATAAAATACAAAAAGAAAAAGAAAATGTACCAGTAAGTCTACTACTCAAATACAATGTCTTGTTTAAAACTGTTTTAATGAAGAGAATCCATACACATTCTTGGATATACAGCTTCCTATCTCCTAGCTACAGGCTGCTCCAGCCTTGCAACTCTCAACTCCAAGCTCAGGCCTGACCTCTGGTGTCTATATATTTCTGTACAGCCACTGTTTTATTTGAGGCTTCCCTCATAGCTCAGTTGGTAAAGAATCTGCTTGCAGTGCAGGAGACCTGGGGTTCAATCCCTGGGTCAGGAAGATCTCCTGGAGAAGGAAATGGCAACCCACTCCAGTATCCTTGCCTGGAAAATCCCATAGACAGAGGAGCCTGGTGGGCTGCAGTCCATGGAGTCACAAAGAGTTGGGCATGACTGAACAACTAACACACTGTTTTATTTAGAGCCAGAGAAAGCAGTTTTAGCAGTAGTGCAAGGGGACAGAAAAGGTCGTATTAGCTTTGGTTTTACAAGCACACACACAAGAGTCTTTTGCAAAAGCACGTCAATATTACTCTCTCGGGAACAAGCATTAGAAACAGTAATTCTCTACCTCAGGTTACATGCAGACCATGGTAGATCCTCCCAACCAGGCAGACAGAAGAGGCTTTTTGTGCGCAAGCCGAAATAGGCAGCTGAAGGGGCTATGCTGTATTTTTCTCATTGCATCCTTCCAGAAGAGTGTCGTGGTTAAGAACTTGGGTTTGGGGGTCAGACTGCCTTTATTTGAAAACTGGATCTACCACTTTCTATTTATCTAATCTTGAACAAGTTACTTACGCTCTCAGTGTATAAGTGTCTACATTTATAAAAAAGTAATAATATCATCTGCCTGTCTCACAGGATTGTTGTGATGGTTAAATATACATGTAAAGACCTTAAACCAGTGTCTGACAGTAAGTACTAAATAATCATTAAACTTCCAGAAAAGGCTGTATAACATATATACACACACTCCAGCAATATATGAACATCTGTTCCATTGCATTAATCGCTGTTTATTTAAAAGGCAAAAAGATTATCTCATCTTAATTTGCATTTCTTTGAAAACCATGAATGTTGGACAGGAATAGAAATCTTTAGAATCAGATACAGTGATAGTCATACAGCAACTATGTGGCATTGAAAACAAAATTTTATTTTTCTTTTTAAGTTTTAAATTAATTTAATTGAAGGCTCATTACTTTACAATATTGTAGTGGTTTTTGCCATACATTGACATGAATCAGCCATGGGTGTACATGCGTTCCCCATCCTGAACCCCCTCCCACCTCCCTCCCCATCCCATCCCTCAGGGTCATCCTAGTGCACCAGCCCTGAGCACCCTGTCTCATGCATCGAACCTGGGAAAACAAAATTTTATATCAAACATTTGATGATTTCCATTTAAAAGAAACACAGTGCCTACCCCCAAATGAACTTTCAACACTCTAATCTTTGTTTTGATGGTATAATTGACTGTGTACATGTTGTCACACATTCTGCCCTCTGTATTATGCTTCTTTCCTGGCCTCCTGAAGCATTTCAGCCTGACACCATTCTTTTTTTTTTTTTATCCACCATTCTGTATGTAATTTCGTGTCTTAGAGTCAGTAAATTCTATATTTTTTCTTGATTCGTTGGGTTCTCTATTTCTATTCTCAAGTTTCTTGATATGGTTCCAACAATGTTCATTAGAATAAAAAGAAGGGAAGTTTGCTAATATTTCTGAATGCCTACTATATGCCAGGTACTGTGTTAGGCCATCTAACTTAACACATTATTGGCTGGGGATTTTTGCAGAAACTAACACCTGTGGCTGGTGATTTGTTATGTAAGCGAATACTGATATGTCTCCAGTCAAATGTAAAGTAATTATCCTCCAATTAAAAAATTAAAAAAAAATAACATTCACGTAACAAAAGACATTAATACGTCTCTGGTCAATAATGAGTTAATATACTCAGAGAGATGAAGTGACTTACTTACCTAAGCTCATTCAACTATTAAGAATCAGATTTAGGGGGGAGGAGCCAAGATGGCGGAGGAATAGGACGGGGAGACCACTTTCTCTCCTACAAATTCATCGAAAGAACATTTGAACGCTGAGCAAATTTCACAAAACAACTTCTGATCGCTAGCAGAGGACATCAGGCGCCCAGAAAAGCAGCCCATTGTCTTCGAAGGGAGGTAGGACAAAATATAAACGATAAAAAGGGAGTCAAAAGAGCTACGGACGGAGACCCGTCCCGGGAAGGGAGTCTTAATAGAGGAAGTTTCCAATCACCAGGAAACCCTCTCACTGGCGGGATTGGGGGAAGTTTTCGGCAATCTAACTGGGAGGAAAAATTAAACAGGGCCTACAGATTACGTGCCTAAAAGCAACTCCCAGCAGAAAAGTACCCCAGACGCCCGCACCCGCCAGCAACAAGCAGGGGCGGAACGGAGAGGAGTGGGAGGCATTGCTTAGGGTAAGGACCGGCCCGAAGACCCTAAGAGCAATCGGAGGGAGCTTTTTTAAACTGTGGGATAGCAAGGGACAAAATTAACTGGCCCGAACACACTGCCGGTGGTTCGCAAAACAAAGGGACTGAGAATCTCCAGAGAAGAGCCGGCCCATCCCCGCTGGAGGTAGGAGGCAGGGGGGAGGGGAAAAGGGCAAACTCAGCCCCTGAGAAGCCACCCCCTCCCACACTGCAAACAGGCCCCCGGTTCCTATCTAAAGACTTCCTGAGACCCGACTGGCGGCGCGCGCTGGGGCCGCGGAGGGAAAAAGCGCGCCGTACCCGGGGAGAGTGCGCCCAAGCCTCTGGCTGCCTGAACCGCTCAGGCCGGGGAAGGCACAAAACGCAGGCGCAACCGAATCTGCGCTTTTGTGGAGTACCCGAAAACTGGAACCGCACTCAACGCAGGGCCCGCTCCATATAGAGCAGCCGGGAGCCTGAGCAGTGTAGACGGCGAAAGCACTGACACCCGTGAGTGGGGCAAACCCAGTGTGACCGGAACATGGTGAGTGCTATCCACACAGAGCGGTATCTGTCTGCAGCGCCCCGCCCTCCCCGTAGCAGGACTGAACTGAACTAGAGAACCTAAATAAGAGATCACCTCCACCCGCCTGTGTCAGGGCAGAAATTAGACACCGAAGAGACGGCAAACAGAAGCCAAATAAACAAAGGGAACCGCTTCAGAAAGGACCGGTGCAACAGATTAAAATCCCTGAAGGTAACACCGACTACACGGGAAGGGGCCTACAGATATCGAGAAGTGTAAGCTGGAAAGAGGAGCTATCTGAAATTGAACTGAACCTACGCTGACCGCAACAACTCCAGAGAAATTCCTAGATATATATGTGTATATATATTTTTTTAATTTAAAAAAAAATTTTTTTTCTTTCCTTTTTTTATTTTTTCTCTTTTATTTTCTTTTAAAATTCCCTATTACTCCCCCATTACTCCTCAACTTTCATTTTCATATATTTTTATGATTTTTTATAATTAGGGAAAAAAATTTTTTTTTTTTTTTTTTTTTTTTCTTTTTCTTGTTTTTCTCTCCTATTTCCTTTTAAAGTCCTCTAATACTCCTCTATTATTCCTTAATTTTCATTTTCATTTCACTATAACCTTGCCAAAAAAAAAAAAAAAGAGAGAGAGAGAGAGAGAGAAACCCTATTTTTAAACCGAACTTCATATACATTTCTAAATTTTTTTTGTTTTTGTTTTTAAATATTGTATTTCAAAGAGTCTAACCTCTACACTAGATTTTCAATCTTTGTTTTTCAGTAGTATGTGATATAAATTTTGGTCATTTAAGAATCCAATATTCAGTTCCCATTTCTATTCAGGAGTATGGTGATACTCTCCCACTTTTGACTCTCTGTTTTCTACCTCAGAACACCTCTATTTCCTCCATTCCCCTTCTCTTCCCAATCCAACTCTGTGAATCTTTGTGGGTGTCTGGGCTACGGAGAACACTTTGGGAACAGATAACTGTGTAGATCTGTCTCTCTCCTCTTGAGTCCCCTTTTTCTCCTCCTGCTCACCTCTATCTCCTTCCTCCCTCTCCTATTCTTCATGTAACTCTGTGAACCTCTCTGGTTGTCTCTCACGGTGGAGAATCTTTTCACCATTAACCTAGAAGTTTTATTATCAGTGCTGTATAGTTGGAGAAGTCTTGAGACTATTGGAAGAATAAAACTGAAATCCAGAGGCAGGAGACTTGAGCCCAAATCCTGAGAAAACCAGAAAACTCCTGACTACACGGAACATTAAGGAATAAGAGACCATCCAAAAGCTTCCATACCTACACCAAAACCAACCACCAGCCAAGAGCCAATAAGCTCCAGTACAAGACATACCACGCAAATTCTTTAGCAACGCAGGAACATAGACCTGAGTGTCAACATACAGGCTCTCCAAAGTCACACATAACACAGAGACCCATTGCAAAACTCATTACTGGACACTCCATTGCACTCCAGAGAGAAGAAATCCAATTACATGCACCAGAACGCTGACACAAGCTTCCCTAACCAGGAAACCTTGACAAACCAATCGTCCAACCCCACCCACTGGGTGAAACCTCCACAATAAAAAGGAACCTCAGACCACAAGAATACAGAAAGCCCACTCCAGACACAGCAATCTAAACAAGATGAAAAGGCAGAGAAATACCCAACAGCTAAAGGAACATGAAAAAAGCCCACCAAGTCAAACAAAAGAGGAGGAAATAGGGAATCTACCTGAAAAAGAATTTAGAATAATGATAATAAAAATGATCCAAAATCTTGAAAACAAAATGGAGTTACAAATAAATAGCCTGGAGACAAAGATTGAGAAGATGCAAGAAAGGTTTAACAAGGACCTAGAAGAAATTAAAAAAAGTCAATTAAAAATTAATAATGAAATAAATGAGATCAAAAACACTCTGGAGGGAACCATGAGTAGAATAACAGAGACAGAAGATAGGATAAGTGAGTTAGAAGATAAAATGGTGGAAATAAATGAAGCAGAGAGGAAAAAAGAAAAAAGAATCAAATGAGGACAACCTCAGGGACCTCTGGGACAATGTGAAATGCCCCAACATTCGAATCATAGGAGTCCCAGAAGAAGACAAAAAGAAAGGCCATGAGAAGATACTCGAGGAGATAATAGCTGAAAACTTCCCTAAAATGGGGAAGGAAATAGCCAACCAAGTCCAAGAAACCCAGAGAGTCCAAACAGGATAAACCCAAGGCGAAACACCCCAAGACACACATTAATCAAATTAACAAAGATCAAACACAAAGAACAAATATTAAAAGCAGCAAGGGAGAAACAACAAATAACACACAAAGGGATTCCCATAAGGATAACAGCTGATCTATCAATAGAAACCCTTCAGGCCAGAAGGGAATGGCAGGACATACTAAAAGTAATCAAAGAGAATAACCTACAACCTAGATTACTCTACCCAGCAAGGATCTCATTCAGATATGAAGGAGAACTCAAAAGCTTTACAGACAAGCAAAAGCTGAGAGAATTCAGCACCACCAAACCAGCTCTTCAACAAATACTAAAGTATCTTCTCTAGACAGGAAACACAGAAAGGTTGTATAAACGTGAACCCCAAACAACAAAGTAAATGGCAATGGGACCATACCTATCAATAATTACCTTAAATGTAAATGGGTTGAATGCCCCAACCAAAAGACAAAGGCTGGCTGAATGGATACAAAAACAAGACCCCTATATATGCTGTCTACAAGAGACCCACCTCAAAACAAGAGACACATACAGACTAAAAGTGAAGGGCTGGAAAAAAATATTTCATGCAAACGGAGACCAAAAGAAAGCAGGAGTCGCAATACTCATATCAGATAAAATAGACTTTCAAATAAAGGCTGTGAAAAGAGACAAAGATGGACACTACATAATGATCAAAGGATCAATCCAAGAAGATATAACAATTATAAATATATATGCACCCAACATAGGAGCACCGCAATATGTAAGGCAAACGCTAACGAGTATGAAAGAGGAAATTAATAGTAACACAATAATAGTAGGAGACTTTAATACCCCACTCACAACTATGGATAGATCAACTAAACAGAAAATGAACAAGGAAACACAAACTTTAATGGACACAATGGACCAGCTAGACCTAATTGACATCTATAGGACGTTTCACCCCAAAACAATCAACTTCACCTTTTTCTCAAGTGCACACGGAACCTCCTCCAGAATAGATCACATCCTGGGCCATAAATCTAGTCTTGGTAAATTCAAAAAGATTGAAATCATTCCAGTCATCTTTTCTGACCACAGTGCAGTAAGATTAGATCTCAATTACAGGAAAAAAATTATTAAAAATTCAAACATATGGAGGCTAAACAACACGCTTCTGAATAACCAACAAATCATAGAAGAAATCAAAAAAGAAATCAAAATATGCATAGAAATGAATGAAAATGAAAACACAACAACCCAAAACCTATGGGACACTGTAAAAGCAGTGCTAAGGGGAAGATTCATAGCATTACAGGCCTACCTCAAGAAACAAGAAAAAAGTCAAATAAATAACCTAACTCTACACCTAAAGCAACTAGAGGAAGAAGAAATGGAGAACCCCAGGGTTAGTAGAAGGAAAGAAATCTTAAAAATTAGGGCAGAAATAAATGCAAAAGAAACTAAAGAGATCATAGCAAAAATTAACAAAGTTAAAAGCTGGTTTTTTGAAAAAATAAACAAAATTGACAAACCATTAGCAAGACTCATTAAGAAACAAAGGGAGAAGAACCAAATTAACAAAATTAGAAATGAAAATGGAGAGATCACAACAGACAACACTGAAATACAAAGGATCATAAGAGACTACTACCAGCAGCTCTATGCCAATAAAATGGACAACTTGGAAGAAATGGACAAGTTCTTAGAGAAGTATAACTTTCCAAAACTGAACTAGGAAGAAATAGAAGATCTTAACAAAACAATCACAAGCAAGGAAATCGAAACTGTAATCAGAAATCTTCCAGCAGACAAAAGCCCAGGACCAGATGGCTTCACAGCTGAATTCTACCAAAAATTTGGAGAAGAGCTAATACCTATCTTACTCAAACTCTTCCAGAAAATTGCAAAAGAAGGTAAACTTCCAAACTCATTCTATGAGGCCACCATCACCCTAATTCCAAAACCAGACAAAGATGCCACAAAAAAAGAAAACTACAGGCCAATATCACTGATGAACATAGATGCAAAAATCCTTAACAAAATTCTAGCAAACAGAATCCAACAACATATTAAAAAAATCATACATCATGACCAAGTGGGCTTTATCCCAGGAATGCAAGGATTCTTTAATATCCGCAAGTCAATCAATGTAATACACCACATTAACAAACTGAAAGATAAAAACCATATGATTATCTCAATAGATGCAGAAAAAGCCTTTGACAAAATTCAACATCCATTTATGATTAAAACTCTCCAGAAAGCAGGAATAGAAGGAACATACCTCAACATAATAAAAGCTATATATGACAAACCCACAGCAAGCATCACCCTCAATGGTGAAAAACTGAAAGCATTTCCCCTGAAATCAGGAACAAGACAAGGGTGCCCACTCTCACCACTACTATTCAACATAGTTTTGGAAGTGTTGGCCACAGCAATCAGGGCAGAAAAAGAAGTAAAAGGAATCCAGATAGGAAAAGAAGAAGTGAAACTCTCTCTGTTTGCAGATGACATGATCCTCTACATAGAAAACCCTAAAGACTCTACCAGAAAATTACTAGAGCTAATCAATGAATACAGTCAAGTTGCAGGATATAAAATTAACACAGAGAAATCTCTTGCATTCCTATACACTAACAAGGCGAAAACAGAAAGAGAAATTAAGGAAACAATACCATTCACCATTGCAACAAAAAGAATAAAATACTTAGGAGTATATCTACCTAAAGAAACAAAAGACCTATGCATAGAAAACTATAAAACACTGATGAAAGAAATCAAAGAGGACACAAACAGATGGAGAAATATACCGTGTTCATGGATTGGAAGAATCAATATTGTCAAAATGGCTATACTACTCAAAGCAATCTATAGATTCAATGCAATCCCTATCAAACTACCAACGGTATTTTTCACAGAACTAGAACAAATAATTTCACAATTTGTATGGAAATACAAAAAACCTCGAATAGCCAAAGTAATCCTGAGAAAGAAGAATGGAACTGGAGGAATCCATCTGCCTGACTTCAGACTCTACTACAAAGCCACAGTCATCAAGACAGTATGGTACTGGCACAAAGACAGAAATATAGATCAATGGAACAGAATAGAAAGCCCAGAGATAAATCCACGAACCTATGGTCACCTTATCTTTGACAAAGGAGGCAAGGATATACAATGGCAAAAAGACAACCTCTTTAACAAGTGGTGCTGGGAAAACTGGTCAACCACCTGTAAAAGAATGAAACTAGAACACTTTCTAACACCATACACAAAAATAAACTCAAAATGGATTAAAGATCTAAATGTAAGACCAGAAACTATAAAACTCCTAGAGGAGAACATAGGCAAAACACTCTCTGACATAAATCACAGCAGGATCCTCTATGACCCACATCCCAGAATTTTAGAAATAAAAGCAAAAATAAACAAATGGGACCTAATGAAACTTAAAAGCTTTTGCACAACAAAGGAAACTATAAGCAAGGTGAAAAGACAGCCCTCAGATTGGGAGAAAATAATAGCAAATGAAGCAACAAAGGATTAATCTCAAAAATATACAAGCAACTCCTCCAGCTCAACTCCAGAAAAATAAATGACCCAATCAAAAAATGGGCCAAAGAACTCAACAGACATTTCTCCAAGGAAGACATACAGATGGCTAACAAACACATGAAAAGATGCTCAACATCACTCATTATCAGAGAAATGCAAATCAAAACCACAATGAGGTACCATTACACGCCAGTCAGGATGGCTGCTATCCAAAAGTCTACAAGCAATAAATGCTGGAGAGGGTGTGGAGAAAAGGGAACCCTCTTACACTGTTGGTGGGAATGCAAATTAGTACAGCCACTATGGAAAACAGTGTGGAGATTTCTTAAAAAGCTGGAAATAGAACTGCCATATGACCCAGCAATACCACTTCTGGGCATACACACCAAGGAAACCAGATCTGAAAGAGACACGTGCACCCCAATGTTCATCGCAGCACTGTTTATCATAGCTAGGACATGGAAGCAACCTAGATGCCCATCAGCAGAATGGATGAGGAAGCTGTGGTACATATACACCATGGAATATTACTCAGCCATTAAAAAGAATTCAGTTGAATCAGTTCTAATGAGATGGATGAAACTGGAGCCCATTATACAGAGCGAAGTAAGCCAGAAAGATAAAGACCATTACAGTATACTAACACATATATATGGAATTTAGAAAGATGGTAATGATAACCCTATATGCAAAACAGAAAAAGAGACTCAGATGTATAGAACAGACTTGTGGACTCTGTGGGAGAAGGCGAGGGTGGGATGTTTCAAGAGAACAGCATTGAAACATGTATATTATCTAGGGTGAAACAGATCACCAGCCCAGGTTGGGTGCATGAGACAAGTGCTCGGGCCTGGTGCACTGGGAAGACCCAGAGGAATTGGGTGGAGAGGGAGGTGGGAGGGGGGACCGGGATGGGGAATACATGTAAATCCATGGCTAATTCATTTCAATGTATGACAAAAACTACTGTAATGATGTAAAGTAATTAGCCTCCAACTAATAAAAAAAAAAATGAATCAGATTTAATAGAGAAGACTTGTGGTTGCCAAGGTTGGGGGTGGGGGGGTGGGTAGGGGAGGGAAGGAATGAGAGTTTGGGATTAGCAGAGGCAAACTATTATACATAGGACAGATAAACAACCAGGTCCTACTGTATAGCACAGGGAACTATATTCAATATCCTGTGATAAACCATAATAGAAAAGAATATGAAAAAGAATAGAAAAGAATATGAAAAAGAATATACATATGTATAACTGAGTCACTTTGCTGTATAGAAGAAATTAATATAACATTGTAAATCAATTATACTTCAATAAAATCCAAAAACAAACCAAAAACTAGTAAGACTTTTTTTTTTTCCATTTATTTTTATTAGTTGGAGGCTAATTACTTTACATCATTACAGTAGTTTTTGTCATACATTGAAATGAATTAGCCATGGATTTACATGTATTCCCCATCCCAGTCCCCCCTCCCACCTCCCTCTCCACCCAATCCCTCTGGGTCTTCCCAGTGCACCAGGCCCGAGCACTTGTCTCATGTTGAAACATGTATATTATCTAGGGTGAAACAGAAAAACTAGTAGACTTTTATCCACGATTTAATTTCATGACTTTTGCCTAATTATTTGGAAATAGAGAATACAACAATAATTTTTTTAGGCTTTGAAGTAATATTCATAACATTTATAGATCTTATGACCTGAAAACAATTTTAATACATTAGATAATATACAGTAAAATTTTAAAAAAGAAGTAGATCTAAATTTTCAACCAAGGAGTAGCTGATTCAAATGGTCATCATCTTCCATTACATTACACTGACAACAGGATAAACTGACAATACTAAACTCATCATATTTATGATCCAAACCACACAAGTATTAAACCAGAATGAAGAGGTTTAGAGAATGATGAAATTAGTACCTGTGATTTCCTGTTTTTAGTTAATTAAACTTCCTTATGTGAAAAGCATCATCTTTCCTATTCCTTCCATTTGCCCTGTAAGATGTTACCCCTGACACTTTTATTTTCTAAATTTACTACTCACGGTATTGGACTGACTATGGCTGAGGTCTCCAAATTCTCTTGGGAGGTCTTTTCCTTCCAATAAGCATTGAGCTTCTGGGCAAGGGCATTTACTGTCAACCTGAAAGAAAAAAAAGCAGCATGTCAATGTTAAGAATTTGTTGAATAATTTTGTAATCTTTAAGATGCTCCCACTTAACGGAAACCAGCCATTTAGAATATTCAGCATAGGTTTGAACATCTACACTTCAAGCAACTAGGATGGGAATCTACTGCCTTTGTAAATTAAGTATCAAAATGACAAAGTTCATAATGTTGAATAGTCACTTTGGTTGAAAAGGTTAAGATGGTCCTAAAAAATGCTGTGTTCTCCGCATTTTAGAATCACAGTGAGGGAAAATGACATTAGAGACAACGACAGAAGACTACACTGCAGATAAGTAGTTGGGGAATTATTCAGCTGTCAGATCACTACACGTAAACAATTCAGGACCAAGTTCAAAGTCAGAGGATCAAATACTGCACCCTACCTATTACAAATCAATCAAACAGTAACTTAAAACATGTCTATATGGTTCTTCTTTATCCAAATGCTGATCATAGCAGTTACAGCAACAATAGGTAACAAAGTCCCCTTCAGCCTTCTATGACACAGCTGTTAGTAGAGGCTATGCCCCAATTATGGCTCTTGCCCTTTTTCCTTTATCTCTCTTCTTAAATGAACAACAGCAGACGCAGGGTCAAACAGTATGATGTGCAGCAAATCTGAATTTTACTTTGAAAAACTGGCAATTTCTAGTGACTAATTTCTGTTTAATTCTACAATTCAGGATTACAACTTAATGTACAGCTGTGCATACATACTTGAAATATTACAAATTTAGTATTTTTTAAAAAATCTCAACTCCCCAGATAACTCCCCAAAGATTTTGTAGACCTTTCCTTAAGAGAAATTCTTCCTTAACTCTGCCTTGCTCGTATTAGATTCTGACTACACAGAGAAGATTAAATGAACTTTCTTATAAACTCTTATTCCCCCCTCTGACCTACCAATGTACGGACCTCTATGTTTATATTCTTTACTGAAGTCACAGATGAAGAATTATTTATTGCCTTCTATTAAAGTTTTATTTAAAATCTACTTTTTAAAAAAGATTATAGGGGCTTCCCAGGTGGTTAAGAATCCACCTGCCAATGCAGAGGACACCAGTTCGATCCCTGGTCTGGGAAGATCCCACATGCTGAGGAGCAACTAAGCCCATGCACCACAACTACTGAGCCCATATGCTGCAACTACTGAAGCCCACATGCCTAGAGCCCATGCTCCCAACAAGAGAAGCCACTGCAATGAGAGGCCTGTGCACTGCAATGGCAAATGAAGCGTAGCCCCTGCTCACTGCAACTGGAGAAGACCCACGAGGCAATGAAGATCAAGCATGGCCAAAATTAAAAAATAGTTAAATAAATAAAAAAGATTCCATGGGATTCTGGAAAGCTGGTGGAGTAGGAAGCAAGAATCTGCCTTCCCATAAAGACAACATTTACACTGGCAGAACTGGCAGAACCATTTGGAATTCTGGAGTCTATCGAATGCTTGTAATTTCCAGGGGAATGCTTGGATGACAAATTGGGAAATCTCAGCTCTTAGCACAGTAGTAGTTACCCATCTCCTACCCCAGCCCCATGTCAGATGGCTATGCACACATCTCAAGAGTAGCTTACAGGAACCAGGGCAGGCAAAAAGGACCTCTCCCTCCAAATATTGGGGATCTGTGCTCTGATTTCTGTTTGCTGCTTCTGCTCACAGTATCATGTAACCCCACGGTAACCCCAAAGAAAATAGCTATAAATATACACAAAAGGAAATGAGAAGAATTTAAATGCTTCACTACAAAAAAATCAACTAAACATTAAAAGATGACAGTAATACAGGAAATGAAGGACAAAATATAAGACATATAGAAAACAAACAGCAAAATGACATTCTTTCTTATTGGTAATTACTTTAAATTTAAAAGGATCAAACTCTCCATCAAAAGACAGAGAGATGGTCAAAATGGGTTTTAATAAAAAGGCCAAAATATATGCTGTCTATGTGAGACTAATTTTACATACAAAGACACACAGTGAAAATGAAAGGATAGAAAAGGATATTCCCTGTAAATAATAACCAAAAGAGAGCAAGGGTAGTTATTTAATAGAAGTATCAGACAAAATAGACTATAAATCGTAAGAGCTAAAACACTGAAGCAACCTGTGTCCACTAATAAATGAATGGATAAGCAAAGTATGGTACATATAAACAAAAGAATATTAAAAAAGGAAACAGCCTTAAAAAAGTAAATTGTGCTGATTCATGTCAACGTATAGAAAAAACCACTACAATACTGTAATTAGCCTCCAACTAATAAAAATAAATGGAAAAAAGTAGGCTTTGAAAAAAAATAAAAAAATAAAATAAAAAAAAACTGAAAGAAGATAGGTCCAATCTGTTCTGTTCTGCAAAATGTCAATAGAGATTCTTTTAAAAAAAAAAAAGTAAATTCTGACATATGTACAACATAGATGCAACTTGAGGACATTATGCTAAGTGAAATAAGTCACAAAAAGACAAATACTGTGTGATTTCACTTACATGAGGTACTTAGCATAGTCAAATTCAAAGCAGAATGGAGGAGTTATTGTTTAATAGGTAGAGAATTTCAGTTTTGCTAGATGAAAATAGTTCTGCAGATGATGGTGGTTGTAGGGTAAGGGAGTTAGAGAAGGCGAGGTTCAGAAAAAGAATGAGACCAGCACTTTACAGGAACAGATCACCTTTAATGAGGCGAGAAGGGGCAGCAGTCAGATTAGTGAGCTGCTGCACTAACCCAAGAAGAAAGTATATATAGGCATATATGTGGAAATCTACTGTCTTAAGGGGGCCTGTTCTCCAAGGTTGTTCAGAGTAGTTATCTCTTAAATGGCTGGGGCAAGGAATTCTGGAGATGGACATAATCAACCTTAATGTCCATTTTTTTCCTTCGGTGAGAGAGTTCTTTGTTTTGCATAGAATGGTGGGGAGGACCCAGAGGGGAGTTTTAACTCCAGGCTATTTTGAGCCATGTAACTTTCCTTCATGGTGATGGTTGCATAACAATATGAATGTACTTAATACCGCCAAACTGCACATTTAACAATGGTTAAGATGGTAATGTTATGTGTATTTTACCACAATTAAAAAAAGGAAAAAAAGGAAATAAGATTATGTGGTCATCAGGGGTTGGAGAGGAGAGGAAATGAGGAGTGATTGCTAATGGACAAGATGTTTCTTTTTGAGATGATGAAAATGCTTTAGAATTAGATAGTGGTGATGGTTGTACATACTTTGTGAATATACCAAAACCAACAAAGTAGTCATTTTTAAATGGTGACATTTATGGTATACGGATTATATCTCAATCAAACAATAAACCTCTGTTCTCATATACTTGGGCAAAAAATATTGAGGTGAAATTTACAGAGTAAAATTTATCTTTTTAATGTGTAGTTCTGTAAGTTTTAACAAATGCACACAGTCATGTAAATATTAATACCACCTCAATCAAGATACCATTATCATGAATTTTGAAACTCCATTCCTTCTTGCAAAAACCTGATTTAATTTCACTGTTCTATTAATCTCTTTCCTTGCACTTCCCCAATCCTGGTATATGTGGTCTATATCCACTATCTTCTCTTCATACTCCTGTCTTAATCCCCTACAATCTAACCACTGCCATTACACGAAATTGTTCCTTTTCCCAATCTCAGTATTGGGATACTGCCAGTATCCCAGTCTACTAAATTTGAGACTTTAAAGTGACCTTTGAGTCTTCCTCTCCTTTATTTTCCTTATCCCATTATTAATATATCACCAAATTTTTAAATCTTTTTTTCATAGTATCTGTTATATATTTCCTTTTTCACAGCAGTCTTATTTCAGACCTTCACCTCACACCTAGATTACTCAAATAGTATATAGTTCTTTTTAACCTATCCTGCACCCTGTTTCCAGGTTTATCAACTGATATAATTCATGTAAAGCACTTTATAAGCCATAGAGCAGTATATAAATATTATATTCTTAAGACAGAATTATTTCAAGTCACCCCTTTATTCAAGAATAAACAATGAATTCTCATTGCCCAAAGTATCAACTACTCTAGCCAATATCCCTCTAAGACAGAAGTTCTCAAACTTGGTTCATGGTACCTGTAGTATCTCAAGTTTTGCATGGCACCCTTAGGTCTAAAGAAATATGTACTAGTTCCACTTACTATTAAACAGTTATGTACAACAATAAGTATGGACTAAAATGTAGTGTCCATCTGAAAATATATATACTAAAATATTTCTATTTCAATCTTAAATAGCCACAATTACTTATAATGGAATGGGTATGCCTGTTGGATATTGAAAAATTGCTCAAACTTTGGAATCAAATTGGACACAACGTCCCTAATTTCTTATTCAACACTGATTTTTTGTGTATTACTTGCTTTTTATCACTGTAATCACAAAAAACCCTAGATTCACAAAGATACGATGTAATCAAAAGTAATTAAACATTTTTATACCTAGAAGTGTGGTGTTAGCATAACAAATACCTAAAAATGTGGAAGTGGTTTGGGATTGGGCAGTGGGGCAGAGGCTGGAAGAATTTGAAGAACATTACACAAATTGCCTGGATTGCCTTGAATAGACTGTAGAAATATGGATGTTAAACACCCCACTGGTGAGTACTCAGAAGTGTACATCATGGTAGAAAAAAACACAAACTTCCTCAGAGTATATCTAAGTCACTGGGAACAGACTGTTAGCAGAATTATGGATGTTAAAATTGTTGCTGGTAAAGGCTCAGAAGGAAATTAGCAACACGTTATTAGAAAACTTGAGGGAAGGTATTCCTTGTTATGTAGTGGCAGAAAGCTTAGCAGAATTGGATCCAATACAAGGTGGAAAGCAGAACTCCTAAATGACAAAACTGGACATTTAGTTGAAATTTCCAAGCAAGGTGCTGAAAGTGTGGTCTAGTGGCTGCTTGCTTACATAAAATGTGAGAAGAAAGAAATAAACTGAGGGAAGAACTGTTCAATAAAAAACGAATCAGGACTTAATGATTTTGGAAAGTCTCAGCTTATTCAGATTGCAAAAGATGCTAAAATGTAAAGCCAAGGTAGTGGCTGGACAACCTTTTGCTAATATCTTAGGAAGATCAAAAGGTCAAAGTACTCAGTCATACAAAAAGTTCTCTGAAAAGACTGAACATATGAATTAGATCTCCACCACCATCTCAGCAGAAGAATAGAAATAGGACTATCTAAGAAAGATCTGTCCAGAATCTCTTGTCTGAATAAGTGAGTATCCATGATCTATACCTGAGACCCACAAAGTTCTTGAGAATAGTACATTAATGCTAAGACATTCATGTCAATGTATGGCAAAAACCACTACAACATCGTAAAGGAATTAGCCTCCAAATAAAATAAATTAAATAAATAAAATAAATAAATTAGCCTCCAATTAAAAATAAAAAAAACCCTGCTAGATTGGCCTGAAAGGGACAGAGAGAGTGTGAAAGGAGGTTGTTGGACCCCCAAAACTCTACAGTCAAGAAACAAGTTGAAACGAGGTGAAACTACTCAGCTACAAATAGACACTTGCGTGTGTTTTTGTGTTCAGTTGCATCCAACTCTTTTGTGACGCCATGGACTATAGTCCATCAAGTCCCTCTGTCCACGGGGATTCTCCAGGCAAGAATACTGGAGTGGATTGCCATTTCCTCCTCCAGGGAACCTTCCCAACCCAGGAATCGAATCCATGTCTCCTGCATTGGCAGGTGGATTCTTCATCACTGAGCCACCTGGGAAACACACATAAATACATGCTATCCTTCAAGAAAAAGGAAAGTCAAGTCTGAGGCTAGAGCCATGAGGACAGAATAGAGCCTTAAGTCCAAAGGGTGGAGCTGAAAGCTCCAGAAGAGTATTTCCAGGCCTTGAAATTTAATGAAGTTAGCTTGCCTGGATTCCTTTTTCATTCAAATTTTCTCCCTGTTTGAACTGGAACATTTATAACTGGTACCCTATGCCTGTCCCACCATTGTATTTTAGGAGCAAAATACAAAAAAAAATTAAAAGACACACATCTGCAGATGGAGAGGAATTTTACCCCAAGATGCATCAGACTCAGTATCATTCATATTTGATTTAGAGGAGATTTGGGAATTGTGAGTTGAGGACATTAAAAACTTAGACTAAGTTGCTCTAAGAGTTGAGACTTTGGGGGATGCTGGGATGGTATAGATGCATTTTGCATGTGTGATGTAAGTGAATCTTAGGAGGCCAGAGAGCAGACTGTTGTAGCAGAATAATGGTCCTCCAAAGATGTCTATGTTCTAATCCCTGAAACCTGTGAATATATCAGGTTACACGTCAAGGGGAAATCAAATTGCAGGTGGCATTAAGGTTACTCATCAGCTGACCTTAAGATAGATTATCTTGAATTACCAACACAGCATAAGTGTCCTTAAAAGTGGAAGAGTGAGGCAGAAGAGTCAGAATCAAATAAGATGTAATGACAGAAGCAAGGTCATCAGAGTGATATGATATGAGGACCTGACCCATCGTTGATGGCTTTGAATATGGATGGAGGAAGAGGACCATGGGCCAAGGAATGCTGGCAGACTCTAAAAGCTGGAAAAGCCAACAAAATAGATTCACCCCTAGAACCTCAAGAAATAAATGCAGTTTTGCCAACACCTTGATTTTAGCCCAGTGAAATCTGAGATGGACTTCTAACCTACAGAACTCTAAGCCAATCAGTGTTGTCTTAAGGCACTGTTTGTGGTAATTTGTTACGACAGCAACAGAAAACAATTTCTACTGCTTCCAGGCAAGAGTCAAGTACCACTGTACTCCCCTCAAAAATTTTAAATATCCCGTGGCTCCCCTGTGACTTCATTATGTGCAGCTTGGTACACACTTTGGGAAGTGGGGCTTTAAGGGGTCAACAAACTACAACCTGTGGGCCAAATCCAGGCTGTTTTCATAAACAAAACTGTATTGAACACAGACATGTTCATTCCTTTACTTATGTCTTTGGTTGCGTTCATACTATAGCAGAACTGAGTACTTTCATACTACAGCACAACTGAGTAGTAGTGACAGAGACCACACAGCCTATGAAGCTAAAACTATTCACTTCCTGGCCCTTCACAGAAAGATTTGCCAACCCCTGCCTTAGAATAGGGCCCTATGCTATCCATCTGACTCTTTCCCTTTGCTCTAGTTACATCCACTTATCCCCAACTCCCCATATTCTTCCCATTCTGAGTTTCTGTCATTGCCTTATTTAGGTTCTGCTATAATTTCACCCTGGAATTCCCCTCCCTCCCTTTTCTAAACCCTGTATCTTTAAGGCAAATCTTAAGTCACACTGTTTACCTAAAACCTTCCCTATCTGTTTTATCAGCAAATGTTTCCTGTATCATACCACTTAGTTCCAAATGATCAAATAGTTTATTGCTCTGTTTCATGTTGGTGATAATCTGTCATTACAATTAGACTGTGAGCTCCTCAAAGACAGCAACTGTGTCTCGAATATCTCTGGAAAATTCCACAAAACCTAGCCACTGTGCCATGCACCTGTGAGGTGCTCAGTTAGTATGTGTTGATTGCGTTTCTTAAGCTGAAATTCACTCTAAAAATGTTGTAAGTTTGAGTCCTGGTAGTTGCAGCTGAAATTGGATATCCACAACTATTAAAAGTGATATTACAAGTAATTTATTTGTAGACATTGCAGCAGTGTGATGGCTGAAACCCCTTTTAGCAGTTTTGAAATCTATAATAAATACTCTTAGGATGAGTTTGTGATGGCAAACAATCTTCTCTAATCACCCTCTCAAATTCCCTCATATTTTAACAAAACACTTTTTTCAGTGAATATAAAACAGAGTGAAAAGGGAAATGATGACAGAATTGGGGTGAGTTACACAAATTTCTCATCCTCAAAAGATTGTGTATGCAGGCTAGCATACTAGTTTTCTGTTTTTAATAAAATGTGCAGCAGATATTAAGCTACTTAAGCCAGAAGTCCCATATGTTTAACTGAATAAACCTACTCTCTATGTAATACCTCCACTTGGATTCCCCTGCCATCACCTAAAACTCATCATACTAAAATGAAACACCACAAACCAAGGGTCTAATACCTCTAAAATTTAAAAGGTAGAGGCAGGAGTGGCAGAGATGGCATAAGAGAATGTTACATAGTTTTAGTATCTAACATTTGGATTTCACATATCTCAACTATTTGGTTGCTACTGCTACTGCTAAGTCACTTCAGTCGTGTCCGACTCTGTGCGACCCCATCCCTGGGATTCTCCAGGCAAGAACACTGGAGTGGGTTGCCATTTCCTTCTCCAATGCATGAAAGTGAAAAGTGAAAGTGAAGTCGCTCAGTCATGTCTGACTCTTCGCGACCCCATGAACTGCAGCCTACCAGGCTCCTCCATCCATGGGATTTTCCAGGCAAGAGTACTTGAGTGGGGTGCCATTGCCTTCTCCAACTATTTGGTTAATCACCAGAAATTCACTACTCCTTTCACTCAAGAGAAATAGAATGACTCGGCTCTGGACTTTTGCCAAACTGATGTCATTCCTAAACTTTCATTCTTGTGAGTCAAGTCCTAATCAAAGATCTCCATTATGGGCCAGACTCATGTTTAAAAGACTATTTTACTTAAACTAATGGCAGGCAGTTATCACAATCACTGAGTAGCCCTAGGGACCAAGAACCAATTACCCTGAAATTAATCTGAGGTTGTCATCCAAATAGTTATCAGTATAAATTAAGGCACAACCTTTAACTAATTTTATTACAGTTTTGGACACAAAACAAAAAAAGATTTGGGGAATTACTTTCCCCCTACTCTAACAAAAGATTTGCTACTGAGATTTCAAGGAAAACAACACCGTAAGTCCTCACACCTTCTTTCTCTATACTCCCAGAACACCCTTTGCCCTTTTACATACTTTCCTCCACTTAGAATGTCCTTCCCCCACTTCGTTCACCTAGCAAACTCCAAGTTTTCCTTGAAGTTTCAGTTCAAATGTATTCTGCTTTGTGAAGCCTTCCCTGACTCCTTTAGGCTTTATTTAAAGCTGCTTCCCATTTGGCATACAGCCCTCATTAATACAATTTTATAGGTATTTAACTTTCTTATTTACATATAGGGGCTTCCCAGGTGGTGCCAGTGCTAAAGAACCCACCTGCCAATGCAGGAGACACTAAGAGACGCTGGTTCAATCCCTGGGTTGGGAAGATCCCCTGGAGGAGGAAATGGCAACCCACTCCAGTATTCTTGCCTGGAAAATCCCATGGACAGAGAAGCCTGGAGGGCTACAGCCCATGGGGTCACAAAGAGTCAGACACGACTAAATGCTGTGTGTGTGACTTAACACACACACAGCATTTACATACATCTCATCCCATTTGTTCATAGGCATCTAGGATTCTTAACTTTCATTCTTATGTCCGTAATGGCAGAGGGGATATCTCATAATACTTGATGAAAGAAGGAATGTATGATCTATCCCTCCCTACAAGTTTTAAAACAAACTATTATACTCTGGCTTTAACAACTCCTTTGTCTCCTGAAAATAAATTAATGAAATATATAATGCTATTTGCAGCAACATGGTTGGACCTAGAGAGTGTCATACTGAGTGAAGTCAGACAGAGAAGAAATATCATGATATCCCTTATATGTGGAATCTAAAAAGAAATAATACAAATGAACTTACAAAACAGAAACAGACTCACAGACTTATGGTTGCTGGGGGGAAGGATGGGGGGAAGAGATAAATTACTGAGTTTTAGATGGGCATGTACACATTACTATATTTAAAATGGATAACCAACAAGGACCTACTGTATAGCACATGGAACTCTGCTCAATGTTATGTGGCAGCCTGGATGGGAGGAGGGTTTGGGGGAGAATGGATACATGTATATGTATGGCTGAGTCCCTTTCCTGTTCACCTAAAACTATCACAACATTTTTTGTTAATCAGCTATTCCCCAATACAAAATAAAAAGTTTTAAAAAAACTGTTTCACCATAAGTATTTTACTAAATAGCCCCTATGCTCTTTCCATAATTTTCAAAGTTTATTTCAACTGGGCTCCAAACATCATCGATCAGTGAGGTTTAATTTAAATATCAAATCATTTTATTTATAACCTTAGGAAACAGATTTGAAGGAAAACAGATTTGAAGGAATTCTCTGTTAACTTATCTGGCTGGTTTTAAGAGATGATTTTAGAGTTTTCAGAGAATAGAATCATATCTGAACAAACTATTAGAAACAACTCAGGTTGGGAGTGACTCACCGGTACTCCTTGGTGTATTCAAAGTCTTGTTTATTGTAGGCAGGTTTTAAGAAATTGCACTCAATGACTCCAATTACTCCCACACCTTCTCCATGGGTTGGCTTAGAAAAAAAATAGTAATTTTAACACTTAAATTAATGTTGACTGCCTAGAGGCACTTCCTTTTGATTCCAAACAATAACAGAAAGGTTATACAATATTCACAAGCAAGGAAAGGCCAGTAATATCTAGAGAAACACTGGGAATTTACTCCAATAGACTGCAAGTATTACAATGAATTGGAACCTCTGCCAAATTTTAGGGCAGAGATTTTCAAACTGTGATCCATAGATTCCCTAGGATTTTCCAGGAAAACTCTATTTCACCCATGCTACCTCAAGGCACTTTCATCTGTTTATATTAAGGGATTGCCATAAGATTTCATTTGAACAAAGAATGATAATACTAAAAAAAATTAAGGTTATATACTCCTGTTCTAAGGAACTAAAACCAAACTCCATCTGAAAAAATTAAGGGTGCTATGTAATCATCACACTATTAAAACAATTTTTATATATGTAAGGCCACCAAACAACTGTAAAAGAGTCACACCTGTAGTGATTAATTACAAGTTGATACAAAAGATTTTTGGACTTAAAATCATTTTTGTATTCTTTAAGGGAAGGAACTGAGTCAAAGTGTAATTAGACTGGAACACAAACAAGTTGTATAAAGATGATACAACAATGAAAAGAAATACAGGCTGCAAACTAGCTCTCCTGGGTCATATGTAAAACTTTGTCCTACTGTGTAATATAAAGCAGCTTATCATCCTTTGTGCTTTAGTAATCTTATCTATAAAATAGGGATGAATGGGATACTTGTGGATATTACCACTTTAAGTTGTTATTAAAACCTGAAGATGATGGTAATATTTCTATACTTCAGTTATAAAAGCACTTTTGCATGATCTATTCCATTTAAATCTCTCAGCCCTCTAAACTTTAAGGTAGGTAGAGCAAGTAAAACTACTATTGTTTCCATTTTACAGGTAAGAAAACTGAGCCGCAGAGAAATTAAACGACGTAGCCAAGGTTACATAGCTTTTAGCTGAAAAACCTGGGACTCAAATCCTGGTTATCAAACACTAAATTTTATGCATCTTCCACTTTGCCTTACTGTCTCCACAAGAAAATGGAAAGCGCTACCTCAAATATCAGTAAACTTATACACATGGCAGAGTTGCTGGTGCTCTCATTCTACCTCTTGTTAACAGTGACCTAAAAAAATGCATCCAGTAAAGCTCCTGGGTTAACATTTATGAAGAATGAGAAATAGAAAGAGCTTCTGAATGTAAGACAGCTCACTGATAACACAGAATTCCAGGATCAGATTCAACAACCATCTCAAGATGGCAGTAAAAAGCCATTCATTGGTATATCGCTTTTGCAAAACTTAAATCCTCTTCCTACTCTGTTCAGCCTTCTATGACAAAGAAACATTAACTACTCACCTTCACCTGGCACCCCACCTTCTCAAAAGACTTTATGAGGCGGTTGTTATGATACATCATTACTCCAAACTGGTTATTATTCTTGCAAGAGAACCCAAAAGTTATTTTCACCTGCTTATTCTGAGAAGAAAATCATTAAGGAGACAAACACCAGGGGCTTTAGCACACAAAATAAATTTTGCATTATATTATAGCAAAAAAAAAAAACATCAAACACCAGTGTATATAAACTGGTACAAACTTTTTACAAAGCATTTAAAAAATCTGTATCAACAACTTTAAAAATATTCTTAACCTTTGACCAAGTAATTCTATTTAAGGAATTTATACTACAGAAATAGTGAGAGAAGACCATAATGGTTTATGAGTTACAGAGATTTATCAATGATTTATAATGGCTTATAAAGCAAATAATTTATGTTTGACAATAAGGGAATGACTAAATGTTAGTGTAGCCACATGGTCTGTTACACAGTTCTTAAAATTATGCCCTTGAATATGGAATTTAGAAAGATGGTAACAATAACCTTATATACAAAACAGAAAAAGAGACACAGATGTACAGAACAGACTTTTGGACTCTATGGGAGAAGGCGAGGGTGGGATGTTTCGAGAGAACAACATCGAAACATGTATATTATCAAGGGTGAAACAGATCACCAGCCCAGGCTGGATGCATGAGACAAGTGCTTGGGGCTGGTGCACTGGGAAGACCCAGAGGGATCGGGTGGAGAGGGAGGTGGGAGGGGGGATTGGGATGGGGAATACATGTAAATCCATGGCTGATTCATGTCAATGTATGGCTAAAAACCACTACAATATTGTAAAGTAATTAGCCTCCAACTAATAAAAATGGAAAAAAATAATTAAAAAATAAATAAATAAATAAAAATAAAAGGCAAAGACATTACTCTGCCACAAAGAAAATTATGCCCTTGAAAAATATTTGGGAATATTAGGAAATGTTCAGAATATAATAATAAGTATCACTGAAAAATACATACTATAAATATATGCATAAAGACTATAAGAAAACATATCAAAGTATCATCAGTGATCTAAAAATTCATAAAACACAAAACATTACCTAACCTTTGCTAACTTGCCTAATTTACTACTAGATAAATACATGGCACAACACAGTTATAAGCAATAAGGTATGTCCAACTAATCATACAAAACACAATGAAAGCAAAAGCACAAGGAACAAAATCACTTTCAAAAATAAAGGACAATAATTCTGCTGGAAGGCAGCTATGCTCACCACTATACCAATGCACACTAATCCTGTTGTAATCTATTTCATGGGAAGAAGTTAACAAGCTTGAATAAATGAAACAAAGAGAACTAATTATACATGAACATGAATAATTATGAATTTTTAGCAAGTCCTATTTGATTTAAAAATCAATGTAAGGTTCTAGCAAACAGAATCCAACAACATATTAAAAAAATCATACATCATGACCAAGTGGGCTTTATCCCAGGAATGCAAGGATTCTTTAATATCCGCAAGTCAATCAATGTAATACACCACATTAACAAACTGAAAGATAAAAACCTTATGATTATCTCAATAGATGCAGAAAAAGCCTTTGACAAAATTCAACATCCATTTATGATTAAAACTCTCCAGAAAGCAGGAATAGAAGGAACATACCTCAACATAATAAAAGCTATATATGACAAACCCACAGCAAGCATCACCCTCAATGGTGAAAAATTGAAAGCATTTCCCCTGAAATCAGGAACAAGACAAGGGTGCCCACTCTCACCACTACTATTCAACATAGTTTTGGAAGTGTTGGCCACAGCAATCAGGGCAGAAAAAGAAGTAAAAGGAATCCAGATAGGAAAAGAAGAAGTGAAACTCTCTCTGTTTGCAGATGACATGATCCTCTACATAGAAAACCCTAAAGACTCTACCAGAAAATTACTAGAGCTAATCAATGAATACAGTCAAGTTGCAGGATATAAAATTAACACACAGAAATCTCTTGCATTCTTATACACTAACAATGAGAAAACAGAAAGAGAAATTAAGGAAACAATACCATTCACCATTGCAACAAAAAGAATAAAATACTTAGGAGTATATCTACCTAAAGAAACAAAAGACCTATACACAGAAAACTATAAAACACTGATGAAAGAAATCAAAGGGGACACAAACAGATGGAGAAATATACCGTGTTCATGGATTGGAAGAATCAATATTGTCAAAATGGCTATACTACCCAAAGCAATCTATAGATTCAACGTAATCCCTATCAAACTACCAACAGTATTTTTCACAGAACTAGAACAAATAATTTCACAATTTGTATGGAAATACAAAAAACCTCGAATAGCCAAAGTAATCCTGAGAAAGAAGAATGGAACTGGAGGAATCAATCTGCCTGACTTCAGACTCTACTACAAAGCCACAGTCATCAAGACAGTATGGTACTGGCACAAAGACAGAAATATAGATCAATGGAACAGAATAGAAAGCCCAGAGATAAATCCACGAACCTATGGTCACCTTATCTTCGACAAAGGAGGCAAGGATATACAATGGAAAAAAGATAACCTCTTTAACAAGTGGTGCTGGGAAAACTGGTCAACCACCTGTAAAAGAATGAAACTAGAACACTTTCTAACACCATACACAAAAATAAACTCAAAATGGATTAAAGACCTAAATGTAAGACCAGAAACTATAAAACCCCTAGAGGAGAACATAGGCAAAACACTCTCTGACATAAATCACAGCAGGATCCTCTATGACCCACATCCCAGAATTTTAGAAATAAAAGCAAAAATAAAACAAATGGGACCTAATGAAACTTAAAAGCTTTTGCACAACAAAGGAAACTATAAGCAAGGTGAAAAGACAGCCCTCAGATTGGGAGAAAATAATAGCAAACGAAGCAACAGACAAAGGATTAATCTCAAAAATATACAAGCAACTCCTCCAGCTCAACTCCAGAAAAATAAAGGACCCAATCAAAAAATGGGCCAAAAGAACTCAACAGACATTTCTCCAAGGAAGACATACAGATGGCTAACAAACACATGAAAAGATGCTCAACATCACTCATTATCAGAGAAATGCAAATCAAAACCACAATGAGGTACCGTCATATGCCAGTCAGGATGGCTGCTATCCAAAAGTCTACAAGCAATAAATGCTGGAGAGGGTGTGGAGAAAAGGGAACCCTCTTACACTGTTGGTAGGAATGCAAATTAGTACAGCCACTATGGAAAACAGTGTGGAGATTTCTTAAAAAGCTGGAAATAGAACTGCCATATGACCCAGCAATCCCACTTCTGGGCATACACACCAAGGAAACCAGATCTGAAAGAGACACGTGCACCCCAATGTTCATCGCAGCACTGTTTATAATAGCCAGGACATGGAAGCAACCTAGATGCCCATCAGCAGAAGAATGGATGAGGAAGCTGTGGTACATATACACCATGGAATATTACTCAGCCATTAAAAAGAATTCAGTTGAATCAGTTCTAATGAGATGGATGAAACTGGAGCCCATTATACAGAGCGAAGTAAGCCAGAAAGATAAAGACCATTACAGTATACTAACACATATATATGGAATTTAGAAAGATGGTAACAATAACCCTATATGCAAAACAGAAAAAGAGACTCAGATGTATAGAACAGACTTGTGGACTCTGGGAGAAGGCGAGGGTGGGATGTTTCAAGAGAACAGCATTGAAACATGTATATTATCTAGGGTGAAACAGATCACCAGCCCACGTTGGGTGCATGAGACAAGTGCTCGGGCCTGGTGCACTGGGAAGACCCAGAGGGATCGGGTGGAGAGGGAGGTGGGAGGGGGGACCAGGATGGGGAATACATGTAAATCCATGGCTAATTCATTTCAATGTATGACAAAAACTACTGTAATGATGTAAAGTAATTAGCCTCCAACTAATAAAAATAAATGGAAAAAAAATTTTTTTAAATAAAATTAAATTAAATTAAAGAAAAAAAGAAATCTTCATGTCTAAATGAGTTAAAATTTACTTTTCTTACTTTTTCAAAAACTGATCTCCATTATCATCTCTAAGTAACAAGCTACTTGCATCAAATCCATGTGACAAATGGACCAGGTATGATATGAAGACATGACATAAGTGATGCATAACACAGTAATATTTGGCTCACAACATCTTATGTTCTGGTCTCCAGAAGCCCAAATCAAACCACAAGTAAGACCCCATTCCAATGCAAAAACAAAATAGGGTAAAACTGCCCAAAACAAAAAACCAAAATTCTACACCACAGAATTAACACTTTAAAGATTAAAGACTGTCAAACTGTTTCTGTTGTACACTTTTAAACTCTAAATTATGATGTGGGAGTACACTGGAGTAGGAGGTTCCCAAATTATTAAGAGGGGAAAGGACAAGAGGGGAGAAGCCTTTGATAACTGAGGAATAAATAAGCTAGCATCAGTATCTTTTCCCTCAGTGACCTTTGGAGAAATTTTATTAGAAATTACATTTTACTCATACCTATAGTGAATTCATTTAGCCCAAATTCTAACAGGGGAAGGTAACTAGTTTAATGGGAAGGGAGGCTGAACACTTAGAAGGTATCCTGATAGAAACCCATAAGAGAAAGAAGCTGAAGGCAGAAATATGGTATATCCTGACACAGTAGTTGAAAAGCACTTCTTTAGACTGGCTCTGTTAAACTTAAGGCACTAAGATCCCAGCTCCATACAGTGATATTACAACTAATTTACCTACAGATGCTAATGATGTTAGCTTTGGCTTTGCTAAGCTGGGTGTATTTAGGGTTTTTTTTTTTTTTTAACTTTCATACTAGACAAGGATTGTGTTCTCCAAAAGGAGAAAATCAATCTGCTTATGAGTAACAACAATATGGCTATTTTAAAAGGGAACAGCATTTTCTAATTTTTGGTCAAGGGAAGAATTAAGCTAGATAATGCCTCTGATAAAGTAAACAGTGTGTGAACAGGTTTCTTGGGCCAAGAGCTGAGCTTATTGCTAGAAAGTAAATGACAAGAGCAATTCTTCAAAAGTACTTATGAATTCTCATCCTTTCAAACACTTGTTTGACCCCCAAATTCTTAAACAAAGATGGACCTAATTTCCACAGTTTGCCTTAAGATTCCTCAAGTGTTTGAAATCCATTCCCAGTGCAATCAGGGGACAGACGTGAAAGTGAGTAATTAACTTCTCTGAATGGCTACAATTATGAGAAGTACAAAGAAATCCATGTAAAATCTGTTGAAGATTTCTCTCACCCTAGGTTTCCCATCTCCTAACTTCTATCAACATAAGCCTGGACTTCTTACAGCAAAACTCATAGCCTATCCAAAAGATTAACAAATTTAAGTCAACATTTTGCTTACTTCAATCAATTAATACATAACAAAATTCCTGTACAAACCTAACAGTGTGGATCATTCCTTATAGTAGAGATTCTCAAACTTGGTTATTCATTATGATCTGTGGAGGATTTTTAAATTAAAAAATATGTATTTTTTTTAAAAAAAGAGATTTTAGCATCTACTGAACCAGAATCTCTAAAGACTCAGGATGTTGTATTATTTTAATAATTTCCAGGTGATCTCTGATAAAACTGGTGCATAGGTTGGTTTCAGAAATACCTCCTTAGTAAAATAGGGCTTGTACTATAACACACATTTTTTAATTGGAAAAGGAAAGATTTCTGTTTTTCTGTGCCAACCTGGAAATCTAATCCTGAAACAAAGAGGTCAGTTTCATGTAGTTGAAAGGATACTGTGAAGGTAGGTTTATATATATCATATCCTACATTGGCCAGGCTCTTGGCAATCATCTGGGTAGTCACCTTCTTTTGACGCAGAAAAATTTTCACTCGTGGCTTCATGTATAGAATGCCACAAAATGCCTATGGAACAGTGAAGGGAAAGTTATTACACAATATTGACAATTCTACTGACATCCCCACAAAACGCTGCTAGCATCTGAGATCTCATCTGGGCAAAGATTTGGCTCAGTTTGTATACTTTGTTATTCTACATCAACTACCATACTAAGTACTGCTGACTACATTAGCTACACTGAGTGCAGACAGTAAAAAGGAATACGAGTATAGGGTTAAAAGGTTGTCATCTTTATATAACTAAAGTGAGATTTTGTTCTGTAGTATTTTCATGTTACAGGACATCTTACCTCTCATTGTTGAAGAAAAACCACTCTTACTCACCCGTAATGAGTACTCTGTTTCTGGCAGCTCAGAGGAAACGCCACCAGTCTCTTTTTCATCTGTGCCAAAGTCTGTTACCAGGATATCATACTGATCTGTATCAAAGTCCAACTCAGACTTTCCATCTTTATTTCTGGGTAAAAGAGACAAGTACCAATCTAACAAAAACTGGCTCCAAAGGACAAAAATGCACTAGGAACCCAAGAGAAAAGAAATAACATGAGCCAAAACTCAGATACCTATTTCTTTCCCTGACTACCAGTTCAAAGGAACTATGTGTTATTTGCTTTGAAGGTCACACAATATTTAAGGGTATTTCCAGTCTAAACAATTCTAATATGTTTCATAGAGGTGTGATACCAAGTAGCAAAGGAAAGAAAAAAAGGAAGGTGGGGATGTCTGTAATCTGATAAATCAAATGGATACATCAGCTATCCTCGAGGCAGGATCTTAATATAGAATTGTTAGGCAGGTCATTCAACATAATTTCCCCCAACTGAATAAACAGATGAATCAAAATCTACTCTTTCTAACTTCAGTAATAGTATAAGGACTAATAAGATTTCCCCAGATCCAATTCTATTTCTTAGAAGGAAAAAAAAAGGTTGTGATAGAAATAACATATCCTTGTTAGTCTTCTAGGAGATCATTTATGTAATTGTCATTTAAATATAATAGTACTCATATTCCTTTCCCAAGGACATTTCTTCTCATAATCCCTTCAGGTCATTTAAATATGGTCTATTCCAAGACCCTGGGCTACATCACTCACAACTGCCAGGAGAAAAAAGACAAGACTCATCTTTGTTACCAGAAAAAACTCCAAACAAATGATGGGTTACAGAGAGAAAACATATATCAGAATAACGGTCCCCCAAATTTGTTCTGTGTAATGACAGTGCCCCAAGATACTCTTAAATATGAAATAAAGATATAAAGTCTGTATAATCAAATAAAATCAGTTCCTGATTTCCAGAGCCACCTCTAGCTCTAGGGACACCTCCCTCATACTTGAGGCTTCAGAGGCTCAGAGTTGCTGTGTTGAAAATGTAGCTCCTTTTTCAGGGCTGAACCAGAGCAACTATCATACATACCCTGTATAAAGCTCAGGTCATTATAACAGTATATTTTATATTTTCCAGGATAATCCTGATTCCTGCTACCCATCCCACTCCAACAAATGTACTCTGAGGAGATTCCTGTCCCCCATGGCCCTCACCATTCACTGTCCAAGGAAAAGAGGTCTGGAGAGACAGGTTTTTGAAATTTGCAAACTGCATAATATATCGCTCTCTTAAATATTTTCACTGTATGTTGAAATAATGTTTTAGCATACTACAGCCTCTCAGAAGTGCTATAATAAAGTTATGTGGTAAGCTCTGTTTAAGCCAGCTTTTCCCAAAGTTATTTGACCATGGAATCTTATTTATGTAATACCTAGTACCATAAAACTGAGAAACAATACACAAAGAGAAAAGTCTGCTGAGAATGTGTTTAAATCACTGGAAATACCTCATGAAAATGATCCTTTATAATATAAATTATATTACTTGAGGTTTTCCTAGTAGGACACAAGAGGATGTAAATTACCTTACTTTTATTTTCTTTTTAATTCAAAGCACTTTCTATACAGACCACCACAGTTTTTTAACTAAGTTTTACCCAACTAAGAAATGAGGCAAAATACTTGACCTATGGAGAAAAAGAAGAATGAATGTATCTGATACTGTGTTCTATTAAACATAAGAGTACCACTTCTATTTTTTTTCCACTTCTATTTTATATTGAAGATTTTTTGGTTTCAATGGACACTATTTCATTTAACATGACAAGATGAGACAAATGACATATCCTAAACTATTTCTAGGTAGCTCTAAATATATGACCTGAAGTCAGCTTCATTATAGTTCAAATTTATCTGCTTCAAAGATTTTTCTACTTTTGATCCAACTACTCTGAAAGCACAAATACACGTCCTTATTATTTTAAGATTGTGTTGTGCTTTGTTACCCTAAATTTTCTTCCTTATACTTCATTTTCACTGTCATATAGGTGAAATAACTATCACTGACCTATCTCTAAACAGTGTCTGTGAATATACAATAGATATTTATAATGGATTTGGAAGATTTTAGAATAATATTGAACTATCTTGAAGGTAACAGCCTCAGGATATGTATACAAGTCTCCACATTATCAAGCTGCACATTTTACCACTAAGAAGCACTATCTCAAACAGAGCTGTGGTTCTAAGAAAGTTAAGGAAAAGTATGCAATGAGATACAAACATGTATCAAAATTTATCTACTCTGCTTCTCTAGAGAAGAGATTTATTAAAATATGCTTCATCGTACTGCTTCTGTTTATTAGAATCTATCACTCTTGGATACTATACCTGCGGATGTTCCAAATGAGAACACGAGTGCCTTTTTTGCCTGGGATGGCATCAAACTGGGACAGCAGGTCATTTTCACTGTTGAAAATTGAATAGTTCAAGATGGCTTCTAGGCTGGGCAAAGAATCCTCAGTAATAATCATTTTTTGTAAAACCAAGTATAGTCAAAGAAAAATTATCTTCAGAGGATGCTATCACAGGAAGATCTGCCTTTTGGGTTGCATGTTTAGACAAAATATAGACATAAACATACAAAGCATGGGCATTACTGCTTCAGAAGAAAGGTAAGCGGGGGGGGGGGGGGGGGTGATGCAGAAAGATTATAGAGACAAATACCAAAATCAGTTACCCTTGCAGAATATTGCTTCAAACATTCCACATAAATTAAGACAGTCCTATACTTAAGAAACAGATCAAAGTCTGAATTTTTAGACTCATTGGAAGCAATGAGTTCAAACTTTATTGCTATACTGTCTGCGTAAAGACAACCTGGTATCTAACTGAAATAATAGCTTGCCCAGGTACAGAAAAATGAGCTGTTCAGCTGTCAGATAAGCTAATGAACAGTAAGTTTCTAGGAGGGTGACACAAATATAACTACTTTTATGGGGAAAAAAGAGAGAAGGCCCCAGGGAACTGTACCGTAGGAGTGGTGAGGGGGTGGAGACAGTATATAGATCAAATCATGTAACAATGAAAATTGCAAAATAACAAAAACATTTCTCAGTTTCTTCCAATGATCTATTTATTTTAATAATATTTAATAGGGTGAAATTCTAGTTAAATTTAAGACATCTGAATACCTCTTTAAATATGGAAACTTTTGATAGCTGCATTTGACCTGAAGAAAGAGGTTTCTATCAAAATTGTCAGGTTAGGCTAATTTTTAACTAATATTTCCCATTTCCAGAAAGGATATTGTTTTGCTGGTTGAATGGAACAATTGGTATAATAACTGCTTGGGCCTGGACACATTCCAGGTACGTCTGTGATAGGAGTCCAACAGTGAGAGTGCCCCCATTCTTGCTGAAGACAAGAGCATCCTTTCCTAGCCGCATGGAGCCTGACTTGAAACCATTACCAAAGACTCCAATGGGACACTGGCTCTTCTTTATGACTTTATCTGTAAAGCCAAAGCTGCAATTACACAAGAAAAAAGAAATCAGAAGAAATCAGAAAGGTAAAAGAGCATCCTAAGATAGGTAGGCTGAATGTTTGGCTTACAAATGAAGAACACTTGTAAAAAGTTCTTCCTTTTGGTATTTCTGGGCTAAACCATTAAGTGAAAACATAGGAAATAACCATGGGGTAATGGCACTGATTTTCCTGTGTGGTTTGTGTGTACATAAACACTTTCACTGCATTAGAGTCACATATTATAAAGGTAAAGGTAGCCTCTTTTCACTAACAAAGGCTATGGCACAGCTGCCTTTCTTGTTTAGATAAAAGAGCTCCGTTTGCTAATAGTAAAGTTAGGGGAAGACGAACAGGGTAGTTATCTCAGAGTACACCTGAGAGAGGGTAACAAGAGTACCAGATACTGACACTAGTCAGAGGTACGAGGCAGAGAGTAGGCATCCCTAACCTGGTTATTATCACTCTCTAGAAATTGGAAAGTCAGAGGTTATGTATCTTGCAAATTTCAATTATTCACTCAAAGGATAACACTTCCAATTCTTACCCTCTGCTCCATCTGCTGGGACAGTTCATTGGAATGTGGCCAAGGGATAAAAATAGGTAGTTCTGCCTCTGAATATCAGCAAACAGCTGCAGTATAAAGTCTCTCTTGTTTTACCAAGGGCCTTTCACAAAGCCACCTCAACAATCTCTGCGGCCCCTTAGGATCAGCTTAAATCTGGGAGCTAGATCCTTCCCCTTGCTTCTATTTCCATTCAAACACACAACAAAATTACCAAACCAAACAAAAATTAAAGACATGGAAAGCTAGAAAATAAGTATTACCTTCATATATCTTCTCTCATGACAAATAAAACTAATTTTTTAAAGATGAGTTCTCTCCAGATGAACTAAGTTTCCAATATTGTACACTACCATCCATTCCATAAATATTTACTGAGTACCTACTATGTGCTGTGCAGCATGCCAAGCAGTGGAGACACAATTGTTCATAATAAGAGACATGATTCTTGCCCTCATGGTTTACAGTGTAAGGATGGATTTCATATGTTACAGATCAGATGTTTTTCCAACATCGATAAAATAGATGCTCTACCTGCCATGGCTGAGCAGTTTGGCCTTGGCTCTCTTTTAATTGGGTTGAAGTATGATCCCTGGGTTGGGAAGATCCCCTGGAGAAAGGAATGGCCACCCACTCCAGTATTCTTGCCTGGAAAACTCCATGGACAGAGGAGCCTGGACGGCTACAGTCTATGGGGTCACAGTAGGACACGACTGAGTCACACACATACACACACCTGATTTCTACTTCCTGGAGGTGGGGGTTTGTGTTTACTTGCTAAGGAAGGAGGATCACCTTTTAATTTTCAAGTGTTACAGGATACCATTGTGTCCCTCGAGATGAGACACTTTAAAAGACCTTTGTGTATCCAGCAAATAAATCCAATCACATAAAAAGGTAATTTCTAGGGCAGAAGTTCCTTTGAAAATACCAAAAGAGCATTGAGCTTATGCAGTCTATGGGCCTTAGCAATCCAGAAAGTAAACTTAAAGAAGTTGGTTAAGATTCAAGCATTCCTTTTCCTCCTGTGATAGAATTGAGGATTAAATGTTACACTATGTGTATAATATATTACAACTTACAAAGTAGTATTCAAACTTCAATTCTAAACTCTAGAAGTCATTCAGAATGGTCATATGCTATCCTCTACTTCTACTTCTAAAGTGGTGATATAATGTCATATCTAAAACTCAGGACTCTATCAACAGTAAACTTACCTACCATGTGAAATGGATCTAGAGTTATTTGGACTTTAACCTTCTCTAATGCTACCAAGAAAATAATGCTTTATTTCTCCAAAATCAGATGGTGACTGCAGCCATGAAATTAAAAGATGCTTGCTCCTTGGAAGAAAAGCTATGACAAACCTAGACAGCATATTAAAAAGCAGACATCACTTTGCCGACAAAGGTCCGTCTAGTCAAAGCTATGGTTTTTCCAGTAGTCATGTATGGATGTGAGAGTTGGACCATAAAGAAAGCTGAAGTGCTGAAGAACTGATGCTTTTGAACTGTGGTGTTGGAGAAGACTCTTGAGAGTCCCTTGGACAGCAAGGAGATCAAACCAGTTAATCCTAAAAGAAATCAGCCCTGAATATTCATTGGAAGGACTGATGCTGAAGCTGAAACTCCAATACTTGGCCACCTGATGTGAAGAACTGACTCATTGGAAAAGACCCTGATGCTGGGAAAGACTGAAGGCAGGAGGAGAAGGGGATGACAGAGGATGAGATGGTTGGATGGCATCACTGACTCGATGGACATGAGTTTGAGCAAGCTCCAGGAGTTGGTGATGGACAGGGAAGCCTGGTGTGCTGCAGTCCATGGGGTCGCAAAGAGTCAGACACGACTGAGCAACTGAACTGAATGCTACCTAAGCTTCAATTAGGTGGTCAAGGGAAAGTCGTGAAAATAGGGAGATTATATTGCTTCTTTAATTTCCTTACCATTTCTGCTTGTTCTGCCATCTATTATCTTTTCCCTTTCATAACTATAAACTTTCATTGTATTATAGCTTATATGGTGGTAGTGGTGAAGTTGCTAAGTCATGTCCGACTCTTTGACCCCATGGACCATAGCTTGCCAGGCTCCTCTGTCCATGGAATTTCCCAGGCAAAAATACTGGAGTGGGTTGCCATTTCATCCTCTAGGGGGATCTTCTCGACCCAGGGATTGAACCTGGGTCTCCTGCATTGCAGGCATATTCTTTACCGACTAAGACTACATAAGGCTGAAAAGATAGGTAGTGGGGCAGGGCAAGAACCAGAAATGCCAAAGGATGAGAATGCGATGAGAGGAGCTGGATGCTCAGTTTGTTTTTGTTGTTATGTTACCCTTAACTCTTCCTCTGTGTTCTTTTATGCCACTTGCATTCCCATATTAGGTATTCTATTTAACTGAAAAATTTCAGAATACATGCCAGATATGAATCAAATAGCTGCCTAACATAAAAGTATTCACATTAAATAACAGAATTGTAGGAATGAATCTTACATAGTTTGGTATGTGTGTTAGTCACTCAGTGTCCAAGTCTTTGAGACCTCATGGACTGTATAGCCCACCAGGCTCCTGTGTCCATAGAATTCTCTGAGCTACGTTACTAGAGTAGGTAGCCATTCTCTTCTTCAGGGGATCTTCCTGACCCAGGGATTGAAACTAGGTCTCCTGTATTACAAGCAGATTCTTTAATTTTCCATATATATTTTGTCTTAGGTGGTTTCTCTTCACTAAGTAAGTCCTATTCTATCTCCTTAATGAAATAGACAACAGTATTTACACACCAAGGGGGTTCTATGAGTGGAATCCAGGAAAATAGCAGCTTCTTTCCAAGTTCCTTAAAAAAGTCAACTCTAGAATCTAGAGAGGTAAATTTAAACTGGGACTCTGATCAATTAAAAAAAAAACCTTAGCAAATTAATGGACATAAAAGGGAAAGTACTGCTGTTCTCTAAATGTACTGGTGATATAATATGTAGCATAAAATAAGGAAAGGATACTAAGCATACTGTTATTCTCTGGCTGTTGTTGTAGAAGAACAGACCTACTAGGAAATACACTTCTTATCAAAGGGAGCAAAGACCTTCGATTTATGAATCTGTGGCTGCTTTTAATCCTTGACCTTTAAAAGAGGTTTTCCAACAAAGGCGGCTGAATATATAGACTAGTTGGTTCACATACTATCCCCATAAGCTAAACAGAACTAATTGTGAACCTTAAAGGAATTTAATGATAGAATTTTTCTTTTTACCTTAATTTTCATGGGATTTTGTATTTATGGGAGAAACTGTTGCTTACTTACATAACTATTTTATTAGCCTGAAAATATAAGAGTAGCATAAAAAGTTGGAAAATGTGAATAAGATTATAACAAATGTTATAGGTCAAATAGAATTTCTGTAGGCTTAATAATTTTGCATGATTATCTGTTATTTTTTCCAAATACAAAAGTAATATGACCCCAAACAGAAAAATTAGTATACTTGATAAAAGTTTTCAATGCTACCTCTAAAATTCAACTATTTTAGAACAAATTGTGGTACATGGAATCCCTGGCTAGAAGTTAAGAGTTGGATTAAATAATCTCTTTTAAATAAATGGGACCTTCTAACTGATTCAAGTTTGTTTCAAGATACGATTAGGAATAAAGTCTAATACATATAACTATACATAATCCAGGACTCATTTTTTAAATTCTCTAAAATTAAACAGACTTGTGGTTTCCAAGGAGAGGAGGAGGGAGGTATTGGGATTTGGGAATCAGCAGATGCAAACTGATATATATAAAATGGATGGACAAGTCCTACTGTATAGCACAGGGAACTATATTCAATATCCTGTGATAAACCATAATGGGAAAGAATATGAAAAAATATATATATGTATAACTGAGTCACTTTGCTGTATAGCAGAAATTAACACATTATAAATCAACTACACTTCAATAAAAATTTTTAAAATTCTCTAAAATTAATTTTTAAATATGAGGAACAACTGCCTAGCTCAAATTAGTGGGAAACATTTTTGGCATGATAATGTCAAAAAAATCCTATGGTTACTATAGTTTCTGCCTGTTTTGTTCCTTGTGAAGGAAGCAAACTTTTGAATGAATGATACTCATCGTTTATACCTGAACTCAAATGTCATTTCTACATGGTCGTCTTTTTTGATTCCATAGACTAGATTAGATCCCTCTGCTATATACTCTCATAGAAACTACTTTTCCTTCACAGCACTTACCACTAGTAGAATAACCTATGTAGTTGTACTACTAGTCAATTATTTTGTATCTTTTTCACTAAACTGTCAGACCCTTGACAACAAGAATCATATCTGTCTGGTTCACCCCTTTATCTCCAGTGACTCTCACATAGGTAGGTGTTCAGTAAAAATTTGGTGAAAGAATCTAGAACAAAAGAGACAGTGTTAGTCGCTCAGTTATGTCTGACTCTTTGCGATCCCATGGACTGTAGCCCACCAGGCTCCTCTGTCCATGGCATTCTCCAGGCAAGAATACTGGAGTGGGTTGCCATTCCTTCTCCAGGGGATCTTCCCAATCAGGGATTGAACCCAGGTCTCCTGCATTACAGGCAGATTCTTTACCATCTGAGCTACCAGGGAAGCCCAGAACAAAAGTTGTTGCAATTACTGTTACAATTATTTTGAAGCCACCCTCTTCCTTCCTCCTGCCTTATAATTGTAAGCACCAACTCTCACATATCTAGCTCCACAAACAAATAGAAGGTGGTAAGATTTGTTGAGCCCACTATTTGACACCCATGTCACTGAGATAACGTGTGGTGGAAAGGAATCAATAAGAAGATATATGATTTTAGGAAAAAAACTAGTGCATACAAATTTAGACACATAAATATTTTGGTTCCACCCCACCTAAAATCCTATTTTTCACAATATAAAATATTAACTTTAGGAGATAAAAGTGAGGCTGTACGTTCAAAAACAAGGCCACTCCATACCTTCACCAACATACTGGCCATGTTCTTATCTCACTTCTAGAAGCTTTCCCCAGATATTCTTCTAATTATGAGGATCTGAGACATACTGTACACATATGGTACCAGATTGCTGACTGGTAAAACATAACCAACTTTATAATTGGTTATGCCCAAATTTCACTTCTTTGACGACTCAAAATGATTTCCCTAGAAACAGGGTTAGAGAATTAGAATACCTTCAAAGAGAACTATAACCAAATAAATCTCTTCCATTTTTATAGCTCAGAGCCCTTCCCTCCTCCACTGGTACTCATGCTTCACACACTAGTGCAGGAAGCCACTTGCTGCTGCTGCTAAGTCGCTTCAGTCATGTCCGACTCTGTGCGACCCCACAGACGACAGCCCACCAGGCTCCCCTGTCCCTGGGATTCTCCAGGCAAGAACACTGGAGTGGGTTGCCATTTCCTTCTCCAATGTGTGAAAGTGAAGTCGCTCAGTCGTGTCCAACTCTTAGCGACCCCGTGGACTGCAGCCCTACCAGGCTCCTCCATCCATGGGATTTTCCAGGCAAGAGTACTGGAGTGGGGTGCCGTTGCCTTCTCCGAGGAAGCCACATGGAGAGTAATAAATCTCATTTGCTCAAAAAGGAAGAGAGAAGGAAAGAGTTGAGGAAGCACTCATCTTTCACTGAGTGATATGTGAAGATAATAAAGTACAAATTTACATTCTTAATTACAAACCTTTTAAAGTAATTAAATGAACTGACAGTGGCAACAGAAATCTATATTACCAGCTTCAGCAGTTAGAAAAGAGAATTTCCTAACTGTAATTCTCCTGCAAAACTTTCAAATATTATGTGTATGACATCTTCTGTATCTTTCGTGGTGCTTGATTATACCCGGGAATGTTCATGGTTCTAATCTATAAACTGTTAAAATGCCAATACTTCTGCTCTAAGAGTGAATTTAAGTTAATATAAGTTGGAGAAGCCAATACTTCTGCTCTAAGAGTGAATTTAAGTTAATATAAGTTGGAGAAGGTCTCAGATCAGTGAAGACCTCCAGGTCTTTAACCTTGCTGTTCTTTTTGTCTAGACTCTCACCCTTGCCCCTTGTACCTTTACCTCGTTAAATTCTACTAATCACCCCTTAGATCTCAGCCTAAACATCATCTCATCTAAGAGGCTTTGCCTGACCTTCCGGATCAGATAGGGCTCCCCTGATGAGTTATCTCATTGCATCCTATACTTTTCTATCATCATACCTATGATTTTTTGTTATGATTACTACTTGACTGTCTGAATTGCCAGCTAGACTCTTAAGTCCCACAAGGTCAAGAAGAGTGTCTATTTTATAACCTGTGTCCTTGTACATAACAGCTGCTCAATAAACATTTGCTGAATGAATAAAGAGGAAGGAAAATGGTAAAAGAAAATTATTAAGCCTTAAATAGAGTTCATGAGCTCAAGACAAGAGAAAAAGAATGAAGATATCTTTACCTGAGCATTCGGTGGAGTTTATGAGGTGTCATCCCACATCCATCATCAGTAAAGGTCAAACAAGTTTTATTCTTGACCTCCTCAACATCTATAAAGACCGTCCTGGCGGATACATCTGGATCTACAGCATTATCTGCAAAAGGTAGAAATCTGTGATATTAGATCTCTTTTTCTAATATTCTATTAAAATCTCTAGTTCAGTGCCCCTAAGACATAGAAACTGTCCTTTATTCCCTTCATGCGAATGTCCCAGAAGGTGAGCAGGGAGCATTAATGTAGGGGGAAGAAAGGAATGATAGCAGATGGGTTTCTGAAGCTGATTTCTAGATTTCACATAATGACATGTGCAATCTGCCCTTTTTCTCTTCAAACTTCAAGGATTATGGGAAAATTAAGTCCTCCACGTACAAGGCATTTTGCTCAATTTTTGTCTTATTACTTCTTATCTTTTAGCCACTTTACTGCTCACAGACATATACAGTAAAGGGTGGTTATGGAGAAGAGTTGAATCTGCAACTTTGTTACAAATAGATACATACTACACACATTAGAGTTTATTGCAAAGATTTTATTTTCTACTTTTCTTTTACATCACCTCCTCCATTAAAGAACACAGATATTATCACCATCCCCATTTATAGCATGAGAGGCACTGAAAGAGTTAAGAGGTTAAAACCAAAACACTAACTGCCTGCCTAGACCCAAACAATGTACCAAGTATGCTTAGAAGAGTGACTCTGCTTAGGTATTCTGTAATAGTCTTGAAAGTGAGACTGTCTAATTCTCATTAAATGGAGAACATAGAATTAAAGTAGGGAAAAATATATAGAAAGTTTTACAATTCTTTCTGGGTTAGGTCTTCACAATGAGTTATTTATCCAAGAATCCAAAGACATCAGATATAGCCATATTCTAATATATGTGCCATGTCTGCAACCCCAGGGGATGACATTGGCTGAACAGTCACATCTTTTTGCCACAGGTGCCAGTTGACATAGTTGCCAGTCATTGACACACGTGATACAAGAGTCTCATTAGGGCTCACTGGCTGGAGTGGGAGGGCAGTTTGTGCAATCTGTTAGATTGGTGTCTCAAGCACTCCTGTCTACTGGCTCTTTAAACAAGACAAAGGCCTTTCCTCCCACCCACTTCCCTTTCCCTGGGATCCTACATTGATTCCATGTGGCTGGGCTGGAAGATTTGGGTGGGGTTCTGGTTGTATACTCATCCCACTATCAATGGCAGTTCTTTGTGGGGAACATCACTTAAAATCAAGAGAAGTGTTGCACATATTCAAAATACCAGTTTTTGTAACACAATTAACAGTATCAAAAAAAAAAAAAACAGTATCAGTTACAACCACTTAAATGTGTGGAATGTCCATCAAATGAAACAGGACAGATTAATTTCAAGGGCCACAATGGTGTTGCCAGAATTACTGATAAAACTGTCACTGACTGTAACCCAGAAAATCTTAACAGCATTAAGGCATCACGGATAGCCCCAGAAGGGGATTAAAAGGTCTGATAGAGTCAATCTTTAAGGACAAGGTGGGGTCACGCCTTGTGTTATGTGGACCAACTTTTGGCAGGAATTGTTAAGTCTGACGTGCAATAGTGCCTTTATCAGAAAGACAGCATTTTACTTTGTAATAAGAGGCAGCAGATTTTTTTAACTGACAGAAGGATTCAGCATTGTGAAGGCACCTACAGCGTTTCAAAAAACTACTTGGCAAGTAGGCCCTGAATTGTTTTAGAACCTATCAATCATGGCTGCTGGCAGCCAAGGCCATTGAGACCGATGCCCTTACCTTGTCAACCAACAGGACATCATTTCTACTTTGAAAACTTTGGGCATAGAAGGATTTTTTCCCCTAACACTTAATGAACATTGACAATTCAAACATATGATGCATATCAATTCCAATTCCACATTTATATAACTGTACAGTCAATGAACCAGCTTGCAGGCCTCTCACAAAAATCATTTTTTCCCCCATTTTATTGTCAATTTCGCCAAAACTTTACTAGGTGCTTTTTTTAAAACAGAAACCTACCAAAGAGTTTTAAGGTAACTACCAGGAGCAGCTAGAAATTTTACCTCCTTGGCTGGAAGCGGGTAGAATACAGGGGGGAGAGGGCACAGCAGAGGCCAGGGTCAGCTGGGGCAGCAGGGGAAGAGATCAGCAGACAGACCAGCAGCAGTAAGCACAGCTTTGCACTTACTTTTGGTTTTAAGTGGTCTTCCACTTGGCCTCAACAAATAAAGTTGTAATAACAGGTTGGCCTCAATAAATGAACTTACAATAAAAAAGGCACCAATCTGGCAGCTGGTTTCAATTTTTGTTTAACCCTTCAAATGTTTTCAACACATAGCACATGCTATCAAATGCTACAGAATCTATCTTCTCCCATAGCCCAGCCCACCTAATCTATGACCAGGCAGGGCAGAGAAAAATCCTATTCAACTCCCTTGGCCCACCACTTAGGTGATAGCTTCACCACCAAATCCTGGGAAGTCCTTATCCCCTCACTTGGCTCACACAGTCTCCTGTGCTCTCAGACCTAAGTAATCTTATCTCTCTTAACCTAGCTCATGGTACCCTCAGTGGGAGGACTCTAACTCCTCTCAGCCACCACTTAGTTAACAGCATGAGAAACCAAGTCTCGGGGACTTTATGTTATCCCCTAACCATGTGACCTGGGGTCTAAAAAAACATCATAACTGAACCTTCATAGCTCATTCTAACCTGGGAGGCAATAAGGAAGTGTCCCAGGACAGCATCCCTGGAGAGACAGGATGGCAAGTGGGAGATAGCTGGTTTTGTTATAGCTCTTCCCCCCATCCCCTCCTGTTCCAGGCGAATGGCCTATGACGATTCCTGCAAGGTTGTCAGGGCCAAGCTGTGGCCCTCCCAGACATCCAGTTAAGTACCTAAAACTGCTCTCATCTAAAATTAAGGTCATCATCTTCTGACACAAGCTTATTTTTCCTCTCTCCTCTCTCGTACACACAAACACACACACACAGTGTCAGTATTCAAATGACAAGTTTGAAATACGAAAGTCATTTTTTGTCCCTCCCTCTTTCTTACCCTATACACCCCTAGTCTCTCTTATATCTTCGTATTTCTATTTCCATTGTCACTTTCTTAGTTTACAGAGTCTATTCCCTCTTATCTGCATTGTTGTGATAACCTCCTACCTAGTCCTTCAAAGCCTTGTCCCTCTTTGCTCCAATTCATCTTATACAATGCTGCAAGATTAACTTTCCTGAAGCACAGCTCTGACCACAATACTCCCTTCATTAGAAAACTTCAGATTAAAAGTCCAAGTACTCGAGCCTCCCAGTCTCATTTTGGTCACAGCTCACCATTCTAACCTCATACCCTACTTAGTACTTAGGGTAAAAAGACCTGCATTTGAGTCCTGGGTCTGCCACTTACTAAACACATAATTGTGGAAAAGTCAACTAAATTCTCTGAGCCTATGTATCCTTATCTACAAGATGAGAATAATGATGACAATGGTGATAATGCTGCTGTTTACCCCAAAAAGTATAGTTAAAAATATATTTGTGAAAGCTCCATGTAAACTCTCTAAAGACGTATAGTTTTAACTCTTCATGATATCCATGTTCCAACTAAACTCAGTTACTCGGTATTCTTCATGACTTGGTTAATGCAGTTGTTCCTTTTGCCTGGAATGCCCTCCCCTACCCACACCCATGCCCACATGTCCCAATCCTTCAAATCTCAGCTCAAATGTCACCTCCTCTCCAAAGTCTTTCCTAACTCTCCTTTTCCTGGTAAGCTGAATGTCACCCCTCCTTCCTTTGGACTCCCACAGTACAAAATGTGTCCATCTTCGCCAATATATCACTTTCTATTTTGCAGTTATACAAAGAATAAACCTTCTGTACATGTTTTCTCTCCCCTACTCGAAGATGAACCTATGTTGTATTCATTTTTGTATCCACCACAGTGAATGCTCAATAAATATTTATCAAATGAATGGTTCACCAGAAAATTAATGCATAAGTGAAGAAAACTACTGAAGGAAAATCTAAACTGAAAGCTTCAGATTACCAGTTAACACGTTGCTCTCCCTTTTCTCTATTATTAATATGACAGATAGTTGTGATTTGTGTTGGTATATATGTGTGCAGGCATGTGTGTGTCTGTATATAATACACCTGTATACTTGTACTCGTATGGGTCGGCTTAGACCAGAATTAGGTTCTTTAAGTTAATGCTTAAGGCAAGAATCATATATATTCAAAACTACAAATGAAACACTTTAAAAATCATCCATAAAGTTCAATACACAGTATAGCATAGGTACACATGGTTCTGCACGGTGCTACTGTGAGGGAACAAGATTCTGTCTCTCATTTCTCACTAAGTAAACTGGTGGCTTTCCCCTCTTTTTCTCTTTTGTAAGTCACATGCACCTAGATCTCACTCCACTGTGAATTTCCCTCAAGGCATGGTGCAAAATCTGAAAAATACAGTCCCTGTTCTCTAGGATTCAAAACGGGTCAATGTCAGTTTTTCGCCTTCACCTTCTAACGAACAGTCATACATATTGTAAGCATTCTGCGTTACGGCGAAAATAATCACCCTAGTTCCCCATCACCCTTGCAAGTAACTCTCCTGATGCCCACTGACTTCTCGCTCAAGACAATTCACGTTGCAGGGCCACAGCGATTGCTTAAGTGGAGTCTGGGGCTCATTTGGGGGAGCTTTGAAACCATTTTCAATATTCTGTTCTGTGCTACCTTGCCCCAGAAATACCTTTCCATAACTTTAATTTTTCAAACAGTTGCAATGTGCTCGGTATGCTGCTGCATTTTGTCCAGGAATGTTTTTCTTCTTTGCTCTCCACACAGTATTTAGCACACTACTGCAAAAGCTGGTGTACTTGGCTTCAAGGGATCAACTGAAAACGCTTTAAAAGCAAACATCGGTGGAGCGAGAGGTTAAGTGCTCAGTTATTCATTCCAGCGGTGTGAGGGCGCTCTTGGATCGCGGACCCAGCGCTCCACAGCCGCAGGGAGCCAAATGCACTCGTGTCATCTCTTAAGAGATGTCCCATCATTCCCAGACTCTCTGGTCCCAAAAGTTAAAAAACTCCGTTTTCCAGACTTTTCTTCATGCCCCTTTGCTAGCCTGGCGCCCTCCGTCTGTCGCTGGCCCCCGTGGAGCCCAGCTGCCTCGGGGCCCGAAATTTGTGTGCATCTCCTTTTGATTACTAACTAAGCTACCCTAAAGCGCCTGGAACGTCACGGGCCAGAGAGAAAAACCACACGGGACTAACTCTTGGGTCACATCTTGTTTCCTCAGCTTTATCTGCGGAACTTCGTCCCTGGCGACGGAGCCGACTCCCTCCGCCGTCTGCGGAGCCAAGGCCGGTCCCGACGCTCCCACCCCTGCCCCGGCCCTCCCCGCGCGGCTCCGCACTTTCTTCTCGCGTCCCCGGCACCACGTTGGCACCTCTGCCTCGGGCTTTCACGGCCAGGCCCGCCCTCGCCACTCACCTAGCAGCTCCGCGATGGCACTGAAGGGTCGCGTGTGGCTGCTGGAGTTGCTCTGTAGGTAGCGAGGGCTCATCTGGGGGCGAGAGAAGGTCCCGTCCCGCGTGAGGCCTCGGCCCGCCGGGCCCTCCCAGCGCGCCCCCCGCAGTCCCGGGGCCCGCGCGCGTGCGTCCGCCCCCTCGGGCCCCCGACCTACCGTGCTCAAACGGATCCCAAAGGCCTGCGGGCCGCCGCCCGGCCTGGCCAGCGCGCTACCCGGCGCGCCAGGGCCCGCAGGGGCCCCTCGGTACAGGAGCATTTTTTTGGCCGCCACGATACTCTTTTGCCGCTGCCGGACTCCTCGCCCGGCCGTCCGGGACTGGCTCTCGCTTGCTCCCACCCGCAGCTGGCGGGGGCGGGGCGCGCTCCAGCCACCTGTCCGGGGCGGGAGGGGGTGAGGCCGGCAGAGCCGCGCAGCGGCCCCGCCCTGTCAGCACCTCTCCCAACCAGCAGACTGCCGGGCCGGCAGCGGGGCCGTACTGAAATATGGCGACCTCCTGACAGCCGCTCCTTGATCCCCGCCCCTAATTAATTCTTGGCGTTTGCCATAGGCCAGGACGCCGAGCGGGAAAGAGCGGGGGAGGGGGCGGGCGCGTGGGGAGGGGCGGGAATGAGGCTAGGGGAGGGAGAGGGTGTAGGGATTTCTGGAACAGAGTTCCCAGTTCGGAGGCATGACTAACGGGCAGGATAAGACAAGTCTTAGAAGTTCTGAAAACTACAGTTTTGCTATCTGGGGAGATAGCAGGCAGGCTCGCGTGATGGGAAAGCATTCAGACTATTTTGCCTCAAATGCCTCCAGAAGCAGCCGGAACTTTCCAGAAGGCAATTGGCAAATCATCTTCAAATCTTTGCAAGCATGCAGGGAGGCTGTTTATGAAAGAAGAAATTGGAATGCACTTACATACCGCAAGTAGGAGATGGGGTTAGTTTATGCAGTATGCAGTATGCACAAAACTATGGAGTTCTTAAGGACCCTGTTTGCAGATGAAAATTTATTCATGTGGAAAATATTTATGAGGGAATTAAGGAAACAGGAGGTCACCGAATATTGTGTAATGTGATACCTATTTTTATTGGAAAAACAAGTACATACATATATATATAAATATGCATATAGTTACACACACACACACACTGCACAATGAGAAACACCTGAAATGATATATTTCAAGATGTTATCTCCAGGTCCGGAATTATGAGTTTTTCTGTTTTTCCTTACTTGCAGTTTTACTTTTTTTGTACTGTTAAACAAACATACACCATTTGATTATAGAAAAAACATTTTTATTTTTTAAAATATAATGATCCCTGATACAGATGAACCATTATTTGACCATTCCTCTGTGATATTTCATGTTGTTTGAATTTTTTTTCTTGCCATGATCTGTACATCCTCATGAATTTCTGGTATAATTATTTCTACAGAATACTGTTGTGTCTAAAAGCATGTGTGTGGTTTACTCTTAATAAATACTGTAAGATGGGGACAATTTGCCTCCCAGAAAGTTAGCTATTTTGTTACATTCATAGCACCAAGTGGTTTTGACCTTTTAACCTTTTTCCAATGTTTTGAATAAAAATTACTATCTCAATGTTTTAATTTGTGTTTTCCTTTCAGTAAAACTATCTTCACAAATGTTTATTGTATATTTATGTCCTTTGAACATTATTTCCCCTACTGGGTCCTTTGCATTTTTTTTTTTTTGGTATCTTAAAATTTTTTTAAATACACAAAAATAGAATGATATGAATTCCCAGATACTAATTAGTCACATTCAAAAATTGAATCACTTTGCTATACACCTGAAGCTAACACAACATTGTAAATCAACTATATTTCAATAAAATTTTTAAAAATTAAAACCTTTCTATACCTGCTTTATATATTCTTTTCTTCTTCTATTTGTATATTTTAGAACAAATTTCAAACAGCATGTCATTTTATCCTATGTAATTCATTCTTCTCTGAAAATATGGATATTTTCCAAAAGATATAGCCACAATGCCACTTTCACTGAAACAAAATTCATAACAGTTCTTTGATGTTCTCTAATACCCAGCCCATAGTCTGATTTCTTCAATTATCTCAAAAAAATGTCTTTTTACATTTGGTTTGTTTAAATCTAGATCCAAACAAGACGCACACATTGTACTTGGTTATGTGTCTTTAATCTAAAACAGTCTCTCTTTTTTTTCTTCCTTCTATTGAGCTGTTGAAGAAATCAAGTCACTTTTATTGTTGAAAGTCCTACATTCTCATTTGTCTCTTTGCTTATTTTTGTTGTTACTTAGGTTGCTCCTTTCATTAGAGGAATAAATTTAACATAACTATAAACCATAAGTTGGCTCTAAAGTTTTCATTAGATTCTAGTACAAAGTTTTTAAAGCAGAAGTGCTCAGAGATGGTGCTGTATTCTTCCTGTTGCAACACATCAGAAAGTATATACTGTCTAACACTCAGTGATGTTCAGATTAATCAGCGGGTTCAAGTAGAGGCAGCCTGAATGTTCCCCTATAAAGTTTCCCATCAATCTTTCACTTTGTAGTTTCATTAATTGGTGTTTATTATCTGAAAAAAATATTTATTAGGGTTGAAAAACAAAAATAAACTAATCTCATCATTTCTTATAATTTATTAACTGGATCCCTCTGTATAGAATTTATCCTCATCACCCATTGGCTGTTTGGCTGCTCTGAAATACAATTCATATAGGAAAGACTGGACAAATGCTTAATTTTTTACTTTTAATTGTCCATTTTTAGAGTAAAGTGGTCTTCCTAAGTGGCTCTAGTGGTAAAGAACTCGTCTGCCAATGCAGAAGATGTAAGAGATGCAGGTTTGATCCCTGGGTGGGGAAGATCCCCTGGAGGAGGGCACAGCAACCCACTCCAGTATTCTTGCCTGGAGAATCCCACGGACAGAATCCCATGGACATTGGCTACAGTCAGTGGGGTCACAAAGAGTCAGATACAACTAAAGCGACTTAGCAAGCAGACAAGAGTAAAGAGTTGGTTCCTGTGTTGCATCCTGTGATGTGACAGCCTATCTCCCATTTCAATAAAGGACTTTTTGGATGAGCCGCTGAGAGCACTGTTGGAAAGCTTCCTCCAGCTGTTAGCTCCTTCAGGGATTGCCTCAGATATGGAGTTGCCTCACTCAAGGTCACAGAGCTTTCTAGGGGCAGCCCAAAGAGGACTACAAAGGCTTAACCATCTCAGCTCAGTTGGGATAATTCTGAAGGGTCATTCTAACTTTAGATCTCTCTGTGGGGTTGACTGAGGCTGTTATTGGTCCTGTAGTGCAGCTCAACTCCAGCCCCCACCCCCACTCTCTGTTTAGGCCTGCTCCTTTCACAGGTGTTAATCCAAAAGACATCTCTTAATAAGCATCTGGCGTGCTACATTCTGTCTTAGAGTTGGCTTCCTGGGGAACACAAATTATGACACTTGAGACTGAGTGTAACTCACGAAAGCCAGCACTTTGATGGGATTTGGGAGCTAGATACTCACTGGCCAGTTGGCAAGGAGGTCCACACTGCAGAGGGGTAGGTAGAGAATAGATACCTCTCCGCCACGAGGTGACACTCCTGTCATTGTAGACTTTTACCAGGTGGTGAATTGCGATGGTATACTGGTAGAAGGGAACATATGATCTGCTGTGCTATATCACGTATTTGAGAAATAGGGTGAAATAGTAGCTATGAGACCAATAGATTTCAGTGGTTACTGAGCTCCAAAGATTAACTACTAATGGAGACAGGTTTACTGCATCAAAATCAGGATGCTTCCTGGGGAAAGAATAGGACCCTGACATACAGTTTGGGGATATCTAGAGGGATACCATCAAAATCTTGAATACCCAGATTTCCCTGAACCCTCTGAGCCCGTAGAATTTGGCCTGATTTTCCTACCTTTTTTTTTTTTTAAATATGGAACGCTTCACGAATTTGCGTGTCATCCTTGCGCAGGGGCCATGCTAATCTTCTCTGTATCGTTCCAATTTTAGTATATGTGCTGCCGAAGTGAGCACTGATTTTCCTACCTTTAATAGTCCCCACACCTCTTACTTGGAGATAATGCAGAACTTCTCCCCCAGGAGGCAAAACATGCATTTACTTCCCCTCTAGCCACTAAGCCTATAACAACAGTTAAGGCACAGCATGAACATGGTAGGCTTGATAAAGAAGGAAACTAACAATGCTCCAAGTAGCTGCACAGCCTAGCTTGTACAGATTGGCATGAGCTGGAAGAGTGCACATGAAACTGATTCTGTGAGTGCTTGATCAAGGGAGCTAGACTATAAGGTTGGAAAAAGGAGAGTTTATCAATGTGAGAACACAACCCTGGAAAATAGGATTTAATACCCTGGCAAGGATCACAAGAGTTAGTGCAGACTCACTAAGACAGCTTCTAGAAGTATACAAAACATGATGACCCACACTAAATGAGGTCAAAATGCCAGCATTTCTATGGCAATAATGGAATACGGGATCAAAAGATTTAGAAGTGGACATATTGGAGTGGATATACTGAAAAAGGGGGTGTCCCTTGTGGCTCAGACAATAAAGAATCTGCTTGCAATGCAGGAGACCTGGGTTTGATCCCTGGGTTGGGAAGATCCCCTGGAGAAGGAAATGGCAACCTACTCCAGTATTCTTGCCTGGAGAATCCCATGGACAGAGGAGCCTGGCAGGCTACAGTCTATGGGGTCACAAAGAGTCAGACATGACTGAGAGACTAAAACATACTGAAAAAGACTGGAAAACTCCAATAGAAAGACACAGAATACACCATTTACCACAGCCCTGAGGTACATGCTGTGGTACCTACTGGCACTGCTAAGAAACGCAGTGGTGGATCTCCTCTGTAGGTTAGGCCTGTCTGGAGGAGAGACCATTACAGTAGGCTCACTAAAGCAGTGGGCATTGTAGGGCTCTGAAAAGACAGACACCCTGACGCTGAGTGTAACCTTCAAAAGATAGGTGGGTGCAATTCATAATGAGTGCAAGGTTAATGGGGAAGCCTGAGGAGCCCAAAGTGAAGTGATGTAAATGATAAATAGAACGTGGCATCCTAGGGGAAGGATAAATGAGCAGGGACAATAACTATCCATTTTGGTGAGGTTTTAACCAGCGCCCTTCTGTCTGGACTGAGCATTCGTAATCTTCCCCACAGGGTGACCACTAGACATTTCCTCCTTTCAGCCCAGCACAACACTTTTGAAAGCCTTGTTTGGCCCTCACTCTTATTTGAATCACATCTTGGAACTTCTAAAAATGCCCATTTACTGCCTTCTTCTAAGGTGTGTGGTCCACACGTCTTGCTTGCTGTGGGGCTTTGTGAATGCTACACTAAGTATTGGTGTGTTTACTACTTGAGGGATTTGTTGTTTAAACAAAAGCTTTGTGACTCCCTAAGTACTTGGCTTCCTGATTGTCAGCTGGGGTCAGAGGCCTCCTCTCAGCCCCTCTCCAGCTCCCCCAAACAGAAGATTGATCCTGAGAGGCCGGGGGAGCTGCTGAAAGTCTAGGTTTGGCCTCCTTTGGGTCTCACTGCCTCTGCACAGCAATAAACAAAAGCAGCAAAGAAATCCATACAAATTCTATCACTGTGGCTCCACAGGGCTGTAAAGGAGGTTCCATATACTTCACCACCAAACAGTGAGCGGATCCTGTAGGTGGGCACAGCATGGGTGCCAGTTGGGAGCCCCTGGGTCTTGTTGCAAAATGAGGAGCAGGGAATTACTTCAGCAGGGTGTGGTGTGCCTCTGAAAACCCCTGGCACACCTCTCTGTCTTGGGGCAGAACTTAGTTCTCAAGGCTAGCCCTACCTGGTCCAGGGCCTTGGATTCCAAGCCCTGAGTCACCTACATGATCTTTTTTATTTCAGCCTTCTCCAGGTTGACTTCCTTAGCCACAAACCCAAGCAAGTGGAGGAGCCCCCTAGGGAGCCAGGAAGTCACCTCCCATTTCCTCCCTGCGGAAGAACCTGTGACAGCACTAATTGTTCCACAGGCACAAACTCATTGCCCTGCAGGGTGCACCTAGGGCAGGAGGGACATTTCTCCTAGCAACCTTTAACCCAGTCTCTAAGGTCACTTGTCCCAAATCCCTGGATGGATGTTACAGAGAAAGAGCCTAAGAGGAATCAATCAGTGTGGGAAGTCCGCCAGGTGTGATAGAAAGGTCCAGGGTCAGAAGACATGGGTTCCTGTCCTGACTCCACTGAATTGGCCTGTGATCTTAGGGAAACATCATGGGCTGCATTCTCAGGAAAACGATGTGACACAGAGCTTTGTGGGCAGGAGGTTTCTTGGGGAGCACTGTCAGAATCAACACTTGCGAGGAGTGAAGAAAGCAGGATCAGTCAGAGGAGGAAGTTGAACTGTGATGCAGCCATAACATGGGCAGCTCTGGAGCCAGTGTGGCCCCTCAGAATTGTCCTAAATGGTGGTAAAGGAGCCAGGGCATTATGTCCCCGCATTGACCAGTCACTAGATGCAGGCTGCCACCTGGGACTGGTGCACAGCCTTGGGAATGGTGGCTACTTTCAGCTGAAGGTCGTTCTCTGAGAGGGGCCCAGCCATGTGCTGTCAATCACCAACAGGCTGAGGGCTCCAGCATTGAAGGGGGAGGGGATGGTGCAGAGCTGGGCAATGCCCCACAGCATCCTTCCAGCAAGTTACTTCCTTTCTCTGGGCCCCAGTTTTCACAAATGTCTGATTCCAGCCCCAGGGCTCTGTGATTCCATCAACCCACCCTCTCTGCTCTTACTAACACCTCCCTTTCTCTTGGGCTACACCCAATTTAACATCCCAACCCTTCTACAATGTCTGCAGCACCTCCTCCTTGACTGTCAGTTCAGTTCAGTTCAGTCACTCAATCGTGTCTAACTCTTTGCGACCCCATGGACTGCAGCAAACCAGGCCTCCCTGTCCATCACCTACTCCCAGAGTTTACTGAAACCCGTCCATTGAGTTAGTGATGCCATCCAACTATCTCATTCTCTGTCATCCCTCTTCTCCTCCTGCCTTCAATCTTTCCCAGCATCAGGGTCTTTTCCAATGAGTCAGTTCTTCCCATCAGGTGGCCAAAGTATTGGAGTTTCAGCTTCAGCATCAGTCCTTCCAATGAATATTCAGGACTGATTTCCTTTAGGATGGACTGGTTGGATCTCCTTGCAGTCCAAGGGACTCTCAAGAGTCTTCTCCAACACCACAGTTCAAAAGCATCAATTCTTTGGTGCTCAGCTTTCTTTATAGTCCAACTCTCACATCCACATATGACTACTGGAAAAACCATAGCCTTGACTAGACCTTTGCTGGCAAAGTAATGTCTCTGCTTTTTATTTTATTTTAATTTTTTTTTTAGTTTTGCAACTTATTTTAATTGTGAATCAGTATTGTTTTTATTTTAATTTTTTTTATGTCTCTGCTTTTTAATATGCTGTCTAGGTTGGTCATAACTTTTCTTCCAAGGAGTAAGCGTCTTTTAATTTCATGGCTGCAATCACCATCTGCAGTGATTTTGGAGCCCCAAAAAATAAAGTCTCTCACTGTTTCCACTGTTTCCCCATCTATTTGCCATGAAGTGATGGGACCTGATGCCATGATCTTAGTTTTCTGAATGTTGAGTTTTAAGCCAACTTTTTCACTCTTCTCTTTCACTTTCATCAAGAGGCTCTTTAGTTCTTCACTTTCTGCCATAAGGGTGGTGTCATCTGCGTATCTGAGGTTATTGATATTTCTCCCAGCAATCTTGATTCCAGCTTGTGCTTCATCCAGCCCAGCATTTCTCATGATGTACTCTGCATATAAGTTAAATAAGCAGGGTGACAATATACAGCCTTGACGTACTCCTTTCCTGATTTGGAACCAGTCTGTTGTTCCATGTCCAGTTCTTTTTTTTAAATTTATTTTAATTGGAGGCTAATTGCTTTACAATATTGTAGTGGTTTTTGCCATACATTGACATGAATCAGCCATGGGTGTACATGTGTTCCCCATCCTGATCCCCCCTCCCACCTCCCTCCCCATCCCATCCCTCTGGGTCATCCCAGTGCACCAGCCCTGAGCACCCTGTCTCATGCATTGAACCTGGACTGGCAATCTGTTTCACATATGATAATATACATGTTTCAATGCTATTCTCTCAGATCATCCCACCCTTGCCTTCTCCCACAGAGTCCAAAAGACTGTTTTATACATCTGTGTCTCTTTTGCTGTCTCGCATATAGGGTTATCGTTACCATCTTTCTAAATTCCATATATATGTGTTAGTATACTGTATTGGTGTTTTTCTTTCTGACTTACTTCACTCTGTATAATAGGCACCCATCTCATTAGAACTGATTCAAATGTGTTCTTTTTAATGGCTGAGTAATATTCCATTGTGTATATGTACCACAGCTTTCTTATCCATTCATCTGCTGATGGACATCTAGGTTGCTTCCATGTCCTGGCTGCGATGAACATTGGGGTACACGTGTCTCTTTCAATTCTGGTTTCTTCAGTGTGTATGCCCAGGAGTGGGATTGCTGGGTCATATGGCAGTTCTATTTCCAGTTTTTTAAGAAATCTCCACACTGTTCTCCATAGTGGCTGTACTAGTTTGCATTCCCACCAATAGTGTAAGAGGGTTCTCTTTTCTCCACACCCTCTCCAGCATTGTTTGTAGACTTTTGATAGCAGCCATTCTGACTGGTGTGAAATGGTACCTCACTGTGGTTTTGATTTGCATTTCTCTGATAATGAGTGATGTTGAGCATCTTTTCATGTGTTTGTTAGCCATCTGTATGTCTTCTTTGGAGAAATGTCTGTTTAGTTCTTTGGCCCATTTTTTGATTGGGTCATTTATTTTTCTGGAATTGAGCTGCAGGAGTTGCTTGTATATTTTTGAGATTAATTCTTTGTCAGTTGCTTCATTTGCTATTATTTTCTCCCATTCTGAAGGCTGTCTTTGTCACCTTGCTTATAGTTTCCTTTGTTGTGCAAAAGCTTTTAAGTTTAATTAGGTCCCATTTATTTATTTTTGCTTTTATTTCCATTACTCTGGGAGGTGGGTCATAGAGGACCCTGCTGTGATACATGTCAGAGAGTGAGTTTTATAGTTTCTGGTCTTATGTTTAGATCTTTAATCCATTTTGAGTTTATTTTTGTGTATGGTGTTAGAAAGTGTTCTAGTTTCATTCTTTTACAAGTGGTTGACCAGTTTTCCCAGCACCACTTGTTTTTTTTTTTTTTATGCATATATTTATTTTATTTTATTTTATTTTTTTGTTGTTAATTTTTTTTTTATTAGTTGGAGGCTAATTACTTTACATCATTGCAGTGGTTTTTGTCATACATTGAAATGAATTAGCCAAGGATTTACATGTATTCCCCATCCCGGTCCTCCCCCCCACCTCCCTCTCCACCCGATCCCTCTGGGTCTTCCCAGTGCACCAGGCCCGAGCACTTGTCTCATGCACCCAACCTGGGCTGGTGATCTGTTTCATCCTAGATAATATACATGTTTTGATGCTGTTCTCTTGAAACATCCCACCCTCGCCTTCTCCCACAGAGTCCAAAAGTCTGTTCTATACATCTGTGTCTCTTTTTCTGTTTTGCATATAGGGTTATCATTATCATCTTTCTAAATTCCATATATATGTGTTAGTATACTGTATTGGTCTTTATCTTTCTGGCTTACTTCAGTCTGTATAATGGGCTCCAGTTTCATCCATCTCATTAGAACTGATTCAAATGAATTCTTTTTAATGGCTGAGTAATATTCCATGGTGTATATGTACCACAGCTTCCTCATCCATTCGTCTGCTGATGGGCATCTAGGTTGCTTCCATGTCCTGGCTATTATAAACAGTGCTGCAATGAACACTGGGGTGCACGTGTCTCTTTCAATTCTGGTTTCCTCGGTGTGTATGCCCAGCAGTGGGATTGCTGGGTCATATGGCAGTTCTATTTCCAGCTTTTTAAGAAATCTCCACACTGTTTTCCATAGTGGCTGTACTAATTTGCATTCCCACCAACAGTGTAAGAGGGTTCCCTTTTCTCCACACCCTCTCCAGCATTTATTCCAGCACCACTTGTTAAAGAGATTGTCTTTTCTCCATTTCCATGTCCAGTTCTAACTGTTGCTTCTTGACCTGCATACAGATTTCTCATGAGGTAGGTCAGGTGGTCTGGTATTCCCACCTCTAAGAATTTTCCACAATTTGTGGTGATCCACACAGTTTGTGGTGATCCTTGACTGTGATAAAGTGAAAATGCCTTGGGTGACTCTCAAGGCCCTTCACAATCTAGTCCCAACCTATCCCTTCAGCCTCCCTCCTCATTACTTACTCTCCATGGCAGATATTTTGTTTCTATCATGATTTCCCTGAAAACACTCTCCCTTGTTTCCTCTGCTCTTTCAGAGTAAGGATGCAGTCATGAGCAGGGCATAGTGGAAAGGGCTTTGGAGCCAGACCTCAACTCAGGTCCAGCTCTTATCAGCTGTGTGACCTTAGGCAGGTCATGAGCTCTTTGAGGCTCATCTGAAAAAAATGAAGACTTTTTGAAAAATGGATGTCTTCTTCCATTTGTTTGTTGTGAGAAGCAAATGAAGTAACATGTAAAGGCCCTACTGCAAGCCCCTTCCCTTTGTTGAAATAGCTGAATGTAAATAACATCACCCATATATATTAGTTCCAAATATACTTAGAATGAGTAAATACTGTATATAATTTGGTGCTTTTCTCAGTAATCCTTAACTCTACAAAAATCCAGTCAGTCAGAATTTTTAGTCTGGTACCAAGTAAATTCCCAGTCTCTGCTCAGGCTTTCCTGGCCTACATCTTTCTCAGCAGCCTCTCTGCCTCAGTCATAAGAATACAGAAGCCTTTTTATTCTCTTGGCCAAGAGGCATTGGTCAGCATTACCTGGGAACTTGCTGGAAACTGACATTCTCAGCCACCACCACCCTAGACCTACCATCCCAAAGTTTGGGGTTGGTGGTGGGGGGTGGGCCCAGAAATCTGGGGTTTTCCAACCACCCCTGCCCCAGGGGATTCTGATGCATGCTCAGTCTAAGAACCACTCCTGCTCAGCAGCAGGGAACTCATCTTAGGCCACGTTTCCTTGGGTTTCTTGGTGTCTCAGGTCCCTCTACCATCCAGAAAGAGGGAGGCATGAGGACGAGAGTTAGACAACTCCAGAAGAGACCAGACCTTTGACAGGAGGTCCTGGCTCTAACCTGTGCTCTTTGGCCACTGTAGGAGCCCCAGGAGTGGGTTGCTGAGCTTTGCCCAAGGCCCTGCCTCATTGAGATAGAACTGCCTCTGGTTCACACACTGATCAAGTTTTCCCAGGACCAGAGACTCCTGACCTTCAGGCTCACTCAGCACAACCCCTAAAGCAGTGGTTCTCAGAAGTGTGGTCCCCAGACCAATAGCATTAGTTCCACCTGGGAACATGCTAACATGAAAATTCTCAGGCCCTGCCCCAGAGCCATAGGTGACTTTGATTCAGGTTCAACTTTGAGAACCATTGGCCTCGACTTTACAAACTAATTTGTTTGCTTTTTCAACCGCCCCATTTTCTGGCTACTTCTTTCTTCCCTACTACACGGAAGATAAAAAGGAAGACAAAAATATATTGATTGAGAGGATATATAAAACCCTGTTTCTTAATTAAAAGGAACTCCCTTTCCACTTTACTCTTTGACTTTGTTCTGACAAGTCACTTCAAGAGGACCCATGGCTGGTCTAACTTGATTTACATTTAGTACGTATTTCTCCAGTGGCTTGTTGCTAGTGATAAAAGCTTTGACACATGAAATAAAACGTTTGGAATACAATATGAATAAGCATTTTTGAACAGATATTTAGTTTCATTGCAGCCACTGACATGGTGTGCTTTACAGTTCTAATTTCAATTGTGAAGACTAGGGAAAGGCAAACAGATTTCAGAAAATAAAGAAAAAAAGGGCAGAGGTGGGGGAGATATACCCTCCAATTGTCAGGTCAATTAGAGATCTAAATAGATCTAGAGAGTTAAATTAGTCAGGCAGTTTTATAGCAAGGGGAATAGGGGAATGCAGTGCTGGAGTGTAATTAAGCTATGGAGTCCTCACCGGGGAAGGAGAGGCTGGAGGACAGCAGGGCTGGCTGAGGGCCTGGATAGGAGAGACCAGGGACGAGGAGTAGTAGGGGGCTCTGAGGCAGAAGCTTAGAGGGCAAATCAGGGCCAGGGGCTCAGACCTACGGGCCAGGGGCATGGGCGACTAATAGGACTTTCCAGCCAGTGTGATGGCTCCACAAAGTCTTGCTGGGAGTAGAGTCGGCACTATCCCCTCCCCACCATGTACCTGCCAGTCTGAGGATGATGGCAGGAACAAAATGCTAAATGAGGAACTTCCCTGGTTAAGACTCTCACTTCCACTGCAGGGGGCACAGGTTCAATCCTTGGTCGGGGAACTAAGATCCCATATGCCTCAGCCAGAAATCAAAGAACACCAAATGGGCCTTCTGTTCTCCCTCCCAGGGCCCCCAGACCTCTCCCTTGCCCAATCAGGTCTGTGGTCGCTCCATCCCTTTTCCCAGGTGTGGGGAACATGGCCGCTTTCCTCCAGCTCATGCCAGGCATAAGCCCTTCCTGCAGAAAGGCTTGGTTGGCTTATAAGTGAACTCTTGCTCCTTTTTTCTCTTCCCAGGGTCTTCTCTGAGGCCTGAGTGGACCTACCCTGAGACTGGAGCCTTGGTCAGCACAGAGCACGTGTGTTCTGTGATCATGGTTTCTGATTTCCCGTCATAACAAACCTGGGTGCCTACCTCCTGGTTCCTACCTGACAAGAATCCCAGAGCATCTCAGGGGGAAGGAGAGAGTAGCTGCAGCTATGGGAGGGGACACCTATGGTGGGGGGCGGGCTCTCCAGACCAGGCAGGTGTGTGCCATTAACTCACTTGAAGCTGGCTCTGCCGGGAGAGCTCATGGTGCCAGCTGGCCACTGTGTCAGTCGTCAGTCAACTGTGAATCAAGGAGATGTGGTCCCTGGGTCCATGGGGTTCAGGGGGAGGGAGGCCCTTGTCTAACCTATGTGCATTTGACTAGATAAGTAGCTTGTTAGCTCAGCCAGGTGGGGCTTGTCCCACATATGTGTATGTGTTGTGTATGGGAAGTACTTAAATGGTATGAAACACAGTGTTATAGGCATTTGTCAAAGTCATCAAATGGTACAGTTTAAATTTGTACATTTCACCCTATGAAAATTTTACCTAAAATAAGAACTGCAAACAAACATTGATCTCTAATGAGATGCATATTAAATTGTTTCAACAGACATGTCCTGGTGTTTACAGATTACTTTGAAATGCATCCAAGAATTAAATGGCTTGATACATGGATAGAAGAATGGAACGGATAAATACATGACAAAGCAAATATAATACAATGCCAAGTTTAGAATCTAGTTGGTGTCTACATGAGGGTTCACTGCATCATACTTTAAACTTTTATAAGTTTGAAATATTTTCCATAATGGAATAGTGGGAAAAATAATGCTGTATTTGGCATGAGAGTGTGAAAGTTAGTGTCATTCTTAAAGACTTAAGTATGCAGGGGTGTTAGACTCTGTCACATCTATATGTGATTCACCAATCTGACCCACAGGGAAAAAGATAGATCTTGGAAAATGACAGGCTATCGTAAGCTCAACCAAGTAGTGGTCCTAACCTCTGCCACTGTGCTAGATGTAGTATATTTGCTAGAGCAGATCAGCATACCCTCAGGCACATAGTGTACTGCCATTAATTTTCTGAATGTGTTCTTTTCTACACTCTTCAGAAAAGAGGATCAGAAAGTGTTCAGATTCATGTGGGACAGACAACCATACACATTTGTGATTTTGTTACCATGCTATGTTAACTCTCTTGCCCTTTGTTGTAATATAGTCTCAAGGGATCTGGGTACCCCACAGAACATCACATTGATCCATGGAGAAATTATGCAGATAAGTCTGGATGAGCAAAAAGTGGCTCGTACATTGATGGCCTTGGTGATAGACAACATGGGAGACAAATCCTATGATGATTCAAGGGCTTGGCACATCAATACATTTCTTAGGTATCTACTAAGGTTAGGGGCGTGCTGTGTAATCCCATCAAAGGTAAAGGACAAATCATGACACTTTGCATCTCTCACCACAAGGAAGAAAAATGCACCATCTGGTTGGCCTCTTCAGGCTCCAGAGGCAGTATATTCCTCACTTGGGAATACAGCTCTGACCCATATGTTAGATGATGTTAAGACTGATGACTTGAGTGGAGGTCAGAGCAGGAAGTGCTCAGTAGCAGTCTACACTACAGTACAAGTTGCCTTTACTTGAGCCCTGTGACCAGAGTACTCTATGGTATTAAAGGTAGGAAAAATGTTTATAATAGCCAGGACATGGAAGCAACCTAGATGCCCATCAGCAGACAAATGGATAAGAAAGCTATGGTACATATACACAATGGAATATTACTCAGCCATTAAAAAGAATTCACTTGAATCAGTTCTAATGAGATGGATGAAACTGGAGCCCATTATACAGAGTGAAGTAAGCCAGAAAGATAAACACCAATACAGTATACTAACACATGTATATAGAATTTTTAAAGATGGTAACGATAACCCTATATGCAAAACAGAAAAAGAGACACAAATGTACAGAACAGACTTTTGGACTCTATGGGAGAAGGCGAGGGTGGGATGTTCTGAGAGAATAGCATTGAAACAAGTATACTATCAAGGGTGAAACAGATCACCAGCCCAGGTTGGATGCATGAGACAAGTGCTCAGGGCTGGTGCACTGGGAAGGCCCAGAGGGATGGGATGGGGAGGGAGGCAGGAGGGGGATCAGGATGGGGAGCACATGTAAATCCATGGCTGATTCATGTCAATGTATGGCAAAACCCACTACAATACTGTAAAGTAATTAGCCTCCAACTAATAAAAATAAATGAAAAAAAAAACCAAATTCAATAGACTTTTAAAATGAAAAAAAATAAAGGTAGGAAAAAGCTGCTATGTAGGATTTATGGCAAATCTCGTGGGATAATCACAGTGCAAACTCCTGAGCTTTTGGAGAAGGGCTATGCTACCTTCAGAGAATTGTATGCCTTTGAAAAGCAACTCCCAGTGTGCTGCTGGGTCCTAGTAGACACAGAACAAGCTAATCATGGGACACTGGGTGAGTATGTGGCCACAGCTTCTCATCATGAACTGGGTTCTTTCTGACCCACTAAATTCTAAGGTTAAATGGGCCTAATAGTAAGCTCTTATACAGAAGTAGTAAATCCAGTACAAGTAGGGCCAGAGGAGTCAAGTAGCTATATGAGTGGGTGGCCCAGACTCCCATGTCATCCACCACTATTTCACGAGCATCACTTTCTACATTCACACTTACATGCCGGCATCTGGGAGTATTCCTTGAGACTAATTGATGAAAAAGGAAAAAGCCTGAGCTTGGTTCATGGATGGATTGCTATGGTACATGGGTGTAAACTGAAAATGAATGGACAACCACATTGCAGCCCCATTCATGATGGCCATGAAAGAAAGTGATGAGGGATAACTGCAAAGGGCCATTCTAGTTGAGACTATCTTTGGGCCTACAACACAGCTCTACTCCCTCTACTCACTCCTGTTTCCTTTGACTCCCTTTCATAGGTATTGATCCAAAGGTTACTTAATTAACATGATGTATACTAACACTATCTCAGAGTCCACCTCCTACCACAACAGTACCCCCATCTTTTTAAACTTCTTTATTTCTCTCGCTCTTTTTTTTAGCTTCTCAATTTGTAAGCCTTCTTGTCTATTAAGAATATTAATGCTTTGTTATATGTGTTGCAGATTTTTTTCTCCTAGTCTGTCTTTTGCCTCTTAACTTTGCTTACAGTGTCATTTGCAAACCAAATAATTTAATTTTGTTTTGGAACTGAATTGGTTAATCTGTCCATACTCCAACCAAGAGATAATGACTTTGAGGTATAGGCATGAACCTGAAAGGCTCGTAGTATACTGTCAAGAGATAAAAGCAAGCTGCAGCATTTATCAGATCCTCTGATTACAAAACTCATTAAACTTCTTTGAAAGTTCAGATTCAATAAGTTTAGAGTGGGGCCCAGGAATCTGTACTTTAAAGACAAACTCTCAGAGTGAGTCTATGGGCAGATTCATTTGGATGTAAAATACCAACCTAAGAAAAGAAAATAAGTGGGCAAGTAAGTGTGTGTGTGTCCCAGGTGGTTCAGTGATAAAGAATCTGTCTGCCAATGCAGGAAACATGGGTTCAATCCCTGGTTGGGAAGATCCCCTGGAGAAGGAAATGGCAACCCGCTCCAGTAATCTTGCCTGGAGAATCCCATGGACAAAGGAGCCTGGCTGGCTACAGTTCATTGGGTTGCAAAGAGTTGGCATAAAGTTGCAAAGAGTTGCAATGCAGTGACTAAACAACAACAACAACATACTATTTGAGCATATAGAAAAGTGTATATGAATATACTTCAGAATAATGTTGGTTCTTCCAAGTGGATGCAACCTAAATAAGCAAATTATGTCTCTCTTTATATACTTTTGTTATTCTTATTACAATGGGCATTAGCTACTTATAACCGTTTAAGAAATCCACTAAATGTTAAAGCCATTTTCAAATTGCCTTGTTATCTTTTTCTAAAAAAATTCTACTCAGTCCTTTTATTTTATTTAGCAATTTTTAAATTTATTGTTGGCTGCACTGGGTCTTCATTGCTGTGTGTGGGTTTTCTCTAGTAGTTGTGCTCAGGCTTCTCATTGCAGTGATTTCTCTTGTTGTGGAGCATGGGCTCTAGAATGTGTGGGCTTCAGCAGTTGCAGCTTCTGGGCTATAGAGCACAGGCTCAGTAGTTGCAGTGCACCGGCTTAGTTGCCTTGCAGCATGTGGAATTTTCCCAGCAGGGATTGAGCCCATGTCACTGCATTGGCAGGTAGATTCTTAACCACTGGACCACCAGGAAAGTCCACGCCTTGTTATCTTTTAAGAGAATAATATGAAGAAGAAGAAAGAAGTATTCAGAAGAGTTGTCTTAATTTTTAGCTAAGCCTTTCCTGCATGCTCCATCACAGTATCAGGAATTTCCCCTCTATTAGGGCAGCTAAACCTGGCCAATAGTGGATGAGGTTTACACCTAGGTGACCATGAATGAGTTAACAGAGTTTCTATGTTGTTAGAATTTTGGTTCACACCAAAAATAGTTTATACAGGTTGTGTAACAGCTGCTGTTGCAATTATGTCTAATGGAAGGTTTTGATTCACACCAAAAACACTTACATGTGTTTTGAGTGGCAAAAACTTCTGGTTTCCAAGGAACTAACTACACAAGTCTCCCCTAGGGACTCTGAAATCATCCTCCTTACTTTTGCCTGGTTCACTGCCTTGGAAACTTTCAAAACAGATTGCTGATCTGCTTCTAGGCACTGAGCTTTTGAGACTTGCTTGTCCCTTTTATTTAGAAAAATGTTTTTCTGATTATACAAGTAATTACATGCTCACTGTAGAAAATTTGAAAAAGACAGAGAAGTATAAAAAGAAACAAGAATCATTCATAACCCTACCACCCAGAGGCAACCACTGTTAATCTTTTGGCATATTACCTTCCAGTTTTGTTTCTATGAACTCTTAATATTATTTTTTTGGTTTGCTTCTGTGAACATTTAATTTCATATATTGCTTTTATCATGTAATGTGATAAAATAAGCATTTCCAACAAACCATACTTCCATAAGATTCCATTTATATAGATGTACTCTGATCTACTTTGCTATTCACCTTTTTGACATTTGACAACATTGCTATTTAACATTTAAGCTTATGTCTTTAATATTATTCATGTCTGAATTTGAAGCTGTTGCCCATTTCTAGTGCTGATGAAGGTGTTGCTTAATAGCTACTCTCCAGTAAGGTACTTGGAACTTTTCACCTTGTAATCATCATAGAGACTTTCAGGATATCTTAAGGCCATCAGCTAAGAGGCAGCTGTCCTGAAAATAGGGAACAAGGAAATAAATGAAATCATAGTTCCAATGACAGAAAGGACAAATGTGTTATCTTAACACCCAAATATATTGAAATTCCCTAACAGTGACAACAATGGTATCCTTTATATCCAGCCCAAACTCCTATGTATCTATTTTTGTGTTGTGCTTTGTTCTTATTTGAAGTGTTCAGTCAAAAAAAAAAAGCTGTTTCATTGTGTTTGCTCTGGCAGAACCCTTCCAAAGGAGGAGGGCCAAAAGACACCTTGTCCACTTGAGCTGTGCATTGCTAGCTGAGCTAAGGCTATAAAAGAGATTTCACTAAAACTGGAAGAGTTTTTTAAAAAAATCACGCTGGCAATTTAATTAGGGCTAAAGACCCATGAGGTTTGGAAGGACATATATTTTCTCATTCTAATTTCACACCTCTTCAAACCCTTCTCAAAAATAAGACCACAGTTGCTTTAAAACACTCCAGAAAAAGAAGTTTGGCTCTTTGAAAAAAATAGATGAAACAGGATCAGTGAAATGTTGATAACTGTTGAAACTAGATGATGGGTATGGGTTATATTATTCTCTCTATTCCTGGGTATGTTTGAAAATTTCCATAATAAAAGACAGAAGACAGATACAAAGAGAGAAATAGCGAGATAGAGAATATTAAAAGGCATGTAATAATTAAAAGTAAAAAACAAAAACCCATAAGACCCCTATGCAAAAGGTTACATTTGATCTTGTTTAATTCAGAATTTTCTCATCTGTAACTCACTTTCTGGGTTTCCCTGGTGGCTCAGATGGTAAAGAATCTGCCTGCAGTAGAGGAGACCCAGGTTCAATCCCTGGGTCGGGAAGATCCCCTGGAGAAGGAAATGGCAACCCACTCCAGTATTCTTGCCTGGAAAATTCCATGGACAGAGGAGCCTGGTGGAGGCTACAGTCCATGGGGTCGCAGAGTCAGACACGACTGAGCGACTAACACTTTCACTTTTCAACTCACTTTCTAAAATAGCTAGAAAACTACATAAGCAATTTGAGGGGGCACATTTGATTATGTAGTTTCTCACCTATAATAATTTAGCTATTTGTAATAAACAGGAATCTTATTGGTTCCTATATAATTGATGAATTGATATTGCATTGGTTTAGAAAAAGATGAATGTGACTGACTTTACACTTTTTCAAAGGCCAACTAGCCTATCAGCTGCTGAACACACAAAGCAGATATTCCAGAAGCATGGACAAAGCATGGCCTTTGAGTTGTCTGTGACACATGGCCTCCTTTTGATGCTGGCTCCCGGAGTAGAACCAGTTATTCTACCCAGTTTGTCCAAGTATCTATCCCAGGATCTGGCATCTGATATCATGATATATCCCTCTGCTGGTTTTTCTTCCCCTCTAGAATGCCAGCTATTTTGAAATCAAAACTGCGTTTTACGGATAACCAGCTCAGGTTGGGTACATGAGACAAGTGCTCGGGCCTGGTGCACTGGGAAGACCCAGAGGGATCGGGTGGAGAGGGAGGTGGGAGGGGGGACTGGGATGGGGAATCCATGTAAATCCAGGGCTAATTCATTTCAATGTATAATAAAAACTACTGTAATGATGTAAAGTAATTAGCTTCCAACTAAGAAAAATTAAAAAAAAAAAACAAAAAAAACCAAAAAAAAAACTGCGTTTTATTCAGTTTTTGTTTTCATAGTACCTGGTACAGTCTCTGGAAATGGGTAGGGAGCATAAACGTATGCTAAATAAACAAAGGTATAAATAGACACAGTGACTGGAACTGGAGTATATAGATGGAGGATTAGGATGTAGCTTATATTTATTAGTTGTTCAATCTTCAGAAAGTTCCTTAACCTATATGAGTCTCAGCTGCAAAATGGGAATGACAATGCCAAGCTTTGGTACTTTGCACTGTTATTGCTAGACTCAAAATCAGCTTAAAGTAGTGCATAGGAAAGTGTTTTACAAACCAAAAGGCAGGAAGGCCAATTGTGTTGTGTTAAGCAGTGAAACAGTAGAGCAAGGTGTTTATGGCTCCAATTATTTGGTTACTGTGAGAATAAAATGAGGTGATATATATATAAAATAACTTGGCAAGGTACCTGGGACCAAGTAACCTTTCCAGAAGTAGAAGCAGGGAAGATTATTCTCTTGTGTGTGAAAAGGTCCATGCAGCTGAGGGTGGTGGAACTAAACGGGGGCTGGCAAAATGGACCAGGTGTCCTTAAAATGATCACTTGAACTTTGATGGTAAGGAGAGCAATTTAGAATCTTCCATGATGTCTAAATAATATCAAACCTACACAATCTCTGTGGCTAGCTGGTGCTCTCACCAAGTCCAAGGGTAGCCCCTCAAGGTGTGTGTGTGTGTCAGGCACGACTGACACACACACACACACTCAGAAATTGTACAGCATCACTTCTGCCACATTCTACCTGTCAAATCCAGTCACAGAGCCAGCCTAGATTCAAGCACAAAGAAAACAGACTCGTGTTTGATGAGAGTTGTGATGGTTTAGTTGTTCAGTTGTGTCTGACTCTTTGTGACCCATGGACTGTAGCCCACCAGGCTCCTCTGTCCATGGGATTCTCCAGGCAAGAATACTGGAGTGGGTTGCCATTCCCTCCTCCAGGGGATCTTCCAGACCCAGGAATTGAACCCATGTCTCCTGCACTGCAGGCAGATTCTTTATCACTGAGCCACCTGGGAAGCCTACAATTTCTGAGATTAGGCCTAGAAAGGCCTTAATAATTTCCATCGTTGCCCTTTGGGAAGCTATCCTACTGGAAAGAGAAGCTACATGAAAGAACACCAAGACATGCCACCAAAGAACCAGAACCAAGATCCCTGGCATGTGGAAAGGGGCCATCTTGTATCCTCTAGCCTCAGTTGAGCTGCAATAGCTGACAGCATGTGGAGTAGGGGCAGCTACCTTCTGAGCCCTGCCTGAATTTCAGAGCCTCAACGAGGTGAGCAAATAAATGGCCATTCTGACACATTTTGAGGTTGTTTATTATGTACCAATTGACAACTGAAACAATAGTGCAAAGAATCCATATTCAACCAAGTGAACATTACTCTGACTCCTACAAGCTATGGCCTATAGGTACAAGTCCACCCATTTTTATCACAGCAAGCCAGACAAGCCTTGAAAAAAGGGGGAATCATTTCCAATTAGTCCAGAGATGAAACAAAATGACTTTTCAGTCAATCTCTGCTGTTCAAAGTAATCAAAGACAAGTTCTTGAAAGTTAAGATCTCGAAAATACTTTTTGATGAGTTCATTACATTCTGTTTAGTCCAGAAAGTGAAAGAAAGTGAAGTTGCTCAGTCGTGTCCGACTCTTTGCGACCCCGTGGACTGTAGCCTACCAGGTTCCTCCGTCCATGGGATTTTCCAGGCAAGAATACTGGAGTGGGTTGCCATTTTCCTTCTCCAGGAGATCTTCCCGACCCAGGGATTGAACCCGGGTCTCCTGCATTGTAGGCAGACGCTTTACTGTCTGAGCCATCAGGGAAGTCATTTAGTCCAAGTCAGAGGTAAAAATAGCACATTAATCAAGGGCTGTGCTGGGCACATTACAGGTTCTAATGCATCTAACCCCACAGCAACTCACTTTAAATGATTAATGTTATTCCCATTTTACAGATGAGAAAACTGAGACCTAAAGGTAACTAAGTTGTGCTCAAAGTCACACACAGTTCTGGAATAAGTTGGAAGACAAAACTGTATTCAAGTTTTCTAATTCCAGCCAGTCCACCCTCTTATCCAGTATGCATATTACTTCCCATTCATTGAGAAGGTTCTTAGCATGTCAAGACTGTGCTGTGGTGAAAAGTAGGTCAGAGTAGAGGGAAAGGAAGAGTCATAGCAGCTTCATCTCGCCCTTCTCCAATGTTGTTCTCACTGCCCACCCATCCCTAACGTCAGATGGAAAACTCACTATCTCACCTTCTATATACCAACTAAAACCCACAGTTACATTGGCCCCAGGGAACTATTGCTTTACCAGTTCTGTAATCAATCAGGCAGAACTCAGGTGCTTAAGTGTACCAGGAGACACGTATAAGAATATTCATGGTAGCACTGTTTTGTGACAGTCAGATACTACAAACAGCCAGAATGTCCATCAAATTAGAATGGACAAATTGTGACAAAGTCATATGATGATATATACAACAATAAAAGTGAACCAACTGCAGCTGTCTGCAACAATATGGATGAATCTCACAATGTAGAGTAAAAAAGATAGTTGCAAAATAATACAGACAACTTGCAAGTATATAAAATTCAAACATCTACAAAACAAAACTGTGTTGTTTAGGAATGCTTATATGTAAGATAAACATATAAAAAAGCAACGAAATAATGATCACAATAGAATAGGGGTTATCGCTAGGATAGGTGGAGGAATGGCATCAGAGGGGCCTTGGAGTCAGGAGAAGTGAGGGAGTCAGGGTTATCAAGGGTTATCAAGGTGCTTTATTTCATGTACAGAGTGGTCATTAATGAGTGTTAGCTTCATAAATGCTCTTTTTTAAAATTTTATTTTTGGCTGTGCCTGGTCTTTCTTGCTGTATACACGGGCTTTCTCTGGTTGTGGCAAGCAGGGGCTACTCTCTAGCTGTGGTGCATGGGCTTCTCATTGCAGTGGCTTCTCTTTTTGCAGAGCACAGGCTCTAGGCACACAGGCTTAGTTACCTGTAGCATGTGGAATCTTCCTGGACCAGGGATCAAGCCCATGTTCCCTGCATTGGCAGGCAGATTCTTATCCACTGTACCACTAGGGAAGTTCATAAATGCTCTTTTAACTAGCAGCTCTCTTCTTAATGTTTCTGTTTCATTAATGAAATAAAAAGCAAGTTCACTAGCTGGGAGTGAGAATGCGGGAGGAGGTACTAAAGATTTCATAAGAAGAAAATGGTATGAAAGAAACAAAGACATTAAAGAGTGAACAGAATTGGGAAATATAGTATTATTTTTCTTAGTCTTTTAAGAAATCTTTTCAATTTCTCCTGATTTACTATGTTTTTTTCTTTCATATGTAATGTTATTTTATTAACCTCAATACAATATACTGTATGTAGTTACTCCAATACTTAAATTATAATGTTATTTAATGTATAAAAATAAAATTTAAAAGCATTACTGTCATTAAAATATAGAATTGAGAGAGTGTAAATATATCAGTTATTTATTGTTTCACTTTGAGCTTTAGAAAAGCTGATGTAGTTTATATTTAGGCAAAATACATGGAATTCACTCAGGACTCGTATGGTAGCTTTTCATTCTTTTTCTTTCAACTTTTTCAACCAACTTTTTTTGAAAACCAAGTTTTCAATCAACTTTTTTTCAACCAAGTATCTTTAGTAACACATCCTGTGCTCAGTTGCTCAGTTGTGTCCAACTCTTTTTGACCCCATGAACTGTGTAGCCTGCCAGGCTCCTCTGTCCACAGGATTTTCCAGGCAAGAATACTGGAGTGGGTTACCATTTCCTACATTTCATAATTATTTAAACAGATATAGATATAATTACCTCTCTATTTTATTATCTTAAGTCTTGAAATCTTTTTTAAAATTTAGAAAATATATTCACATTGAGGATCACAGCACAAAATATTAAAGTTGATTTTTTAAAGTATTAGAAAATAATTACATTCTTAAAATTTACTCAGAAAATTTAAATGGAAATAGTAGCTCTATATAATTCTACAATACTTTATGAGTTTTACATGAACCAATTTATAAGAATAATTATTTTTTTTAAGAATAATTATTTAAATGATAATACATTTTAGTTGTAAACCAATCTTTATAATCAGATAGTTTCAACTGCCAGCTTACATAATGTAAATATAGTGAGTTTAAACAATTACCAGTTGCTGCAGCTCAACTTGCACTATCTGCCATACCAGCTGTGGGCTTGCTGCTAAGTTGTGATTATAAAAGTAACTGAATGGTGACCTGAGTGGGAATGGCAAGTAAGGACCTCTGAAAATTCTCTCTTCCATAAAACCAATGAGAATGCTATAAAAAATGGTCAAGATAAAATTCTTTTTTTAAGATAAAACTCTTATAACTCTGGAAATTAGTCAAAGGCTTGAAATAATCTAGGGAGCATTTATTTATGAAAAATGGACGAATTTCATTAAGAACAGTGACTCGTGTTATCCTGCCCCACTGCCAGCTCCCTTTCCTCATTACCATGGTAGCCTTGAAAAGGAAGGCCTCACTATCTCAATGAAAACTCAACAGCCTAGTGGCCAGCTGGAGGAGGCAAATAAGGTCGAAACTCCTATAAACCTCCATGTCCAGATAACTGTCATTATTTGCCCCGTATCGCATGTATTCATATGCAATAAGCAATCAAAAGGCTTCTCTTTACTTGACCAGATTCTGATCTCATCCACTATGAAAAGCCTTTTCCCTGGGAGCATTTGTCAAAAGCAATCAGTAGTGATTGTTTAACATCACAGTTGCCTGAGGCAGTGACAGCAGTTGCAACACAACAAACTATTCAAAAATTGAGAAAAGTTGGAAAAAGATGTACCAGGGAGCTTTAAAGACTGTCTACATATTCCTGGAAATCTAAAAAGTCATGCACATGTATAGGGCTTTATACATGTCCAGGGCTGTGCATTTCCCATGAAAGATCTCAGAAGGCTGTAAGTTCTCTCCTCTGGCTGACACTGAGGCTCTGCATAAGCAGGAAATGAAGCCCAAGACCTGGTTGTTCCCTGCCTGGCTGGGTGCCAAAAGTATGCCCCAACATGCACACAGCTCCATGGCAAAGGCTGAGACTCACTGTTTCCAAGCATTTAAGGAAATCATTCACCAATCACTAACTGACCACTAAACTGAGCAGGGACTTCACTGGCCACACACAACAAAGAATACAGATTTTACAAAATTAGCTCAGAAAAGTCACTAAACAAGCAAGTCCTGTGGAGGGAAGGATCTGATTTTCAGAGTAGCCGTATTATATTATTTCATATGTCTAGTTTTCAACACACAAAAAATGAGGCATACAAAAAATGTATGGTTCATGCGTGAGTGCATGCTCAGTTGCTTCAGTCATGTCTGACTCTTTGTGACCCCATGGACTGTAGCCTGCTAGGCTCCTCTGTCCATGGGATTCTCCAGGCAGGAATACTGGAGTGGGTTGCCATGCCCTCCTCCAGGGGATCTTCCTGACCCAGAGATCGAACCCACGTCTCCTGCATCTCCTGAATTGCAGGTGGATTCTTTATTGCTGAACCACCAGGAAAGCCTGTATGGCTCATACATAGAGTGAAAAGCAGTTAATAAAAGTCCAGGCATTGGATTTCCTAGACAAAGATTTTAGTTTAAATGTATTTCAGTAACTAAAGGAAACTATGGTTAAAGAAATAAAAGAAAGTTAAATTTAAAAAATGTTACATCAAGTATACCATATCATCCAGCAATTCCAATCATAGGTATATATATACCCAAGAGAAATAAAACATTTTGTCCATACAAAAACTTGTGCTTGAATGTTCATAACAGTATTATTCATAAGAGCCCAAAGTGGAAACAACCTAAATGTCCATCCACTAATAAGTGAATAAACAAAATATATTACAGTTATACAATGGAATATTTTCCAGCTATTAAAAAGAAATGAAGTTCTGATATATGTGATAACAACGATAAACCTTGAAAATAATACACTAAGTGAAAGAAGCTAAAACAAAAGACCACATATTTTATGATTCCACTTATATAAAATGTTCATAATAGGAAAATATATAGAGACAGAAAGCAGGTTAGTGGTTGTTTAGAGCTGGGACATGGAAAAGGGAATGGGGAGGGAAATGCTAATTGGCATGGGGTTTCTTTGGGGGTTAAAGAAAATGTTCTAAAATTGTAGTGATGGTATGTAAATTATATCTCAATCAACAAAATAATAATAATAATGATTACATGGGCAGAACCCTCAAGAAGAGCAGGATTTCTTGGAATGCCCTAAGTAAAAATACAACTTCAGATACCAGGACCTTCTTGTGACTGACTTTGCCACCATAATGCTAATTTCCTCCACTACTACTTCGCCATCCCAAGATTGGAAAAAGATTCTGGCTCAGGGAAGAACCAATAACTTCTAAAAAGTATTTCTATTAATCATTACTTAACCTTCCCAGGTGATGCAGTGGGAAAGAATCTGCCTGCCAAGCAGGAGACACAAGAGACATCAGTTCGATCCCTGAGTCGGGAAGATTGCCTAGAGTAGGAAATGGCAACCCACTCCAGTATTCTTGCCTGGAGAATTCCATGGACAGAGGAGCCTGGTGCGCTAACTGTCCATGGGGTCTCAAAGAGTCAGACGTGACTGAGCACCACCACCACAATCATTACTTGTGATAAAAGGTAAAGGTGTCACTAAGGAAAGGGGAAGTATATCCTGTCAGAACTGTAGATTCTAGCCAGTTCTCTGTGAATCCTAGAGCTGTAGGCTCTTGTGGCTTCACTGGACCAGCCCAGCCATTTGGTAGATAAAGTATAGTCAACTTTACCAGTGGGGTTGAGGCCCAGAACACAGTAAGTTGCCAGAGTTAGCTGTGTGTTATGGAGTGAAGAGTGCCAGGGTTTAGCTGAGTCCAGACTGAGCTAGGATTTGGACCTTGGTTCTCTGCCAACTGCTTGGGAGAAATAGATGTTTTCAAACAGTTCAGTTAAAAATGGTCCCTAGGCAATGAGTCCTATGGGAAATGAGAGGAAGCTTTTAGACCCAAATGGATAAGAACAAAGGGAAGAAAAACATCCTTTTGTTGTAGCAGAAAGAACCTCTAAATAGTTGAGAGACATGAGTTATGGTCCAGCCATATGAACTCCGAAATGCCATAATACTTTTCTGGGCCTACTTCCTCATAGGTAAAGAAAGCAGCCTGAATGGGTTAGATTAGTTTTTTCCCTCCAACATATTTCAGGGAACTCTAGGGTATCATTGTGGACTAAATTGTGTCCCCTTGCCAAATCTATTTGTTGAAGTCCTAATCCTCCATGTGACTGTATTTGGTGATAGTGCCTATAAAGGTTGAATGAAGTAATAAAGGTGGGGCCTTAATTCAACAGAAGTGGTATCCATATAAGAAGAGATACTAGGTCTCTCTCTCTTTCTCTCCCTCTCCTTCTCTCCTTCCTTCCCTCCAAGAATGTACACAGATGAAAGGCCATGTGAGTACATAGTGAGAATGGGGTCATCTACAGATGAGGTAGAGAGTTCTCACCAGAAACCAATCCCGATAGCACCTTGATCTTGGACTTCTAGCCTCCAGAACTGTGAGAAAATAAATGTCTGTTTAAGCCACCAGGTCTGTGGTATTTTGTTATGGCAACCTGAGCACCTCCACTGTAGTGGAGGTGCATCAGTTCATAACATTTTATTTAACTTAACTTTTACAAAGTTTATTTTAAAAGCTTAATAAAAGTTCCAGATAAAGTTATATGTATCAAATGCCAAAAGTGTTAGAGACTCTGATTTTTATTAAATTCTGCTGCCAGGTTAGCTCATTTTTGGAAAGATCTTTGAATAAAGCTTCCTTTCCTATCAGTTTAAATGAAGAGTTTAAGCCTATTTCAGAATAAGCTGTTTTACATTAGTGGGTCACTAAACACAGCTTTAAGGAAAGGGGAATGGGGATATATATAGACCCTGCCTCTCAAATGGTAAAAATGTGAAATAATTTTCACACATATTTTTAAATCACCTTAATTTTATAGATATTTTTCTGTGTGAATCAGTATTTTCTCAAAACTATGTAAATACAATAATAAATTCAATCCTGCACCTGAAAAAAAAGAACCTTGGCAATAGAGCATTTTTACCAATGATAATAGATATATCATAAATAAAAGATTAATGAAATGAATCCAGGAATGTATTCAGAACCATTACATCATGACCCAGAAGGACTTACACAAGAAATTTGAGATAATCAAGGAATCTACTCACATTAACTGTGGTAATCTCTAGATGATGAGAAAATGCAATTTAATTTTTAAATTTTTGTTTTTTTATATTTTCTAATTTTACTGCAATGCATATGTACTGCTTCTATAATGAGAAAAGGTTCTAAAACTTAAAAAAAGACAATCTTGGAGAAGATTGATACAAAATGTATATCAGATAAAGGGTTAATATTCCAAATATATGAAGAATTTTTAAATATAGAAATAGAAGACCAGAAATTCTATAAAAATTGTTACAAAAGACATTTCTAAAAAGAGATGAAAATGTCACTTAAACATACTAAGATGTATTCAACTGAACTCATAAGAGAATTCCTTTTATTTATTTATTTAAAAAAACTTTTTGAAATAATCATATGGTTTTTATCTTTCAATTTGTTAATGTGGTATATTACATTGATTGATTTGTGGATATTAAAGAATCCTTGCATTCCTGGGATAAAGCCCACTTGGTCATGATGTATGATCTTTTTAATATGTTTTTGGATTCTGTTTGCTAGAATTTTGTTAAGGATTTTTGCATCTATGTTCATCAGTGATATTGACCTGTAGTTTTCTTTTTTTGTGGCATCTTTGTCTGGTTTTGGTATTAGGGTGATGGTGGCCTCATAGAATGAGTTTGGAAGTTTACCTTCTGCAATTTTCTGGAAGAGTTTGAGTAAGATAGGTGTTAGCTCTTTGCTAAATTTTTGGTAGAATTCAGCTGTGAAGCCTTCTGGTCCTGGGCTTTTGTCTGGAAGATTTCTGATTACAGTTTCGACTTCTGTGCTTGTGATGGGTCTGTTAAGATCTTCTATTTCTTCCTGGTTCAGTTTTGGAAAGTTATACTTTTCTAAGAATTTGTCCACTTCTTCCAAGTTGTCCATTTTATTGGCATAGAGCTGCTGGTAGTAATCTCTTATGATCCTTTGTATTTCAGTGTTGTCTGTTGTGATCTCTCCATTTTCATTTCTAATTTTGTTGATTTGGTTCTTCTCCCTTTGTTTCTTTTTTTTGTTTGTTTTTTAACTTTAATTTTAATTCAGTTTAACTTTTTTCTTTCATGGGTCATGCCTTTGGTGTTATATCTAAAATTTTACTTCAATACCCAAGGTTATATAGGTATTCTCCTATGTTATCTTACAGATGTCTTATCATTTGTTTTGCATGTAAGTCTATGATGTATTTTGTGTCAATTTTTGTGAAGGATGTAAGATTTTCATTTTCTTTGCGTATTGATGTCCAGTTGTTTCAGCACTTTTTGTTGAAAAAACTGTTTTTGCTCCATTGTATTACTTTTGCTCTTTTCTCAAAGATCAGTTGACTATAGTTATGTAGGTCTATTTCTGGGTTCTCTGTTTTTTTCCAGTTATATATTTTTCTGTTCTCTCACAAATACCACAGTTTCTAGATTGCTGCTGCTGCTGCTAAGTCACTTAAGAAAGTTGTGTCCGACTCTGTGTGACCCCATAGATGGCAGCCCACCAGGCTCCCCCGTCCCTGAGATTCTCCAGGCAAGAACACTGGAGTGGGTTACCATTTCCTTCTCCAATGCATGAAAGTGAAAGTGAAAGGGAAGTCGCTCAGTCATGTCTGACTCTTAGAGACCCCATGGACTGCAGCCCACCAGGCTCTTCCATCCATGGGATTTTCCAAGCAAGGGTACTTGAGTGGGTTGCCATGCCCTTCTCCATACTGTACCTTTAATACTAAGTCTAGAAGTCAGGTAGTGTTAGTCCTCCTATTTTGTTCTCCTTCAATATACTTTCAAATAGTCTGGGTCTTTTGTCTCTGAATATGAACTTTAGAATCAATTTGTTGATATCCACAATATAACATTGCAGTTTTGATTGATATTGCATTGAATCTACAAATCAAGTTGGAAAGAACTGACATCTTGACAATATTGAATCTTGAAAGACTGATCATGGCATATCTCTTCATTTATTTTGTGCTTCTTTGATTCATTCATCAGAGTTTTGTAGCTTTCTTCATATAGATCTTATACATATTTTGTTAGACTGGTAAGACTAAGTATTTCTCTTTAAGGGATGCTAATGTAAATGGCGATCTTCTCTGGTGGCTCAGGCAGTAAAAATCTGCCTGCAATGCAGGAGACTTGGGTTCAATCCCTGGGTCAGAAAGATCCCCTGGAGAAGGGAATGGCAACCCACTCCAGTATTCTTGCCTGGAGAATTCCATGAACAGAGGAGCCTGGTGGACCACAGTCCATGGGGTCACAAAGAGCCCCTTGGACTGGAAGTGTTGTACTGTGCTTAGTCGCTCAGTCATGTCCGACTCTTTGCGACCCCATGGACTGTAGCCTGCCAGGCTCCTCTGTCCATGGAATTCTCCAGGCAAGAATACTAGAGTGGGTTGTCATGCCCTTCTCCAGGGGATCTTTCCAACCCAGGGATGGAACCCAGGTCTCCTGCATTGCAGGTGGATTCTTTGCCATCTGAGCCACCAGGGAAGCCCAAGAATACTGGAGTGGGTAGCCTATCCCTTCTCCAGGGGAACTTCCCAACCCAGGAATCGAACCAGGGTCTCCTGCATTGCAGGCGGATTCTTTACCAGCTGAGCTACCAAGGAAGCCTTGGACTGCAAGTAGATCAAACTAATCAATCCTAAAGGAAATCAACCCTGAATATTCACTGAAAGGACTGATGCTAAAACTGAAGCTCCAATACTTTGGCCACCTGATGCAAAGAGCCGACTCACTGGAAAAGACCCTGATGCTGGGAAAGATTGAAGGCAAAAGGAGAAGAGGGCAGCAGAGGATGAGAGATGGTTAGATAGCATCACCAACTCAATGGACATGAATTTGAACAAACTCAGGGAGATAGTGAAGGACAGGGAAACCTGGTGTGCTGCAGTCCATAGGGTTGCAAAGAGTCAGACACGACTTAGTGACTGAACAACAACAATGTAAATGGTGGGGCTTCCCTGGTGTCTCAGTGGTCAAGAGTCTGCCTGCAGTGCAGAAGAGGCAGGAGACATAGGTTCAATCCTTGAATCAGGAAGATCCCCTGGAGAAGGAAATGGCAGTCCACTCCAGTATTCTTGCCTGGGAAATCCCATGGACAGAGGAGCCTTGTGGGCTGTAGTCCATGGGGTCACAAAGAGTCAGACATGACTTACCACGAAACAACAACAGAATCAGAATCACCTGCTCAGTTGTGTCTTACTCTCTGTGACCCTCCAGACTCCTCTGTCCATGGGATTCTTCAGGCAAGAATATTGGAGTGGGTTGCCAAACAACGATGTAAATGGTATTGTTTTTCACTTTCAAATTCATCTTGTTCATTGCTGTTATATAGGAAAGCATTTGACTTTTGTACATCAATCTCATATTCTGCAACTTTGCTATAATTGCTTATTAGTTTCAGAGGTCTGTGGGGTTTCTTTGTGTGTTTTGTTATTGTGGTGGTGGCCGATTCTTTGGAATTTTCTACATACATGATCATGTCATCTATGAAAAAAAGACAGTTTATTTCCTTCCCCAATCTGTTTACCTTTTATTTTCTTCTCTTGTTTTATTGCATTAGCTAGAACCCCCAGTACAATGTTGAAAAGGAGTGGTGAGATGGGACATCTCACCTTTGCCTTTTATTTGATCTTAGTGGCAAAGGTTCAAATTTCTCTCCATTAAGTATGATAATAGCTGTGTCCACAAGACATTCTTTATCAAGTTGAGGAAGTTCCCCTTATTCTGAATTTACTAAGAGTTTTTTTATCAAGAATGGGTAACAGGAGACTTTTCTGGTGGTCCAACGGCTAAGACTTCATGCTCCCAGTGCAGGGGGCCCAGGTTTGATCCCTGGTCAGGGAACTAGGTCCCACATGCTGCAACTAAGAGTTCACATGCCACAACTAAAGATCCCACATGCTGCAACAAAGATTGAAGATCTCGAGTGCTGCAATTAAGACCTGGCACAGTCAAATAAATAAATTTTTAAAAGAGGATGGATAATGGATGTTGTCAGATGCTTTTCCTGCATCTATTGATATGATCAAATGGTTTTTTAGCCTATTAAAGTGATGGATTTATATTAATTGATTTTGAGCCAGCCTTGCATACCTGGAATAAATGCCACTTGGTTGTGGTATATAATTCTTTTTATATATTGTTGGATTTGATTTGCTAATATTTTCTTGAGGATTTTTGCATCTATGTTCATGAGAGATATTGGTCTATAATATCCTTTTCTTATAATATCTTTGCCTGGTTTTGATATTAAAGTAATGCTGGCCTCATACAATGAGTTACAAAGTAGTCCCTTTGCTTCTATCCTCTGAAAGAGATTGTTCAAAACTGGTATAGTTTCTTCCCTAAATGTTTGGCAGAATTCACCAGTGAACTATCTGGGCCTGGTGCTGTTTTGGAAACTTATTAATTATTGATTCAATTTCTTTATAAGCTATAGGCTTATTCAGATCATCTATTCCTTCTTATGTGAATTTTGGCAAATTGTGGTTTTCAAGGAATTGGTTCATTTCATCTAGATTATCCAATTTTGAGCATAGGGTTATTCTTAGTATTCCTTTATTATCCTTTTAATGTCCATGAGGGACTGTCATGCTTAGTAACTTGTTCTTCTCCTACAAGGGCGTCCTCTTTCTTTTTTTCTTATTTAGGTTTGCTTGAGGCTTATTGATTTTATTGATCTTTTCAAAGGACCAGTTGTTAGTTTCATTGACTTTCTCTTTGGATTTCCTGTTTGCAATTTCACTGATTTCTGCTCTAATTATAATATTGTTGATGTTATATGGAGCCAGGTTTCTCACTGAGAAAGAAGGGACATTACAAATGTGGAATGAGTTAGGCAAGAAAAAAGAACCCTGTGGGGATGTAGTGGAATTGAAGGTGTTAGCATGTAGTCATGATTTCTAAAATAGATCTACGGGACTTCCCCAGAGGTTCAGTGGTTAAGACTCTACACTTCCAATGCAGGGGTGAGGATTCAGTCCCTGGTCAGGGAACTAAGATCCCACCTGTCTCTTGGTACAGCCAAGAAAGAAGAAAAAAATGCACATCTATGCATATGTGCATATATATGTATCTGTGTATATGCATATTAATATTTCCTACTACTAAACACTGAAAGAATTTAGAAGCAAAGGCACACCAGTTGCAAAGAGCAGACCTAACAGCCTCATCTTTGTCTCCAATAAATTTTCCCATTACAGGTAACCAGGGATCTTTGGGAAAATGGCTGATTTCAGGGTTTGAGCAGGCCATATACAAGATGAGTGTGAAATATTTTTTGCCAGAAAATAAGGCATATATGACTTTCTCCTCTCAATTATATGAAAATTGCATTCATCATGACTCTTTACATTCAAATACTTCAGAGTGTATTTCCCCAAAACAGGAATATTATCTGACATAATCACAGTACAGTTATCAACTTTAAAAAAATTAATATCAATGCAACATCTAATCTACCATCTGAATTTCAATTCTGTAAATTAACACAATGATGTTTTTTTATCTTTGTAACCATAATTTCCCTCCCATACAATATCTAGTCTAGGATCAGGTGGTGTATTTCTTTGTCATGTCTCTAGACTCTTTCAGCCTGGAACATTCTCATTTTTCTTTCTTTTTTTGTGTGACATTGAATTGTTTTGGAATATGATCTCTCCCTCCTCACTTTTTAGAAATAAAACATTCTTTATTTGGGGTTTATCAGATATTTTCTCCTAATTGAGTTCAAGTTATGCATACTTTGCTGAAATACTACATAAGTGAATACTACATGTGTTCAGAGTATTGCATCTAGAGGAACACAATGTTCATCTGACACTCAGTGGTGATGTTAATTATGATCAACTGGTTTAACTGCTGTCTGATTTCCACACAAGTGGTTCTTCCCTTGCAACTGATAAACATTCTGCAGAGAAATCCTTTAAGACCATGCATATGGGAGAAGGAAATGGCAACCCACTCCAGTATTCTTTGCCTGGAAAAGTCCATGGACAGAGGAGCCTGGCGGGCTGCAGTCCATGGGGTTACATGACTGAGCATGTGTGCATGAGGGTGGAGGGAGATGGGTTGGTAGCAATAAAGTGGTAGAACTAAAAAAAAAAAAGACCATGCATATGTCTTGTTTGTCTTGAAAAGTACCCACCCCTAAATTTAGCATCCACTGATGATTCTTACATGACAAGGCTTTATAATAGCACATACAATATCTATAAATACATTTATATGTAACCATCTGTATTTATATTAAACAGAAATTATTATTGATGTTGCCAGCTCTAATTCCATTATCATATGACATAGGTCATTCTAAAATACTCCACCTGATTATCTGTAAATTTTCACTCCAATAGTGAGAAATCTGGTTCCCACCATTTGCCATCTATTCACTTAACTGTTCATTTTCAGATACATGTATATCACTTTCAGAATTGTTAACCCATTCTTGATAGGAAAAAACTTATTTTCTACAGTGCAGAACATATGTGCAGTCCATTTTGCCTTTAATCTTGTTGCAAGTGAAAGGAAAAAAAGAGGAATGAGTTTTTCTTTAAGGAATGAGTTTTTCTTTCTTTTCTTTCCCTTTCCTGAGAACAAAGAAGAAGAAGAAAACATTTAACAGGCCTGATAGCTCCTAGTTTTACTTTAACTGTTACTAATCTGTAGTGTCTATAACTAGAAGGCAACCTATCACCCTCTAACACTATGTAAATTACATCCTGCATCTATCGCCCTCTAACTGCATGAGTTACATCCTGCACCTGTTACCCTTTAACTCTATGATAATTACATCCTGTACCTTCACTGTGCTCCCTTTGCAGACCACCCTTCATATACTTTGTATTTCAGAAAGAAGGCCACAGTACAAAAAACAGAGACAAATGGACTCAATTACTGGGCTATGTGATGCCAGCTATGACTGTTTCGAAACAAAGCAAGAAGAAGAATGCAAGACCTTCATTACTTTCAGCCTTATCATTTACCCTAAGACCTCAATATCCAGGCCATATGAAGTCTCTTGGTTCCCCTATGAAGAGGGGCACAGTTCTTGAGCCACTATCCTGCTGTGTTCTCGCATCAGCCAGCTGAAGTTTAAAGCCATCTTTCTATTTCCTCCAAACACTGTCTCTGTATTTTTTTATTCGGCTTCAGTGAGCAGGCAAAGTTAAGATTTTGGCGGTAACAGTCTTACAGACACCATTAAGTTTCAAAGTTATTTAGGTTAGCACCTCTTCTCCCACCCCCTCCCCCACAGAGAAGTTATTTCATACACTTGTAATAGAGTTAGATTCTCTTGTCACAGTCTTCATTCTTTGGGGCATTTACGGAATTTATAAGTGATTTTTATTTTTATTTATTTGGCTGTGACAGGTCTTAGTTGCAGGATGCAGGATCTCATTCTCTGAACAGGGATTGAATGCACCCTGCATTGGAAGTGCACAGTCCTAACCACTGGACCACCAGGGAAATCCCTATAAGTGATTTTTAAAATTTGCATCCATTCAGGTTGACTCTTCACATTGTAAATCTCTGTTGGTTTTGGCAAAAGCCTAACGTCATTATCCACAATTACAGTATCACACAGAATAGATTTACAGTCCTAAAAGTCCTTGTACTCCATTTATTAATTTCTCCTCATTCCCTATGAATTCCAGACAACCATTGTTCTTTTTACTGTCTTTATAGTTTGTCTTTTTTCAAAAAGTCATGTACTTGTAATTACACAGCATGTAAATTTACAGACTGGCCTTTTAAACTCAGAAATATCTGTTTAAGATTCCTCCATATTTTTAACAACTTGATAGCTCATTTGTTTTTATCACTGAATAATTTTCCATATATGGAATTTGTTTATCCATTCTTTTATTGAAATGCCTCATGGTTGCTTCATAATTTTGGCAATTATGAATAAAGCTGATATAAATATCCATGTGTAGGTTCTCGTGTGGACGTAAGTTTTCAACTCATTTGGGTAAATACCAAAAACATGATTACTGGATCATATGGTAAGAGTATGTTTAGTTTTGTAAGAAACCACCAAACTGTCTTCCAAAGTGGCTGTACCACTTTGCATTCCTAGCAGCAATAAATGAGAGTTATTGTTGTTTCATATACTTGCAAGCATTTGGTATTGTCTTTTTAATTTTTTAAAATAAGCATTTGCTCACTAGATTTTGAAGGTCAAGGAAATTCCTCAGGATAATTGAATTTTTGCTTTGAAGTTATTCTCAGTCTCCCAACACCCAAGGAGGTAAAGATAAGAATTCTCCTAGTGCTACTAACCTTTAATTAATTCCTTGTGTGTGCTCAATCGCTCAGTTGCGTCCGACTCTTCGCGATTCCATGGACTGCAGCCCGCCAGACTCCTCTGTCCATGGAATTTTCCAGGCAAGAATACTGGAGTGGGTTGCCATTTCTTCCTCCAAGGGATCTTCTTGACCCAGGGATCGAACTCGTGTCTCCTGTATCTCCTGCATTGGCAGGTGGATTCTTTACCACTGAGCCACCTGGGAAGCCAAATTAATTCCTTGTAACCGTCATTTAAACCTGTTATGATTTGTTTCAAATGCTTGTGCATCAATGTTCAAGTAGAATACTGATTTAATAAATGCCATTTGATGTAAATGATTTAAAAGACATCATAAAAAGTTAAAAGGCAAGACACACACAGAGATATTAAAGGTTTCTAAAATCACAGAATAAGGTTATTCACAGAATATATAAAGGTTGACAACAGGGGAGTTCCCTGGTGGTCCAGGGGCTAAGACTTCAAGCTCCCGATGCAAGGGACCCGGATTCAACTCTTTTTCAGGAATTAGATCCCACATGCCACAACTAGAGATTTTGCATGCTGTGACTAGAGATCCTGCATGCAACAACTAAAAAAAAAGTTCCATATGCCACAACAAAGATTGAAGATCCTGTGTGCTGCATCTAAGATCCAGCACAGCCAAATTAATTAATTAATTAATTTTAAAAAAGAGTGGCAACAAATCAACATGACATACAGTCCAATAGAAAAATGATCCAAGGATGTAATTTGGTACTTCATAGAAGAAGAACCCAACTGGACAAGAAACATAATAAAACTATTCAACCTTGCTAGCAATCAGGTAAATGCATATTAAAACAATTGCTCATTTTACAGTTATCATTGAAAGAAATCAAAGTCTGATAACATCAAGTGTGTTGACAATGTTGGGAAGTAGGAACTCACACACTTCTGTGGGAGTGTAAATTGGTTCAACTACTTTAGAGAGTCATTCAGAAACTCCTGATAAGCATTCCCTAAGACTCAGCAATTACACCTCTAGAGGTTAGCACTCCTTAAGACTCAGTGATTAGAATTGGAGGAGTGTACATATAATCTCTAGATTATAGACAGGGGATGCCACTGTGTAAAAGTGAGGAATGCAAACAAGTCACTAGGTAATTAAAACACAGTGTGATCAATTCTAAGATGAAAGCAGTGCAAGATGCCACTGGAGTATTCAAGAGGAAAAATCTAATGAGTTTATAAGTGAGAAAATTGAGACTTAGGTTAACTAACTTAATGCTTAAGTTCACATAGCTGGAAAGAGTTGAAGGAAGGAATTCCACTCAAATTTTCCAACTCCAGATATCTCACATGATTAACTAGCATGCTTATTATCACCCATCCATTAAAAGCCTTCCCTATTTAAAATGTTTGTCACAACCTTAACTTGTTCTTAGCCTTATACTCTCTGCATTTACCCAAGTGTGATTTCTTCTTGACTGAAATCAGTTAGTAGAAGGTGTTTTCATCCTACCTTACTATGACTAGATTCACCATTCTCTTGATGTGTTCAAAGGGTTTCCATACAGAGGAGCACAGGATCTAATGACGCCATAATGTCTACTTTCTATAGCAGAGATTCATTTCATTTGAGGATTTTAAAATTTATATATGTATATATATGCTATTTTAAAAAATTTTAATTATCATTTAAAAAAATTTTTGGCTGTGTGCTATGTGAGGTCTTAGTTCCCTGACCATGGATTGAACTCTCACCCAGTTCATTGGAAGCACGGATTCTTAACCACTGGACCTCCAGGGAAGCCCTGAAAATTTTTATATATTAAGGGAGTATTACAAATATGGCAGGTATTATAACAAATATATTTGGATCTCAATTCTGGGAGTCTACATGGGATTCTCCAGGGAAGAATGGCTCTTTTTATTTTGACAAAGTATGCACGAGTGTTGTGCTCAGTTGTGTCCGACTCTTTTGTGACCCTGTGGACTGTAGCCTGCCAGGCTCCTCTGTCCATGGGATTTTCCAGGCAAGAATACTGGAGTGTGTTGCCATTTCCTTCTCCAGGAGATCTTCCTGACCCAGGGATCAAACTCGCATCTCTTGCATTGGCAGACAGGTTCTTTACTACTGAGCCACCTGGGAAGGCCTTTGACAAAGTATACTTTCCAACAAAACATGTAGCTTTGGAGGACACACATAGTGCTCTTGATAGAAATAAGGACTCGTCACTGGCCATCTACTGCAAGCCATACTATCCCTGTAGATCTGTAGGGAGACACAGGTCTTCAGCAAATCATCTCCAAATCTAAAACTCTAGTAATCGCTGTGTGCTAAGTCGCTTCAGTTATGTCTGACTCTGTGTGACCCTATGACTGTAGCCCACCAGGCTCCTCTGTCCATGGGATCTTCCAGGCAAGAATACTGGAGTGAATAGCTATTCCCTTCTCCAGGGGATATTTCTGACCCAGGGATCGAACTGGTGTGCCTTACATCTAACCTGGCAGGTGGGTTCTTTACCACTAGAGCCCCCTGGCAGTTTATTCCTAATTGAGTGTTAGCCACTCAGTCCCGTCTGACTCTTTGTGACCCCATGGACTGTAGCCTGCCAGGCTCCTCTGTCCACGGGATTTCCTAGGCAAGAATCCTGGAGTGGGTTGCCATTCTCTTCTCCAGATTATATTCCTAATTGAAGTGAAGTGAAGTGAAAGTCGCTCAGTCATGTCTGACTCTTTGCAACCCCATGGACTATATGTCCATGGAGTTCTCCAGGTCAGAATACTGAGTAGCTATTCCCTTCTCCAGGGGATTTTCCCAACCCAAGGATTGAACCGGGGTCTCCTGCATTGCAGGTGGATTCTTTACCAACTGAGCTATCAGGGAAGTCCTGCTGAGCCACGTGTGTCATCGCTCAGTCATGTCCAACTCTTTGTGACCCCATGGACTGTAGCCAACCAGGCTCCTCCATCCATGGGATTTTCTAGGCAAGAGTACTGGAGTGGGTTGCCATTTCCTTCTCCAGGGGATCTTCCCGACCCAGGGATCGAACCCCAGTCTCCCGCATTGCAGGCAGACACTTTACCCTCTAAGCCACCAGGGAAGCCCCTAAGGGCCAAGCCACAAGGGAAATCCAATTTGGCGTTCCTCGTTAAGTAAGTAAGTAAGTGTTAGTCACTCAGTCGTGCCCGACTCTTTGCAACCCCATGGACTGCAGCTCATCAGGCTCCTCTGTCCATGAGATTTTCTAGGCAAGAATACTGGAGTGGGTTGCCATTACCTTCTCCAGGGGATCTTCCCAACTCAGGGACTGAACCCAGGTCTCCTACACTGCAGGCAGATTCTTTATTGACTGAGCTACAAAGCGTTCCTCATTCAGTTCAGTTCAGTCACTCAGTCGTGTCTGACTCTTTGCAACCCCATGAACTGCAGCACGCCAGGCCTCCCTGTCCATCACCAACTCCCAGAGTCCACCCAAACCCATGTCCATTGAGTCAGTGATGCCATCCAACCATCTCATCCTCTGTCATCCCCTTCTCCTCCTGCCCTCAATCTTTCCCAGCATCAAGGTCTTTTCAAATGAGTCAGCTCTTCGCATCAGGTGGCCAAAGTATTGGAGTTTCAGCTTCAACATCAGTCCTTCCAATGAACACCCAGGATTGATCTCCTTTAGGATGGACTGGTTTGATCTCCTTGCAGTCCAAGGAACTCTCAAGAGTTTTCTCCAACACCACAGTTCAAAAGCATCAATTCTTCGGTGCTCAGCTTTCCTTATAGTCTAACTCTCACTCTCATCAGGAACTCTGTCTATCAGATCTAGTCCCTTAAATCTATTTCTCACTTCCACTGTATAGTCATAAGGGATTTGATTTAGGTCATACCTGAATGGTCTAGTGGTTTTCTCCACTTTCTTCAGTTTAAGTCTGAATTTGGCAATAAGTTCATGATCTGAGCCACAGTCAGCTCCCGGTCTTGTTTTTGCTGACTGTATAGAGCTTCTCCATCTTTGGCTGCAAAGAATATAATCAATCTGATTTTGATGTTGACCATCTGGTGATGTCCATGTGTAGAGTCTTCTCTTGTGTTGTTGGAAGAGGGTGTTTGCTATGACCAGTGCGTTCTCTTGGCAGAACTCTATTAGCCTTTGCTCTGCTTCATTCCGTACTCCAAGGCCAAATTTGCCTGTTACTCCAGGTGTTTCTTGACTTCCTACTTTTGCATTCCAGTCCCCTATAATGAAAAGGACATCTTTTTTGGGTGTTAGTTCTAGAAGGTCTTGTAGGTCTTCATAGAACTGTTCAACTTCAGCTTCTTCAGCGTTACTGGTTGGGGCATAGACTTGGATTACCGTGATATTGAATGGTTTGCCTTGGAAACGAACAGAGATCATTCTGTCGTTTTTGAGATTGCATCCAAGTACTGCATTTTGGACTGTTTTGTTGACTACTCCATTTCTTCTAAGGGATTCCTGCCCACAGTAGTAGATATAATGGTCACCCGAGTTAAATTCACCCATTTCAGGCCATCTTAGTTCACTCATTCCTAGAATGTCGACATTCACTCTTGCCATCTCCTGTTTGACCACTTCCAATTTGCCTTGATTCATGGACCTAACATTCCAGGTTCCTATGCAATATTGCTCTTTACAGCATCAAACCCTGCTTCCATCACCAGTCCCATTCACAACTGGGTGTTGTTTTTGCTTTGGCTCCATCCCTTCATTCTTTCTGGAGTTATTTCTCCACTGATCTCCAGTAGCATATTGGGCACCTACCGACCTGGGGAGTTCATCTTTCAGTGTCCTATCTTTTTGCCTTTTCATACTGTTCATGGGGTTCTCAAGGCAAGAATACTGAAGTGGTTTGCCATTCCCTTCTCCAGTGGACCACATTCTGTCAGACCTCTCCACCATGACCTGACCGTCTTGGGTGGCCCCACACGGCATGGCTTAGTTTCATTGAGTTAGACAAGGCTGTGGTCCATGTGATCAGATTGGCTAGTTTTCTGTGATTATGGTTTCAGTGTGTCTGCCCTCTGATGCCCTCTCGCAACACCTACCGTCTTACTTGGGTTTCTCTTACCTTGGACGTGGGGTATCTCTTCACGGCTGCTCCAGCAAAGCACAGCCGTCTGCTCCTTACCTCGGGCGGGAGGTAGCTCCTCTTAGCTGTGGTAGTGCTCCGTTGCAGTCGCCGCGCTCCTCATTGGCATGACTTAAATGTCACATCCGAGCTTCTTTACCACTAGATGGCGTTAGTGGTAAAGAACCCGCCTGCCAATGAAGGAAACATGGGGGTTTGATCCCTGGGTCAGGAAGATCCCCTGGCAACAGCATGGCAACCCACTCTAGTATTGTTGCCTGGAGAATCCCATGGACAGAGGAGTCTGGCGGGCTACAGTTCATAGGGTCACACAGAGTCGGACATGACTGAAGCAACTTAGCATGCATGCACACACGCATTCAAATGTCGTGTCCAGATGCCAGTTATGATGACATATTTCTAGCACTTGTTTCATCCCTATCGTACCCACCTGGATCACTCGATTATTTTGTGAATCTTTCATCCTGATTTATCTTTCAGTTTCCCATTTAAAAATCCATGAATCAATAGACAAGAGGTGTTCATTAATTTTAGTTGTGTTTTCTTTTCTGTATGTCACTGATGTTCAACTCATTGAGCCACTGAGTTATTGAAATTTGTGCTCAAACTTATTTGGTCAAAAAACATAGTCATGCAGGATTCCATCTCATCTGACACAGAAATTACAGAGATGATTCCTGAGTGACTGTGACAAGCCTACATGGGAGGCCAAGGAAGGTGAGTGAGAAATGATGAGTGACTGTGGGTTCAGGGAAAAGAGAAATAAGTTTTGAAAATTCCATTTCAGAAACTGGTAATTCAGGGGTGGGTGTCGTTTTTAAATCCTGTTTAAGATTTGCTTGTTTTTTTTTTTTTTTTTTTTGGCCAGAATATGAGTGCCTTTGGAAAAAGGATTTCTAAGGGATAAATAGATTCCTTAAGGCAGCAGTCTCTGACCTTTTTGGCACCAGGGACTGGTTTCTTGAAAGGCAAATTTTTCCACAGATCAGAAGGTGGCCAGATGGTTTTGGGATGATTTGAGTGTATTACATTTCTTGTTCACTTTATTTCTATTATTATTATAACAGCATCACCTCAAATCATCAGCCATGAGATCCTAGAGATTGGGGACCTCTTAAGGTGTATGATCGGAAGAACACTCAATACTTGCAATGCAGAGCATGTTGTCTCTATTTCATTTGATTGTGTGCATGTGTGTCTGTGTGTGCTCAGTTGTGATCAACTCTTTGTGACCCATGGACCCCGCCAGGCTCCTCTGTCCATGGAATTCTCCAGGCAAGAATACTGGAGTGGGTTGCCATTTCCTTCTCTAGGAGATCTTCCTGACCCAGGGATTGAACCTGTGTCTCCTGCATTGGCAGGTAGATTCTTTACCACTGTGCCACCTGGGTAGCCCATTTCATTTGATTAGAACCAAGGAAAAAAGGCTCAATCAAGCCAGTGGCTGACTATCAGGATACATGGACTTCTCCAGAGGCTCAGCAGTAAAGAACCCGCCTGCCAGTGCAGGAGACACAGGAGATGCAGGTTTGATCCCTGGGTCGGGAAGATCCCCTGGAGAAGGAAAAATGGCAACCCACTCCAGTATTCTTGCCTGGAGAATTCCATGGAGAGAGGAGCCTAGTGGGCCACAGTCCATAGGGTCACAAATAGTTGGATACGACTGAGAATGCATACATAAGGAAGCATGCAGAGTCAGGATTCAAATCCCATTCTTTTGGGTGAGGTCTAGACTACAGAACCTGGATATTCTGCTCTTGAGTTCCCTATAGCTTTCTCAGATCCAAATCTGCTCTTCCTTTCCAGCATCCACTGTCTGAACCTATGACTCTTCCTTAAGAGTCTTTCACTTGACCCCATGGTTCCTTTGGAAACCTCTGTCTAGGTTTACCTTCTGTTCACAAAAGGAACTGACCTTGATGCGTGAACTGGTTTTGCTCCAAAGGCCTGCATAGCTGTGCAACTCCTCTGAAGGGACTGCAACCAGTTTCCCAGAGAAACTGTTTCTATTCAGTGTCTGAACGCCAACAAAAACTGGCAATTCAGTCTAAGATGTTCATGAGAGGCTGATTGAGTTGGTTAGCAGATAGGCACCCATGGGGATGGTTTGGGGAAGAGGTTGGGAACGTGGGCTTTGTGTGTCAATCCTGGATCTTCTTAACTTCTTTGAGACTCATTCTAAAAGTATAATAAGAATAATAGTACTACTTTCTGTATTTACTAAACAGATAAAGCACATTTCCCAGGGTCTGGCACATAAAAGATATGCAGAACTGTAGGGCATCGCTTATACTCATGCACAACTATGGCCATGAAACAAGAAGGACATCATTCAGAACAAGACTGCAGACTTTCTCTTCTTTCTTTCCACTTCATATTCATATTAAGAACCTACTTAGAATTCGGTCTCTTACATGCAACTAATTGTAGGTTGTTTTCCATCATTATTGTTTGTTTCAGTCTTGTTTCATGGAATTCAAGATGTTAGCTGTTCCTCAACTGTAACTCTTAAAATTGATCTCAAGTCCAATGAGAACAGCCTGTGGTGATGGCTTGTATGTGACCCAAACCAGCTCTCCTAGGTAATGGGGCACCCACCCTTCCACATGTTAACATCTTAGCCACTTTTACAGACAATGCCTCTACTCACTCCAATTTTAATAGGAATTCTGAAGCTGATCAAATCATAAAGCTATAGTTGGTAGGGGCATAGGGAAGTTGTGGATCACCTCAAGTTTTTTTTTTTTTTTTTCGGCCTTAGATTTTTTTTTTTCTTCCATTTATTTTTATTAGTTGGAGGCTAATTACTTTACACCATTACAGTAGTTTTTGTCATACATTGAAATGAATTAGCCATGGATTTACATGTATTCCCCATCCCGGTCCCCCCTCCCACCTCCCTCTCCACCCGATCCCTCTGGGTCTTCCCAGTGCACCAGGCCCGAGCACTTGTCTCATGCACCCAACCTGGGCTGGTGATCTGTTTCACCCTAGATAATATACATGTTTCAATTTTTGAACAATTGTTTTTTTATTTTTATTTTTTGAGAGAGAGCAATCTTTACATTGATATTCAAAGTGCATAAAATCCATAATTTTAACGTGTACAAGTTTTTTTTATCACTTTCACAATGCTGTGCAATCACTGTGCTGCATGCTCAGCCGCTTCAGTTGTGTCCAACTCTGTGCATCCCAATGGACTGTAGCCCACCAGGCTCCTCTGTCCATGGGATTCTCCAGGGAAGAATAGTGGAGTGGGTTCCTGTGTCCTTCTCCAGGGATCTTCCTGACCCAAGGATCGAACTTGTGTTTCTTATGTCTAACCTGCATTGGCAGATGGGTTCTTTACCACTAGCGCCACTGGGAAGCTTGTGCAATCATCGCTATTATCTGAATTCCTTCTTTTTTTTGGCTGTGCCACATGGCTTGCAGGATCTTAGTTCCCCAACCAGGGATTGAACCTGGGGCCACAGCAGTGAGAGCACCACCCCTAATCACTGGACTACCAGGAAATTCCCAGTACTATCTAATTCTAAAACATTACCATCACTCCAGAAAGAAACATCTTACCTCATTCCCAATTCTCTCCCCTCATTCTCTAGAAACCTTATGGATTTGCCTAGTCTGGACATTTTATATAAATAGAGATAATATATGACCTTTTGTATCTGGGTTCTTTCATTTAGCATAATATTTTTAAGTTTAATTCATGTTGTAGCATGCATCATTACCTCATTCATTTTTGTGGCTGAGTAATATTCCATTGTACAAATGTGCCATATTTTGTTAATCCATTTATCAGTTGATAGACATTTCAGTTGTTTTCGCTTTTTAGCTGTGAAGAATTAATTCTTTGTAAATGTAGTCCATTCTGCTCCTTCTGGCATTGGAAACATGGGCTGATATTTTCAAGGTTATCCTCTGTTGGAGGATGGGGATAAAACTAGAGCAAATTAAAACACCACAAAACATATTATTTTTACTGAGAATCAGCTGTTTTTCTTGAATAAGTACTCCCCATGTTGCTGAAAACCTACAGTCAGTTTCAAGATTTCCTAAAATGTCAGTTCTGATGGCTTTTGTCATTTTTACCATTATTTTTATGGAGTGGCAAAATTCTGGGTTTCCTTTTTTTTCTGATATCCCACATCAAGTGTTAAATAAGCAGTCCACATCTATCTGAAGATTTGATGACTGGACAAGTCAAAGAGATTAAGTTCTTTTGTTCTCAGGATGCAGATACACCAAGGTATCATAGCCTTTTTTACTGTGGGATTGGTAGTAAGTTCAGCTTCATTTCATGCTGGAAATCCAACTGATAAAAGCCTACAGAGAACAGCCTATTTCAGCTGGATGAAGCACTAGGAAAAGGATGACAAACATGACCAGTCTGAGAAGCCCCAGAGCTCAATTTTGAGCAGGAAGAAAGCAAGCCCGCAACTTTCTCCAGGACACAGGCTGCTGCTGGGATCTGGCTGACTCTGAGCCTCTGAGTAAACTGCTGAGTCATAAAGTTGGCTCCATTAATAAGTGAATTTAAAGCAAAGGACTGAGGATATATCATCAACTCAAACATGCAAAGGCACACAGCAACTCTGTGGGAATGATAAGGCATACATATTGGACCCAGACTCACATCAATAGTTTCTATAGAATGTATCTGGAACAAGCACTTGGCTGAGAATTTATAAAACTAAAAATATAGAGGGGATTTCTGGGGAATATACTGAGCTGAATTTATGGACCAGGGCCCTAAAGTTCTTCTTGGATTCTTTTTCAGGTTTTTTGAAAGGGAGTAAAGCAACTAGAAACTATAGGAAAACCCAGAAAGGTGTCCAAGTACACTGCATCATTTTGGGCAATGGGGGAACTGAACATGGGATTGATACTGGACCTGCAGTAATAAGAATATAACCCAGCAAACCACTCAACCTATAAGTGATGAGTATTCAGGTAGTTATCATAATGTAATGTTGGGTTTTGATTTTTAGTTATTATATAGGCTCAAACACATCTTTATTAATCAAAATAGGAACCATTACAATCAACACATTTTTGCCAATGAGAAATAAGTTTGTTTATTCCTGTAGCATAAAAATCATGCTTTGGGATTTGATGAACTCTTGGAAAGCATTTTCTGCCTCCTGCTGGTTGTGGAAGCATTTCCCTGCAAAAAGTTGTTGAGATGCTTGAAGAAGTGGTAGTTGGTTTTTTGTTTTTAAACTTTAGAATCAACACATAGACAAAGCATGGCAGACTTAACCTGGTAATAAAACAGAATATAATGTTAATTTTTCCAAGATGGTAAGCTGTTATGTATCAGAATGGTGAAAGTGAGGTAGGAACCTGGGTGCCAATATCTTTATTTCACAGAGTGGGAGATAATAGATCCTGTTGAGATAAAATTAGATAGGAAATTTCAAGTATATTATTTAGCTTACAAAGACCCAAAATAATAAAAAACTAAAATTAAGAACAGGGTTATTGACTTAAATCATCATCATTCACAGACTCAGAATGATATGATTGTAATATCATAATATGTAAAATTGATAAATTTTTTAAAATGAAGGAATAGATATACAGTTGATCCTCAAACAACATGGATTTGAACTGAACAGTTTCACTTTTATGTGGATTTTTTTTTCAGTAGTAAATACTACAGTATTACATGATCTTCAGTTAGTTGAATCCACAGATGTGGAACCACAGATATGGAGGAACCACATCTAGGGAGGGACAACCATAAGCTGGACATGGATTTTCAACTGTGTAGAGGGTCAGTGCCCCGGCCCCTGTATTATTCAAGGGTCAGTTGTAAAGTGGTAGCTACTTCCTCAATTATGAATAAATATGTGGAGGTAATGTATGCATATTTTTTAAATTAATAAAATGGAAAGGTTTACAATGAAAAACAGGCACCCATTTTAAGCCATTTCTTTACCTAGTGATATTTTGATAATTTATAAAATAATTTAAAAAATAAAATTAAAATAAGCAGTAGAGGAAAAATAGATTGTTGTATATTTACACAATATGATAGCTTATAGTAATGAGAATGGAAAACATATAACTGTATCCAAAACATGGATGACTTTTAGAAGCAACATTGAGCTGAAGAAGCCAGACGCAAAAAAGCACAACCTATATTATATCACTTTGATAAAGTACAAAAACGAGCAAAACCCATCTGAATTATTAGAAGCCAGGCAGGTGGTTACCCATGGGGCAGGTAGTGACAGAAGAAAGCACAAGGATTCTGTATGTGGGTTGTTCTAATTCCTCATTGGTTGTCAGTTAGCAAATATGTTGTCAATTGAGCCTACAGTAGTTAAGGCTTATTTTCATATTTATGTTATACTTTAGTAAAAGCTTAATCATCATCATCACCATAGTAACAGATAATACTGAAATGGTGTTTAATATGTACCAGTCACTGTTCTACATGATTCCACATTTACTAATTCGTATGGGTCTTTCTAGACATGTCCAATGGCACCCATTTTTACTCTAGCCATTCTCTTCACCTGGAATGCTTTTACCTTGATTTTCACTTTGCTGGTTCCTTCCCTCTAAGCCCACTTTCAACCACACTGCTTTATTTTAATGTATTACTTATCACTTATTACAACTTAAAATTTTTTCCCTTTTCATTTATTTGTTGATGGTTTGCTAGAATGTAAGAAGCTCCATGAATACAAGGATCTTCTCTTTGTTCTATACTTCCATATCTTCAGAGTCTAGAACAATGTCTAGTACCTAGTAGGTGCTCAATACACATCTACTGAATGACTATATAAGCAATCAGATTGCCTATCTAGTTCCTCTTAATCCATTCTCCATATTTGAGACAGAGTAGTCTATTTAAAGCATAGTGTTCTTTAAATAGTATTAAATGAAAAAATATTTTTATGTATTTGGCTGCACTGTGTCTTAGTTGTGGCATGCAAACTCTTAGTTGCAGCATGCAGGATCTAGTTCCCTGACCAGGGATCGAACCCTGGGCCCCCTGCATTGGGAGCATGGAGTGTTAGCCACTGGACCACCAGCGATGACCCTCTAAAGCATAATTTTGATCAAGATCATTTCCTTCTTAAAAACTTACAGTCACACTCTCACTGCTTTTAATGCTTACTCCCAAATCTTTGCTATGACTTCATTCATATTTATCTTTTGCTAACCTCTGAGGCCTCATCTTTCTTCATTCTTCTCAAGATAGATCTGCCATGCTGAACTAGTGTTACCATCCCTAAGACACTAACTTGCTCATCTTCAAGTTTGCCAGCCTGGTGCTCCTTCTGCCTGAAGTGTTCTCACCTTGCTTTTCCTCCTCCTTACCTGAGTAACTTCTCATCCTGATGGCTTTATTTTAGACATCACTGCCTCTGAGAAGCATCCATGACCCAGACAGAGTGGGAACTTCTAATTGCTTCCATTGAATTCTCACATGCCATACACACAGCACTCAGGTGGCCACAAGGAGTAGCTACACAGTTTCCTGTTCTACTGAAATCCTGGGGAGAGCTGTTCTAAGGCCAGATGCAGCTAGACAACTTGGGTCTGTGCTCTAGGAAAACGAATCAGGCCCCTGTTGCTATCCCTTTTTATAGAGCTGTGAGGGAGCAGTTTTGTCAGAAGAGCAAAAAGAGCTCAAGATCTGACACCAAATGATCTGAGCTTAGGTGTCAGTTTTCCTAGAAGCTGCTGGTAATGCCAGTTTCTCAATACCTGGAGGCCTTGGGGAAAGTTGAGGTCATCTGCAGTCCTTCTTGACGAGGAGAGAAGGATTCCAAATAACTCATCTTCAAGCAATCCTAAGAGGATTCCTAGTGTCATTCATCTCATCACTATTTTGGTAATTATCATACTGTATTAAAATCAAGGGTTTAGGGACTTTCCTGGTGGTCCAGTGGCTAAGACTCCATTCTCCCAAAGCAGGGGGCCTGCATTCATCAGGGAACTAGATCCCACATGCTGCAACTAAGAGTTTACATGCCACAACTAAGACCCAGCACAGCCAAATAAATGCATAATAAATAAAATAAATATATTTTTTAAATTGAGTGTTTACTTTGTCTTGCCAACTAGTCTGAGTGACTTTTGGGGCCAAGGTCTGTATTATTGACCATTATTGTCTTCAGCACCTAATGGGGTTTTACATAACTCTTTTCCTTTGAATGAACCAATGAATGAATGAAATACCCTCTAAAATTACACTTGGAAGGAAATTTCCTATGAACTTTTTAAATAGGCCCCATCTATTTACATGTATGTTACTCTCAGAGCCTTTTTTTTTTTCCCTGTCAGAGCCTTTAAAAGTATACTCTAGTGGTCGGAAAACTTAAGAGTCAAATGAGAAAATCTCAAAGCTGGCAGAACTCCGTGGTATTATCAAAATGGAGACTCATGTTCCTTTGATTCCCTTGTGTGCATGTGTGAGTGTGTGTGTGTGTGTGCATCCAACCATCATTTTTCACTGGCTTCAGTCATGGTCACAGAAAAGGGGAAAACACTTACTGGAACTTGAATTAAAACCATATCAGAAGGCTTACTAACTCTAAGCAGAGTCTCTGAAGGCATTAGGATAATATAAAACATTGGCATATGTAACACCAAAATCTCCCTTATGAATAAATATACAACTTTAAAAAACATCTCTAAGCTTTTTTGGAACACGTTGATATCTTTCTAGATGTTTGTTGGATAAATTATAAAGCCATAGCAACAGAGGAATTATTTATTTTAGTATAGCAGCAGATTTCTGAATGGTCCCTTCCTTATTACTGTGAAAACTCCAACCAGACCTATTTCCTCCTTCCTTCTGGGTGAAACAGAACCGCACATTCCCTTGTATGGAGGGAGTTCTTTCATCTGTATATTGCTTTGACTCCCATACAGTTTTCTCCTGACCCTGCTATAAACCTAAGAGTCCTCCAAGGACCTAACAGATAATTCAAGGGCTAATTGTGCTGAAGGAGGAAACACAGATCAACAATAATACTTGAAGTCTAACGAACTGTAGCAAGGAGTATCATGGAATTACTCAACAGGAGAAATAATATGTGAATATTAAGCCCCACCTGAAAGAAATGTCCCATTTGCAAATTGGCTAGTTGGACCTACTCAACTTCATATAAATCCATAGATTAAAAGGGACAAATTTATTTTGTTCTCTCTTCAGAAAGAATTAGACATATTTTCAGTTGTGTTTAGTGTGGAGAAACACTAAGTTAAAAGTAATGAAAAACTTCAACTGAATATTTTTTAAAACTTATTATTCCATGAACTCAATTGCTTCTAAACTCAAAAGTCAGTCAAAGGAACTTCATTGTTTTTAAGTGTCTGACGACACTGTTCTCTTCACTTGGAGAGATTTTGCCTTCATTAGTCAGATTGCCTTCCCATTGGAAAAGGGCTGATTTCTACAATATCTATCTTAATATAAACCCACCAAAATAGCTTATAGTTTGTGAATATTTTCTGTGCAATATTTTCTGAAAATTTTCTGAGCAATCTTAAAGTATTGCTCCTTAGAACATGATTCATTAAATATCTAAATATGTCACCTGCAGACACCTGCAGAAAATATCAAAATACATCAAGACTAGTACATGAGTGGGTATTTGTCTTGACACATGTATGTACACCTGCCATTGAATTGGAGTTACACAATGTGGTAAGAAGCAGAAATCTCTTACTCTCAGATATTTGTAACAGGAGGTTACCAAGAGTAAATTACCCTCATCAAAATGTTAGCGATTAGTCATACTTGATCTGGGTCTTTGTGAAGAGTATTTCACAGCAAGAAACAGAGTACTTAAGCACGACAGGGACTATTCTCTTTCAGCACAAAAGTTAGCTTACATTCATCTCTTTCAAACTAAACCTTGGTTGGAAAGGCAGAATTCTGCAGGGAGAGGCCACCAATTTCTAACTTTTACCACTGAGAAATGATAATGAACCATTCTTTTTCTTTACCTTGCTGTACACAATGTTTGGGCTTCCCCAGTGGCTCAAGATTCCACCTGCCAATTCAGGAGACACAGGAGATACAGGTTTGATCCCTGGGTCAGGAAGATCCCCTGGAGGAGGAAATGGCAACCCACTCCAGTATTCTTGCCTGGAAAATTCCATGGACAGAGGAGCCTGACGGGCTACAGTCCATGGGGTCGCAAAGAGTCAGACATGACTTAGCACCTGAGCACACAGGCATGCACATAATGTTTAGGAGCTTTCCTTATATAACTTACCTAGAAGTAGTCAGTATAAACTAAGATATCTGACCTGGTAGGTACATGTATGTTTATATTTTTAAACAAATAGAATTTCAGTAAAGTCAATTTTTCTAATCACCAGAGAACCTTAAAACATCAAAATGAAATAAATATTCTCTTTTCTGGTTTACAAGACAGGCAACTTATTGTAATGATTCCATGTTTACCCTGTCCATCTGTGTACAATGATTATTTAGAAATAGAAATCACAGCCAAACAAATACCTAAGTGACAGAGATCGCATTTGGGGTTTGAAAAGTTGTTTGCCCTAATGAGCCTAGTGTTCCTTGGGAATAATTTGGCACCTGAAACTCTTTTATACCACACTTTATAGGGTGTATAATTTCAAGTACAACTAGTCACAATTTTTTGTGTGTATCTTACAGCAATTTTTCAGAGCTGTTTTTTTGCTTTTTCCTACAGCAGGAGAATGCAGTCCAATAACACATGGTATTTATAAGGTAACTTTCTCTTTCCCCAGTGGACACGGTTCTTTTCTGACTTTGTACTCTTCTTTTCTCCACTTACTCTATAACCTTCTCTAATCTTTCCACAATTTCTCTATGTAATAGTAACACCTTATGTGTGCGTGTGTGTGCTAAGTTGCTTCAGACATGTCTGACTTTTTGCATTACCCTATGGACTGTAACTCACCAGGCTCCTCTGTCCATGAGATTCTCCAGGCAAGAACACTGGAGTGGGTTGCCTTGCCTTCCTCCAGGGATCTTCCTGACCTAGGAATCCAACGTCTGTCTCCTGTGGCTCTTTCATTGCAGGTGGATTCTTTACTACTAGCCCTACCTGGGAAGCCCAGTAACCACCTTACAACAATTTGGACCTAGAATTGTCCCCCTTAAGCTCCTCTTGGCTACTTTTCAAGCACACAGTGAACAGTTCAATTTAGTTCAGTTGCTCAGTTGTGTCTGACTCTTTGTGACCCCATGGACTGTAGCACATCCAGCCTCCCTGTCCATCACCAACTCCTGGAGTTTACTCAAACTCATGTCCATTGAGTCGGTGATGCCATCCAACCATCTCATCCTCTGTTGTCCCCTTCTCCTCCCACCTTCAATATTTCCCAGCATCAGAGTCAGTTCTTCACATCAGATGACTAAAGTATTGGAGTTTCAATTTCAGCATCAGTCCTTCCAATGATATTCAAGACGGATTTCCTTTAAGATAGATTGGTTGGTTCTCCTTGCAATCCAAAGGACTCTCAAGAGTCTTCTCCAACACCACAGTTCAAAAGCATCAATTCTTTGGCACTCAGCTTTCTTTATAGTCCAACTCTCACATCCATACATGACTACTGGAAAAACCATAGCTTTTGACTACATGGACCTTTGTTGGCAAAGTAATGTCTCTGCTTTTTAATATGCTGTCTAGGTTGGTCATAGCTTTTCTTCCAAGGAGTGATTTTGGAGACCAAAAAAAAAAAAAACCAAAAACCCACAAATAAAGTCAGCCACTGTTTCCACTGTTTCCCCATCTATTTGCCATGAAATGATGAAACTGGATGCCATAATCTTAGTTTTCTGAATGTTGAGCTTTAAGCCAACTTTTTCACTCTCTTCTTTCACTTTCATCAAGAGGCTCTTTAGTTCTTCTTCACTTTCTGCCATAAGGGTGGTGTCATCTGCATATCTGAGGTTACTGGTATTTCTCCCAGCAATCTTGATTCCAGTTTGTGCTTCATCCAGTCCAGCATTTCTCATGATGTACTCTGCATATAAGTTAAATAAGCAGGGTGACAGTATACAGCCTTGACGTACTCCTTTCCCGATTTGGAACCAGTCTGTTGTTCCATGTCCAGTTCTAACTGTTGCTTCTTGACCTGCATACAGATTTCTCAGGAGGCAGGTCAGGTGGTCTGGTATTCCCATCTCTTTAAGAATTTTCCACAGTTTGTTGTGATCCACACAGTCAAAGGCTTTGGCATAGTCAATAAAGCAGAAGTAGATGTTTTTCTGGAACTCTCTTGCTTTTTCGATGATCCAATGGATGTTGGCAATTTGATCTCTGGTTCCTCTGCCTTTTCTAAATCCAACTTGAACATCTGGAAGTTCTTGGTTCATGTACTGTTGAAGCCTGGCTTGGAGAATTTTGAACATTACTTTGCTAGCATGTGAGATGAGTGCAATTGTGTGGTAGTTTGAGCATTCTTTGGCATTGCCTTTCTTTGGGATTGGAATGAAAACTGACCTTTTCCAGTCCTGTGGCCACTGCTGAGTTTTCTAAATTTGCTGGCATATTGAGTGTAGCACTTTCACAGCATCACCATTTAGGATTTGAAATAGTTCAACTGGAATTCCATCACCTCCACTAGCTTTGTTCATAGTGATGCTTCCTAAGGCTCACTTGACTTCGCATTTCAGGATGTCTGAAATGCATCCTAGGTGAGTGATCACACCATCGTGATTATCTGGGTTGTGAAGATCTTTTTTGTATAGTTCTTCTGTGTATTCTTGCCACCTCTTCTTAATATCTTCTGCTTCTGTTAGGTCCATATCATTTCTGTCCTTTATTGTGCCCATCTTTGCATGAAATGTTCCCTTGGTATCTCTAATTTTCTTGAAGAGATCTCTAGTCTTTCCCATTCTATTGTTTTCCTCTATTTCTTTGCATTGATCACTGAGGAAGGCTTTCTTATCTCTCCTTGCTATTCTTTGGAACTCTGCATTCAAATGGGTATATCTTTCCTTTTCTCCTTTGCCTTTCACTTCTCTTCTTTTCATAGCTATTTGTAAGCCTTCAGACAACCATTTTGCCTTTTTGCATTTCTTTTTCTTGGGGATGGTCTTGATTCCTGCCTCCTGTACAATGTCATGATAACCTCCATCCATAGTTCTTCAGGCATTCTGTCTATCAGATCTAATCCCTTGAGTCTATTTGTCACTTGAATCATACGGGATTACACAGTGAGCTGCTGTCATCCAATTGCCTTGGTTTCCTCTACTTCCTTTGCTATGTGTTTAATGCCAGTTGGTTTGTATCATTAATCTTGTAATTAAAACCCTCTTTCATTGAATTTATAGCTTCTGCACCTGCCTGAGAAGTACTTTCTTTCTGATCCTTTTAAAGTTATTTTCCTGATCTTGTATGACTCCTGAATTTCTTTTATCCTCCAAAACTACTTTCATGTCCACCAGCTGAGGGCCAGAAAGACAGATACTATGACATCTTCCAGGACAACTTCATGGTAGAGGCCTTTAAGGAGAAAGGGCCACTTTCAAGTTGTAGGTTCAATTCTTTTGATAACAACGTAGTGGTTGTTATTATTGTTCAGTCGCTAAGTCATTTCTGACTCTCTGCGACCCCATGGACTATAGCCCGCCAGGCTCCATGATATTCTCCAGGCAAGAATGCTGGAGTGGGTTGCCATGTCTTCCTCCAGGGAATTTTCCCCACCCAGGGATCAAACCCAGGTCTCCTTCATTGGCAGGAGGTTTCTTTACCTCTTGTGTCACCTGGGAGTCTTCTAAAATGCCCAATCTTTGTTGTGCCAGACCTGTACAGGGTCCCCTGAAGAGGCAAAGGAAAGCACCTCCTTACTCTGTGTTGCACTGTGTTGTCTGTGTTCTAAAGCTGACTTGTTAGTACAGAGAATTTCAGAGCCTTTATTGGGGAGGCGAGGGGCAGCGAGCTCCCTGTCTTGTGGAATCGTAGTTCCCCAATCAGGGATCAAACCGGGGCCTGGCAGTGAAAGCACCAAGTCCTAACCCCTGGACCACCAGGGAATTCCCCAGAATCTTTCTTGAATTTTTCTAGCTTTCTCACCCTCTATAACCACAAGAGGTCACTCTGTTCACAGGGCTGGAGATATGTTCTATATCATCACCTCTATCCTCTTTCTTCATCTCTTTTGGTTCCTCTCCCGATAATCAAAACAAAACAAAGCAAAACAAAAACCTCTCCTATTTTGTGATGGAGGTAAATGGATTCTGAGTTGTGGAGAGTGAACAGGGAGCTCATTACACTAGCTTCAACCAGCACAAATTTTCCATTATCATTTCACAACAGTAAAATTTACAATCATTTGATTTACTTGATCCTTTCTTAGAATGGTGTGTGTGTTGGGGGGGTGGGGTGTGGACACAAATACACAGGAAATAAGATAATAAAAGAGTGCTATTTGAAATGCAACAATAAATAGACTAAAGAGACTGGGACTCTGTTAACATAATAACTCATAGAAGTTATGTTCACATGCCAGATGGATCAGAGTGGCTTCCTTCATCCTGTCTTCCTTCTCCATGGATTTAAAGATTTTTCCATTTTCCATGACAGAACTAGATGGAACAAATGACAAACAACCTGGGTTAAAGACTGAAGCAAACAGAAGGTGGACACAGAAGAGGAAAGCAAAGAGGTTTAAGAGCAGGAGGGACCTGTGGAGTAATGAGGGAAGAAATAATATTCCCCAAAGGAAAGAGATTCCCTAGGAGAAAGGTGACTACATGAGTGGCTCCAAGAATCAAGACAAAGATTCAACACACAGGTGTAGTAGCGCTGGCAGGGTGGGCTGCTTAGTGCTGGAAAAGTTACTTTAAGTTCTACTGCAAGGCGAAACCTTTCTTACACATTCTTCTGGATTCTAGGCACGTGGCTGATTGGCTAAGAATATTTGTCTCTTTGGGGACATGTTTTATTGTGTTCTGTTTTGGTATTCAGGGCACAGTAAATAAGCAACACTTACCAACTCGAAGAGTACTTGGCTTTGAATGGCTCCCAGGGAAACTGCTGTGTTGGCAACATTAAAAACAAAAACTTTTTTTCCCCTTACTAGTTTATTAACTCACAATTTCCATGGGTCTTTAGTCAAGTGCATCTTGACCAAGTCCTCCTTTCAGGGTCCCACGATGCTGCAATCAGCATGTCAGTCTGTGCTGCTGTCTCATCCAAGGCTTACAATCCTCTTCCAAGCTCACTGCTGGCAGAATTTAGTTCCTTGCAGCTATGGGACTGGGATCTTTGTCCTGTCAATGTTTTGAGTTTAGTGCAGCAAAACTGATTTCAGACTTCTGATGTCTCGAAAGTTCTGGAAGCTGGAAAGGTGTCAGCATGGTGGCTCAGTAGTAAGGAATCCACCTGCCAGTGCAGGAGATGCAGGAGACATGGGTTTGATCTCTGGGTCAGGAAGATGCCCTGGAGGAGGAAATGGCAACCCACTCCAGTATTCTTGCCTGGAGAATCCCATGGACAGAGGAGCCTGAGTCGGACATGACTGAGCGACTGAGCACAGATGGTCGAGTGAGGGAGCCCTCTTCTGGGTTGCAGGCTGCCTGTTGTATACTCCCATGGCAGAAGAGGTGGCAATATTTTACACCGAATGCAGAGAGAAGTTTCACATTTGACTCTGATGCCGTTAGCCCCAAACTAGATCCTATGTCTACAGTTCTTTCCTTTCCCAAACAGCTAATGCTATCATGAGAAACTCTAACAAGCTCAGAAATAAATAGCATTCTTGAGGTATAACCAATTGTTTCCCTTGCCCTTGCACAGGATAGTAGTGTTAGTGTTAGTCGCTCAGTCGTGACACATGTAGTGTTTCATTAACCAGCACTCATTTATGCTATTCTTCAACCTTCAAAAGTATTTATAAGCAGAGATAGTTTATGTAAGTTTCTTCTTGGAGACTTTTGGTTTTCCCTTTAACTCACCATTTTAGGGCTTCCCAGGTGGCACTAGTGGTAAAGAACCCGCCTGCCAATGCAGGAGATGTAAGAGATGCAGGTTCAATCCCTGGGTTGGGAAGATCCCCTGGAGGAGGGCATGGCAACCCACTCCAGTATTCTTGCCTGGAGAATCCCATGGGCAGAGGAGCCTGGAGGACTCTGGTCCAAAGAGTTGGACATGACAGAGCAACTGAGCATGCACATACCATTTTAAGTTGCATTTTGTCCATTGTTCTTTCGTTCAGGACTTACTCTGAGTTGGGACATTGACACAACTGCCATGACTATAGAGTTGCTCACTACCGTAGACACAGTCTCTGGAGGCAGTAGCCCCAAGCTTTTGGTGATTTTTCATTCAAGTGTCCTATACTTTGAGAGCTACAGATTGCCCTGAACCATACATTGGAGATAGTTTAAATAATCTGTTGGTATGTGCTATGAGAGACAGCATCAATATCTTAGTCTTGGGCCCAGATCTATAGAAAATACTCTATTGAATAATGAAATTAAGTTTTATTAGTGCTACTGCCAACATCACTTAGCTTGGCATTCATCAGCAGTACATCTAGAACAGCAGTACATCTGGAAAGGCACAATGTAAACATATTCTGGGTAAGAGCCCATTTAAAAATCAAGTATTCTATTTTTCAAACAGGAAACTGAGTCTCACTTTCTGGCAGACTTACACTGGCAACAGCTATAATCCTAAGTCCTTCATCCCTCATGATTCACAAGAGGCTAAATTGTTTTCCCCACCAACTATCCCAAGAACAGGTCTAGATTTTCATGTGAAATTACTAGACTTTGGGTTGTAGAAGTGTCTTCATACCTAAGGAATCTGGGCACATCAAATAATACCTGTCCCTCCCTCTGAATCATCTGTCAAAGATTCAGTCCTAAAAAATACTCACTAGGTACTCAGCTCTTCTCTTTTCCTTCTCTGATACCTCTCATGACTTGCAGAATAATACCTTCAGGAAAAGCTAAAAGCCATATTCACATATTTTCTCCTCTTGAATAATTTGCTGTTGCTGTTCAGTTGCTAAGTCATATCTGACTCTTTGTGACCCCATGGACTGCAACATGCCAGGCTCCTCTGTCCTCCACTATCTCCAAGAGTTTGCTCAAATTCATGTCCATTGAGTCAGTGACGCTATCTAAACCATCTCATCCTCTGCCTCCCCTTCTCCTTTTGCCTTCAATCTTTTCCAGCATCAGGGAAATAGTCACTATATATTTGCTAACTAAATGAATGTATGAATTAATGGAAATACAGTCCTTATATATTAAGTGAAAAATCAAGTTATAAGACATGCATATCTTTCTTTGTATAAAAAACCATATTATCTGAATATGCCTCAGTGTATGGAAGAAAAGTTTGGAATTATACACAAAAACTTTTATATAACTGTTTGCCTTTTACATTATTTACTTTATACATTTGTTATTGTTTTGTTCTTTTCTGCCTTCCTTCCTTCCCTCCCTCCTTTCTTCCATTTCATTCTTTTGCTTTTTTATTCTTTCATTTTTTTCTTTCCTCCACAGTCATGTAGTACAGTTTAAAATACACTGTTTATTTCAGAATAATTTTAGATTCACAGAAAAGTTGCAATTTCCTGTACACAGCTTCAGTTTCTCTTAATGTCATCATCTTACATTACCATGACATCAATCAAAATTAGGAACGTAACAAGGGTACTGAACTCAGACTTAAATAATATTTTACCAGTTTTTCTACTAATTTTGTTTTTCATTTCCAGGATCTAAATGCAGCATGTTACATTGCATTTAGTTGCCATGTCTCCTTAGTCAGCTCTGGTTTGTAACACTTTCCTTGTTTTTCATGACCTTGACAGTTTTGAGGAGTACTGGGCAGACATTTTGTAGGATGCCCCTTAATTTGTGTTTATCTGCTATTTTAGTCATGATTAGACTAGGGTTATGAGGCTTTTCTTTAATACTACAGAAGTGATATGTCTCCTTTGCATTAGATAAGAGTACATGATAAAATCAACATGCTTTATCGCTGCTGATGTTAACATTGATCTCTTGGTTAAAGTGGTATTTCTCAAGGTTCTCCACATTAAAGTTTGTTTTTCCCTTTCTAGGTATGTACTAGTTCTATAATAAAATAACTAATAATACATTTTAAATGTAGAAAAATTATGCCAAGGACCAAATGACTCTCTGCAGATTAGTGGCTTCCCAACCTGTCCTTTTCAGGAGATTCAGACACTGAAAATGTTATTTTCCAGAGAACAGAGGGATATGACTACTGGAAATTTATTTTTTATTTACTTTTCTGAGAAAATTAAATTTCACTCATATCCTTTCTATGCTTCCCCCTCAGGAATATAGGACTTGCTTTGTTGAAGTAGTTTGAGTAGTAATGGAAAAAGAAAGTTCCCTCTTTATTTTACAGCAATCTAAAAAGTGATGATTGAACTTGATTTTTGAAAGTAGCTAGAAGTGTTCTATGAGGATCCTAGACCACAGCTGTGCTGAATACACCTTTACACTTAGGATATGGTATCACAGAACATTTTTCTGTTACTTTTACAACTGAAATGAGATCCCAAGGCCTCATTTTGGTTGAAGTTTAAATTTAAGTCATTAATGCCTTTGTGGGCAAATCGCTCTGCTTCTCTAAAGAAATATAGAAAAGTAGCATTGTTCCTTGGGTACTGCAATCCTTTAATTTCAATCAGGAAGATAAATGATTTGTTTTTTGGTTTTGGTTCATTTTATTTTTGTTTTTGCCAGAGAATACTGCGCAGTATTTAAAAGCAGAAGCTTGTTCTCGGTCCATTATGTACTGTGTAGGTCTCATAATATTTCTGTGATTTAGATTTTTCACCTATGAAAATTGGAATAATAAAAAATAAAGTATCTACCTCACAGAACAAGGACTGTTGTCTCCCTTTTGAATTGACACTTTTGTCATTACAAAATGTGCCTTTTTATCTCCAGTAATACCTCTTGCCTTAAAGACTATTTTGTCTGACATTAATATAACCATGACAGCTTTGTTGGTGGTGGTGGTGTTTGCATGGTATATTTTCCATCCTTTTACTTTCAATCTGTCTGTATCCTTTTATGTAAAATGTTTCTGGTAAGTAGCATTTAGTTTGTTCATATGAATGTAATGAATAATGCAGTTGCATTTTTATTTTTTTCTGTTTGTTTCATCTGTCCATTGTTTCTTTGCTCCTCTTATCCTGACTTACCTTGGATTAATCACATTTCTTCTTCTTCTTATGCTATTTTGTTTATATCATTTTCTAATGTTTTCAGTGTTGTTATAGACATCCAGGAGTGATTTTGCTCCTATGTCTGGAGATATTTTTGGTTATCACACCTTGTATGGGGGGTGCTAGTGGCATCTACTGGGTAGAGGCTAGGGAGACTGTTAAAACTCTTGCAGTACACAATAGAGCCCCCCCCCAACAAAGAGCTATCAGAGAGTGACAGGGTTTAGAATTCTTGCTACAGAGGGTTAGAGATTACATCACTTGTCCTTGATTTATTATTCAGTTCAGTTCAGTTCAGTCACTCAGGTGTGTCCAACTCTGTGACCCCATGAAATTTATTATTAGCTTACCTTAAATTAATATGTTGCCACCTTATGATAAATGAAAAAATTATAGAAAAGTAAAGATCCATTTATCTGCTCCTATTCTTTGGGCTCTTATCATATATTTCACTTGACCACAAGGCACTGATATTATTGTTATCTTAAATAATAAATTTTTACAGATCTTCCTCAACTTATGATGGGGTTTCACACAGATAAGGATATCATAAATTGAAAATACCATAAGGAAAAAAATGCATTTAATACACCTAACCTACTGAACATCATAGCTTGGCCTCAGCTACCTTAAATGTTCTCAGAACATTTATATTAGCTTATAGTTGAGCAAAATCATCTAACACAAAACCTATTTTGTAACAGTGTTGATGTAATATAATGAATACTGTACTGAAAGTGAAAAACAGAATGGTGGGTTCAACTCTCTGACACTGCTCAGCTTCAGGGGAGAGTATCATCACGAAGTCATTTCTCATTGGGATTGATCAATTCTTTCTTTTTCCTGCCTCATTTTCTTGCTCTTCTCCTTCTGGGATTCTAATTGCACATATATGAAACTGTCCAACAATCTACCATGAATTTATTATCTTTTTTTCCCTCTTCTTTCCATCATTTTTTTCTTTATGTTTCAGTCTGAATCATTTCTATTGAATTGGTTTTTTAAAATTTATTTTAAATTGGAGGATAATTGCTTTACAATATAGTGTTGGTTTCTGCCATGTATCAACATGAACCAGTCATAAGTATAAATACATGCCCTCCCTCTTGAACCTCCCTCTCACTCCTGCTGCCATCCACTCCTCTAGATTGTCATAGAGCACTGGGTTGAGCTTCCTGTGTTATACAGAAACTTTCCGCTAGCTATTTTACACATGGCAATGTATATATTTCAAAGCTACTCTCTCAATTCATCCAACCCTCTACTTCTCCCATTGTGTCCACTAGTCTGTATCTCTATTCCTGCCCTGCAAATAGGCTTATTTGTACATTTTTGCTAGATTCCATATATATATGTGTGTGTTAATACACAATATTTGCTTTTATTGGACTGATTTTAAGTTCACTATTCCTCTCATCAAGATTGCCAGGAGAAATATCAATAACCTCAGATATGCAGATGACACCACCCTTATGGCAGAAAGCAAAGAAGAACTAAAGAGTCTCTTGATGAAAGTGAAAGAAGAGAGTGAAAAATTTGGCTTAAAGCTCAACATTCAGAAAACTAAGATCATGGCATCTGGTCCCATCATTTCATGGCAAATATATAGGGAAACAATGGAAACAGTGGCAGACTTTATTTTGTTGGACTTCAAAATCACTGCAGATGGTGATTGCAGCCATGAAATTAAAAGATGTTTGCTCCTTGGAAGAAAAGTCATGACCAACCTAGACAGCATATTAAAAAGCAGAGACATTATTTTGCCAACAAAGGTCCATATAGTCCAGGCTAAGATTTTCCCAGTAGCCACATATGGATGTGAGAGTTGGACTATAAAGAAAGCTGAGTACAGAAGAAATGATGCTTTTGAACTGTGGTGTTGGAGAAGACTCTTGAGAGTCCCTTGGACTGCAAGGAGATCCAACCAGTCCATCCTAAAGGAAATCAGTCCTGAATATTCATTGGAAGCTGAAGCTCCAATACTTTGGCCACCTGATGTGAAGAACTGACTCATTAGAAAAGACCCTGATGCTGGGAAAGATTGAAGGCAGGAGGAGAAGGGGATGACAGAGGATGAGATGGTTGGATGGCATCACTGACTTGATGGACATGAGTTTGAGCAAGCTCCAGGAGATGGTGATGGACAGGAAGCCTGGCATGCTGCAGTCCATGGGGTCACAAGGAGTCAGACACGACTGACTGAACTGATTCCTCTTATCTGCCTGCTAATAAACCCATTTGAGAAATTATTTGTTTTAATTGACATGATATATACAAACACAATTTTAAGGTGCTAGTTCAGTGGCATTTAGTACACTCACAATGATGCGATATCACTATCTTTAGTTTCAAAACATTTTCATCACCCCAAATAAAACTTCATAAATTAGTCACTCCTCATTTTCCTTTCCTCTTAGACCCTAGCAACCACAGATATGCTGTCTCTATGTATTTACCTATTCTGGGCATTTCAAATATGTATAATCAAATGCTATATGATCTTTTGTGTCAGGCTTCTTTCACTTAGCCTAATGTTTTTAGGTATAGCCGTGTCGTAGTATGTATGAGTGCATGCAACATCCGGATGACAGTGGTTTTACTTCTATTGACTGTTTTTCCTCTTGATATGGGTCACACTGTCCTGTGTCTTTATGTGCCTCATAATTCTCTGTGTGCTCAACATGTGCCTAAAGTCACCATAGAGTCTGATGCCAATTATTTTTTTCCTCCGAACGAGGATAAGGTCTTTTCTTTGTCAGGGAAGTGGGTAAAGAGCTAATCATCTAAAACCAATTAGGAAGTGAGCTAGGTTAGCATTGAGTTGTGGTTATAATTCTGTTTGAGCAAGTGAGTGAAAGTCTCTCAGTCATGTTCGACTATTTGCGACACCATGGACTATACAGTCCATGGAATTCTCCAGGCCGGAATACTAGAGTGGGTAGCCGTTCCCTTCTTCAAGGAATCTTCCCAACCCAAGGATCAAATCCAGGTCTCCTGCATTCCAGGGGGATTCTTTACCATTTGAGCCACCAGAGAAGGCCAAGAATACTGGAGTGGGTAGCCTATCCCTTCTTCAAGAGATCTTCCCATTCCAGGAATCGAACTAGGGTCTCTTGCATTGCAGGTGGATTCTCGACCAGCTGAGCTATCAGGGGAGCCCTGCTTAGTTATAATTCTGCTACAGTTTGGTCACTCAGTCATGTCCGGTGCTTTGTGACCTCATGAACCACAGAACGTCAGGCCTCCCTGTCCATCACCAACTCCCGGAGTTTACCCAAACTCATGTCCATTGAGTCAGTGATGCCATCTAACCATCTCATCCTCTGTCGTCCCCTTCTCCTCCTGCCCTCAATCTTTCCCAACATCAGGGTCTTTTCCAATGAGTCAGTTCTTCCCATCAGGTGGCCAACAGTATTGGAGTTTCAGCTTCAACATCAGTCCTTCCAATGAACACCCAGGACTGATCTCCTTTAGGATGGACTGGTTGGATCTCCTTGCAGTCCAAGGGATTCTCAAGAGTCTTCTCCAACACCACAGTTCAAAAGCATCAATTCTTCAGTGCTCAGCTTTCTTTATAGTCCAACTCTCACATCCATACATGACTACTGGAAAAACCATAGCCTTGACTAGACGGACCTTTGCTGGCAAAGTAATGTCTCTGCTTTTTAATATGCTGTCTAGGTTGGTCATAACTTTCCTTCCAAGGAGTAAGTGTCTTTTAATTTCATGGCTGCAATCACCATCTGCAGTGATTTTGGAGCCCAAAAAAATAAAGTCAGCCACTGTTTCCACTGTTTCCCCATCTATTTGCCATGAAGTGATGGGACCAGATGCCATGATCTTAGTTTTCTGAATGTTGAACTTTAAGCCAACTTTTTCACTCTCCTCTTTCACTTTCATCAAGAGGCTTACTTTTAGTTCCTCTTCACTTTCTGCCATAAGGGTGGTGTCATCTGCATATCTGAGGTTATTGATATTTCTCCCGGCAATCTTGATTCCAGCTTGTGCTTCATCCAGCCCAGTGTTTCTCATGATGTACTCTGCATATAAGTTAAACAAGCAGGGTGACAATATACAGCCTTGATGTACTCCTTTTTCTATTTGGAAACAGTCTGTTGTTCCATGTCCAGTTCTAACTGTTGCTTCCTGACCTGCATATAGGTTTCTCAAGAGGCAGGTCAGGTGGTCTAGTATTCCCATCTCTTTCAGAATTTTCCACAGTTTATTGTGATCCACACAGTCGAAGGCTTTGGCATAGTCAATAAAGCAGAAGTAGATGATTTTCTGGAACTCTCTTGCTTTTTTGATGATCCAGCGAATGTTGGCAATTTGATCTCTGGTTCCTCTGCTTTTTCTAAAACCAGCTTGAACATCTGGAAGTTCATGGTTCATGTATTGCTGAAGCCTGGCTTGGAGAATTTTGAGCATTACTTTACTAGTGTGTGAGATGAGTACAATTGTGCAGTAGTTTGAGCATTCTTTGGGATTGCCTTTCTTAGGGATTGGAATGAAAACTGACCTTTTCCAGTCCTGTGGCCACTGCTGAGTTTTCCAAATTTGCTGGCATATTGAGTGCAGCACTTTCACAGCATCATCTTTTAGGATTTGAAATAGTTCAACTGGAATTCCATCACCTCCACTAGCTTTGTTCATAGTGATGCTTCCTAAGGCCCACTTGACTTCACATTCCAGGATATCTGGCTCTAGGTGAGTGATCACACCATCATGATTATCTGGGTCATTTTTTTTGTATAGTTCTGTGTATTCTTGCCACCTCTTCTTAATATCTTTTGATTCTGTTAGGTCTGTTCTGTTAGTTTAGTTTCCTTAAATATCTTAAAGATTTCCTTAAATATCTAGAGCATAAAAGCAAACCAAATAAAGATAGTGTCTTGGTCTTTATAAATTTACTCTAGGTTGGTGTCCCCCTTCAATGCTTAGCAACCCTTTCACAACTCTGCCTTAGTCTTTATTTCCCATTTACACAGAGTAAAGATCAGCCAAAGGTGACATCTTAGGGTTTCTGTAGTCTTTTCTGAGCACATGTTTATTACTGAACATACACGGTCTTCTAGATCCCTCAATGTATGTAGGAGCTTTCAAAGTACTTATCCCTCCTGCTGAGTTGTACCTTCTATCCAGCCTTGCCTCAGGCAGCTACATCTACCATACACTTTTAAAAAATTTTTAATTTTAATTTTTTTTGCTGTGCTGGGTCTTTGTTGCTCTGCATGGGCTTTCTCTCGTTGTGATGTGTAGGCTTCTCATTGCAGTGCTTCTCTTGTGGAACACAGGCTCTAGGGCATGCAGGCTTCATTAGTGTAGCACGCACTCTCAGTAGTTGTGGCATGCAAGCTCAGTAGTTGTGGCACATGGGCTTAGTTGCTCTGTGACATGTGGAATCTTCCTGGATCAGGGATTGAACCCATGTTCCCTGCATTGGCAGGCAGATTCTTATCCACTGTGCCACCAGGGAAGTTCTACCATATGCTTTTATATGTTTTATAAAATTGCCACTTAAAATAAAAACCACAATGAGATGCTATCTTACAGCAGTTAGATTGACAAATATTTTTAAAAAGAAAAAGAATAACAAGTATTGGATTGGCAAGGAAGTGGAGAAACTAGAACACTAGTACCCTGTTCATGGGAATGTAAAATGGTACAGCCATTGTGGAGAACTGTTGGTTCCTCAAAAAGTTAGAAATGAATTATCATATAATTCAGTGATCATCTTCTGGGAATATATTCCACAAATTTAAAGCTGTCCCTTGAAGAGATATTTGCACACTCATGTTCATAGCAGCAGCAGCATTATTCACAATAGCTAAAAGATGGAAGTGATACAAATGTCCATTGATGGAAGAATGCATAAGCATATGTATGTATATATGTATGTATATATATACATAAGTATGTATATATGGCATATATGGCATATACATACAGTGGAATACTATTTAGTTTTAAAAGAAGGAAGGAAATTCTGATGTATGTCAGAACATGGATGAACCCTTGAGGACATTATGCTAAATGAAATAAGCCAGTCATAAAAATGCAAATACTATATTATTCCACTTATATGAGTTACTTAGAGTTGTCAAATTCATAGAGATATAAACTAGAATGGTGGTTTCCAGGGGTTGTTTGGAGGGAGTAATGGGGAATTACTGTTTATAGAACTTCAGTTTTGCAAAATGAAAAGAGTTCTGGAGATGGATGGTGGTGATGCTCCCCAAAATATGAATGTGCTTAATGGCACTGAACCATACACTTAAAAATTATTAAGATGGCATGCATATTTTATGTTATGTATATTTTACTACATTTTTTTTTTAATTGTGAAAAAATCACCACACAAGTGGTGACTCCAGTCCTGAGAGTTTGGAGGCAGGGGTTGGCAAAACACAGGCAAGTCCCTTAGCTGATCTCTTGGTGAGTAATCAGGCAGTAAAAACCCAAAACCACAACTCTTTGAGAAAAAGTTTTGCATTTCTCATTTTGGCACCCATAAGCTCACCATTCCATAACTGTCAGTGAGCTGTTGATTGGGGGCAGGTAGGAAAAATGTCATAACACTCTCTTACTAGAACTCAGCAGCCTCCTTCTTCATCAGGCAACACCTTGGTTGTTCTAAGCTTTCATTAGATTTTTAGAATTCCAAAAAGTTGATTTTAACAGTTTTTGCTAGCTTAATCATTATATTAGTGGAAGGACAGACCCGTAGCCTTCCCTGCTCCTCCATTTTCAGTGGCATCACTCACAAAAATTTGATTTTCTAACTATATGAAATGCTATTAAAGGATTTTAAGCCAATTAGTTATAAGATAAAGTTTATATTTTACAAAGATTCCTGTCTTTGGTCTTTGGAGACTGAATTATAAAGAGGCAGCAATGGAAGAAAGGACACCAGTTAGGAGGCTTATATAATACTCTATCCTATTACGGATTAGACTAGGGTGAATTGTATTAGTAGTACAGTTGGTGAAAAATGATTTTTGGAATTAACTTTTGGAAGTAATTTCCAGGATTGCTTATGTATAAAGTGAGAGGAAGGGAGGAATGAAGAACATACTTAGAACTTGGATGACAATGCCATTTACTAATGAGGGAAAGACTAGAAAAATGAGAGGGTTGGGGGAAGTAAATATTCTTCTATTTTGGACATGTTACATTTGAGATAGCTTTAGACATTCAGGTAGCCTTATCAGGGAGTCAGTTGGATATAAGAATCTTTAGCTCAATAGAAAGGTCTAAGCTGGAAGTAAACAGTAGATATGTGAGTCATAAGCCTATAGATAGTAATATAAGTCATGAAACTAGTTGAGAGCCTTCAAGGAGAGAAAAAAAGTCAGAAAAGAACAGGTTAGGGAGGGAGACCTGGGGCAGTATAATACTTAAAGAAGCAGAGAATGGGTCATAAAGGAGACAGAGAATTTATCAATGAAGTAGGAAGTAAACCAGGACTGTGGTGTATAGAAGTTAAGAAACTAGTGTTTCAGAGGAAAGGATTCAAGATCATGTCATAGGAAGATTCTGAGCTCACCTCATCACATGGACACAACAAATCTACAACTTCATATGGATAGTTCCTCCAGAAAGGGACCTGAAAACTAAGTAAACAGAGCTTTCACAACAAAGCATCAAAGGACAGCATTGAGATGAACAGAAAAGACAAAGATGTGTTCTTGCCAAGGATAAAAGCACATTACATCCATGGTTGATTCACAATCAGGAGTGATAAAAAAAATACATATCATTTGCCAGGGGAGCAAGGGATTAGAGCTCCACATCAGGTACCCCAACTCCTAGATCCTGCCCAAGACAGATGAGCCCCTCAAACATCTGGCTTTGAAAATCAATGAGAACTAGGTCCAGGAAAAAATAAAACTATAGGGAATGGAGGATCCTCTCTTAAAGGCCCCTGTACAGACTCACTCAACAAAAATAAATAAATAAATAAAATTTGCATGGATCCTAAGTAGAGGGGACACATTTACTAATCTTTAAGTACCTTCCAGAGAGACATAAATTAGCTGGGATGCTATGTGGGAAATTGTACATTAGAAGAAGCAATTGATGTGATCTCAGGCTATCTTGCTAATGCCAGTGCTGGTGGACACCATTATGAAGTTCTCCTTTCATACTGTGAGCACAAATGGGCACGTCCAGTTAAGAGCCCCACCCACCCATGCACCTTAGGCCTCACAGTCAACCAAATCATATTCATGCCGATCAGTGCATGCGGTAGCCATTGCCAGGTCCTGCAGCCAATATGGGGGTACCTGTGCCCACCAGTGTACTCTTGCAGCTGCAGTCAGGCTTCACAGTAATTCCAGGGACCAACTTCACCCACCTAGAGACTACAGCAGTAGCTGCATCCTTGCCAAGAAAGGAGAGTGTATTCAGCCCACATGGGAGACACCCAGTGCCTGGGTCTGGTGGCCAGGTGAGATTGTGCCTCTGAGCTCCATACGACATCTCTTAAATAAGGCCACTCCTTCAAGACTAGAAGATACAGCTGATTTACATAATTGTTGCTTAGTTGCTAAGTCATGTCCAACTCTTGTGACCCTGTGGACTGTAGCTTACCAGGTTCCTCTGTCCATGGGATTTCCCAGGCAAAAATACTGGAGTGGGTTGCCATTTCCTTCTCCAGGGGATCTTCCCAACCTGGGGATCAAACCCACATCTCCTGCATTGGCAAGTGGATTCTTTACCACTGAGCCACATGAGAAGCTGTGATTTATATAATATATAGACACAAATACAGATAATTAGGCCAAATGAGGAGACAGAGGAATATGTTTCAATAGAAAGACCAAGATGAATCTCAAAAAATTGGTTAAATTAAATGGATAAAAGCAATCTACCTGATATAATTGTTCAAAGTAATGGTCATAAAGATGCTCATCAAATATGAGAGAAGAATGGATGAACAGAGTAAGAACTTCAACAAAGAGATAGAAAATATAAGAAAGTACCAAACAGAAGTTATAACTGAACTGAAAAGTACACTGGAGGGGTTCAATAGCAGACTGGATGAGGTAGAAGAACCAATCAGTGAGCTGGAAGCAAGACAATGGAACTCACCCAGATAGAGAAGCAAAAAGAAAAAAGAATTTTAAAAAGCAAAGATACCTTAAGGGACCTTAGGGGAAACATCAAGAATAACATTCAGATTATAGAAATCTCAGAAGGAGAAGAGAGAAATAAAGGGACAAAAAATTATTTGAAGAAACAGTGACTAATAAATTCCTAAGTCTGGGGAGGGAAAAAGACAACCATATCAAGGAAGAGCAGAGAATTCAAAATAAGATGAACATAAAGAAACACACACCAAGGTACTCTGGAAAAGTTAAGGACAGAGAAGGAATACTAAAATTAGCAAGAGAAAAAATAACTTGTCATGTACAGGGAAACCCCATAAGGCTATTTGCAGATTTTTAAGCAGAAACTGTACAGGCTAGAAGGGACTGGCATGACATATTTCAAAGTGCTAAAAGGAAAAAAATAACTTCCGACCAAGAATTTTCTACCTGGAAAGATTATAATTCAGAATTGAAGAAGAGATCAAGAGTTCTCCAGATAAACAAAAGTTAAAGGAGTTCATTACCACTAAACCAGCCCTTCATGACATGTTAAAGGGATTTCTTTAAGCTGAAAAAGAAATGGCACTAATTAATCAGGAATCATATAATTGTAAAAATCTCACTGGAATGGTAAATATGTAATAAAGGTAGTGGATCAATCATTTATAAAGCAAGCATAAAGGTTAAAAGTCAAAAGCAATAACATTAACTAAAATTACAATAATTACTTAAGGTATGAATAAAATAGGGCTTCCCTGGTGATAGCAATGCAGGCCTACCTCGAGAAACAAGAAAAATCCCAAATAAATAATCTAACTTTATAAAGGAACTAGAAGAAGAAGAACAAAAGAAGCCCAAAATTAGAAGGAAGGAAATAATAAAGATCAGAGTGGAAATAAATGAAATAGAGACTAAAAAACAAATAGAAAAGATCAATGAAACTAAGAGCTGGTTCTTTGAAAAGATAACAAAATTGACAAACCTTTAGCTAGATGAACTAAGGAAAAAAAAAGAGAACTCAAATACGTCAGGAAAGAAAGAGAAGTTACAGTTGATATCATAGAGATACAAAACATGACAAGAGACTACTATAAACAATTAGATGCCAACATATTGAATAAACTAAATGGATAAATTCCTAGAAAAATACAGTACTCCAACACTGAGTTATGAAGAAATAGAAAATCTGAATAGATGGATTACTAGTAAGGAGATGGAAACAATTATCAGAAGACTTCCAAACAAAAACCCAGGACCAGATAGCTTCACTGCTGACTTCTATAAAACATTCAAAGAAAATTTGGTACCTATGCTACTTAAACTCTTCCAAAAAACTGAAGGGGAGAGAAACATTATAAGCACATTTTGCAAAACCAGCATTATACTGACACCGAAACCAGACAAGAACAACACACACACACAAAAATTACAGGCCAATATCCCTGATGAACACACATGCAAAAATCCTCAACAAAATATTAGCAAACCAAATCCAGCAGTACTTTAAAAGGATCATATGCCACAATCATGTGGAATTAATTGCATGGATGCAAGGATGGTTCAACATTTGCAAATCAATCAACATGATATATCCCATTAACAAAATGAAGAATAAAAATAATATAATCATCTCAGTAGTTGCAGAAAAAGCATTTAACAAAATTAAACATCCATTTATGATAAAAAACTCTCAACACAGTTGTAGGTATAGATGGACTATAACTCAAAGTAATAAGCACCATATATAATAAAGCAACAGCTAATATCATACTCAATGGTGAAAAGCTGAAAGCTTTTCCTCTGAGTTCAGAAATAAGACAAAGAAGCCCACTCTGGCTACTTTCATTCAACGTAGTATTGGAAGTTTTAGCCACAGCAATTAGGCAACAAAAATAAATAAAAGCCATCCAAATTGGGAAAGAAGAAATAAAGTTGTCACTATTTGTATGTGACATGAAAACTATATAGCGAGGACCCTAAAGAATCCACCAAAAAACTGTTAGAACTAATAAATGAATTCAGTAAAGTCACAGGATAAAAAAATCAATATACAAAAATCTGTGGTATTTCTATACAATAATAATGAACGATCAGAAAGAAAAGTGAAGGAAACAATCTTATTTACAATTGCGTTAAGAAGAATAAAAAACATAGGAAAAATTTAACCTAGGAGATGAAAGTCCTGTACACTGAAAAGTATAAGATACTGACGAAAGAAATTGAAGAGTCACAAATAAATGGAAAAGATATTTGATTATCACAAATTGGTAGACTTAATATTGTTAAAATGCCCATACCACCCAAAGCAATCTACAGATTCAATGAATCCCTTTCAAATTACCAATGGCATGTTTCACAGAACTAGAACAAAAAAATTCTAAAAATTTATATGAAATCACAAAATATCCCTAGCTAAAATATCTTAAGAGGGAAGAATGAAACTGGAGCTATTACTCTCCCTGATTTTAAACTATCCTACAAAACTATAGTAATCAACACAGTTATGGTATTGGCACAAAAACAGAGACACAGATCAGTGGAACAGAAGTGAGGGGTTGGAAATGAACCCACAGGTATGTGAACAATTAATATGCAACAAAGGATCAAGAAATAAACATTGGAGAAATGATACTCTCTTCCATAAATGGTGTTAGGAAATCCAGACAGCCACATGCAAAAGAATGAAACTAGACCACTATCTTACATCATACACAAAAACTAACTCAAAATGGATTAAAGACTTGAATGTAAGACCTGAAACCATAAAATTCCTAGAAGAAAACATAGGTGGTAAACTCACTGACATCAGTCTTAGTAATGTTCTGTGGATCGGACTCCAAAGAAAAAGGAAACAAGCAAAAATAAACAAAGGACTACATTAATCTAAAAAGCCTCTGCAAAGTGAAGCAAACCATCATCAAAATAAAAATGCAACCTAAATAAAATGCAATGAATGGGAGTAGATATTTGCAAATCTACATAGATATGTAGATATAGCCAATAAAGAGTTAACATCCAAAAAGTATTCATATAACTCAACAACAAAAAAACAACCCAATTAAAAATGGGCAAAGGATCCAAATAGGCCACTTTCCAAAGACATAGAGATGGCCAACAGGCACATTAAGAGATATTCACCATCACTAATTATTAGGGATATCCAAATCAAAACCAAAATGAGACATCACTTCAAAACTGTTAGAATGGCTATTATTGAAAAGACAAGAAATAACAAATGCTGGAGAGGATGTGGAGGAAAAGGAACCTTTGTATATTGTTTGTGGGACTATAAATTGGTACAGTCATTATGGAAAACTGTATGGAGTTTCCTCAAATACTTATGAATATATTCCACTTCTGAGTGGAATAGAAACATGAAAGCAGTAATTAAAAAAGATAAATGCACCCCTGTGTTCACTGAAGCATTATTTACAAGAGCCAAGATATGGTAACAACCTAAGTGTCCATCAATGGATGAATGGATAAAGAAGATGTAGTATATACACAGAATGGAATATTAGCCAGCTACAAAAAAGAATGACATCCTGCCATTTGTGACAACGTGGATGGAACTTGAAGATATTATGCCAAGTGAAACAAGTCAGATGGAGAAACACAAATACTGTATGATTTCATTCATATGTTTAATCTAAAGAAAGGACACAAACGAACAAAATAAAACAAAAATTCATTGATGAGATTAGTGGGAATCTAATCTCAGAGGGGAAGGGGCCTGGAGGGGTGGGTGAAACAGAAGGAGGTCAACTGTATGGTGATGGATAACTAGACTTGTGGTGATCATTTTGTAGTATATACAGATATCAAATTATAATGCTGTATACCTGAATATATTTTTTAAAAAGAGAATAGAGTGTTTCAAGAAAGAGGGAGTGGTAAACTGCATTGGATATAGTTGAGCAGTTGAGATGAGGACAGAGAAATTACCACTGATTTGGCAAGATGGATGGGAGACGTGTTACCAAAGACCTAGTAAAGAATGGTGTCTTACTGAAGCAAATTTAGGGGAAAATGAAAGTGGAGACAATGAATTTATAGAGAACTTCAAGAAATTGTGCTGAGTGGAATAGAGAAATGGAGCAATAGCTTGGTTGTAAGTTTTTTTTTTAAATAAATGGGATATACTATACCATATTTATCTGCTGATGGAAATAATAGACTGGTGACACAGGGAGTATAAATACATGTGTTACGCCTTGAGAAGTGAGCTCCCCCAGTGGTTCAGCAGTAAAGAATCTACCTGCAATGCAGGAGACATGGGCTCAATCCCTGGGTAGGGAAGATTCCCTGGAGGAGGGCATGGCAACCCACTCCAGTATTCTTGCCTGGAGAATCCCATGGACAGAGGAGCCTGGTGGGCTACAGTTCACAGGGTCTCAAAGAGTTGGACATGACTGAAGCAACTGAGCACACATGCACATAAGACTTCAGAAATCAGAGAACTGGAATCCAAAGTACAAACAAAGGGGATGTAATGATAATCTTTCATTTATTGAACTCATAGTATGTACCAGATACTATTCCAATACCTTATAGGCATTCATTTAGTCCTCAAAACTACCCTATGGGGGTAGATACTATTATTGTTGTTGTTTAGTCACTAAGTTGTGTCTGACTCTTTTGTGACCCCATGGACTGTAGCCCACCAGGCTCTTCTGTCCATGGGATTTCTCAGGCAAGAATACTGGAGTGGGTTGCCATTTCCTTCTCCAAGATACTATTATTACCCATATTAATTTTAAAAATAAAAAAACTAAGGCATAGGAAGATTAACTTGTTCAAAGCCACATGGCCAGTAAATTATAGTCAGTATTTGAACATGGCATTATATCCCACACTCTTTTTTTTTTAAGTTTTTTTAAATTTTTTATTAGTTGGAGGCTAATTACTTTACAATATTGTAGTGGTTTTTGCCATACACTGACATGAATCAGCCATGGATATACATGTATTCCCCATCCCGATCCCCCCTCCCACCTCCCTCTCCACCCGATCTCTCTGGGTCTTCCCAGTGCACCAGGTCCGAGCACTTGTCTCATGCATCCAACCTGGGCTGGTGATCTGTTTCACCCTAGAAAATATACATGTTTCGATGCTGTTCTCTTGAAACATCCCACCCTCGCCTTCTCCCACAGAGTCCACAAGTCTGTTCTGTACACCTGTGTCTCTTTTTCTGTCTTGCATATAGGGTTATCGTTATCATCTTTCTAAATTCCATATATATGTGTTAGTATACTGTAATGGTCTTTATCTTTCTGGCTTACTTCACTCTGTATAATGGGCTCCAGTTTCATCCATCTCATTCAGAACTGATTCAAATGAATTCTTTTTAATGGCTGAGTAATATTCCATGGTGTATATGCACCACAGCTTCCTTATCCATTTGTCTGCTGATGGGCATCTAGGTTGCTTCCATGTCCTGGCTATGATAAACAGTGCTGCGATGAACATTGGGGTGCACGTATCTCTTTCAGATCTGGTTTCCTCAGTGTGTATGCCCAGAAGTGGGATTGCTGGGTCATATGGCTGTTCTATTTCCAGCTTTTTAAGAAATCTCCACACTGTTCTCCATAGCGGCTGTACTAGTTTGCATTCCCACCAACAGTGTAAGAGGGTTCCCTTTTCTCCACACCCTCTCCAGCATGTATTGCTTGTAGACTTTTGGATAGCAGCCATCCTGACTGGCGTGTAATGGTACCTCATTGTGGTTTTGATTTGCATTTCTCTGATAATGAGTGATGTTGAGCATCTTTTCATGTGTTTTTGTGCCATCTGTATGTCTTCCTTGGAGAAATGTCTGTTGAGTTCTTTTGCCCATTTTTTGATTGGGTCCTTTATTTTTCTGGAGTTGAGCTGGAGGAGTTGCTTGTATATTTTTGAGATTAATCCTTTGTCTGTTGCTTCGTTTGCTATTATTTTCTCCCAATCTGAGGGCTGTCTTTTCACCTTGCTTATAGTTTCCTTTGTTGTGCAAAAGCTTTTAAGTTTCATTAGGTCCCATTTGTTTATTTTTGCTTTTGTTTCTAATATTCTGGGATGTGGGTCATAGAGGATCCTGCTGTGATTTTATATCCCACACTCTTAACTACACTGTTGTACAGTGAATGGAGGATGCTAGAATGTAGGCACAAACATAAGTAGACAGTAGATTTGGTGATAAAAAGATGAAGCCATCATCTGATTGCTTTTATTTACACAATGAAATAAGAAACAAAGGTCCACATCAATATATATAGATCAGTCTCATTCCTTTTAATGCCAACATGATACTTTATCATACGGTTGTGCCACAATTTAATTACTTAACTAATAAGTCTCCTATCAAGGAACTTTTGTTTGCAGATTTTTGTTATTACAATGCTGCGACAAATATTCTTGTGTATACTCAGTTCAGTCACTCAGTCGTGTCTGACTCTTTGTGACCCCATGGACAGCAGCACGCCAGGCTTCCCTGTTCATCACCAACTCCCGGAGCTTGCTCAAACTCATGTCCATCGAGTCAGTGATGCCATCCAACCATCTCATCCTCTGTCGTCCCCTTTTCCTCCTGCCTTCAATCTTTCCCAGCATCAGGTCTTTTCCAATGAGTCAGTTCTTCACATCAGGTGGCCAAAGTATTGGAGCTTCAGCTTCAGCATCAGTCCTTCCAATGAATATTCAGGGTTGATTTCCTTTAGAATTGACTGATTTCCTTTAGGATGGACTGGTTGGATCTCCTTGCCATTCAAGGGACTCTCAAGAGTCTTCTCCAATACCACAGTCAAAAGCATCAATTCTTTGGCCCTCAGCTTTCTTTAGGGTCCAACTCTGATATCCATACATGACTACTGGAAAAACTATAGCTTTGTTAGTAATGTCTCTGCTTTATAATATGCTGTCTAGGTTTGTCAAAGCTTTTCTTCCAAGGAACAAACATCTTTTAATTTCACTGCAGTCACCATCTGCAGTGATTTTGGAGACCAAAAACATAAAGTCTGTCCCTGTTTCCACTGTTTCCCCATCTATTTGCCATGAAAAGTGATGGACCAGATGCCATGACCTTAGTTTTTTGAATGCTGAGTTTTAAGCCAACTTTTTCACTCTCCTCTTTCACTTTATCAAGAGGCTCTTTAGTTCCTTTTCACTTTCTGCCATAAGGGTGGTGTCATCTGCATATCTGAGGTTATTGATATTTCTCCCTGCAATCTTGATTCCAGTTTGTGCTTCATCCAGTCTGGCATTTCACATGATGTACTCTGCATATAAGTTAAATAAGCAAGGTGACAATATACAGCCTTGATGTACTCCTTTCCCAATTTGGAACCAAGTCTGTTTTTCCATGTCTGGTTCTAACTGTTGCTTCTTGATCTGCATACAGATTTCTCAGGAGGCAGGTCAGGTGGTCTGGTATTCCCATCTCTTTAAGAATTTTCCACAATTTGTTGTGATCCACACAAAGGCTTTAGCATAGTCAATGAAGCAGAAGTAGATGTTTTTCTGGAATTCTCTTGCTTTTTCTATGATCCAATGGATGTTGGCAATTTGATCTCTGGTTCCTCTGCCTTTTCTAAATCCAGCTTGAACATCTGGAAGTTCTCGGTTCACATACTATTGAAGCCTAGCTTGGAGAATTTTGAACATTACTTTGCTAGCATGTGAGATGAGTGCAATTTTGTGGTAGTTTGAACAGTCTTGTGTGTATATATATACATATATATATAATATTTGAACATATTTATAAGTATTTATGTATAATGGACTTCTAGAATTAATTTTCTAGATCTTCACAATTACAATTTTAAAAGATATTGCCAATTGTCCTCTGAAAAGATTATACTGATTTATACATCCATCCAATGTATATGAGTGTCTATTTTCCATATCCTTGGAAACATACGATGTTATCAATCTTTACAATATTGACTTTCTGAAGGTTGTAGAAACATAACACATAGTGTGCAGATCTTGATTTCTAAATACCACCTTTTTTCCAATAAAAGGAACTAGGGAACCATGTAGAAATGGTTAATTCTAGTACTGGGGTAGGGAATATCTTACCTGGAAAGTTAAGCCTGGAAAATCTTATAATGAAAGAAAATAAAGTAGACAAAAAATGGAGACATCAAAATGACGTAGAAGCTCCCAATGGCCAAGGCTACAAAACAATGACAGCATTAGGTTATAAGTCATAAAAAAACATCCATTAGTCTACAGTGCTATAAGTAAATATGTGAATAAATGGGCGAGGAGGGTCATCTTCCTCATAGAATTTCAATTAATTTAAACAGATGAAGTAGAAGAAATAGAAAATCACCATTAGGTAAATATCACAGTAGTTAATTGTCATCATAAGAACCACTGATGAAAGCTAAACTTAGTGGACAAAAGTATGATGAGAAAAGCATGTTTGAATGGTCTCAATATATCTTCCTATAAGGTACTTATTAATTATATAGAGGAAAATAGTAACTTACAGTGAAGCATAGCAGACACTACCTTAACCAGGTGATCAAGGTTACATGTCACCAGTATTAAGACACATCAGCATCAGATATCTCCTGATATGATGTCCTAAAAAGGACATAACATTTCTGTGGTTTCCTTACCAAATATGCATAACATCAATCTAATAATGACAAAATATCAGAGAAACCCCAATTAGGGACATTCTACAGAATAACTGATCAATGAGAACTGTCACAGTTAGGAATAGATTAAGGATACACAATAACAAAGTGCAATGTGAGATCCTAGATCATAAAAGGACATTAGTAGGACAGATGGAAAAAATCAAATAAGGTCTGCACATTAATTAATAGTACTGCATCAATATTATTTTCTTAGTTAACTTTTCTATGGTTACGTAAGATGTTAACACTGGGGGAACTAAGTGAAGGAAATATGGGAACTCTTACTATTTGCCTTTTCTATAAACTGAAAAAGGCTTTTAAAAAGAGCTAATTGCAAATTTCCTGGCAGTCTAGTAGTTAGGATTCCATGCTTTCACAGTGGAGGGCCCAGGTTCAATCCCTAGTTGGGGAACTAAGATCCCACAAGCCACATGGCATGGCCAAAACAACAAAAAACAAAAAAGAGAGCTAATTGTTCTAATTTGTATTAATACTCTGAACACTCTAAATTTTCTAAGTTTATCATTTATATTTGTTTCTCTATAAATTTTCATTTACCCACTTTTTAATTGGATTACTGACTTTAGTATACTAAGAAAACTATATGAATTCTATATTGAAGAAATTAGCTTCTGTGTGTGGCAAATTATTTTCCAGTTTTTCCTTTGATTTTTTTTTGGTGGGTTAGTGTGTATATGTGTATATAGATTTTTTAAATGATTTCTGCAGACCTGTAGGCAGAAAATAAGGAATAGTAGTCAAGTGGCTTTAAGTTTTCAAAGTAATCCAAAGACCACAGAATAGGAATAATATTTTATGGAAATGAATTTAAGAAACTTTCTTTCCTCCATTAAAAGTTACATTTATTTAAACATTTACATACAGTAAAATTCATCCTTTCTGGTGTACAATTCTAGGAGTTATCACAAATGCATACAGTCATGTAATTATAATCAAGATACAGAAAATTTCCATTATTAAACAAATTCCTTGTGCTACCATTTTGTAATCAGTCTCTTATTTTTAACCTGTCATCCACTGACTCATTCTGTTCCCATAGTTTTTCCTTTTCAGAATGTTATATAAATGGAATCTAACAGTAAGTAGCCTTTTGAGTTTGGCTCTTTTACTTAGCAAAATGCACTTGAACTTTATCCAAGCTGTTGCATGTATCATATAACTCATCATAGTTTTTATTGCTGAGTAGGATTCCCTTGTATGGGTATACCACAGTTTATCTATGCACCAGTTGAGGGACATCCTCTGTTTTTATTTTCCTTTATTGTTAATGGTCTGTAGGTCTAGTAAAGGGCAGAGGTGAGATTTTATACAACAGGAAGAAGTTTCTTCTGAAAAGTCCACCTTAGAAGTACGCTCCTGGGTAACATGTGCAAAAGGTTATACCAGGATAACTTACTTCTTGTCCTTTAAACTATATTTAAAATTGGAGTTAATCCAAAGTGAGCAGTTTAACAAAGGAATAGATGTTTTTCCTGAGTATAGTTAGATGATATCCTCAGAGCAGGCATGACAAATATTCTGGAATGCAAATCACTGGCAGAGTATTAAATTTTTCTTTATTAAAAAACACTGAAAAAAGTAAAAATCAGCCCAAATCACACTTTAAAAATTTTATAAAGCAAAAGTCCCCTTTCAGTCTATCCAATCACATCTCTAAAAGGTTTACAATTTGGTATGTATATTTCCCAGGTTTTTTCTAAGTTTGTTCAGAAATATCTATATATACATATATCATATGTATACAAGTGCTTTTGTTTATTAAAAAAGTATTCACATATACATATATATTACTTTTTAACTTATTACAAAATCCTAGACACTATACAGATCAGAATGCATTAATAGATATACCTTCATTATTTTAATGGCTGTATAGTATTCCACTAAATGGTTGCATCATAATTTATCCTTTGTCACACTGACGGACATTTAGTTTGTACCCACTATTTCAGTGTGTGTGACTTTATTAAAATATAACTTGGATATCATAAAATTCATTCATTTAAAGTATATAATTCATGGTTTGTACTATAATAACTAAGTTCTACAATTATCATCACAATCAATTTTAGAACATTTTCATTAAGTTCTAAAGAAACCTTATACACTTCAGCTATTGCCCCCAGCCCTAAGCAACCACTAATTTACTTTCTGTCACCATATATTTGGAATCATATAATATACAGTCTTTTGGAATAGCAGCTGTCATTTAGCATGTTTTCAGTATCCTTCCACATTATAGCATATTTACCTCTTCTACTTTTTGGAAGAATTTTTGAAGAATTTGTATTAATTCTTCTTCAATGTTTGTGAGAGTTAATCTGAGAATCCATATATGTTAATGCTTTTCTTTTGGGGGTATTTAAAAAGTTTTAATTAGCCTCTTATTATAGGTATTTTCAGATTTTCTTTGTTCTCCCTTTCTCAACAATTGGTTTCAGTAATATGTGTCTTTCTAGGAATGTGTTCATTACAAATAAGTTATCTAATTTATTGACATAAAATTGTTCATGATGTTCCTTCATAATTTTCTTTAAATTTCTATAAGATTTGTAGTAATGTTCCCTCCTTCATTTCTGATCCTAGCAATTTGAGTCTTTTTTCCCTGGCCAACCTAGTGAAAGGTTTTTCAATTTTGTTGGTCTTTACATAGAGCCAACTTCTAGTTTCATTAATTTTTTATTCTCTATGCCATTTACTTATCTACTCTCTCATATTTCCTTCCTTCTGCTTTTTCTAGTTAGTTTTCTTCTCTTTGTCCAGTGTCTTAATGCACAAAGTGAGGTTATTGATATGTGATATTTCTTCTTTTTAATTACAGGCATTTACACTTATAAATTTTTCTCTAAGCCTTGCTTTAGGTACATCCCATAAGTTTTGGCATGTGGTATCTTCAGTTTCACTCACCTCAAATTAACCTTGTAATTCCTTCTTTGACACATTGGTCATTTAAAAGTGTATCTAATTCCTATTTGTGTCTGCTGACTTTCTGTTATTGATTTCTAACAGAAGTTTCATTCTATATGGTCAGAGAACATACTTTGCATAGTTTGATCCACTTTAATTTACCATGATTTGTTTTAAGGTATGTGATATAGCTATGATTTTTCCAGTAGTCATGTATGGATGTGAGAGCTAGACCATAAAGAAAGCTGAGTGCTGAAGAATTGATGCTTTCAAAACTGTGGTGCTGGAGAAGACTCTTGAGAGTCCCTTGGACTACAAGGAGATCAAATCAGTCAATTCTAAAGGAAATCAACCCTGAATATTCATTGGAAGGACTGATGCTGAAGCTGAAGCTCCAATACTTTGGCCACCTGATGTGAAGAGCCAACTCATTGGAAAAGACCCTGATGCTGGGAAAGATTGAAGGCAGGAGAAGGGGCAACAGAGGATGAGATGGTTGGATGGCATCACTGACTCAGTGGACATGAGTTTGAACAAATTCTGGGAGATAGTGAAAGACAGGGAAGCCTGGTGTGCTACAGTCCATGGGGTTGCAAAGAGTTAGGCAAGATTGAGTGACTAAACAACAACAACAAAATGTGGTATGGTCCATCCTGGAGATGTTTCATGTGTATTTGAGAATAATGTGTGTTCTGCTCTTGTTAGGTGAAGTGTTCTATAAGTGTTCTATAAGGTCTAGTTGATTTATAGCATTATTCAAGTCTTCTATTCCTTTGTTCATAATTCTGTCTAGTTCTTAATGAAAATGGGATACTCAATCCCCCACTTTTTGTTGTATACATTTATATTTCTCCATTCATTTCAGTTTTTGATTCATGCATTTTGGTACTCTGTTGTTAGATGCATATGTGCTTATATAGATGTCATTATCTACAGAAATTTTTTTTTGCTTTAAAGCTCATTTTAAATAGACTTTAGATAATAGTATAGCCACTCCAGCTTTCTTATAATTGCCATTTGCCTGATATTTCTATCCTTTAACCTTCAATCTGTATCTTTGAATCTAAAGTGTGACCACAATAAATAGCATAGAGGTAAGTCTTGTTTGTTTTTCCCATTTGATGATCTCTGCCTTTTGACTAGATTATTTAATCCATTCATACTTCTGTCTCAAGTTTTTATTTCCCCATTCCTCTTTTTACTTTCTTTTGCATTGGACATTTTCTAATAAGACATTTAAGTGTATTTAATATTTTTACTATATATTTTTAGCTATTTTGTTAGTGGTTGCTCTAGGGTTTATCATACACATCTTAATTGGCTTCAGCTATATACTAACTAAATTCTAATGAGATATGAAAACCTTATTCTTATGTAAACCTATTCCTTTTCTCATTTTTTGTGATATTATTGTTAGTAGTGTTATCTCTACATGTTATAAACCCAGTAATATGTCATCATAATTATTACTTAGTATAATTTTATGTCTTTTAAAGAAGCTGACAGAAGAAAGAGCAAGTATATTATTTACAGCTTTTTTATATTAACCTTCTTATTCTTGTTTCCATCATTTGTTCCTATGGATTTGACTTACCACCTGGAGTCATTAATTCAGTACAGCTTTGTTTCTACCTTTGTCTTACTATTGGTAAATATATTAGTTTTATATGTAATAGATCCAATAATGCAATTACATATATATTGCTTGATAAAATAGCTTTTAAAATCAATTAAGAAAGAAAAATGTATTTTGACTATCTTTTATAATTACATAATTACCTTTACCAGTGCTAATTTTCTTATGTGTAGATTCAAATTACTGTCTGAGCTCACCTGCTTTCTACCTGAAGAACTTCCTTTGATATTTCCTGCTAGTCAGGTCTGACAGCAACATATTCTCCCAGTTTTTGACTGTGTTGGGAGTGTCTTTATTTCATCTTCATTTTTGAAAAACAGCATTATTGAATATGGAATCTATGTTGACAGTACTTTTTCATTTCAACACTTTGAGTAAATTTTCCCACTGCCACCTCCTTTGTTTTTGATGAGAAGTCATCTGTTACTGAAGTTTCCTTGTAAATGATGCTTCATCTATCTCATTTTGCTTTCAAAAGTTTTGTCTTTGGGTTTTAGCATTCTTACTGTGGTATGTTTGTGGGTTTCTTGTTTATCTTACTTGGGATTCATTGCGATCTCTTGGATGTGTAGATAATGTTTCTTATCAAATTTGGGGTGTTTACAGCCATTATTTATTGGAATATTTTTTTCTGCTCCTTTCTTTCTCTGATATTCCCATTACAAGTACATTAGAGTGCTTAATGGTTCTATACTCTGTTATGTTTTCATTCTTTTTTCTTTCTGATCTTCATTCTGGATACAATCACATTTAATCAACACAACCCAATGAAGTAATATCACTATCCTCATTTTTATAGATTAAAAAAATGAGGCTCAGATTTAATGACTTGCCAAAGTCACAGATTGGTTAAATATGGCTGTGAAGTTCAAACAGGTCTGATTCCAAAGTTTATACTACTTCCTCTATGTCATGTCATTTTTCTATTCTCCAGCAACTATAAACAAACAACTGGGGGACTTGGGGCTGGCTGCCTCTCTTCTAGAAAGCTCTTTCTTTCTACCCTCCTTTGGTATTCTTTGCTAGTATGTTCCTCTTCTAAAATTCATATATTTATTTCCTAACATGTACTGACGATGATTGAATGCTTATTGCTTTGAATTCAATCATTATTAAATGATAGCTAGTGTAAATGATTGTGAGAACACTAATGTTTTGATCTAAATTCTTTCATTAGAAAAAATGAACAGATTTTTTAAGACACTGATAACTTAATAGGGAAGTGTGCATTAAATATTTGCTGACTAACCTATGAAAACTACCTACTGTTACTGCTGAAGGTCTAATTCAACAGCTTTTGCTGATGTTTAGGCCCCTGGTCACTTATTTACTAGGTGAATAAAATTAGGGACAAGTGGGATCTAGATATAAATATTTCAACATTTAATTCATTTTCTAGTTTTATATATATATAGGAGGCAGTCTTGGAAAGAATGTCATCTCTAGGGACAAATATATAAGACCTAATATAAATTACAATGATTTAAAAAATTCTTGGAAATAATCTACTGTAATTTATCCTGAGAAAATGATACTTTTTATATGCAGCCCTCTGCACTCATTATATTGTCTATCCTAGATAATCTTTGATTATAGAAAATGTATTCTGCCAATTCTTCCCAAAAGCTAAAAGGGATTATCTTAATTTTGCTTTCTCTCCCTCAGTTTCTCTTCTTCAATTCCAAACAAACTGTTATCTATACAAAAACCCTAGATCCTAAATTCTGATATAAAAAAGACCTCCTGGGACTCACAATTTTGTATCTTCTAACTGCCACTGATTTCAGTAGTATTATCTGTAGTAGATGATATTAGAGAAGCAGCCTGGAGATCTGGCCATTGCTTTTTGTTCTTTCCAAATTCTATCACCAATATTTTCCCACGTAGCTTATATCCATTTACTAGACGCAATGCTTGCCATGCTATTTCTGTATCTAAAAGAGAAAAAAAAACCCCATTAGTTTATGTATGGCTTAATAATTCAATTTTATTCCAAGTCTAGTTTATGTTGTTTTGCCTTGGAGTACAATGTAGGCTATAAGGCCATACAGTTATTTGAGTTTATTGTGTTTCCCACAATCCCAAATTTGTATAACTCAGCAAGATTAAACTAATGGCAAAGAATAATGACAATAGAATTTTAAAAAGGATATTTGAGAGTGTCTCCTAATTCAAGGATATAGGTAAAAAAAAAACAAGGATACAGATGGTGTGCTAAAGAGGGCTAAGCCATATCTAATAATACACAAACCTGTATCTTAGATAACACATTATAGGTGCTAAAAGAATGAAATAATTTTCAAAATAGGAAACATAAAAGAAGTTATTATGGTACTGGGGACATCTTCCTATTAATACTTTTCCTTTTAATTAGAATGTGGTTGTCAGAGCTCTCATTTGGATAAGTTTAAAAATCCTTGTAGGCATATGGAAGCTTGAGGTGTAAGAGTATAAAGGACGTAAGGTGTAAGGGTATAGCAGGACAATTTAATTTATGGGTCTCAGAGTCTAGATGTGGGAAATTAGGAAGGAATGGACTTATTGCCCAGAGTCTGTCAAATCCTAAGTAGACAAGCAATGGTTTTAGATTGAACCAATTTACATCTTATATGTATGCTCTACAAATTTTCAAATGTATTCATAACTAGTGAAACAGTTATTTATTTAAAAGTACTTAGTGTATAAAGCCTTTTTACTATATATTTTTTCAACTAATGAATCATATTAGGTGGGGGTACATGAAATAATATTTTAAGTTTTAAAGGGTTCTTACACTTGAAAGACTGAAAATTATTAGAACTGAGGATCCAAAAACATTCAATGAGATAGGAAAGATGTACAATGCTGTATAAGAAGACTGCAGGGGAATTTGGCATTGCTCATGTGTAAAAGCACTCACCTTTAAATACATTACTATGCAGTATATAAATTATTATAGTTTAGGGATAATAAAAGGCACAGTTCCTACCTAGCCTCCACCAAAAAAGAAAGACAGTCTGGTCTGTCAGAGAAACTGGAATTCCTATAGAGATACAACTTGTTTAGTTACACTTTGTTTTATTATGCTTTGCAGATAATGTGTTTTTTCCCAAAATGAAGGGTTTTAGCAACCCTACACTGTTAGATGATAATATTTTTTAACTAAGAATTTTTAAATTAAGGTATGTACATTGTTTTTTGGACAAAATGCTACTGCTCACTTAATATACTACAGTATAGTATAAACACAAGGCTTCCGAGGTGGCTCAGAGGTAAAGAATCTGCGTGAAGGAGACGCAGGAGACACGGGTTTGATCCCTGCATTGGGAAGATCCCCTGGAGGAGGAAATGGCAACCCATTTCAGTATTCTTGCCTGGAAAATTCCATGGAGAGAGGAGCCTGGTGGGCTACAGTCCATGGGGTCGCAAAGAGTCAGACACAACTGAGGAATAGTGCATGTACCCTTTCTCCCAGTCTATGGTGATAATCTGCATTTAATAGTGTAAATGTAACTTTTGTATGTACTAGGACAACAAAAAATTCATGCAACTCACTTTATTGAGATAATTCACCTTATTGCAGTGGTCTGGAATCTGCAGTATCCCTGAGATATGCCTGTATTATTCTTCCCTATGGTTTAGGATACTGAAGTCATGTATTAGGATGCAAACAACAGTTAAAAAATATATCACCCACTAGTTAATTATGAATTACTAATGAATTAGCATAATATAGCATAATATCATAATAGTTTGCAATCTTACTTCTAAAGGAATAGGGCAAAAAAATAAAATAAAGGAATAGGGCATAATGCAACTATAAGTGTTCTGATAAGAATACCAATAATTAATGATTAATGTAATTATAACTTGGACTAGAAATATTACTTTCAACAAAGGGAAAGTAAATTTTGATACAGTGAGTAGGAAGTGCCAAGACTGGGTAAAAGAGAGGACAATGGTGTAAGGTGGTGGTGCACTGTCAAAGAAGGAGAGGAAACACAGAAGGGAGAATAGAAAAATTAAAAAAAAAACACGTTTTCCTTAGTTCTCTTCCTTTCCTCCTATGTGCTTCTTCTGTGGGCTATATTTAAATTAGAGAGAGTATACATAGTTGCTAATGAACTTATTAGTGACTCAGCCATAACTGCGTAATTATCCAGATGAAGCTACTTACTGGGAAAAGTGATAAAAGCCTGCCCCCTCATTCGTCCAGTCATCATTCGGAATTGAATTGGAGGTCCTTTCTTTTCCTGGAACCGAGCGAATAATGAGACAAGATCTCTTTCAGTCACCCGAGGGCTAAGGTTCTTCAGGTATAACACCTAATACAAACCAAGGATCAACAGAAATATCACATTAGGGAGATAAGGCAACTATTTCATTGTGGAAGGATTTAGTTTCAGATAAAGGTGGTGGATTGAATACACACATCTAATTTCAATCCCTCCAAAAAACTTTAAAACTATAGGGACTTAAAAAAAAATGTAAGGAAGAACAAGGAAATGAGGCAATAGCAACAATATTCTGGAAGCTGTAAAAGAACTGAACAAGCATACTCGAGAAAGCTGAATCTTAACTCAGCAGTGGGGGAAACCAAGAACTAACCCAATCCACATCTAAGAATCCTGAAACATTTTAGGAACTGATATATTCTAGTGTCTCTGGGCACTAGAGCTGGAGTTAAGATAGGGTGGGTATGTTAAAAGTTCTTTAAAAAATTAGATTATATCTTTAAAGATTATATCTTTAAACACCTTCCCCTACAATATGCTACTGGGTAAAGACCACTCCCAATCCTGCTATATACTGGAGGTTCATTCTCTGAACATGGGGAATGTTAGACACCATTGAGGATGTGAATATTGTTCCTGAAAACTAGGCTTTAAGAGAAATGATGCATTATGAATGATGAGGATACCCCAAACACTCCTTCATTTGGCTCCTACAAGGCTGGTGGTACCCTCCCCAAGTGAGAGTTCTGAAGTCTTCTCTGGGAAATCTAATCAGCCCCAAGAGGAAAGGTCTAAAAATGCTGATTTAGAATGGGGACTTTCTCCAACAAATGAATGAGCCAGATGACTTTAAGTGAAGCTTAAACTCAATAAGGATCATTCATTTGATCAGAGCTTCCAATCCGTTTTTGACTCCTACTCATAAATATGAGCAGAAATTATCAGGCATCTGAGAAAAGCCACTAATGTGAAAGAGACAGAACAAAAAAATAAATAAAAGCAAGTGGGAGAAAACAAACTATGCAAGGAGAAAAAAAAAACTTCAAAGAGCCATCACTAATATACTCAGAGAAAGAAAAGTAAATATTCTATCTATTAGGAATGAAATGCTTTTTTAAAAAAGAAACATTCAAGAAAATAAACAAAAAGAGCTCTTAAATGTGACTGAACTTAAGTTCTCACTGGCTCAAAATAGATTATTACAAGGTGTTCTAAGTAAGTACCTTTGTAATCATAATTAAAATATCTATAGAAGGCACACAAAATGAGAAAGGAAAAAGGCAATTCACTACCAAAAAATTAGCAACAAGGGCTATAAAACAGAAAACAACTAATAAATGACAATAGTAAATCCTCTCTATCAATAATTACTTTACATATAAATGGATTAAACTCCCTAGTCAAAGACATAGAGTGGTTGAACAAACAAAAAACTAAATGTAAGACCAGAAACTATAAAACTCCTAGAGGAGAACATAGGCAAAACACTCTCTGACATAAATCACAGCAAGATCCTCTATGACCCACCTCCCAGAATATTGGAAATAAAAGCAAAAATAAAAAAAATGGGACCTAATTAAACTTAAAAGCTTTTGCACAACAAAGGAAACTATAAACAAGGTGAAAAGACAGCCTTCAGAATGGGAGAAAATAATAGCAAATGAAGCAACAGACAAAGAATTAATCTCAAAAATATACAAGCAACTCCTGCAGCTCAATTCCAGAAAAATAAACGACCCAATCAAAAAATGGGCCAAAGAACTAAACAGACATTTCTCCAAAGAAGACATACAGATGGCTAACAAACACATGAAAAGATGCTCAACATTACTCATTATTCAGTTCAGTTCAGTCGCTCAGTCGTGTACGACTCTTTGCGACCCCATGAATTGCAGCACGCCAGGCCTCCCTGTCCATCACAAACTCCAGGAGTTTACTCAAACACATGTCCATCGAGCCGGTGATGCCATCCAGCCATCTCATTCTCTGTCATTATTAGAGAAATGCAAATCAAAACCACAATGAGGTACCATTATCTACCAGTCAGATCAGAATGGCTGCTATCCAAAAGTCTACAAGCAATAAATGCTGGAGAGGGTGTGGAGAAAAGGGAACCCTCTTACACTGTTGGTGGGAATGCAAACTAGCACAGCCACTATGGAGAACAGTGTGGAGATTCCTTTAAAAACTGGAAATAGAACTGCCATATGACCCAGCAATCCCACTCCTGGGCATACACACCGAGGAAACCAGATCTGAAAGAGACACGTGTACCCCAATGTTCATCGCAGCACTGTTTATAATAGCCAGGACATGGAAGCAACCTAGATGCCCATCAGCAGATGAATGGATAAGAAAGCTGTGGTACATATACACCATAGAATATTACTCAGCCTTTAAAAAGAATACAGTTGAGTCGGTTCTGGTGAGGTGGATGAAACTGGAGCCCATTATACAGAGTGAAGTAAGCCAGAAAGAAAAACACCAATACAGTATACTAATGCATATATATGGAATTTAGAAAGATGGTAATGATAACCCTATATGCAAGACAGAAAAAGAGACACAGATGTACAGAACAGACTTTTGGACTCTGGGAGAAGGTGAGGGTGGGATGATCTGAGAGAATAGCATTGAAACATGTATATTATCATATGTGAAACAGATTGCCAGTCCAGGTTTGATGCATGAGACAAGTGCTCAGGGCTGGTGCACTGGGATGACCCAGAGGGATGGGATGGGGAGGGAGGTGGGAGGGGGGTTCAGGATGGGGAACATGTGTAAATCCATGGCTGATTTATATCAATGTATGGCAAAAACCACTACAATATTGTAAAGTAATTAGCCTCCAACTAATATAAATAAATGAAAAAATTAAACAAAAACAAAAACAAAAAACCAAAATGTGACTAAGTGCTGTCTACAACAAACTCACTTTAGATTTAAGGCCATACACAGGCTGGAAAAGAAAGGATAAAAAGAGAAATTCCATGCAAATTGCAACCAAAAAAGAATAAGGTTGGCCATGTTTAATCAAGATAAAATAGACTTTAAGTCAAAAATTTTCAAAAGATACAAGGACATTATATAATGATAAAAGGGTCAGTTCACCAGGAAGATATAATAACTATAAATATATATGCACACAACATGAGAGCACTTAAATATATGAGCAAACATTGGGAAAACTGAAGAGGGCTATAAATAGCAACACAATACTACTAGGAGATTTCAATACCTCACTTTCAGTAGCAGAAGAAAAACTAGAAAATTCACAAATATGTGGAAACTAAACAACATAGTCTAGAACAACTAACGGGTCAAAGAAGAAATCAAAAGGTAAATTAGAAAATACCTTGATACAAAGGAATATGAAACCACAACATACCAAAATTTATGGAATGCAACTAGGTCAATACTAAAAGGGAAGTTTATAGCATTAAATGCCTACATTAACCAAGGGGAAAGCTCTCAAACTACTTTGCATTTCAAGGAGCTAGGAAAAAAAAACCAAACTAAACTCAAAGTTATTGGACAGAAATAATAAAGATTACACAGAAATAATTGAAATAGAGATTAGAAAAATAATAGAAAAAATTAACCAAACTAAGAGATGTTTTTAAAAAAGATCAACAAAATTGAGTACTTTTAGCTAGGCTAAGAAAAAAGAGAAGACTCAAATAAAATTAGAAGTGAAAGAGGAGACTTTACAACTGATGCCACAGAAATAAAAAAGGATTATGAGAGACTACTCTGACAATTATATGCCAACAAATTGGATAATCTAGAGAAAAGGATAAATTCCTAGAAACATAAACCTACCAAGATGAAATCATGAAGAAACAGAAAATCTGAATAGACTTGTAACTAGCAATAAAATTGAATCAGTAATCAAAAATCTCCCAACAAAGAAAAGCCCAGGACCAGATGGCTTCACAGGTGAATTCTACCAAATATTTAAAGAATCAATACCAATTCTCCTGAAACTCTTCCAAAAATTTGAAGAGGCAGGAACACTCCCAAACTAATTTTATCAGGCCAGCATTAACATGACCCAAAACAGGAAAAGATATTATAAGAAATGAAAACTATAGGCTAATATCCGTGATGAATACAGATGTAAAAATTCTTAACAGGAAAGTAGTAAACTGAATTTAAAAGCACATTAAAAGGATCATGGCCAAATGTGATTTATCCCTGGGTGCAAGGGTGGTTCAACATATGAAAATCAATCAATATCATATAGCACATTAACAGAATGAAGGATAAAAATCACAAATCATTTCAATAGACATCAATGGACAGATCTTCCAGACAGAAAATCAGTAAGGCAACAGAGATCCTAAATGATACAATAGAACAGTTAGACTTAATTGGTATTTTCAGGACATTACATTACAAATAAATCCAGAATACATATTCATTTCAAGTGCACATAAAACATTCTCTCTGATAGGCCACAAACTAGGACACAATATAAGCCTCAACAAATTTAAGAGGCCAGGGATTATTTCAAGCATCTTTTTGACTATAATAGCATGAAACTAGAAATCAGCCACAGAAAGAGAAATGAGGAAAAAAGATTACATGGAAACATAACAATATGCTACTAAAGAAACTAATAGGTTAACAGTGTAATCAAAGAGGAAATTAAAAAATATCTTGAGACAAATGACAATGAAAACTCAACTGGTTGGAGAAAATGTAGTCCAAAGAGGGAACTTCATAGTGATAAATGTCTTCCTCAAAAAAAAAAAAAATCTCAAATAAACAACCTAAACTACTACCTAAAAGAATTAGAAAAAGAACAATCTAAAGTCAACAGAAGGAAGTAAATAATAAAAATCAGGGAGGAAATGAGTAAAATAGAGATAAAAATAGAAAAAAATTAATGAAAAGAACTGAAAAGGCAAACAAAACTGACAGACCTCTGACCATGCTCACTAGGGAGAAGGCCCCAAGTAAATGAGGAGAAATAACAATTGATATTGCAGAAATGCAAAAAAAAAAAAAAACCATGAGAATACTATGAACAATTATATGCCAACAAATTGGACAACCTAGAAGAAATGGACAAGTTTCTAGAAACATACAGCCCACCAAAACTGAATCAAGAATAGATAATTTGAACAGACCAATCACTAGAAGTGAAATAGAATCTGTAATTAAAAACAAAAAAAAACCCTCCCTGCAAACAAAAGTTCAGGACCAGATGGCTTCACTGGGGAATTCTACCAAATATACAAAGAAGAACTTATACTGATTCTTCTCAAACTCTTCCAAAAGACTGAAGAGGAAGGAACACTCCCAAAGTCATTCTATGAAGCCACTATTACTCTGATATGAAATCCAGACAAAAACACTACCAAAAAAGAAAATTACGTTCATCTTTGATGAATACAGATGCAAAAATCCTCAACAAAATATTAGCAAACCAAATCCAACAACAGAAAAAAGATCATACACCATGATCAAGTAGGATTTATCCCTGGGTCATAAGGATGGTTCAACATATGTAAATCATTCAATGTGATACACCACATCAACAAAAGAAAAGACAAAAACCACATGATCATCTCAATAGATGCAGAAAAGCATTTGATAAAATTCAGCATCCATTCATGATAAAAAAACTCTCAATCAAAGCAGGTCTAGAGAGAACATATCTCAACATATAAGTCCCCTACATACGAATGAGTTCTGTTCCAAGAGCACATTCATAAGTCCAATTTGTTCATAAGTCCAACAAAGTTAGCCTAGGTACCCAACTAACACAACTGGCTGTATATACAGTATACAGTATACTATATACAGTATACAGTATACTATATACAGTATAGTACTGTACTGTAATAGGTTTACAATACTTTTCACACAAATAATACATAAAAAACAAACACAAAAAATAAAGAAAACATTTTTTAATCTAAACATAGTACCTTGAAAAGTACAGTAGTACAGTACAACAGCTGGAAGGAAAGTTATGACCAACCTAGACAGCATATTGAAAAGCAGAGACATTACTTTGTCAACAAAGGTCCGTCTAGTCAAGGCTATGGTTTTTCCAGTGGTCATGTATGGATGTGAGAGTTGGACTATAAGGAAAACTGAGTGCCGAAGAATTGATGCTTTTGAACTGTGGTGTTGGAGAAGACTCTTGAGAGTCCCTTGGACTGCAAGGAGAACCAACCAGTTCATCCCAAAGGAGACCAGTCCTGGGTTTTCATTGGTAGGACTGATATTGAAGCTGAAACTCCAATACTTTGTCCACCTGATATGAAGAGCTGACTCATGTGAAAAGACCCTGATGCTGGGAAAGATTGAGGGCAGGAGGAGAAGGGGACGACATAGGATGAGATGGTTGGATGGTATCACCGACTCAACAGACATGGGTTTGGGTGAACTCTGGGAGTTGGTGATGGACAGGGAGGTCTGGTGTACTGTGGTTCATGGGGTTGCAAAGTAGTTGGACATGACTGAGAGACTGAACTGAACTGAAAGACTCCACACAAAATCTACTAAGCAAATTCAGCAAATTAGCAGGATATAAGAACAGATAAGCAAATTGAGCAAAGTAGCAGGATACAATATTAACTTACAGAAACCTGTTGCATTTCTTTACAATAAAAATGAAATATCAGAAAGGGAAAACAGACCAGAACAAATAAGTTTAATATTTATGCTGAACCAAAAAAGACCCAGAATTGGCAAAATAATCCTGAGGATAAAGAACAAATCAGAAGGCATAACTCTCTGACTTCAAACAATACTACAAAGCTACAGTAATCAAAACAGTGGTACTGGCACAAAAACAGACATATAGATCAGTGGAACAGAATAGAGAGTCCAGAAATAAACACACACACCTACAGTCAATTAATCTTCAACAAAGGAGGCAAGAATATACAATGGAGAAAAGACAGTCTCTTTAGCAAGTGGTGCTGGGAAAGTTGGACAGCCACATGTAAATCAATGAAGTTAGAACACACCCTCACACCATACACAAAAATAAACTCAAAATGGCTTGAAGATTTACATATAAGACAGGACACCATAAAACTCCTAGAAGAGAATATAGGCAAACATTCCCTGGCATAAAACATGCCAATGGACTTCCGTCAGGCCGGAACCCAAGATGGTGGCGCTCTTGTTGAGACATGTTGGCCGTCATTGCCTCCGTGCCCACCTTAGTCCTCAGTTCTGTATCAGAAATGCTGTTCCTTTGGGAACCACAGCCAAAGAAGAGATGGAGAGGTTCTGGAGTAAGAACACTAGTTCAAACCGTCCTTTGTCACCCCATATCAGCATCTACAGCTGGTCTCTTCCCATGGCGATGTCCATTTGCCACCGTGGCACTGGTATTGCCTTGAGTGCAGGAGTCTCTCTTTTTGGCTTGTCGGCCCTCTTGGTCCCTGGGAGCTTTGAGTCTCATTTGGAATTTGTGAAGTCCCTGTGTTTGGGGCCAGCACTGATCCACACAGCCAAATTTGCACTTGTCTTCCCTCTCATGTATCACACCTGGAATGGGATCCGACACTTGATGTGGGATCTAGGAAAAGGCCTGACGATTTCCCAGCTACACCAGTCTGGAGTGGTTGTCTTGGTTCTTACTGTGTTGTCCTCGGTAGGGCTGGCAGCCATGTGAAGAGCCGAAGTTCCCAGCGTCATCATCCTGCAAATGATCACACTGACCTGTCTTCCTGTTTGTTACTCTTGTCTTTGGCCGGGGCAAAGTTATCCTGATTTGTTTAGACCCTTCTTTGCTTGCAGATCCCCTTGGAGCTCAGCAGTAGAGTATGTTACATAACCAAAGTGGTGGAAAAGGGTCCAGTTTTCCCCTTATTTATAAGGATGGAATGACTGCAAAAAACTCCCTTTTCTTGCCCCCAGCTTGCAGCCTACTCTGGGCTTGGGAGCCTTCTTTCTCTCTCCATGTCAGGCCTTGATTTATGCTGAGGGTCAGCCTTTGGCTCCTTCTTCCTGAGACAGTGGAAACAATGCCAGCTCTGTGGCCTCTGCCATGGGGACTGGGAGTGGGGATTCGGGTGCCACTGCCTGTGGGATGCTGGCTCAAAGGACAATTCTGTCCATTGGTCAGAGCCCAGGGTCTTTAGCACCCACACAGTGTGACTGACTGAAGGAGAGGGGTGGGGGTGGAGGAGAATTAGCCTGTCCCAGCTAGCGGGAGATAAAAGAGTTAAGTTGGCTCTTGAAGCAGGTCTTGGGGAGAAGATATATAGCTTTTGATGCAAGAAGAAGATCCAGAAAATTATCATTGAATCTATTGCAGGTTATTTCTTTTCTTTGTGTTTCCAGAAAAACCAAACCTCTTACTGTCGTGTAATCCAGAATCACATGACATCTTTTTCTGAAACTGAATTAAAATTATTATTTTGCCTTTGAAAAAAAAAAAACATGCCAATGTTTTCATAGGACAGTCTCTCAAGGCAACAGAAATAAAAAGCAAAATAAACAAATGGGACCTAATCAAACTTATAAGCTTTTGTACAGCAAAGGAAACCATAAACAAAATTAAAAGACAACCTACAGACTGGGAGAAAATATTTGCAAATGATGTGACCAACAAAGGCTTAATTTCCAAAATATACAAACAGCTCATACAATTCAATAACAAAAAAACAAACAACCCAATCAAAAAATGGGCAGAAGACCTAAGTAGATATTTCTCCAAAGAAGACATACAGATGGCCAATAGGCACATGAAAAGATGTTCAACACTGCTAATTAGAGAAATGCAAATCAAAACTACAATAAGGTATTACCTCACACTGGTCAGAATGGCCTTCAGCAAAAAGTCTACAAATAATAAATGCTAGAGTATGTGGAGAAAAGAAATCCTCTTACACTGTTGGTAGGAATGCAAATTGGTGTATATGAAGAACATTACAGAGGTTCCTTAAAAAACTAAAATATATATACAATGGAATACTACTCAGCCATAAAAAATAATGAAATAATGCCATTTGTGGCAACATGGATGGACCTAGAGATTATCATACAAGTGAAGTAAGTCAGAAAGAGAAAGACAAATATCATATGATATCACTTACATGTGGAATCTAAAATATGACACAACTTATTACAAAACAGAAATAGACTCACAGACATAGAAAACAAACTTATGGTTATCAAAGAGGAAAGGGGGAAGGAAGGATAAACTAGGAGTTTGGGATTAGCAGATATAAACTACTATATACAAAACAGATAAACAACAAGATCCTACTGTACAGCACAGGAAACTATATTTGATATCTTGCAACAAACTACAATGGAAAATAATCTAAAAATTATATATATGATATAAATATAAAAGTTGTTTTATATATATATAAAACTAAATCACTTTGCTGTACACCAGAAACTAACACAACATTGTAAATTAACTATATTTCAATAAAAACAAATATAAAAAAGAAATTAATAAAGAGAAATAAATGGAAAGATATCCCATATTCATGGATTGGAAATATTAATACTGTCAAAATGTAATACTAATCAAAGTAATCTACAGATTCAATGCAATTCTTATCAAAATACCAATGATGATTTTTATGGAAATAAAAAATATCCTAAAATTCATATGAACCACAAGAGACCATGAATAGATAAAGCAATCTTGAGGAAGAAGAACAATGTATGATGTGTCATATATCCTGATTTCAAACTGCAGTAATCAAAACAGTAAGGTACTGGCATAAAAAAGTACATATTGACCAATGGACTAGAATAGAGGACCTAGAAATTATCCACACATTTATGGTAAGCTGATCTTAGACAAGGAGGGCAAAAATACACAATGGGGAAAAAACAGTCTCTTTAATAAATGGTGTTTGGAAAACTGGATATCCAGTACAAAAAATGAAATTAGATGCTTCTCTTACACCATACACAAAACCCAACTCAAAATATTAAATACTTAAAAATAAGATGTAACACTCTAAAACTCCTAGAAGCAAACAGAAAAATCTTCTTGACCACTGGCCTTGACAATAATTTCTTAGATATGATATCAAAAGCACAGACAACAAAAGCAAACACAGACAAATGTCATTAACTCAAACCCATATTCGTAGCAAAGAAAACAATCAGTAAAGTTAAAAGGTGACCTACAAAATGGGAGAAAGTATTTTCAAATCATATATCTAATAAAGGGTTAACATCTAATCCGTGTCTTTTTCTCCTGCATTTGCAGGCGGGTTCTTTACCATTAGCACCATATGGGAAGCCCAAAATATATAAGGATCTCATGAAACTCAAAAGCAAAAAAAAAAAAAAAAAAAAAAAAAAAAAGATGTGCTGGTGAGGATGTGGAAAAATTTTATCCCTTATGCACTGTTGGTGGGAATGTTTAAGTTGTTACAACCACAATGGAAAACAGTTGGAAGATTATTTAAAAAATTTAAACTAGAACTCATATAATCCAGCAATCCCACTTTTGGCTATATATCTAAAAGGACTGGAATAAAAATCTGGAAGAAAAATATGCATTCCCATATTCACTGCAGTATTGTTCACAAAAGCAAAGACATGGGAACAATCTAAATGTCCATTGAGAGACGAAGGGATAAAGGAAATATGGTGTATAAATACAAAAGAGTATTATCTAGCCTTAAAAATGAAAAATCTTGTCATTTGCTGCAATGTAGGTGAATTTGGAAGACCTGCTAAGTGAAATCAACCAGAAACAGAAGAAAAAATACTACATGATCCCACTTATATCAGGAATCTAAAGTACTCAAACTCATAGAAGCAGAGAGTAGAATCATGCTTACCAGGGGCTAGGAAGAGGGGTAACTGAGGAAGTGTTCATCAAAGGGTATATAGTTTTACATATGCAACATGAATAAATCCTATAGATTTATCCTCATATAGCATAGCATATATACTTAACAATACTGTATTTGATAATTAAAATTTTGTTAAAAGGATAGATCTTATGTTAAATGTTCTTATCAAAAGAAAAATTGGAGGGAGGAAATTTCTGGAGGTGATGGTTAAGTTTAGGGCACTGTATTGGTGATTGTTTCATGGTGTATATGTACCTTCAAACACAACAAAATGCATACATTAAATATGCACAGCTTTTTTTTTTATAATATCAAACATACTTCAATTAAAAAGAAAAAACTTAACCAAGGAAGTGGAGGACTTATACACTGAAAACCACAACACACTGCTCAAAGAGATTAAAGACAACACAAATAAATGAAAAGATGTCTCATGTTCATGGACTGGAAGAATAAATTGTTGAAATGTACATACTATCCAAATTAGTTTACAGATTTAATGTAATTCCTATAAAAATCCCAATGGCATTTTTTGTAGAAATACAAAAACAACCCTAAGATTCATAAGGAACCAGAAGGGAACCCTAAGTAGCCAAGCAATCTTGAGAAGAAAGAACAAAACTGGGGAGGCCTCACACTTCTTAATTTCAAAATATGTTACAAATCTACAGTAATCAAAACAGTATGATACTGGCATAAAGATAGACATGTAGACTAACAGAAGAGAATATAAAACCCAGAAATAAATCCACACATATACAGTCAACTGATTAATGGCGGGGGGCGGGGGTAGGCAAGAATACACAATGGGGAAAGGATAGTCCCTTTGACCAACAGTGTTGGGAAAAGTTGATATCCACATGCAAAAGTATAAAACTGGCCTCATTTATGTCATCCACAAAAATAAGCTCAAATTGGATTAAAGATTTAGACATAAGGCCTGAAACTCTAAAACTTCTAGAAGATAGTATAGGCGGGAAACTTCATTTTACTGGCTTTGGCAATGATTTCTTAGATATTACAGCAAAAGCACAGGTAATAAAAGCAAAGGTAAAGTGGGACTGTATCACTAAAACACTTCTGCACAGCAAAGGAAAACAATCTAAAGTGAAAAGACAACCTACAGAATGGGAGAAAATATTTGCAAATCATATATCTGATTAGAGGTTAGTATCTAAAATATATAATTAACTACCAAAACTCCATAGTAAAAAGACAAATAACCTGAAAAAATGGGCAAATGATATAAATAGGCATTTCTTCAAAGAACACATACATAAAATAAGTGTTGATGAGGAGGTAGAGAAATTGGAATCTTCGTACACTTTTGGTAGGAATGGAAAATGGTGCAGCTGCTATAGAGAAAAGTAGGGAGGTTCTTCAAAGAATTAAAAATAGAACTACCATATGATTCAAGAATCCTACTTCCAGTTATTAATCCAAAATAATTACAGTCAGAATTTTGAAGAGATATCTGAACTCACGTGTTTATTGCAGCACTATTCACAATAGCCAAGAGGTGGAAGCAACCAAATGTCCATCACAGATGAATGAATTAAAACAACAACAACAAATGTGGCATATACATACAATGGAATATGATTTGGGTAGAAAAAAGGAAGGAAATATATATATATATATTTTTTTTTAGGAAATCTTGTAATATGCTATGACGTAGATGAGCTTTGAGGGCACTATGCTGAGATAAGCCAGTCACAGAAGAAAAAGTACTGCATAATTTCACTTTATATGGTATCTATTGTAGTTAAACTCACTGAAGCAGAAAATAGTAGCTGCCAGAACTTGAGAGGATGAGGAAATGGGGCATTGCTGCTCATTGGGTATAAAGTTCAGTTATGCAAGATGAAAAAAGTTCTAGAGATATGCTGTAAACATTGTGCCTATAGTTTACAATACTGTAATATACACTTGAAATACTGTTAAAAGTAGATCTCAGGTTACATGTATTTTACTATACTGGAGGAGAAAGAGATGCATAAGTTACTTACTTTATAACTTAAAAAAATGAGAAAAAATTAAGATAGGAGCAGCAAAAGCAAAGAGCTAGAAAACAGAGCCAGCTTAAGTGACTTATCCACTGAAATATATGAGTAAATATGTTGAACATTGCGATAAGCAATAGACTCTTAATGTCTCAAACCCTTTACAAGCTGGATATTCACATATTTAGCATTTAACTATACTCTTAAAGGCAAGGGCATAGAATAACTGACTTGTGATTCACTTAAGTAATTTCAGGTGATCTAGTTTTGGTTCTGAAATACTAATTATAAAAGCATCATTAAATTAAATAACCCTAGAAAGGGCGAGGTATGTGAAACATATTGCAAGTTTCTCACCAAGTAGGAAAGATCCATACTAAGATTATTGCCTTTGATACGAACATTTTTAAAAAATCAAGAGGACATCTGGTCAAGATGGCTTGGTCACTTCTTGCATAGACGCATTTTTTTCTGCTCCAAAAATATACATATATATGCATACATACATATAATATACATGGTTATGTATGTATGTATGTATATATCCACAACATACATACATATTTATATATACAAAGATACACACAAAGACAAAACTAGGCTCAAAAACAAGATAAATATTTCTGTGAAAGAGAAAAACGGAAACTTCAAGTGATAATAGAGGATGAAACTCTTCCTGGTATCCCTCTGCAATTATTGTTTTATATTTTTTGAACTTTATATAAATGGTATTATACTGCATGCATTCTTCTGCATCCACCTATTTAAGTTTTTTTTTTCCATTTATTTTTATTAGTTGGAGGCTAATTACTTTACAACATTGCAGTGGTTTTTGTCATACATTGAAATGAATTAGCCATGGATTTACATGTATTCCCCATCCTGGTCCCCCCTCCCACCTCTCTCTCCACCCGATCCCTCTGGGTCTTCCCAGTGCACCAGGCCCGAGCACTTGTCTCATGCATCCAACCTGGGCTGGTGATCTGTTTCACCCTAGATAATATACATGTTTCGATGCTGTTCTCTTGAAACATCACACCCTCGCCTTCTCCCACACCTATTTAAGTTTTTTAAAAATAGACTTTATTTTTAAAAGTTTTAGATTTATAGAAAAATTGAGGGGATAGTACAAAGAATTCCCATACACCCCACACCCAGTTTCCCTTATAATTAACATCTTACATTATTACAGCACATTTCTTTAAATAAACCAATATTGGTATATTATTATTAACTGTCCTGTTTGGGACCCTCTGTGCTTCCTGGATTTGATTGACTATTTCCTTTCTCATATTAGGGAGTTTTTTACTATAATCTCTCCAAATATTTTATCAGACTCTTTCTCTTCTCTTTTTCTGGGACCCCTATAATGCAAATGTTGCTGCATTTAATGTTGTCCCAGACAGCTCTGAGACTGTCTCCAATTCTTTTCATTCTTTTTTCTTTATTCTGTTCCTTGGCAATTATTTCTACCATTCTATCTTCCAGCTCACTTATTTGATCTTCCTCAATCTGCTATTGATTCCTTCTAGTGTATTTTTTATTTCAGATATTATGTTGGTCATTATTGATTGTTCTTTATTTCTTCTAGGTCCTTGTTAAATATTTCTTGTATTTTCTCCATTCTATTTCCAATATTTTGGATCACCTTTACTATCATTATTCTAAATTATTTTTCAGGTAGATTGCCTATTTACTCTTCATTTATTTGGTCTTGCAGGTTTTTACCTTGCTCCTTTGTCTGCAACATATTTCTCTGTCTCCTTCATTTTGTTTAACTTACTGTGTTTGGGGTCTCCTTCCCACAGGCTGCAGGGTCATAGTTCCTCTTGCTTCTGGTGTCTGCCCCAAGTGGGTGAGGTTGACCCAGTGGTTTGGGTAGGCTTCCTGGTGGTGGTGGGGAACCGGTACCTTTGTTCTGGTGGGTGAAGGTTGGATCTTGACCCTCTGATGGGCAGGGCCATGTCAGGTGGTGTGCTTCAGGGTGTCTGTGAGCTTAGTATGACTTTAGGCAGCCTATCTGATAATGGGTTCCTATCCTACTAGTTGTTTGATGCTCAACATCACTCATTATTAGAGAAATGCAAATCAAAACTACAGTGGTATATCACCTCACACTAATCAGAATGACCATTATCAAAAAAATCTACAAACAATAAATGCTGGAGAGGGTGTGGAGAAAAGGGAACCCTCTTGCACTGTTGATAGGAATGTAAATTGATACAGCCACTATGGAGAACAGTATGGAGGTTCCTTAAAAAACTAAAAACAGAACTACCATATGATCCAGCAATCCCACTACTGGGCATATACCCTGAGAAAACCATAATTCAAAAAGACACATGTACCCCAGTGTTCACTGCAGCACTATTTACAACAGCCAGGACATGAAGCAACTTAAATGCCCAGAGACAGATAAATGGATACAAATGTGGACTTAGCAATAAAAAGGAATGAAACTGGGTCATTTGTAGTGATGTGGATGGACCTAGAGTCTGTCATACAGAGTGAAGAAGTCAGAAAGAGAAAAACAAATATCGTATATTAATGCATATGTATGGAATCTAGAAAGATGGTACAGATGAGCTATTTGCAGGGCAGGAATAGAGATACAGATGTAGAGAATGGATATGTGGACACAGGGGGAAGGGAGGGTGAGATGAATTGGGAGATTAGGGTTGACATATATACACTACCATGTGTAAAACAGATAGCTAGTGGGAAGCTGCTGTATAACACAGGAAGCTCAGCCCAGTGCTCTGTGATGATGGGGTGGGATGGGGTTTGGGGTGGGAGGGAAGCTCAACAGGAATGGGATATATATGTACTTACAGCTGATTTATGTTGTACAGCAGAAACTAACACAACATTGTAGAGCAATTATACTCCAATAAAAAAATAATAAACCAAAACCCACAACCCACAAAAAACACAAAACAATAAAGTCCATAGCTTATTTAGGTTTCCTTAGTTTTTCTCTAACATCCTTTTTGTGTTCCAGGACTCCATCCAGGATATCATAGTACATTTAGTTTCCATATGTCTTTAGTCTCCTCTTTGCTATGGCAGTTTCTCAAACTTTTCTTGTTTTTAATGATCTTGACATTTTTGAGGAGTACTGGTCAGATATTTTACAGGATGTTCCACTACTAGAATTTTTCTGCTGTTTCTCATGGTTATATTGTGGTTATGGATTACTAGAAGGAAGACTATACAGAAAAAGAAGCAACTCTGATCACATTATACCAAGCATACATACTATCAACATGATTTATGACCGATCTTTACTTTGATTGCCAGACTGAGGCAGTGTTAGGTTTCTACACTGTAACATAATTTTTTTTCCTGTATTTCCATTCTGTACTCTTTGGAAAGACGTCACTAAGAGTAGCTCAAAATTAAGCGGTTGGGAGTTATGCTTCCTTTCCTTGAGGCAGAGCATCTACTAGTACATTAACCATTTTTTTTTTTTAGAAGGCACCATTTTTTAAAATTAATCAATTTATTTTAATTGGAGGCTAATTACAATTCTGTGGTGGTTTTTGCCATACATTGACATGAATCAGCCACAGGTGTACATGTGTCCCCCATCCCAAACCCCCCTCCCACCTCCCTCCCCATCCCATCCCTCTGGGTTGTCCCAGTGCACCGGCTTTGAGTGCCCTGTTTCATGCATCAAACTTGGACTGGTCATCTATTTCACATATGGTAATATACATGTTTCAATGCTATTCTCTCAAATCATCCCACCCTCACCTTCTCCCACAGAGTCCAAAAGTCTGTTCTTTATATCTGTGTCTCTTTTGCTCTCTTGCACATAGGGTTGTCATTACCATCTTTCTAAATTCTCTATATATTTGTTAATATACTGTATTGGTGCTTTTCTTTCACTTTGTATAATAGGCTCCAGTTTCATCTAAATTATTAGAACTGACTCAAATGCATTCTTTTTAATAGCTCAGTAATATTCTGTTGCATATATATACCACAACTTTCTTATTCGTTCATCTGCCAATGGACATCTAGGTTGCTTCCAATTATTCTTTATGTGATATTTGTCTCCTCTCCCTCATTTATTGATTCACTGAATGATCTTATTATCAGTATTGGCTCACAGATATTCTATACTTTGGGTTATAATCCAATATTAATTTACCTAGTTTGTTGTACAAATTGTTCCATCTTTAGTTATTGGAAACTCTCAGTTGGCTCCTGTGTGCCTCTGACATATCCCCAACAATATTTTTACATTATTATACTTTCTTACACTATACTTTCTTGCACTACAACATGCTCAGCATCTTTTCTCCCATTCCTTCATTGAGGTTGTATTATATATTTGTAATAGTTAAATTCTCGTCACAGTCTGCATTCTTCCCAGGGGTTACTCAATCTCCTAAATGATTTTTTTAAAAAGATATTTATATTAAGGGTCATTCTTTATGCTGTACAGTTTCATGGGTTTTGACAAATGCATTTCTCACATCCACTATCATACTATCATACAGAAAATTTAAACTGCCCTAAAAATCCTCTGTGTTCACCCATTACTCTCTTCTCCACTCCTCCTGAAGTCCTGGCAACCATTGTTTACTGTTCCTACAGTCTTGTGTTTTTCAGAATGTCATATAATTGAAATCGTACAATATGTAGTCTTTTCAAACTGGCTTCCTTGACTTATTAATAAGCATTTATAGGCCCTCTATGTCTTTTTGTGACTTGGCAGATTATTTCTTTTTATTGCTGAATTATATCCCATTGTATAGATGTAGCACAGATGAATGTATCCACTCATCTATTGAAGGACACCTTGATTGCTTCCAGTTTCTGGTAATTATGAATAAAAACTGCTGTTAACAGTCACATGCTGGTTTCTGTATGAATGTAAGTTTTTAAATCAATTGAGTAAATAACTAGGAACTTCATTACTGGATTGTATGGCAAAGCATGTTTAACTTGGTAAGATACTGCCAAACTATCTTCCAAAGAGGTTGTGCCATTTTGCATAAGAGCAATGAATAAAAGTTCCTGTTGTTTAGCATCCTCAGTAGTATTTGGTATTGTCAATTTTAGCCATTCTAATAGGTGTGTAATGGCATCTCATTATTATTCTATTTTGCAATTTTCAGGTGACAAATGATGATGAACTTCTTTTCATATGCCTATTTGACAGCTATATAACTTTTCTGGCGAGGTGTCTGTTCCTTTGCCCATTTTTAAATTGGGTAGTTTGTTTTACTACTGTTGAGTGTAAGGAATTCTTTGTTGTATTTTGGATATAAGTACTTTATGAGACATGTGTTTTGCAAATATTTTCTTCCAGTGTGTGGTTTGTCTTTTGATTCTCTTAAAAGCATCTTTCATATAGCAAAGTTTATAATTTTAATAAAGTAGGATTTATCAATTTTTTGTCTCATAAATCATGCTTTTTGTGTTGTACCTATAAATACATCACCAAACACAATGTCACTTAAATTTTATGTTTTCTTCTAGAAGATTCATAATATTATGTTTTACATTTAAATCTATAATCTATTCTGAGTTAATTTTCTGAAGAATGCAAAATCTATGTCTAGATTTTTTTTTTTGCATGTGGATATACAGTTGTTCTGGAGAAGGCAATGACACTCCACTCCAGTACTCTTGCCTGGAAACTCCCATGGACAGAGGAGCCTGGTAGGCTGCAGTTCATGAGGTCGCTAAGAGTCAGACACGACTGAGTGACTTCACTTTCACTTTTCACTTTCATGCGCTGGAGAAGGAAATGGCAACCCACTCTAGTGTTCTTGCCTGGAGAATCCCAGGGATGGGGGAGCCTGGTGGGCTGCCATCTATGGGGTCGCACAGAGTCGGACAAGACTGAAGTGACTTAGCAGCAGCATACAGTTGTTCTAACAAAATTTGTTGAAAAGATTATCCTTTCTCCATTGAGTTGCCTTTGCTCCCTTATCAGAGATCAGTTCACTATATTTGTGAAAGTTTATTTCTGGAGTCTTTATTTTACTCAATTTATTTCGTTTTCAACCAGCATCAAAATACTTGATTATAGTTAGTCTTAAAGTTAGGTAACATCAGTCTTTCAACTTTGTTCTTCTTCAGTATTGTGTTGAGCATTCTGGATATTTTCTCTTTCCATATAAACTTAAAATTAGTGTGTCTATATCCAGCATATCTATATGCTGGGATTTTGTTGGGACTGTGTCTTCCAATCTATAAACAGAGAATATCTCTGCATTTATTTATGTCTTTAATTTTTCACCAGGGTTTTATATTTTTCGGCATATAGATCCTACACATATTTTGTTAGATTTGTACCTAAGATTAGATTTGTACCTTAGTATTTCACTGTTTTGTGGTGCTATTATAAAGGGTGTTGTGCTTTTTATTTCAATTTTAGTGGTTCATTTCTTGGTATACCGGAGAGCAATTGATTTTCAAATACAAATCATATATCTCCAACTTTCATATACTCCTTAGTTCTAGTAATTGTTTCATGTTCTTGTTGATAGATTGGAATTTTCTACAAAGACATACATGTCACCTATTAACAAAGATAGTTTTATTTTTTCCTTCCCAATCTGTGTGCTTTTTAATTTCCGTTCCTTTACTTTTTGCACTAGCTAGAATTTCCAGTACAGAGATGAAAAGAAATTGAAAAAGGGGACATACTTGTCTTGTTTCTGATCAGAGGAGAAAACACCCAGGCTTTCACCATTAAGTATGATGTTAGCTGCGGGGTTTTGTTGGTATACTTTACCAAGTTGAAAATGTTCCCCTCTATTCCTAGTTTGCTGAGAGTTTGTGTCATTAATGGGTGTTTGTATTTTGTCAAATGCCTTTTCTACATCAACTGAAATAATATTTTTTCTTCTTTAGTCTGTTGGTGTGGTGGATTACATTAATTGGCTTTCAAAAGTTGAATCAGTCTTGGATATCTGGAAGAAATCCAATTAAATAGTGATATATAATTATTGGATTCAATTTCCTAATATTTCATTTTTTAATCAAAATACCAAAATATTTTTTAATAAAAATATTTCAATTTTCCTAATACAACAGTCCCCCTTTATCCAGTTTCAACTTCTGTGGTTTTAGTTACAAAGGTCACTGTGGTCTGAAAATATTAAATGGAAAATTCCAGAAATAAACAATTCATAAGTTTTAAATTGTACACTGTTCTGAGTAGTGTGATGAAATCTTGTATCATTCCACTCTCTCTGGCTCTGTCCCACCCAGGACATGAATCATGCCTTTGTGTGGCATATCCACCCTGTATGCCCCATTAAGTAGCCATCTTGGTTATCAGATCAACCATCACAGTATTGCAGTGCTTATGTTTAAGTAACCTTTCAGTTAACAATGGCCACAAAGCTCAAGAGTAGTGATGCTGGCAATTTGGATATTCCATAAATTAAAATTTTTCATAGGTAGGTACTGTTGCTTAGTCACTCAGTCAAGTCTGACTTGTCATGACCTCATGGACTGCAGCACGCCAGGCTTCCCTGTCCTTTACCATCTCCTGGAGTTTGCTCAAACTCATGTCCATTGAGTCAATGATGCCATCCAACCATCTCATCTTCTGTTGCCCCCTTCTCCTCTGCCCTCAATCTTTCCCAGCATCAGGGTCTTTTCCAATGTGTCGGCTTTTCACATTAAATGACCAAAGTATTAGAGCTTCAGCATCAGTCCTTCCAATGAATATTTAGGGTTGATTTCCTTTAGGATTGACTGGTTTGATCTCCTTGCAGTCCAAGGGACTCTCAAGAGTCTTCTCTAGCACCACAATTCGAAAGCATCAATTCTTCGGTACTCAGCCTTCTTTATGGTCCAACTCTCACATCCATATATAAGAAAAAAACAAAAACAAAACTAAGTTTCAGTACAATCTGTGGTTTCAAGCATCTACTGGGGGGCTTGGAATGTATCTCCTGAAGATAATAGGGGACTACTCTATTTAGGACTTTTGCATCTATGCTCAAGAGAGATATAGGTTCATGGTCCTTCTTTACTATAATATCTTTATCTGATTTTGGTATTAACCTAAGGCTGATTTCAAAGTCAGTAAGAAAGTGTTTCTTTTGCTTCTATTTTCTGGAAAAGACTGTAGAGAATGGATATTTTCTGCTCTCTTTTAGTGTATCTTTTTATAATTTTTAGTAAAATACCTTAGAGTTTGCAATTTAGCTTTAAAACTAATGTAAGTCCACTATCACATAATATGATACCACTTGACAGATAGTGGAGATACCCTGTAACAGTTATACACACCAAATACAATTCCTTCTTTCTATCCTTCATTCTATCATTCCGGCCATCCATTACACTTATTCATATCCTCTAATTACCTATCATGTTGCTATTACTGCTTGGAAGAGTTATCTTTCAGATCATTTAAAATAGGAAATTAAAAATTCTATTTCACCTTCATGTATCCTTTCTCCTACACTCTTCCTTTCTTTATAGAGATCTTATTTTCTGACATATATAATTTTCCTTCTCTCTGGAGAACTTTTAAACAGAAATATCTCTTGTAAGGCAAGTTTCCTGGTGACAAGTTCCCTCAGTTTTTGTTTGATAGCCTTTATTTTTCCTCCACTTTTGAATGACTGTTTTTCCTGGATACTGAATTATAGGTAGGTATTTTTCCCTTTCATCACTTTAAGTATTTTACTCCACTCTCTTCTTGCTTGCATGATTTCTGAGGAGAAATCCAATGTGATTATTATCTTTATTTTTCTATTGGTAAAGAGTTTTTCTCTGGCCGTTTCCAAGATTTTCTCTTGGTCTTCAGTTTTCTGTGTTTGAACATGATATGCTTAAATTTTTTTTTTTTTTGGTATTTATCCTACTTTGTATTCTTTGCTTGGATCCTGGATCTGTAATGCGGTATCTGTCATTAATTCTGGGAAATTCTCAGTCATTCTTACTTCAAATATTTCTTTTTTTCACCTTCTGCTCCTTTCTTCTTCCAATATTCCAACAATGTGCATGGTACACCTTCTGAATTGTCCTTGGATATTCTGTTACATTTTTAAAGTCTTTTTTTAAAATCTTTGCATTTCAGTTTGGAAAGTTTCTATTAACATGTCTTCAAGCTATAATCTTTCCTCTTCTGTATCCAGTCTGCTGATGAGCCTATCAAAGGCACTGTTTTTTTTTTTTGGCCATGTCACATGGTTTACAGAGTCTCAGTTCCCTGACCAGGGATTGAACCTGGGCCATGGCAATGAAAGCCCAGAATCCTAACCACTAGGCCACCAGGGAACTCCCAAAGGCATCGTTTCTGTTACACTGTTTTTGATTTCTTACATCACTTTCTAGAGTTTCTCTGTCTGCTTATATTATCCATTTGTTCTTGCATGTTGTAAACTATTTCTAGCAGACTCATTAGCATATTAGTTATAGCTATTTTTTAAAAACCTGTGTCATATCTGAACTTTGTTCTGATGTTGGTTTTGTCTCTTGAGACTGTGGTTTAGCTTTTGGTAAGCTGTATCACTTCTTTTTTGTTGAAAGGAAAAAAATCATTTCTTTTTTGTTACATTATATGTAACACAGTAGAAACTGAGATAAACAGGCCCTTCATGTGAGGTTTTATGTTAATATGGCTAGAAGTTGGGCTGTGTTTAATGTTTGCTTTAGCTGCAGGTATCAGAGGTTTTTCAGTTTCCTCTAATACCCTTGTTTTTGTCTCCCTTGTTTTCTTTGAGTTTCCCTAAAAACATTTTAGAGTTTGAGCCTTGCAGGTTCTTCAGTTATAATTCATAGTTATCATACTGAAGACCTGTTGATGTGGTAGTAAGGTGCAGGGTATGGGAAAACATTCTGCATCTTATAATTAAGTCTCAGGCTTTTTTTTTTTCATTCATTTTTATTAGTTGGAGGCTAATTACTTTACAATATTGTAGTGGTTTTTGCCATACATTGACAAGTCTCAGGCATTTACTGTGCCCATGTATCCAGCCTGTAACCTTCACAAGTATTTCACAGCTTTTATTCTCTTTCTCGTAGATGACAGTAAGACTAGAGGGGCCTGGAGTTCAGTAATTTTCCTTCTCCCATACTAGAGAAGGCTTTGGTTAAGTTGTTTTACTTGCTGGATAGCTCTCTGTTAGGTAGAAGCTCTGGATGTATTTCAAGTTGATTCTTTTTCCTATCAACATGCCAGAAACAGAAGACTTATTCTTGGCTCTTTACAATGAGAACCCAGTGGGGTTCCTGGAGGTAAGAGTCATGAAAATGTGGGGGCCCCCTTAGACTGTGGCCCCCAGAAGTTTATTACTCAAACACTAATCTATACTGTTTCCTGCAATTTGTCAAAGTTACCACTTATGTGTTCCTACCAACTTATGGCTCAGTGCTTTCTGCTTCTGATAAGCAGATCTGGGAAGTGATTCTTTGTAATTGACTGTCTCTCCAGATTTCAAGGTTGCAGTTTGCTCTCTGACTTCAAATCTCTGATGAATCCAAGAAAATTCATTGATTTTTTAGTCTGTTCAGCTGTTCTTCCTGTTGTAAGACAGTAGTGATGACTTCTAAGCAGTTTCCATGTTGGCACTGAAACCCAAAGTCTCAAACAAAACATGTTTCATTCAACATTGTTTCATCCATGTTGATACCTGTAGTTCTGTTTCATTCATTTTTTCTTCCATATCATATTCTATTTTATGAATTCGCCATGCTTTATCCATTCTCCTGCTTATGAACATGTATGTTGTTCACAATCAATGCTACTATGAGCATCCTTATAACATCTCCTAATGTGTATGTGTAAAAGTATCCCTAGGATAGATACTAAGAAGTGGGATTACTGACCTACAGTGTTGAGCATCTTTCATTTTACTGAGTATTGCCACAATGTTCTTTTTTTTCCTTTTATTTTTATTAGTTGGAGGCTAATTACTTTACAATATTGTAGTGGTTTTTGCCATACATTGACACCACAATGTTCTTGAAAGTGGTTATACTCATTTATATTCACCCAGCAGTATATTAAAGAATTCTTACTGTTCCATACGTTCACCAGTACTTGGCATTGTCAGGCCTTTAAATGTATGCCAAATGTAAAAAGGTATTAAATGATATTAAATAGTATCTCATTGTAGTTTTATTTTGCATTTCTTTGATTACTAATGAGACTTTATATATATGTTAACTGGTCATTTGTGTTTTTTCCCCTATGAACTGCCTGTTCATATCTTCTGGCCATTTTTATTGGATTGCTTGTCTCTTTCTTATTGATTTATAGAGAAAGATTTCCTTCAAATATCTCAAAAAGCACAAACCATCAAATAAAATACTGATGATTTAATTATGTCAAAACGAAAGCCTTCTGCTTAACAAAAGACATCAGAAACAATGTTAAAAATACAAGCTACTCACCTGGTGCAGCAAGTGTTTGTATCTAGAATTCTAAAATAAAATCTATAGGTAATACTAAAACCTAAATAATCAAAATCTATAAATACTATTAAAAACTAAATAAATAATGGGAAAGAAACAGAACAGGCAATTCACAGACAGTTCCTGAAAGGCTAATGAATGTATGAATACATGCATAACTTCATTGGAAATCAGGAACATTGAAATTAAAACCATGAGATAACTTTCAAATACATTAGACTGGCCAAAATAAAAAGTCAAGTATTTTAAAGTCTTAGCAAAGATGTGAAAGAGATTTCTTAAACTCTGCTCATGGAGGTGAAAATATACGTATCCTATATTACAGTAATTCCACTCCTAGATATATAATCTAGAACAGTGATTCTTAAAACGTCACTCAGACCAGCATCATCATCAGTATCTCCAGGGAACTTGGAAATGCAAATTCTCAGGTCCTACTCCAGATGTACATGACAAAAAATTCTAGGGGCAGAACCCAGCAATCTGTGTTTTAACAAGCCTTCCAGAGGATTCTGGTACATGCTAACGTTTGAGAATCACTGCAATAGAGCAATGTTTTTTCTGGCCCTTTTGACTGAGATCTATAGGAAGAAATGCATTTTATATTCTGGCCCACACACATATCACACACAAAAGCACAATAAACAAAAGCTTCAAAAAACAATAATTATCCTTACTACTCTATGGAATGCACTTTGATATTTTCTATTTCTTTAAAATACTGCTGCTTGTGACCTACTAATAGTAACCTAAAGTTTGAAAAACTGTTCTAGAGAAACTCCTGTACATGTGCAACAGGAGATGTGTACAATAGTATTTGTTGCAGAACTGTCTATAATGGAAAAAAAGAAAAAAAAATCTTCAGGAGAATGGATAAATGAATTATAGTATCTTTCTACAAAGGAATACTACACAGTTCCTTATATCTTTAGAAATAAATTTTAAAAACATGTATATTGAGTCAAAAAGCAAGTTGTAGAAGGATGTAGAGTATGATATCATCTATATAGTTTAAAAAGAAATAAAATTACATGTTGTTTATGAATATGCAGATTTATAGTAAAAGTATAAAACATGCGTGGGAATGATAAATGCAAACACAGGATGGTGGTTACCACTGGAAAAGAGAAAGGGGAATAGGAGCAGTGAGGGATACATGAAAGTTTCCAGGTGTCTCTGTAAGGCCTTATTTTTAAAAAATCAACCAAATATGAAAACTGTTAAGAATTGATAGGGAATTCCCCGGCAATCCAGTGGTTAGGGTTCCGCACTCTCACTGCCAAGGGCCTGGGTTCAATACTGGTCAGAGAACTAAGATCCCACAAGTTGTGTGGCGTGGTCAAGGGGAAAAAAAAAAGGCAAGGATTGGTAAAGAAAGTTGGTTAGGTACAAAGGTTCTTGCTATATTATTCTCTGTTAACTTTTCATAGTTAATAATTTTAATAAAAAATAAAAATTCAGCTACCCTTGAACATCAAGAATATATTAGAAATGTAATCAGTCAAAGGAAACTGCTTAATAATCCTCGACAACACCTTTCTAAAAATTTAGGGACACCCAGGACCTAACATTATTTTTCTGGTTTTGTTTTTTAAATTGAACACAAGTATATGTTCCAGGGTCTTGTGCTGCTTTTTTGAGTGACATGATAATGAAATTTTCAATTCTGGATGTAACACATACCATGACATAATAATCTGAACAACAAAACAAGGATTATTTACAACTTTTCTTAGATATTCGCCAATTCCTCAAGGCTTAGAGGCCCTGTGCTTTCATTTTGCTGCTAAGCTACCAGCAATTTAAGTCATATGTCATATGAAAGCCAGGTGGAGCATTCTGAAGAGAAAACTCATGTGGTAACAGCAAACCCTACTCACGACCAGGCACATGGCTACTAGATATGGCGGGCCTATGAATTTTTCTTTAGTTGAGGGTTTCTAGTGGGCATGGGCTACAGTCTGATCAAGATTTCTTTAAAATTCTTGTTTTTTAAACAAAATTCTAAGGATAGCTTATGACGTTAGAAAACCACAATGAACATCCTAGGAAATATGCTACTTATATAGTCAGAGCTACTTATATAGCAGAGAATTAATAGTAAAGGTCAAAGAAAAATGCAATCATTGTGCCAATGTCATGATTCTTTGGTATAATCAAAGTTAATACAAAAGTATTACTTTAAGTAGAGGTAAATAAAAATGAAAACAACCCATTTTTTTTTTCTTGGTTTGGCCTATACCTTGTTTGGCTCCCCTGGATTATATGAAGAAAACATAGGAATTTTTCGGATCTCTTCCTCTGACAAACGATTTCTCTGGATCTCATCTTCTGGGACAAATTCTATTGGCTGCGTCAGCTTCTTAGGCCCAGTCCAACACTGCTCAGGTGAATTATCAATAACTTTTGCCACATGGAGACTGGGACCTTTACCCTGTGCTGCCTGTTTTCCCTTGTCCTGGAGTAATGACGGGTTCTCAGCTGTGCCACTATCTCCCACTGATGTAGCTGAGACCAGTGAGTGGGAAGCAAAGGGTTCACCTCTCATTAGTTGGAACTCTTCAAGACGCTTTTTCATTATCATCTCTTGGTAAAAACTTTCCAGCTTGTTCATGGGATCACCTTTGTTCTTCTTTTGGGGTTCATCTGGATCAAGACAAAGAGATACGGAAGTTCTACAAAGCCTACCAAAACAACCTTTGACAAATTAATAAAAATTAAATCTTGAATCTCAGATAATGAAACTCTGCTGGGGCAGGTATTTACAACCTGTGAAAAATGACAATAATATATAGCTATGTTATTACAGTGCATCTTGGGCAAGCCCGGGACTATGGTGAGGCAAGTGAGGCATCTGGGGTCCAAAATTTGAGGTGCTCACTCTCAGGGTCATGCAAGTACATGCATCTAACTGATAAAGGCATTTGAAAAAATGTAACTAGTATGGCATTATCACACTTCACAAAATTAATAATAATTCCTTACCATTATCTACTACTAAATTCATATTCAAATGGCCCTGATTTTCTCAAAGATGTCTTTTTACACTTGGTTCAAGATCTAAAGCAGCCATTAGCTGTTATGTCTTTAAAGCCTCATTAAAAAAACACAAACACACACACACAGCTTCCCTTCTTTCTCAGCCCTCAAATCTTTTTCTCCCCCAATCCCATTTATTCATTAGAGAAGCCACATCATTTGAATCAGAACAAATGAATTTAATTAGTTGTTCCTCATGATATTATTTAACCTGTTCCTGAATCCCCTCTATTTCTTACAAACTGGTAGTCAAATCTAGAGCTATGCTACCATGTGGCTACTAGCCACATGAGTCTATTTAAATAAATTTTTTAAATGTTAGTTCCTCTGTTAAACTATGAATATCAAATGTTCAACAAGCACATGTGGCTACTAGATGTCATTCTGGGCAGAATAAAGACCATTTACATTATTGTAAAAAGTTGTATTGGATATTGCTGATCTAGATTTGAGTTCAATATTTTTAGGCAAGAATCCTCCATATATTATATAGCTGTATATTTCCTATTACATCATATCATTAGGCACATAATGTTCAGTGGTCCCATTTCTAGTGATGTTAAAACTGATCAGTAGATTCAGGTGTTTTTGGTCTGATCCTTCCATTATGAAGTTTTCCCATTTGCTTTTTAACTAAAGGGTTTGCATCCATTGATGACCATTGCTTATATCCATTAATTTATTAAGAGTTGTAAAGTGGAGCTCCCCTAATTCTATTATTTATTTTGTACTTATTATTTCTATTATTCTTTTGTATTAATTATTTGGAATCCTATAATGGACTTACCGTCATCAACTATTTGGTTTCCCTACATAAGTTCATACAGGAAAAGTAGGACAAATGCTTGATTTGTTTCCCATTATTTTTCAACTATAAGAGTTTAATGAGTTGGTACTTTAAAAGTGTCCAATGATGACCAATGATTATTTTTAGTATAATTGTAAGACATGTATTTTCATATATTTGATGTGTTTCAATTAAATGTAGTAATTCTTTTTAGTGATCAAGTTATTCCACTTAGGATCAGTGCATGCGTGCAAAGTTGCTTCAGTTGTGTCTAACTCTTTGCAACCCTATGGAATGTAGCCTGCCAGGCTCCTCTGTCCACGGGGATTCTCCAGGCAAGAATACTGGAGTGGGTTGCCATGCCCTCCTCCAGGGAATCTTCTCCACCCAGGGATTGAACCATGTCTCCTGAGGCTCCTGCATTGCAGGCAGATTGTTTACCACTGAGCTACTGGGGAAGCCCTAGGATCAGTGAAAGTCCCTTAAAATTGACTCCTGTACTGCTTTCTAGTTTTCTGGCATAGCAAGATATCTTAAGTTCATCTTGCATATTTCCTGACTCAAACCTGAAATATTTCTCTAAGGACCACTGGCTCCTGTTAATGTGAAATACTATTTAGAAACAACAATATGTTGCTAAATCTGTTCATAAATGTTGAGCTGTTGTTGCTTCTAGGCCTTTTTCAGTGAACAAAGGTAGGAAAATTTTTATGAAAAATAAATTATAAATTTGTACTGGTATTTTCACTTCAAAAAGATTACAAGATTATTACTTAAGTCCATGATTTTTTTTTTAAGTCCATGATTTTTGACTCGTATTTCTCTCACATGTGCTTAGGATTCTGGCTCGTAATGATATTAACAAAATTATCTATTAGCTTTTTCCTACAATATATAGAATTTTAAAATGTCAATAACAATACTAACATGATTATCAACAATAAAACTACTGAATACAGTTTTAAAATTCTTTGCAGTTACTTTTGTCCTTTAAATTATATCCCATTAGGAATATGAAAATATTATTTTAAATCATTTTACATAACTATTTTCTCTGTATGGTTATGATACCAACTTTATTCATAGTTAGGCTAATTTGCTTCAGGCTGTTTATAAATTTCAGGGATTTATTTTTTCCCTTTTGATTAATTTTTAAAATTATGCAAAACATTTACATGGGTCTAAAATGAAAACGAGGGCTTCCCTCATAGCTCAGTTGGTAAAGAAATCTGCCTGCAACGCAGGAGACCCAGTTTGATTCCTGGGTCGGGAAGATCTGCTGGAGAAGGGATAGGTTACCCACTCCAGTATTCTTGGGCTTCCCTTGTGGCTTAGGTGGTAAAGAATTCACCTGCAATGCGGGAGACCTGGGTTCGATCCCTGGGTTGGGAAGATCCCCTGGAGAAGGGAAAGACTACCCACTCCAGTATTCTGGCCTGAAGAATTCCATGGACTGTATAGTCCATGGGGTCACAAAGAGACATGACTGAGCAACTTTCACTTTCACTTCACTAAAGTGAAAACTGTATTATACAGTACCTTCAAAGAAGTCTTGCTTTCCATCTCTGTAAACCTCATCCCACTCCTTTCCTTCTCCATAAATAATAATTTTACTAGTTTTGGCTTTATGGTTCCATTGCTTCTTTTTTGAAATATAAGTAAATAGGCACAAACACATAACACATGCACACACACACGTGTGTGTGTTTATGTTTTTGTTTAGTTGCTCAGTCATGTCCAACTCTTTTGTGACCCCATGAACTGTAGCCCACCAGGCTCCTCTGTCCATGGGATTTCCCAAGTAAGAATACTGGAGTGGGTTGCCATTTCCTTCATATATATATATATATATATATATATATATAATTCAGTATATCCCCTTCTCCTATATAAAAGGTAACTTACTATAAACACTGTTCTACAACTTACTTAACACTTAAGTTCTTGCACTTAACAATATATTCTGGCAATAATTCCATGTTAATGTATAGAGCTCTTCCCTTTCCTTCTTATAGTTGCACAGTACTTCACTGTGTGGATGTACAAGAGTTTATTCAACTACTCCCCTACTTGATGCACCCTGGTGTTGTTTCCAGTCTTTACTGCTACTGTGACTAATTCCCTGACAAACAGCCTGTGCATACAGGATTTTGTATTTTCTCAGTATATCTTTAAAATAGGTTCCAAGAACTGGCACTGCTGAGATATAGGGCAAATGTATAACAAATTTTTCTCTATGTTTTTCTAAATTTCATTCTGTAAGAATTGTATTATTCTGCATTTCCACCAGCAAGGTATAAGAATATTTATGGAAGGATTTCTTAAGATCTAAAAAGCAGTAACTATTAAGGAATACATTGACAAATTCAGATACATTAAAATTAAAAGCTTCTGTTCATTAAAAAGATCCCAAAGAAAAAACTCACAGAATGGGGAAAGATATTTGTTGTACAAATAACTGATAAAGAAGAGAATCACTAGGAAAATGGGCAAAAGACAGAAAAAGGTGCCTTGCAAAAGAGGAAATACATTGGCTAATAAATACAAGGAAAGTGCTCAATATCATAATTCATGGAAATACTAATTAAGAAGGGAATACCATATTGGCAAAAAAAAAAATACCAATACCATATGTCAGTGAGGTTGTGGAGCAAATACATTGCTGGTAGGAATGTGCAAATCACTATAACATTATCTACTGACACTGAATATGCTCATAATATGACCCATCAATTCCACTCCTACATATATACCCTAGAAGAATATAAGCATAGTGCACCAGGGTACAATAAGAATATTTAGATCAGTACTATTTATAATAGCCTGAAACTAGCAAAAATATAAATGTCCATCTAAGAAGAATCAATTATAAAACTGTAGCAAGTTTATATAATAAAATCCTATATTACAACAAAAGCCAGCAAATTTTGGCTACATATGATCAAGTAGATGAATACACTAATGTATATATTCAAAAGTATTTATTCAGCGGCCATTCTGATCCAGGTACTATTCCAGGTTCTTGGGAAACATTGATAAATAATACAAAGATTGCTATCTTCAAAGAACTAAGTGAATTATATGGTATGCTAGAAGGTTATGAGTGCTGTGAAAAAGAAAAACTACAGCAGGATAAGGGATAATTGGAAGGATTGGGGGGTGGTGGTAGGGTTGGTGGCAATTTTAATGTTGGTCTGAGTAGGTCTCATTGAGAAGGTAACATTTGATAGAAGACTTATAGAAAGAGGTAATCTATCATCCTGATATTGGAGTGAGGGCTCCATGGTAGGAGTATGTTTCAAAAAGTTTTTAAAGTCTGAAAATATACAAAGTATTTCTCTGAACACAATGGAATCACATTAGGGATCTACAACTAGAAGAAATCTGGGAAAATATAAATATCTGGATATTAAACAAACACATTTCTAAATAACCCATAGGTCAAAGAACTTCCAAATGAAATTTAAAAATATTCTGAACTAAATAAAAATGAAAACACAACATAACATTTCTGGATAGAGATAAAACAATGCATAGAGCTTTAAACACCTATATCAGAAAGGAGGAATGGTTTCAAAGCTATAACTTGAGCTTCTAATTTAGGAAACTAGAAAAAGAGCACACTAAACACAAAGCAAGAAGTAAGAAAATAATAAAGATTACAGAATCAGTGCAACAGAAAACAGGGGAAATATGGAGAAAAATCAATGAAATCAAAAGCTAGTTCTTTGAAAAGATTAACAAAATGGCAAATTCTTAGCTAGACAAACCAAGAAAATAAGAAGGAAGACAAAAATGACTAAAGTCAAGAATTAAAAGGGAGGGATCATTACTGATCCTATACCAATAGAAACAATTAAAAGGGAAAATTATATATAACTTTAGGCCAACAAATGAGAAAGCTTAGATGAGTGGACAAATTCCTAGGAAGATATGAATTACCAAGGCAGTCTTAAGAAGAAAAAGAATAGCTGAAAAGCCTATAATAAGAGAGCTTGAATTAGTGGTCAACAAACTGCTCACAAAGAAAAGTCCAGATTCAGATGGTTTCACTGGTGAATTCTACCAAATATTTAAGAAATAATGTCAATCCTGCACACTTTCAGAAAATAAAGGAGGAGGTAATATTTTCCAACTTATCTATTATGTCATTATTACATTGAAACCAAAGTTTAAAAAGATACCACAAGCAAAGAAAAATCACAGGCCAATATCTCTCATGAAAATAGACACAAAAATCCTCAACAAAATATTAGCAAGTCTAATCCAGCAACATATAAAAATGATTATAATGATACACTTGTAAGTGGTATCATTATAATGATCAAATAATGATCATTTGTAAAATAATGATACACTTGTAAAATTATATAATTTTCCCAGGGATGAAAGATTGTTTTAACATATAAAGAGCAGTTAATACAATGTCATATTAACAGACTAAAACTTTAAACCACCTATTCACTACAGTAGGTGCAGAAAAAGCAGTAAACGGAATCTAACACCCATTCATGATTTTCAAAAAACTCTCAAATAACTAGGAATAGAAGGGAACCTCTTCAACCTGCATGGGGTAGGCACCAAAGATGTCTGCAACCTGCACCCTGGGATCTTTGAAAATGTCGCATGGTAAAAGGGACTCTGCAGATGTGATTGTCACTGATTATGGAGGTGGGCCCAATGTAATTATAAGGGTCCTTACAAGAAGGAGGAAGAAGGGTCAGAAACAGTGGGAGATGTAGGATGGAAGTAGAGGTAAGAGTAATGTGAGGAAGGGGCCATGAACCAAGAAATGCAGGCGGATTCCAGAAGCTGAAAAAGGCTCCCCTAGAGAACTCCAGAAGGAATACAGCCCTGTGAACATCTTGATTTTAGGACTTTTAACCTCTAGAACTGTAAGAGAAAAATTCTGTGTTGCTTTAAGCTGTTAAATTTATGGTAACTAATTACAGCATCCATAAGAAAGTAATATATTTCTAAAGGTATGCACAAAAAATCTAGAGGTAAGATCATAGTTAATGGTTAAAAACTGAATGTTTTCCCCCTAAGACTGGGAACAAGGCAAGGATGTCTCCTCTCACTATTGGTGAAATAAATTACAGAAAATCAAAATAAAGGAAGATACCTTCCATATTCATGGATTAGAATATTCAGTATTGTTAAAATGGAAATTTCCCCAAAATTGAATTATAGATTCAGTACAGTCCTTATAAAAATTCCAGCAGGCCTTTTTTTTTTGTTGTAGAAAAACTGACAAGCTGCTTCTAAATTTACATGGAAATATAAAGGACCTAGAATAACCAAAGCAATTTTGAGAAAGAGAAACAAAATTGGAGGAATTATACTACCTGATTTTGAAACTTACTATAAAGGTAAGGAGGTTCAGAGTGTAAGGATAGGCATATACATCGGCATACAGATCAAGGGAACCAAACTGAGTGTCCAGAAATAAACACTTATATTTATGATCAACTGATTTTTCTACAAAAAATCTTCCCTGGTGGCTCAGTCAGTAAAGAATCTGCCTGCATGCAGGAGACCCAGGTTCAATCCCTGGGTCAGGAAGATCCCCTGGAGAAGGAAAGAGCAACCCACTCCAGTATTCTTGTCTGGGAAATCCCAGGGACAGAGGAGCCTGGTGGCTATAGTCCACAGGGTTGCAAGAGTTGGACATGACTTAGTGACTAAACCACCATCACCATTTTTCTGCAAAAGTGCAAGGACAATTCAATGGGGAAATAATAATCTTTACAATAAATAATGCTGGGACAACTGGATATTCAAACACAAAATATGAACTTCGATCCTTTATCTTAACACAGAAAAATGAACTTAAAATAGATAATAAATGTAACTATAAAGGCTAAAACTATAAATATTCTAGAAGAAAACATAGGAGAATCTTTCTGACCTTGAATTCAGCAAAGAATTCTTAGATACGATACCAAAAGCACAAGTCATAAAAGAACAAATTAATAAATTGAACTTCATTAAAATTTTAAAAATTTGTTCTTCAAAATACATTATTAAGAAAACAAAAAGAAATAGACTGGAAGAAAATATTTGCAAAGCATATATCTTGTAAAAGACTTGCATTCAGAATACACAAAGAACCTTCACCACTCAATACTAAGAAAGCAAACAACCCAATCAAAAACTGGGTAAAAGATTTACAGAAACTATAAAACTCTTAGAGGAAAACTTAGGCAGAACACTCGATGACATAAATCAAAGCAAGATCCTCTATGACCCACCTCCTAGAGTAACGGAAATAAAAACAAAAGTAAACAAGTGGGACCTGATTAAACTTAAAAGCTTTTGCATAGCAAAGGAAACTATAAGCAAGGTGAAAAGACAACCCTCAGAATGGGAGAAAATAATAGCAAATGAAACAACTGACAAAGGATTAATTTCCAAAATATACAAGCAGCTCATACAACTCAATGTCAGAAAAACAAACAACCCAATCAAAAAGTAGGAAAAAGACCTAAACAGACATTTCTCCAAAGAAGACATACAGATGGCTAATACATGAAAAGATGCTCAACATTGCTCATTATTAGAGAAATGCAAATCAAAACTACAATGAGATATCACCTCACACCAGTCAGAATGGCCATCATCAAAAAGTCTACAAACAATAAATGCTGGAGAGGGTGTGGAGAAAAGGGAACCCTCTTGCACTGTTGGTGGGAATATAAATTGATACAGCCACTATGGAAGATGGTATGGAGATTCCTTAAAAACTAGGAATAAAACCACCATATGGAGTTGCTTTCTGAGAGAGAGTGTGGAGTAGTGTGGTGCTTGTGAGTGTCCAGCATGGCGTACCGGGGCCAGGGCCAGAAGGTGCAGAAGGTGATGGTGCAGCCCATCAATCTCATCTTCAGATACTTGCAAAATAGATCGCGGATTCAGGTGTGGCTTTATGAGCAAGTGAATATGCGGATAGAGGGCTGTATCATTGGTTTTGATGAGTATATGAACCTCGTATTAGATGATGCAGAAGAGATTCATTCTAAAACAAAGTCAAGAAAACAACTGGGTCGGATCATGCTAAAAGGAGATAACATTACTCTGCTCCAAAGTGTCTCCAACTAGAAGTGATAGATGAAGTGAGAAATTGTTTGGCAATACCGTTGGGTTTTTTAGGTGTCTTTTGTTAGAGATGTAGTTCTAAAACTTGTATTCATATTGTTCTGCTCACCCTTATGTTATTACCAGATGACAATAAATGCTGTGGGACTGTTTTTATCAAAAAACAAAACAAAACAAAACAACAACCATATGACCCAGCAATCCCACTCCTAGGCATATACCCTGAGGAAACCAAAACTGAAAAAGACACATGTATCCCATTGTTCATTGCAGCACTATTTACAATAGCTAGAACATGGAAGCAACCTAGATGTCCATTGACAGATGAATGGATAAAGAAGCTGTGGTACATATATACAATGGAATATTACTCAGCCATAAAAAGGAACACATTTGAGTCAGTTCTAATGAGGTGGATGAACCTAGAGCCTATTATACAGAGTGAAGTAAGTCAGAAAGAGAAAGATAAATATCATATTCTAATGCATATATATGGAATCTAGAAAAATGGTACTGAAGAATTTATTTACAGGGCAGCAATGGAGAAACAGACATAGAGAATAGATTTATGGACATGGGGAGAGGGGAGGAGAGGGTGAGATGTATGGAAAGAGTAACATGGAAACTTACATTACCATATGTAAAACAGATAGCCAATGGGAATTTGCTGTATGGCTCAGGAAACTCAAACAGGGCTCTGTATCAACCTAGAGGGGTGGGATGGGGGGGGGGAGGGAGAGGTTCAAAAGGGAGGGGATATATGTATACCTATGGCTGATTCATGTTGAAGTTTGACAGAAAACAACAAAATTCTATAAAGCAATTATCCTTCAATTAAAAAATAAATAAATTTATAATAAAAAGGCAAAAAAAAAACCTGGGTAAAAGATTTGAATAGACATTTCATCAAAAAAGACATAAGAATGGCTCATAAACACATGAAATAGCATCAAGATTATTTATTACAGAAATTAAAAATAAAACTAAAATTAGATACCAGTACACACCCACAAGAATAGCTAAATAAAAAGGATGCAATAACAATTGTTGGCAAGGATGTAGAGATGTAAGAATGCTCATACATCACTGATGAGAAGGTAAAATGATACTTCTACACTGGAAAACTGTTTGGCAGTTCCTCAAACATTTTTACACAGAGTTTCACGCAGAAATTGTAAGTATTTCTGTATGACCCAGAAAATATTCACTCAAGAGAAATGAAAACATATCCACACAAAAACTTGCAAATGAATGTTTATAGCATTGTTCATAATAGCCCCAAAGTTGAAACAACTCAGTATCATGAAGTGGTGAAGGGATAAACAAAAAGTGGTATATCTATACAATAGAAAACTATTTAGCAATAAAAAGGAATGAATTACTGATACATGCTACAACATGAGCAAACTTCAAAAACATCATGCCACCTGAAAGAAGCAAAATTTCAAACATCAAATAAGAGTCTATTTATATGAAATATCTAGAAATGACATATTCATAGAGACAAAAATGTAGGGTACACATGGGAATTTATTTACTACAAATCAGTTCAAGGGAATTTTGCAGAGTCAAGGAAAAGTCCTAAAACTGGATGTAGTAACGACCGTACAATTCAATAAACTTAATAAAAAGTACCTAATTGAACACAATAGGTGAATTTCATCATATGTAAATTGAATACACAGAAGAACTATAAAAAAAAGGTCTTAATGACCCAGATAACCACATGGTGTGGTCACTCACCTAGAGCCAGACATCCTGGAGTGTGAAGTCAAGTGGGCCTTAGGAAGCATTACTACAAACAAAGCTAGTGGAGGTGATGGAATTCCAGCTGAGCTATTTCAAATCCTAAAAGATGATGCTGTTAAAGTGCTGCACTCAATATGTCAGCAAATTTGGAAAACTCAGCAGTGGCCACAGGACTGGAAAAGGTCAGTTTTCATTCCAATCCCAAAGAAGGGCAGTGCCAAAGAATGTTCAAACTACCATACAGTTGTGCTCATTTTGCATGCTAGTAAGGTTATGCTCAAAATCCTTCAAGCTAGGCTTCAGCAGTATGTGAACTGAGAACTTCCAGATGTACAAGCTGGGTTTCAAAAAGGCAGAGGAACCAGAGATCAAATTGCCAACATTTGCTGGATCATAGAGAAAGCAAGGGAATTCCAGAAAAACATCTACCTCTGTTTCATTGACTATGCTAAAGCCTTTGACTGTGTGGATCATAACAAACTGTGGAAAACTCTTAAAGAGATGGGAATACCTACTACCTTACCTGCCTTATACCTCTTTATCGGGGGAGTAAGGGCCTCTTGAGGAGAAGGCAATGGCAACCCACTCCAGTACTCTTGCCTGGAAAATCCCATGGATGGAGGAGCCTGGTAGGCTGCAGTCCATGGGGTCGCTAGGAGTTGGACACGACTGAGCGACTTCACTTTCACTTTTCACTTTCACGCACTGGAGAAGGAAATGGCAACCTACTCCAGTGTTCTTGCCTGGAGAATCCCAGGGATGGTGGAGCCTGGTGGGCTGCTGTCTATGGGGTCGCACAGAGTGTGACATGATTGAAGTGACTTAGTAGCAGCAGCTGCAAGGGCCTCTTGAAGAGAATGAAGGAGAAGAGTGAAAAAGTTGATTTAAAACTCAATATTCAAAAAACTAAGATCATGGCATCTGGTCCCATCACTTCATGGCAAATAGAAAGGGAAAAAGTGGAAACAGTGACAGATTTTATTTTCCTGGGCTCCAAAATCACTGTGGATGGTGACTGAAGTCATGAATTGAAAAAAGTTTCCTTGGAAGGAAAGTTATGACAAACCTAGACAGCATATTAAAAAGCAGAGACATCACTTTGCTGACAAAGGTCTGTCTAGTCAAAGCTATGGTTTTTCCAATAGTCATGTACAGATGTGAGAGTTGGACCATAAAGAAGACTGAACACTGAAGAATTGATGCTTTCGAACTGTGGTGCTGGAGAAGACTCTTGAGAGTCCCTTGGACTGCAAGGAGATCAAACCAGTCAATCCTAAAGGAAACCAACCCTGAATACTCATTGGAAGGACTGATGCTAAAGCTGAAGCTCCAATACTTTGGCCACCTGATGAACAGAGGAGACTCTTTGGAAAAGACTCTGATGCTGGGGAAGATTGAAGGTAAAACAAGAGGGAGGCAGAGGATGAGATGATTGGATGGCATCATGACTCAATGGACATGAGTTTGAGCAAACTCCAGGAAATAGTGAAGGACAGGGAAGCCTGGCGTGCTGCAGCCCATGGGGTCACAAAGAGTTGAACACAATTTAACGACTAAACAACAACAAAGCTGCTTAAAAAAATCAAGAAAAAACTAATCGGTTTCACAAAATGTTATAAGAAACAGAATAAAGAAAATATACTGAAAAATTAAAGAAAAATTAAATGAATGAAAAGATATATTTACATTCCAAGATTTGAAGATACATATTATCAATATATGAATTGTCCTTAACTGATTTCTTTGATGGAAACTCAATCAAAATCACATCAGAGAGAGTATATGTTTGTGTGTGAATGTGTGCATGTGTGCACGTGCGCGCATGTGTGTGTGTAACTTGATGAGCTGATTCTAACATTTCCATGGAAAAGCAAAGTGCCAAAAGTAGATAAAACTCTTTTGAAGAAGAACAAGGTGGAAGAAATTGTCCTTCCGCTGTACAAGGTATCAAGACATAAAAAAGCTAAACTTATGATACTGATTCTGTAATAGTTAAAAAGATCAAAGGAACCCAGAAGAACACCCAAGCATATATGAATACCTGATATATGACAGAGCTAGAAATACTATAACAGTGCAGGGACAATATTTTCAATATATGGTGTTGGGATAGAGGGTTATCTATATAAAAAAAAGAAACTGGAATCCTTATTTCATATTATACATATAAATCAACCAATTTAATGACTTAAATGTGAAAGGAAAATATCATAAAGCTTTTAGAATAAAGGACAGTATCTTCCTGAGTTTATGTAGGGAAGGATTTATTAATCAAAACACAAAAGCACTAAGGAGAAATGAAAAATTAATAAATTTTATTACATAAAAATGAAGAACTTTTGATTCATCAAAAGATACCATAAAGGGAGTGAAATGAAAAGCAAAAGAATGGGAATAGATAATTTCAACACATATAAGTTGACAAAGAGTAAGTATCCAAAATGATAAAGAACTTGTACAAATTTATAAGAAGTGCATATAAGATTAGAGATGAAATTTGGAGATGGACTATTCATGACATATAATCACAACACTTTTCTAGCATACTCTTCACTATAGCAGTACTGAAGTAAGTAGTAATCACTGAGATCTGCTATATGTATCCTAGGGCTGTGGGGTTGAACTATTGTTGTGATACATGCTTAGTGACCTCTGAAACAAGAATGCATCTGAATATTTAGTGAGTTTGGGATCAACATGTACACATCACTTTACTTACTTATTTTTAAACTTTTTATTTTGTATTGGAGTATAGCCAATTAACATTGTTGTGATAGTTTCAGGTAGACAGCAAAGAGACTCAGTCATACTACATGTACCATTCTCCCCTAAACTCCCTTCCTATCCAGTCAGCCATATAACATTGAGCAGAGTTCCCTGTGCTGCACAGTAGATCCTCACTAGTTATACGCATTGCTATATTTAAAATGAATAACCAACAAGGTCCTATTGTATAGCACAGGGAACTCTGTTCAATGTTATGTGGCAGCCTGGATGGGAGGGGAGTTTGGGGGAGAATGGATACATGTATATGTATGGCTGAGTCCCTTTGCTGTCCACCTGAAACTATCACAACATTGTTAATCAGCTATACTTCAATATAAAATTTTAAAATGTTTTTAAAAAAGAAAAGAGATTGCATCTGGACAGATACAAACAGATGGAAACATATTCATGCAGGAAAAAGACATTTCTACATTTCCTAAATGGGCAAAAGAACTAAAGAGCCATTTCACAAAGGAGGCGATCTGAATGGTCAATAAATGTCTGAGAAGGTTTCTGACCTCATTTGATATCAAGAAAATAAAATTAAAATCACATTGAAACAAACAACATAGACCTAGACTCCTGAAAAATATCAATGTCCTGAAAACCAGACAGATAGACAGAAAGTCACTTGCATGCACATACACATACAGTCAGGGAAACTGTCCTTAAGCAAACTAAATGCAATATGTGATCCCTGATTGCATCCTGGGTTTAAAATTGAGAGATCTAATTATAAACTTTTAGATAATATTATTTTAACAGTGTTAAATATCTTAAGAGTGACCATAATACTGTGATAATACAGGAGGATGTGTTCTTAGGAGATACACAATGAAGTATTTAGGAGTAAAACTTAATGTCTCCTATTTTCAAATAGTTAAGCAATAAACAAACCACACATACACGTATACACCATTCTCATGCAAATGAACAGAGACATAAAGCAAATGTGGCAAAATGCCAACAGCTGTTAAATGTAGGTGAAGGGTATAGATGTACTATTCTTTCGATTTTTCTCCACGTTTAAAATTTTAAAAATAGAAAGCATGGAAATAACATTTTATTAAAGATTAAGAAAATAAAAGGTAATATAAATGAATGCTAAGTGTTCAGAAAGGGGAAAAAGAATACAATAAAATACAAGCAAATACCTATTAGATTAGAGTCTGACAATACCTAGCATGGACAAAGATATGGAGCAACCTGAACCTTCACACATGATTGGTGGAATTTTAACTTGGGACAATTCCTTCATAAAAGAGTTAACATCTATTAAAGCTGAAGATGTGTAAACTTTTCATGCCTTAACTCCACTGTTAGACCCCCAGAAACTCCTGCACATGTGTCCCAGGATACATATACAAGAATGATCACAGTAGCAGCACGGATACTTATACCACCACAAATGGAAACATCCACATGTCCAGAACCTCAGAATGTAATCTTATTTGGAAATAGGGTATTTGCATATATAATTAGGTAAGATGAGGTCATAGTGGATTAGAGTGGGCCCTAAATTCAATGACTTATGTCCTTTAAGAAGACCATGTGAAGACACAGACACACAAGGAGAGTGTCATATGATGATAGGAGCAGAGACTAGTGAAACATCTAGAAGCCAAGGATTGTCAGCAACCACTAGAAGCTAGGAGAGAAGTGTTGAGCAGATTCATTCTCACAGCCTCCAGAAGAAACCAACCTTGCCAACTTTGATTTGAACTAGCCTCCAGAACTGTGAAAGAATAAATTTCTGTCGTTTTAAGCCATCCAGTTTGTGGTATTTTGTTAAAGCGGTCCTGGGAAACTAACACCTAAAATTGTAGAAGTGATTTTGGAATTGGGTAATGGGTAGATGTTGGAAGAATTTTAGAGGTGCTTGATAGTAAAAGATCGGTTACCTTGAAGGGACCATTGGTAGAAATATGAATGCTAATAACAGTTCTGGTGAGTGCCCAGAAGGAAGTAAAGAGGACAGTAAAGAAAACTTCTATCAACTTCTATCATCTTAGAGAACACCTATATCATCATGAAAAAATTTTGGTAGAGATATGAACATTAAAAGTATGCTGGTGAAGCCTTTGAAGGAAATGATGAGCATGCTATTGAACACTGAAAGAAAGGTGATCTTTGTTATCAAGTGGCAGAAACTGGGCTGAATTGAGTTCTCCTGTTGGGTAGAAAGTTTAACATAAATGTGAAATTGCATGTTTCAGTTCAGTTCAGTTCAGTCGCTCAGTCGTGTCCAACTCTTTGCATCCCCATGAACTGCAGCACGCCAGGCCTCCCTGGCCATCACCAACTCCTGGAGTCCACCCAAACCATGTCCACTGTGTCCGTGATGCCATCCAACCATCTTATCCTCTGTTGTCCCCTTCTCCTCCTGCCCTCAATCTTTCCCAGCATCAGGGTCTTTTCAAATGAGTCAGTTCTTCACATCAGGTGGCCAAAGTGTTGGAGTTTCAGCTTCAACATCAGTCCTTCCAATGAACACCCAGGACTGATCTCCTTTAGGATGGACTGGTTGGATCTCCTTGCAGTCCAAGGGACTCTCAAGAGTCTTCTCCAACATCACAGTTCAAAAGCATCAATTCTTCGGCGCTCAGCTTTCTTTATAGTCCAACTCTCACATCCATTCATGACTACTGGAAAAAACTATAGCCTTGACTAGACGGACCTCTGTGGACAAAGAAATGTCTCTGCTTTTTAATATGCTGCCTAGGTTGGTCATAACTTTCCTTCCAAGGAGTAAGCGTCTTTTAATTTCATGGTTGCAATCACCATGATTTTGGAGCCCCCAAAAATAAAGTCAGCCACTGCTCCCCCATTTATTTGCCATGAAGTAATGGAACCGGATGCCATGATCTTAGTTTTCTGAATGTTGAGCTTTAAGCCAACTTTTTCACTCTCCTCTTTCACTTTCATTAAGAGGCTCTTTAGTTCTTCTTCACTTTCTTCCATAAGGTGGTGTCATCTGCATATCTGAGGTTATTGATATTTCTCCTGGCAATCTTGATTCCAGCTTGTGCTTCCTCAAGCCTGCATTTCTCATGATGTACTCTGCATATAAGTTAAATAAGCAGGGTGACAGTATACAGCCTTGACGTACTCCTTTTCCTATTTGGAACTAGTCTGTTGTTCCATGTCCAGTTTTAACTGTTGCTTCTTGACCTGCATACAGGTTTCTCAAGAGGCAGGTCAGGTGGTCTGGTATTCCCATCTCCTTCAGAATTTTCCACAGTTTATTGTGATCCACACAGTCAAAGGCTTTGGCATAGTCAATAAAGCAGAAATAGATGTTTTTCTGGAACTCTCTTGCTTTTTCAATGATCCAGCAAATGTTGGCAATTTGATCTCTGGTTCCTCTGCCTTTTCTAAAACCAGCTTGAACATCTGGAAGTTCATGGTTCACATATTGTCTGGCTTGGAGAATTTTGAGCATTACTTTACTAGCATGTGAGATGAGTGCAATTGTGTGGTAGTTTGAGCATTCTTTGGCATTGCCTTTCTTTGGGCTTGGAATGAAAACTGACCTTTTCCAGTCCTGTGGCCACTGCTGAGTTTTCCAAATTTGCTGGCATATTGCATGCAGCATGTTCACAGCATCATCTTTCAGGATTTGAAATAGCTCAACTGGAATTCCATCACCTCTACTAGTTTTGTTCGTAGTAATGCTTCCTAAGGCCCACTTGACTTCACATTCCAGGATGTCTGGCTCTAGGTGAGTGATCACACCATCGTGATTATCTGGGTTGCAAAGATCTTTTTTGTATAGTTCTTCTGTGTATTCTTGCCACCTCTTCTTAATATATTCTGCTTCTGTTAGGTCCATACCATTTCTGTCCTTTATTGTGCCTATATTTGCATGAAATGTTCCCTTGGTATCTCTTATTTTCTTGAAGAGATCTCTAGTCTTTCCCATTCTATTGTTTTCCTCTATTTCCTTGCATTGATCACTGAGGAAGGCTTTCTTATCACTCCTTGTTATTCTTTGGAACCCTGCATTCAAATGGGTATATCTTTCCTTTTCTCCTTTGCTTTTCGCTTCTCTTCTTTTCACAGCTATTTGTAAGGCCTCCTCAGACAGCCATTTTGCTTTTCTGCATTTCTTTTTCTTGGGGATGGTCTTGATTCCTGTCTCCTGTACAATGTCACAAACCTCCGTCCATAGTTCATCAGGCACTCTGTCTATCAGATCTAGTCCCTTAAATCTATTTCTCACTTCCACTGTATAGTCATAAGGGATTTGATTTAGGTCATACCTGAATGGTCTAGTGGTTTCCCCCACTTTCTTCAATTTAAGTCTGAATTTGGCAATAAGGAGTTCATGATCTGAGCCACAGTCAGCTCCAGGTCTTGTTTTTGCTGACTATATAGAGCTTCTCCATCTTTGGCTGCAAAGAATATAATCAATTTGATTTCAGTATTGACCATCTGGTGATGTCCATGTGTAGAGTCTTCTCTTGTGTTGTTGGAAGAGGGTATTTGCTATGACCAGTGCATTCTCTTGGCAAAACTCTATTAAACTTTGCCCTGCTTCATTCTGTACTCCAAGGCCAAATTTGCCTGTTACTCCAGGTGTTTCTTGACTTCCTACTTTTGCATTCCAGTCCCCTATAAGTGAAAAAAGGACATCTTTTTTGGGTGTTAGTTCTAGAAGGTCTTGTAGGTCTTCATAGAACCATTCAACTTCAGCTTCTTCAGCATTACTGGTCGGGGCATAGACTTGGATTACTGTGATATTGAATGGTTTGCCTTGGAAATGAACAGAGATCATTCTGTAGTTTTTGAGACTGCATACAAGTACTGCACTTCCAACTCTTTTTGTTGACTATGATGGCCACTCCATTTCTTCTAAGGGATTCCTGCCCACCGTAGTAGATATAATGGTCATCTGAGTTAAATTCACCCATTTCAGGCCATCTTAGTTTGCTGATTCCTAGAATGTCGACATTCACTCTTGCCATCTCCTTTTGACCACTTCCAATTTGCCTTGATTCATGGACCTAACATTCCAGGTTCCTATGCAATATTCCTCTTTACAGCATCGAACCTTGCTTCTATCACCAGTCCCATCCACCTCTGGGTGTTGTTTTGCTTTGGCTCCATCCCTTCATTCTTTCTGGAGTTATTTCTCCACTGATCTCCAGTAGCATATTGGGCACCTACCGACCTGGGGAGTTCCTCTTTCAGTGTCCTATCTTTTTGTCTTTTCATACTGTTCATGGAGTTCTCAAGGCAAGAATACTGAAGTAGTTTGCCATTCCCTTCTCCAGTGGACCACATTCTGTCAGACCTCTCCACCATGACCCCTCTGTCTTGGGTGGCCCCACACGGCATGGCTTAGTTTCATTGAGTTAGACAAGACTGTGGTCCATGTGATCAGACTGGCTAGTTGTCTGTGATTGTGGTTTCAGTCTGTCTGCCCTCTGATGCCCTCTCTCAGTGCCTACCATCTTACTTGGGTTTCTCTCACCTTGGACGTGGGGTATCTCTTCTATATTTAGCTGAAGAGATTTCCAAGCAAAGTGCGAAAGATGCAGCCTGGTTTCTCACTGATACTTATAAAATGAAAGAGGAGTGAGTTAAATCGAGTAAGTATCTGTTTAGAAAGAAATTCAGAACTTGATGATCTGGAGAATTCTGAGCCAATCTAGATAGCCCTAGAAAAAGGGACAATGGTATGTGGCTAGACAAACTTTAGACAAAGTTTCACTGAAGAGATTACGTATGTGACTCATGGATCCAGTCAACCTTATCATCAGAAGCCAGGAACAGACAAGGGGTTATCCAGAAAGGATCTGTCAAGAATCCTCATATCTAATGGTGTGGCTCTCTTGACATACACAAGAAACCAAGAAGGTTTATAAGGATTTTATACCAGCAGAAACAGTGCCAGCCTGATGTAAAAGTGACAGAGACAAGCTAAAATGAAGGGAGGTAAAATGAAGCCACAAAAGCCAGAGAGGGTGGGGCTGCAGCTGCCCTGGTAGGCTAAGATGATGGAGCTGTCCCAGAGTACCCAGAGAGCAAGGCTACCCCTGGCGACCACAGGATAGAGCACTGAACCCAAAACATTACTCTTAGGCCTTGAAATCTAATGGAATTTGCCCTGCTGGGCTGCTAACTTGCTTTAGAACAGTAACCCCTTTATTCTTTCCTTTCTGCCCTTTCAGAATGGGAATGCCTATCCTATGCCTGTCTCACCATTGCCTAGTTTCATAGGTCTCTGGACAGAAGGGAATTTTGCCATGGAACATACTCAGAGTCCACCAACACCTGATTTAGATGAATTAGATAACAAGATTTCAGACTTTTTGAGTTAATATTTAGATGAGATTTGGGACTTAGATTTGATGCTGAAATGGGTTAAGACTTTAGGGGATGTTGTGATGAGGTGAATGTATTTGCATGTAAGACAAATATGAATTCATGGAGGAGGCCAGAGGGCTGATTATACTGGGTTGAATAGTGAACCCTCAAAATTCATGTCCATTCAGCTCCTCAATATGTGACTTTATTCAGAAATAGGGGGTTGACGGATGTATTTAGTTAACATAAGGTCATACTGGATTAGGATGGATCATAAATCCAAAGACTAGTGTCCTTAATAAGAATGCTGTGTGGACACATGGCTTCCCAGGTGGTTCACATGGGTAAAGAATTCATCTGCCAAGCAGGAGACTCGGGTTCGATCTCTGGGTTGGGGAGATCCCCTGGAGGAGTAAACTGCAACCCACTCCAGTATTCTTTGCTTGGGAAATGCCATGGACAGAGGAATCTGACAGGCTACAGTCCATGGAGTCACAAAGAGTTGGATGTGACTGAGCACTAAGCATGTGCAGACACAGAAACACAGATACACAAGGAGACTGTCACATTATAACAGAGGCAGAGACTACAATGATGCTTTTGCAACACCAAGGAATGCTGGCAATCACCAGAAGCTAGAAGAGATGAAGAAGGATCCTCTTTTAGAACCTTAGGAAAGAGCCTAGCCTTGTCAACACCTTGATTTCAGAGTTCTAGCCACCATGAGAGGATAAATCTCTGTTGTTCTAAGCCACTAGATTTGTTATGGCAGCATTAGAAAACTACAGTGATTTTAGAAAACTCTTCCAAGAAATTTTGTTTCATAGTGAGAAGGCGAAATTATTGATACACATAGTATCAATGAATCTCAAAAACATTATACATTATAACATTGTACTAAGTTAAAAGAATCTTATACAAAGAATATAAGTGAATGGTTACAGTTATCTGAAGTTCTATAAGAGGCAAAACTAACCTCTAATGGAAAAAAATAAAAATGCGTCTGGGAGAGTGGGGTAAGAGTTACTGAGAAGAAGTATGATGAAACTTTCTGGGGGTGATGGTAATCTTTTTTTTTTTTTGGATTTGCAAATATTTTAATTCACAGAAACTCAAGGAGGGGGGTGGAGGTGGGGGTGGGGCTGGGGCGGCGCGCTAGCTGTCCTTCAGTCTCTATCTGGGACTTCTCCAGCCCCCCGCGAGGGGTGACAGCACTCTAAGACATGCAGTGGTGTGCTAGTACCACACACACGACACGAACTGGACAGGCTGGCAGCAACGGCGGGGCCGCCGGCTCCTCCCCGTCCGGGCCCCGGCGGGGCGGGGCGGGGCTTACAGGGTCCGCACAGCCACAGGGTAGAGGAGTGACAGGTGCTCGGCGTCTTTGATGGTGTAACAGTGGATGACCTCTGGGACACTGTCGACCAGGGGGCTGTTCTGACCCAGGACGTATTTCTCTTCTGTTTTGGCCAGTTTCATGTGCATGAAGCCCTGGTTGCTCTTCAGGGAGAGGGAGTAGTCATGTCTGCTGGTCTGGCTGTTCCAGACAAGGTAGCTGCACTCCTTACAGAGGTGCAGCAAGTTCTCAGCGTCGCCCCTGCTGATGGCTCTGTGATACCATATTTGCTTCTCCAGTGGCACAGCGGGATCCACTCTCTCTCCCAGGATCCCACAGAACTCAGGGCTCCCATGTTTGATGGGCTTGAAGCCCCCTCCGGGAGCTCGAAGCTGGCGCCGCCGGTCCCGGGAAGGCGAGGGGGATGACTTCCGCCTCTCACTGACATTAACCTGGGCTGCCAGAGCTGGGATAATGACCCGGTTCCACTCCCACGGCTGATCGTACTCGTCGGCGGGCCTGTCGTCATCCTGGGGCAGCTTGCTCTCCCGGAGCCGGGGGCTGACCGTGCTCTCTGAGTCCGAGTCCACGCTTTGGCCCTCGGGTTCATAAGGGGTGTCGTACAACTGGATGCCTTTGTGCTGCGACCGGATGCTTTCCTGCCTCTGGAACTCAGTCATGATCCTCTGGGCCTCATAGGGCTCCATGTAGCCTGCGCTCTCTCCCTTTCCTGCTTTGCTTTTGAGATCATTCTTGGCATCAAAGGGATCCGAGTAGTCATCAGCGATGGTCACCTTGTCCTTCTTGCCAGCACCGCTCTCCTCCGCGGCCGAGGCGCCACACTTGTTGAGTAGTTTCTTGCCGCCGCAGGCCGTCGGGCTCCAGGTACGGCCGCCAGAGCAGGCGGCCCCTGGGGGGTCCCCGGCACAGCCCGCGGCGCTCTCCACCTTAATGAGGCGATGCTTCGGGGAGATGTAGCGCACTTCGGCCGGGGTGGCAGGCCGCCGCTCGCTGCTGCTGCGGTAGAGGTGCGGGGAGCCAGAGGACGAGGACGAGGACGCGGCGGCGCCCGCGCCGGAGGAGGCACAGCAGCAGCCCGCGGCGCCCGACGCGGACGAGGCGGAAAAGGCGCACTGGCTCCCACCTGGTTCCCCGCTGCCGCAGTAGTCCAGGTGGCACATGGCACACAATTTGCGCAGCGACGAGCCAGGCCCATTGTAGGGGTCCTCAAAGTCACGCTCCTTCTGTGCGCGGTAGGCGCGGATGAGGTCGCTCGTGCTGCCGCTGTCGTCGGGCAGCGATCCCGACGAGGCCGAGAAGCAGGCAGCAGCGGCTTTACCGCAGGACGCGGAGGCAGCCGCGGGAGCCTGTGGCACAGCCTCGGGGGCTGCAAGGGCCGCTCGCCTCGGCACTGCTGCTCGCGGTAGTCGGGCCGCGGCGGTTGCGGGGGACTCTTGGTCTTGCTGTTGCCCAAGCTGAAGTACTTGTTCAGCCACTTGGCCATGGCGAGAGGCCGCCTAGGGCCGCGGCGCGGGAGCCGGGTCTGCCTCCACGGCCATTCGTGGGGCAGCGATGCCGCCCCGGCCCCGGCCCCGGCCCCGGCCCCGGCCCCGGCCCCGGCGAGGGGTGTCCCGATGGTAACCTTTTATGTGTTAGGCCACACAGATGCAGGTATGTTGAACATGGTCGGTCCAATGATTGTGTGATAACACATCGGTACCTTGAAATTGGCCATTGTAGGAATATGTATATCATGAACTGGCAAATGATACAGATAAGAATCTTTTTCTCTGGAGAGCTGGCTGCTAAATATTTGCCAACACATCACTACAAAGATGTATACACAAGTCAAAAGTCAGCAAATGAATACTTAAGTTTTGTGCATTTCATTGCACGGAAATTTTACATCAAAAGAAAATATATTTTTAGCTAACAATATATATATTGACATATTTAGGGGTACATGTGTTTACACTGGTGATCCATTTAAATAAATAAAGTAAGATGGTTTAAAAAAAAGTAAGATGGTTTAATAGATGGATAGAGGGATAGACAGATGTGATAAATCAGTAAATTATTAATGATATAATCTAGCCAGCCATCACTGGTTTTTTGTGATAAAATTCTTTCAACCTTTCTGTGGGTTTAAAATTTTTCATTAAATACTGGAAAAATATTTTCCCATTTGGATATTAAAAATATTAACATATGTACTTTAACTCTATCTTTTTTGGGCTTCAATTTTTATATTTCATTGTTTAAACCAATTGCTACTTGTTATGGTATACAGTGAAGGGAGGGAATCTAAACATATTATTTGCTCAAGTAGTGAAACAACTGAAGGGCATTTTTTAAATCACTTTTTAAAAGATAGTTCACAGTAGGAGTATGTACACCATGGACACTGGCAAATGGTACAAATCATGTGAAATTCTTGAAAGGAAAGAAGTAATATTGTGGATAGCTGACTGAGGTCCCTGGGGAGATAAGAGGGAGAGGATCTAGCACAAAAGAATAAATATTAACCTTTGGCAGGAAGGATGTCCCCAGCACTGATTTGAAATGGAAGAAAATGATAGCTAGGATACAGAAATTAGCAGAGTCAGGCAGAAAGTAGATGAAGGTTATTACTGATGGCATTGTTTCCTTTGAAATAGGAAAGAAGACTACCTGCTAAAAATAATGAATAGCAGTAGGATAGGAAATAGTAATGAAGATCTAAAATAGCATTTTTAAGGAATGAAACAAAGAGCTGACCAGAGACTAGGAGACATTGCCAAACAAGAAAGAAGGCTCTAGATGATACCAAAGATGAGGAATTTGTAGAGGCACTAATCAACACAGTTATACTATTTTTCTTTAGTAGTGCTCAAAATCCATCATGCAGCAATAAAGAAAGTAATCAGTTGGATTGATTCAGGGTTGAGGATTTGCTGGGTGGGTATGATGCACAAAAAAAAGAAGCAAGGAAAATGACTCAGTGGCAATAACTTGGGTAAATAATGGATGATGGAGTCTAAGCGAGATGTGGAAGGAAGAGGCAACAGGAAGGGGATGACAGATTGGGAGAAGAAAAAAAGATCAAGGAGCTGGAGATTTTAACTGGGTTGAAAGAATGGTAAAATGATTGTTAAGAGAGTTGTGAGAGCCAGAAGGATAAGAGAAAGGTTATGGAGCAGTATGGAGCTTAAGATTTCAGAAGAAGTATATTTCTAGGGAGACGATATGTTGTTTTCCCACTGATTTAAGGTTAGAAAATGGGATGTTTATTACTTAAACATAAATACACACAGTGTTATCTCAAGATACAGTAAAATCACACTTAAAAAAAATCTTTTAAAATCATGTATACAAATGCCATGATCAAGAGCACAGACTTTCATATTAAGAACAGACCTAGATTTAAGTTCTAGCCTGGTTATTTAATAACTGACCTTGAGAAATTCATTCTTTCAGAAGTTCTATTTCATTATCTGTAATATAGATACTATCTTATAGGGCTACTGTAAGGTTTAAATGAGTTAATGTGCAAAATGCTAAGCACAAGGACTAGCACAAATAAGCCCTCAAAATTATTAGCCATTAGGAATTCTCTCTCCAGGTAAGATTAAGTAAGCGTACTTCACCTTGCCTCTCCCACTGAATATAGCTAGAAAACTAGAGAGACTACACAGAGTACATGACAACAGTGAAAACTACAAAGCAAAATTTGGAATAGGTAAGAAATTTAGAATTTGAAATAACAAAGAACTCATGCCCAGACACAGCATAATCATAATCAAACTGCTGAAAAGTAAACAGGGTAAAGAAAGTAGAGGAATAAGGACAAAAAGTTTAAAACCCATAAATTTATGGTTAATTGATTTTCTTTAAAAAGTACCAAGACAGTTTAATTTGGAAAGGATCATCTTTTCAATGAAAAGTGGCAGGACTATTGGACATACATATGCAAAGAGATTAATGTAACCCTAACCTTACACCAGGCTTCCCAGGTGACTCAGTGATAAAGAATCTGCCTGCAACGCAGGAGACGTGGGTTCGATCCCTGGGTTGGGAAGATCCCCTGGAGAAAGAAACAGCAACCCACTCTAGTATTCTTGCCTGAGAAATCCCATGCACAGAGGAGCCTGGCGGGCTACAGTCCATGGGGTCGCAAAGAGTAGGACACAACTGAGCATGTACACACACACACACACACACACACAACCTTATACCCTATGTGTAATTCAGAAATTAATTAAAAGTGGTTCATAGACCTAAATGTATGAGCTAAAACTATATATCTTCTAGAAGGACACATATGAAGAAAATCTTTATGATCCTGGGTTAGAAAGAAATCTTAGTTACAAGATCAAAAGCAGAAGTCATAAAAAAAATTAGATTTCATCAAAATCACAAACTCTTAAGCTTCAGAAAATGCTGTTTAAAAAGGTGGTGTCAGTGAAAATGGCAGAGTTAAGAATCTCTTAAAAGAGAACACTGATAGAAACTGTCAAAATCAACTTGTTTTCAGAACTCTGAAAATTAATCAAAGGCTTGTAGTAATCTGGGAAACATCTATTGAAGAAAAATAGCAGAATATCAGTAAGAATGATAAGTTTTATGGCATTTTAACTTGCCTTTTCCTCATCCTTTTTCCCCAGGTCTGTCAGTCAGTCAGTCAGTTCAGTCGCTCAGTCATGTCCGACTCTTTGCGACCCCATGAATTGCAGCATGCCAGGCCTCCCTGTCCATCACCAACTCCTGGAGTTTACTCAAACTCATGCCCATCGAGTCGGTGATGCCATCCAGCCATCTCATCCTCTGTTGTCCCCTTCTCCTCCTGCCCCCAATCCCTCCCAGCATCACAGTCTTTTCTGAGGTGGCCAAAGTATTGGAGTTTCAGCTTCAGCATCAGTCTGTCCAATGAACACCCAGGACTGATCTCCTTTAGGATGGACTGGTTGGATCTCCTTGCAGTCCAAGGGACTCTCAAGAGTCTTCTCCAACACCATAGTTCAAAAGCATCAATTTTTCAGCACTCAGCTTTCTTCACAGTCCAACTCTCACATCCATACATGACCACTGGAAAAACCATAGCCTTGACCAGATGGACCTTTGTTGGCAAAGTAATGTCTCTGCTTTTTAATATGCTATCTAGGTTGGTCATAACTTTCCTTCCAAGGAGTAAGTGTCTTTTAATTTCATGGCTGCAATCACCATCTGCAGTGATTTTGGAGCCCAAAAAAAATAAAGTCAGCCACTGTTTCCACTGTCTCCCCATCTATTTCCCATGAGGTGATGGGACCAGATGCCATGATCTTAGTTTTCTGAATGTTAACCTTTAAGCCAACTTTTTCACTCTCCTCTTTCACTTTCATCAAGAGGTTTTTCAGTTCCTCTTCACTCTCTGCCATAAGGGTGGTGTCATCTGCATATCTGAGGTTACTGGTATTTCTCCCAGCAATCTTGATTCCACCTTGTGCTTCTTCCAGACCAGTGTTTCTCATGATGTACTCTGCATACAAGTTAAATAAGCATGGTGACGATATACAGCCTTGATGTACTCCTTTTCCTATTTGGAACCAGTCTGTTGTTCCATGTCCAGTTCTAACTGTTGCTTCCTGACCTGCATACAGGTTTCTCAAGAGGCAGGTCAGGTGGTCTAGTATTCCCATCTCCTTCAGAATTTTCCACAGTTTATTGTGATCCACACAGTCAAAGGCTTTGGCATAGTCAATAAAGCAGAAATAGATGTTTTTCTGGAACTCTCTTGCTTTTTCAATGATCCAGCAGATATTGGCAATTTGATCTCTGGTTCCTCTGCCTTTTCTAAAACCAGCTTGAACATCTGGAAGTTCACAGTTCACGTATTGCTGAAGCCTGGCTTGGAGAATTTTGAGCATTACTTTACTAGCGTGTGAGATGAGTGCAATTGTGCAGTAGTTTGAGCATTCTTTGGCATTGCCTTTCTTAGGGATTGGAATGAAAACTGATCTTTTTCCAGTCCTGTGGCCACTGCTGAGTTTTCCAAATTTGCTGGCATATTGAGTGCAGCACTTTCACAGCATCATCTTTCAGGATTTGAAACAGCTCAACTGGAATTCCATCACATCCACTAGCTTTGTTCGTAGTGATGCTTCCTAAGGCCCACTTGACTTCACATTCCAGGATGTCTGGCTCTAGGTGAGTGATCACACCATTGTGATTATCTGCATTGTGAAGATCTTTTTTGTACAGTTCTTCTGTGTATTCTTGCCACCTCTTCTTAATATCTTCTGCTTTTGTTAGGTCCATACCATTTCTGTCCTTTATCGAACCCATCTTTGCCTGAAATGTTCCCAGGTCTGTTGTAACCTTGAAAACCAACAACCCCATGTTACAGAGAAAACCACTAAAGAAGGAAAACAGAGTTGGAGTTCCTTCAAAGCCCCATTCCCAGAGAACTGTCATTACTTGATCTATCTAGTAAATCTCACAAGCAATGTTCTCTTTATCTGACCTGGCTCAAAGTTCATTCAGTGCTAACAGCCTGAGAACTCCTGTCAAAAACAATCGGAGGCACTTGTTGAATTTTGTGGCTATCTGAGGTGGTGGAGTTGAGACAAACAATAGGTTACCAACATGCTTAGAAGGCAATCCTAGGGAATAAAATGTCGTTAGGGGCCCTGACATATTTTGAAGAATCTAAAAGGCCATGCACATGCACAGAGCTGTCCACATGGCCAGAGCTTTGTGTGTGCTCAGGAAAGACCTGAAAAATCCCTGAGCTCTCACCACTGACAATATTAGTCTAATATTGAGTTTCTGCACAGGCAGGGAGTGAAGGCTACAATGGAGTTAACTGCCTGGTTGACTGTTGATGATGTCCTTGGCTTGTACACAAAGTCCTTCAGAACTGGGATATCCCTCAGTACTGGGAAAAATACTAGTTCTAGAAATAATTAAAACACTGTGTTAAGTTAAAGAAGGCCATATAGTATATGATATGATTATATTATGTGATTCCATTTATAGGAAATGTCTGGAATAGGCAAATCCATATGGATAGGTAGTAAATTAGTGGCTCCCTGGGCTGGGAGTAAAAACAGTAACTGAGAACAATCTCTGGGGTGATGAAAATGTTCTAAAATTCACTTGTAGTGACGGTTGAACAATTCTGTAAATTTACTATGAACCACTCAATTGTACATTTAAAATGAGTTTTATGGTATGTAAAAGACAACTCAATAAAGAAGTGAAAAAAAAGGATCCAATTACCTTCTATAAGAAACTTGCTTTTTTTCAAAATATGAAACTCACTTTCAAATATAATATAAATAAGATAAAAGTAAAATGGAAAGTAATTCTGGAATGTTTGAGTAAAGACCTCTGAAAGTCTGCTGCTCCATAAAAGCAAAAAGAACACTGGGAAAAGTTGTCAAAATAAAACTTTTGATAAGTCTGGAAATTAAGTAAAGGCTTATAACAATACGAGGAACAGTATTCAAGAAAAACAGCTGAGTTGCAATAAGTATAGTAAGATTTGTTGCATTTTAACTTTCCATAATCCCATTTCCCTCTCTCCAGTTTTTCAGCAGCTACTATGATAGTTGTGAAAAGCATCAGCCTAACTTAAATTGAAGAAAGCAGAGCAGTTCCAGAGCTTCCATCCTCAGAGAAAGGTCACTATTTGACTTTCTTCTATTTCTGCTTTATTGACTACATCAAAGCCTTTGACTGTGTGGATCACAACAAACTGTGGAAAATTCTTAAAGAGAGGAATACCAGACCACCTTACCTCCCTCCTGAGAAATCTGTATGCAGGTCAAGAAGCAACAGTTAGAACTGGACATGGAACAACGGACTGGTTCCAAATTGGGAAAGGAGTACATCAAGGATATATATTATCACCCTGCTTATTTAACTTATATGCAGGGTACATCATGAGAAATGCCAGGCTAGATGAATCACAAGCTGGAATCAAGATTGCCAGGAGAAATATCAATAACCTCAGATATGCAGATGACACCACCCTTATGGCAGAAAGTGAAGAGGAACTGAAGAGCCTCTTGATGAAAGTGAAAGAGAGTGAAAAAGCTGGCTTGAAACTCAACATTCAAAAAACTAAGATCATGGCATCTGGTCCCATCACTTCATGGCAAATAGATGGGGAAACCATGGAAACAGTGAGAGACTTTATTTTTTGGGCTCCAAAATCACTGCAGATGGTGACTGCAGCCATGAAATTAAGATGCTTACTCCTTGGAAGAAAAACTATGACAAACCTAGACAGCATATTAAAAAGCAGAGACATTACTTTGCCAACAAAGGTTCATCTAGTCAAAGCTATGGTTTTTCCAGTAGTCATGTATGGATGTGAGAGTTAGACTATAAAGAAAGCTGAGCACCAAAGAATTGATGCTTTTGAACTGTGGTGTTGGAGAAGACTCTTGAGAGTCCCTTGGATTGCAAGAAGATCAAACCAGTCAATCCTAAAGGAAATCAGTCCTTCAGTCCTTCATTGGAAGGACTGCTCAAGCTGAAGCTCCAGTACTTTGACCACCTGATGTGAAGAACTGACTCACTGGAAAAGACCCTGATGCTGGGAAAGATTGAAGGCAGGAGGAGAAGGGGACGACAGAGGATGAGATGGTTGGATGGCATCACCGACTTGATGGACATGAATTTGAGCAAGCTCTGGGAGTTGGTGATGGACAGGGAAGCCTGGCGTGCTGCAGTCCATGGGGTCATAAAGAGTTGAACATGACTGAGTGACTGACTTGAACTGAAAAGCTACATTCTGAGGGTTTGTCTTTGACTTGGTTCATACCTAGATCATGTCAAGAGCAATCAATGGAGCTTATTTAACCCTGCAGCTACTTGAGTGGCATTACCAGCTAGAGCTAAGAGGAGGCTGACAAACAAACAAACAAACAAAACTTAAAATGAAACACAGGGAATAAGGATCACACTTACTGATTTCACAATAGATTACAAAGCTACAGCAACTGAAACAATAAGGTAGTGGCTTAAAGACAGATATGTGAACCAGTGGAAAAGAATAGAGAGCCCGGAAATAAACTACACATGTAGAGTCAACTGATCTTTGACAGGGTGCCAGGAATACATAATCAGGAAAGGATAGTCTCTTCAACAAATGCTGCTGGGAAAAGTGTATATCCACATGCAAAAAAGTGAAACTGTACCCTTATCTTATGCCTTTCACAAAGCTCAATTTAAAACAGATTAAAGACTTAAACATAAGACCTGAATTCTAAAATTCTTATTGAAAACACAGGGAGAAAGCCTCTTGACATTAGTGTTGGCAATGTTATTGGCTATAACCTCCAAAACACAGGTAATGAAAGCAAAAATAGAGAAGTGGGACAACATCAAACTAAAAAGCTTTATCATAGCAAAAGAAAGAATAGAGTAAAAAGGAAACTTATAGAATGGGAGAATATACAGTAGACTCTTGAACACCACCAGTTTGAACTGTACAGGTCTACTTAATGCAGTTTTTTTTTGCAGTAAATATATACACTATAGTACTACAAGATCTGTGGTTGATTTAATCTATAGATGTGAAACCATAGATATAGAATGCTAATTATAAAGTTATACATGGATTTTTGACTGCTTGGAGCATCAGCATCCCCAACCCCTATGTTGTTCAAGAGTCATCTGTATTTGCAAACTATATATCTGTTAAGGGGTTAATACCCAAAACATATAGGAAATACCTACAACTCAATGGCATAAAAATAAAACCTGATTTAAAAATAGACCAAATATTTGAATAGACATTTCTCCACAGCAGATATACAAATGGCCAACATTTGTATAGGTATATGAAAAGATGCTCAGCATCACTAATCATCAGGGAAATGCAAATCAAAGTCACAATGAGATGCATGTGTAAGTGTATGCCAAGGAAAGTGAGGGCCTCAGAAGTCACTAATCTCTCACTTCTCACTGATCTTGAGGCTTAGCATAAGCAGGATGTGAAGTCTAAGACAGAGTTGCAAACTGCTTCCCTGAGCACTGAAAGAGTGCACACACACACACACACACACACACACAGCCCCTTGATAAAGGCTTATATACTTTTTGATTCAAGACATTTAAGAAAAACTCTCTCCAATCATTAGTGGCTCACTATGCTAACTGGACAGAGACTTCGGTGACTTTAAATGACAAAGAATTAAAAATTGACAGAATTGGTCCAGGAACATCACTAAACAAACAAATAGCAACCAACAAACCCTGGGTGGGGAGGGGTTGATTGACTTTTCAGAGTTGTCATATAATATTATTTTAAATGTCTAATTTTCAACAATAAAATTATAAGACTGTAAGGGACTGAATATTTGTGCCCCCCATGAATTCATATGTTGAATCCCCACCCTTCAATATGATAGTAATAGGAAGTGGGGATGCTTGAGTACTAATTAGGATTAGATAAGGTCCTAAGAGTGGAGCCCTCATGTATGTGATTAATGCCCTTGTAAGAGTCATCAGAAAAAAAAAGAGTCATCAGAGAGCTTGCTTCCTCTCTCTGCTCTCTACCAGGTGAGGATCCAGTAAGAATTCAGCAGTCTGAAACCCATAAGAGGGTTCTTATTGGAACTAGACCATGCTGGAACCCTAATCCTAGATTTCCAGCCTCTAGAACTGTGAGGAATACATCTCTGTTGTTTACAAGTCACCCAGTTTGGTACTTTGTTATAGCAGCCTGAGATGACAAAGGCATTGAAAAAAAGCAAAACAAAACACTCCCCACCTTAAAACCAAGAAAGTATGATCCATACACAGGAAAAAAGAAACAGTTGATAGAAACTCTCCTGAGGAAGCACATTCGGCTTCTCAGAAAAAAACTTTAAATCGTTATCATACGTTATTCAAACAAAGGAAACCATGCATAAAAGAGCTAAAGAATGTTTCAGAATATCTTACCAAATAGAGAATAAAAATAAAAGTAGAAATTATCATAAAGAATCAAATAGAAATTTTCAAGCAGTATAATAACTGAGATGAAAAATGTACTAGAGGGGCTCAACAGGAGATGTAAATTGACAGAAGAATCAGCAAACCTGAAGATATGTCAACTACATCATCTGAGGAAGCTTACTAAATTTGACGAGCAGAAAGAAAAAAGAATGAAGAAAAAGACAACAGAGCCTTGGGAACCTATGGGAGACAAGAAGCCTACCAACACATGCATAATGGACTCTCAGAAGAAGAAGAAACAAAAAGAATATTTGAAGAGTGAATGGTCAAAAGCTTCCCCAAATTGATGAAAAACACTAATCCATATATCATGGAACTTCAACAGACTCCAAGTAGGATGAATTCGAAAGATACCTATGTGGAGTCTGTCCAAAAAGACACTTAGACAAGTAGTCAAACTGTCAAATGTAGAAGATGAAGAACAGATCTTAAAAGCAGTAAGAAGAGGCTCATCATGGACAAGGGGTTCTGAGATTGACTTCTCAATAGAAATTACAAGGGGCCAAAAGGCAGTTGAGATGATACATTTGATCTGCTAAAAGAAGAAGATTGCCAACCAAAAATTCAATGTCCAGCAAAAAACTATAATGTAAAACTAAAGGAGAAATTAAAACATCCCAAGATAAACAGAGTTCACTACAAGATAATCTGCCCTATAAGAAAAACTATAGGGAGTCTTTTAGACTGAAATAAATAGACACTAAATAGTAACTCAAATTTACCCAAAGAAAGGACACTAGTGAAGTTGACTACATAGGTAAACATTAAAAACAGTATAAACACTTTGATCCCTGTACACTTTTGTTGTTGGTGTTCCATCTGTCTTAAAAGATAAAAGATAACCACATAGAGCAATAATTATAAAACTCTGTTGATAGGCTTAAAATCTAGAAATATGTCATTTGTATGACAATAATAGTACAAAGGAGCAAGGACAGAACAGAGGCAAATAAGAATGAAGTTTTTGAACATTATTAAAATTAAGTTGGCACTAATACAAACAAAATTGTTCAAGCTAAGGTGTTAATTATAATCCCTAGGGCAAATTACTAAAAGAGTAATGAAAATAGTAAAAGAAGCAACAAGCTAATTAAGATGACACACTGTAAAAGCTTATTTAACATGAAGGAATAAATGGAGTAATAGAGGAACAAAAAGATACCAGACATCAAAAATAAATAGCAAAATGGCAGATGTAGAACCTACCTTATCAACAGACTCCACTTAAATGCATTAAATATAAATTAACACTCTACATAATTGGAAGAAGGGATTTTAAAAAAACATGATCTAAATAACTATTTGCTGTCTACAAGAGACACTTTGGTTTTTTAAAAAGTTGAAAGTAAAAGGACAGAAAAAGATACTCGATGCAAAAAAGAAAGTAAAGCAGAGTACAAGAAATTTGAGTCTCCCTTTTTTCCTTGGTAAGTCTAGCTAAAGGACTGTGAATTCTATTGCTCTTTCCATTGAGCCAACTTTTGGTTTTCTTGATTTTCTCTATTTTTTAAATTAATTTTTCATTTATTTTTGCTAATCTTTATTTCTTTCCTTAAGCTAGATTTGGGTTTATTTGCCTTCTTTTTGTAGCTTTTTTCATTAAACTTCAATTTTTTTTAGAGTAGCTGTAGCTACACAGCAAAATTGAGGGGAAGTTACAGAGATTTCCCACCTATTCCCCTGACCCCACACATGTTCAGTCTCCCTCATTACCTCCCACCAGAGTGGGACATTTGTTACGAATGATGAGCCTACACTGACACATCATAATTACTCCAAGTCTATAGTTTACCATTTACTCTTGGTATCATATATCCAATGGGTTTGGACAAATTTTTGTAGTTTCTTGAGATGGAAGTTTTGGTTATAAATTTGAGGTTTTTCCTATTTATTAATACTGGCATTTACAGCTTTAAATAGCCCCTTGAGTACCTCTTCTACTGCATTCCTGAAGTTTTGGTATATTTTGTTTTCATTCATCTCAAAGTATTTTCTAATGTCCCTTGCAACTTCTTTTTGATCCTTGGTTGTTTGGTAGAGTGTTAAATAATTTCCACATATTTTTAAATTTCCTAGATGTCCATCTATTATTGATTTCTAATTTCATTTCAGTGTAAACAGAAGTGGCGAGAGTGGACACCCTTGTCTTATTCTTGGTATTGGAAGAACGATTCCAATCTTTCACCATTAACTATGATGTTAATTATTAAGACAAATATATACCCAATAGATTTCTGACAAAAATGCAAAGGCAAGTAAATGGAGAAAGAATACTCTTTTCAACAATTAGTACTGGATAATCGGATATTCATAAGCAAAAAAGTGTACCTTAACATAAACCTCACACCTTATATAAACATTAAGTCAAAGTGGATCATAGACTTAAATGTAAGATATACAATTATAAAACTGCTAGAAGAAAATAAAGGAATAAATCCTTTTTCATAAAATCTAGTGTTAGTTTTTAGACATAAAAAAGCACAATCCATAAAAGAAAAAAATGAATAAACTGGATTGTATCAAAATTTAAAATATTTGCTCTGAAGCAAAAAATTTGCACACTGAAAACTACAAAATTTTGCTGAAAGACATGAATAAATACAAAGACATTCTGTGTTCATGGATTGAAGATTTAGAATTGTTGTCAGTACCACCCAAAGTGATATACAAATTCAAAGCAATAGTATCAAAATCCCAATGATGTTTTTTGCAGAAATAGAAAAACCTGGGAATTCCCTGGCAGTCCAGTGGTTAAAGACTCAGTGCTTTCACTGCTGTGGGCCTGGATTCGATCCCTGGTAAGGGAACTAAGATCCCACAAACCATGTGGCAAGGCCAGAAAAAAAGGAAATAGAAAAATCTATCCTAAAATTCATATGGAATCTCAAGGAACTCAAACAATGAAAACAATTTTGAAAAAGAAGAGCAAAGTTGGAGGTCTCATATTTCCTGATTTCAAAGTTTACTACAAATCTACAGTAGTTTAAAAAGTGTGGTACTAACATAAAGACAGACATATATACCAATGGAATAGAATGGAGAGTCTGGAAATATACTCTTTCATTTACACTCAAATGATTTTCAGAGAGTGTGCCAAGATCATTCAATGAGGAAAGGTAGTCATTTCAACAAGTAGTACCGGAAAAGCTGGATATCAAACATGCAAAAAATGAAGTTGGACCCCTTATATATGAAGTTAACTCAAAATGGATCAAAGACCTAAACATAAGAGCCAAATCTATAAAACTTTTTGAAGATAACATAGGAAAAACGGTTTATGACATTAGACTTGGCAAGATTTACTGGATATAACAACAAAAGCACAGGGAACAAAAAATAGACAAACTTGACTTTATCAAAAATAAAAACTTTTGTGCATCAAAGGATACCAAAACAGTAAAAAGATAACCCACAAATAGGAGAAAATATTTGCAAATCATGTATCTGATCAGGGATTAATATCCAGAATATATAAAGAACTCCTGCAACTTAACAACAACAACCCATTTAAAAACGGGCAGAAGACATCCTTGTACATTGCTGGCATGAATTTAAAACAGTATAGTCTCTATGGCAAACAGTATAGTGGTTCTTCAAAAGAATAAACATAGAATTACCATATAATCCAGCAATTCCACTTAACAAATTCAAAAGAATGAAAGTAGGGACTGGAACAGACTGTTGCACATCCATGTTCATAGCAGCATTATTCACAATAGCCAAAAGGTAGAAACAACATAAGTGTCCACTGACAGATGAATGGATCAACAAAATGTAGTAGATACATACAATAAAATATTATTTAGCCTTAAAAAGGGAGGAAATCCTGATACATGCTACAATATGGATGCTAAGTGAAATAAGCCAGACACAAAAAGACAAATACTGTATGATTCCATTTGTATGAAGTACCTAGAATAGTCAGATTCATAGAGAGAGAGAGCAGAATGGTGGTTGGTAGAAGATAAGGCAAGAGGAGAATGGGGAGTTAGTGTTTAATGGGTACAGAGTTTCAGTTTGGGAAGATGAAAAAGTTCTGGAGATGGATGGTGATGATGGCTGAACAATGTGAATATACTTAATGCCACAGAACTGTACACTTAAAAAATAGTTAGAATGGTCAATTTTATGTTAGGTATATTTTACCACAATAAAAGAGAGCTTGCTTTGCAGAAGACACTGTTAAGAGAATGAAAAGACAAGCTGCACACTGGGATAAAATATTTGTAAATCATATATCCAACAGAGAATTGTGTTTTGACTATATAAAGAACTCTCAAAAGTCAACAGGAAAAAATAAACAACTCAATGAAAAACAGCAAAAGATTTGAACAGACACTTCAGCAAATAGGATATAAGGATGGCACATAAGCATATGAAAAGATGTTTAATATCATTAGCCATTAAGGAAATGCAAATTAAAACTACAATGAGATACCACTTCACAGCTATTAGAATAACTAAAATAAATACCAACAATACCAAATGCTGACAAAGATGTAGAGCAATTGGAACTGTCATACATTGCTGGTGAAAATGCAACATGGTTCAGCCACTCTTGAAAATGGTTTGGCAGTTTCTTATAAAGTTAAACAAACACTTACCATATGACCCAGTAATCCCACTCCTAGATAGAAATTTTATGTTCACACAAAAGCCTGTACAAGAATATTCATATCAGTATTATTCATAATCACCATAACCTGGAAACAGCCCAAATGCACTTGAATGGGTGAGTGGATAGACAAACTTTGAAACATTCATACAATAGAATGCTACTCAGCAAAAATGAACTATTGATACATACAACTTGGATGAATCTCAAAGGCACTACACTGCATGAAAGAAGTCACTCTCAAAAGATTACATTTCGTATGATTCTATTTGTATGACATTCTCTAAAAGACAAAATCACAGTGATGGAGAATAGATCAGTGATTGATTGCCAGAGATTACGGGTGGAATTGGGAGTGACTTCAATGGATAGTATGAAGGAGTTTGAGGGTGATGGAGCTGTTCTCTATCCTGATTGTGGTGGTGGTTACATGAATCTCTGTGATTAACATGACTTACAATTCACAGAATTGTACATACACCTCCCCCCAAATAAACAGGCAATTTTATTGTAAGTTCATTTCAAAAATAAAGTAAAATATTAGCTACTATATCATCATCAATAGTTATACTTTACTGATTAAAAATATTCAGGATTATGAAATACGATCAAAAAGACATTAAGGTCATTTTATGTCTCGTACAATAACTTAAAAGGTATAGAGAAAAAAATCAACAACACTAAATGTTAAAGCTTTAAACTTCTAACCCCTCTCTTTAATATTCTGTATCAGGATAATATGTTCCCTGTGGATCATGTCCTATAAACATTGTCATATACTGAATATGAAATTAAATAAGAACTCAACTTAGAAGTCTGGGACCCTAGGTTACATTCCTAAATCTAACACTGTAAGAAAACTCTCGACTTGCCTTTTGTGCCTAATTTTATCTTCCTCTTCATTGAGGTCATGTACTTGTCTGCACTTGTCTTTTTGTGGTATGCTGTGAAGGTGTAAAGCAAGGAGTTTCAAAGATAGGAAACAGAACAGATTCATACACTACCCACCCACCCCAAATACCAGGTACTGCTTTAAGTGATTTACATGTATTACCTCTCTTAATCCTAACAACCCTACAATATAGCTACTATTAATATTCTCTTGAAGGAAATCAAACACAGTATTGTAACTTGCCCCACATCTTTAGATAATAAGTGGGGGAGCCAGGATGTTCCCAGCAGTCTGTCTCCACAGCCCATGTTCTTGATCAGCAAGCTATAATGTCTCTCCACAAAAGCTGTTTCTTCATTCCTTCCTTCACCACTGCTCTTGCATGTCTATGGTCTCTCTGTCTCTAACAAACCATTCACTCATTCTATTGACTTTATTGTCTAAGCATAGAGGAGTCCTGATTCTATGAATCTAGTTCTGCCCTCTCCCTGGAGCTACACTGCTACATTTCCAACAGCCTCCTCAGTATCTGCACTGGATGATCCTGCAGTCTCACAAATTTAACCTGTTTAAAATCAAACTCATCATCTTTCCTCAAAATTTCCCCATAAAGGTTTTCTTAATTTCGCCAACTGTTAAGTCACACAGCCTCGAAACACCTGGGTTATCTTTGACACTGGCCTCTCTACTGACCTTCATTCTCAGTCAACAAGTTTTACCAATTGTTCTTTTGTAATGTCTCTTATAACCATACCTACTTCTCTTTCCAGTTTCTTTGCCATCATCCTAGTGCAGCTCTTCCTGAAGAAATGACTGTGATTACTCCTAAACTGTTTTCCCTGCTTCCAGTTCTCCTGCTCATGTATTTGATTTACTGGCCGCCAGATTCATCAAGTTCAGATACTGCTTTTATCATGTTACTCCTGGTTCAAAGACCTTAACTATACCCAAAATGACTAACTGAATAACTAACTCCATGTAGGTCTATACTACTTGCCAAATAAAGTTCAAAAATTTTAGCTATCTTTTTAACTTTGTCTCTCACAATATCTCCAAACATGACTTAGTTCATGACATCTGCTACAAGTGAAATGACCCTCCCTCTCCTTTCTGAAGACTTGGTAGTGTTAGAAGAATATTTAAATCTTATCTCCTCTGAGAGGCCGTCTTTAGTCACATCAATGCACAGTGACCTTTCCCTTCTCTGAACTCCTACAGCATTTAACAACTGTATCTAGTCTTGTTACTAAATGCTGTGCACTTCTCTCTCCAACTAGATTCCAACTGGCACAAAGTCAAGAAGTCATTTCTTAAACTTCTGCATACCTTCCACAGTGCCTAGCAAAACTTCTCTGTTAAATCCACTCTTTCTGGCTAAGACACACATTTATCTGTATATTTTGTGCTAATTAATAGTTCCACCTCAGGACCCTTCACAATCTAGCCTCACCTACCTTTTCCAGTGTCATCTTTTGCCAGTCCTCACCATGTCCTACACATCCTGCCACAATGAACTTTTCACTGTTCCCTAGACACATCAGGTTCTTTCACAATCTTGTTCCTACTCACCTACTATCTATAATGCCCTCTTCCCACTATTTACTGACAAATGCCTGTTGATCCATCAAGACTTGGTACAAGTACAAATATAAACTCCTGACTCCCCCAACTAGACTTAGATGCTCTGTGTCTTAGGTCCCCTCAGCATTTTATTCACACCTCTACAATAGCAATTTCCAGGGTGTACTGCAACTAACTGGGTACATATTTGTCTTTCTCATGGGACTATATATACATTCCTCAAGAGTAGTGATAGTTCATCTTTCCCCCACTCCCTCCACTAACTCTTCATAGTTAAGGTCCTGATGTTAAGTCTTTCTGCCAGTGAAAGAGTGTATCAAGTCAGTGGTGATCACATACCTTGGTAATAAAGGGCCTTGAGGAAAGAGTGACGATCAGCTCCCTGAAATAAAGAATTTTCTATTTCCATTTCTCGCCGGGTCAGCTGTTTGCTCTTTGCAAATCTCTGTGGCAGGCAAAGGATGCGCTGACGCTCTGAGATTCTTTCCTCAATATCTTGAAGACGGTTCTGTATTGCTTCAGGGGTTGCCCTAAGTCTCGTCCTCTGAAATTGGAGAAATGAGACGGCATATATCACAGAGGACCCACCCTGAAAGTGACAATCTGATGCCTTAAACACGAAAGAAAATGATCAGGGCCCCAAAACGGTCATTTATATATACATCAGCTAGGAAGTCAAGGAGCGGGGATTCCCTGGTGGTCCAGTGGTTAGGACTCTGTGCTTTTACTGCTGAGGGTACAGGTTCAATCCCTGGTTGGGGAACTAAGATTCCACAAGCCACGTGGCACAGCCAAAAATAAGTAAAATTTAAAAAATTAAATCCCATTTGTTAAAAAAAAAAAAACAAGTCAAGGAGCAGCTTCTCTTTTACCAACGTCCTTACCTTAAAAACCAAAGAAGATTTAGACACAAAGCTCAGTGTTGTGAGAACGCAAAATGAACAGGTTCTCAGTATCAAATGAAGAAACTGTCCATTTTATTCTCCAGAAAAAAAATTGCCCCACTCACCTTTTCACCTGAAACATGGCTCTTCCAAATCAAGATTTCTGTTTCATTAAGCCCCAGTTCCCTGAGAGAAGCAGTCTCCTGGTCCTTCTCATGCAGTGTCTGGAACTGGGACAAAGTCATAGTCCCAGCTGCTTCCTTCCCAAAGGGCTTATACATAGTACCAGGAGCAAAGCTCTCTTTCTTAGATACACATCTGCAAAACAAGCAGGAAGAGAGTAAGAACATCTTCAAGTTACCACAATGCATAGAAATGGGGCTTGCCATTAGAAGGCACAATGAAACTCAGGGGCAATTTCTCTCTTACATCCTATTTCTAGGTTAAAGAACTACTACAATGATATGGAATTCCACCAGTAGTCCAGGACTAACAAATGACTGAATCAAATATTTATTTACTGAGTACTTACTATGCATCAGATACTGTGCCAGGTACTGAGGATTTAACAGTAAAAAAGACAACAGTTTCTGCTTTGCGCAAGGAGCTGTAGAAGAGAGGCAAGTAAGCAGGCAATAACACTACTGGATTATAAGTACTATGAATGTTAAAGGAAGACACAGGAATGGTACTCAGCCCAGACAGAGTGGGATATGGAAGGCTTCCTAGAAGAGACACAGAAGTAAAACCCTGCCTAATCAGTAGAAATCTGCCAAGGAAAGGGGGGTGAGAGAGAATCTTCCACCCAGACTTAAAGAGGTATCTGTCACCTGGAGCTGAGGGTCTATGATACTCTTTTTCAAAATCAATACCTACTCCTCAATGGAGACAGAGGTATCAAGTTGATGCTGAAGGAGGCTTTTCAGCTGCCTCTCCCCTTCTGTTTCCAGCTCCTCCAGGACATGCTCATCACTCTTGACACAGCTATTTACCCTGGAATAGATACAAGGATATATATGGAAAGTAGAAGAGACACTGAATCTCAAATATATTCTTTAGCTATATTATCTACCATTAGGGATCCCATTTGTTCAAAGATACTTCTCTATTTGTTGCCGTTTATCACTCATTCCACAAACATTAACTAAGTACTTGTTTATACACAATGAATGCACTCTGCTGGGTACTGATGGAGTCAAAGATATGCAAGACACAGTCCCTCTCATTAAGAAGCTTGCAATTTATTTAGGGAAAAGTAATATATATGGATGTGTTGTATGCAGATGCCTGGGGGTGAGGGCAGAGCAGGAGAGAGGGAGAGAGTGACAGAGAGGAGGAGAGAGAAAGAAAAAAGAGAAGAAAGATATAAAGAAGCATATACCAAACCAGTAGGAGTTCACAGAAGAAATAACTGGGGGGCAAGGGAGTAAATGAAGACTTTGGAAAGGTAATTCTTACACTGGCATTTGAAGGACTCTGTGTGATGAAGGAAAGAATAGGGAGAGAGAGCATGAAGGGACAGAAGTATGTTCTGGGGGATAATAAGAAATTTATCTGGCATACATGTATGGCAACCTTGGGAGATCCTGTTGGAGGGATAGTTAGACTGTGAATGGCCTTAAATACACCAACTAAATGGTCTCAACCTTAATGTACAGGTATTAGAAGGCAATTTATTAGGCAGTTAAGTGTCATGGTATAAGTGATGGTTTAGGAAAATGAATGTGGTTATAATAAGCTTTATGGATTAGTAAGAACAAAACCAGAAGAACTAGTTAGGAAACTATATAATTTATCAAATGTGAGGTGAAGAAAGTTCAAAGTGGAGTGCTAATAGCGACAATGGAAAGGAAGGCTTAAATGAGAAATGCCTTTTGAACATAGGGGTAAGGAAGAAGTGAAAAATAACCCCAAATTTCAAGCTGTGTAACTGAGCGATGGGACCAATGAACTAAAGAGGAAGTTCCAGATGGAGTAAATGGTTTGGGAAAGGGAAGTCATTCTCATTTTAGCCATGTTGAGTCAACTAACTATTACAATTGAAATACCAGCATTAAGTATCAGGAATGCTTCAAAGACATACTGAGCCTGAGGTGACAGAAGGTGATATTGGCTAGAAGGAAAGTGAGAGAGAGAAGTGTTGTACAGATGAGAGTCTGAGGCTGTGCATGGAAATCTTGAGTCATCTGTATTGTCAGGATCTGGAGTTGTGAGAGAGGAGATCACCAAAGGAGAGAGTATAGAAGCAAAGGTGAAGGGGATCATAACATTTTATAGCTTAAGCACTACTGTGTGGATATCTAGGTAATGCTAAATAATGAAAAACTCTGAGCATAAAAAAAATAGCAGGACCATTTAAGTGTGCAAGAACAGATTTTAAAAGGAAAAAGCAAAGTGAGTTAACTCAATGAGGAAAATAAATACTAAATACCCCTCTTAGCCCTTTAGTATTGGGGTTATGATGAGACCTAGAAGATGTATCTCTCATAATTATAAGGAAAATTCCCACACTCTAGAAACATAACAACTTTGGGAAATTTTAAAAGATACATAGGCCCAGGGTTTTAAAAAAATCCCTTTCAAGTATCTTAATATTTTCTCATTATTTAGAATTCTGAAAGTTCTTGCTAAATTTGAGGTGGCTTTGAAATGAATAAATCATAGCTAAATACATCAGTACACATAAATTTCAAAAAGAAATGTAGAGTGAAAATAGCGCCAGAAAAATTCATACAATATGTGTCTATATAGAGTTGAAAATGGAATAACACTAGCGACATTTTGTTTAGATATAAATTCATATGTGGCAAAACTATTTAAAAAGAAAAAAGCAAAGAAATGATTAAGGCAAAATACTGGATAGTGATCCTCTTGGGGAGGGAAGAGAAACACTCAGGAGCACACAAGCAGACTTCTGATACTGATAATGTTCTATTGCAGTGACGACGACTCTATTATATTCATAATTTTGCATGTATGAGAGATATTATAAACAATTTTTAAAAGGCATTTTGAAGCAGGGAAAATCAGAAACTACATTTTTTAAAAAGATGCAGAAACTAACGGTGCAGGAGAACATCGTACCTGTAAGAATTTAAATGCATCGCCCTATTCCAGTGATTATTCTACTTGCAGAATGAATACAAAACTAATTTGATAAGGAGCCTTAAAAAGGTTTCGTGTACCGTCAGTAATCGATTGCAAGCGCAGGCTTTCAACAAAGATCAGCCACGTTAAAGCTGCCATTTCCTGCAGAACCGGTAGGGGGAACTGCTCGCAGCGGTGCCTTTCTTTTCTTACAATAGATGGATACGGGTTTGGTACTTTGCTTCCAAATTTGTAGAAACAAAGTATCACTTGCTTACTTTCAGGTCTGAAAGTATTACACGGTCTCTCAGCCCGAAAAAGTCCGCTATAAACACAAACACTGCACATAAACGCGCCCACCCTGAGCCCATTTCTGAGGATGGAGAGGAGGTCCGGCGGGACAGGAAGGATCTGGCCCAGGTTTCTACGGCACAGACTGGTTTCATCAATCGGTCAAGACCCTTTTACCTGAGTGGGTCGGTCTGAAACAGGAAGGAGCCAGAGCATCTGTCCCGGGGCCAGCGCCGTTGCCTAGGTGCCTGTGCCAGGAGGGCATCCCTACAGGGACCGGCAGCGGCGGCGGCCCTTCCTGAACTTCGCCCCACAGGCCTGTCCAGCCCGTCTCCCCTTTTCCCTCCTCCTCTGTCTTCCCGCTCACACGAAACCCTATCCCCAGAACGTGACATACCCCAAACCCAAAGTAACAAAAGCCATTTGAAAAGTCAAAAGGTAGAACAGAGCGCCCTTCGCCGTCTGTTCTCAGACAATCCCTTACCTCTTCATGTTTCCACAGGCCCCTAGATCTAACTTGGGTAAAACAGGCCGCGGACTTCAAGTCCCAGAACTCTGCGCGGCCGACTCGAAGGGGATTGTGGTGGAGTGCAGTGCTCTGGGAATTGTAGTCTTGCGGAGCTACAAATCGAAAGCCCGTACTGAGCAAACGGTATATTGTAAATTGCCCGAATAGTTCTCTTGGATTTCTCGTATAGGTTAACTATAACACCCAAAATATCCAGCTCATAAACCTAGGAGTCGCCTTTGACTTCTTAACTCTCTCATCCAGTATCACCAGATCTTGGCCCTTCTAATTTTCCTTGAATGTGTCCCTATCAACCCTGCTTCTGCTTTCAAGGACTTCTTATCCCACATCCTGCCTACTTGCTATTTCCAGTCGAATCTCTGGTCCACCCTCTGCAGTGTAGCCAGAGAGATCAGAGAGTGACCACATCACTAGCACCAATGGTTCTCCTCTATCTCTAACAGAGGCTTACAAGACATTGTACTTCCTGACAATCAGACAACCACATATATTCAAGCCCATGAATATTTTTATTGATAATTAAGATGACTCAAGAGACTGATAGAGCATACTAGTTAAGATAATGGGCTCCTAGTTTCTAGAAATGAAAACACATATATCCTTGGCGGTGGTGGTTTAGCTGCTGAGTCGTGTCAAATTCTTGCACTTTGGACTGTACCCTGCCAGGCTCCTCTCCGTGGGATTTTCCAGGCAAGAATACTGGAGTGGGTTGCCATTTCCTTCTCCACTATGTCCTTAAGTATATGAAAAGAAAAACGTTTAATCTCAGTCATAAGTGTCTTGTAAATTTCAAAGTACATGGACTATAAAATACCTGACTTCTACACCTCCAAATTGTCGAGGTCACCAAACCATTAAAAGTCCTTGTCACAGCTAAAGGAATCAAAGGGACATGATAACTAAATGTAATGTGGTATCCTGGATGGGATTCTGGAACAGAAAAAGAGCCCTAAATAAAAAATAAGGAAATATGCACAAAGTATGCACCTTAGTTAATAGTAAGGTTCATTAGCTGTGACAAATATACCAGTTATATATGATGTAAACACTAAAACTAAGTGGAGGAATACAGAATTCTGTACTAGGCAACCTATCTTGTGTGTGTTTGCTTGTATATGCAGTAGAATACCTTGTGGAAAAGGAAGACATACTTCCTATCCTGAGAATTTCTAAAAGATGAGACTGCCATGGAAAGTACTAGAGTTATCCAAAACCTGGCCTTGTGTATTAGTCGCTCAGTCATGTCCAACTCTTTGTGACCCCATGGACTGTAGCCTGCCAGGCTCCTATATCCATGGGATTCTCCAAGCAAGAATACTGGAGTGGGTAGCCATTCCCTTCTCCAGGGGATCTTCTTGACCCAGGGATCAAATCCTGGTCTCCTGCATTACAGGCAGATTCTTTACTGCTGTCTGATCCACCAAGCAAAACATGGTATATGCAAACAACTGTGCTTCTGAAGCACACAGGTGAATGGATACAGCTCTAACATGCCCTTTTGTGGCTTTGGCACAGAACAGAGTCAGAATCTAAGCAAAAACAGTGTGGGTTATATCATAGTCCACACCAGGTAAATTCTATTTGGTGGTTGTGCTGAAATCTGCTGCTCAACCAAACTGTCCAGTTGACACAGTGATAAACGACGAAATGGAAAAATACACCAAGGTTGCTAGTGTGTTTTTCCCCTGGGAAGGTGGCAAAGGGTGGAACAAATACTATACTGACCACCACACCAGACTTGTACGCAACTTCTAATAAAACATATATCCTATTGGTACTGAAGTGATACACACTATATTACAAATCCACTAGGTGGGATGAGTGGAGAATGAATGGCTAAAAAGACATATACGGGGTGGAATTACTAGAAAGCAAGGTCGTAAGGAAGTGCTCTATGTACTTGTGTATAATTGTAGCCAGTTTAGTGGTAGGTACCAAGGGACAAACATTTATAAAATTGCACTAGAAGGAAAACTGGGCTATTTTTCTAGCTCTGCCAAATTTATTAACTGTGGAATAATAGCTATTCCATTTCCCACAGCATCTTCTCCCCAATTCATAAGGCTATCGGACAGTACATAAAAAGCTTTGAGATTTCTAGATGTTATTCATGGGCACAGAGATCTTATCATGAGGTAATTTCACAAATTCACCCCAGAAGAATTTATGACAAGCTGAAAAATATGCCTCATTTGTCTTTCTGACAATTTAACAAGGTTAGTTTAATTAAGCTAGAAGTTCCTCCTTAACATAGACATATTTTCAGGCTTTGTCCTTTTTAGGTGCTTTGTTCACAACACACTTTTGATGAATATATTATGAAGCAATTATAATTTCCAGATATAAAAGAGGATGCTAAAACCAAAAACCTTCTCTTGAAGAGGGAGAACATCACTCATCTAATATTAAGAGTAAACAATTGTGCATGTCTTTCAAATTCTCCAAATTAGATAGCATAAATGCTATTATAGAGAGAACAAATATAGCATCTTTTTCAAAGGACAAAAAAAAAGTAGATAAGCACTGGGAAAGTGTCAGCATGACAAATTTAAGAATTCTCCTTCAGCTAATACAGCTGGTCTTTAACAATGGGGGGTTGGGGGGTGGAGGGGTCTCAAGAATCCAGTACCTAACAAAAATGTAGACTTAAAATTACTGGCATGAATAGGTTATTTCTGATCTTGTAATTCATGTCTGCTCAATAATGTCACATCTTTTAGACACATTAGAACCACAGTCAGTGAAAAAGTGAAAGTATAAGTCACTCAGTCATGTCTGACTCTTTGCAACCCCATGGACTATATAGTTCATGGAATTCTCTAAGCCAGAATACTGGAGTGGGTAGGGTAGCCTTTCCCTTCTCCAAAGGATCTTCCCAACCCAGGGATCGAACCCAGGTCTCCCGCATTGCAGGCAGATTCTTTACCAGCTGAGCCACAGGGAAGCCCAAGAATACTGGAGTGGGTAGCCTATCCCTTCTCCAGCGGATCTTCCTGACCCAGGAATCGAACTGGGGTCTCCTGCATTGCAGGCAGATTCTTTACCAACTGAGCTATCAGGGAAGCCACGTCTTTTAGATACATGTTAGAACCACAGTCAGAAGTAACCTTAAAGACAATTTAGTCTAAGGCTCCAAACAGTACAGAGATCCACCAGTAAACTTACAGTGTAACTGCATTGATCTAGAAGTCACTTGCCATTCACTTGCCTCTTTTATGTCCTGGAAAAAAAAATATTAGACCTCTCAATGCAAGGTCAACAGGAAAACTATAGTCCCCTCTTTATTTTACTGAGGAAGTTTTATAGTAAGCATGTATTGGTAGTGAAAAGATATAAGGAACCACAAAACTTGAGAGAAGTGGAAACTAGTTTATTCCAGTTGGGAGAACTTTCATATGGTCCAACTCTATTATGTTGCAGACAAAAGATAATTCTCCAAATGAAACTATCTGTCCAGTTAATTAAGCAGGAACAAGAATAAACCCAGTGTTTTCTTCTATATATTATGTTCTCTTTACTGAATGTGAAACAACGTATTCACAGACTACAAGAGTTGAATTGCAAAAAAAAAAAAAAAAATACAGAAAATGTCTTTATCTAGGGTACAGTAGTGATAATATTGTACTCAAACATTAAAGATTACTCAAGATTATACTCAAAAGCTGTTTACCTACAGAAATCATCCATAAAATTAAATGGCCTCTGAATTTTTTTCATATTCTATAATTTTGAGAGGTAATAAAAAATTACCTGATTAGAAGCTGCTACTTTGAGAAGTGTGGGTAGGAAAAAAAAAGAGGCCATGTAAGTATTGATATTTGGCTTACTCATAAGGTGATGTAAATCGCTAATACTCATTTCAAAAATATTTTCTTTCCATAATATGTCTCCCTCAGGATGGTCATGTTCAGTCAGTACAATAGAAGTTCAGCACAGTAATGACAAGCAACTAGCACTAGTCACTCAAAAACTTTTTAAGTAGTTTATTTTATTTTTCAGAGCATCGCCTTTATTTATGACTTAGGTAAAACATGAATCACAAGAAATCAGAAGCTAAGAACAAGGCTTTTTCTTGAAAAACAAATAAGTACACAAACCCCACAAATATTAATCACATGCTAAAATCAAGTAAAATGCCAGATTATCTGCACATTAAAAATAAACTGCCTGAACCATACCCTTTAAAAATAGCCTAATTCAAGCCCTAAACCCACTCTAACTTTTCCTCCCTTCTCTGAAATTCTTTTAATATTTTTATTTATTTATTTATTTATTTGGCTGAGCTGGGCCTTAGTTAAAGCAGGCAGGATCTTTAGTTGTGGCATGCAAGGACTTTCAATTGTGGCATGTGAACTCTTTAGTTGTGGCATGTGAACTTAGCTGTAGCATGTGGGATCTAGTTCCCTGACCAGGGTTCAAACCTGGGCCCCTTGCACTGGGAGGACAGAGACTGAGCCACTGGATCACTAGGGAAGTCCCACTTCTCTGAATTTCTATAGCATACTTTCTGTAATTCATAACACAATTTCTTGTATTGTCTATACTATTTTCATACAGAAGGCATTAATTGTATCTCAAAGGAGACAGTAAGTGCCTTTGAGGAGAGAGACTTCACAGTAGCTAACACTATATGCTGAATGTTAACAAGCACCCAGTAAAGACTGGCTGGCATCTATTTTTTGGCAAACATTTATCTATGATCTGGCTAGAGTGAAAAGGACAATGCATACTGGCAGTAAGATATGGAATCTGGGAGAGTAAGCCATGAATTATACACACAGCGTCAACATCAAAGAGGTTGCTGCCTAGACAGAAGAGCTGATAAAGTTCTGATTTGCTAATACTAAAAGCCAAACTACAGAATCATTTTCAAATAGCACAATATTTAAGTGGAAAAAAAATACATGCATACTTCATTGTCACCGAAGAGGGAATAGTAGCTGTAAATACTATTCTAATGAACACCTTCAAAATTTGAAGGTAGTGTATAATCCAAAAACAACATGCTCAAAATAGGGTTAATCAAAAGCCATCTTGACGTTGCATTCTTCCTCCTTGCAATGACGATCCTCTAGAATTTGTGTTACCTCTTCTACCTTCCTCTGCAGCATGTCTATAAGGGGAAAGGCACACAGCATTACTCAGAGGTAGAAATATCCCAGGAACATAATAACTTAATTCTCCCTTCAACATATGATTGATAAAACTTTACATGTCAATTTTAATAGTGTTAAGTATTAAAAGAAGAGAAAAACATGTGTCTATCTGGTAGGAAACTACTGGATAAAAGTGTTCTTGATTTTCTCTCCTTAGCTTTCATGGGAATTATGGTGTATCCTGATATTTATGTTTTGCTGAAGAGAAGTGTTAACTGCTTTTTACTCATTACAGCCTAAAAGTGCCATGAAATTGAATGTGTAGATCTTTGCTGCCTATAAGCAAATTAGTACACTGAGTAGCTTCATATTTCTATTTCATTCTAATGATTAATTTAACTTGGTGGTCCTTAAATTTGCTCAGAGCACAGCAACACAAAATATCATTAGTTTTACAATATAAAACAATAACTTTCTGTAATAAAAATAAGCTGTTGAAGTAAGTGTGATAATCTGAGTTTTTCTATTAATGTGTATAAATAAATGTGGTCATTTTTTTAGTGTTCATTAATGCTCACTGGTTGATAAGCAATAACTGGGCCCAAAAATTTAAGAAAAATTTTACAAGAGAAAAACTAAAAAATGTAGAGCACTACACTTTATAATTTTCTTCAGCCAATTGGAAAAGAACAGATGTTATAGAGTTTTTGAAGTATAATATCTCATTTTATCCTATGACATACAGGCACTATAAGATCACATCTTTTAAGAACAAGTGATTTAAATGATGGTTGTCTACTGAAAGGCTAGGAAAATAATCTGGAAAAAACATCTCCTTTCTGTTGAAATAACAAGCTGCAGGGTACAATTTTTCCCCCTAAATAACATTTTTCAATGTGATAAAAGCACAAATGGGCACTATAACAAATCATTAACTTGAGGCCAGAAGTGTCAACATAAGCACAATCTACTTAATTTGCTGATTGATATATATTAAATGCAAAGGAGTAAATTTATAAACACTTTTAAAAATCAATGAAATGTTGAGAAACACAAGTCAGCATTATTAAGAGAGCTTTACCATAAATATTTTGTCATGTTTTCAAATTGAATTCTCAAAACTATTTCTGTATTACCATACTTCATATTTTTCAGAAGTGTCATTCTTTAAGGGCAAAAACTGCACCTAGGCACTTAACTGTGCATCAGTGATTAGTCCCTGCATGTGTGCATGCTAAGCCACTAGAGTGGTGTCCAACTCTTTGCGATCCTATAGACTAGCCCACCAGGCTCTTCTGTCCATGGGGTTTCCCAGGCAAGAACACTGGAGTGGGTAGCTGCTTCCTCCTCCAGGGGATCTTTTCAACCCGGGGATCGAACCTGAGTCTCCTGTGCCTCCTGGATTGCAGGCAGATTCTTTTACTGCTGCAGGCCTATTAAATTATATGCCATACTAGAAGTAAAATGCTAGTAATAGTTGAAATTTGATGGGAAATAAGCCATACACATTTGCCATTATTTACAAAGGAACTGTACTGAACAATATGAAATTGAAATTAATAAAACAACTCTATTCACAAGAGCATAAAAAGGAATTAAAACACCCAGGAATAAATAAACTAAAGATAAATTTAGGAATAGACAGCAAATGAACTATAAGACTTGTACACTAAAAACTATAAATCACTGCTAAGAGAAACTAACAAGATCTAAAAAAAATGAAAAGATATTCCATGTTCATGGACTGAAAGACTCAATAGTTTTAAGATGTCAATTCTCCACAAATTGATCTACAAAATCAATGCAATGCCTATGAAAATTAAAGTGGGCTATTTTTTTTTAGAAATAAACAAGCTTTAAAACTTACATGAAAAGACAAAGGACCCAAAACAGCTAAAATAATCTGAAATAGAATAATAAATTGCAGGAATTATATCACCCAGTTTTAAAACTTATTACAAAGCTACCGTAATCAAGACAGTATGGTATTATCATAGGATAGCCACAGAGATCAACAGAACAGAAATAAATGTCCAGAAAAAATCTTATATTTATGGTCAATTCATTTTTAACAAAGGTGCCAAGATAATTCAATAGGGGAAGCATACTCTTCAACAGATAATACAAGGACAACTGCATGTCTACATGGAAATGAAGTTGAACTCCTACCTCTAACTATGAACAAGGTAGACTACTGGTTAAATCTAAGAGCTAAAATTATATTTGGAAGACAAAACACAAATGTCAAACAACTGATGAATGGACAAACAAGATATGATATGTACATACACTGGAATACTACACAGCAATGAAGAGCAATACAATACAGATATATGTTACAACACAGATGAACCTGGAAAACATTAGGTCAGACAGAAAAGGCCACATATAATATGATTCCATTTAATTAAACTCTCCAGAAAAGGCAAATCAATAAAGACAGAAAGTAAATAAGTAGCTGCTTAGGGTTCAGAGTAGGAATGGGGATTAACCACAAATAAGCTAGAGAGAACTTTTAGAAGTAATGGAAATGTTCTAAAAGTGGATGGTGTGATGTTTGCACAGGCCTATATCTTTAAACAGCTATTGTTTAAGATAGCATATTTGTGTGTTTAAAATATTTCTTAAAAATGACTTCCCCAAAAAAGGTTCTGGTAAAACTGCTTCCAGCTAGTTCCATTCTGTTTAGGGACAGACGTTTTCTTTACCTTACTTGAAGTGAAGTGAAGTGAAGTCACTCAGTTGTGTCCGACTCTTTGAGACCCCATGGACTGTAGCCCACCAGGCTCCTCTGTCCATGGGATTCTCCAGGCAAGAATACTGGAATGAGTTGCCATACCCTCCTCCAGGGGACCTTCCCAACCCAGGGATAGAACTCAGGTCTCCTGCATTGCAGGCAGATTCTTTACCATCTGAGCCACCTTTTGCCACCAAGGAAGCCCTTGGTAGCTCATAATGATATAAATTTAATGTAATCCCTATCAAATCACAGCCCAGCAAACTTTTATGGAAATGCAAACAAATTAAAATAGCTAAAACAACCTTGATGGAGAAAAATAAAGTGGGAGAAATCAGTCTCCAAGATATTAAGGCTTATATGGGAAAGGCTTACAATAATGAAGAGAGTGTGGCATTGGTGGAGGGAAAGACATAGATCTATGGAACAGTGATTCCAGAAAACAATTTGATAAGGGAAAAACTTCCATAAATGGAAAAAAAGTTGATCTAAACTTCTCACCTTATACAAAAATTAACTCAAAAGCCTTAAATGTAAAATATAAAACAATAAAACTTGTAGGACAAAAACAGTAGAAAATGGGGGGGATATAGGACTACACAAAAAGCTCTCAGACTTGACACCAAAAACATGATTCATAAAAGGTAAAACTGATAAACTGGACTTAATTGTAAAACTTTTGTCCTATGAACAACTCTGTTGAGAATAGACAAGCTACAAAGTAGGAGAAAATATCTGCAAACCACATAGCTACCAAAGGACTAGTAGTAGCTGGAATACACAATAACCTCTCAAAACAACAGGTAAAAAATCCAGTTATGGATAACCAACAAGGACCTACTGTATAGCACATGGAACTCTGCTCAATGTTATGTGGCAGCCTGGATGGGAGGGGGGTTTGGGGGAGAATGGATACATGTATATGTATGGCTGAGTCCCTTTGCTGTTCACCTGAAACTATCACAACATTGTTAATCAGCTATACCCCAATACAAAATAAAAAGTTAAAAAAAAATAGTAACCAACAATATATAATTCTCAGTAACCAAATGAATCATCTAATCAAGCTTCATAATGTTCTAAATAAATAAACAAATATAAAGTTGAAATATATTGTTACATATTGGCATTAATTTATTATTTTTAAAAAGTGCTTTCTTATTTTAAAATATTTTAATGACACATAGTAAAAAACTAATGATATAATAAATATGGATATGTCCCACATGAAGGTTTATTTTATCTTACCCTGATAACTTTATTTCTTTTCCTGTTTTTAATAAAATGAGATTCCAGCTAGAGTTGATGCCCTTTGTGTAACTCCCCAAAATCATACCATATACCTCTTACCTCTCCTGCCATAAACACAGACTTGGATTTGTGGTTAAATATTGCCATCAATGATACTATATTTTGCTGAATATGTATATCTTCATAAAAATTACACAATGTGATTCAGAAGACTTTTATATTCAATACAATAGATATTATATTCTACACATAATTCTTCAACTTGCACATTTCACACATTATGTTTTTAAAATTAACCTACGTTGATGTAAGTCAAGTTTGTTCATGTAAATTTTTAAATACTTGTACAATATCCCACTGAACAAATATAACATCAACTTATTTATGCATGCTCCTATTGATGGATATTTGGGTTGTTACATGCTCTATGTCATTACAAATAACAATTGCAATAAATTTTTAAAAATCCAATTAGAAAATGGACAAAAGATGAAAACTGACATTTCATCAAAAAGGATATGCTCATGACAAATAAGTACATGAAAAAGATGTTCAACATCACTAGTCATTAGGAAAATGCAAATTAAAATTTCAATGATATCACTACACATCTATCAGAATGGCTAAAAGGAAAAAAAATAGTGAAAATACCAAATGTTTAGGACACAGACAAATTAGATCACTCATACATCACTGGTGGGCATGTAAAAAAGGTACAGTCTCTCTGAAAAACAGTGTATCAGTTTCTTATAAAATTAAACACTCAACTATCACATGACCTAGCAACTGCACTCTTGGGCATCTATCCCAGAGAAATGAAAACTTATGTTCACATAAGACTCTGTACATAAACATTCACAGAAGCTTTACTCATAAGTAGCCCCAAACTGAGAACATCTAAGATGTACTATAACAGGTAAATGGGTAAACAAATTGTAGTACATCCAAACCATGGAAAATGACTGAGCAACTAAAAGGATCAAATCATTGATATCAATATACATAGCAAGTTAGATGAATCTCTGGGGAACTAAGCTGAATGATAAAAAGTCAGCCCCTAAATTTTACATGCTATATGATTTCATTTTATATAGTATTATAAAATGGCAAAATTTTAGAAATGGAGACTAGATTAGTGGTTGCCAAGAACTGGGGAGCAGCGATTAGGGGGATTAGAAGTGGGTGTGGCAATAAAAGAGGAATATGAGGAATTCTTGTGGTGATAGAATTATTCTGCATTTTGACTATGGTTGTGGATATAAAGTTGTTTATGACTAAACACACACAGGCACAAGTATAACTGTGGAAATCTGAACAAGACAGATTTTATTGATATTAATATCCCAGTTGTGATATAGTACTAGTGTTTTGTAAGATGTTAATACTGGGGAAAACTAGGTAACAAGAAATAGGAACTCTACATTATTTCTTCATTACCTATACTATTTCTTATGTTATATGTGAATCCACAATTACCTCAGTAAAAATTTCATTAATGTAAAAGACTAACCCACACAAATAAGATTTTGAATCCCAACTTCTTCTAGAAGTGCCTGCTGATTAGGCACATAATATGACCCCAAATTTTTGTGAGGCAACAAACAGCTTTAACAAATTTATTCTCACTGCTTAGTATGCTTGGCCATCTTTTCAGCTTCCAATATGGGTTTCTTTACTTCTGTACGATTGCTAAGCCAAAGGCACATTTAAAGGTTTTTAGTTACTGTAGTATATACTAGGTTAGGCTGCTGTTTAAAAGCAACCTTGAAATCTCAGGAGCTTAACCTGATTAAGGTTTATTTCTCATTCAAAAAGGAGAAGGAGGTAGGAAGAGGAAGAGAGGTGGAGGGAGAGAGGAAGAAAGAGAGAGTGGGAAGGAGGGAGAAAGAGAGAGAGAACACTATCCTCCTACTTGTCTTGGTACTTTTATGAAGAGTCCCAGGTTATTGAAACTAAAGTAACACTCAGAATAAATACACTTGAATACTTAGTGCTAACTATGGCCTGATAGAAAGAAGAGAGTTTCTAGCTCAACTCTGCCATGAGAATTCTCATCCTGATCTTATCATTGATACATTAAGGTGATGTTGATAACACAGTCTGCTTGTATAAAGTACTACTGCTTACTCGAAATTAATAAAAAATACGTTTCAAGGAAAGGAATAAAAATAAAAGATGGCAAAGGTATTGTGAATTCTTGGAGGCTAGGGTGGGAGAAAGATAGTAGAATTATTGCATTTGAAGTGGTCCTCAGACAGTCATCCTGATGAAATGCTACTTACTCTTCAAGGCTCACTTCAAATTCTAGCTCTTCTAGGAAACCAACAGAAGATAGGTTTCTCTTTCTTTACTGACTCCACACTTTGAAACTTCAAGGCAGAGATGCATGCCATTGATGTTTATATCTCCTACACCGATTTAAGAGAACACCTTGACACATAGTAGGTGCTTTGTATTGAGAATCGCTACTCTGTGGTTTTGACTTGCATCTAAAAGAACACTTTCCATTATACAGCACTTGAGCAAAATGCCTATGCATATTACCTTATTCGATTCCCACAATAGCTTAGAATAACTAAAAACTCCAGAATGCTCAGTGGCTTCCCAAAAGCCAAAAGTAATGAAAATTGATAACAGGACTCATATCTTCAGACTCCCATCTAAGAACGCTTTTCCTATTACAATGCATCTGTATGTCAAATGCCATGAAAATTTTAAATAAAGTGTACTAACTGGCACCACAACATAACATTATTTGTTATTCCTTCACATACTGAAGTGCTCAAAATAGGGCAGTCCTATCTAAACTCCAACTGGGGAGCTTTCATTGGTGAAATACTATCAGGCCACTTTATAGATAAAGTACTATATAGATAAAGTACCTCATAGATGAGGTAGCCGTAGAGTGTGGGCCCCTAAACTGCATTATAGCAAGGCTCCAGTATATTTATAGTTTTTAGTCACTAACAGGAAGAAAATTGCTTTGGAGAAAAATCTGTATATATCACAAACAATATAAATTCTGCTATTTGGGAGTGATTTAAATGATGTTACATATAATTCATCTGGGAAAATGCTCCAGCTTGAGGAAATTCACTTGGGCACAAAATGTACATAAGGAGGATTAGTGGAAATCTAATTTTGCAGATGTATTGAGTGTATTTCAAATCTGGATTTACATATAGAAAAGAAGTTTGGGAAGAGAAGCTCTGAGAATGTTAACCATCATGCATTCTTTGCTAACAGGAGCTGAAGACTTGATCATTTTTAATCTTAGTACTCTAATCTAACCTACAAGAAATTCTTCAGAATCAAGGAGAAATTGTGTGACAATAAATCTATTTTGTCTGTAATGGGGAACAGAGATGAGCAGGTAGCTCATTAAACAATGGAAAGATATAAAATACCTTTCAATTAACAGGCAATGGGTAGAAGCAAGTAAGTAGCTGTCTCTGTTGAGCTTAAAGAGACCTTTAAAGTGAGTCTTTGTGTTGTTGCCACATCTCTGACAGATCAAGAGCTTTCACCTCTGAAGTATCTGAAGTGGAACATTATACTCCAGAACACAAGAGATGATCTCATCGATCAACCAATGTGTCAACAAGATTTCCCATGAAATTTCAGAAAAAGAGGTAAAAGAAACCAGCTCAATCTGTAAATCAGATTCTGCTCTAGAAGATGGAATAGGAAAAAGACACTTTGATTGGAATTCAAAGGTATCTTTTGGTATCTCAGCATTAGATACGCTTCAGATATGAGAGGGCTAAAAATAATTAATAAAATTTTTTAACCATTTCTTATCTGGGCCAAAGCTTCTTAAAAAATACAGCACAGTAACTATAGTTAATGTGTGTATGCATGAGTGCTCAGTCATATCCAACTCTTTGCGGCCCCATGGACTGTAGCCCACTAGGCTCCTCTGTCCATGGGATTTTCCAGGCAAGAATACTGGAATGGGTTGCCATTTCCTTCTCCAGCATAGTTAATAATACTGTATTGCATATTTGAAAGTTGCTAAGAGAGTAGATCTTAAAAGTTCTCATCACAAGAAAAAAAAGTTTTGGTGACTATGTAAGGAGATGGATGTTAACTAGACATCGTGGTGATCATTTGGTAATGTGTACAAATATTGAATCATGTGGTACATCTGAAACTAATATAATGCTCTATGTCAAATATACCTCAATTTTTTAAAAAAGATAAAAACATGCCAAGACCTGAAAAATCCAATTTAAAATAATCTCTCAAACAATAATCACTAACATTGGGTAAAAGTGAAGTAAGACTATGACATATCACAAAAAGCTGCTTCTCTAAAATGAACCTGAGGGTATTAGTAGAATCATGCTAGATGACCAAATACATTTTACATCAAAAATAAATAATTAAGGGGTTCACAGACCAGTGCTAATAGAACTATACTGGAGAAATACCACAAAACTCCTTATGGCATTTTAGTTACTCTAAAGATTCTTCTCTTTCTGTCATAAATAGCAGTCTAAATGTTGTGAGCAACTATTAAATAATTATGGGGTAATCCATGAAGAGACTACAGTGATTATGGGTGAAATACATTTTAGTCACTTCTTATCATCATGAAGCTCTGGGACACTTCATGAAAGAAGCAAATGCCATCAAAATACTCAAGGAACTTTCAAATAATGACAAGCCTAAGATTTTCCGCTGCCTGTCTCTTTATTACAGTGTTTGATAAATATTAACAGACAAGACAAGGTTGGTTATATGAAGAAATACAAAACACCTAACCTTCAGCCCTACCTCCCTGCTCTAAAAGAGTAGCTTCATATATTTATTTATTTATTTAGCTTCATATATTTAAAATGAATAACAAGTTGGCTCAGATTGATTGCCAACCTTGTCATAAGTGGTCCCAGTAGAGCTGAAGCTGCTGCAGTTTCAGTGACTGCGAGTTGAGAAGACAGATGTGTGACTGCAGCACTGCCATCAAGCCAATCTTGAAATAATGACATAAGTTTGCACAAAGAGAAAGACAAGAGAGGGAACCAGTATTTGACTATAGTTACTATTAATTTTCAGTTAGCTATATTAATCATGAGGAAAAGAGGCATACAAAATGTTTCTAAAAATAGATAAATATCTATTTGAAAAAATTGGAAGAAAAGTTATGGCAAAACCAGACAATGTATTAAAACGCAGAGACATCCCTTTGCTGACAAAGGTCCGTCTAGTCAAATCTATGGTTTTTCCAGTAGTCCTGTACGATGTGAGAGTTGAACCATAAAGAAGGCTGAGTGCTGAAGAATTGAAGCTTTCAAACTCTGGTGCTGGAGAAGACTCTTCAGAGTCTCCTGGACAGCAAGGAAATCAAACCAGTCAATCCTAAAGGAAATCAACCCTGAATATTCACTGGAAGGACTGATGCTGAAGCTGAAGCTCCAATACTCTGGCCACCTGATGAGAAGAGCCAACTCACTGGAAAAGACCCTGATGCTGGGAAAGATTGAGGGCAGAGGAGAAGGGGACGACAGAGGACAAAATGGTTGGATGGCATCACCGACTCAATGGACATGAGTTTGAGCAAACTCCAGGAGATGGTGAAGGACAGGGAAGCCTGGCATGCTGCAGTCCATGTGGTTGCAAAGAGTCAGACACTACTGAGCAATTGAACAACAATAGCAGCATATATGTTCAGTGTGCTCAGTCACTCAGTTGTGTCCGACTCTTTGCAACTCATGGACTATAGCCTGCCAGGCTCCTCTGTCCATGGGATTTTTCAGGCAAGAATACTGGAATGGGTGCCATTTCCTCCTCCAAAGGATCTTCCTGACCCAGGGATCGAACTTGTGTCTCCTGTGTCTTCTGCACTGAGCAGGTGGGTTCTTTACCACTCAGTCACCTGGGAAGCCACTCTCTCACTCAAAATTCTTATACTTACCTCTTCCTGATTTGGTTCCATCAGTGAAGTTCTATGAAATTTAGAGGAAGAAAGGGGCCTGGTTCTCTACTTACTCATGGATATTGAAAAGTTGACTGAAGAGTATAATATTTCAACATATATAATTTTCAAATCACTTTTAAAGACAAGCTGACTTTTAAGTTAAATATATAGCACAATAGTTATGGTCCATAGCAGAAAAAAATTCTGTACTGTCATTAAAGATACCAAATCATAAAAATACTTCCTAGAAATGTTTCAAAATACAGATTTAAGCTTTAAAATAATTTTTTAGAAAAACCTACCAGTTAGAGATTTCTCTTTACAATTTTTCTTATTTCTATTATTAAAATAACATGTTTTGGGTTTTTAAAAAACTATTATTTGGATGTGAATAAAGAGATTCATTGAAAAGTTTAACTTTAAAATTTCTCAGTCCACAGACCATTTCAGCAGACATGATGCCATTAATTATGAAGTAAAATAAACCACCACCACCACCACCAAACATAAAACCCTCTTAGCATAATTAAATCCTGCCACTCTCCATTCCCTGATCATGTCTTTTCCTGATATGAAAAAGAAAGGTTTCTTGTGGGAACAGAAAAAAGGATCCCACAGTATCAAGAATCCCTAGGCTTTTTCCATTATCATAGCCTCTCCACCTCATTTGAGAACCTATATGAGCTCTCATTGCCTCTTCAGCTCAACTCAATTTTTAGCAGAAAAGTAACTCCAAGTAATCGTTACTCTCTATTGTCTTATTTTTTTTACTGTGTTGACTGAAGCTTTACCCAGACCACTAGAGTGGTCTACCCAAGTACTACCGTTATCATATTTTGAAAACCCATGTCCTCTACTGTTAGGTAAATGATTGGGATTTGTTTTTATATCCAGTGATGCCTACATTAGAATTGTTTTAAGAGCATACCAGTAGAAAGAATACTATTCTGATGATTATTCTGGTCCGAGCTCTGCCACTAATTAACTGTGTGTTCTTAGGGAAGTCGTTTAACCTCTCTGAACCACAATTCCTTCATTTACATAATACAGTAAGTTCTTGGTAGCGCTAACAACCTTAATTTTACTAGTAGGAAAACAGTGGCTGAGAGCCTTGAGATTTCATTTATGACAAAGAGGATCCCAGCCAAGAGAAAAAAAATCATTATAATCTTTCTTTACCTAATTACATTTTGACATCCCCCCCCCAACTCCACCCAAAAGCACTGCTCACTGTAGGAAAATATGCAACAGAGAGGAATACAGCTGAATCAAACTTTGTATGATCTCATTCCTCAGTGTTCTCTAGCCACCGATATGCTTCCACATCACAGCTGTTCTTAACCACTTCTCTAGGTAAGTGGTTTTCAATGATAATATGTGGAACTGCCTTCTCTAGACTCAATTTAATAGCTCCCTTTTGAACCATATGACCCTTTTTGTCTTTCTCCCTTAACCCATCCCCATCCACAGCAAACTCTGACAACCAGTTCTGCCGCTATCATTTACAGACTACCAATCATGGAACAGGCACTGCTTAAGGAAACTTCAATGTTGCTTCTTTTGATCCTTACAAAAGCCCTAAAAGGTAAATATTACTCATTTTTAAAATGAGGAAACAGACTCAGAGAAACTGAGTTACAATTAAGGTCACACAACTATTAAGTGGTAATACCTTGACTTGAGGGCTTCCAGGTGGCATAGTGGTAAAGAATCTGCCTAACAATGCAGGAGACGCAAGAGTTGGGGGTTCGATCCCTGGGTTGGGAAGATCCCCTGGAGTAGGAAATAGCAACCCACTCCAGTATTCTTGCCTGGAAAATCTCATGGACAGAGGAGCCTGGCAGGTTACAGTCCATGGGGTCACAAAGAGCTGGACATGACTGAGCATGCACACATACACACCTCTTGACTTGAACCCATATCTATCTGATTCAGAAACCTCTCCCCATCAGGTAATTAATACTAAAGTGAAAGTCGCTCAGTCGTATCCGACTCTTTGCGACCCCATGGACTGTACAGTCCATGGAATTCTCCAGGTCAGAATACTGGAGTGGGTAGCTTTCCCTTCTCTGGGGATCTTCCCAACCCAGGGATTGAACCCAGGTCTCCCGCATTGCAGGTGGATTCTTTACCAGCTGAACCACAAACTAAAGCAATATAGAATTTAACCTCCCTCTGATGATTCAAAATACAGTTTAGAATAGAATAGGATATTTTTTTTCTTTTAACACAGGAAAGAAGGAAGTAAACATGGATGATGATGATATAGGTATATTTGGAAGGGAAAGAAGCAGAAGTTCATGGTTGATAACCTCTATTAATGTAGAGAATGAGGAATCTATAAAGCCAAATAAGATTTGTATTATTTTCATACCACATCTTTAAATATAGTAACTCTGATTGGTTAACTAGCTCCCATTTGTCTCAATTACTGATGTCTCAATATATTCCATATTTAGGCAAATGTCTATGACAATCATTTCCCACCAGTTTTTATTTTAAATCTATTGAAAAGCTGAGAGAATAGTAAAAGTCACAAATTTAAATACCTTTTTCCTAGGTTAACCCACTGTTCCCATTTTGCCACAAATTTCTCCATGTTTTTCTCCTCACAAATGATTTTGGTTGAACCACTTGAAATAAAACTAGCATGCAGCTAATTTTATTCTCTAAATGTAGCATGCAGCTTCTAAGAGTAAAAATATTTTCTTGCATAACCATAATAACATACATAGGAAAATAAAAAATCCCTTAATATTTAATGTGCAGTTCAAGTTTCCCTGAATGTTCTAAATAATGTCTTCTGGGCTTTGATCCAGTATCTAATCAAAGCTAACATGGTAGAATTGATTGTTATATCTCTTTTAATCTATAACAATCTCCTTAATTTTTTTTTTGTTTTGAACTTTCTAGTTACCCATGACTGATTTTTCAAGAGTCGAATCCATTATTTTTCAGAATATATTGCCCATAGAATGTCTGATTATTTTCCTATCATTAGATTCAGGTTTAAACATTTTTAATAAGAATACTACATGTGGGATATTATGCACTTCTCATGTCAGATCAAGAAGCACACAATGTCGACTTATTGCAATACTAGTGATATTAAATTTTGTGTGTGTATATATATATATATATACATATATATATACACACACATATATATATATATTTTTTTTTGCCAAGAAATGACTGACAATTTAAATATAAATGAGGTAGAGTATTCAACATCATGGAAATCTTAATGAAAGTATTCTTTTGAAAATGTTTTAAGTAGTGGTTCTCTATTCCTTCTACAATTATTAGCTGCCATGCTTCTATAAAGACTCTTCACTGCATCTCCCATTTCTCTCTGTCTCTGTCTTTTTTGGGAATATCACTGTGGTCTCATGAGGTTTTTCTCCCTCAGTGTATTATAATCCATCACTGTCATTATTCTTTTTGACGTTGAAACCTGATTTGGCCAGTAGAAGCCCATTAAAGCACCATCTCGTGTCCTGAATATCTCATTAGTTTTAGAATAATCTTTGTTTTCTGGCATAAAAAGTGCCAAACTCACCCTGTACTTCCCCTGTGTAAAACCTGAGATCAGATATTTCTCTAAGAAGCCTTGGTTCATTTTAATGGTAATGGTATCTAGAAACCAAGATCTAGGTGCTAGATGTGCTCACTGCTATCAGGGTATATCATTGCTTCTTGGCCCTTTCTGTGTATAGAAAAAGGGAACAGTAATTCATACTGATGTTTGCAATTCAAATTTATAACAAAATATGAAAGAAAGAAAAATATCTTATTTCTGCTTTATCTTTTAATGGAAATCTTGGTTTCTATTATTAATAAATCTGTGCATTTGCTTTCTACTATATTTATAATGATGGGCTTCCCAGGAGGCACTACCAGCCTGCCAATGCTGGAGATGTAAGAGATGTGGGTTTGATCCCTGGTTCAGGAAGATCTCCTGGAGGAGGGCATGGCAATCCACTGCAGTATTCTTGCCTGGAGAATCCCATGGATAAAGGAGCCAGGATGTTGTAAAGTAATTAGCCTCCAACTAATAAAAATAAATGGAAAAAAATAAAAATAAAAATAAAGGAGCCAGGTGGGCTACAGTCCATAGGGTTGCAAAGAGTCAGACACGATTGAAGTGACTTAGCAAGCATACACATATTTATAATGGTAGAAATATCATTATACCACATGCATATGTAATATATAGCATCATCCTGATACTAATGATAAACTTATTAAGAAAGCTTAAGATTTCTTTGTAGTTCTTTTTATCATTAAAATTACATCCTAGCAAGGATGCACAATCAAAAACACAATGTACAAAAGTTATCTGAACTGCATATTTATGTTATAAATTAGTTATACAGGTTTGTTTGGTTTCATTTTGTATTCAGTTTCAGCATTTGTCTTTCTTCCCACTATTTTTGGCTTAATTTTTGAATATTTAAATTTTTACATGGTCTAGACGTCAAAACTGTATAAAAAGGATATCCAGAAAAGTCCTATTTCCATTCCTACCTCCTCCACCCCATTCCTAAACACCCCCTATTTTCATTAGTTTCTAGTTTATCCTTCCTATGTTTCATTTTATAAAAATAAGCAATTACAGTTGTTCAGAATTAATACAGACATACCATGTGTTAAATAGTACTCCTACAACTGAGTTCTTATTTAAGTGTGGTCATCGTGCACAAAACCTGACTTGTATCACATTTTCTACTTACAGATAACTTGGGGTACAAATAAACTCCCACCTGAAGTATGATTAATCCACTGTAGACAGTCCAAATGAACATTTAGAATTCTGCAGATCTGCTGGAGCTAAAAACACACAGGAATGCATTTGAATAAGTTCTAATAAGGTGTATGAAACTGGAGCCTATTATACAGAGTGAAGTAAGTCAGAAAGAAAAACACCAATACAGTATACTAACGCATATATATGGAATTTAGAAAGATGGTAAAAATGACCCTATATATGAGACAGCAAAAGAGACACAGATGTAAAGAACAGTCTTTTGGACTCTGTGGGAGAAGGCGAGGGTGGGATGATTTGAGAGGGTAGCATTGAAACGTGTATATTATCATATGTGAAGCGGATCGCCAGTCCAGGTTCAATGCATGAGACAGGGTGCTCAGGGCTGGTGCACTGGGATGACCCTGGGGGGTGGATGGGATAGGGAGGGAGGTGGGAGGGGGGTTCTGGATGGGGAACACATGTGCATCCGAGGCTGATTCATGTATGGCAAAAACCACTACAAAATTGTAAAGTAATTAGCTTCCAATTAAAATAAATAAATTAATTTAAAGAATATTAGCTGTAGAAAATTAAAATAAAAAACTGTTCTGTAAAGCAATTATCCTTCAACTAAAAAATTAAATTTACAAAACTGGAAAAACAAACAAAAAAACCACACAGGATTCTTAGATCATGATTATTCTGATATGGTAAACAAAAAATAAACATAAAAAATGAAATTAGGAAGTTATTTACATTTCTTCTGATAAGAAATTTACTGAGAATATGTTAAGTATTAATTGCATGGGTTTTTTGCTATTTTATGTTTGTAATGTTCATATATTAGTTTAATCTATTTCAACTGTCAAGAATTCAATTCCTACAATTCAGTAAAAAAAAAAAAAAACACCTAACTTCTATAGTACAAAAATAAGGAAAGAAAATTAAGAGACATTTGACAGAATAAGAAATTCATATAAAACTTTTAAAATATGACCTTTTATCAACCAAACTAACTTTTTAAATTGAGGTATAATTGATACATATAACATTATATTAGTTTCAGGTATATACAATAATGATTTGATATTCATATATATTATGGAATGACTACCACATTAAGTCAGTTAATATTCACCATACAGTTACAAAACTTTTTTTCCTTATGATAAGGACTTTTCCAATCTATTCTTTTAGCAATTTTGAAATATGCAATACAGTATTATTAACTGTAGCTACCATGGTTTTTTCATTTTATAACTGGAAGTTTGTACCTTTTGACCCCCTTCACCCATTTTGCCCACCACTCACCTCCATCTTCTGGCAATCACCAATCTGTTCTGGGTATTTATGAGCTTGGTTTAATTTTAGTTTTTTGTTTTCAAATTCCATATATAAGTGAGATCGTATGGTATTTGTCTTTCTCTGACTTATTTTACTTTGCATAATGCTCTCAAGATCCATCCATGTTATTGCAAACAGCAAAATTTCCAAATCATCCATTTTTAATAAACGGTAATATTCAGTTGTCAAGTGTGTGTGGAAAATAGGTACATTCATACACAGCCTATGATAATATAAATTGACCCAGCCCTTCAAAATGTAAATTTTTGCAATATATAACAAAGTCTTATATATATATATCAAACTATGATATATATCAAATAATATATATTATATGTATATCAGAAGTCTGATATATATATATATATCTTATGTATATATATATATCAAATATTTCAAACCCTAAGCTATCAGGGTTTCCCTGGTAGCTCAGCTGGTAAAGAATCTGCCTGCAATGCAGGAGACCCCGGTTCGATTCCTGGGTCGGGAAGATCCTCTGGAGAAGGGATAGGCTACCCACTCCAGTATTCTTGGGCTTCCCTTGTGGCTCAGCTGGTAAAGAATCTGTCTGCAATGCGGGAGACCTGGGTTCAATCCCTGGGTTGGGAAGATCCCCTGGAGAAGGGAATGGCTACCCACTCCAGTGTTCTGGCCTAGAGAATTCAGTCCATGGGGTTGCAAAGAGTTCGACACGATTGAGTGACTTTCACATCAAAGTCTTACCTTTTAACTCAGTATACTCTACTTCTAGAAATCTATCCAGAAGAAATAATGAAATCTAAACATACACCAGGTCATTACAGGTTAATTTCATAATGGTAAAATTTTGCAACAATATCTCCATCAATAAAAATGATTAAATATATTATGGTAAAGTCATCTCTAATGAAATATTAGAGTTATTATAACCATATTTTCAAAGAATGGTTAAAATTTTGGGAAAATACCATGAAAGAATATTAAATGAAGACAGAATCCAAAACTTTATATAGATGTGTTTCTAATAATATTTAAAAGAAAATAAGTATATACCTGTATTTTAACTGTATAGCAAAAATACTTGAAAGAAATATACTAATATATTAGCAGAATACTGGTAACACAGGGGATTTAATTTTCTTTACAGATTCTCATATTTTCTAAGCTTAACACATTGAATAAGCATATGTATTTATTTTGTAACAAAAATACTAATCCTTTTAAAAATGTTAGAATACTTTTGACAAATAGACAAATATTCTGGCAAAGTCCAGGATAATATTGAAAAACAAGGAGAAATGAAAATGTTTACCACACTTAAGTGGTATGTAATAAAAATAACAGATTTAGTGTATATTAATAAACAGAAATAAAATTTGTAGTAGGAACAATGAATTTTTATAAAAATCTGTGGCTGAATATCATATACCATAATATAAACTTGCTTAATAAAAATTTCAGAAAGTGGTCTTTCCTATGTCCCCCTGAAAACGGTAAAAATAAACAAGTAAATCCCATCACTGTGAATATCGTTGAACATGCTTGCTATTTTTCTACCCTAGTGTATTGGCCTACAGTAATAAGGCTTTGTTGATCTGGTTACAATTAATTATCTACAAGAATATTAGTGTTCAGCAAATGGTTTCTCTGCTTCCTGTCCAATGATTTATGCTATCTGAGAAAAGAGATGAATTGTTGCTGATTTCTTGCTTCTTTTGCCCTGCTATCAAGAAGCAATTATCCTTGCATTCACTCATCTTAAACATCTCAATCACTCTTTCCAGGAAAAACAAAAACAAAAGACTCAAATCCTTTACTCCCTACTACTAAAACAAAATAAAACAATCCAAGGCTTAGTAGAGATAAAGGATAAGGATAGGATTACAGTTTCCTTTCACTTACTCTGTTTAGAACACTTATCTTACATTAATTCAACATAGAGACTAGACATCAGCTCTGCCTTATGTCTAAATCGACATGTATTTATTTATGCGTCAAAGTTCTATGATAAAACAATCTTGAATTTTGAAATCACAATGGTGATCTGATCTTTCAGTAAAAAGAAAGTCTATAATGTTAACTCTTGCAGGAAGATGGTAGCATGTGTAAACTCAAGACTAATTTATATTTGTTTTTGTTCAATTTTAGATTCGCTTGAAGTAGAGATTAGAAAATTTTTATAGTTGGAGGAAAATTCAAGATCATTTAGTCCACCCTTGACATTCTACAAAAGGGGCCAAGACTTAGATTAAGTGACTTGAATAAAATTTTAGTGCTTTCTCAACTATACCATGCTGTCTCTTTCTAATTAAAAAAGCTAGTAAAATGTTATATAAAGAACTATCTGTATATAATTGGACAAACAGCTTAATCACTACTTATAGATATGTCATTCATCCTCACCTCTCCAGCTCCAGGCTCCAGTCCTAATTATAATCAACTGATAGAAAGTACAACCTGAGCTCCCACAACAGGAGACTTCTCTTACCATTACTGTCATGGGGTGGGAGTGGGGAAAAGGGCTCCATTTAGCTACTAAGACAATAGGGAAAGGCAGAGGAAATAAGTTCTTTAATTAGAGTATAGATAAAGGGAAATAAATCAATCTTTTCTTACCACCAAATTAATTTAAAACATCTCAACTCTATAACTGGAGCCTCAGCTGTATTTTCTCACGTTATAATAAATTTACATTATGAGTTAACTAGGATTCCACAGTGCAGGTGGAAACCTAATAACTATACTTAAAATTTCTATGGAAAAATATACTGTAAGTCTTGAGTAGTTGACTTTTTGAACTTTTGAAATATAACCTAATTATAAATTAAGGATTGCCTGGATATACCTACAAGACTCAAAATGTGTATGTATATATATATACACATACACTCACAATTATATGAACATGTAGATGAATATGTGAAAGGACAAATAAACTAGCTAATGAGTAAGTGAATAGAAAAATCAGAATAGAGACATACTTATGGGAAGAACAGAGAGAAAACCCTGAAAATTTTGGGAGACCAGTAATTTTTTTACCCTCCTGGAAATAATCTCAAAAAACTCACAACCTTTTTCTGCTCCTGAATATTTCCTGCTCCACTAACTACACCCAAAACTTCGCACCTCTGGAGGCAGATAAGGAACACTATAGAGGACAGGAGAAGGTGACTAGGTAAAGGAACAACAGAATGCTAATTTCATACTAAATTTTGGTTGTCTAAATAGATAAAGCAGTTAACATACCGGGTCAGTAGAGTCAGCAGGACTTTCAAATATATTCAGGTACTCAATGATGTCCTTGAGATCTTGGGTCATTTGTTTCAGCTGAGCATCTACATTTTCTGCTAACTTGTAACTGAAAAGGCAGGTAAAATAAAGGGATTAACAAAAAATGTTTTCTCCACTATGCACTGTTACTGACATACAAAGAATGATACTGCCAATTGAATTTGCCCTCATTCCCCTACCTTCTCACTGTCTCAGTCACAACTAACAGCACATTTTTATGGATGTAGCATTCATGACCGTATTCTAAAAAGATTCCATAGGTGAAGGCTTTTATGCACTTTGCCATTTTTACAGTAACCCATTACCTCACCTATTAGATATCAGAACAAATCCATAGGTTACTTAGTTATATGAGAAGTTATTTTGGGGTTTAGTGATTTTAAGAAATGTTGAGATGTCTGCAACAATCTTGAATACACAAATCTTCAAAGTAAAATCTCATACAAATATACTCCATCATCCAAGAAAAGATATTTTAAAAAATGAGATTCATAACAATCAAAGTCAGAAAAATCCGCTGAGTTCACAACAGATTGATTAGTTGGCTAAATTCTCAAGATTTCCACCCCAAGTATTTGTGTGTGCATACACACACAGTTAACCTGTCAATGAATGTGTTTATGAGAATTAAAGTAAGCAGAGGATTTTTCAATGTCTATCAGTTCAGTTGCTCAGTACTGTCCGACTCTACAACCCCATGGACTGCAGCACGCCAGGCCTCCCTGTCCATCACCAACTCCTGGAGTTTACCCAAACTCATGTCCATCGAGTCGGTGATGCCATCCAACCATCTCATCCTCTGTCTTCCCCTTCTCCTCCTGCCTTCAATCTTTCCCAGCATCAGGGTCTTTTCCAATGAGTCAGCTCTTCGCATCAGGTGGCCAAAGTATTGGAGTTTCAGCTTCAGCATCAGTTCTTCCAATGAATATTCAGGGTTGATTTCCTTTAGGATGGACTGGTTTGATCTCCTGTGCAGTCCAAGGGACTCTCAAGAGTCTTCTCCAACACCATGGTTCAAAAGCATCAATTCTTCAGCACTTAGCTTTCTTTATAGTCTAACTCCATCCATACATGACTACTGGAAAAACCATAGTCTTGACTAGATGGACCTTTGTCTATAAAGACTAAATAATTCAATTAAATTTATTTGTAACTACTACCTTTCTGTCCCAAAGTACTTATAGATAATTGGCTGCCTAGATTGTTGAAGATTCTAGTAAAGATTCCAAAGCAATATAAATCTGACTACCTAAAAGCAATTAGAAAGAAAGTAATGTTTCTTTAACCTACAGGTAGGATCACATGGCTGAAAATGTAACTCTATATTTCCAAGAAAATGATAGAATGCATAGGATAATCAGTGCAATGAAAAGAAAGATTCACAAAGGCTGAAATACAAAAGAAGAAACAGAGAGCTAGGGTTCATACAGATTAGCTGTACTTACCACATTTAATACATCTACAAAAAGTTAACTTGCAAGGTTTTAAAAAATAAGCTCAGGGTGGAGAGGGAGGTGGGAGGGGGGACCAGGATGAGGAATACATGTAAATCCATGGCTAATTCATTTCAATGTGTGACAAAAACCACTGGAATGATGTAAAGTAATTAGCCTCCAACTAATAAAAATAAATGGAAAAAAAAGCTCAGTCTTAACTCACTAATAAGCCATTGATAAAATCAATCAGATTTAGTTTATGTAGTACATTCATACAAGTTCTTCTAATAACATTTTATAACTTGGCCTGATTACCAAATCTCAGTTCTAAAGAAATAAAGTTACTGTGGGAATATTGGCAATATATTGACCAAAGGTAAAAACCAAATCACAGACAAATAAAATATATTCAATCTAAGACATCGACAAAATCATTCAATGTTTAAAAGCCACACAGTCTGCCCCGAGATTAACAAATTTCCTTTAAAATAAGAAACGGATTTATCACTGAAGCAATTGCATGAACATTAGGTTTAAAAGAGTCAGTACAAATAGGAGGTCATAAATATTCCATAATATAATGATACTACACACATAAAATTTGTATTTCTAATTTAAGAACAAACTTGACAAATATAAAAAGCTTTATAGTGGTCATGTCTAACCCTGAGATTAATAACAGTGTACAAAATGCTACAAGACAAAACTGCCAGAACGACTACTTCATTTACAAGCATCCTGAAAACATAAACAGCAGTCAAATAAGTTGATAAATGGCAACTGCCAGAACTTGCACTTTTCTCCTGATTTTTATTCCCTGCATTCAAAATCATTTTTACCTTTGTTCAGTAGCTAAGACCTGCCCTATTCCTCAATCTTTATTTAGTTACTTACGTCTTCTCATGCTCATCTATATACTGTGGATGAACAGACCCAATATGGTCCTTTAGAGACTCCTCCAAAGGGATCAAGAGATCTTCCAGTTCCTTTTGCTGTGACAGGATAAAATCCAATTCTTGTTCCGGCCTGAAAAAAAAAGTCAATAGAAGGGCTGATGAAAGGAATCTGGAGTGACAAAATAAATGTCAATAAACTATAACAAGGAAAAACAACTAGACAAAGAAACAGATCTTTAATCTTCCAACCTAGGGAAGCTAAGGTTCTACCTTTTCTGATCCAGTTTCACTTTTTCTACTTCTCCATGTAAAGCAGTTATCTATAAAGGAAAATAAGAATATAATAGTATAAATATTTGAATTTATATTTTAACTGTAAGGCAATATTTATTTTGTAATATACACTTCAAGTATGAAAGAGTTCCTAATTCAGGGCACTTATTACCTAAGGAAAATATTTTTAAGTTTATCACTAATATTGGAAGGAAAAATTAACCATGAAACATGGGTCTATTTTCCTGTGTTCATCAGAAAATACTTGTACAATGCAGGTAAATTAATCAGAACATCTTCTTACTTTCTCACCATTCTTCATCAATGTATAGTCCCAAGCATTGAACAGGGTGGCCTGATGAAGAAAGTGTTTCTCTTGATCCTCTAACTCAAGGCTCCATTTGTTTACCAGACCATCCAGCTGACCATATGTCATCACAGGAGTTATGATTGCACTAAAAAGAAGGATACAGTATGATTGGATAATCATACTTTCCAGAGTATGATCAGATTTTTAAAAGTATAACATAGAAGAACTTAGAGAAAAAAATACCACATTTTACAGGCATTTCTCCAACCTGCTCCCCAACAAAACCACCAAAACTGGTAAAGATTATTTTAAAAACAACCACTCAAAGTCTCTGGAAGTTATCCTAAGGAAATACAGCAAATGTAAAACTATAAATCTTTCAGAAAAAAATTAGGAGAAAATCTTTGGAACCTAGGCAAAGAGTTCTTAAACTTGACACTAAAAGCACAATTCATTAAAGGAAAAATGGATAAATCAGACCTTGTCAATTAGGTTTTATTTGGTGAAACACTCTTTACCGAAAAGATAAATTACAGAGTTAGAAAAAACTGTTCATAAACCACATATCTGACAAAGGGCAGGTATCTAGAATACATAAAACTCTGAAAATTTAGTAAAAAAATTCAAGTAGAAATGGACAAAAGATATAAACAGACACTTCATCGAAGAGAATATGCAGATGGGAAATAAACATATGAAAAGATGTCCAACATCATTAGTCATCAGGGGAATGCATATTAAAACTACTATGAGCTGGAGAAGACTCTTGAGAGTCCCTTGGACTGCAGAGATCAAACAAGTGAATCCTAAAGAAAATCAACCTTGAATATTCATTGGAAAGACTGATGCTGAAGCTGAAGCTCCAATGCTTTGGCCATCTGATGCAAAGAGTTGACTGCTGGAAAAGACCCTGATGCTGGGAAAGATTGAGGGCAGGAGAAGAAGGGAGCAACAGAGGATGAGATGGCTGGATGGCATCACCGACTCAATGGACATGAGTTTGAGCAAACTCTGGGAGATAGTGAAGGACAGGGAAACCTGGCATGCTGCAGTCCATGGGGTCGCAAAGAGTTGGAACTGACTGAGCAACTGAACAACAACAACAAAAATAGTGACAACACCAAATCCTGGCAAGAATATGGACAAGCTGGATCTCTCATACATTGTTGTTGGAGAGGTAAAATGGCACAGCCACTCTGGAAAAGATTTATAGCAATTTCCTTAAAACCTAAACTTGCAACTGCCATACCACCCAACAACTGTACAGCTGGGCTGTACAGAGAAATAAGACTTAGGTTCACCAAAAGTGTTAGTTGTTCAATCGTGTCTGACTCTTGGACCCCATGGACCATAGCCCCAAAGGATCCTCTGTCCATGGAATTCTCCAGGCAAGAATACTGGAGTGGGTAGCCATTCCTTCTCCAGGGGATCTTCCCGACCCAGAGATTGAACCTGGGTCTCCTGCATTGCAGGCAGATTCTTTACCATCTGAGCTACAAGTGAAGCCCAAGTTCACCAAAATCCTCTACACAAATGTTCATAGCAGCTTTATTCATAATAGCCCCAAACTGGAAATAAATTATTTCCAAACTGGCATAAATTATAAGAATTCAGGCTCTAGAGCTTGACTGCCTGAATTTTAATCCTGGCTCAACCATTACCAAGTATATGACCAAAAGCAGATTCTAAAATCTTAATGTGCTCTAGTTTCCTCATCTATAAAGTGAGAACAAAATAGTACCTAACTCATAAGGTCATTGTGAGGATTAAATGATATGATGTGTGTGTAAAGCACTGTCATATTGCTCAACATATAGTAATCACATAATAAATATTATCTGTTATTTGCAATAGTAATAATTGTATTATAATGATATTCAGAAGACAAAAGTATCCACCCATGGCAGATTCAAGTCAATGTATGGCAAAACCAATACAATATTGTAAAGTAAAATAAATAAATTAATTAATTTTAAAAAAAGTATCCTTTTAGTTGTTCAACTTCTAAGAAACAGAAAGCCTTTCTCTAACTGCTCCTTGACTCTGAGTCATTTACCTAACTTTCAAACACTATTCTAAAGATATACAAGCAAACTATGTCTTGTGTATGACAAATAAAATGAAACTGATACAAATTTTCAAATGAATACTTACTTAACAGTTGGAGTAAAAGGTATAGATGTAATGCTGACTGGAGCAGTGTTATTAATCCCAATTGATGTCAGTGGTTTTAGATTCAAGGTAAAGCTACTAGTGGTGGTAGTAGTGGTGGTGGTGGTAACAGTGGTGGTAGTTGTGGTTGATGCTGTAGCTGGAAAATAAAGTGTCTAATGTTAATAATAAGTAAGAAATTTTAAAACTCAGCACTTGATCATTAGGATAAAACACCACAGAAGTACTTTTTAATGTGAATTGGAATTCAAAGTTGTAATGGGTTTTAACTCAACATTGCTATAATATATAGCAGGTCAGTTATCTGGATTAAGCTTCCTGCTAAAAACTGAAAATCTTGGATAAATGTGTAGAAAGATAAAATTTATAACCTAACCAGACCTATAACCATTAAAGAAATTGAATCAATCCTCTAAACTCTTCCCACAGAGAAAACTCCAGACCCAGATAACCTCACTGGTAAGTTCTGCTAAACTTTGAAGAAAAGAATAATTGTAATCTTACACAAAATCTCTGTACATCTCTAACCTTGCATACTTACTTGAATATATCTGTGTAATTAATCCTAGACCAAAGGGTCAGCATGCTCTAAATTGTAATTATTTCTTTCCAAATTCCCCTGTCAAAAGATTTTGCCAATTTGCATTCCTATCAGTAGGGGAGACTGCTGCTTCTCTAATACCATAGTTTATAGTTGGCATACATCTTAGTTGGTATTATAGTTAAAAGCCACAATTTTTTGTGCATTGTTTGTTAAGTGCTCATTGTGTAAGAAAGAACCAAAATTGCCATACAAGTTCAGAAAACCAAGAGAGAACTATGGGTAGAAGATAAGTGGGCAATAAACATGCGGAAGGATAGAGTTTTTTGATCCTAGTTCACAAGGGTGGGCATCTATGTTACTGGCAGCCTATGAGAGGGTCTGGAACAAAAAGCTCTAGCCAAACAGAGATAAGATAGGTTAGAATTTCATTTTCAAAAATTAAGAAGTCTGGAAAGAATCAGATGGCAGGTAAAAATATGGAAGTATTTCCAGAAATATTGAAAGCATCAGACTCTAAGCAGAAATTTGGAAATATTTCCAAACATGTAGAAAGAATCAGACAATAGACAAGGGGAGTTGAAAGGACTGACAGAGGTAAAACATGAAGTAGAATTAAAGAGTCATGAGCAAGTCAAAATTAAAAATAAGCTAAAATAGTAAGGCAGAAAAAGGGGTAAAGAAACAAAAAAGAAGTTACAAAAAGACAAAAGGAGAATGGCTGAATTATGTTTATACAACATTAAATTCAGGAGGTCCCTAAAGCTGACTTTAAAACAACTTCTAAATTCCAATTTCCTTTAAGTTCTTTGCTATGATAATACCTGTATTAGCTTTCCACAAGATTTAATTTCCCTTTTGGGCACAAGGATCCTTACAATAATTCCCCCATTCTTTGTGTTAGAAAGTGGAATGGGCAAAAGAAGATTATGCCCAAATACCAAAGATCTCTGGGGTCACCATAACTGGAGAGATTACAGACTAGATCCCACGTGGCATTCTTCACTGACACATGTCATCACTTTCTTCATCTAAGAATAAAAAATCTGATCTGGAAAGAATTCCTTCCTCAGAAATGCTGAAAATTAATGACATTATCAAGCCCCCCCCTTTACTGATTAATCATTCTAACATTGTGTAATTACTACATTCAAGACAGAAAAACAGATAAACCATTAAGAAAAACACAAGTCTTTCTTGTAAAGGAGCTTATCTTCACCCAAAGAAGTTTTTTTTTTTTTTTAAAGTCAACATTTCCTGACATGAACAGATGTCCAAAGATAATATATACTTAAGAAAATGGCAAATTCTAAGATTAAGTGTGTGTATCCCATTTTTTGGGAAAAAAACAAACACATTTAATGTATGTTTGTATGTGTTGGGAAAAACAGCTGCTAAGGAAAGAACCATACTGTTCCCTCTAGAGGGTGTGATATATGTATGTATGCATGTGTGTATGCTTTCTGTAATATTTAGAAAAGCAACTACCATCACTACCACTAAACAAAGAAATTAACACAGATCAATGCCTCTCCAAAGATGCTGTGTGACACATTCAGGAAATTAATACCTGTCAGTCTAAACACAAAGGAATCAAGTTATAAAAAACAGTATGATTATTTTAAACTTTTTTATAGAGTCATAAAAAATGGCATGATTATTTTAAACTTTTTTATATAGTATTTATTTTTATTCATTATTCTTTGGTAAGAATTAAAAAATTCTTATTTTTAAAAGGTATAAATTAGTTCTGTCATAGTAGACAATACTAAAGTAACATTAATATTTCAACTAATTCCAAAACAAGCAATAGTTTTGAGAATGAAGGTTCTATCACAGTCTGATTTTACAAGTTACAACTCTGGTCAAAACTAAATACGAGTCAACTCCATGTTATCTGTGTACTAAAAGGAAAGCATTGTTCTATAAATAATAGAAAATAATTACATAACAAATTTGGATTTACATTTAAATAAATCTCATTCTGATAATCTTAAAAATCAATACATAAAAAAGCGAGTGCTCAATGTGCTATGCTCAGTGTGCTCAGTCGTGTCCAACTCTTTGACATTCCATGGACTATAATCCACCAGGCTCCTCTGTCCATGGGATTTCCCAGGCAAGAATACTGGAGTGGGTTGCCATTTCCTCCTCCAGGGGATCTTCCTGACCCAGGGATCAAACCCACGTCTCCTGCATCTCCTGCACTGGCAGGTGGATTCTTTACCACTGCACCACCTGGGAAGCCTAAAATAGTGAGACCATCCTTTAAAAGACCCTACAATTCAATTTTCCTATCCTGTCTGATCAACAACTATGTATCTTATTCCATGCTAGGAATGGACAGCATTAGACTCATTTCTTAAGACTCACTTTAGATTCACTTTCTTAAGACTCATGCAAAAGATGAGATTGACAACAAACAAGCTTCTCTTAAAACTTGCTGATTATATCTAGGACAGAAAACAATCCCAAATGGTGATAGATTTACAGACACAGATATCTGAGAGCCGCCCTACAGGGCTAATTTGTGAGATGAATCTGAGCAAGTAAATATACTTGGGGAGAAAGAAAGGTGAGTAGGGGAAAAAAAATAACTCTGGGCTGGGTGTACTGAGTTGAAACATATCTGATGGGAGGTGGGTTAAGTACACAAGGCAATGGTAGATAACATGGGCTTGTAGCAGAGGTACCAGTATGCAGGAAGGAATTTGAAGACTTAGGTGGGGGTGAGGTATGGCAGAGTCACCAAAGAGCTTGCAAATTCATACTTCACTGACTCAACCCAGGACTGAAAGAATCAATTTTTTATTCAGCATTTTATAAGGGAAACTATGTTTTACATTTTTTTTGCAAATACGGTAACTTAAAAAGTTCTCAAGCCACACCCTTCATAATGCTTATAGGATGGCCAGTTAGCCAAATACACAATAGAAACTCAGTTAAGTGTTGGTCATGCAAAAGATGGTGTACATCTCTGTTTATGAATAATTACTTTAAACTTAAGAGGGGCTGACTTTTAGCTTATGACGGGGTTTGAAGATTCATTTCAGCCCTAAGAAAACTTTTTGAAGTGAAAACAAACAACATTTCCTTAAAGTGGAGTCTAACTTAAATGGTAGGTTTAAGTAGTAACTGATCTCTAACCACCCAGCTCACAATAGGTAACAGTCAATGGATAACTATAGGTAATAGACAATGGATAACTAGGGGCTTCCCTGGTGACTCAGATGGTAAAGAATCTACCTGCAATGCAGGAGACCTGGGTTTGATTCCTGGGTTGGGAAGATCCCCTGGAGAAGGGAATGGCTACCCACTCCAGTATTCCTGCCTGGAGAATTCGACATGGACAGAGGAGCCTGGTGGGCTACAGTCCATGGGGTCACAAAGAGTCAGATACGACTGAACAACACTTTCACTAATGGATAACTAAGTTTTCTTTAATTTACAACCTACCTAGTATCTAACTGGCAGAAATAAATTTAGGATATGTCTACAGAAACTCTTGTAATCAACTTTAGGAGAGGATCAACAGAGGTCAAATCTTAGATTAATTTTTAGAGACTAAAACTAGGAATCCCGATATATTGGGTCACTTTAAACAGTATGCTCAATAATAAAACTGTTTAAGCTTCAAAGTTGACAAGAGTTTGATAGCATCTCTGATTATAGCCATCTAAAAGAAGTAATATCATTGCTATCAACTATCTCCTTCCACTCTTCGACAATTCTCAACATTGACGTACCTTTTGGATACTCCGACGAGATGATCAAAACCAACTGAATCCTAGAAACTAAGGAATACAACCTACTTACTGTTGTTACATTTCCAATGAGCATCCAAATACATCCTAATAATTGTAAAATCTTACTAGATGCAACAGCAGCTGCTCCATATGCTCCAGAGAAATTTAATCCAAATCCCAAAGCTGTACCACCAAACATTCCAGCTGAAGTTACTGGGGCACCAACTGCAGAGAATAACATAATACTACCTATTACCCTTTTAATCAAACATAGTGAATGAAGAATTTATATAGAGTCTTTTTCATCTGAGGAGTCCTTTAGTAACTCTGGCTAAACTTCAAAAAACTATAGTCAACCCATTTATATGAAAAGTGTGGAAAAGGCATAGATAGAGACAAAAAACAGATCAGTAGTTGTCTGGGACTGAGAGATCTTACTGGGATGATAGAAATGTTTTAAAACTGGATTATCATGATAGTTATACAATTCAGCAAATTTATTAAAAATCAGTGAAATAAACACTTAAAATAATTATATGACATGTAGACTATACCTCATTAAAGTTAATTTTAAAAAATACTATGGTCAAGATTTCCTTTCATTTTGTAGGCAAGGACATCAAGGACAGGAAAAAAAAAAAAAACCTATCAAAAGTCAGAAGTCAAGACTTTGAAAATGGAATTCATTCAATAATTCTAACTCTCAAGCTCAGATAGGGTCATATTCACAACATCTATTATACTTGAGAAAGATATTATATATCAAGAGGTTTCCAGAATTTCAGTCATGTCTCAAGATTAGAATCATCCCTACTTGGAAGAAAATACAACTCAAGTGGTAACCTGCAATTTCAACCAATGTTCACCTATGCCAACTGCACAAGATGATGGGGATGGCAAGCCACCAGTTTTCATGCTGAACTAGGTATTAGCAATTCCTGGGAAGTTTTATTAACAGAAATGGTGACAATTTTGCTATAACATAGCTTTGGGAGGACCATATTACTGCTAGGATTATAATAACAAAGTCTAACGGTTAATATCACGGCACTGTGTAGATGCCTCCAAAGCACCAGCAGTTTATGTGGATCTGTAAAAAATAATTACCTATGATTTATACAGAATTCAATATTCTCAACATTTGCTATTACTCTACTAATGGAAGATGTGTAGCAAAGAAGTTGGGGTTATGAGATAATTAATGTCCCACTTCTCAGCTCAAAGCATCCAGGTGTTCATCTTTAAGAGGAGAGAACAGGAGACATCTCACAGTGTCATAAAAGTACAAAACTACAGCCGGTCCTTTTGTCATGTAACACTTCTTATAGGTAAAATGTAAGGATCACAGACCTGGTCTATATAGAAGAATAAAATACAGCAAGGCTCCAATTTGTTTCCCATTCTATCTTATTCACAAGGATAATAAGACTTCTTCCCTTCAGACATACATGGCAAAACTCCCACTCTTCCTATTCCCATTAGCTTCAAGAAGTTGTTTCAAAACATTACAATGTTAATGAATTATATGCTTAAAATCATCACGTTAAGCTGTAATAATCATGTTAATATAAAATTCACAGTGGAAGCCATGATAATTAGGTTCTTAAGCAAAGCTACTACTGATATCAGCAATTACAGATGGGATCAAGCATAATGATAACTTATGAGATGTCTGAGATCCATAGCTTATACTGGCAAATTGAGTTAAATGGCCTAATGCAAAATAATAGTATTTTCTTTGCAACCAGTGACTTACACAAGGGCCCAGTAGCAACAGTGCAGGTAGAAGAATTTGAAAATGAGGTAAATAGCATGGTGCTTGAACTAGCAGCGGCAGCAGGAGTAGATGCTGGAGTAACCCTAAATTAAAGTAACAAGCAAAAAAAAAAAAAGTCAAAATCATTTTTAACAAGTAAACACCACTATAACAAACTTTACTTATATAGAGAAATAACAACAAAGCAAGGAAAATTAAGTAACGTGATATTTAATAAGTATGACATAGTAAAATCCTGATTTAAAAAATAGTTCATCAGTACTGCTTAGTATGGGCTTCCCAGGTGACTCACTGGTAAAGAATCTGCCTGCCAGTGCAGAAGATGTGAGTTAAATCCCTGGGTGAGGAAGATCCCCTGAAGAAGGAAATTGCAACCCACTTCAGTATTCTTGCCTAGAGAATCCCACTGAGAGGGGCCTGGTGGTTTACAGTCCACGTGTGTGCTCAGCCACTCAGTTGTGTTCAACTCTTTGTGACTCCATGGATTTTAGCCCACCAGGCTCCTCTGTCCATGGGATTTCCCAGACAAGAATACTTGGGCTTGGTGGCTCAGATGGTAAAGAATCTGCCTGCAATGCATGAGACCTGGGTTGGATCTTTGGGTTGGGAAGATTGTTCTGGAGAAGGAAATGGCAACCCATTCAGTATTCTTGTCTAGAAAATCCCATGGACAGAGAAGCCTGGCGGGCTACAGTCCATGGGGTCACAAAGAGTCGGACACAACTGAGCAACTAACACTTTCACTTTCAAACACAGGTTACATACTGTATGATTCTATTTATATGAAATGTCTAGAAAAGGCAAATCCATAGACAGAAAGTATAATAGTGGTTAGTTACCAGGAGCTGGGAGGAGAGGGTAATGAGGTGTGATTGCTAACGGTTACAGGGTTTCTTCTAGGGGTCATGAGAATGTTCTTGAATTACATAGCAGTGATAGTTACACACTCTGTGAATACATTAAAAAAAACATTGTTTTGTACATTTCAAAAGGGTGAATTTTAAAATATATGAATTATACCTTAATTATCTCATTATTTTAAAAATACATGATCATCTCAATAGAAGCAGAAAAGCATTTGAGAAAATCCAACACTTTTTCATGATGAAAACACACAGCAAACTAGAAAAAGAAGGGAACTTCTTACACGTGATTAAGGGTATTTATGAAAAACTTACAGCTAACATCATTCTTAATAGTGAAAGACTGAATATGGATGTCTGCTCTTACCACTTCAACAATACATAGGAAGTTTTTGCCATGACAATTAAGCAAGAAAACAATTAAAGGACACCAGATTGCAAAGAAGAAATAAAATTATCTCTATTAACAGATGATATGATCATAAATACATAACAACCTAAGGAATCCATAAAAAAATCTATTAGAACAATAAACAAGTTCTGCAAAGTTGCAAGATACAAGATCTTTATAAAAATAAATTACAATTTTATATATTATCAATATATAGATAACAATCCAAAAATGAAATTAAGAATATTTCATTTATGATTATTCAAAATGAATAAAATAGTTATGAACAACCCTAACAAAAGAAGTGCAAGCCTTGTATCCAGAAAAACAAAATATTACTGAGAGAAAGACATCCTAAATAAATGGAAAGATCTCATGTGCATGGATCAGAAAATTTTATATTGTTAAGATGGTGTGGTAGACAGAAAAATGGTCCCCCAAAGATGGTTACATCCTAATATCCAGAGACTGTGAACACATTACCTTATTTGACAAAAGAGATTTTATAGATGAGGTAATGGTTAAATTGGTTAAGTAACTTGATATAGGGAGTTTATCCTGGATTATCCAGGTAAGCAAAACTAAGGACATGAATCCTTAAATGTAGAGATCCTTTCCAGGCTGTGGTCAGAAGAAGATGGTGACTAAACAAGAATGGTCAGAAAGATGCAAAGTTGTTAGTATAAATGGCCACCTAACACTTGAAATCATACTTAATGTCATCAGTCATTAGGGACTTGCAAATCAAAACCACAATGAGATACTATTTCATAGCAACTAGAATGGCTAAGGGCTTCCCTTGTGGCTCAGCTGGTCAAGAATCCGCCTGCAGTGCAGGAGACCTGAGTTCAATACCTGGGTTGGGAAGATCCCCTGGAGAAGGAAAAGGCTACCCACTCCAGTATTCTGGCCTAGAGAATTCCATGAACTGTATAGTCCACGGGGTCACAAAGAGTCAGACACAACTGAGCGACTTTCACATTAAAAAATAAAAAAGAATGGTTAAAGTAAAAAAGACATAATATCAAGTGTTGGCAAGGATATGGAGAAATTGGAAATCTCATGCAATGTTGATAGAAATGTAAAACAGTGTAATCTCTTCAATAAAACTGTATGGCACTTTCTCAAAGTGTTCAACATAAAGTAACCATATGACCCAGTAATTCCACTCCTAAGTACACAAACAAAAGCTATGATAATATAGATCCACACTGAAATATGTATATGAATGTTCACAGCAGCATTATTCATAACAAAGGATGAAAGAAATCAATCCAAATGAATATCAACTGGTGAGACGATGAATGAAATGTGGTATATTAATACAATAGAATTTTATTTGGCCATAAAAAGGAAAAGAAGTATAGATATATGCTAAAACATGGATGAGCCTTGAAAACATGCTAAGAGGCTAATCACAAAATACCATATATTGTATGATTCTATTTGTATGAAATGTACAGAACAGAGCAGTCTATAGAGACAGAAAGCAGATTTTGTGGTTTCCAGAACTGGGGTGAAGAAAGAATGGGCAGTGACTGCTAAGGTGCATGGTGTTTCTTCAGTGGATGATGAAAATGTTGTAAAACTGACTTCAGTAATGGTTGCATAACTCTGTGAATATCCTAAAAAACAATTAACTGTGCACTCTAAATGGGTAAATCATGTGGTATGTGAATTATACAATAAGTCTGTGAGAAAAAATAATAAATAGAAATCTGGAATAAAGTTTCAGAAAACATTACTTGGCCGCTTGCTTGAAATTTTAAAATAAAAACTATAAAAGAAATAAAGTTTGAGAAATCAAGTACATAAAGACACAAATAAGATTAACTGGTTAACAGAAAACAGTTTATCTTTTCATCCTCACTATAGATCACTGCACAGGGCACATGATACTAAGTGCTCAAAAAATATTTGTGCTGAATTGAACCAACCGTTTCCAGACTCCAATACATAATTACAGATATTCTTCTTCCTTTTTAAAAGGGAAAAAAGTGCTTAATAAGTAACCGCATTTGAATCTATTGCTGCCTACATCCAACTGTTAAACAATTCATGACAATAAATAAGACCCTGCTATCCAAAACATGTAGGGCCACTGGGGGTTTGGGGAAAGGGAGGAGATGCTGGGAAGGAATTGGGAACATTATCACTTACCTCCAACTATCATGGGGAATTTCCCTGGTGGCCCAGTGACTAAGACTCTGAGTCCCCAATGTGAGGGGCCTGGGTTCAATCCCTGGTCAGGAAACTAGATCCCGCATGCAGCAACTAAAGATCCTGTGTGCCACAACTAAGACCCAGTGCAGCCAAATAAATAGATTAATTTTAAAAACTGAAGTCTATTATACAGAGTGAACTAAGTCAGAAAGAAAAACACCAATACAGTATATTAACACATATATATGGAATTTAGAAAGATGGTAATGATGACCCTATATGCAAGACAGCAAAAGAGACACAGATATAAAGAACAGACTTTTGGACTCTGTGGAAGAAGGCAAGGGTGGGATGATTTGAGAGAACAGCATTGAAACATGCATATTACCATATGTGAAAGAGATCACCAGTCCAAGTTCAATGCATGAAACAGGGCACTCAAAGCTGGTGCACTGGGACAACCCTGACTGGATGGGATGTGGAGGGAGGTGGGAGGGGGATTCAAGATGGGGGATGCATGTACACTCATGTCAATGTATGGCAAAAACCACTACAATATTGTAAAGTAATTAGCCTCCAATTAAAATAAATAAATTAATTAAAAAAAAAACAAATGGAGAGATATTCCATGTTCCTGTGTAGGAAGAATCAATATTGTGAAAATGACTATACTACCAAAAGCAATCTACAGATTCAAATGATCCCTATCAAATTATCAATGGCATTTTTCACAGAACTAGAACAAAAAATTTCACAATTCATATGGAAACACAAAAGACCCCGAATAGCCAAAGCAGTCTTGAGAAAGAAGAATGGAGCTGGAGGAATCAACCTTCCTGACTTCAGATTATACTACAAAGCTACAGTCATCAAGACAGTATGGTACTGGCACAAAAACAGAAATACAGACCAATGGAACAAGATAGAAAGCCCAGAAATAAACCCATGCACCTATGGGTACCTTATTTTTGACAAAGGAGGCAAGAATATACAATGGGGCAAAGACAGCCTCTTCAATAAATGGTGCTGGGAAAACTGGACAGCTACATGTAAAAGAATGAAATTAGAACACTTCCTAACACCATACACAAAGATAAACTCAAAATGGATTAAAGACCTAAATGTAACACAGAAACTATAAACAACTCTTAGAGGAAAACATAGGCAGAACACTCGATGACATAAATCAAAGCAAGATCCTCTATGACCCACCTCCTAGAGTAATGGAAATAAAAATAAAAGTAAACAAGTGGGACCTGATTAAACTTAAAAGCTTTTGCACAGCAAAGGAAACTATAAGCAAGGTGAAAAGACAACCCTCAGAATGGGAGAAAAATAGCAAATGAAACAACTGACAAAGGATTAATTTCCAAAATATACAAGCAGCTCATACAGCTCAATGCCAGAAACACAAACAACCCAACCGAACAGTGGGAAAAGACCTAAACAGACATTCTCCAAAGAAGACATACAGATGGCTAACAAACACATGAAAAGATGCTCAACATCACTCATTATTAGAGAAATGCAAATCAAAACCACAATGAGATATCACCTCACACTGGTCAGAATGGCCATCATCAAAAAGTCTACAAACAATAAATGCTGGAGAGGATGTGGAGAAAAGGGAACACTCTTGCACTGTTGGTGGGAATGTAAATTGATACAGCCACTATGGAAGATGGTATGGAGATTCCTTTAAAAACTAGGAATAAAACCACCATATGACCAGCAATCCCACTCCTAGGCATATATCCTGAGGAAACCAGGGTTAAAAAAGACACATGTATCCCACTGTTCATTGCAGCACTGTTTACAATAGCTAGAACATGGAAGCAACCTAGATGTCCATCGACAGATGAATGGATAAAGAAGCTGTGGTACATATACACAATGGAATACTACTCAGCCATATAAAGGAACACGTTTGAGTCAGCTCTGATAAGGTGGATGAACCTAGAGCCTATTGTACAGAGTGAAGTGAGTCAGAAAGAGAAAGATAAATATCATATTCTAATGCACATATACAGAATCTAGAAAAATGGTACTGAAGAATTTATTTACAGGGCAGCAGTGGAGAAACAGACACAGAGAATAGACTTATGGACATGGGGAGAGGGGAGGAGAGGGTGAGATGTATGGAAAGAGTAACATGGAAACTTACATTACCATATGTAAATAGATAGCCAATAGGAATTTTCTGTATGGCTCAGGAAACTCAAACAGGGGCTCTGTTAGAGCGGTATCAACAGGGGTTGATATAGCGGTCGGATGGGGAGGCAGGTGACAGGGAGGTTCATAAGGGAGAGGATATATATACACCTATGGCTGATTAATGTTGAGGTCTGACAGAAAACAGCAAAATTCTGTGAAGCAATTATCCTTCAATAAAATAATAAAAAGAAAAAAATTTAAATGGTTGCATTGTATTATTAAAAATAAAATGTATATCATAGAATATCCCTATGTTTCATTTAAGAGAAGCACCACATGTATAACATATATATTTTTAAAGAAATAACCAATTATCACAAAGGTGTTTTAATATTTCTAAATCAATACCTATCAGTGAGACTAAATTTTCATCATGGGTTTAATGGTTACTTTAGTTTCTTCACTTGAAATTGCCTATTCATATCATCTACCCATTTTCTCATTGGATTAATGTCTTCTTATTACTGATTTTTAATAAAAGTATATATCAAAGCTATTTAGTCAAATGTTGCAAGTACTTACCAACCACAGTTTGTCATTTGCTTTTCTTATTTTGTTTTTATTTTTTATGTAGTCAAATCTTTCCACCATTTTCTCCTTTATGGTTTATGCCTCCATATCATGCTTCAAAATTCCTTCAAACATATGAAATGTTCAACCTCATTTTTAGGAGAAAATCACAAATTATATCTACCTTTAGAACAATTTTACCTAATATATGGGAAGAAATTAAAAAAAAAAAAACTAGTAATCCACTGTTTGAGGACACTGTGAAGAAAGGGGCAACGTCTGTGATTTCTAATGGGAGTGTAAACTGGTATAATCCCTATGGAAAATAAGTGGCCAATGTTTTAAAAAGTACAAATGCATCTATCTTTTGAACCAGTAATACTTCTTTTGGAAATTTATCTACAAAGATACACATCTGTAAAATGACATGTAAAATGATATCCATTGCACCACTGTTTATATTAGCAGAAGAGGAAACAACCCAAACACCCGCCAGCAAGGGGCTAGATAAACTATAGTGCATGCAGACAATGTATGATGCTATAAAAATTCCGAGGAAGCTCTCCATATACTGACTGATGTGAAAAGAGATACAAAATGTTTAAAATAAGTGTATAAGCTTTAAGTTTGAAAAGCAAGGTACAGTGTGTAGAATATACTATTATTTATATTTTTAAAAAAAGCAGAGGGCTAAGAATATATATTTTTATTTGCTAGCAAAGCCATAGAGAAACTTTGGAAGGATATATACAATTACAGTGGTTAGCTGAATAGAAGGGGGCAGGGGGAGGGAGTAATACAAGGTAGATGGGGGACAGTATACTTATTTATACTATACAGTCTTATTTACAGTCTTATTCTTGAACCATTTCACTGACTATATTATATATTTTTAAATTATACTTCAATAAATGGTCCTCTCTCCAACCCAACAATTATTATTTATACATGTTCATATTCATATTTATACAATTTAAATATTTATGGTTTCATTTTCTAGCTTTAATTCACCTAGCATTTCTTTCAGTTAATCTCTTTAGGCAAAACATAACCCACTTCCCCCAAATCACCTGGCTAGCCTGCTACTGCAATTCATTTATTCACTATTCCATCCTCTCTCTCCAGAATGGAAATGTCATCTTCATAAACCCAGGTTTGATTCTGTACTTTAAAATTTTTCACTGATTTTTTTTCTGTCCTTGTTCTACAAGAGACTTCCAATTACTGAAGCACTTGAACTCATTTATTTTTATATTAAATATTTAAATTTACAGTCAGATAATAAACTTACAATATATTTTCATGTTTTTCTACAAGCAAGCTGTCATTACTTTCCTTAAAAAACAAGAGATGACTAATCTCAAGCATTTATCCCCTCCATTTAAACTTTAGAATCCTGTCGAGACTCTCCTTCTTTTCCTTCCCCCAAAGATTCCCACTGTAGTTTTATAAGAATCATATTAAATGCATCAATTAATTTGGAGCGAAATGACATTCTTATACTACTGAGTCTGTGCATTCTTCATTTATTCATGTCTTCTCTTATATGCCTCAGTAAACTTTTATGGTTATCTTCATATAGGTTATGCATATTTTTAAAGTTCACTCTTAGGTAGGTACTTCATACTTCTGGTTGAAATTGTTAATGGGAACTTCCTCCATTATATTTCCCAATTACTACTGTTTAAACATGGGAAAGCTACTGTTTTTTGCATTATTTATTTAGTAACTGGCTGCATTACTGAAACCTCTTCACTAGCACTAATTAAATTTACACTTGATTTATGCCCATATTTTAAAATCTTGATCATGTGTCTCAGATACTGGCATAATTTCAGGAGCTTGACCTTAAATCAAATACCCAGAGGTAACTAAGGAAACAAATGCCATTTAATATGACTTGCTTTCAAGCTAAAGCCTTACTCTTTATTGAAGAGGTTTCAGTAATACGGGCCAGTTACAAAATAAATAATGCAAAACCAAGAGCTCTTTTTTTAAAAAACAGTCTCATTTTCCTAATCATAGGACTAGAGCAGAGTTTTTCAACATGGCACTGGTGACAATGGACCTGATAATTCTTTATGGCAGAGGGCTGTCCCATGGTAAGATATAAGGCTTGTATATTTCGTCTTGTCCCTTTTCCTAAACCCCTCGTAACTTCCTAAGTAAGGAGAGAGACAGAAGCTTATTTGGGTTTTCTTCACAGTTCCAGAAACAGCTCCAAGAACAATAAAGGTTTCAATCACACCTGATTTATGTTAATGAGGTGAACTTTAGAAAGCCCCTCAGGTGGAGAGGCTGGTTACCAGAGGAACCAACAAGGTGATTCAGTTCAGTTCAGTCCAGTTCAGTTCAGTCACTCAGTCGTGTCCAACTCTTTGCGACCCCATGAATCGCAGCATGCCAGGCCTCCCTGTCCATCACCAACTCCCGGAGTTTACTCAAACTCATGCCCATAGAGTCAGTGATGCCATCCAGCCATCTCATCCTCTGTCATCCCCTTCTCCTCCTGCCCCCAATCCCTCCCAGCATCACGGTCTTTTCCAATGAGTCGGCTCTTCGCATGAGGTGGCCAAAGTACTGGAGTTTCAGCTTCAGCATCAATCCTTCCAATAAACACCCAGGACTGATCTCCTTTAGGATGGACTGGTTGGATCTCCTTGCAGTCCAAGGGACTCTCAAAGAGTCTTCTCCAACACCACAGTTCAAAAGCATCAATTTTTCGGCGCTCAGCTTTCTTCACAGTCCAACTCTCACATCCATACATGACCACTGGAAAAACCATAGCCTTGACCAGATGGACCTTTGTTGACAAAGTAATGTCTCTGCTTTTTAATATGCTATCTAGGTTGGTCATAACTTTCCTTCCAAGGAGTAAGTGTCTTTCAATTTCATGGCTGCAATCACCATCTGCAGTGATTTTGGAGTCCAAAAAAATAAAGTCTGACACTGTTTCCACTGTCTCCCCATCTATTTCCCATGAGGTGATGGGACCAGATGCCATGATCTTAGTTTTCTGAATGTTAAGCTTTAAGCCAACTTTTTCACTCTCCTTTCACTTTCATCAAAAGGCTTTTTAGTTCCTCTTCACTTTCTGCCATAAGGGTGGTGTCATCTGCATATCTGAGGTTATTGATATTTCTCCCAGCAATCTTGATTCCAGCTTGTGCTTCATCTAGCCCTCAGCATTTCTCATGATGTACTCTGCATATAAGTTAAATAAGCAGGGTGACAATATACAGCCTTGACGTACTCTTTTTCCTACTGGAACCAGTCTGTTGTTCCATGTCCAGTTCTAACTGTTGCTTTCTGACCTGCATACAGGTTTCTCAAGAGGCAGGTCAGGTGGTCTGGTATTCCCATCTCTTTCAGAATTTTCCACAGTTTGTTGTGATCCACACAGTCAAAGGCTTTGGCATAGTCAATAAAGCAGAAATAGATGTTTTTCTGGAACTCTCTTGCTTTTTCAATGATCCAGCAGATATTGGCAATTTGATCTCTGGTTCCTCTGCCTTTTCTAAAACCAGCTTGAACATCTGGAAGTTCACAGTTCACGTATTGCTGAAGCCTGGCTTGGAGAATTTTGAGCATTACTTTACTAGCGTGTGAGATGAGTGCAATTGTGCAGTGGTTTGAGCATTCTTTGGGATTGCCTTTCTTAGGGATTGGAATGAAAACTGATATTTTCCAGTCCTGTGGCCACTGCTGAGTTTTCCAAATTTTCTGGCATATTGAATGCAGCACTTTCACAGCATCATCTTTCAGGATTTGAAATAGCTCAACTGGAATTCCATCACATCCACTAGCTTTGTTCGTAGTGATGCTTTCTAAGGCCCACTTAACTTCACATTCCACCATGTCTGGCTCTAGGTGAGTGATCACACCATTGTGATTATCTGGGTTGTGAAGATCTTTTCTGTATAGTTCTTCTGTGTATTCTTGCCACCTCTTCTTAATATCTTCTGCTTCTGTTAGGTCCCTACCATTTCTGTCCTTTATCGAACCCATCTTTGCATGAAATGTTCCCTTGGTATCTCCAATTTTCTTGAAGAGATCTCTAGTCTTTCCCATTCTGCTGTTTTCCTCTATTTCTTTGCATTGATCTCTAAGGAAGGCTTTCTTATCTCTCCTGGCTATTCTTTGGAACTCTGCATTCAAATGGGAATATCTTTCCTTTTCTCCTTATGCTTTTCGCTTCTCTTCTTTTCACAGCTATTTGTAAGGCCTCCTCAGACAACCATTTTGCCTTTTTGCATTTCTTTTCCATGGGAATGGTCTTGATCCCTGTCTCCTGTACAATGTCACAAACCTCCATCCATAGTTCATCAGGCTCTCTATCAGATCTAGTCCCTTAAATCTATTTCTCACTTCCACTGTATAGTCATAAGGGATTTGATTTAGGTCATACCTGAATGGTCTAGTGGTTATCCCTACTCTCTTCAGTTTAAGTCTGAATTTGGCAATAAGGAGTTCATGATCTGAGCCACAGTCAGCTCCCGGTCTTGTTTTTGCTGACTGTATAGAGCTTCTCCATCTTTGGCTGCAAAGAATATAATCAATCTGATTTCAGTGTTGACCATCTGGTGATGTCCATGTGTAGAGTCTTCTCTTGTGTTGTTGGAAGAGGGTGTTTGCTATGACCAGTGTGTTCTTTTGGCAAAACTCTATTAGCCTTTGCCCTGCTTCATTTTGTACTCCAAGGCCAAATTTGCCTGTTACTCCAGGTGTTTCTTGACTTCCTACTTTTGCATTCCAGTCCCCTATAATGAAAAGGACATCTTTTTTGGGTGTTAGTTCTAAAAGGTCTTGTAGGTCTTCATAGAACCGTTCAACTTCAGCTTCTTCAGCGTTACTGGTTGGGGCATAGGCTTGGATTACCGTGATATTGAATGGTTTGCCTTGGAAACAAACAGAGATCATTCTGTCATTTTTGAGATTGCATCCAAGTACTGCATTTCAGACTCTTCTGTTGACTATGATGGCTACTCCATTTCTTCTAAGGGATTCTTGCCCACAGTAGTAGACATAATGGTCATCTGAGTTAAATTCACCCATTCCAGTCCATTTTAGTTCGCTGATTCCTAGAATGTCGACATTCACTCTTGCCATCTCCTGTTTGACCACTTCCAATTTGCCTTGATTCATGGACCTAACATTCCAGGTTCCTATGCAATATTGCTCTTTATCAGCATCAGACCTTGCTTCTATCACCAGTCACATCCACAACTGGGTATTGTTTTTGCTTTGGCTCCATCCTTTCATTCTTTCTGGAGTTATTTCTCCACTGATCTCCAGTAGCATATTGGGCACCTACCGACCTGGGGAGTTCCTCTTTCAGTATCCTATCATTTTGCCTTCTCATACTGTTCATGGGGTTCTCAAGGAAATAATACTGAAGTGGTTTGCCATTCCCTTCTCCAGTGGACCACATTCTGTCAGACCTCTCCACCACGACCCGACCGTCTTGGGTGGCCCCACACAGCATGACTTAGTTTCATTGAGTTAGACAAGACTGTGGTCCTGTGATCAGATTGGCTAGTTTTCTGTGATTATGGTTTCAGTGTGTCTGCCCTCTGATGCCCTCTCGCAACACCTACCATCTTACTTGGGTTTCTCTTACCTTGGATGTGGGGTATCTCTTCACAGCTGCTCCAGCAAAGCACAGCCGCTGCTCCTTACCTTGGACAAGGGGTATCTTCTCACGGCCGCCCCTCCTGACCTTGAACGTGGAGTAGCTCCTCTCGGCCCTCCTGTGCCCGCGCAGCAGCTGCTCCTTGGAGGTGGGGTAGCTCCTCTCGGCCGCCGCCCCTGACCTCAGGCGTGGGGAAGCTCCTCTCGGCTGCCGCTCCTGCGCTGTCGCAGCCTGGTATTCTCGGTCATTACCCTTGACCTTGTGCTTCTGCGCAGTCCGTCGCAGCCAACGCGCTTCAACTTTTAGCCTAACCCTCTGACCTCCCAGGAGAGGAGAGGAACTGGAGACTGAGTTCAATCATCAGAGGCAAAAGACTTAATCATTTATGCAAACATAATGGAACCTCCATCAAAACCCTAAAGGAAGGGGTTTGGAGAGCTTCTGGGTTGGTGTAGGTGCTAGGAGGGTGCTGGTGCCTGGAGAGGACACGAAAGATCTGTGCTGATCTCCGATACTCAGCCTTACAGCATCTCTCTATTTGGCTGTTCCTAAACTGCAGCATTTATAATGAGCCAAAAATTGTAAGTCAAGTGTTTTCCAGAGTTCTTTGAGGTGGTGAGCATCATAACTGAACTGTAGAACTCCCAGCTGGTGTCTGGAGAGTTGGGAGAATTAGTTGGTATGGTAAGAACTCCCACATATTTGGTATCAAAAGTGTTGTGTGTTGAGGACAGTAAAAATTTCCTTTATGTGCATTGCGAAGTATTAAGCAGCATCCCTGGGCTATACCCACTAGATGCAGGAACACTTACACAGTTTGGAAAACCAAAAATGTTTCCAGAGGGACCTCCCCAGTGGTCTACTGGTTAAGAATCCACCTTCTAATGCAGGGGACGAGTTTGATCCCTGGTCATGGAACCAAGATCCCATATGCAGAGTGGCAGCTAAGCTCACATGCCATAACTAGAGAGAAGCCCCAGGGCCCCAGTTAAGACTCAACGTGGCCAAAAATAAATAAATAAATAAATAAATAATATTATTTTAAAAGATTGTCTCCAGATAATGCCAAACATCCTCTGGGAGAGGTGGCGAAAACTGCCTCCACTGGACAAGAGGAAGAGTTCAGTATCACAATTTTCTCCATCTAGTGCTATAAAGATAACAAAATCAGCCTTAATGTCTTCATGTTTATGAACACAGGAAAATATCAGCTATCTTAATAAATTGTTGACCATAGAAAGTAAGCATGATTTTTTTAACAGAATAGGGGAAGGTGGCCTTACAAGATAGTGGCACTTGCTACAATAACAAAATGGTGATACTAGAACAAGAAAGGACAGATCAATAGAACAAAATAGGATGCCCAGAAGCAGAACTAACCATATATAATAATTTGGTGTATGAGGAAGGCAGCATCTCAAATCAATAGGGAAAGAATGGCTATTTAATAAAATACAACGGTTTAATTCACTGATCATTTAGAAAAAATTAGATTCCTAAAAATGTTCAAGTAATCAATAAGAAGGCAGGAAATTCCTAAAAATATAAAACATAAAAAAACAAAAAGAATTAAATCATAAGATGAAAAATGTCTATACAAAGAAGTCCAGAGAGAGAAATTCAGAAGAATGAAAGATTTGAAAACATGAAAATTTAAATCTTAAGGATTTCCATTTCCAGGAAAATGTACTTTTCCCTATTCCTCCTCCTACATACAGCTAAAACCCCTGGACATTATATATAAAACAAACAAGAAAACCCTGAAAGGTGGAGACAAGAAGGCAAATTAGCTAGGGATCTTGAGAACCAAGAAATATTGTGGTAATGAATTCCATAGGTTTTCTTTCTGTCTTATACTTCCCAGGCATGGAGTTGAATAGGCTGGCCAGCAAGAAACAACAATGGGTATAGAAAAACAAAACCCAACAAAAGCCTGCTCTTTAGACAAAAGACAGAGACAGACCAATAAGACAGAAAACTTTTAGACAATAACCACTCTCCAGTAACCAAACACCACAGAAAAAAAGTGTGGTCTCACAACCTACCTATCCCAGAGAACAGCAAGTGAGGAGCCTAAACTTCTGTCACTGTGAAGCTACAGTGAGGTTTCTCAACATCCCAGCCAGGATAGTATCAGAGGAGGTCAAGTAGGGAGCCAAGATGTCATCTCTGCCAGCAGTGAATGAACCATGTCCTCACAGTGTCAGGGCAAACCACATCAGAAGCAGGAACTCCCACTCCCACCCAGCAGGAACTAGCAGACCTTTGCTTCGGGTAGCAATGGAGACGAACTGGGGGAAACAATGTTCTACTCCCAGCTTACAGTAACACAGCGAAACAATTCCTTCTCATGCCAAATAAACCCAGCTAAAGCAAAAATCTTCTATCTGATTTAGAGTCTCATAACATGATCCAACCAGTCCATCCTGAAGGAGATAGGTCCTGGGTGTTCATTGGAGGGACTGATGCTGAAGCTGAAACTCCAATACTTTGGCCACCTCATGCGAAGAGTTGACTCATTGGAAAAGACCCTGATGCTGGGAGGGATTGGGGGCAGGAGGAGGAGAAGGGGACAACAGAGGATGAGATGGTTGGATGGCATCACCGACTCGATGGGCATGAGTTTGAGTGAACTCCAGGAGTTTGTGATGGACAGGGAGGCCTGGGGTGCTGCGATTCATGGGGTGGCAAAGAGTCGGACACGACTGAGCAACTGAACTAACTAACTAACTAACATGATATGTCCAGGTTTCGGTTAAAAATCACTCATCCTACCAAGAACCAGAAAGATCTCAGGTGGAATTTTAAAAGACAATACCAAGATGACAAATGTTAAAGCATCCATGATAAAAATGCATCAAAAAGAAATTACGAACACACTTAAAACACAAGAAAAAATAGCCTTAGCAAAAAAAAAAAAAAAAAGAAGAAGAAGAAGAAACAAAAGTCTCTACAGAGAAACAGAAGACAGAAAAAAGAGCCAAGTGGAAATTCGAGATAACCAGGTAACCAATAACCAAAATGCAAAGTTAAAGCCAAGCAAAAGGAATCAGCAGTCGACTAGAGGGGATATCCTAGATTAGTGATCTTGATGACAGAATGATAGGAATCCACACCAAGACACTTAATAGTAAGTAAATTTCTGAAAATTAAAGTCAAAGAAGAAATATTGAAAACAGCAAGAGAATAATGGCATCTGACCTATAGAGGAAAAATTATTTGAATGACAAATAGTTACAAGAACTGAGGTCCATCCATACCATGGAACACCATGAAGTAATAAAACAAAAACCACACATGTAACAATCTGGATGATCTAAAGAAAAGTATACTGAGTGAAAAAAGCCATTCCCAAAAGATCATATGCCATATGATTCCATTCATACAACATTTTAATTTATTTATTATTTTTGGTTGCACTGGGTCTTCATTGCTGTGTGTGGGCTTTCTCTAGTTGTGGAGAGTGGGGGCTACTCTCTGTTGTGGTGTGCAGGCTTCTCACTGTGGTGGCTTCTCTTGTTGCAGAGCACAGGCTCCAGGCATATGGGCTTCAGTATCTTCAGGGCATGTGGGCTCCACAGTTGTGGCTCGCAGGCTCTAGAGCATGGGCTCAGTAGTTGTGGGCACACAGGCTTAGTTGCTCTGCGGTATGTGGAATCTTCCTGGACCAGGGATTGAACCTGTGTCCCCTGCACTGGCAGGTGGATTCTTATCCACTGCACCATCACAGAAGCCCCATATAATATTTTGGCAATGACAAAATTATAGTAATGGAGAACAGATTAATGGCTGCCAAGATTAAAGAGTATGGGAGCAGTAGAAAAGTAGGTGTTGCTATCAAAGGGTAAAATGGGGAATCCTAGTAGTGAGAAGAACTATTCTATATCTTGACTACCAGTATCAACATCCTGGTTGTGATACTGTACTATAGTTTTGCAATATGTTATCACCAGAAGAAAATGGACAAAGGGGATGTGGGTGGGATCTCTGTATTTTTTCATACATACATACATTTCTCATACATGAGAATCTATAATTATGTCAAAATAAAAAGTTTAATTTAAAAATTTAAAATCTTTTAATATCCATAAAATTCTAAGAAAAATAAAACAAATAATTAAAATAAAACAAAAAAAAATTATTTTGGAGGTGGAGGGGAACTACATCTGTCTTCACTAATGTCTAGCAGAAATTGAGCATTTCCCTTAATTATAAAGGTAAACAAATCACAAAGGTTAGCAGTAGCTGTGATTTTTGTCACCAACAGAAATCACAGGTATGAAAATACTTCTTATTCAAATATCAGAGTTAAAATGTTGCAACTGCATATAAACAAGAAAAAAGATAAGCACCATATTAGAAAACTGAGCAGGGAAATCCCTGGCGGTTGAATGCTTAAGACTCCATGCTGTCACTGCTAAGGGCTCAGGTTCAATCCTGGGTCAGGGAATTAAAATCCCACAGGCCATGCAGTATGGCCAAAAAAAAAAAAAGAAAAAAGAAAGAAAGAAAACTGAGCAATGAAAGATACAAAAAGGGAAAAGGGAATTCATTCAATTCCCACTCTCTTCCCCACACAAACATATACCAAAAGAACACAAGTACAATTAATCAATAATTTGAAAAGAAGTCAGTCTTACTAATAATTAAAGAAAATGTAGATGAACACGATGCTGTGATACTATTTTCAGTGTTAAACTACCAAAGCTTAAAATACAAACAAACAAAAGGGATAATATCCAACGTATTTAATACTGCAGGGAAATGTATACTTTCATAAAAATAACAAACATAGCTAATATTTATTGAGTACCTATTACATGCATGTCAGGCAGGGTTCTAAGCATTTACTTTATTTATTTATTTATTTACTTTATTTATTTATTTTACTTACTTACCCAATCCTTACAACAACCCTACAAGGTAAAATGTTGAGCACTCATTACTCATTATCAGAGAAATGCAAATCAAAACCACAATGAGGTACCATTACACGCCAGTCAGGATGGCTGCTATCCAAAAGTCTACAAGCAATAAATGCTGGAGAGGGTGTGGAGAAAAGGGGAACCCTCTTACACTGTTGGTGGGAATGCAAACTAGTACAGCCACTATGGAAAACAGTGTGGAGATTTCTTTAAAAACTGGAAATAGAACTGCCATATGACCCAGCAATCCCACTTCTGGGCATACACACCGAGGAAACCAGATCTGAAAGAGACATGTGCACCCCAATGTTCATCGCAGCACTGTTTATCATAGCCAGGACATGGAAGCAACCTAGATGCTCATCAGCAGACGAATGGATAAGGAAGCTGTGGTACATATACATCATAGAATATTACTCAGCCATTAAAAGAATTCATTTGAATCAGTTCTAATGAGATGGATGAAACTGGAGCCCATTATACAGAGTGAAGTAAGCCAGAAAGATAAAGACCATTACAGTATACTAACACACATATATGGAATTTAGAAAGATGGTAACGATAACCCTATATGCAAAACAGAAAAAGAGACACAGATGTATAGAACAGACTTGTGGACTCTGTGGGAGAAGGCGAGGGTGGGATGTTTCAAGAGAACAGCATTGAAACATGTATATTATCTAGGGTGAAACAGATCACCAGCCCAGGTTGGATGCATGAGACAAGTGCTCGGACCTGGTGCACTGGGAAGACCCAGAGGGATCGGGTGGAGAGGGAAGTGGGAGGGGGGATCGGGATGGGGAATACATGTAAATCCATGGCTGATTCATGTCAATGTATGACAAAAACCACTACAATATTGTGAAGTAATTGGCCTCCAACTAATAAAAATAAATGAAAAAAAAATGTTGAGCACTTATTGATGAGCAAACCAAATATTAAGAGATTAGAGTAATTTTTCCAAGGTCAGAGGGCTAGTAAATATCAGAGACAAGATTCAAACATTTATTTTGTAGCTATTTTTTGATAACAGATATGTATTACTTGTAGCATCAAAAATTCATTTATGTATAATTAAAATAATGCCCCCCAAGGTAGTGACCAACTATTCTAGCATCATAATGATTTTAATACTTTACTTCATCTCTTTGTGTCCTACAATGCCAAACCAATCAATTAAAATTGGTTCAATTATCACTATTACAAATTATAAATAAGCTATTTCTCTATTATCTATAATTGTAAAAATACTTTACCTTTTCGGTTGTTTCTAAAAGCTCTGAAATCATGACTATGAATATGTAATTTAATAAAATATACCATAAAGTAAAATACTTAAATATTTCACTCAGTTCTAAAATATCTGAGGCATTTACAATAAAACCATGCTTATATGGCTTATAAACAAGTACTTTTTATTAACTGCATTTTGCTTTAGCAAGATCCTAAATGTCTTCTCATTAATTTCCAGTTAGGTTAAATGTATTTTACTGAATCCTACTTATTTAGAAACTATAACCCATGCATGTAAGGTGTCTCTACTAGCCTAAATATTTTACCATTTCCCAACTATGCCATATAACTCACTTTATTATTGCATCATTATTTTAATATTCTCTAAAATTTTATACTACTGCAAAAAAATGTTCTTTCCTGTTCCATTGTACCTCCTGATAAATTTCATTGCGGAAGTTTTATTTTTAAAAAGGAAAACAGAACATAGCAGCAGATTGTGAAAAAATATATACTTGGTAAATACAAGCATTAAGCAAGTTGAACAAAACACTTCAGTGTAACTTTATTATTATAGAGGCCAATTTGTCTAGACTACTCATTCTCATAAGGTTGTAACTTTCCCCCTCAAACATTCCTTGGTTCTAAACCTAATACTGCAAAGTCAGAAGTAGTAGTTTAGGTTTAATTTCTATCACATTTTTCAATACTACTAATCTCACAAGAGAAGGAAGTCATATTTGGATGAGTTCAATCAAATTAGAATCTCAAAATCAATCTTCTTGTGCTTCTCCATTAGAGAGCACAGTTCAAACCCTACCAGTGGACTGTTCGCTGAAAAGAGCAATTGATTTTGTAGCAATTGTTCCACTAGATGCCCATGTAGCAGGAGTGAAGAGTAATCCTACAAATGCTGCATTCCTCATCAAGACTATATTGAAACTGGTACAACCAGTCGGCAGTGCACTTCCACCAATGTGATTAAGAAGCCTGTTGCAGTTGCATAGGCTCTGAGTAACAGAGCTAGCAGGGCCAAAAACAAAAGGAGTGGATGCTGTTACCTGGGGTGATAGGTCTCTGCTTGTTTTAGCATTAATATGGATGCTGGCACCCAGCCTAAGTGAAAGTCTCTCAGTCATGTCCGACTCTTTGTGACCCCAAGGACTATACAGTCCATGGAATTCTCCAGGCCAGAATACTGGAGTGGGTAGCCTTTCCCTTCTCCAGGGGATCTTCTGAACCCAGGGATCGAACCCAGGTCTCCCACATTGCAGACAGATTCTATACCAGCTGAGCCACAAAACCCAGGTTCGATTCCTGGGTTGGGAAGATCTGCTAGAGAAGAGATGGGCTACCCACTCTGATATTCTTGGGCTTCCCTTGTGGCTCCAAAAACAATGAGAAATTTTTTTTAATTGAAGGATAATTGCTTTACAGAATTTTGTTGTTTTCTGTCAAACCTCAACATGAATCAGCCATAGGGTATATATATATATCCCCTCCCTTTTGAACCTCCCTCCCATCTCCCACCCCATCCCACTCCTCTAGGTGATACAGAGCCCCTCTTTGAGTTTCCTGAGCCATATAGCAAATTCCTGTTGGCTATCTATTTTACATATGGTGATGTAAGTTTCCATGTTACTCTTTCCATACATCTCACCCTCTCCTCCCCTCTCCCCATGTCCATAAGTCTATTCTCTATGTCTGTTTCTCCATTGCTGCCCTGTAAATAAATTCTTCAGATACCATTTTTCTAGATTCTGTATATGTGCATTAGAATATGATATTTATCTTTCTCTTTCTGACTCACTTCACTCTGTATAATAGGCTCTAGGTTCATCCACCTCATTAGAACTGACTCAAATGTGTTCCTTTTTATGGCTGAGTAATATTCCATTGTGTATATGTACCACAGCTTCTTTATCCATTCATCTGTCGATGGACATCTAGGTTGCTTCCATGTTCTAGCTATTGTAAACAGTGCTGCAATGAACAGTGGGATACATGTGTCTTTTTTAACCCTGGTTTCCTCAGGATATATGCCTAGGAGTGGGATTGCTGGTCATATGGTGGTTTTATTCCTAGTTTTTAAAGGAATCTCCATACCATCTTCCATAGTGGCTGTATCAATTTACATTCCCACCAACAGTGCAAGAGTGTTCCCTTTTCTCCACATCCTCTCCAGCATTTATTGTTTGTAGACTTTTTGATGATGGCCATTCTGACCTGTGTGAGGTTGATATCTCATTGTGGTTTTGATTTGCATTTCTCTAATAATGAGTGATGTTGAGCATCTTTTCATGTGTTTGTTAGCCATCTGTATGTCTTCTTTAGAGAAATGTCTGTTTAGGTCTTTTCCCACTTTTTGATTGGGTTGTTTGTTTTTCTGGCATTGAGCTGTATGAGCTGCTTGTATATTTTGGAAATTAATCCTTTGTCAGTTGTTTCATTTGCTATTATTTTCTCCCATTCTGAGGGTTGTCTTTTCACCTTGCTTATAGTTTCCTTTGCTGTGCAAAAGCTTTTAAGTTTAATCAGGTCCCACTTGTTTACTTTTGTTTTTATTTCCATTACTCTAGGAGGTGGGTCATAGAGGATCTTGCTTTGATTTATGTCATCGAGTGTTCTGCCTATGTTTTCCTCTAAGAGTTGTTTATAGTTTCTGTGTTACATTTAGGTTTTTAATCCATTTTGAGTTTATCTTTGTGTATGGTGTTAGGAAGTGTTCTAATTTCATTCTTTTACACATGTAGCTGTCCAGTTTTCCCAGCACCATTTATTGAAGAGGCTGTCTTTGCCCCATTGTATATTCTTGCCTCCTTTGTCAAAAATAAGGTACCATAGGTGCATGGGTTTATTTCTGGGCTTTCTATCTTGTTCCATTGGTCTGTATTTCTGTTTTTGTGCCAGTACCATACTGTCTTGATGACTGTAGCTTTGTAGTATAATCTGAAGTCAAGAAGGTTGATTCCTCCAGCTCCATTCTCTTTCTCAAGACTGCTTTGGCTATTCGGGGTCTTCTGTGTTTCCATATGAATTGTGAAATTTTTTGTTCTAGTTCTGTGAAAAATGCCATTGATAATTTGATAGGGATCACATTGAATCTGTAGATTGCATTTGGTAGTATAGTCATTTTCACAATATTGATTCTTCCTACCAGGAACATGGAATATCTCTCCATCTGTTTATGTTGTCTTTGATTTCTTTCATTAGTGTCTTATAATTTTCTGTGTACAGTTTCTTTTGTCTCCTTAGGTAAGTTTTTTTTTTTCCTTAGGTAAGTTTTTTCCTAGATATTTAATTCTTTTTGTTGCAACAGTGAATGGGACTGATTCCTTAATTTCTCTTTCTGATTTTTCATTGTTAGTATATAGAAATGCAAGTGATTTCTGTGTATTGATTTTGTATCCTGCAACTTTGCTAAATTCACTGATTAGCTCTAGTAATTTTCTGATACTGTCTTTAGGGTTTTCTATGTACAGTATCATGTCATCTGCAAACAGTGAGAGTTTTACTTCTTTTCCAATCTGGATTCCTTTTATTTCTTTTTCTTCTCTGATTGCTGTAGCTAGGACTTCCAGAACTATGTTGAATAATAGTGGCAAAAGTGGACATCCTTGTCTTGTTCCTGATCTTAGGGGGAATGCTTTCAGTTTTTCACCATTGAGAATAATGTTTGCTGTAGGCTTATCATATATGGCCTTTACTATGTTGAAGTAGGTTCCTTCTATGCCCATTTTTTGAAAGTTTTAATCATAAATGGGTGCTGAATTTTGTCAAAGGCTTTTTCTGCATCTATTGAGATGATCATATGATTTTATCTTTCAGTTTGTTAATATAGTATATCATGTTGATTGATTTGCATATATCCTGCATATTCCTGCAGACCTGGAATAAACCCAACTTGATCATGGTGTATGAGCTTTTTGACGTGTAACTGAATTCTGTTTGCTAAAATTTTGTTGAGGATTTTTGCATCTATGTTCATCAGTGATATTGGCCTGTAGTTTTCTTTTTTTGTGTTGTCTTTGTCTGGTTTTGGTATCAGGGTGATGGTGGCCTCATAGAATGAATTTGGAAATGTTCCTTCCTCTGCAATTTTTTGAAAGAGTTTTAGAAGGATAGGCATTAGCTCTTCTCTAAATGTTTGATAGAATTCTCCTGTGAAGCCATCTGGTCCTGGGCTTTTTTTTTGGGGAGATTTTTGATCACAGCTTCAATTTCAGTGCTTGTAATTAGGGTTGTTCATAATTTCTATTTCTTCCTGGTTCAGTCTTGGAAGATTGAACTTTTCTAAGAATCTGTCCATTTCTTCCAGGTTATCTATTTTATTGCCATATAGTTGTTCATAATAGTCTCTTATAATCCTTTGTATTTCTGCATTGTCTGTTGTAACCTCTCCTTTTTCATTTCTAATTTTGTTGATTTGATTCTTCTCTCTTTTTTTGATGAGTCTGGCTAAAGACTTGTCAATTTTGTTTATCTTCTCAAAGAACCAGCTTTTAGTTTTATTAATCTTTACTATTGTTTCTTTCATTTCTTTTTCATTTATTTCTGCTTGGATCTTTATTTCTTCTACTAATTTTTTTTTTTTTTTGTTGTTGTTGTTCTTCTTTTTCCAGTTGTTTTAGGTGTAAAGTTAGGTTGTCTATTCGATGTTTTTCTTGTTTCTTGAGGTAGGATTGTATTGTTATAAACTTCCCTCTTAGAACTGCTTTTTCACTGCATCCCATAGGTTTTGAGTTGTCATGTTTTCATTGTCATTTGTTTCTAGAAATTTTTAAATTTCCCTTTTGATTTCTTCAGTAACCTGTTGGTTATTTAGAAACGTGTTGTTTAATCTCCATGTGTTTGTGTTTCTTACACTTTTTTCCTTGTAATTGATATCTAGTCTCATAGCATTGTGGTTGGAGAAGATGCTTGATATGATTTCAATTTTCTTAAATTTACTGAGGTTTGATTTGTGACCTAAGATGTGGTCTATCCTGGAGAATGTTCCATGTGCACTTGAGAAGAAGGTGTATTCTTCTGCATTTGGATGGAATGTCCTGAAGATATCAATGAGATCCATCTCATCTAATGTATCATTTAAGACTTGTGTTTCCTTATTAATTTTCTGTTTTGATGATCTGTCCATTGGTGTGAGTGGGGTGTTAAAGTCTCCTACTATTATTGTGTTACTGTCAATTTCTCCTTTTATGTCTGTTAGTGTTTGTCTTATGTATTGAGGTGCTCCTATGTTGGGTGCATAGATATTTACAATTGTTATGTCTTCCTCTTGGATTGATCCCTTGATCATTATGTAGTGTCCTTCCTTATCTCTTGTAATCTTTATTTTAAGGTCTATTTTGTCTGATATGAGGATTGCTACTCCAGCTTTCTTTTGCTTCCCATTTGCATGGAATATATTTTTCCATCCTCTCACTTTCAGTTTGTATGTGTCTTGAGGTCTGAAGTGGGTTTCCTGTAGACAGCATATATATGGGTCTTGTTTTTGTATCCACTCAGCCAGTCTATGTCTTTTGGTTGGAGCATTTACACTGTTTACATTTAAAGTAATATTGATATATATGTTCCTATTGCCATTTTCTTAATTGTTTGGGGTTGATTTTGTAGATCTTTTTTCTTCTCTTGTATTTCTTGACTATATAAGTCCCTTTAACATTTGTTGTAAAGCTGGTTTGGTGGTACTGAATTCTCTTAACTTTTGCTTGTCTGAAAAGCTTTTTATTTATTTCTCCATCAATTTTGAATGAGATCCTTGCTGGGTACAGTAATCTTGGTTGTAGATTTTTCCCTTTCAGTACTTTAAATATATCCTGCCATTCCCTTCTGGCCTGCAGAGTTTCTGCTGAAAGATCAGCTGTTAAGTGTATGGGGTTTCCCTTGTATGTTACTTGTTGCTTCTCCCTTGCTGCTTTTAATATTCTTTCTTTGTGTTTAGTCTTTGTTAGTTTGATTAGTATGTGTCTTGGTGTGTTTCTCCTTGGGTTTATCCTGTATGGGACTCTTTGTGCCTCTTGGACTTGATTGACTATTTCCTTTTCCATGTTGGGGAAATTTTCAACTATAATCTCTTCAAAAATTTTCTCATACCCTTTCTTTTTCTCTTCTTCTTCTGGGACCCCTATAATTCAAATGTTGGTGTGTTTGATATTGTCCCAGAGGTCTCTGAGACTATCCTCAGTTCTTTTCATTCTTTTTATTTTATTCTGCTCTTCAGAAGTTATTTCCACCATTTTATCTTCCAGCTCACTGATTCATTCTTCTGCTTCAGATATTCTGCTATTGATTCCTTCTAGAGTATTTTTAATTTCAGTAATTGTGTTGTTTGTCTCTGCATGTTTATTCTTTAATTATACTAGGTTTCTTTAATTGATTCTTGCATTTTCTCCATTTTGTTTTCAAGGTTTTTTTTAATCATCTTTACTATCATTATTCTGAATTCTTTTTCAGGTAGTTTGCCTATTTCCTCTTCATTTATTTGGACTTCTGTGTTTCTAGTTTGTTCCTTCATTTGTGTAGTATTTCTCTGCCTTTTCATTATTTTTTTTTAACTTATTGTGTTTGAGGTCTCCTTTTCCCAGGCTTCAAGGTTGAATTCTTTCTTCCTTTTGGTTTCTGCCCTCCTAAGTTTGGTCCAGTGGTTTGTGTAAGCTGAGTTTTTGTTTGTTCGTTTGTTTTTCCTCTGATGGGCAAGGCTGAGTGAGGTGGTAATCCCCTGTCTGCTGATGACTGGGTTTGTATTTTTGTTTTGTTTGTTGTTTAGATGAGGCGTCCTGCACAGGGTGCTATTGGTGGTTGGGTGATGCCAGGTCTTGTATTCCAGTGGTTTCCTCTGTGTGAGTTTGATACCCTATTTGATACCCTCCTAGGGTTAGTTCTCTGTAGTCTAGGGTCTTGGAGTCAGTGCTCCCACTCCAAAGGCTCAGGGCTTGATCTCTGGTCAGGAACGAAGATTCCACAAGTGGTTTGTTATGGCATTAAGTGAGATTAAAACAAATATCCAAAAATGAGAAACCAAAGATGAACCCCAGACAAATGGCAGTTACAAAATCAGGCAAATAATAATTAAAATAATGGAATATACACATATACATATACACCCATGAGCAAAGTCAAAACAGTCCAACAAAAATAAAGTACAATAGATTGACCCAGTGAACAAAGGAAATAAAAAATTATATTTACCAGTTAAGAACAAAACTAACTAAAGCACAAACTGGAAAACAAAACTAAAGCAAGGTGCCAACTGGGGAATAAAGCAATGAAAATAAAACTAACAAATATGTTGAGAGGAAAGGAAAGAAAGAAAAGAAAGAAAGAATAGATATGCAAAGTTAAATAGAGGTAGATAAAGAAGATTTATATATGTTAAAGATTAACTGCAAGGGGAAAGAACAGTAGGAAAAGCAAACAAAGGAATAAATGTAGAAAAAATAATAACAGGTTTAAAAAATTAAAAATTAAAAAAAAAGAGAAAAAAAAAAACAAAAAAACTCCCCAGAACTGCAAAAGCCCAACATAGAGGCAGAGGTTTATAACAACAATAAAAAATGTGACTGAGAAAAAACAGAAAAAAAAAAAGCTCAAAAGCTTAATTAGATTTCATAGTGCCAATAAAATTGACAACTACAACAGGGGTTGGGGGGAGGAAAAAAGTCCAAAAGAATCTATAGAACAAGTCAAAACATAAGAATAATAAATGTTTTTCTTGAGTCACTGCTGTCAGAGTCCTTTCCCTCGCTTGGGAGTCACAGTCCACCTCACCTCCCTAGGATGCCCTCCAACACTGTGCTGATCTCTGGACCTGCTGTGGGGGCAGCTCAGATTCTAATCTGGTCCTACTCCTCTGTGTTCTTGCCTCCAATGTCCACAGCTATCAGAACTAGTGTGTTTTCTTTTGTGGGAGCTCTCAATGACCTTTTATATATTCCATAGACACAGAGTCTGCCTAGTTGATTGTGTGGATTTAATCTATAGCTTGTACAGCAAGAATATGCAGAAGAACTGTACAAAAAAGATCTTCATGACCCAGATACCACGATGGTGTGATCACTTACCTAGAGCCAGACATCTTGGAATGTGAAGTCAAGTGGGCCTTAGGAAGCATCACTATGAACAAAGCTAGTGGAGGTGATGGAATTCCAGTTGAGCTATTTCTAATCCTGAAAGATGATGCTGTGAACGTGCTGCATCAATATGCCAGCAAATTTGGAAAACTCAGCAGTGGACACAGGACTGGAAAAGGTCAGTTTTCATTCCAATCCCTAAGAAAGGCAATCCCAAAGAATGCTCAAACTACCGCACTCATCTCACACACTAGTAAAGTGATGCTTAAAATTCTCCAAGCCAGGCTTCAGCAATACATGAACCATGAACTTCCAGATGTTCAAGCTGGTTTTAGAAAAGGCAGAGGAACCAGAGATCAAATTGCCAACATCTGCTGGATCATAGAAAAAGCAAGAGAATTTCAGAAAAACATCTACTTCTGCTTCATTGACTATGCTAAAGCCTTTGACTGTGTAGATCACAACAAACTGCAGAAAATTCTTCAAGAGATGGGAATACCAGACCACCTTACCTGCCTCCTGAGAAATCTGTATGCAGGTCAGGAAGCAAGTTAGAACTGGACATGGAACAACAGACTGGTTCCAAATAGGAAAAGGAGTATGTCAAGGCTATATATTGTCACCCTGCTTATTTAACTTATATGCAGAGTACATCATGAGAAATGCTGGGCTGGAGAGAAGCACAAGCTGGAATCAAGATTGCTGGGAGAAATATCAATAACCTCAGATATGCAGATGACACCACCCTCACAGCAGAAAATGAAGAAAAAACAGACTCTTGATGAAAGTGAAAGAGGAGAGTAAAAAAGTTGGGTCAAAGCTTAACATTCAGAAAACTAAGATCATGGCATCCGGTCCCATCACTTCATGGCAAATAAATGGGGGAACAGTGGAAACAGTGGCTGACTATTTTTCTGGGCTCCAAAATCACTGCAGATGGTGATTGCAGCCGTGAAATTAAAAGATGCTTACTCCTTGGAAAGAAAGTTATGACCAACCTAGACAGCATATTCAAAAGCAGAGACATTACTTTGTCAACAAAAGTCCATCTAGTCAATGCTATGGTTTTTCCAGTAGTCATGTATGGATGTGAGAGTTGGACTATAAAGAAAGCTGAGCACACAAGAATTGATGCTTTTGAACTGTGGTGTTGGAGAATACTCTTGAGAGTCCCTTGGACTGCAAGGAGATCCAACCAGTCCATCCTAAAGGAGATCAGTCCTGGGTGTTCTTTGGAAGGACTGATGTTGAAGCTGAAACTCCAATACTTTGGCCACCTGATGTGAAGAGCTGACTCATTTGAAAAGACCCTGATGCTGGGAAAGATTGAGGGCAGGAGGAGAAGGGGATGACAGAGGATAAGATGGCTGGATGGCATCACCGACTCAATGGACATGGGTTTGGGTGGACTCCGGGAGTTGGTGATGGACAGGAAGGCCTGGCATGCTGCGGTTCATGGGGTCACAAAGAGTTGGACACGACTGAGCGACTGAACTGAACTGATACAGCTGGTGGGAGGGTGTTGGGTCTTGTTCCTTAGTCACACTGACCCTGGAGTTTCAATTGTGGTTTTACTTCCACCTCTGCATGTGGGTCGTCCACTGGGGTTTGCTCCTGAGGCTGCCCCGGAGGACTTCAGTTTGCCCCTGTGAGGCCAGGTGTGGAGGTGGTGCAGTTGCTTGGGTCGCAGGGGTTCTGGCAACACCAGGTACTCAGGGGAGTTGGCGGCTAGGGCAGCAGGAAATACAGTGCTCTAGAAGGGTATGGCAACCAGTATTGGCCAATACGCTCCAGTATTCTTGCCTGGAGAACCCCCCTCCCTGACAGAGAAGCCTGGCAGGCCACAGTCTACAGGGTTGCAAAGAGTTGGACACTACTGAAGCAACCCTACATGCATAGGCACAAGACTTTTTTTTTTTTGCCTGTGATATCTCTGTCCCAGTAACATTGAGTGTGAAGGTGGAGAAGCTGCTTGCCTTGCGGGGACCCTTGCCGGGACTCTGGTGGCACCAAGTGTGCAGGGACATGGACTGCCTCTGCCACAGGAATTATGGCCCTATCAGAGTCTTTTTTCAAGCCTCTTGTAGCTGGCGATCAGAAGGCCTCTTTGGCCAGTCTTTCTCTGTAGCTCTGCCCGTTCAGGCACTTAGAGGGCTTCCTTGCCTGGGGTCCTTCTCTGTTGTTCGGTGCTTCAGGCACATACAGCCCACCCCGTTGCTGCCCCCCGCCCCCGGCCCGGGCCCTGACTGGGGTTCTACTCTCAAGTTCAGTGCATCAGGCATTTGATGGGCCAGCCTCTCTATTGTTGAACTGCCAGTGCTGGCCTGTTGGGGGAGAGAGGTGAAGCTCCCCCTTTGGTGATGGCTCCACCCACTATGCATGACTCAGCAGTATCACCTTGCTTCCATGGCTGCCTGGCTTTCCTCCACAGGCATTTCCCACCACGATCTCCTCCCTCACATCCCCTCAATCCATCTCTCCACAGTCAACAGCAGCCCTCGCCCTGGGATTGCTCCACAATCCCTAAACTCCAGCTCCCAGCCACTGTGCCATCTGGGGTATGTATGGCTGCAGCAAGGACTGTCTGATTCTCATTCCATTTAGGCTGCCACAGATCAGCTGTTTCACTCTCAGCCTTAAATGTTTCTCCTCTGACTCAGACAGTTGCCCCGATGTGGGGTATCGGACCCCTGCTTCAGTTCCCCCACTGCTGAGGGCAGGTCCAGTCCTACTAACACTCCTGTTTTTCCCCCTAGTTCCTTCATCCTACCGAGTTTTGTGTGGTTCTATATATTCTTTTCTGCTGGTCAGGTACTCCTGTCCACTCTCAGCTGGTGTTCTGCATGCACTTCTGTGTCTGAAGGTGTATTCCTGATGTATCCGTGGAGAGAGATGTACTCCACGTCCACCTACTCCTCCACCATCTTGTTCTCCCCTCCAAATTAACTTTTAAATATGAACATTTTGTAAGATTTTACTCTATCGGTTAGTTCATCTCAATACAGAAGGAAAAACAACCAGATATTAATACAGGAATACATGTACAGAGCTCCCTATTTGCTCATCCACAGATAAAAGTTACCTAATTTGGTCTATGTTAAGGTGAACTAAAAGATTTAAAGGTTTTAATGGGGAAGGAGTAGTTCAGAAATGTTTATTTTCAGTAGCAACAACAGAACTTACACTTCTTCTATGAGTCTGACAGGTTTTATTAAAAATGTAATTTTTTGTTTTAGACACTGAATCGTAAAGTCATACAAGAGGCATACCTCTAATAGAGTTTCTAGAAAACTTTAAATGTATTTCATGATCCATGAAAAAAAGTGCTTCAGTATTTAAATTACCCATCCTAAGGAAGGCTATTTAACACTCAATTACAAGTTATTAGATAACTAACAGTATAGAGGAGAATTCCAGTGGGAATACTCCAGTTTTCGTTAGGCTATCAAGTATTACTGAAAGAAAGGGCTGGATCCAATTGAATTTACATAGAAAGTCATTTTAAAAAATGCTCCCTTTAAAAATTCTGAGATGCAGGAGGGAAGAATGTATATCCAAGGTCATTACAATGATCAATAGGCAAATATCTCTCTAGAGAGAAACATTTAACAAGCAAGCAGTCTAATTTCAAGATGATATATGTTCAAAACCCATTTAGTACTCTTCCTATGGCTCACATTAAATGAAAGGATACTACAGATCAGAATTCAATGTGCCTTGTGTCTCAAATCAGAAATGACTTCAATTTATAGGGCTATCTTGGGAATGAGTGACATAATTCCGAATAATTGACTTAGAAATGCCATACCATCCCTTTACCCTCTCCACACTCTGAAATGAAAGTTTGTCTTTCAAAGATGATTACCTTTGTAGCCACTAAAAGAATCATATTCCTCTTCTTACCCCAAGGGAAATCAAGTTCCTACTGGGATAGGAGTTGAGGCAACTGGTACTCCAAAGGTGAATCCTGTATTCTGCCTAGCTGGAGTTGTGTTACTGAATGAGAACAGGTTGGTAGAAGATGAAACTGTTTGGAATGGAGTCCCCAAGTTAAATCTTCCTATACCAGGAGTAGAGATAGCAAACCCTGTAGCTGAAGTGGTTGTCTTTTACAGAGCCAGAAGTTAACCAACCTGTAGAGATACCAGTTCCTCCAAAAATAAACCAGCGCCTGACTCCAAACCTAAATGAGTGTAAAAGAGGAATGGAAAAAGAAAAATTCTAGAGATCTCAAGGAGACTTACGGGATCCACACTGGAATCAACTCTCTTATAGTCCAAACTCCAAGAAGTATCAGTTTAAATGCACTTACTAAAAGACATTTAAAAAATACAAAGCAGAGTTTTTAAAGAAAGAAAGACAAATTTCTAGATGCCAGACAAGGAATTCATATCTATGAGCAGAAACTGAAGCTGCTTAATCCAAGGGGGTGACTTGAATGAATATGTGCCCTAAAAGCTGGAAATATGCTAGATTGAGGGTAAATCTGAGGCCATAGCATAAGGTCACAGGCTCCTCAATCAATAGAGACCTAGTGAAGCTTAAATCTGGGAAATCTGTATAGGAGGATGGAAAAGGCAATGGAGACACACAGGAACCCCAAGCTGATAAAGAAGATATACACAGACGGCCTGAATTAAATTTACCTTTGTGATATGGAAACTTCAAACTAAGATGTTAGCATAAACACTAGTTAGGAGCTGATGAAACTTTCAGGGCCCAAGCAGGTTGTGCATGACATCACTCACCAGAGGTATCTCCGCTTCCTATGTCTCCACTTCCATAATCCAAAAAGCCCTGAGAAAATTAACTCAAAGACAAGGACTATAAAACATCTAAGTAAGTAGTCTATAGACCTGAAAATTGAGGAAATTCTCATCTAAGGAATTAGAGATAATAGAGCAATATGAATGACATATTAAGATATTTTATATGTCCAAGGAGCTCAAGAAAGAAATAATATCCATAAAAACAAACAAGTGAATGTGAAAAAGGACCATGGAGATATCCAAGAAATGGTTACAGTATTAGCAATAAAATGGCTCAAAGGACAGGTTTAAATCGTAGACTAGACATAACTGAAGAGGAAAAATAAATCATTAAACAGAAAGAGAGAACAGAAGAAACCTGCCAGGACACAGGGCAGATTAAGTGATGGGAAAGAAGAAAGAGATAAACAGATAAGGAGAATATAAAAGAGAAGTTTCAATATATATCCAGAAGGAATGTCAGAAGGAAAATAACAGAATGGCAGAGAAAATATTCAGAGTTAATAATGAGTTTGCTAGAATTGAAGAAAAATGAGTGCTCACATTTAGACCCACCAAGTGCAAGGAGGTAACCCCTCCCATCACCATACACACACACACACGCGCGCACACACACAGCCTTTACAGTGAAACCCTAGAATATTAAGTATAGAAAAAAAAATCTGAAAGTTACTAAAGAGGAAAAAACACCTAGCTAATAAGGAGTAGCAATCAGGTTGACAGCAGGCTCTTCATTAGCAATGATAAATGTTAGAAGAAGATGAAATAATATCTCTAAATATCCTTTAAAATGTAAGGATAAAATCACTGTGTACTTATAACTCTATCTCAGTCAAGATTTATAAAATGGGATGCGACTAACAATCAATTTTTACACAATAGCTCTGAAAGGCTATTCCAAGAAATTAGTATCAAAAATATTTCACCAAAGTTAAGAGCCCCATTACTTTATGCACCAGTAAAAAGGAAAAAAAAATACCAACCTGTCACAATTTCTCATTATTTAAATTTTTTACACTTTTCGAAAGATCTCCTTTCAGTGTAGACACATTTTTTATTCAAACGTGCATACATTAAGAAAAATATTCAGAATCCAACTTTCAACTCAAATTTCTTGAGGTCTTCTGTGCCACCAGGAGCATTGTTGCTGCAGCAATTCTTAAAAGAACTCACAAGAGAACTAAAAGCCATTTTTGCTGTGCTTTCAAGCCAGCTTTGCAAGTATGTAGACTAGCTTCCTTTTGTCTCCCACTTCAGCATAAACAATAACTAAACTTGATTAACCATCTTTTCCATTCACTCCCCACAACCACTGGTTTCCAGGAGTTTCAGGAGATTGCCTGTTTTCTCTGGGATTTTCACTCAAGCCACCCAATATGCAGGTTTTGATCCTAGATGTGTTGATGTTACATGTGCATATGGAAACAACTATGACATTGACAACTGCCACCGAGCCAAAAGGGATTGTAAGATACAATCAACTCTTAAGATTCATTTCAATTTCAGAGATGTTAAAATATGGAAAACTGTACCTCTTAAAATTGATGGAATACAGTATCTTGAGTAGTGTTAGTGTTACAAGTGAACACCTACCCAAGGGGAACTCTGAAGGACAAAATTTATCTAAATGTGTTAATATGACATGCTTATTTTTTATGTCATACACATCTCAAAACTTTAAAGAGCTCCAAAGGGTGATTTCAATGATGTAATAACTCAGTTGTGAAAGGCATAGAAAGAAAAGTATTCTGTACAGAATAAGAGCCCTTGCTGTATTCTTGTTTTCTCTTTTGTTGGCCAGCATGTGGGATCTTAGTTCCCTGACCAGAGATCAAACCTGTGCCCCTTGCACTGAAAGTGCAGTCTTAACCACTGGACTGCCAAGGAAGTCCTCATGTATTTAGTCTTCTATTTCCAAAGGTACCACTCTCCTGAGATTATAGGCATTATGTTATAAATTATATTATAATATTACATTATCATGCTATATAATTATATATACATATTTATGATATGCAAGTATATGGTAATATTACAAATGCCGACAGAAAAACTACTGTTGTCAAACCATTGTTCTGATACTGTATAGAAACTGATCCTTTCACAATGGGTACTGTCATCACTGTGATACTATAGGTCAAATTAAAACTTTTGGTAGCCATCAAAGGGTGGAATTTTTCTGTGCTCTTACATTTCTGGACTTTCTTTTCATCTGAAAGTAATTTAAGAATTACCTTGTTATTAGAATTTCTCTATTTAATGTACATTCAACTTTTTTCTTCCTTAGGAATTTGAAAAATAAAATAAATGAAAATCACCTTTGGATTAAAAATATCTCTGTCATTAAGAATTTGGAGTTAAAGATGCTTTCCCTTCCATCTCATTTAGATCATATACCTGTCACATCCTTGTACTTAAAAAACATTTTTAATCTATTTTGCTTAACCAGTTTCTTCCAAAAGTGTTTTAAGTCTCTCATTATTATTAGAGATTGTCAATTTCTCCTTATAATCCCATTGCTTTTGCTTTATATATTTCAAGACTATGTTGTTAGGGGCATAGATTCATGGTCGATATTCTCTTGGTAGATTCCCTTCTTTCATTAGTGTGAAGTATCTATTTAATACTAAATTGCCTTAAACAGTATTTTGTCTGACATTAATGTTGCCTCACCATTTTAATTTTGGTTGGCATATGCCTAGTGTATCTTTTCCCATCACTTTGTTTTCAACATTTCTGAGTCATTTTCAGTGTGTTTTTTAGAAATAGCAAAGCTGAAAATTTTAAAATATAGTCTTGTTTTTGTTGTCATTTAGTCACTAAGTCATGTCCAACTCTTTTGCAACCCCATGGATGGCCCACCAGGCTCCTCTGTCCATGGGATTTTCCAGGCAAGAATACTGGAGTGGGTTGCCGCTAATTTCCTTCTCCAGGGAATCTTCCCAACCCAGAGATTGAACCTGCATCTCCTGCTTGGCAGGTGGATTTTTTACCACTGAGCCACCTTGGAGGCCCTAAAATATAGTCTAAGAATCTCATCCAAGGTGGAAATGTAAGCTGAGTTCAACATAAGAAGCTGTAGTTTTGTCAGCTTTAAGCTTCTAGTCATGCAGTGTGGATAAGGAGAGAGCTTTGAAGAGAAACAGAAGTTGGCTAGAGGAACTCAACATTGACAGAGACAGATATTCCTACTCATAGTCACCCAGAGGGAGTACAGAGTTGTTTTCCATTTTTTTATTAAAACATTTACATGCAGAGAGAAGCTGAAGTGTGCTACGGTTTTTTTTGTTAAAAAGGATATAGAATACTCATTAACTTCAGGCTTTGTTAGAAGAACATACATTTAAACATGTTAAAGAATTCAAGAGAAACTCATACAAATAAATATTATTAGAATATGTAACTTCCCAAGTATAGGAAAAATGAAGGAATAGAAAATTTCATCAATCCAATTATGCATAAAAAGATAAAAGATAATACAACATAGCAAATAAAATAGAGACACTGAGATCTAATGAGCTGAGTTTAATTTATTTACATTTATATGACTACTGATACAACTTGACACTTATTTAGTTCATCCTATTTTGCCTTATTTATTTGCCACATCACATTATCTTTTATCTTTTTCTGCATAATTGGATTGATGAAATTTTCTGTATTCCTTCATTTTCCCATACTTCGGAAAAGTTACATATCCTAATTATATTTATTTGTATGAGTTTCTCTTGAATTCTTTAACACATTTAAATTTATGTTCTTCTAACAAAACCTGAAGTTAATGAGTATTCTGTATCATTTTTAACAAAAAAAGATCTTAGCACACTTCAGCTTTTCTCTGCATTATCAATCCTTTAATAAAAAAATGGAAAACAAGTCTGTACTCCCTTTATGTGGCTATGAGTGGGCTACGAGTCTTTACACACACACACACACACACACACACACACACTCACACACACACACACACAAAAGACTTCTGCAGAAAAATCACTAGGCATACAGAAAACACCAGAGCTCCCTGAAAAGGCTCCTGGAAATGGGCAGATGATCCTTGTCTAGTAGTCCAATCTAAATGAAGCTTACTGAATTAACTAAATACCTGGATAGGCAGAAAACAATTCAGTGAGTGTTACTGCCTATCACAGGGCTTCTCTGGTGGCTCAGACAGTAAAGAATCTGCCTGCAATGCAGGAGACCTGGGTTCGATCCCTGGAGTTGGGAAAGATTCCCCTGGAGAAGGGAATGGCAACCCACTCCAGTATTCTTGCCTGGAGAATTCCATGGACAGAGGAGCCTGGCAGGCTACAGTCCATGGGATCGCAAAGAATCAGACAGAACTCAGTGAGTAACACTGCCTATCTGACCATGCTAGTCACTTTAATGCATTAGAATCTCAGTTTCCTCACCTCTAAAATTCTGGCAGCTCCACTAAGCAAGAAACCAAAATGTCTTCTTAAAAATAAGTTTACAAAGGGCCCTCCACATATATTGTCTTGTCTAATGTAAAGTGCTATACAAAAGTTTTCCAAAATATAATGCTGGGGTTCTCCTCACTGTCAGTGAAGGATCAATCAGGGATATTTATGGAACACTCTCTGAGCTGGCCCAGAGAGTGAACATAAATTGCATTTCAAATTACAATTCAAAAAAATCACTACATGACTATCTCATTTATCAGCATACCAATTATCTTCTCTGTATACTACCAATCATCATTTATAGATCCTGGGAGTCTTCTGGGTAGTAAGAAATCTGACTGAGGATCAGTCAATAATGGTAGGTCATTTCAGGATACACCATTTTATCTCTTAAGTTCTTGAATCTCTTATATAAAAGGAAAATGACAAAATCACTTATTGAATCTGAAATTCCTCATCTTTGAATTACCTACAACAAACCATTTTGATCTCCATATTATAGCTGAAGAAACTGAAGATACTAAATCACTTTCCCAAGGTCAAACAAGTAGCAAGTGAAGGAATTGGACATAATACTTTCACTGTGATATTAATTTAAGTAACACAGATTAGGAAGATAAAATTGATTCTCAAAGGGCAGATTCAAAGTAAGTTCAAGTCTGGGTACTTATTATAAGCCATTTCAGCATAAATGTTTACGGGCTTCTGTCTCACAAAGTAAAAACAATGCCACATGCCATCATTTCCCTACATTACTTTCAGAAATGACTGTCAAGAAGTGACTAGTATGAAAGTTCAGCCCTGTAACTGATTTAAAAACTTCCCCACCTTCTTGGAAGAAAATCTTTGGAGACAATATTCTCCCAAAAATGCTTAGTTACTTGATAACCATTAAGTATCATGAATTCACTTCACCTTCTCAAGAACATCATGACTAAATGATCTGGTCTGAAAATTCATGCAATGTGATTAGTCATGTTATAAAACCATCCCTATAAATAGTCACTTCTGATGATACATACAGTTCCTTAACATATCATTAATTATCAAACTAAGGAGAGAGGCAGAGAAGCAAAGGAAAAGTACAAAATCACTGAAGAAACCTCTTGTTCCACAAAGAAAAGCCTTACAGAAATGGAACTAAAGAAGAAAGTGGGAAAATTGAAGCTTCAAAGTACAGCAGGGTCCTTATTTGCACTGACAGTCATTGATGCCAACTCTGGAAGTAGAAACTGAATTACAAATGTTTTATCCTAAATGTTTGAGTCCCCAAAGAGAAATGGATAGGGAGAGGTGAGATCAGTACAGCCACTGTAAAGGAAATAGGAAGAGGTAAAACTTCTAATGGTGATCATTTGTACTTTATGCCAAACTAAATTATAGAGCTACTGAAAATGGTACATTAGATTTCAGTTCATATTAAACATCTTAGGCAATGTAACACACTGATTATCATTCACATTAAGTGCTTTTCTCTCCCTTTGTACTTAAACTTGTCAAGGCCATGTCTGAATCTTATTTTAAGGGCTAGAAGTGAGTGAAAGTCACTCAGTCATGTCCAACTCTTTGCAACCCCATGGACTACACAGTCCATGGAATTCTCCAGGTCAGAATACTGGAGTGGGTAGCCTTTCCCTTCTCCAGGGGATCTTCCCAACCCAGGAATCAAACCAGGTCTCCTGCACTGCAGGCGGATTCTTTACCAGCTGAGCCACAAGGGAAGCCACAAGGGAAGCCCCCTTGAAGGGAAGGACTAGAAAGATTTTTTCAAATCCCCAAATTAAGACCAAACTTTCCAAATATTACAAGTCTGACTCCGCAGAAAACTGTAACTTTCCATAAAACAGGTCTTATTTTCAGCAAATGCCTTCAGTAGTTACAAAATTGGAAAAGACCAGAGATGGGACCAAAGGGGAGGGTGAGCAGAAGAACTCAAGAGAGGGGAAATCTGGGAAGAGCTGAGAAGGATGCAGGAGTGGGGCAGGGTGTGGGGGGGATGGGGGTGGTACTCAAGAGAGGACCAAAGTGGAGGGTGGAGGAACCGAAAGAGAAGGCTGGGCTAAGTGGAAAGGAGGCAGAGGGATCCCAAAGGGCAGAGCTTGGGGGAGGAACTGGCAGAGTATGGGGGGGCAGCAGTGAAAGGACAGGGTTAGGGGAGGGGAGAGGAGAAAGGAAAGTAAATCACTGGAGAAAACTAGCCCAAGAAATGAAACAGGAATGGTATTCTAATGCAAAATACAGCCTCAAAGGCCTATTCACTTTCAGAAGCATCCTCTCACAAAAACTTAGAGGAAAAAAGCAAAAAGAACCAAAAAAACTGGAGACTTCTGAAGTATAGTATTCATAAAAATCTTATACAAGCATGAAGTAACAGTAGTTATCTAAAGATTTCAAAAAATTTGATTTTACAAGGAAAAACAGATCTGGCTAATACAACTTAATTTGTTTATTTTTAAAATACATTTCTCTTTTCTCAGGGCTTTGATCCACAGAAAACAAGTCATAGAGTATATGTCTCTGAAAAATAAGTGTAATTGTTATGTTTGCAACTTTTTATTGTGGCAAAATATAATGTAAAATTGACCCTTTAACCATTTTTAAGTGTACAATTCAGTGGCATTAAGTATTAATACAGTCACAACATTGCTCAAGCATCACCACTACCTATTTACAGAACTTTTTTATCACCACAAACAAAAACTTTGCACCAACTGAACAATAACTCCCCATTGCCCACTCCCCCAGCCCCTGGTAACCTCTATTCTACTTTCTGTCTCTATGAATTTGCCTATTTTAGGGAACTTTTTTAATGGAATCATACAATATTTGTATAATTTACATGAACATTTGTATACCTGAAACAAACTAAATGTCTAACAACAACAGTGGAATTTTTAAGTGGCATAGTTATATAAGGCCTACCTTACAGTAATAAAAATAACTTTTTTTTTAGTTAATTTAGATTTTATTACTCCTAAGTGATTTTCTATTTTAAGCTTTATTCCTGGACTGTGCAATAAATTCACTGGGAGAAGCTTATGAAGATTGTACATATTAAATGGCAAGATAGCATTTTTGAATATTTCTGTGTATGACAAAAACCACTGCAATGTTGTAAAGTAATTAGCCTCCAACTAATAAAAATAAATGGGGAAAAAAAACATTAAAAAAAAAAAGAAAAAAGAAATAACTGTGTGAAAAATTAAAAAACACTTCACATTTTAGTATTTATGTGAGTTATATATATGTTATATAATTTAAAATTTTTATTTAATTAATTTTTATTGGCATATAGTTGATTTACAATAAAAGGAACAAAGCATTATATAAACAGGGATTAAGATCATGCAAAAAAATCAATACGTTTGGGTAAAATAGGAGAGAAACAAATATCAGTTCTCTATTAGTAACAGAATTGAGGGAAATCTTTCATCTTTAATTTCTTCTAATTCTGGTTTAATAAATTATTTAATGTTTTAGAACAGATTATATATTATAAAAGAATTAGCTAAGCTATATCCCTTTGTCACACCTATAACTCACAGAAATATTTAGCTGTCTTTTTAATCTTTTGGATCTCTCAAGTTTCCCTACTTTAAGATCAAACTTGCAGTCAAAGCCAGAAATTCTATTGCCTCTGTTTCTGGGATAGGCAAGCTTGGGAAGCTTCTTGTTTTCAACAGCTTGCCTCTACATCTGACCTGCTAACAAGGCAAGACGGATGAGGATATTAAATTTAATCAAGTGAGCTCCATCTCTTGAGATCCACTCACTGACAATGTGACCCAGAGAAAGTCTCTGAACCCCTCTAACCTTTGTGTTCCTCAACCACTAAGTTTTTGTATTTATGGAATCCTCTATGGAAGTCAAGTGCTTGAAGATTCACCTCAGATACAGGATGGATCTCCAACCTTCCTAGCTCTCCAACCCTAAAGAAAATAGCCCTTAGCACGGATTCAACCATGTCATGACATGTAGGGCCACCCAAGATGGACGGGTCATGGTGGAGAGTTCTGACAAAACGTGGTCCACTGGAGAAGGAAATGGCAAACCACTTCAGTATTCTTGCCTTGAGAACCCCATGAACAGTATGAAAAGGCAAAAAGATAGGACACTGAAAGATGAACTCCCCAGGTCAGTAGGTGCCCAATATGCTACTGGAGATCAGTGGAGAAATAACTCCAGAAAGAATGAAGAGATGGAGCCAAAGCAAAAACAATGCCCAGTTGTGGATGTGACTGGTGATGGAAGTAAAGTCTGATGCTGTAAAGAGCAATATTGCATAGGAACCTGGAATGTTAGGTCCATGAATCAAGGCAAATTGGAAGGGGTCAAACAGGAGTGGCAAGAGTAAACGACATTTTAGAAATCAGTGAACTAAAATGGACTGGAATGGGTGAATTTAATTCAGATGACCACTATATCTACTACTGTGGGCAAGAATCCCTTAGAAGAAATGGAGTAGCCATCATAGTCAATAAAAGAGTCCAAAATGCAGTACTTGGATGCAATCTCAAAAATGACAGAATGATCTCTGTTTATTTCCAAGGCAAACCATTCAGTATCATAGTATGTATATATATCAAGTCTATGCCCCAACCAGTAATGCTGAAGAAGCTGAAGTTGAACAGTTCAATGAAGACATACAAGACCTTATAGAACTAACACCCCAAAAAGATATCCTTTTCATTATAGGGGACTGGAATGCAAAAGTAGGAAGTCAAGAGATGCCTGGAGTAACAGGCAAATTTGGCCTTGGAGTACAAAATGAAGCAGGTCAAAGGCTAACAGTTTTGCCAAAGAGAACACACTGGTCATAGCAAACACCCTCTTCCAACAACACAAGAGAAGACTACACATGGACATCACCAGATGGTCAATACCAAAATCAGACTGATTATATTCTTTACAGCCAAAGATGGAGAAGCTCTATACAGTCAGCAAAAACAAGACCGGGAGCTGATTGTGGCTCAGATCATGAACTCCTTATTGAAAAATTCAGACTTAAATTGAAGAAAGCAGGGAAAACCAGTAGGCCATTCAGGTATGACATAAATCAAATCCCTTATGATTATATAGTGGAAGTGACAAATAGATTCAAGGGATTGGATCTGATAGACAGAGTGCCTGAAGAACTATGGATGGAGGTTTGTGACATTGTACAAGAGACAGTGATCAAGACCATCCCCAAGAAAAGAAATGCAAGAGACAGTGATCAAGACCATCCCCAAGAAAAAGAAATGCAAAAAGCAAAATGGTTGTCTGAGAAGGCCTTACAAATAGCTGAGAAAAGAAAAGAAAGCAAAAGGCAAAGGAGAAAAGGAAAGATATACCCATTTGAATGCAGAGTTCCAAAGAATAGCAAGGAGAGATAAGAAAGTCTTCCTAAGTGATCAATGCAAAGAAATAGAGGAAAACAATAGAATGGGAAAGACCAGAGATCTCTTCCAGAAAATTAGAGACACCAAGGGAACAATTAAGGCAAAGATGGGCGCAATAAAGGACAGAAAAGGTTTGAACCTAACAGAAGCAGAAGAGATAAGATGTGGCAAGAATACACAGAAGAACTATACAAAAAAGATCTTCATGACCCAGATAACCACGATGGTATGATCACTCACTTAGAGCCAGACATCCTGGAGTGTGAAGTCAAGTGGGCCTTAGGAAGCATCACTACGAACAAAGTTAGTGGAGGTGATGGAATTCCAGTTGAGCTATTTCAAATTCTAAAAGATGATGCTGTGAAAGTGCTGCACTTAATATGCCAGCAAATTTGGAAAACTCAGCAGTGGCCACAGGGACTGGAAAAGGTCAGTTTTCATTTCAATCCCAAAGAAAGCAATGCCAAAGAATGTTCAAACTACTGCACAATTGCACTCATCTCACACGCTAGCAAAGTAATGCTCAAAATTCTCCAAGCCAGGCTTCAACAGTATGTGAACTGTGAACTTCCAGATGTTCAAGCTGGATTTAGAAAAGGCAGAGGAACCAGAGATCAAACTGCCAACATCCACTGGATCATTGAAAAAGCAAGAGAGTTCCAGAAAAACATCTATTTCTGCTTTACTGACTACGCCAAAGCCTTTGACTGTGTGGATCACAACAAACTGTGGAAAATTCTTAAAGAAATGGGAATACCAGACCACCTGACCTACCTCCTGAGAAATCTGTGTGCAGGTCAAGAAGCAACAGTTAGAACTGGACATGGAACAACAGACTGGTTCCAAATTGGGAAAGGAGTACGTCAAGGCTGTATATTGTCACCCTGCTTATTTAACTTCTATGCAGAGTACATCATGAGAAATGCTGGGCTGGAGGAAGCACAAGCTGGAATCAAGACTGCCGGGAGAAATATCAATAGCCTCAGATATGCAGATGACACCACCCTTATGGCAGAAAGTGAAGAAGAACTAAAGAGCCTCTTGATGAAAGTGAAAGGGGAGAGTGAAAAAGTTGGCTTAAAACTCAACATTCAGAAAACTCAGATCATGATGTCCGGTCCCATGACTTCATGGCAAATAGATGGGGAAACAATGGAAACAGTGAGAGACTTTATTTTTTGGGGCTCCAAAATCACTGCAGATGGTGACTGCAGCCATGAAATTAAAAGACACTTGCTCCTTGGAAGAAAAGTTATGACCAACCTAGACAGCATATTAAAAAGCAGAGACATCACTTTGCCAACAAAGGTCTGTCTAGTCAAAGCTATGGTTTTTCCAGTAGTCATGTACGGATGTGAGAGTTGGACTATAAAGAAAGCTGAGTGCCGAAGAATTGATGCTTTTGAACTGTGGTGTTGGAGAAGACTCTTGAGTCCCTTGGACTGCAAGGAGATCCAACCAGTCCATCCTAAAGGAAATCAGTCCTGAATATTCATTGGAAGGACTGATGCTGAAGCTGAAACTCCAATACTTTGGCCACTTGATGGGAAGAACTGACTCATTTGAAAAGACCCTGATGCTGGGAAAGATTGAAGGTGGGAGGAGAAGGGGACGACAGAGGATGAGATAGATGCATGGCATCACTGACTGGATGGACATGAATTTGAATAATTTCCAAGTTCTGGGAGTTGCTGATGGACAGGGAAGTCTAGCGTGCTGCAGTCCATGGAGTAACAAAGAGTCAGACACGACTAAGCGACTGAACTGAACTGATGGATTCAACCTTGCAGGGGCAGAATGAAGAGACAGTTATAGCCCTAAACATAAATAGCATTTGTTTCCCAAGAAGAAAACTATTATTTATTAAATATTTGTGCATCTGGTACCTTGCCTAGAACTTTATATTTGCTATATGAACCACCTTTGGGGGGGAGCCCATCACAGAGGGACAGAACCAGTTCCTGTAGTAAGTTAGGGAAACTTGCATTTGTAACAAACATGCTAAGTGAATCCTAAACACACACGTTTGAAAACCAATGATCTAAGACCAGAGTTTTCAAACTGTGAATGGAAATTCATTAGTGGGTAGTGGTCCACATTTAAATATACATATTATATATATACACACATGTAAAATTGGAAGTTTCAGAGAATTATCCAGAATTCCACAACACGGGTCTCTTAACACCAGGCAGAAAGGGGGCGTGGGGAGAGCGTGTGAAACTGCAGCAAAATCTCCTCAGCCCCCAGGCCACCGAGCCTACCCTTCAGTCCCCCTGCTCAGGGTCAGCGGGAGAACAAGAAAGATAAAAGCAATCAAGAAAGAAGAGACAGCATAGCTTACATAACTTAAGCTCCACAAGTATCTGAGAGAAGTAATATTTAATACACTTCAACTCTGATCACCTACAGTAATAAAGGGAATTATGGTATAGGTAATTTGGCCAAAAAGCCAAAAGTTTAGCCAAAACTTAAATGTTCTACGTTTGCTTTTTGTATACTGTGGTAATAAGTAGAATAGACAAATTACTCAAGCTTTACTATTCCCTTCACCAGAGAGCAGAAAGAAGGAAAACAATTTAGTTAATTTATAACTGAATTCCAAGCCCTGGGAAACCAACAGTAACCATCCATTAAAGCCGCCCTATCTCTCCTTACTTACAACATACAAATACCGTATGAAGCGACCCACTAGCGAACACAGCCGATCGGTTCTGAACACTCCAAATATTTATTAAGCCAAACAAACCACAGGATTCTGGAGAAACGAGAGTCACAACGGACCCTCTAGAGGAAGGGCAAACACTCTGATAGTAAAGCAGTGACAAACCCGCGGAGCGCCTGCATTTCTCCACTCCAAGGAGGGAAACGCGGGGCACCGAGTCCGGCGACTTTCCCGGGAGTGGGACCAACACGTAGCTCCTGCCCTCTAGCCACACGGCAGCAGAAGAAGCGCTCCCCTTTGGGGCTCCGGATCCCGAAGCCTTGCACACCACAGGAGGGGCGGGGGGAACGCGATCCCACCCTACACACCCATACACACAAACACACAAACGGTAAGTCGGGATGTTAGCACAACACGCGTCTCTAACACCGGGCAGAAGGGGGGCGTGGAGAGCTTGAGTGAAGCCGCAGCAAAATCTCCTCAACCCCCGGGCCACCGAGCCCACCCTTCCATCCCCCTGCTCCAGATCGGCGGGAGAACAAGCAGTCCGACCTAGAATTCACGCTCAGGAAAAAAGGAACGAGGGTACTGGCTGATGCCCGGAACAAACGAAACCCCGCAAACTTACCCTGGTGGCACTTCGAAGTAAATCGTGAGGCGGCCGAGACTACGAGAGAGGCGGGGTCGGGGCCTTCCGGGGCCGGAAAAAAAACGGTCTCCACAGTGGCCGCGTCCCCTTCGGAGCGTAGCTCACTGAGACTGACGTTTAAAGGGGTCGACCTAGTTAATTAGAAAGGGCGGTCACGGACCCCAACTGGCACAGGCTCCGATTGGTTGATTCCCGTGAGGGTTCAAAGAAGACTCCTCTATGATTGGCGAGCAAAGTCAAGCGGGAACCCGGAGGTGGGGGTTGGGGGGAGTTGGGAAACAAAGTTGTTACCCAGGCAACAGAGCGACGCAGAGCTCTCCACTTTATTTTCGGAGCCAAGAGAGGCATCCCAAAAGTGACACAGGTGAGGAAACCTGACCCTTAGGAGGGGAAAAGAAAGGGTCCTCAGATATCTTAGCTATCTGAGAAACTAGGGAGGACTCTAAATACTAATGGCTCTGAGAGATACCCCGCAAACGCCACAAGTTGCAGATAGAATAGTCTTGTTCTAAATCCCGCAGCCTTTGGTGCTAGAAGCAGGATTCAGCTTTAACAAAACTCAGTCTATTAGAATATGAGTGAGATGAGCCAGTTTTACTAGACAAGGGATGGTTGCTTCTCGAATGTCAGAAGGCCGAAGTGAGCCCGTGACGCCTTACCCACGTCTTTAGGCACTCATACGCACTTAATCTGAGAGTATCGCTAATCTGAAAGTGAAAACTTTTTCGTTGTAGGTAGATCTGGGTGCTCCAAGTTGGAGCAGCCAGTGTACTTTCTGTTTTACACGTATAGGCATGATTTATCTTGGACCAGCATGCTTGGTTGCGATATATTTTTAGGGGGTATTTCGCTGTTCAGACTGTCCCTTGCTACGTGGACAATGCCCTGTGTGAGGGAATGTAAGTGCTGTGGCCTGAGAGCTCTGAGGGATGTTGGTCAGATCAGTTGAGTGAGAAGCGGTCAGACGACACTTGGGGGTCTGGAGCGTGGTGTGTAAAAGACTACTTGTACCTACCAAACCTGCTACTGACCAAGGGCTGATTGAGATAGTATTATATTGTTGTTGAACGGTTCGCATCAAAAGGTAACAGACTGTGACAGAAAATAAAATCTGAGTGAGGGTAGAGAATAAATAGAGTTTGAGCCGAGAGTTAGGGGTCATTTCTCCTAAGAGCTTTGATTCAGAACAGAGACTATTTCCTGAAGAAATGAATAAAACAGACCTGTTGACTTTGGGAGAAAATTTAAAAGTACTAAAGGACAATGAGCCATCTCAAGTTTTCAGATAAAGGTGGAGTATGGGAATGGGACAGAAACAACAAAAATTATTGGTGTTTTAAGTTTGGCTAAAATAAAAAATAATGGATATAGGAAATACTAAATCAAGGGGCTCATTTCTTGACCTTTACGTTTATGAAATATCCCAGGTACTTTCAAAAGTCATCTTTCATTAAATATTTTAACATTGTAATTAAAACTCTGTTAAGTCCCCATAGTTACTGATGACTTAGTACACTTGATGGCAGTGAAAGTTAGAGACCTAAAATAGGAAAATTATTCTTGGTATTTTAAAAACAAAGTCAAAATGAATTAGTTTTAATAGTCAGGGAAGGACTTCTCTGGTGGTTCAGTGGTTAAAATTCCATGCTCTCACGGAAGGGGTCACCAGTTCCATCACTGGTTGGGAAGTTCCTAAAGCATGCACATGCATGGTGCAGTCAAAAAAGAAGGAAAACGAAAATAGGGAAGCATTGATGTGTGTAGTTGTCAAAAATGCAAGGAAAAAAAAAACTCAGTTAACCAGTACATTATAATTTAACTCAGACATAGGCAGCGATGATGTTTACGTTTGTGTTTTTGGAAGAATTTTAATACAGGAATTGTTAAATAAGGCACTATGTAAATAAAGTTGCAGAAGATATGCCAATTTTAAGAGAGTAAATGAATTTTTAATACTTTCAAATCATTCAGCTGTAAACAGTCAGTACTCTACATGGGGATATGTGTTTACCTATTAACCAAGTTCCCAAATGATAATATTTGGTAAGCCTTTATTACTCTAATTTTATTTGCTATATAAACTTGATTCAATAAGATATCATTTCTTTTTGAATAGTGCATAATTCAGAGTTTTCACCTATTTAACCTAGACTTTCCTCCAGTTAGTTCAAGTCAGAGAGCCGTTCCTATTGACACTGTAAAAATAAAAAGAAATAAAAGGTAAAAATAAAAAGGAAGCATGATCCCAGTCCTCTTAACTACAGTCTGACTTAATCTCATGTTATTGATTTTATTGTTTCAGTACTATCAGTCTGGACTAATCCTAATTGATCTTGTTTAGTCCCTAAATGGCTCCAATATTTTGGTTAAAGAGCTGATCCTGAAGCATTTGCCCCTTTAGTACCAAGAGAGATTCCCCCCCTCCCCATTACCTGTGAAGGCCCTAAGGTTTCAAGTTGATGTGGGAAAAATGAAAGGTACTGTCTAGAAAACTCTGACACTGGAACTGGCCAGCAAAAGAGAGTGAGAGAAAACAAAAGGGGGGGGGGAGTCTAGAAAATTTATTTTCTATATAACCAAACCTCAAAGAAAACATTTAGCAATATATATTTTAAATGAAATTCCTACTTAAACTGGCCTTAGATTTATTCCTGGCCTGTTTAAGTGGCAATGTCAGAAAAATCAATGTACTCTCAGTACTGTAAGCAAAAGGAAGAATACATTCCAAAGTGCAAAGGCAGGAGATTATAGGGTATGTTTAATTAGAAGTTCAGTTTTTAACAGAATGCAGATTACATGTAGGAGAATAATAGGAGGGAAGGGCAGAAAATTAGGCTGGGGTTATATCCTGAAGGTCCTTGATTGCCAGGCTCAAAATGAACTTTATATCAAATTTACAAATAAAAGATAGTCCTACAAATAAATAACAGTGCATAACTCATAAAAAGGCATATTGCTCTAATTTTTCCAATGTGATCTATTTGTGTCAAATGAATTACAGTAGGTTTTTAGTAGTTTTAATGAATTATTCTTGATTTGTTAGACTTCTAAAAAAGCTAGTAGAATCTTCATTTTCATTGAACTTAGAATATAGTTTTCTAACAGTTCAAATTCTTGTTTTTCTCTTTAGACACTTTGAGTTCTTTGATTAATATTGCTGATTCTTTTGTTTGTTGGAATACAATATCCAGAAGCTTGTCATGGTTTATTATTTTGTGCTTATAGGTGATTATTATAGTTGCTATGGTAAAAATTATTTTTGCTGGCATACCAACTTTATTATGATATTTCCACTTCAATCTATCTAAGTATGAATCTATGCCATTCTATGACAGCATAATTTGGAATTTAAGAAGTCTGATTCCTAATATACTTCAGATATAAAAAGCATTATTATAAATTATTGTGATTTGTATTACATCCCAAGGAGTGGTATTCCCTTCAAAGCAGTCACTTTGGGAGACTATCCACTTATTATAATGCTGTTGTTATTGCTCAAATTACTTTTGAAAGTACTCTTAGAATCGCCTTAAGGCTTGTAGCTCATTCTTTTGAATATCCTCAAAGTATCAGATCTTCATAGTTTGAAAGTAGATGTGATATCTAGATATAGCTAGAAATCACTTGGACACAAATCTGATGTGTAATCAAACTGAGTGATACCATAATGACACCTGTTTTTTTGGTGATACATATGAAGGCAATTCCAAAATATTTTGAGCATTGATAGCATAATTTCCATCAATGTATAACCTTCCAAGATGACTAGGAAATCGACTTTTGTGTGAATTTAATCATGCTTTGTTCAGTATTCACCAACTGCTGACTACATGCTGGCTCTAGTTACTGAAGACACGCAACTTCCAGGTGTACCTTCCCATTACCCACACTGCTTTGTCTCTCACCAAATGAGAACAAGGCCAGAGGTACTTACCCACTGATGTGCATTTAGAATTAATCTGCTTTTCCTAAATACAGTATCCCGTGCATCTAATGAACCGCAGCTTTCCTTCATAACCTCTCCTGGCACATTAGAAAGCCTCTGATGGAGTGTCTGTTTCCTCTTCTCTTTTCTAGCTGTGATGTTGAACCCTACCATATTCTGAACCTTTCTCTGGCTGCCAGCTCCCACCTCAAGAACCCCACTCTGCCTCCTGTACCCCCACCTGTGGACCAGGGTCCTGCTCTACCTAAATAGACCTTGCTGTAACCATGGCTATTCAACCTTTCTGCTGAAACACTGTTCATGTCCTGAAACTCTCGCTGCCATGTCACTGCCAAGCTGATGAGCATGCATGAATAGCAGTTCTGATTGCTATCTCAGATGCTGTATTTGGGACTTCTGAATGCCTTTCTTCTGGGTTAGCTCTACTGGTTCCAGTTTCTTCCTCTCTCACCAGCCCACTGTTGATCTCTAACAGTCTTCATCATTGTGTACCTGTGTTGCTGGCCCTATGTACCAAATAATAATATTTTTAGAAAGCTTTTCATATTTTAGCAAACTCTTTCACCCACATTGCATAATATAGCCATCACAACAATACTGTGAGGTAGATAATGCTGGAATAATAAAGCAATTTCTGCTATATTTGTTTTTTAAAAGTCTCATTGTGCAATCTCAACTCAAAATACCACTCATATCATTGCATCTGATATCTGGACCCATTTTTTCCCTTTCATTGTCTAAGGTAGAAAATGTTTCAGTAAACTTTTTGCTTTTAATGTTAAGTAAATATTTAATGAACACATAATCAGCTAGGACTTTAAAAATATAAACAGGAGCCTCTTCATTTAATTTAATGTGTCAATTATTCATTCCCATAGCAGACTACCAGACCATACTGTGAGAGAAGATTGTTTTATTGCCTCTTATTTTACCTTTTCCAGTTTAATGAGTTTTCAGTGTAATGAGTTTTATCATTAAGTTATTTGACATCATTATTAGAAATGATATTCATGCCCAGCAAAATTAAATTTTTTAAGAACCAATAATAGCTAACATGTGTTGAGTACTTGCTATGTGCCAGGCACTTTTCCCAGCTCTTTTATGTGTATTAAGCTACGTAATGCTTGTAACAACCCTATGAAGTAGCATTATTATCATCCCCATTTTATAGATAAGGAAAATGAGGTATAGAGAGATTAAATGATGTGTCCAGGGTCGCAGAATAGGAAGTAAATGATAGATACATACCTAGGCAGCATGATTCCAGAGCCCTTACTCTTAACCACTGTGATATACTTGCCTCTATGTTAGATGTACAGAGTTATTTAACATTTGTTTCATACCCTTGACATCTCCAATAAACATTCAGATCGGTTTTCCTGTTAAAAAAGAAAGTCATAATAATGGTAAAACATAAGAGTAAAACAATAGATTTGTAAACTGCCATTACATGCAGATTGATTTTGACAGGAGATTGTACCAGCAGCCTTTTGAGAATCCTTTTATATTACTTTTCTATGCAGAGTGGAAACATTTTAATGGGTCATTTAATATAAGCACTAAAGAAATTTTTTCTATGAATTAATTTTATAGAATAATGTTTGAAAAATATCAGAAGTGTAGAAAAGATTCTTATTATATTTATGCCCGAATCACTAATAATAAGCCTAATTCTACAGTCTTTATTCAGGTTTTTCATTAGAGTCTGACACTTTCAAGATTTTTAAAAATCCTGAACTCCTACTCTAAATACAATAGTAGAGAGTATCTTAAAGACTGATGTCTTGTTGGTAGGAGTACAGGTATTTGTGATTTTCTTATTTCTACTTTTAATGTATTATTTCCTAAAATTTCCACAATAGACATATATAGTATCACTATTATAATCAAGAGAAAACAATTTGTTTCCATGAACTTTCACTAAAGTTAATGAACCAACTCACTAGAGGCCTCAAACAGCCGTATAATGTGAGACATCATCAAGGGTTGATTAAAATTTTAAATAACAGAAAGTACGGGGCTGCCTGAGGCAAAAGTGTGAAATGAATAACTTTCCTTGAGACATTCACCCCAGCAAACATCCTTTTCAGTTCACTAAATAGGATATACAGCTTAGACAGCATAAAAGAGACGAGGTAAAAAGGTAGTCTATATAAGTACATTTCTAAATAATGATGTGCATTCTACATGACACTGACATACCCTTTCTCTAGAGGTAGAGTTTAAGAACATGCATTTTTAGTTAACTCCCCAGTGATTCTTAAGCACACTAAAACCTGAGAACCACTACATAGGTGCTCAAGAAATGCTTGTTAGATTAAGCATGAAGTTTTAATAAAGCAAGCTGAATACTTCTGTCTACTTGCTGCCCTGTGAGTCTGTGAGTCTCTGTGAATCAGCACAATATATATATTTGAAGGAGTTTACAAGGATTTTCAAGGAGGAATAAGGGATCATGGAGCGACCCAGGGAAAGAAGGGAGATAGGACAATTTAGAAAAATCTTCATGTCTTAAATAAAATAGAAAACTAAAATACCTCTTTCTGATTATCTTCTTCCTCAGAATATGGAATCTGAAAATGCAGAAAGTGAAAATATGGAAACAAAAAATATGGAATTTGAAAATATGGAAATTGAAACAATTTCTTCAGTTTCAGCATTACAGGCTCTCTCTAAGCTACTTTATCCTGAAGAGGATGACTTTGAATCCGGACAGGTGGTTGTATACTTACAGCTGAATTAGTTCTGATCACACTAACTCGTGAAACTGTCTTTGAACAACTTGTTCCAACCTTGCTGTGGGAGCAGGGCTGTGTCATCTAATACATTCACAGGAGGTTGCAGGGCTCATTATGCATGAGAGTATAACCTCTAGTACATTTCTAGCAAACATAATTATATTTTTTCCAAGCTACCTGAACACTGAATAGGAAAATAGTTCTGTAACTATGGTAGCAATAGCCACATTTCAAAATGTTTGTCATTTATATTTGTGGCCAGAGAATGCTTGACAACCAATGCAAAGAGTGGTAGCTAAGATTTTTAAGCCTAGACAATATTTCTATAAAACAAATAAGTTTAATTATGCAGTATTAATTAAGCCTCCAAAACCCTTAATTTTTTTTATTTGTCTACACATGAAAGCAGAACAGAAAATATTTTGAGCCAAATAATGGGACAAACTAGCTTCAGCCTATTAAAATTGGCTTCCGGCTGCATGCTCAGATAGAGCTGTGGAATCTAGTTAGCCAAATAGCATTTGGGGTCAGGAAAGGGAACCTCGGGGAGTCTTGCAGTAGCAAGATGGGCTTCATTTTGGGTAGGAGAGTTGCATGAATTGACCTTTGACTTTTTCACACTCACTGCCAGTATGCTTAGAATACTCAAAATACTTCCGTGTAACCCCTTGCTCTCCATTCTCCATCTCCGTGGACATTAGCAAACTTTGACTATCAGACTGGCAATGTGAAGAAGGCACACAAAATTTGTTTGAAGGCAGAAATCTCCTAGTATAGCGGAATATATCAATTTGCTTTAAATTATTTTAATGTTCTTTGTTATCATGGTCAGTTTACCATGATTAAACCATCTCCCATGAACATATCAATTTTCTCCTCCCCATATTCTTTTTTTCCCATAGTGTGGAAAAACAAGTAGTATAATCTAAATAGGCAGCCAATTCAGTGGTTCAAGTTGACACTGGATTGAGCTTCTACCCTCCAGGAAGAAGTTAGGTGGAACAGGGCAAGTAAGACTTGCAGATGGAAATTAAATTTGTAGAGGAGGGGAACTAAATTGGCTTGGAGCCAGTTTACTTACTGGCTTTACTTCTTACTAAAAACCAAGAAGTTTTAGTCAGGGAAAATCCTTAGTAGAGGCCAAAGAAAGAAAAATCATCTCATTAGTAACAGCATTGAAGATATACAACAAATAAGACACAGAAGAAAAAGTTAAGAGCAATATACCAATAAGTTGGGAAGGCAAACTCATTTTTGCTACCTTAGCTGAAATAGAGTGGTACATCCTGGGAAAGGTAAGGTTGTGCCATATAGAAAAAGTATAGTCAGTGCTTGAGAAATAGTGATCTTGAATAAAGTGAGATGGAACTTTTAACTGGAACAGATTCAGAGATAAGAATTTATTCTGGTTACAAAGCCTGTTTCCTTTGGCATTTATGCATGGTGATGTTTATTTGTAACTAGAGGCGTTTTCAGGGGAAAGATGAGTGCCTATGAGAATAAAGAGACTAGAATCATTTTACCAAATTATACAATTTATAGAGGAAAATTGCTATAATAATGTACAATTCTGTATATCTGGGTTATAAGCAATATTTTAGATAATTGGTCATTCAGACACCACAGTACAGATATTATTAGAGGATATAGAATTGGAGTATCAGAACAGTGGGAGAATAATTAATGTTTCTAATGAACTATTAAATTTTCCAGGAGAGAAATGGCTCTTCATTTTTTAACATGCATTAATCTTGGGAACTGCAGAATGATTACAAGAGTGATGTGTTTTTGAAAATACACTTACTGTAAACAGCATTTAGAACTGTTGCATACACATTGGTTTATTTACACTATCCTCACCATGAATTGTTAAGAATATAGGAGATTGGGAAAGAATATGTTTATTATCTTTTAAACTCACAAGGGATTTTTAAGACCTTGGGAAATAAAGTTCACCACTTTGCACAGGGATGTTCTAACTCTCTTACATATTGCAGGGTGGCATAAATTACAATGATAAATTGCTCAGATAATTGGGTGTAGATTCATGGTAGAGGCTGAAATGATAATCTTATAGAAACAATTGCCAGATGGTTTTACTGTTTTTTATTATCCTGATCCATCTTTTCACATGAAAATTTTATTTTTAATTATTTTTATTATGTTAATCAACTTAAACTCCCCCTCTGTTCTGATATACTGATCCAATCATCAGTGTTCATAGAGGGCATACCAGTTTTTGTCAGGAATGTTCAAGTGTTTATTTCTATGGACTTTTATTTGCTATGGAAGGAAGCACTCAACAAAAGAGACGCTCATGTTCCAAAAAATCCTTTACCCTGATTGACTGTTAGTATTATTAGTATTCTGCCTGATTAATAACTTAAGAAAAGCACTGCAATTTTATATGACTTCAGTGATTTAAAAGAAAAAAATGTACAGAATATTATCTTGGGAGTTGCACATTAAAATGCCTGTAACACCTTAAGGGCTTCCCTGGTGGCTCAGTAGTAAAGAATCTGCCTGCAATGCAGGAGACACAAGAGATGTGGGTTCAATCCCTGGGTCAGGAAGATCCCCTGGAGGAGGAAATGGCAACCTACTCCAGTATTCTTGCCTGGAGAATCCCATGGACAGAGCCTGGCGGGCTACAGTCCATGGGGTCGCAAAAGAGTCAGACACAATTTAGCAACTAAACAACAACACCTTAACCACAGACATAGCACTTTTGAAGCAACTTTCTGGAAAAGAATAGTTACTGCCTAAGAAACTGTTGAAATGTTATAGATTAATTTATAACTAATAACCTACAGCTGTTGTAATAATTTAGCATAATAAAGACAGGTGAGATTTTCCACCAACTTTCAAGGACAGACCCTATTTCTCTTGTCCAAACAGGACATTTTAACTTTTGTACTTGTCTGAAATCTTGGGAGATAAGGGCAGGATCCTGGAAAGGGAGAGTTAGAGGCGCTGGTTGGCCAGGGCCAACTGATAAGACGTTTTCACTGCCAGCAAGGGAGTGAATTGGAGCTAGAGAATCTGACATCAGATTAGTAAAAAATTGGGATTTTCTTGAAATACTGAAGAACTCCTGAGAGGGACCAATGAAGTGGTTGCCAGTATATTGAAGGTGTAATGTGTGTTATGGCAAATAAATGGGGAAATAATGGAAACAGTGAGAGACGTTATGTTTTGGGGCTCCAAATCACTGCAGATGGTGACTGAAGCCATGAAATTAAAAGATGATTGCTCCTTGGAAGAAAAGCTATAACCAACCTAGACAGCATATTAAAAAGCAGAGACATTACTTTGCCAACAAAGATCCATCTAGTCAAAGCTATGGTTTTTCCAGTAGCCATGTATGGATGTGAGAGTTGGACTATAAAGAAAGCTGAGTGCCAAAAAATTGATGCTTTTGAACTGTGGTGTTGGAGAAGACTTTTGAGAGTCCCTTGGACTGCAAGAAGATCCAACCAGTCCATCCTAAAGGAAATCAGTCCTGAATATTCATTGGAAGGACTGATGCTGAAGCTGAAACTCCAATACTTTGGCCACTTGATGTGAAGAACTGACTCATTGGAAAAGACCCTGATGCTGGGAAAGATTGAAGGCGGGAGGAGAAGGGGATGACAGAGGATGAGATGGTTGGATGGCATCACCAACTGATGGACATGAGTTTGAATAAGCTCTGGGAGTTGGTGACAGACAGGGAAGCCTGGCGTGCTGCAGTCCATGGGGTCGCAAAGAGTCAGACACGACTGAGTGACTGAACTGAACTGAATGTGTGTTATACTTAGTTGAAAAAAGAAAACTATTCTGCTGGTGAGCCAGAGGCAGTCCTGTAAGCTGTGTGTTGGGGGGTATGTATGCTTGTGCAGAAGATGGCAAAGTAAATCTGAATTTGCATGAAGACTGAAGTGGTTCATCATGTGTTTGACACTGTTACTTTGGGGTTGCTGTTTAAATTCACTCATTTAGTGTCATGAGGTGGTGAGACGAGTATTTCATACCCACGGTGGAAAGAAGTAAAAGCTATTAAGACTTTTAAATGAGTTGTTTGATATCTAAATAGTTCGACTCTATTTAGTTGTTTGTTTTCATTTCTATAAAACTTACCCATCCCTTGGGGAATACATGTAAATCCATGGCTAATTCATTTCAATGTATGACAAAAACCACTACAATGTTGTAAAGTAAATAGCCTCCAACTAATAAAAATAAATGGAAAAAAAAAAAACTTACCCATCCTTCTGTTCCCCATCTAACTACGACCAGACAACTGCCAAAATCCAAAATCCATGTTCTTATACTAATGCTTGGTTATAATCTTCAAAGAGATGAATGTGGCTCATTCCCCTATCCCCAGAAATACATGATTCACTGGGTTGGAACTGGGGATTTAGTCTGATCAAAGATCAATTCTGCCTTACGGTCTGTTAAACCAAATGCTTTTTTAAAGGACAAGGAAAACACATTCAAAATAATACTTGACATCTGTCTCATAGTTGTGTAACAACAATGGATAATTAAACTGAGTAGCTCAATGAAATTGTACCTGGAAAACTTATCAAATTTAAAGTATTACTGGTCATATAAGTTATACAAGTAGTAATTATAGAACATTGGACTTTTTTCTTCTCCTCCAGTCAAATAGTTCATCAACAATGGGAGCCATGGGACCTGGAAATATTGGACCGCCAAAAAGAGAAGAGCTTAAAGGTAAGTTATACTATAAGAAGTATAGCATATAGATCAATATAATCAGTATACTCTCTTCTTTGGGAGCAAAATTATAGGGAGAGTAATGCTAACACTAGCACTTACCAAAGATGAACTCAAATAATTGTGGGGATGATGAACAGCTATTTACATATAACGATGCAGTTTTTACTCTATGTTGCAGGTAAGTTGTTTTTCTAGTAATTGAAGTTAATTTGCCTTGAGTTATTCACATTTTGGGGCATATTTCCTGACATGGAAAAACAAGAAAGTCTATGTGTTTAGAGAACATTTTTTGTTATTATTTAGGGTCTAGTTAATGGCAACCCACTCCAGTATTCTTGCCTGGAAAATCTCATGAACAGAGGAGCCTGGTGGGCTGCAGTCCATGGGATTGCAAAGAGTTGGGCATGACTGAGCAACTAACACTTACTTACCAAGATGCTTAGCCTCTTCACCTTCTATGCTGCTGTATTCTGGCAGTTTCACAGAATTCATTCATTAATTCATTAAATAAATATTCGTTGAGAGCCTATTATGTACCAAGTAGTATGGTCATCTCTGAGACTACAATGGAGATCAAAATAGAGTCATTGCCCCCTTTGAACTAATAGTCTTCTGGAAAACACAATAAAACAAATAACTACAAGATTTCATCTAATGTTAAAAAACATAAATTAAGGCCCTTGGGGTGAATTATAAAGTCATGGGTCCAATAAACTAGAATAAATATTTTTTGGATGTTTTACTTGTGTTTTGGCTTGTTCACTTTCACAGAGTTGAACATTTTACACAACTATAAAAATCTAGAAAGTTCTAATTCTATTGGTCGTGATCACAGTTACCAGAGGGTGGACTGGGAAAGGAAATGAAGTACTTAGGTAATTGTGAAAATTTTTGTCTGGAAAAATGTTTAAAATAATGACTAAAATGATGTCTGAGTGGACAATTTTAAAATTTCGGTAGTTATTATTCTACATACTCAAGAGTATATTTGCCTTATTCAAGAGATATTCACTTCATAGACTAGTTCAAATTTGGATGTATTTCTGTGCTGCCTATATTTCTTATAATGTTATGTCTAGTAATCCCGAAATTCTGAGAACAATAAGTCATACATAAAACTTTATATATAAAATTGTAATTATGCTTTACAAAGCCCATGTTAGATAGACACAGGTCATTTCAAAAGAACTGGCAGAATTGCAAACCTGACAATCAGGTACATTTCTGGGAATGCTTGAAAGACGCAAAATACTGTTCTGCACCTAATGTGGGTTGCCATTTGCTGCCCCAATAGTTGGAACAAATTCAAGCTAAGATTTTGCATGCTTATTTACTTTTAAACATTCGAATATGACATGTAGAAACCCAGGCACATGCTCAGTTTGACATAAAAGACAAGTAAGAGAGATTTTCTTTAGAGCTCATGTCTACATGAGGATAATACTGAATTAAAAATTATCATCGTCTCAACTGTTTTCAATTTCTTTCACTGATAGAATTTTTAAAGAATTATGTCAGGCTTGCATGGAGAAGGTATTGAAGGGCTTTTATATAATAAAACTTCAGTTCAGTCACTCAGTTGTGTCTGACTCTTTGTGACTCCATGGACTGCAGCATGCCAGGCTTCCCTGTCCATCACCAACTCTGGAGCTTGCTCAAACTCATGTCCATTGAGTTGGTGATGCCATCCAACCATCTCATCCTCTGTTGTCCCCTTCTCCTGCCTTCAATAATATAGCTTAGTACAAGATAAAATATTTCTACCCAAATCATCTTGGTTGCATGTTTGATTCATTCTTTGATGTAAAAATATTTTACGTATGATCCTATTTGTTTCTGAAAAACAGTGTAATATTTCTTTGCACATATGCTGTGCAATATATTCTATATATATATATATTTTATATATAATATATATTTTATATTCAATGTTATTTTATGTACAAAATATTTATATATCATATGTTTTATATGTGTATATACACATATATGTGTGTATATATATATTTGTAGATATAGATATGCACACATGTACAGAGAGAGACTAGGAAGATATATACCAAAATGCTATCATTGACTATCTATGACTGGTTGGATTGTAGATTATTTTATTTTCTTCTTTTTTGCTTATGTATCTTTTCCAAATTTTCTACATGTATTATTACAACTCTTCAATGTATTGGTTGTGTGTTAATTAAAAACTTTAAGTCAATTGTTACTAATTTAGCTTCCTTTGACCAAAAAACAAGCTAGCGATTACAAATAGAAAATGTTTCACTTCAGTGATCCCAAACTTAATGTAAAGAAAGACAGGAAGAATTTCAAGGGGTAAAAGGGGCAAGAGCTTCAGCTTTATCTCCCCTTTCTTCACAGTCATCCCTCAAACTAGTAGTGAAAATTGTGAGGAAATCTGGAATCCAGAGGAAGTTTCAGAAGGAGCAGAGCATCACGATACGTGGGATGTTAGAGACACACCAGAGTAAGTCAAATGAAGTCAGGAACATGTTTGGGAGTTTAAGTTAGAAGTGTCATCTAACAGTGTTCTATTTTTGATAAGATTCACAAAGTAATTTCTACCACTTAAAAGATAAAACTGTGGTGACACACAGAAAGCATGTGTAATTGATTATTTTTTTTCCTTCTAGAGCAGAAATGAATAATAAAACCTAATACCTTTCTTTCAGTTATTATCTAGCAAAAGATGAAAAATACAGTCACTTCCATTATAAATTTATATTTAGTATCATTTAGTTGTACAGTGTGTAAGTGCCAGTGGGTAAAACCAGCCCGTTAAATTACAAGCATTCACACAAACTAAATTGTTATGCCATGTTTTTGTGTCAAAGACCTGCTTTTAATTACTCAGTGTTCCATAATCTGAGTAAAATACTATGTTCTCCCACCAATTATCTGCTGTTACCTGGACTTATTTACTACTTATTTTAGTATGGTGTTTAGTATATTTTGCAGGCAGGATTAAAGGCTTGCTTTCTAGCCTTTTCAATAGGAATCATAAATATGAATTTTAGAATTATCACAAAAAGCCTTGCATACTAATAAATGAAATCACTCATTTTTTTAAGAATTAAAGTATGTTTACATACAACATTGGAATTAATGATTAAATACACTAAGCTTTAAATATATGTATTTTAAAAAAAAATCTTGGTTGAATATTTAGAATAGCTTGAAAAACAAAGGCAATACTTATTGAATTATAATGTACTTTAGAATTTATTGAAAACTTCCATGGTAAGTGATCTGAGAAATTTTCTAATTCCAACTGTAAAACTGTGCCCAATATTAAAAAAAAAAACTATGCTTCTATCTTCTACCTCAGTTCTGAAAATAGAAGCAGTGGGAGGCTGCAGATAATTAACTGGAAAAAAGTAGTCAACTTTCAAATAAACAATGTTTAAAAAAAAAAGTAAACCTCATAAATAGAGAAATCAAATGGGATTTTAAAACATTTCTGTTTGCATCTTAAATATCAAGGGAGTGAATCCCAGGTTATGTTTATACAGTGCCCACACATTCCTGTGAAAGGTAAGAATTAAATCATTCATTTGTCACATAGTTTCAGTTCAGTTCAGTTCAGTCACTCAGTTCTGTCTGACTCTTTGCGACCCCATGAACCGCAGCTCTCCAGGCCTCCCTGTCCATCACCAACTCCTGGAGTTTACTCAAACTCATGTCCATCGAGTTGGTGATGCCATCCAGCCATCTCATCCTCTGTCGTCCTCTTCTCCTCCTGCCCCCAGTCCCTCCCAGCATCAGGGTCTTTTCCAATGAGTCAACTCTTTGCATGAGGTGACCAAAATATTAGAGTTTCCGCTTCAGCATCAGTCCTTCCAATGAACACCCAGGACTGATCTCCTTTGGGATGGACTGGTTGGATTTCCTTGCAGTCCGAGGGACTCTCAAGAGTCTTCTCCAACACCACAGTTCAAAAGCATCAATTTTTTGGCACTCAGCTTTCTTCACAGTCCAGCTCTCACATCCATACATGACCACTGGAAAAACCATAGCCTTGACTAGACAGACCTTTGTTGGCAAAGTAATGTCTCTGCTTTTTAGTATGCTATCTAGGTTGGTCATAACTTTCCTTCCAAGGAGTAAGCATCTTTTAATTTCATGGCTGCAATCACCATCTGCAGTGATTTTGGAGCCCAAAAAAATAAAGTCTGACACTGTTTCCACTGTTTCCCCATCTATTTGCCATGAAGTGATGGGACCAGATGCCATGATCTTAGTTTTCTGAATGTTGAGCTTTAAGCCAACTTTTTCACTCTCCTCTTTCACTTTCATCAAGAGGCTTTTTAGTTCCTCTTCACTCTCTGCCATAAGGGTGGTGTCATCTGCATATCTGAGGTTATTGATATTTCTCCCAACAATCTTGATTCTAGCTTGTGCTTCTTCCAGCCCAGCGTTTCTCATGATGTACTCTGCATAGAAGTTAAACAAGCAGAGTGACAATATACAGCCTTGACGTACTCCTTTTCCTATTTGGAACCAGTCTGTTGCTCCATGTTCAGTTCTAACTGTTGCTTCCTGACCTGAATATAGGTTTCTCAAGAGGCAGGTCAGGTGGTCTGGTATTCCCATCTCTTTCAGAATTTTCCACAGTTTATTGTGATCCACACAGTCAAAGGCTTTGGCATAGTTAATAAAGCAGAAATAGATGTTTTTCTGGGAACTCTCTTGCTTTTTTGATGATCCAGCAGATGTTGACAATTTGATCTCTGGTTCCTCTGCCTTTTCTAAAACCAGCTTGAACATCTGAAGTTCATGGTTCATGTATTGCTGAAGCCTGGCTTGGAGAATTTTGAGCATTACTTTACTAGCATGTGAGATGAGTCATATAGTTTAGTGAATGTCAAACAGCCATCTATGACAAGCTCCAAATCTGAGTAAATTTTTGCTTTTCATCTTGATGTTTGATGTTCTGTCGAAAGAATATCCCTCAAAACTTCAAATGAACAAGAACTCCAGTCAGGATATGAAGAAAACTGCTTTACAAGATTTTTTAATCTTTATTTTCTATCTTATGCAAATACATTTCAAAATGTCCTAATTGATAAAGAACAAAATGGATAGAGAATTGGAACAGGCAGATCACAAAAGAAGAATCACAAGTTACCAAATAAAAATAGTAAGGAGCTGAGCTAAGTCACTGACCTTAGAGAGAAATATAAGGGTCTTTATCTGAGAGATATTTGAAGGAAGATTTGGCATTTGATTAGATATGATGAATAAGAGGAAAGCATCAAAGATGGTGCTGAGATTACTCGCTTGGGTGACTGAGTGAAGAGTGAAGCCATTAACTGCAATTGGGAATGTAGTGAAGTAGAAGCAGTGGGAGTTTGACTTTGGGTGTGTGGATTGTGAGGTGCCGTGGGACCTTCAGGCAAATATATATAGAAGGCAGTTGGAAAATTGCATCTGGAGATGAGGGGAAGGGCAACAGCTAGAGCAATCCATGTGGGAGTCCAGGGCATGTAGATCAATATCTTTCTGTTTTGTTTTAACCTGGCTTCACCTGTGTAAATACCTGGGAGCTGTTATAGTCTATTAAGAAAAAAAGTGTTCCATCTCAAAATGCTGTTTACTGTTAGTCCTGTTCCAGCTCAGAGAAATCGCTCTTTCATTCTTGGGTATTCTGGTTCACAAGTGATCAGAAGTTCAGTGTTGTCTTTTAGTTTTTCTATCCAGAGATTTGCCATTTCTTCATTAGAGTAGAATTAAAAAGACAAGATTATTTGTAAATGTTTACTTACTTCATTCCATCTAAAAAGATAGGGTTCATTTATGGCTGGGTTTCTGTAAACCACTGTATCCCTAGGGTCCCAAATTTGGGGCCTAGGAAAGATTTGTGGATTGTCTTGTGTGAGGTAAAATACCGGGAAAATCATTCCTTGAACTAAGGATTCTATAGATTCTAAACACTATAGTTGTAGCTATGCTGTCTACATGATCAGTATTTCTACTGTAGAATTTTTGAGGTGGAAAAGACAATAGAGATCATTTAGTTCAAACCTACCCCTTTCCATAAATTGTACAAATTCAGAAGCTGAGACCACATGAGTTTGGGATTTGACCAAGATCACACAGCTAATGACAGAAAGAGTACTAAACCTGGATTTTTCTCACTCTACTCTGTGGCTTAAATTTGGCAGAAGGTTTCTTTCTGTCCATGAAACCCTGGATTATGGGTCCACTATTCTTCTGAGCCATTGTTTTCCAGGAAAGAACCTTCTTTTTTTCTTCTACTTTTACTGTTTGTATAGCTCTGAAACAGTTAAGTTTTATTTTTAGACAATTAAGTATATACAACGTAAATCCTGCTTTACAGTTTTAGGTATTTTTGACTAAATTTCTGACTTCTATTTTCTTTAAGTTATGCTACATGCCTGAAAAATTGAAAGCGCTTTACTTATTTTGTCCTTTTATTTTTTGTAATAACATTTCCTCATAAGTTTCTAGTTTTCTGCTCTGTGACCGGATATTGCTCTTTCATTTGAGTCTCTATATCACTGGCTTTTTTTTCAGATATGAAATTGTATTCAAACAGCAGGTGGGAACAGAAGATATGTTCCTAGGATTGACCAGAAAGGATGCGTCAACTGCATGTTGCAAGGATCTGGTGGTAAGCCTCTCCCCTCTTCCCCATTTTCCATATGACCATTATAGTTAAAATGACTGTTATGCAAGGCTGTAAGCCCTTTAAAAATAGTGGTTGCTATGTTTGAGGCACTAAGAGAATAATAGAATAGACTGTTTGTTTAAAATTGGTAAACATGTACAAAATAAAATAAGTTTACACATGTGGATAAGATTTACAAATAAATAGAATCATATGATGTAACACACTATTTCTAGCCTAATAACACCACCCAATCTGCACTGAATTTTCTTTCATCCTAGTTCTGTCCTATCCATACCATCTGATTGGTTATTAATTTCTGATGAGTTGACAGTCAATCAGAATGAAATATTTCCTCCCCTGAATCTGGCTTATCTCTTTTATCTGTATCTTTTAATGACTCAGCTTACATTAGGAAATGTAAAAGGGGATTTTTTTCCCCTTAAACTTTGGATCTGAACTACCGATTTAACACTCTAAAAAGACATCCAATGAAACTGGAGCCCATTATACAGAGTGAAGTAAGCCAGAAAGATAAAGACCAATACAGTATACTAACGCATATATATGGAATTTAAAAAGATGGTAATGATAACCCTATATGCAGGACAGAAAAAGAGACACAGATGTATAGAACAGACTTTTGGACTCTGTGGGAGAAGGCGAGGGTGGGATGATCTGAGAGAATAGCATTGAAACATGTATATTATCAAGTGTGAAACAGATCGCTAGTCCAGGTTGGATGCATGAGACAAGTGCTCAGGGCTAGTGCACTGGGAAGACCAAGAGGGATGGGACGGGGAGGGAAGTGGGAGGGGGGATCAGGATGGGGAACACATGTAAATCCATGGCTGATTCATGTCAATGTATGGCAAAAACCATTACAATTAAAAAAAAAAAAAAGACATCCAAAATGTTGCTTGGCTCCCTTCTGAATGACGTACAGCATGTTGGAGAGCATCCTTTTGCCAAGCAAACAATGTTTGTTTCTGTGTAACAATAGCGATACCAGTGATATCAGTGAGACTACCTTACTGGATCTAACAAAGAGTGTGAAATGCAACTCACTTTGGCAATATACACTAGTAATTCTGGTGTTTGGTGCTGGGAGTTTATTTTTTGAGATTAGAGGCTGTGCATCTGTATTTTCCCATCCCTCTCTTAGAATACTCTATGACATAGAATACTGAGGTGCCCATAGGAGATGCTTAATATTTTTCCTTAAGCAACTGGTAAATGGATTCTCTTTTGCATAAATTTCAGGTTTTCTCTTATTAACAAAATCTAAAACATTCAATTGGATCAAATAACATAATGGGAATAGTATCTTTAAGGACCTCAGGAGATTTTTCAAACTCTAATGAGTTAGGTTTCAAGTGATCTTGAAGTAATTAGCCCCAGAGTTTTACCAGTAATATTCAAATTTCTCTCTCTTAAATGACTATAAGATTATGTTTTTGATGTTTGATATTGTGAATTACTGTAGACTCTAAAGAAATTTTAAGCCTTAAATAAATAAAACTGTTGTGAGCCTTTGCATTTCTCTCATGAAAATTACTACTAGCATTAATAATAAAGGTATTCTGAGTGAAGATTCTTGGAAACTAAATCACACCTCAGAATAGGAGTGTATAGTTTATCTGAAACAGGTATGTACAGAAAAAGACTTGATCTCCCCCTCTAATGATCTGATAATTGATTGGAGAAATAAAACTAGCATAAATTAACTCTTTATTATTAACAATTATGCTCTGTGTTGATGATTGTAATTTTATCAGGAGTTCAGAAGGTTTGGATAAGACATGAACACCTTTGAAGCCAGAGACAAATGAAATATTTGTTCATGCTATGGCACTTCACCACATGTATAGCATTCTTTTTATTCATACATTCAATCTTTAAATACTTACTGAATACTACTGCTTATTAGGCACTGTCCTTAAGTATTAGGGATACAAAGACAAATAATAAACAGTCAATTACCATCAGGAAATTTACAGTTAAGGGGATGGAAACCTAATAAATCACTGTAGTTCAGTGTGGTAAGTATATATTTAGAGGCATATACCAGGTATGTGGTGACAAAGTAGAGAGGGATCAACGCTGGGTGGATAGGATTTCTCCAGTGGACAACATTCCAAGAAGAGCATTCCAAACAGAAGTAAGAGCACATGGCAAGGTATCCAGGCATGCAATAGCATGGCCTATTTGGGTAAGCATTGAGTGTAAGCAAGAATAAAGAATAATTTGGACAGTGGTGTACTGGTAAGCTGTCTCTCAAAAAAGAAAAAAAAAACAACAACTTAGCTTGAATTTTATGATGACATCCATTGTTATTACTTAGCCCCACTGGGAAGGCTCCGACTGCAGAGGTTGATAACCTCATCTCAAATATTTCTTGCACAAATTTTAAGCTTAAGTATTTTAAGCTTAGTTTTAAGCTTTAAGTATTTCTGTTAATAATATGGTATTTTCTCAACTCTAAGACATCATCAAATTGTAGATAATGCCATTTGTTTAGTAACAAAGGAAAAATAGGTACACTACCACATTGAATACAAACATTGATTATGTGATTCATCCCAATAACAGAAACATAAAAATGTGAGGAAAATAGCACCTTAGAATTAGCTAAATATGATGTTTGGGGCCTGGATCTGATCTCTATGTAACAATCAGACACAGAGACTTTAAGAAGAAGGCCTATGCTAAAGCTGAGGAAGGTACTGGGTTGTCCAAAAAGTTCGTTCGTGTTTTCCATCACATCTTGCAGACAAACCTGAATGAACTTTTTTGCCAACCCAATAATAGGACCATAAACAACCTATTTAAATACAAGGACTGATTTGGGGTTTAAAAATTTATAAGAACCACCTTTCCTTTACCCTCTCCAGACTCCAAATAAGAAAGCAAGATTTATGAGTTCTAAATCAAAGAGTGAGTCCTAAACAAAAATCAGAGTTAGGAATATGTATGTTTTCAGCAAACCCTCTATCCTTTCCTTCTAACCCCAACCAGAGAGTTCCGTTATCCATATTATGCCTGCTGCTCCAATTCTGAGTTTGTAGCTACCAAGTTTCCCTTGCCTTAATCTATATTTAGGCATCTTATTTTTAAATAAAAATTATGTGTATTTAAAGCATATAATATGTTGATTTGATATACACAGACATAGTGAAATGATTCCTACAGTCAAGCTAATTAACATACTATCTCCTTGCCTACCATTTGTGTGTGTGTGTGTGTGTGTGTGTGTGGTGAGAGCACCTTAAGTCTACTCTCTTAGCAATTTCCCAGTATTCAGCACAGCATTATCAACTACTATTATCATGCTGTACATTAATTTTAAAGCTAGAACTAGGCCAGTGGTTTGCATGTTTGTTTTGTTTTGGGTTGCTAACCCTTTTCTTCAAGCAAAATTCTATGAGAAAGCCAAACATATAAAACAAATACTGCTGCCTTAGTTTAAAAGGTACTATCATCCATGACACAGCTCCTAGGAGAAAAATTTGGGCTCTTTGGAACACAGTTTGAAAGATGTTGATTTAGGATTTCCTCCTTATATTACAGGTGAGAAAATAAGGTCAAGCTTACAAGGTCTCTTATACTAACACAAGAGAGTCTAGAGGGCCTTTTCTCCTAGATGGCATGCATGTTTTTCTTTAATCCTCATGAGTAGAATCCTTTTATTTTATCTTAAATCATATTTTGTCTTTTATCTTCTATACTCTCCATTCCTCCCCACAAGACTTCTACTATAATGGATTTGATACATATCATTTAATACATATTTATCATTGTTTTCTGTAATTTTTAAAATTCGACACATACTTATTGAGCATTTACTGTAGGCCAGACACTTGACATACAGTGTTGAACAAAATAGATATAAGGTTCTCCTTCTCTCCAGGTGATTACTGTTAAGAGATCAAACAGTCCATAAGCAGCACAGATTTTCATAGGTCCATCCAATAAGGAAATAAGCCCCAAAGGATATAGTTTATGATTTACACAAATGGCATAAGCAGAATTAGCATGGTGTCAGATCCCCATGTCCTTTTGCCCCACAGGATGACAGTGAACTACAGGAGACAGATGACAGGTAACATGAATAGTGAGACACTCTTGCTGAAGAACCAACTCTAGACTGCAACTAAGCTGTTTTATGGCCTGCATCTATACCCAGGGAAAGGGAGGTGGAAAGTCCTTTGCTTTGTTGGAACCTCATGATAGCCTCCTGCAAGATAGGGTGCTTCCAACAAAGTAGAAAGACAGATAAGAAACAGCCTTGAAAAACCTCCTTACAAGACCGCGTGTCTTCTCACGCTCCAAGAGAATTACAGGATGTTCTGCCAAGACCTCCGGCAGACTGCAGCTGAGCCTTGCCTACATGGCCTCCGTGAATAGTGGAAGATTGCCAGAGTGCCATAGTGGAGCCATTTCCATACATTTACAGTCCATAAATAAAAGTTTTTATCCTGATTGTTTTCACTTAACGTGATATAATAACAACAAACAATTGATATAATGCTTACTATGTGCCAGGCATTTCCCTAAGAACTTTGCACATAGTTATTCATTAATCTCCACACCAAAACTCGATGAAATAAGTGCTATTATTCCTGTTTTACAAATACAGTTCCTGAAGCACAAGGAAGTTAAGTAACTTGCTTAAGGTCATGCATTTAGACTGGCAGAACTACAATTTGAACCTAGGCCCAGCTTGAATTTGATAGATGTGTATGCAAAGTGATCTGGGTACAAAAAAGAGGAAACTCAGGTAGACTTCACAATACAGGTAGCATCTGATGACATTTGAGGGACATAATGGTTTTCCAGGTTGGAAAAGCTGTCTAAGAAGTGTAAATAGGGTGAACAAAGGCGTAGTGCTGTGAAAGTATAATATACAATGTATTTTGAGAACTATTTGTAATGGTCTTCGAACCCCAGAATTCTTTGGCATGGAGTAATAAGACAGAATACCCAGCTAAGAGCTAGTTGTAAAAGTCTTTGAATATCATACCATTATGTTACAGACTGAATTTTGTCCCCCTCAATTTGTATCTTGAAACCCTAACTCCCAACGTGATGGTATTCAGAGATAGAACCTTTGGCAGGTAACTAGGTTTAGATGAGGTCACATGGGTAGTGCCGTCATGATGATATTAGTGCCCTTATATCAGAGACACCAGAGTGCTTTCTCTGCTTGCTTTCTATCCCTGCCATGTGAGCATAATGAAAAGGTAGCCATCTATAAGCCAGAAAGAGCTTTCACCAGAGGCCAATCATGCTGGCATGCCTGGCATATTCAGACTTCCAGTCTATAGAACTTTGTTATGGTAGCCTGAACAGACTCAGATGCCATGAAATTTGGACTTACTGTGGGGTTTAGAGTTCTTAGACATTTTAAAGTGGGTGAGTTAAATGAGTAGATGTATATTTCAGAGCAACTCTATTTTGGCAGATTATGGTGGAGATTATGGTAAGAGATGAGTGTGAGTTTGGGAGACTGGTGATAGGAAAACCAGATGATAGTCAATTGCAGTAGTTCAGGTAAGAGTAATAAGAGCCTGGATTATGGCTGTGGGGACAAAGAGGAAAAAATGGTTTCAGTAGACATTTTGGAGATACAGTTGACTCTTGAACAATGTGGAAATTTAGGGTGCCTGCACTCCATACAGTCAAAAATCTAATTCTGACTTTATAGTTGTCCCTCTACATCTGTGAATCTGCACCCATGGATTCAACCAACTGCAGATGTGTAGTCCTGTAGTATGTATTTATTTAAAATATATATATATACAGATAAGTGGACCCACACAGTTCAAACTCAATGTTGTTCAAGGATCAATTGTAGTATTTTTGAATTAATTAATTTATGGCTGTGCAGGACCTTTGTTGCCACGTGGGCTTTTTTTTTTTTAGTAGTTGCAGTGAGCAGGGGCTACTCCTCACTGCAGTGTGCAGGCTTCTCACTGAGGTGGCTTCTCTTGTAGCAGAGTGTCTCTGAGTGGGCAGGCTTCAGTAGTTGTGGCGTGTGGGCTTCGTTGCTCTGCAGCACGTGGGATCTTCCCAGACCAGGGATCGAACCTGTGTCTCCTGCACTGGCAGGCAGATTCTTTACCACTGAGCCACCAGGGAAGCTCTCAATTGTAGTATTGATAGTATTTAGAAAGTGGTCGAATGTGATGTGTAAGGGAGAAACAGGAGTCAGATTTCTAGCTTGGGTGACTGGGTGAATGGTGATGGCATTAATCAAGATATGGGAAGATAAAGTGGTTTATACCTGGGTAACAGACTTATGTTTTTTAATTCATATTTGCTCATCTGAATTTTCTACATTTTTTATGGCTACTCTGTATTGCTTCTGGAATGAGAGTAAACAGAAGGTGGTTTTGTTTGTTTTTTAGGGATCGGGTATGGAGTACAAAAGAAAGAAGACAGAGTTCTAGAACAAAAATATTAAGTTTGGGCTATACTGAGTTTGAAATACAAATATGTATGGAATTCAAAGATAGAGACTAGAGATGTTGATTTTCAGATTCGTGTTTGTTCTCTGTAGGGGTTAAAATATGCTACCACAGACTGCTGGCTTTGCGTCTGGCTTGGAATGAAGTAGAACTGTTTTTAAGTAGTAAGTGTGTGTGTTTGGAGAGGGGGAAGTATGGAGAGGGATACTAGAAAACTAACAGAAATGGGGCTAATTGAAGACAGAATAGATGACCCTTGGGGAGGCTCAACAATCAGAGACAAAGTTCAAACAGACATTGTAAATTCTCAGTCAATTTCCAGGCTAGGTATTGAAAACTGAGAGATGTTAGCTCAATGAAATTAGGTTGGAATTGTGGCATGGCTTTAAAGATACAAACAATGATGATGGAGAAGCCAGGAAACTGTTGTAGAAGCAAGGGGAGAAGAATGGGAGCCTGCCTACCCCTGACAAACAGGGATGACTGTGGTACCTGACCTCTTGGGTGCCAGCTGGGGAGTGTGAAAAAGGAATTTTAGGTATTAAAAATGTGTAAGGAGGCCTCCCCATAGGACTGTTGACGGTAGGAATGAGAATGGGTGCAGTGGAGAGGTAGGTCAGTGGATTTCCATCTTCACCCATGGGTGTTTAACAGCACACTGTCTCTAAAATCCAAAAATGAATGACTAGGTTTCTTGATTTTCTGCCAAATGGCCCATCATTTGTTCTAGGAGCAGGGACAAGCCAGCAGATGGCTTCATACATACTCTTTTTGAGCTGCAATGGATACATAATATTTTGGTGCTCCTGCTATAATGGATCTCTATTGATAAAGGAACATGCTGATGTGACTTTAAAAACAAGCCATTAAGCCTATTTTTATTTTTCATTGTCACCTCCTCACTGGGATATGAGCCTTACTCCATCTCTAAATCTAACTGGGAATGGAGAGTCAGGGATAGGATGGGAGTCGGTCACCATCTGGCAGACACAATCAGGAGTCACATGTTTATCACACGTATTCATCTCAGAAAGAGCTAGCAATCATTCTGAGCGAAGTGTCTGCACATCCTCTGAGAAGTCACTTATTTTTTAAATGGTATGCTTCTTAAATCCTGATTTCTCTCTTAAGGTTAAAACAGTCATTTTCATTTACTTCTTATAAATAAATAGATTTGGCTGCTTGATAATGGAATGGATTCTCTTTTCCATTTAAAATTCTGGAGAATGGACACCTTTTTTTCTAGGCTTCCTGATTATGCTAACTGTACTTGATTGGTTATATATCAGACTGTGTGGCAGGGAGAAAGATATTTGAGCTGTAATACAATTCCTCATTATCAGCTCCAGGCAGCACAGTAAACCTTCAATTAAATTTCTAACAGTTCTTACAGTAATATACATACATTATAGTTAATATCATAATATTTTTCCATAATGATGGTAGGGGGATGAATACCTCCTTAATAGCTAATCTAACTGTATAGACTTAATACATATCTGATGATGGAAATTATATATATTTAAAGTTTTAAATAATACCAATATTAGTAGAGTTGAAAATAGAAGTCCCCTATAAAACTTCCCAATGGTCCATTAGTTAAGACTCCTCACTCCCACTGCAGGGAATGCAAGTTTGATCCTTGGTTAGGGAAGATCCCACAGGCTGCAGTATGTAGTAAAAAAAAAAAAAAAGTTCCCTGTAATGAGAAAGCTACAGATAGATTGAGGGAGGGGGAGGGAGTTTGAGATGGGCTTAAGGTCATGGATTAAATAAGGGCGAAAGGTCCTATATATATTACTTGATAGCAAAATCAGTAATTTTACATTTTGATCATGTCATTTGGAGGAGGTTTCATCAAATATTTTAATTATATGGTCCAGAATTCTTGAACCAGAACTGGAAGAACATTCTGAATCCATGCAAGCAGATTCACAGATAAACCATAGAAAATATAAATATTTGAGGGATGGATAAAGGAAAGGAATGGAAACAGATATGCAGAGATGGGGAAAACCATAATAGTATCTAGTGCTGCAGAGAAGTAAAGCAGGATTAAGAAGTCTTTGGTGATTTTTGAAAGAGAGCAGCTTCAGAGGCATGATAGGGGTTAACACTGGGTTGCAGAAAGCTGAGAAGTGGATAGGAAATGAGAAAGAGAAGACAGTAAATATAGATTATTCTTTGAGACAGTTTACCAGTGAAAGGGAGGAGAGAGAGGAGATGGGTGGTGAAGAGAAGGCCTGGTTTAGGAATTTTTAAAAATACTTTTCAGTTAATGACAGGAATCCATTCACTTACTCATGTAATATTTATTGAGTGGCTACTGTGTGTCATTAGACTTAATGAACAAACCATAAAGAAGTAGTCATGGTACTGGCCCTTAGGGGACTTCTAGAGTTGGGTAGGGGCTTCTCAAGTGGCTCAGTAGTAAAGAATCTGCCTGCCAATGCAGGAGATGCAAGAGACTCAGGTTTGATCCCTGGGTGGGGAAGATCCTCTGGAGTAGGAAATGGCAACCCACTCCAGTGTTCTTGCCTGGAAAATTCCATGGACAGAGGAACCTGGAGGGCTACAGTCCATGGGGTTGCAAGGAGTCGGACATGACTGAGCATGCACACAGAAATGGGTAAAGGCATTTTTGGCTACAGGATGCTATTGACATTTAGTACTCAGGGGCCAGGGATTCTCTAAATCCTGCAATAAGAGGAACAATCCTAAAAAATGAAGAGTTGTCCTAGACAAAATTAGAAAAACAGAGGTTGAAGACATGAGAATGACCACTCAGCAATATTCTACCCAGTTGATTACTCCTTCCTTCTTTTTAATCTGTCTACTCACAAAACCTAATTCAAAACATGATACATTTATCTCTCTAGCTGATTTGATGTTACTCTTTTACAAACAATACTCAATTTGTAATTGTTTTATATTAAGACCCTGTAACTAAATGAAGTCTGTTTTATCAGAAAACATTTCCCTTTAATCTTAAAGAGTGCTTTTTTAAAATGAGGCACCAACAAGAACTACTTTCAGATGGTACAGAATTTCTTATTTCTTAAAGACTCTGTGGTTGACCACTTTTTCATTAGTTCCCTGTAGCAAGACACTTTCTATTTTATTCTCAACACTTTTTTTCTCTTTAATGACCTCACTCTTCTGGTTTTCCTCCAAAATCTCTGGACATTCCTCATCTCCTTTGCTTCCAGATCACTGGCTCTTCTTCTGCCTGAAGTTCTCTAGGTCTCTGAAAAAGACCTATGTATTATTTCTCTAATATCTTTCTATCTAGTTCCATGGTTTTAAATGCTGTTTATCTGTATAGTCTTAATCTCTTCAATGAGCTTCAGGTTCCTATAACCAACCTCTCACTTGACATCTCCCACTTGTTTAATAGGCGGTGCAAACCTAACATGTCCAAAACAGAACTCTTGTCTTCTCCAAGCCTATTTCCTATTGATCTTCCTCATCTCAAGAGAAGACAACATTCACCCAATTGCACAAGCTAAAAATTTAAACCATTCCTTATTTCTCTTTTCTTTATACCTCATGTGCAATTCATGAACAAGTCTTATCGGTTCTGCTTTCAAAATATATTCTAAATCCATCTAATTGTTATTACCACAACAACTACCATCATCTTTCAAACCACCATCACCTCTCAACTGGACCATTATGATTCTCTCTTGATTCACCTCCCTGTTCCCACTGTTGCTCCTTTGGAAACTTCCCACAGTGTCCAGAGAAATCCTTTTAAAAAGTATCACATCACTCCTTCACTCAGAACCCCTGATGGATTCTTATTGCACTTAGGACAAACTCCAATTCTTTATCTTAATCCTTGAGGTCTTATATGATCTGCCCCTGCATACTCTTCATTTTCATCTCATGCCACATTTTCTTCCTTGTTCATTATGTTCTAGTCACCCTGGCCTTCTTTCTGTTCCTTTAGTATGTCAAGTTATTTCCTGATTCTTGCTGTTCATTCCAGACGGAAGGCTCTTCCTTCAGTTCAGTTCAGTTGCTCAGTCGTGTCCCCATGGACTGCAGCATGCCAGGTCTCCCAGTCCATCACCAACTCCCGGAGTTTACTCAAACTTATGTCCATTGAGTCAGTGATGCCATCCAACCATCTATCTCATCCTCTGTCATCCCCTTCTCCTCCTGCCTTCAATCTTTCCCAGCATCAGGGTCTTTTCAAATGAGTCAGTTCTTCACATCTGATGGCCAAAGTATTGGAGTTTCAGCTTCAGCATCAGTCCTTCCAATGAATATTCAGGACTGATTTCCTTTAGGATGGACTGGTTGGATCTCCTTGCAGTCCAAGGGACTCTCAAGAGTTTTCTCCAACACCACAGTTCAAAAGCATCAATTCTTCGGTGCTCAGCTTTCTTTATAGTCCAACTCTCATATCCATACATGACTATTGGAAAAACCATAGCTTTGACTAGACAGAACTTTGTTGGCAAAGTGATGTTTCTGCTTTTTAATATGCTGTCTAGGTTTGTCATAGCTTTTCTTCCAAGGAGTAAGCGTCTTTTAATTTCATGGCTGCAGTCACCTAGATTTTGGAGCCCCCCAAAAGTAAACTCTGTCACTGTTTCCACATTTCCCTATATATTTGCCATGAAGTCATGGGACCAGATGCCATGATCTTAGTTTTCTGAATGTTGAGCTTTAAGCCAACTTTTTCACTTTCCTCTTTCACTTTCATCAAGAAGCTCTTTAGTTCTTCTTTGCTTTCTGCCATAAGGGTGGTGCCATCTGCATATCTGAGGTTATTGATATTTCTCCTGGCAGTCTTGATTCCAGCTTGTGGTTCATCCAGCCCAGTGTTTCTCATGATATACTCTGCATAGAAGTTAAATAAGCAGAGTGACAGTATACAGCCTTGACGTACTCCTTTCCCAATTTGGAACCAGTCCGTTGTTCCATGTCCAGTTCTAACTGTTACTTCTTGACCTGCATACAGATTTCTCAGGAGGCAGGTCAGGTGGTCTGGTATTCCCATCTCTTTAAGAATTTTCCACAGTTTGTTGTGATCCACACAGTCAAAGGCTTTGGCATAGTCAATAAAGCAGAAGTAGATATAGTTTTTCTGGAACTCTCTTGCTTTTTCAATGATCCAGTGGATGTTGGCAATTTGATCTCTGGTTCCTCTGCCTTTTCTAAATCCAGCTTGAACATCTGGAAGTTCATGGTTCATGTACTGTTGAAGCCTGGCTTGGAGAATTTTGAGCATTACTTTACTAGCATGTGAGATGAATGCAATTGTGTGGTAGTTTGAGCATTCTTTGGCATTGCCTTTCTTTGGGATTGGAATGAAAACTGACCTTTTCCAGTCCTGTGGCCACTGCTGAGTTTTCCAAATTTGCTGGCATATTGAGTGCAGCACTTTCACCTCATCATCTTTTACAATTTGAAATAGCTCAATGGGAATTCCATCACCTCCACTACCTTTGTTCAATTGTAAGGGATTTGATTTAGGTCATACCTGAATGGTCTAGTGGTTTTCCTTGCTTTATTCAATTTCAGTCTGAATTTGGCAATAAGGAGTTCATGATCTGAGCCACAGTCAACTCCCGGTCTTGTTTTTTTTTTTTTTTTTTGCTGACTGTATAGAGCTTCTCTATCTTTGGCTATAAAGAATATAATCAATCTGATTTTGGTATTGACCATCTGGTGATGTCCATGTGTAGAGTCTTCTCTTGTGTTGTTGGAAGAGGGTGTTTGCTATGACCAGTGTGTTCTCTTGGCAAAACTCTGTTAGCCTTTTCCTTGCTTCATTCTGTACTCCAAGGCCAAATTTGCCTGTTGCTCCAGGTATCTCTTGACTTCCTACTTTTGCATTCCAGTCCCCTATGATGAAAGGGACATCTTTTTTTTTTTTGGTGTTCTAGAAGGTCTTGTAGGTCTTCATAGAACCGTTCAACTTCAGCTTCTTCAGCATTACTGGCATTGGCTTGGATTACTGTGATATTGAACGGTTTGCCTTGGAAATGAACAGAGATCATTCTGTTATTTTTGAGATTGCATCCAAATACTGCATTTCAGACTCTTTTGTTGACTATGATGGCTACTCCATTTCTTCTAAGGGATTCTTGCCCACAGTAGTAGATGTAATGGTCATCTGAGTTAAATTCACCCATTCCAGTCCATTTTAGTTCACTGATTCCTAAATGTCAATGTTCACTCTTGCCATCTCCTGTTTGACCACTTCCAATTTGCCTTGATTCATGGACCTAACATTCCAGGTTCCTATGCAATATTGCTCTTTACAGCATCGGACTTTACTTCCATCACCAGTCACATCCACAACTGGGTGTTGTTTTTGCTTTGACTCCGTCTCTTCATTCTTTCTGGAGTTATTTCTCCACTCTTCTCCAGTAGCATATTGGGCACCTATCGACCTGGAGAGTTCATCTTTCAGTGTCTTATCTTTTTGCCTTTTCATACCATTCATGGGGTTCTCAAGGCAAGAATACTGAAGTGGTTTGCCATTCCCTTCTCCAGTGGACCGTTTTGTCAGAACTCTCCACCATGACCTGTCCGTCTTGGGTGGCCCTACATGGCATGGCTCATAGTTTCATTGAATTAGACAAGGCTGTGGTCCATGTGATCAGTTTGGTTAGTTTTCTGTGATTGTGGTTTTCAGTCTGTCTGCCCTCTGATGGAGAAGGATAAGAGGCTTATGGAAGCTTCCTGATGGGAGAGACTGACTGAGGGGGAAACTGGGTCTTGTTCTGATGGGCAGGGCCATGCTCAGTAAATCTTTAATCCAATTTTCTGTTGATGGGTGGAGCTGTGTTCCCTCCCTGTTATTTACCTGGGACCAAACTATGGTGGAGGTAATGAAGATAATGGCGACCTCCTTCAAAGGTCCCATGCACACACTGCTACACTCAGTGCCCCCAACCCTGCAGCAGGCCACTGCTGACCCACGCCTCTGCCAGAGACTCCTGGACACTCACAGGCAAGTCTGGGTCAGTCTCTTGTGGGGTCACTGCTCCTTTCTCCTGGGTCCTGGTGCACACAAGGTTCTGTTTGTGCCCTCCAAGAGTCTGTTTCCCCAGTCCTGTGTAGAGTTCTGGCAGCTCTATGGTGGGGTTAATGGCGACCTCCTCCAAGAGGGCTTATGCCATACCCAGGTCTGCTGCACCCAGCCCAAGTCTGCTGCACCCAGAGCCCCTGCCCCTGCAGCAGTCCACTGCTGACCCGTACCTCCACAGGAGACACTCAGACACAGTTCTGTCTCAGTCTCTGTGGGGTCTCTGGGTCCTGGTGCACACAAGGTTTGTTTGAGCCCTCTGAGCATCTCTGGCGGGTATGGGGTTTGATTCTAAATGTGATTTCACCCCTCCTACTGTCTTGCTGGGGCTTCTCTGCCCTTGGACGTGGGGTATCTCCTCATAGTCGCTCCAGTGCCACACAGCTGCTGCAGCTCCAGCACCACACAGCCACTTCCGCACAGCTCTTCCTTCAGATAATGATAATTTTACCTCCTAATTCTTTCCTGTTGAATTGCATGAGTTAGTACCTCCAGAACTATGTTACATAATAGTAGTAAATAATGGTTTTATTTCTTATTTCTCCCCTTTAGAATATTTCTGATGTTTCCTCATTCACCCTGTGTTGTGTGTTAAGAAACTGTTCATCTATTCTGATTGATCAAATGCCTTTTTAATGTTTATGGAGATCTAGGATATTTTTACTTTTGATCTATTGGTAAATTCCGTTTCTTAATATTGAAACATCTTTGTATAAAGTCATTTACTTAAAACATATTTATTGATTACCTATGATATTCCAGGTACTGTTCTAAGCATTGAGATCCCATAGTAATAAACAAAACACAAATATCACTGTATTCACAAAGCATACTTTCAGTGGGAGAGTTAAATGAACAAAATAAATGCATAAATTTTATTTTACATTGGAAGGTGATTAATGCTATGAAGGGGAAAAAGTAAGGGGAAGTGATAGGGTGTACTAAGGTAGCTATTGGCTTCAGTTTTAAATACTGTGATCAGGGAAGACCTTGCTGAGAAGGCAATTTGTGCAAAGACTTGAAGGCATCTCTCCCCATCAGGAAGTGTGAGGCTAGGATGCTGGAAAGTTTATCTAAGTGGATATTTAAATCACCAATGTTCAAGATACCAGTTAATGTTAGAAATATCAATAGAGAACAAAGAACTATTCTTAGAGAAATAGGTGTAGGAGATCTGACTCAGGAATTGGTAGATGGTGCCAACAAGGAGGGTAATTGGTGGTATAGTATGAAGACATGAGATTTATTTTTATAAAGATGGAAGGAAGCAGAGGCAGACCTAATGATATATGGGAATTGGGAGGGAAAAAAAAGACAGGCACAAATTGAGAAGACTATAAGGGAATCAGTGTCATCAAGGTAAACTAAGGTAAACCATCAGTTAAACTAAGAAAAATTGCAGAGAATATTCGGAGAGGCTTATGAGATAAGGGATGTTGTGCTATGTGTTCCAGAAGATCTAACGGAAGGGTTTCATGAGTTGGTAAGGGGTAGGAAATGGAAATAAAATAGAAGCTAGGAAGACCAGATGGTAATTATTAGGTGATAAGGAAAGACTTAGAACTATCTGAGGCTTCCTGCATTTATTGACAAATAGAGATAAAAAGTATAATGAATTTAGTTCCAACAGTCTCAAAACAGATAATGGCAGTGAGGCTGTGTTTGGGGATAAATATGGGCACCAATGGAAGTATGAAGGTCCTCTAGATGAGTGTTCTTACTCCAGAATGAGCTGGGCTTACTCTGGACTCCTGTGAGAGGAGAGTAATCATGCTCATGATCTTACAAAACAGATATGGCCATATGGTACTGGAATGTTATAGAAAATGTATCCATTACTTTTAAAAGATATCTGTTGGTTTCATATCTTAGTTTTTGAGAACATATACCTCCATATTTTTATTCTCCAGAGGTAAATATTTATACAATTTCAAAGTAGGGGGATCTATCACCTTTAATTTTTTTTTTCATTTTCCTATAGATTATCATTGCTCCTGAGAGTTTTTATAAAATACTACGGTTGCACTGGAAAAAATATCTCACATGTGTTTCCATAGGTAAACAATGGGATGTTAAATCACTGAAGCAATTCAAAATGAGACTTAACCAAATTTTTCTGTTAATCAAAATCTCCTAGTATTTTTGTGTTTCAAATGGAAACTCATATAGTCTTAACTTCTTTGTCGAGAATCAAATATACTGGAGGTGGTTGCTGTATTTCAATTTTTTCTGTATATATTAAGCTTCACCAAAATTTCAGTAGATCACATAGACTAGTCAAGTCACATATATAAAGTATGTATCACTTATTCTTCTGTTCTGGCATTCAGGAAGTGACAGTTCAGGATAAAGCCTAAAATGGTTGATTTCTAACAAACACTTGCTATTTGACTTCATCATTTTGATTTTCAAACAACTTAGAGTATGATCAAAGACACTTATAGAGGACCTGGAAAGTCTATATTAATCACTTACAGATTATAAGAATATACTGTCTTTAAGAACCATCTTGTCATATAAATCTAACATAAGAATAAGACAATAAAGAGGAAATTTAAAAATCAAAATGACAATCTCACATTAATGACCCCACTCCCAAAAGCTTTGGCATACTAAGCTAGCTTTGTTACAACACATAGGGGAGGATAAATGAATGACAGTGAAAACAATTGGTAAGCAATTTGACCTACATTTACCCATTTCCAGGAAAGCCTCAAAGTGAATTCCTAAAGAGACTGAAGAAGTAGTTTTGACTACTCACCTGAAGACAAGCTGAAAGTAGAAAGAAGAAATCTCACAAACTTTAAATTAGTGGACTCTTTTCCTGTTTTATTCACATGGCTGGAAGGCAGAAGTGTAAACTGAAGTTAGTATTGGGTACAGCGGTAGTCATGCTTTGAGATGACCCACAATGATTCTCACCTTCTGATATTCTTCCCTTTGTGTATTCCTCTCTCACATCGAATGGGGCTGACCTGTATAACCACTAGGATATTATAGAAATGAAAGTATACAACTTCTGAGGCTACATTTCTGAAAAAGGCATGCCTTCTGCCTCACACTTTTGGATCATTCACTCAGGGGAGAAGACAGCTGTTGTGTCATAAGGACAGTCAAGACCCTAAGTCCTATTGAGAAGTCCATGTGGTGAAGAACTGATGTTGAAGGAAGGGGAACCCCTTCAAGGGCCCAAGAATGGGCTCTTGTCTAACACTTGGAAATGAATTATCTGAGAGACACACATGCTGACAAAGCAAGAGACTATTGGGAAGGGGTGCCTGGGTGGAGAGTAGCAGGATAAGGCAACATAGAAGAACTTCTCTAGTTTCTGGGTTGTCTCTGGCCAATCATTCTGACTCAGGGTCCTTCCCAATGGTGCATATTGCTCAGCCAAGTGAGAAGGATTCTGGGAGGTTGGTAGGACATATGGACTGGCATCTCCTCTCTCCTTTTGACCTTTCCTGAATTCTTCCTGGTTGGTGGTAGCTTGTTAGTTCCACATTCCTTACCAGGACCTCCTGTTGTAAGATAACTCATACACATGGTTACTATGGTGCCTAGCCAGTGTAGGTTGTTTTGATCAGTGATTCCCTTAACACTGAGGTCTCTTGCCATCATATATGTGAGTGAGTCATCTTGGAGGCAGATTCTCTAGTCCCAATAAAGCTTCAGATATCTGCAGCTCAGCCAATAGCTTGAACACAAACTCATGATAGAACTACCTAAGATAGAACTACCCAACTAAGCCACTTCTGAATTCCTAACCTATGAAATATATATAAGATAATAAACGTTTATTGTTGTTTTTGAGTCATAAATTAAGGAGGGAGGAGGTATAATTGGTTTTGGTTATACAACAATAGATAACTAATAAACAGTAACTATTAGGTTGGTACAAAGGTAATTGCAGTTTTGCATTGTTGAAATTTGCCACTTGATGTTAAAATGCATTCTTAATAAATGTGATTATGTTGTACATCATTTCAATGTGCATTTATCACTTTATGCTTTTTTTTGCTAATTACTTTGCATGCATGCTAAGTCGCTTTGGTCGTGTCCAACTCCTTATGACCACATGGACTGCAGCTCACCAGGCTCCTCTGTCCATGGGGGTTCTCCAAGCAAGAATACTGGAGTGGGTTGCCATGCCCTTCTCGACCCAGGGAAATGACTTATTACTTGCTGTTTATTTTATATTTATTTTAGACTATGGAAATGATGTTAGACAAAAAGCAAATTCAAGCGATTTTCTTATTTGAGTTCAAAATGGGTTGTAAAGCAGCAGAGACAACTCGCAACATCAACAACACATTTGGCCCAGGAACTGCTAATGAATGTACAGTGCAGTGGTGGTTCAAGAAGTTTTGCAAAGGAGATGAGAGCCTTGAAGATGAGGAGCATAGTGGCCAGCCATCAGAAGTTGACAACAATCAGTTGAAAGGATCATTGAAGCTGATCCTCTTACAGCTACACAAGAAGTTGCCAAAGAACTCAACATCAACCATTCTATGGTCGTTCAGCATTTGAAGCAAATTGGAAAGGTGAAAAGCTTGATAAGTGGGTGTCTCATGAGCTGATTGCAAATTTTAAAAAAATCATTTTGTCATGTCGTCTTCTCTTATTCTTCGCAACAACAAACCATTTCTCAATCAGATTGTGGCGTGTGACAAAAAGTGAATTTTATATGACAACTGGCAATGACCAGCTCAGTGGTTGGACCAAGAAGCTCCAAAGCACTTCCCAAAGCCAAACTTGCACCAAAAAAAGGTCATGGTCACTGGTGGTCTGCTGCCAGTCTGATCCACTACAGCTTTCTGAATCCAGCAAAACCATTACATCTGAGAAGTATGCTCAGCAAATCAATGAGATGCACTGAAAACTGCAACACCTGCAGCTGGCATTGGTCAACAGAAAGGGCCCAATTCTTCACGACAATGCCTGACTGCATGTCACACAACCAGCACTTCAAAAGTTGAACGAATTGGGCTATGAAGTTTTGCCTCATCTGCCATATTCACCTGACCTCTTGCCAACTGACTACCACTTCTTCAAGCATCTTGACAACTTTTTGCAGGGAAAATGCTTCCACAACCAGCAGGATGTAGAAAATGTTTTCCAAGAGTTCATCAAATCCCTCGAAGCATGGATTTTATGCTACAGGGATAAACAAACTTATTTCTTGTTGGCAAAAGTGTGTTGATGGTCCCTATTTTGATTAATAAAGATGTGTTTGAACCTAGTTATAATGATTTAAATTCAGTTTGACAGATCACCAGCCCAGGTTGGATGCATGAGACAAGTGCTCGGGCCTGGTGCACTGGGAAGACCCAGAGGGATCGGGTAGAGAGGGAGGTGGGAGGGGGGATCGGGATGGGGAATACATGTAAATCCATGGCTGATTTCATGTCAATGTATGACAAAAACCACTACAATATTGCAAAGTAATTAGCCTCCAACTAATAAATGAAAAAAAAGGAAAATTTGCCAATGAAATTTTTATCAGTTTTCCTTAGTTACCTATTAAAATAATTTTTCTTTGAAATGAATTCAATTTGTATCCTATGTAAAGAGAGGAACATCAATTCCTTTGGTCAGTGAAATACTCTGTTTACTAATAATGGACACATTAGGTCTTGGGTACAGTCAGTTCTAAGTCAATAATAGCCATGTCTATTTTCCAGGTATTCATTAAAAGTATTTTTGAAGAAGTCTGATTCATGTTTCAGGAGGAGTCTTTCTGTTGACTCTTCATTGACTCTTCTACTTTATGAGATATTAATGTGTACCATTACACTTAATTTGTTCTTTCTTCTGTCTCTCCTCTGAAACCATTTTAGTACACAATTTTAATTTCCTCAAGAGGAAAAATTACTGAGTTGTTTCTGAATTACCCTTCACTAGACTTGCAAACAGTTTTAAGAACCACTTTGAAGTTTCTACCCAAAAGTTGTATCAAAATTTCATGTAAGTCATTTTTTTAAACTCAAATGTCATTTCAACCCTGGGGAAATAATCTTTTACCTTGAAAGATATAAACATTTCAAACTAAAGAAAAATTTTTGTATTTCTGAGTCCAAGTGAAATGAGTCATCTGGCAACTAAAGAACATCTCAACCCGACTATCCTATCTGAATGTTACTGTGGTAAAAATTGGTCTTTCTTGTCCAATAGACTGCTCATTTAATTTGAGGTAGAACTCTCATTAAAAGCATCCCTATTTTAGAAGATTTGAATTTTCAAAATATAAATTAGGAGGTAATTCTTTGTTTAATGAAAATATGAACCAAAGGATGCATTTAGATGGTAGGACCTCTAGAGTTCTATTTACAAATGTTTGTTTATATACAGATTTAATAAAGTAAAATATAACTCACAGACATGTATTTATTCACATACTTTATATGTGAAAACACTATTGCCTATTTTAAGCTTCTTGTAAGAAATTCTGATTTTTCCCACTATTTATTTGATATGTATTTCCTTCATAATGTATTGCTTTTATCCTTGCTATTCCAGCTCTGAACTCAACAGATGTTCAGTATTTCAAGTCTTCTAGCTCATATTAGTGAAGACTTCATAATTTAACTTAAACTTGTTTATGGAAACTATATGCCAAGAGAGATCAACTTCTATTGAAAAGAGAATGGATTAGAGTTAGAGATGAGACTTTGTATTGTGATAAAATACACATAATATACAATTTACCATTAGTGACATGTAGTGTGCTCACAATGTTGCACAACCATCACCACTATCTAATTCCAGAAAATTTTCATCAACCCCAAAGGAAATCCTTTTGTCACACCTCTTTTCTCCTTCCCTAGTCCCTCCAGTAACCACCAATCTGTTTTCATTCTCTATAGATTTGCCTATTCTGGATATTCCAGATAACTAGAATCCTACAATATGTGACTTTTTAGCTTAATGTTTTCAAGGATCATTCATGTAATAGTACTTCCTTCCATTTTATGGCTGAATAATACTCCACGGTAGGGATAGACCACATTTTGTTTATCCATTCATCAGTTGATGGACATTTGGGTTGTTTGTACCTTTTGGCTATTGTGAATAATGCTGCCATGAACAAAAACATGTGCATATTTTTGTTTGAGTGGTTGTTTTTAATGCTCTTGAATACACACACACACACACACACACTCAGGAGTTGAATTGCTGGGCCATGGGGTAATTGAGATGAGACAGTTTTGAGTGAAATCTTACTAAATCAATAAATAGTCCCTTTTTTGAGTAGTGGTCATATTGTTTCTCTTTTGTTATGTTAGCAAGTTTTCTGGACTCCTACCTTTCTCTAGGAAATGTGGCATGGGAGTTTATGCCTGAAGACTACAACGTAGCGTCACCAACCCACACCGAACAAGCATCACCAACCCACATGCAACATGAGAATTAACCATTTTTTATCCAAAGTACCCAGTGATATAAAGGAAGTGGAAGGTTCTCAGCTCTAGCAGGTGTGCTAGCATGCACCTTCAAGCAATGAAGGTACTGGCATGTAACCAAAGTGTTTCAATAATAACTTTGGAGGCAGATAATCTTAGTCAAATTACAGATGGTTGCCTTGGTTCACTCACTTTGTATCTTGGTTTCTCCATCCGTAAAATGAAGGTAATAAACACTGCTTCTCAAGATTGTTATAAGAGCAGAGTCTGGCACATAGTTGGCACTTAAATAAATTTTAGTTCTCATTCCCTCTTATTTTATTGGACTCTTCAAATTGTTCTTCAAGACAACAGTATTTTTCTTCCCATTTTTTTCTTTCAGGTGAAAATTAAACTGCCAAACACCAACCCTTCTGATATTAAAATCGACATTCAGGAGACGATCTTTGACCTCCGTACTCCTAATAAGTGAGTAAAACTTGGAGCTAGAATAATGAATGTCATAATGTTAATGAATCTTTAGTCAATATCCTTTATAAAAGTGTAAGGTGGAGAGGGAGGTGGGAGGGGGGACCGGGATGGGGAATACATGTAAATCCATGGCTAATTCATTTCAATGTATGACAAAAACCACTGCAATGATGTAAAGTAATTAGCCTCCAACTAATAAAAATAAATGAAAAAAAAAGTGTATGTAGTTATTTTGTATCACCCCCAAAGTCAGAAGAAAAGTGAAAAAGTCAGTTAATCATTCAGATGTTTGATCTGGTTAATATAAACATAAATGTATTTGTAAATACTTAGATTTTTTACCACTTTGCATGCATAGATTTGGAGTAGGTTGATACCACCAAAACATAGTCCCTGACATTCAGATGCAGTTTGCTTATCTGTGAGGAAAAATAGCTAGAGGTGAAAATCTCTTAAGTTGTAAGTCTTGTGTGTGATATTTTGGTACAGTGATGGCATGAAAGAAGCAATCTTTAAACATTTTGGATATTGTGGGGCTCTAAAGTTGTTTGATTATATTCATCTGAAAATCAATGAAAAGTCTTAAAACAAAAATCTAACAGCTAATTTATCACTGGATCCTCAAGTTGCATGAATACATTTTAAATTAATGCAGGTGATAATGGAATAATTCAATTAAACATTTGATATTTTCAAAAATAGTCTTGTGATTATACAAGTTCAAATCATGTTCCCCAAACACAATATATAAGGTAAAATTGTGATAAAATGTTTACCCGGAAACCTGGATAAACCAACCCTGTCTCTCAAAACTAACTATATAAGGAGGGAATTGATAGAACCTGGCATGTGCTAGATAAAATATCTGAATATCTCACTGCTTTGTTCACTTTTCAGCTGGATGTATAGCAGTTAGCACACTTGGTTGACTGCAGTGGTCCTTTCTCTGTTGACTCATAGACATTTCAAAATGGGTGTGGGGAGCAGTCAGCTGCTAGCATATTATCTTCCTTCTGTTATCAGTACCTATAGTTCTTCTTTGTTGATCATAGGGCTTTGGGAAAATAATAAAATTAGACCTCTGCTACAAAAGACTTCTATGTGTAAACACACCAATGTACACGTGTAGCTTAACCTTGATTTCTACAATAGAGGAATTTAACCACAAATTACCTACAGAGAAATACATAGCAAATATTTTCTCCTTACTTAATATAATTTAAAAATGTATTCACTCAAAAATTGTTTCATATTATGAAAATCACATTCCTTATTCTCACCATTGACATCAAGGAGTATAGTAGTTTCTTCATTACATGCTGTACGCGTATTTACTCTTTCCACACAACCTTTGCAAGGAAAGTTGGTTAAATGAACAGTCAATCTTCCATGATATTTGCGCACTTGTTAAAAGCACAGACATATCTACACACCATGAAGTTAATTTCCATTCCCATAGTGGTTCTCACTGTCTCCATCAATCTTTAGGCAACTGCTCTGGCTATGCTGTCATTCCAGATATCTTTCAAAGCCCACTAAAAGACTCACACAGAGATATTTTTCCATATAGAAATTGGGCCACAGTAGGTCACTTGGATCATACAGTACTTATATATTAAATGTTCAGCACATAAAAGTACTGTCTGTTAAGAAAAAGATCATTCATTAAGATAGAAGAGAGAAGATAGAATTAAAATTTTTATCACTTTTCCTGAAAACTCGAACATTCTTTGAAGCCCTGTTATTATCTGAACTTGTATTATTGGAAATGTGTCTTGCTTTGAGTTCGTCAATATTCACATCTACTTTCTTTAGTTTCTAACTTTGACACCCTGTAACACTATGCTTACTGGTTTCAAGAAGCATTACAGTGGACATTCTGCTCATGAACCTATAAGGGAAAACAAGTGGAATTATTTTAACTAAATTGACTAGATATCAGTCTATTGATAGTCAATTGCATTAAAATTATGAATAAAACCCAGATTTTTAGCATTATAGAATGAAAAGAAATGTTTGCTGAATCCTTCCTTTTAAAAAACTGGTTGTTTTGGCATATGGATTCCCAACAGGGTAGATAGAAAGGAGGAAAGATAGAGGAAATTGTATAATGTCTCAAAATCTCCTGACTTTATCTTCATATGGGGTTTCATTATTTTTTAAGATGGATTCTAAGAATTTCATCAATGAATTCCTTGAATGTGATAATAAAAACACATTCTAAAGATAAATATGAGTTAATTTCTGGTTGTGTGTTACTTTAGATTATCTCACCTTTGCTGTGCTCCTTTGATTTAGATTGAGTTGACTGATATTCAAAGACATAAACACCTAAAAAAAAGTTTTCTAAATGGAATAGTGAATTGCAGCTCAGTAGCTGTTTCTGCTTTCTTTGAAAATAGTTATGTCTCCAACAGGAAACCTTAAAAAAGCCATGTCTTTTTTAAGCCCAGATATGTAAATCAAATAATTCATAAAATACATAAAATAAAAAGTGCATTATGTGAATATGCACAGAACAAGGTTGTTGTATATTTAAATCTCTTGGCAAGAAACATCAACTTGAATTCTCTAATATAAATGTAAGCATGTAAGTCTCTAAACTTGAATTAACTGTATAGATAATTTTTTTGTTTTTACTTTCATATATTATTATTTGCATTTAAATAATTTCTAAGGAAAAGCAACACTTGGAGAGACATTTTTTTTACTTTTTATTTTATATTGGAGTATAGCCAATTAACAATGTTGTGATAGCTTCAGGTGGACAGCAAAGGGACTCAGCCATACATATACATGTATCCATTCTCCCCCAAACTCCTCTCCCATCCAGGCTACCACATAACATTGAGCAGAGTTCCCTGTGCTACATAGTAGGACCTTGTTGGTCATCCATTTAACACTGGATAAACATTTGATCAGTGACTAAACTTCAGTTTCTTAAAAAGCAAATATTTTTCAATGTAAAGGCAGAGAGATTGGGTTTAAATGTTCACTCATATTCTATAATAGTACTGATCTATATTAGTTATTCAAATATCATTTTGTAGTGACCTGTTTGCTTTTCATTCATTTATTCATTCACTCAACAAATAATACTTTCCTTCTTTTAAGAGCCTATATAAGTTTCTACTCTACACAGTTTCTACTCAAAATTTTCGTATGTGAAGCTATACTACTAAGGACTAGACAGAACTTTAGGGATGGATGGATCATTCCAATGGCCACTGTCTGTTTTTGAATTTATTTCTCTCTGGACAGAGAAGTGCACATTATCATTGGAACTTCTTCAGCTGATTTATAGTTGTCTTTTAGTGCAATGAAACTGTCACCACTGAGCTTTGCTTTCTTTTATAAGTGAATATATTATCATTTGTAGAATAAGGGATGAAGCAAATCTAACTCTAGTACAACCTATATTGTAAACAACTTTAAAAAGATGGACTCTCAGGAACTCCCTGGCTGTCCAGTGGTTAGAACTTGACACTTTCACTTCCAAGGGCCTGGTTTAATCCCTGGTCAGGGAACTAAGATCCTGCAAGCTTCATGGCACAGTCAAAAAAAAAAAAAAAAAGGTGGACTCTACATGGTTTTTCCACCTACTTTTTTTTAAAGATTCCAAATATTACAGGGTATATTAAAATACATTGCGATTTCATTACTTCAAATGGAGAGAATTGTTTCTCCTACCCCAAATATCTGGAATGGAACAAAAGTAACAGAAAACTTCTCCTTTAGATTCCAAAGCTGTGTGATAAATACTTTTAATGAGCCCAGTTTCCTGAATTTAGGTCTTTGCAAATGAATAATGAGATTGATTTTCGAGGATTTTGTTTTCAAATACTAGTTCTTTGTACAAGTATTCAATAAATACTCCCTAAAAATTACCCAAAGTACCATATTCCTTTACCGATTTGGATCTTATACCTTCTAAAAGAACTTTTCTGTCCACTTTCTATAGAGATCCTCAAGCCTTCTCTATTGAGAATGTGAAGTAACAAGTGCTTCATGTAATTAATTTTCTTCAGATACCAGCATGTGCTGACCCCATGCATAATTCAGATTCATACCATTATGACATATTTATGGATGTCTCATCCCAGCCATGCGTCTGAAGCATACAGCTATCCAACAACAGAGCCATAAACCACAAACTACCCTCAGCAGTCTCTCACAGGAAATTTCTGTCAATGTAAAGTAGAAAGAACCAGAGGCAAGCAAAAGAAAGCACTTTCATTGATTTGGTATTGAAATCACTGCAGGCCTGAGTTTCAATAACTACACCTGGAATAGAGACTCAGTTTAAAGTAGTGTTAGCAGAATTATTGTAGAACTATTCGAATTTCAGATTTCTGTCAGGCAGTCACATTTCTTCTACACATAAGGATGACTGGCAACAGATCTACCCAAACAACTTAAAGTTGCAGTGGTTCTATTTCTATGTGAATAAACATAGCCTGAGACTATGTTTATGTAATGCAAAATGAAGTCAATTTAGAAAAAAGCTTGCTTGCTTGTTAAGTCACTTCAGTCGTGTCTGACTCTTTGTGACTCTATGGACTGTAGCCTGCCAGGCTCCTCTGTCCATGGGATTCTCCAGGCAAGAATGCTGGAGTGGGTTACCATGCCCTCCTCCAGGGGATCTTCCCCAACCTGGTATCAAATCCAAGTCTCTTAGTCTCCTGCATTGAGAGGTGATCCAAACTGCTGCTTGGATTTTGAGGGCCAAAAAATATGGTATACTGTTTGTGTTAATTAGGCATATTTCTGATTCAGTATTCATACTGTCTAGTTTTTTGGTTCCTAACATTGTGATGGTATATATTGCTTCCCATTGCTTTTATTTAAAGTGGTATCTTCTTGATATCACTGATTCTAGGTTTTCATTTTGTTTTTCAGGAAGCTGCTTGTAACCCTTCCCCATCCTGTGGACTGCAGCAGTGCGAAAGCCTTCTATATCCTCGATACTGAGACTCTCGAAGTCACCATGACTATGAAACGAGAGTTGGATTTCATTAATTTCTTCTGAAACAGTATGGACAAGGATGAAAAGTGGCAAAAAACACTGATTAAAAAATAAATAACTGAAAAAATTAGTTAATGTTTTCTGTCTTTATTATTCTGACATTTTTTTGCTTTATCTGTTAGTTTTTTAAAATTTTTTACTTTTTATTTATTTTTTTTTCATTTATTTTTATTAGTTGGAGGCTAATTACTTTACAATATTGTAGTGGTTTCTGCCATACATTGACATGAATCAACCATGGATTTACATGTGTTCCCCATCCTGATCCCCCCTCTCACCTCCCTCCCCATCCCATCCCTTTGGGTCTTCCCAGTGCACCAGCCCTGAGCACTTGTCTCATGCATCCAACCTAGGCTGGCGATCTGTTTCACACTTGATAATATACATGTTTCAATGCTATTCTCTCAGATCATCCCACCCTCGCCTTCTCCCACAGAGTCCAAAAGTCTGTTCTATACATCTGTGTCTCTTTTTCTGTCCTGCATATAAGGTTATTGTTACCATCTTTTTAAATTCCATATATATGTGTTAGTATACTGTATTGGTATTTTTCTTTCTGGCTTACATCACTCTGTATAATGGGCTCCAGTTTCATCCACCTCACCAGAACCAACTCAATTGTATACTTTTTGATGGCTGAGTAATATTCCATAGTGTATATGTACCACAGCTTTCTTATCCATTCGTCTGCTGATGAGCATCTAGGTTGCTTCCATGTCCTAGCTATTATAAACAGTGCTGTGATGAACATTGGGGTACACGTGTCTCTTTCAGATCTGGTTTCCTTGGTGTGTATGCCCAGGAGTGGGATTACTGGGTCATATGGCAGTTCTATTTCCAGTTTTTTAAGGAATCTCCACACTGTTCTCCATAGTGGCTGTACTAGTTTGCATTCCCACCAACAGTGTAAGAGGGTTCCCTTTTCTCCACACCCTCTCCAGCATTTATTGCTTGTAGACTTTTGGATAGCAGCCATTCTGACTGGCATGAAATGGTACCTCATTGAGGTTTTGATTTGCATTTCTCTGATAATGAGTGATGTTGAGCATCTTTTCATGTGTTTGTTAGCCATCTGTATGTCTTCTTTGGAGAAATGTCTGTTTAGTTCTTTGGCCAATGTTTTGATTGGGTCATTTATTTTTCTGGAATTGAACTGCAGGAGTTGCTTGTATATTTTTGAGATTAATCCTTTGTTGCTTCATTTGCTATTATTTTCTCCCATTCTGAAGGCTGTCTTTTCACCTTACTTATAGTTTCCTTTGTTGTGCAAAAGCTTTTAAGTTTCATTAGGTCCCATTTGTTTATTTTTGCTTTTATTTCCAATATTCTGGGAGGTGGGTCATAGAGGATCTTGCTGTGATTTATGTCAGAGAGTGTTTTGCCTATGTTCTCCTCTAGGGGTTTTATAGTTTCTGGTCTTACATTTAGATCTTTAATCCATTTTGAGTTTATTTTTGTGTATGGTGTTAGAAAGTGTTCTAGTTTCATTCTTTTACAAGTGGTTGACCAGTTTTCCCAGCACCACTTGTTAAAGAGATTGTCTTTTCTCCATTGTATATTTTTGCCTCCTTTGTCAAAGATAAGGTGTCCATAGGTGCGTGGATTTATCTCTGGGCTTTCTATTTTGTTCCATTGATCTATATTTCTGTCTTTGTGCCAGTACCATACTGTCTTGATGACTGTAGCTTTGTAGTAGTGTCTGAAGTCAGGCAGGTTGATTCCTCCAGTTCCATTCTTCTTTCTCAAGACTGCTTTGGCTATTCGAGGTTTTTTGTATTTCCATACAAATTGTGAAATTATTTGTTCTAGTTCTGTGAAAAATACCGTTGGTAGCTTAATAGGGATTGCATTGAATCTATAGATTGCTTTGGGTAGTATAGCCATTTTGACAATTTTGAGTCTTCCAATCCATGAACACGGTATGTTTCTCCATCTATTTGTGTCCTCCTGATTTCTTTCATCAGTGTTTTATAGTTTTCTACATAGAGATCTTTTGTTTCTTTAGGTAGATATATTCCTTTTGTTGCAATGGTGAATGGTATTGTTTCCTTAATTTCTCTTTCTCTTTTCTCATTGTTAGTGCATAGGAATGCAAGGGATTTCTGTGTGTTAATTTTATATCCTGCAACTTTACTATATTCATTGATTAGCTCTAGTAATTTTCTGGTAGAGTCTTTAGGGTTTTCTATGTAGAGGATCATGTTGTTTGCAAAGTGAGAGTTTTACTTCTTTTCCTATCTGGATTCCTTTTATTTCTTTTTCTGCTCTGATTGCTGTGGCCAAAGCTTCCAAAACTATGTTGAATAGTAGTGGTGAGAGTGGGCACCCTTGTCTTGTTCCTGACTTTAGGGGAAATGCTTTCAATTTTTCACCATTGAGGATAATGTTTGCTGTGGGTTTGTCATATATAGCTTTTATTATGTTGAGGTATGTTCCTTCTATTCCTGCTTTCTGGAGAGTTTTTATCATAAATGGATGTTGAATTTTGTCAAAGGCTTTTTTTGCATCTATTGAGATAATCACATGGTTTTTGTCTTTCAATTTGTTAATGTGGTATATTATGTTGATTGATTTGTGGATAGTAAAGAATCCTTGCATTCCTGGGATTAAAGCCCACTTGGTCATGATGTATGATCTTTTTAATATGTTGTTGGATTCTGTTTGCTAGAATTTTGTTAAGGATTTTGCATCTATGTTCATCAGTGATACTGGCCTGTAGTTTTCTTTTTTTGTGGCATCTTTGTCTGGTTTTGGTATTAGGGTGATGGTGGCCTCATAGAATGAGTTTGGAAGTTTACCCTCCTCTGCAGTTTTCTGGAAGAGTTTGAGTAAGATAGGTACTAGCTCTTCTCTAAATTTTTGGTAGAATTCAGCTGTGAAGCCATCTGGTCCTGGGCTTTTGTTTGCTGAAAGATTTCTGATTACAGTTTTGATTTCCATGCTTGTGATGGGTCTGTTAAGATCTTTTATTTCTCCCTGGTTCAGTTTTGTAAAGTTTTACTCTTCTAAGAATTTGTCCATTTCTTCCACGTTGTCCATTTTATTGGCATAGAGCTGCTGGTAATAGTCTCTTATGATCCTTTGTATTTCAGTGTTGTCTGTTGTGATCTCTCCATTTTCATTTCTAATTTTGTTGATTTGGTTCTTCTCCCTTTGTTTCTTGGTGAGTCTGGCTAACGGTTTGTCAATTTTGTTTACCCTTTCAAAAAATCAGCTTTTAGCTTTGTTGATTTTTGCTATGATCTCTTTTGTTTCTTTTGTATTTATTTCTGCCCTAATTATTAAGATTTCTTTCCTTCTACTAACCTATTCTGGCATGTTTAAAAATGGGCTTATATTCAATTTTAGTGCTATTCTGATCATTTACAGTCATTTCTATTAATCTAGTAAGAAATACTGTTTTCTCATACTAATAAGCTATCCCATTTTTATAGTGATAGCTGGATGGATTTTACAGGTTAACCAATTAGATTGCTACATGTCAATTAAATAACTGAAGTATGACCTTGAAATTGTTTGTCCACTTACTTCAATAGTCTAGAGGCCTTAAGCCACTTGATTATAGCATGATACAATCAGCAACATAGGAATTGGTCATTATTATCATCAGAAAAGTTTAAGTGGTTTACTTTTTGATTTAATCAAAGGATTTCTAGTGTTCTCTGTTTAGGCTCTCACTATTGTTCAGGAATATACAAATAACAGGATTATAAATATACAAGGCTTCCCTTGTAGCTCAGTCGGTAAAGAATCTGCCTGCAGTGCAAGAGACCCAGGTTTGATCCCTGGGTTGGGAAGATCCCCTGGAGAAGGAAATGGCAACCCACTCCAGTATCCTTGCCTGGAAAATCTCATGGACAGAGGAGCCTGGTGGGCTGCAGTCCATGGGGTTGCAAAGAGTCGGGCACGATTGAGCGACTAATGCACACGACTAACACATAAATAGTTTGATGCACCATACTAACAACCTGTTTTACTTGAATAAGAAATACTCTTTAACACACAGTATTATTCGGCTTCCTCAGTGTTGTTCTCAGTGTTTGGATCTTATTTAGGTTAAAAATATTTTCCTTTTGTGCACTAATAATTATTAACAATACCTTTTTGAGTACTGTGTTTATATTTAGTAGTTGAATCCTTGACACTTGAATACAAAGAAAAGTGTGGCACATTTACAAATACTCTGCTCTCTCATTTCCTATATTTATTCATAATTGGACATACTTATTTTATGAATTATGTCAATGTACCTGCCTCTTCTGTACTAGATTGCATAAGTGTATTTTAGAATTATTTATGAATAAATCATATTTTAAAACTTGTGTGACTTGGTCTCACACATCATTGCAGAAATCTGGAGTTACCTGGGGGTAAGTTTTGAAAAGAGATAATGGAAAGATGTGAGCTATTATGGGACTAAATACTCAAGCAGATATTTTCTAAGCTTAATTATACAGACAACTACTAAGCATCTAGTTTGTGACTAGATCAAGTAGAAGGAAAAGACTGAGATTTTGGGAAAAGTGGTTGTGTTAAAACACTAAGTTCTTGCAGAGAATTTGACTTTGAAATTCCACCATGACTTTCTTCTGTGGAGGCAGGAGTTGAGGGTGGTATTAACGGAAAGGAAATTAGTGTCTGTGAATTTAAGTCCATGACGTTACAGAATCAAGAGTGTCCTACTTTGCTTTCATAAGATCTTTTTAAAAAGCTGTATTTTAAGAATTTAAGATTACACCCTAAACTTGAAACTCTGGAATAAGCCTAAGCAGTAACCAGTATTTTTCTTCTCTTGAGAGCAACAGTGAGTCAGTGGAAATTGTATCTTTTTTCTCCCTGTGTACTGGCCCTAATTACAAAGACCATTATTATTCAAACTGACAATGTGTGCAAGTTGTCCCTGGAAGAGAAGATAGAGCATATCCAGGTCAACTTGAATCAGGCTTTGGTTATGTGATACTGTATCAGTTTTATAATGAAACAGAGCTTCAAGACAATGAAACGTGATCCAGTAATTTATACCCATCCACGAATCATCCTACTTCACTGTCTTCCGCCTCAGAAGTAACAACTTCGTTATCATTGTTGTTTGTTTTTAAACTAATTCACAAGACTTTTCTCCTTTAAAGAGGAATCCTCCACCAAAGCAAATGTAGATAAAGAGAATACAAAAGGAAATTTATCTTCTTGGAATTTTTCAATGCCTCTCAGCCATGACCCAGAGAACTGGAAGTTAAAGCCAGGATTGTGGCATGTTATTAAGCTTCTCCTTCATGAACTTTACCTCCCTTTTTTATTTTATAATCTCTGGTCGACTTTGCACAGATTCATTCATTCATGCACTCATTAATTCATTCTTTCAACAGATATTTACTTAGTATTTATCACATGCTGGGCACTATGTTAGATGTTAGGCAGATAACTATGAGCAAACTAGATGTGGTCATTGTCCTCATGGAGCAAGTTGTTTAGCAAGGGAGACCCAACAATAACCAAGTAAACACATAAATACATGTTTTCAAGTTTATTATTAGAATGAAAGAAAAGAAAGGGTGCTTTTGAGAATATCAGAAAAACCAAACCTAGTCTGGGAAAGGAGAGCAGAAAAAGCTTCCCAAAGAATTTGAGACTCAACTGAAACTTGGAGAATACCTAGGATTTAACCATGCAAAGAGAATGTTGAGGGAAGGAAGGTAATAGGGATTCTAGATGCTGGGAGTAGCAAATGTGAAGACCCAGAATGGAAACAACCTGGAGCACAGAGTTCAATGAAATGAAAGTCAGTGCAGCTGGAGTAGAATGAACCTGGCAATGACTGGCAGTAAGGTTGGAAATGCAGGCTGGAGCAATGTCAAGTAAACTTTACAGGCTAAGGTTAGGAATTTGAATTTATTCTAAGTGTTTTGGAGAAGAGGATGTATTTGGAGGCAAGAATGGAAATGGGGAGACCACTTAGGAGACTATAGCCCAGGTAAGTTATTCTACACTTCATCCTAAGTAAAATTCATTCTTGATTTTTTTGTAATTAGAAAAAAACCTGCATGCTTACACAATCCAAGCAGGAAACTTTGACAATACAGAAAAGCTCTTCAAAAATAAAGCAAAAATTTCCCACCACGTGTTGGGACCAAGGTCTGGTGCAGAGAGCCCTTCATCCTGGGACAGGGGGCGCAGCCGGAAAGTTTTATTTTTCTTTTAGAAAAAGAAAAAAAGAAATAAAGGAAAAATAAAGCAAATATTAAAATCACCTGTAAGCAAACAAACCATAAATAACCACTCTTTTTTTTTTTTAAAATTTTTATTAGTTGGAGGCTAATTACTTTACATCATTACAGTAGTTTTTGTTATACATTGATATGAATTAGCCATGGATTTACATGTATTCCCCATCCCAGTCCCCCCTCCCACCTCCCTCTCCACCCAATCCCTCTGGGTTTTCCCAGTGCACCAGGCCCGAGCACTTGTCTCATGGGAGAAGGCGAGGGTGGGATGTTTCAAGAGAACAGCATTGAAACATGTATTTATCTAGGGTAAATAACCACTCTTAACCATTTTAATGCTTCTTTCAAACCGTTTTTTCTAATGCATAATATAAATGTTATTTTTCTGCAAATAGGAAGATAACACACAAACTGCTTTTATAACCTACTTTCTTTTCATTTCCAACTGCATTCTTTTTTATCATCTGTTTCTAGGAATTCCAGTTGTGTTGCATTGTTATAAAAGAGTGTGATACATGTACCACAGCTTCCTCATCCATTCGTCTGCTGATGGGCATCTGGGTTGCTTCCATGTCGGGCCTGGTGCACTGGGAAGACCCAGAGGGATCGGGTGGAGAGGGAGGTGGGAGGGGGGACTGGGATGGGGAATACATGTAAATCCATGGCTAATTCATATCAATGTATAACAAAAACTACTGTAATGATGTAAAGTAATTAGCCTCCAACTAATAAAAATTAAAAAAAAAAAAAAAAAAAAAAAAAAAGAAAACATATATGGAATTTAGAAAGATGGTAACGATAACCCTATATGCAAAACAGAAAAAGAGACTCAGATGTATAGATCAGACTTGTGGACTCTGGGAGAAGGCGAGGGTGGGATGTTTCAAGAGAACAGCATCGAAACATGTATATTATCTAGGGTGAAACAGATCACCAGCCCAGGTTGGGTGCATGAGACAAGTGCTCGGGCCTGGTGCACTGGGAAGACCCAGAGGGATCGGGTGGAGAGGGAGGTGGGAGGAGGGACCGGGATGGGGAATATATGTAAATCCATGGCTAATTCATTTCAATGTATGACAAAAACTACTGCAATGATGTAAAGTAATTAGCCTCCAACTAATAAAAATAAATGGAAAAAAAAGAGTGTGATAAAAAAATAAAAATAAAAGAGTATGATAAATGAACCATGTGTATTTTTAAAGAATGAATATTAAATAATGAATATTCTATAATTATTGGGTACAGAATTCTATACATGTATATAAATTCACAGTTTCTTAATATTTTAATTTTATTGAAGTTTAGTTTATTTATAATGTTGTGTTTCAACTTAAGTATTTTAAAACAGTGTTGTTCCAATCTTATACATTCTTGTTAATTTTTGGCCTGCTTTCTGTATCAACATGAAGATGTATATTAAAATTTACCAGTGATGATAGATTTGGTCGTATCTCCTTGTAATTCTGTAAATTTTTGCTTTATATATCTTAAGACAATATATTTAGGTGCAGACAGACTTAAATTTGTTCTATCTTCCTGTGGATTATTCATCAATATTCTGTGACACTGTATCTCTAATAATATTTTTTGCTTTAAATATTTTTTGATTAACATTAACCTATCTACATCAACTTTTTACTATTTTCCTGGCATATCTTTTCCCATCACCTTCCTTGCCTGTATGTTTTAGGTATGATGTTTATAAACAGAATTTATATAAATTTTGGATTTGGGGATGGGGGTTGAGTCTGTGCTGTGTAGCATGCAGGATCTTAGTTCCCCAGCCAGGGATCAAACCTGGGCCCTTTGCATTGGAAGCACCAAGTCTTAACCACTGGACAACAAGGGAAGTCCCAAATTTTGGACTTTTACAATTTTTAATAATTATTTAAATCCCCCACATTTTAGTATTTCTCATATTTTATACGATTTTCTTCATTTTTAATAATTTCATTTATTTATTTTTGGCTGTGTTGGGTCATCTTTGTGGTGCAGGCTTTTCTCTAGTGGTGATGGGAGGGGGGTTGCTACTCTCTAGTTGTGGTGTGCGGGCTTCTCACTGCAGTGGTTTCTCTTGTTGCGGAGCACAGGCTCTAGGGCACACAGGCTTCAGTAGTTGCGGCTCCTGGGTTCTAGAGCACAGGCTCAATAGTTGTGGCGCATGGGCTTAGTTGCTCCATGGCATGTGGGATCTTCCCAGACCAGGGATTGAACCTGTGTCTCCTGCATTGGCAGGCAGTTTCTTTACCACTGAGCCACCAGGGAAGCCCTTGGATTTTTAAATGCAACAAAGATTCTGTCTTTAAAGTCACATGTTTTAGTCCAGTTACATTTATTTTGATTAATGATACACTTGATTTATTAATGATTTATTTATATCATCTTATCATGGGATTTCTGTCTTATTCTGCTTTTTTCTATGCTTTTTTTCTCCTTTCTTGCTTTTTTTCTATTAGTTTTCAAAATCTTTTTTTCCTTTTACTGATTTGAAAGTTATATATACATTTTTTAAAACTTCAAATGTTTAAAGTTTCTCAGTAGTTCTACCTACCTTTAATGTTCCTTTACCTGCTGGGTATTTCTCTGCCTTTTCTCTACCCACCTTTAAGAAAATTTAAGGACATAGAAAGTTTTAACTAAAGCGTACCTCTCCAATTTTGTTTTCATACCCCAAATTATCCATCATCCTCATTATTTTTTTTTTACAGCCAATGCTTACTTAGATCTACCCACATGTCTACCAACGCTTTGCTCACCATTCCTTTATCCACATCAGCACTTCCTTTCTGAATTGCATACTTTTAAGTATTTCTTTCAGCAACAGTTTATGAGTTCTTGATTCTCTCAGTTCATTTCTGGAAATGTTTTCATTGCCCTCACTCTTGAACAATAATAATTTAGCTGGGCTTAGAAATCTAGGTTGACAGTTATTTTCCTTCAGAATTTTGAAGATACTGTTTACCTGTGTTCTGGCCTAAATTTTGTAATTTAAAAGTCTGCTGTCAATCTCATTGTTCCTTTGAAGATAATCTGTCTTTCCTCTCTGGTAGTTTTAAGATTTTTCTCTTTCTTTTGGGTGTTTTTCAGTTTGATTATAATGTGTCTGAATACATATTTAATTGTATTTATTTTGTTCAACACTTGTTTTTAAATCTTTCATCTGTCCTGGAAAATCCCCAGCCATTATGTACTAGAATATTTCCTTTCTCCCATTCTATTTTCCTTCTGGAACTCTTCTTAGGCTGGACCTTTCATTCTATATTCAGTCACATTTTCCATCTCTATTTTTCCTTAATATTGGGTAATGTTCTCAAATCTATTATCCCCCAGCTCAGTGATTCTCAGGATTCTAATCTTGCTGGTGATTGTGTCCACTGACCCCCACTCATGGTAGATCATTTATTCTTGTGGGTTTTGCATATCTTCCTTAATTGAGCTTTAAAAAATTTCTTAGTCTGTGTTCAGGGAGCAGCCCTTCAAGGTGGTTTTACCTTTTCTTTTTCTGAGAGCCTCAGTATAGTTTTCCTGGTCATGCAGGTAGTTTAAATTAAAACCCAAAGCTCACATGAGTTTCAGGCCTTGTTTTAAATTCTCAGAAGAAATTTTTTCTTCCATCTTTGACTTACCAGCTGATAAACTTACTGGTTTACCTATGCCAAAGATGTAGATTTTGTTTCTACTCCATCCTTTTATAGAGTACAGCCCTTCCAGGGGATCTTTAGGTTGGGTCCAAGATCTTGGGTCCAAGACCTCATCTCCTGTCCCCGTGGTTCTTTTCTTTTCTTTTCTTTTTTTGGCTGTGCTGGGTCTGTGCATGGGCTTTCTCTAATTGCAGCGAGCAGGGGCTACTCTTAGTTCTCTTAGTTGCAGTGCAAGGACTTCTTATTGTGGTGGCTTCTCTTGTTGCTGAGCAAAGGCACTAGACATGTGGGCTTTACTAATTGAGGCTCATGGGCTGAGTTGCCCCATGGCATGTTGGATCTTCTCAGACCAAGGATTGAAGCCACACCCCCTTCTTTGGCAAGTGGTCTCTTAACCACTGGACCACCAGGGAAGTCCCTTTTGGTTCCTAAAAGCTGATGCTTCCTTCCCAGGGTAACCTCAGCTCTCACTCACAAGATTATAACTCTGATTTTCCATTTCCTCTTCATTTCTGGCACCTAGGAGTTTTCCTTTATTTCTTGTGAAGTTAGTTATGCAATTTAAAAAATGTTTGTGTATTTTATCTTACACTCACAGAGGTTATTTTGTTGGGCTCCAAAATCACTACAGATGGTGACTGCAGCCTTGAAATTAAAAGACACTTGTTCTTTGGAAGAAAAGCTATGACAATCTAGACAGCATATTAAAAAGAAGAGACATCACTTTGCCAACAAAGGTCCATCTAGTCAAAGCTATGGTTTTTCCAGTAGTCATGATATGGATGTGAGAGTTGGACTATAAAGAAAGCTGAGTGCTGAAGAATTGATGATTTTGAACTGTGGTGTTGGAGAAGACTCTTGAGAGTCCCTTGGACTGCAAGGAGATCCAACCAGTCCATCCTAAAGGAAATCAGTCTTGAATGTTCATTGGAAGGACTGATGCTGAAGCTGAAACTCCAATACTTTGGCCACCTGATGAAGAACTGACTCACTGGAAAAGACCTTGATGCTGGGAAAGATTGAAGGCAGGAGGAGAAGGGGACGACAGAGGATGAGATGGTTGGATGGCATCACCGACTCGATGGACATGAGTTTGAGCAAGCTTCGGGAGTTGGTGATGGACAGGGAAGTCTGGCGTGCTGCAGTCCATGGGGTCGCAAAGAGTCAGATGTGACTGAGCAACTGAACTGAACTGAACACAGAGGTTTGTATCAAAAGGGTTTTCAGTTAATTTAATCGGTCATGTTGCCAAAAATGGCCAATCAGCTTTCTTAATTTAGCAAAATATCTTTAATATCTTCCCATGCTAATATTCTTCAACACAATTGTTGTAGATTGAATTTCCCAGAAATCAAACTCCAACTCAGCAACAGTATATTAGTGAGTGCTCTTGGGATCAAACCTGTGGGAGAAAGGAAAGGAAAAAAGATTGGACAAAGAGAGAAGTTGGGCTGCAATGCAGTCACAAGGCCTTAGCACATCACATAGTGAGCTCTGAATCTGGAATAATCTAGAATTGTCCCCAGTTGGAGCAAGGAGGCTGAAGCTTTATACTCCATCATTGACTGGTCATTGAATGCAAGCGGCTCCTTGGAAGAGAGTGTAACCTTGAGGTAAGTCACTCTCTTCGGCTGAGTTCCCAGAAAAAGCTGACAGCTGAGGACAGTATGCCAGCAGCTCTGCTAGCTGCTGGAGGAGTAAGGCCTTCTGTCTTACAGCAGGATCTGTGTGCACATAATAGTGTCCATGACAATGATTTTAAATGGTTTCAGAGCATCCCATCACATGTATGTAACACAATTTACTGATTCTACATAACCAATAATAATGGACTAGCTATTGCTAATTTTTCTATATCAATAATACTGATAAGAACATTATTGTACTTTCTCTTTGTCCACTGTTTCCTTAGGTTAAATTCTTAGACGTGAAATCATTAGATACACACATTTAAAAATTTTTTTTTTCTTTAGCCAGTTTGCCTATCAAAATGCTTATACTAGCGTGTATTTCCCCCAAAAAATGTATGAGTACCCATTTCCCTACATTCTAAGAAATCCTGAAAATCATCATGCCTTTTCATCATCTCCAATTTAATAAGAAAAAAAAATAGCATCATGTCATTTTCACAAATGACCTTCTTTGACACTGTTTTGTGTTTTTTTCCACCTATAGCTAGTGATGCCTGTGGCACTCACTTGGGCCTGTACTACCTGTGAGGAGGCCCCATAGACAGTTACCCGCGCGTACGTGCATGTGTTGTCATTTCAGTCATGTCTGATTGTTTGTGACTCCATGGACTGTAGCCCACTAGGCTCCTCTGTCCATGGGATTCTCCAGGCAAGAATACTGGAGTGGGTTGCCATGCCCTCCTCCAGGGGAGCTTCCTGATCTGGAGATAGAACCTGTGTCTCCCGCATTTCCTGTATTGTAGGTGGATTCTTTACCCCTGAGCCACCAGGAAAGCCCCAGAGAATTCCCCAACTGGAACCAAAGTTGTGGCATGACTGACCCTTTTGGTTGTTATTATAATTGCAAGACACACTTCTGCCACAACTATCGGGGAACTTTGAAAAAACAAGGTATGTTACTTAGGTTCTAGACAAGGTTACAAGGTTCTGGACAGTACACAGCATGTCCAAGGGCCACAGAGAGAAGTCATGGGTAAAAAGAGTGTGTGTGGAACTGGGATTCTGCCTTTGATGGGTTAAAGGATGAAGTACCCAAGGTTCCCCTTGATTCACCCTTCACTGGTAAACATGAGAGCAAGAATTAAAGCACAGTAAATGAAATGTAAGCGATCAGTTATCTAGGTCACTCAGGGCTTTCTAAATTGAGAACTTCATAGGTGGGGTGGCCTGGCTCTTTATCTACTTGTGGAGCTGTCACTATGTTTATTGAAGATGGACATCTTTGAAATGGATGACACAGCGATTGAAAGCTTAACATCAAGCACATATTACAATAAAAAATGCTTATTGTTGGGCATTTACACTACAGACATACTAGTGAGGTTGAACAGTGTTTCATAACATTTATTGGCTGTTTATGTTCTTCCTTTTGAGTACTGTTTTTTTCCAATCATTTTACTATTAGACTATTTAACTTTTTCTTATTGATTTGTAAAATTTCTTATATTTTAAAAACATCAAGAGATTTCCCTGGTGGTGGCTCAGCTGGTAAAGAATCAGCCTGCAATGTAGGAGACCTGGGTTCCATCCCTGGGTTGGGAGGATCCCCTGGAGAAGGGAAAAGCTACCCATTCCAGTATTCTGGCCTGGAGAACTCCATGACTGTATAGTCCATGGGGTTGCAAAGAGTCGGACACTACTGAACGACTTTCTCACACTCCCTGGTGGTCCAATAGCTAAGACTCCACACTCCCAATGCAGGGGGCCCAGGTTTGATCCCTGATTGGGGGACTAAGATCCCGAATGCTGCAACTAAGACCCACCACAGCCAAATTTGGTTATTTTACAAAGTGCGTGCATGCTCAGTCACTCAGTCATGTCTGACTCTTTGAGACTGCATGGACTGTAGCCTGCCAGGCTCCTCTGTCCATGGGATTTTCCAGGCAAGAATACTGGAGTGGGTTGCCATTTCCTATTCCAGGGGATCTTCCCAACCCAGGGATCAAACCTGCATCTCTTGCATCTCCTGCATTGGCAGGTGGATTCTTTACCACTGTATCACCTATTTCCCCCAGAATATTCTTTATCTTTTAATTTTTAGTATTTTAGTAGAAAGTTTTTATTGTTATGTAGTGTTTTTGTAAAAAGATTATCCATTTTATTTTTGGTGATTTTAAGGTTTCATCTTCTACTTTTAAACTATATCCATCTGAAGTTTATTTTAGAACAATTACATTTCAGCCTCCTAATACTTGATTTGAGCATTATAAAATACATTTAAAACATTCACTGTCACACTCTGGCTTCTCCCATTTAATTTTATCATGAAATCATCCATAAATTATGCTGTTAGAAGAACAGTTGATGATTTGTAATATATTACAGTAACAGAATTTGAGTGCAATGCACTTTTAGTCAACTCTTCTGACAAGATAATTTTTCAATGTTTCTATTTGACTTTAAAATGCATTCACATATGTATGAATGGGTATTACACTGAATTTACACTAGTACAAATTTAAGAAGCCTCATTATAAACACTCAACTAGAGAGGTGCTGAAAAGCAACCTTTTCTCCTCATCCTGACTATGTATTGTTTTGTTTGTTTCATCCTGCATGTTGAAAAGGACCTATCACCTTTCAACCTAAGCAGGGTTTTAATCTAAATATACTGCCTGAATATTTCCACATTCAGGAATGGTACAGGGGTGGAGGTAATTGAACAGATAGGTAGTAAGGGCAAAGGTAATTTTTTTGTTTACAACCTTATGAATAACTGAGAGGATACAGAGAAAGGCAAGGTCAAGGTTAACATGGAATCATTACGCAAATAAGAAAAAGCTATCCTGCCTCATGCATTGACAAAAAAGCCCCCCAAAAGCATCCTCCCCAAAAGACCAGTAACAAAGAGGCACACTCCCCAGAAGCCAATTAGGAAGAGGCACTATACAGGGCCTATCGTGAATTTGGGGCTCAATTTGCTCCCTTTTACTCAATGCCTTTGGCCCTAGACAACTCCATGCAGTCCTTCTTCCTCTACATCCTCCGTTTTTTTCTTTACAATCCTTGCTGTACTAAAAGGCAGTTGAGGAATCTGAATAAAGTCTATAGTCCAGCTAATATTAGTGTGCATGCATACATACTAAGTCTCATCAGTCATGTCCAACTCTGTGTGACCCTATGGACTGTAGCCTGCCAGGTTCCTCTGTCCATGGGATTCTCCAGGCAAGAATACTGGAGTGGGTTGCCGTGTCCTCCTCCAGGGAGTCTTCCTGACCTAGGGAATGAATCTGCTTTTCTTATGTCTTCTACAGTGGCAGGCAAGTTCTTAACCACTAGTGCCACCTGGGAAGCCTTAATATTATTTTACCAAGGTTAATATTTCAGTTTTGATAATTGTACTATGGTAATACAAGATCTTTACATTAGGAGAACCTAGGTAAACTATGAAAACCCACTACACAATTTATGACACTTCTTGTGAGTCTAAAACTCTTTCAAAATAAAAAGTTTGTTCTAAAAATTCAGTAGAGGAGGGACTTCCCTGGTGGTCCAGTGGCTAAGACTCTGTGCTTCCAGTGCAGGGGGCCCTGGGTTCGATCCCTGATCAGGAAACTAGATCCCACATGCTGCAACTAACAATTCGTGTGCCACAACTAAAGATCCCACATGCTGCAACTAAGACCCAGTGCAACCAAATAAATAAATAAAAACAATTTTTTAAAAAAGTCAGTAGGGGATAAAAATCTACTGGAGAAGGGAATGGCTACCCACTCCAGTATTCTTGCCTGGAGAATTCCAAGGACAGAGGAACCTGGCAAGCTACAGTCCATGGGATCGCAAAGAGTCAGAAATGACCGAGCAAGTAACACCTTCAGAGGAAAAAAACAGCTATAGAATTATAATTATAGCATCACTACTCTGTCTGCCTTTTGCAGCTTGGGGCTCTCTTTATTTTTTTCCCTTTTCACCTGTGGAGTGTTTCAAGTTTTGCTGAATACACTCCACCAATATGTTTGTAGATGACAGCTGATTTTATTTTGCAGATACAATCTGTACAATATAAAGACATTAAAAAAACACAATGAGCTCAATCTCAATTCTTGCTAGACCCTTTAGAGGTACTGTATAGAAGTATACAGTCAAAAAACCTACAGTATAGCTTGGAAAATAGGAGCAGCACATGATAAAAAAGCAAACAAATTTTGTGTCCGACTCTTTGTGACCCCATGGACTGTAGCCCTCCAGGCTCCTCTGTCCATGGGATTCTCCAGGCAAGAATACTGGGGTGGGGTTGCCATTTCCTTCTCCAGGGGATCTTCCCAACCCAGGGATCGAACCTGGGTCTCCCACATCACAGGCAGATGCTTTACCCTCTGAGCCACCAGGGAAGCCCATATATATGTGTGTGTGTGTGTGTGTGTGTGTGTGTGTGTGTGTATGTGTGTGTTAAATTGCAGGATGTTAGCAAAAATGGTAGTGTAAGGACTGCTGAAAATCCTCTTCTCCATAAAAGCAGTGAGAAAACTAGCAAAAATTCTTAAGGATTAACTAAGAACTCTAGAAATTTAACAAAAAGCTTGCAATAATCCAGGGAATGTTTATTTAAGGAACATGGCTGTATTTGAGTAAAAATAGAAAGATTTGTGTCACTAAAAATTACCATATTCCTACCTCCACCTTTTCCCTGATTTCACAGTAACTTTGAAAATCAGTGGCCAAAATCATGGTGAAAACAAGCAGCCTAGAAGTCAGTGGAGGGAGCAAAATGAGGTTGGAGCTTGTGCTGATTAATTGTATGTGTCAACATGACTGGATCATAAAGTGCCCAGATATTTGGCTAATCATTATTTCTCGGTGTGTCTGTGAGGGTATTTCTGGTTAAAATTAGCATTTTGAATCTATGTATTCAGTAAAGCAGTTTGCCCTGCCCAGTGTGGGTGGGCATCATCCAATATATTAAGGGTTTAAATGGAACAAAAAAGTGAAGGAAGGAAGAATTCAGCCCTTCTTGTCTGATTGCTTGAGCTGGACCATCAATCTTATCTTGCCCCCTGTGTTCCTGTGGTTCTCAAGCCTTCAGATTCAGACTGGAATTTACATCATTAGTTCTTCTGGTTCTCAAGCCTTAGGACTCAGATTGAAATATACTACTGGCTTTCCTGGGTCTCCATATTGCAGATGACAGATCATGGGATTTCTCAGCCTCTGTAATTGTCTAAACCAATTCCTTATAATAAATCTACATCTATACACACATATATATCTCTTATTAGTTCTGTTTCTCTAGAGAGCTCTAGTTAATGCAGAACTCCTTCAAGTTCCATACTTAGTATTACTCTGATGCCTAAACAAGCAAAGACATCACAAGAAAACTACAGATAAATATTCTTTATGAATATAGATGTAAAAGTTCTGAACAAAATAGTAGCAAACTAAATCTAGCAACATATCAAAAGGATCATACACCATGACTGAGTGGGATTCATCCCAGAAATGGAAGGTTGGTTCAACAGATGAAAATAAATCAGTGTATAACATAACATATTAATAAGAGGACAAAAACCACATGATTATCTCAATAGATATAGAAAAAGCATTTGACAAAATTAAATACTCTTCATGACAAAAACATCCAACAAATTAGAAATAGAAGGAAATTTCCTCACCCTAATAAAAGGCATCTATGAAAAACCCTCAGTCAACATACTTAATGGTGAAAGGCAGAAAAATTTTCCCCTAAGATCTGGAACAAGACAAGGAGGTCCACTCTTACCACTTCTATTCAACAGTTGACTGGAAGTTCTAACCTCCAGAAAAAGAGATAAAAGTCATCCATACTGGAAAAGAAGTAGTAAAACTATTTGCAGATAACATGGTCTTGTATATAGAACGAAATCAACAGATTTTTGTATATAAAAAACCAAGACCCCTCAAAACAACTCATAGAGTCAATAGCTGAGTTAACCAGGGCTGTACAAAAAAAGATCAACCTACAAAAACCTGTTGTATTTCTACAAACTAAGAATGAACAACATGAAAATGAATCAAGTAAACAATTAGCATTTACTTTGGCATGCATTTGTGCTCTGGACTATAGCCCGCCAGGCTCTTCTGTTCATGGGATTTTCCAGGCAAAAATACTGGAGTGGGGTTGCCATTTCCTACTCCAGGGGATCTTCCCAACCCAGGGATCAAACCCATGTCTCTTGCATCTCCTGCATTGGCAGGTGGATTCTTTACCACTGTACTGCCTAGCATCAAAAATTTAAAAAAAATACTTACGAATAATTTTTTTAAAATGTAAGACTTGTGCATGGAAAACTATAAAATACTGTTGAAAGAAATTAAATAAGACCTACATAAGTGGAAAGACAATCCACACTCATGGATTAGAAGACAATATTGTTAAAATGATAATATTCCCTCAAATTAATCCATAGATTCAATACAAATCCTATCAGAATCCCAGGTAGCTTATTTACCTGGGATTCTACCAATCCAAGAAATTGGTAGATTGATTCTAAAATGTATGTGGAAATGCAAGGGACTCAAAATAGCCCAGACAATCTTGAAGAAGAGAAACAAAGTTGGAGAACCCATATGTTCCAATTTCAAATCTTACTAGAAAGCTACTTTGATCAATAATGTTCAAATCTACAGATAAAAAGTGGATTTAGGGTTGCCTATGTCTGACAAAAGGAGGAATGTGGTGGAATGGGCTAATGGGAATGGGGATTCTTTGTGGAGTGATAAAAATGTTCTAAAAAGTGGATATGGCTTGTGCTCAATATTATGTACTTCCTTGACATCTAAAATGAGGAGGAAGGTGTGGGTCTAATAGTCTAATGGTAAGTCATCCTCCCCAATCTACTCCTGTGGATAAGGTTCCCTGAATAAATAACCTTCCTTATCACAGGGACCAGGCAAAATTCCTGCTTATCTTTAAGTAAAAGGTTTCAGCTCCCTGCCAGTCTGTGAAATTATTTAAAAAAATCAATCACATTCTCATGTGGGAATCAAGGATCACTCCATCCTCCTGATATTACAAAGCTTGTCTCCCACAGTCCCTGCTTATTCATTCTGTTCCCAAGAACAATTCTGTGGCCTTGTGTGACATGCTGTGTCTTCCCGTGGGGACTGAGTATATGTGATGAATAACTGCTATTAATCTCATCTGTCCAGTGTCAGGTGTCATGTGCTTGGCCATCCCCACAAACCTGGGGTGGAACGTGCTCTCTAACCAATGTGGTGAAGAGCAGGCAATAAAAATATGATTGTACATCTTTGTGAATTATACATAAAACCACTGGACTGTACACTCTAAAAGAGTGGATTTTATGGTATGTAAACTGAACCAGGAAGAAATAGAAGATCTTAACAGACCCATCACAACCACAGAAATCAAAACTGTAATCAGAAATCTTTCAGCCAACAAAAGCCCAGGACCAGATGGCTTCACAGCTGAATTCTACCAAAAATTTAGAGAAGAGCTAGCACCTATCTTACTCAAACTCTTACGAAAATTGCAGAAGAGGGTAAACTTCCAAACTCATTCTATGAGGCCACCATCACCCTAATACCAAAACCAGACAAAGATGCCACAAAAAAAGAAAACTACAGGCCAGTATCACTGATGAACATAGATGCAAAATCCTTAACAAAATTCTAGCAAACAGAATCCAACAACATATTAAAAAGATCATACATCATGACCAAGTGGGCTTTATCCCAGGAATGCAAGGATTCTTCAATATCCACAAATCAATCAACATAATATACCACATTAACAAATTGAAAGACAAAAACCATATGATTATCTCAATAGATGCAAAAAAAGCCTTTGACAAAATTCAACATCCATTTATGATAAAAACTCTCCAGAAAGCAGGAATAGAAGGAACATACCTCAACATAATAAAAGCTATATATGACAAACCCACAGCAAACATTATCCTCAATGGTGAAAAATTGAAAGCATTTCCCCTAAAGTCAGGAAAAAGACAAGGGTGCCCACTCTCACCACTACTATTCAACATAGTTTTGGAAACTTTGGCCACAGCAATCAGAGCAGAAAAAGAAATAAAAGGAATCCAGATAGGAAAAGAAGTAAAACTCTCACTTTGCAGACAACATGATCCTCTACATAGAAAAACCCTAAAGACTCTACCAGAAAATTACTAGAGCTAATCAATGAATATAGTAAAGTTGCAGGGTATAAAATTAACACACAGAAATCCCTTGCATTCCTATACACTAACAATGAGAAAACAGAAAGAGAAATTAAGGAAACAATACCATTCACCATTGCAACAAAAGGAATATATCTACCTAAAGAAACAAAAGATCTCTATGTAGAAAACTATAAAACACTGATGAAAGAAATCAGGAGGACACAAATAGATGGAGAAACATACCGTGTTCATGGATTGGAAGACTCAATATTGTCAAAATGGCTATACTACCCAAAGCAATCTATAGATTCAATGCAATCCCTATTAAGCTACCAATGGTATTTTTCACGGAACTAGAACAAATAATTTCACAATTTGTATGGAAATACAAAAAACCTCGAATAGCCAAAGCAGTCTTGAGAAAGAAGAATGGAACTGGAGGAATCAACCTGCCTGACTTCAGACTCTACTACAAAGCCACAGTCATCAAGACAGTATGGTACTGGCACAAAGACAGAAATATAGATCAACGGAACAAAATAGAAAGCCCAGAGATAAATCCACGAACCTATGGACACCTTATCTTCGACAAAGGAGGCAAAAATATACAATGGAGAAAAGACAATCTCTTTAACAAGTGGTGCTGGGAAAACTGGTCAACCACTTGTAAAAGAATGAAACTAGAACACTTTCTAACACCATACACAAAAATAAACTCAAAATGGATTAAAGACCTAAATGTAAGACCAGAAACTATAAAACTCCTAGAGGAGAACATAGGCAAAACACTCTCTGACATAAATCACAGCAAGATCCTCTATGACCCACCTCCCAGAATATTGGAAATAAAAGCAAAAATAAACAAATGGGACCTAATGAAACTTAAAAGCTTTTGCACAACAAAGGAAACTATAAGTAAGGTGAAAAGACAGCCTTCAGAATGGGAGAAAAATAATAGCAAATGAAGCAATAAAGGATTAATCTCAAAAATATACAAGCAACTCCTGAAGCTCAATTCCAGAAAAATAAATGACCCAATCAAAAAACGGGCCAAAGAACTAAACAGACATTTCTCCAAAGAAGACATACAGATGGCTAACAAACACATGAAAAGATGCTCAACATCACTCATTATCAGAGAAATGCAAATCAAAACCTCAATGAGGTACCATTTCATGCCAGTCAGAATGGCTGCTATCCAAAAGTCTACAAGCAATAAATGCTGAGAGGGTGTGGAGAAAAGGGACCCTCTTACACTGTTGGTGGGAATGCAAATTAGTACAGCCACTATGGAGAACAGTGTGGAGATTCCTTAAAAAACTGGAAATAGAACTGCCATATGACCCAGCAATCCCACTTCTGGGCATACACACCGAGGAAACCAGATCTGAAAGAGACACGTGTACCCCAATGCTCATCACAGCACTGTTTATCATAGCTAGGACATGGAAGCAACCTAGATGCTCATCAGCAGACGAATGGATAAGAAAGCTGTGGTACATATACACAATGGAATATTAGTCGGCCATTAAAAAAATACAATTGAGTTGGTTCTGGTGAGGTGGATGAAACTGGAGCCCATTACACAGAGTGAAGTGGGCCTGAAAGAAAAATACCAATACAGTATACTAACACATATATATGGAATTTAGAAATATGGTAATGATAACCCTATATGCAGGACAGAAAAAGAGACACAGATGTATAGAACAGAATTTTGTACTCTTTGGGAGAATGCGAGGGTGGGATGATCTGAGAGAATAGCATTGAAACATGTATATTATCAAGTTTGAAACAGATGGGCAGTCCAGGTTTGATGAATGAGACAGGTGCTCAGGGCTGGTGCACTGGGATGTCCCAGAGGGATGGGATGGGGAGGGAGGTGGGAGGGAGGTTCAGGATGGGGAACACATGTAAATCCATGGCTGATTCATATCATTTTTTTAAAGATTTTATGTAACTTTTATTTTTTATCCCAACCTAACTTTGGCTTTATTCCTCACCTCCCATTCCCATTCTCTTACTATAAATCCAAACATGGTTTTTATTTTTTTAACAAAATGTCTAAAGTCATGATTATCTAGAGTCATAAAGTTTTCTTTTCTCCAAAAGGGGGGAGACACGGCTTTTGTTCTGCTGCTGCATTTTCAAATGCATACAGCAATAAATGCACGTTAATACAGTCCTTAGAAGCTATTTAAAATAAAACCCTTCATCCTTTGAGGTTATTGACATTTTTCTAGTTCACTGACATATCTCCTATGATACATTATTCATTTTCATGAGTGAAGTGGTAACTGTAATAAAAAACAGGATTTTAATCCCTGAGGTGCCATTTAAAATGGAAGAGGTTGCAATTACAATACAAGATTTGAAAATAGGCCTTAAATAATAAGCATGGATCATGCTATCTGGGTCAAAATCACCTCCATGGCAAACAGTCATTTAAGTTGCATTTACTAAGTTAAGGTAACCCTGCTCTTCCTAGCCCTCTTGCTATAATAATATTTCCTTTTCTATAGAAATAAAACATAGCAATGAAGTCTGCAGAAACTTCTGAGATCCTCAGAAATCAAGAGAAACCACACCACAAGTCCCATTCCTCTAATCTCCATCCACATTGCTGGAGAGGGTTTTCAGCACCATTCCAAGATCTAGAAAGGTTGATAAAACAACTTGGTTTTTCTACTTCTCCATGTAGCCAAAAGGGACAAATCTGTCTTACTGTCTCAAAAATGACAGTGTCCTGCTTATCTCTGCCACCATAACATTAGCAGAACTGCATTCAACTTTTAGTGCCCACTGTCTCTGCGGGGCCCTTTCTCTCCCAGGCAGCTAAACAGTGGGGTATGGGTTCCTGCTCCTGCCCCTAGTAGTAGCGGTTCAGGCTCCTAGTGCCGGGAACCTCAGGCTGGCCATTCATCCAAATCTCCCTGATGATACGTTCCCGCTCCTCCAGCCGCTGGGCTCGCTCCAGCTCCTCCACCGAGGTGAAGACATTCTTGTTCAAAGTCCTCTCAAAGCGCCGATGTCTCCTGACTGAGATGTCAGATGCTGCATCCAAGCTGCCGTCCTCGCTGTCGCTGCTATTGCTGCTGCTTTCTTGGTCCCTCAGAAGCTTCTGGGAATGCTGACAGCAGTCTGTGTGGCAAGAGATCCTCATCACCAAGGCAGCTAGGGTGAGGACCAGTCCAATACACACACCAGAGACAAAGTACAGAGCTGCTCCCTCGGGATTTTCTTCGCCGGAGCCGCCAGCGCGCACTTCCGGGGTCCTGGCTCCGGGTGCTGGGGGCGGAGCCGGGGGACCGGGAGCCGATCCCTGAGAGGAGGACGCAGCAAAGCTGTGGCCAAGGTTGGGGCTGGCACTGGCGGTTCGGAAAGAAACCCCAGGGGAGACCTGTGGGCACGCGGTCCCGGCCTGGGCGCTCACGGGCGGCGGTGGTAACCCCAGCAGACGCAGGAGGATCACGATTCTGGCTGATTCATATCAATGTATGGCAAAAACCACTACAATATTGCAAAGTAATTAGCCTCCAACTAATATAAACAAACAAACAAACAAAAAAACTCAATTTTTAAATCATTGAAAAATAGACCAGATGAAAAACTTACATGTTATTGATGATAAATTCTATAGGTTTTTAGAGGAATAGATCAGGAAAAGCTTCGTTTTAGAGATGAGTCTTGATCTGGCTTTTGAAGGATGGCTGAGATTTGAGCACTCTTGGTAAGTGAAGGCCCAGAATGAGAAGTGAATTTGACAGATTTGAAGCACAGTATGAAAATGGATCTGACTAAATTGGATGATTGCTTTTGGGATTAGCAGAGAATAAATCTGGCTAGGTAAGTAGAAGAAAAATTAGAGAGGAGCTTGAAAGTCAGAAGAAGAGTTTAGCCTTGATTCAGTAAATCTAGATTTTTATCATGGAATTGACATGATATGGAGAGAAGAGGCAATATATAATTTAGTAATTAAAGAGAATAGCCTGTAGAGTCAGAGAAACTAAGAACTAAATTGTGGCTCAGACTATTTCCACCACAAATACTGTACCTTTACTATTTCACAGTGTTGAAGTTAGGTAATACCTTTGAATCTCGACATAGCAAGACATCATTGTCACTTTCTCTCATAACTGTGCTAGCATTCTCCTACTTACTGCTTGTTCTAAAAAAAAATTTTTAAGCCTAAATGATTTAGCAACAAGACTCTGGAAAAGGTTGCTAACCTGATCCTCAGTTACATTTAAAATGCTTAGGAGAGGAGCCAAGATGGCGGAGGAATAGGATGGGGAGACCACTTTCTCTCCTACAAATTCATCAAAAGAATAATTGAACGCAGAGCAAACTTCACAAAACAACTTCTGATCGCTAGCTGAGGTCATCAGGCGCCCAGAAAAGCAGCCCATTGTCTTCGAAAGGAGGTAGGACAAAATATAAAAGATAAAAAGAGAGACAAAAGAGCTAAGGACGGAGATCCGACTCCCGGGAAGGGAGTCTTAATAGAGGAAGTTTCCAAACACCAGGAAACCCTCGCACTGGCGGGTCTGGGGGAAGTTTTTGAATCTCGGAGGGCAACCTGACTGGGAGGGGAAGAATAAATAAAACCCACAGATTACGTGCCTAAAAGCAACTCCCAGCAGAAAAGTACCCCAGACGCCCGCATCCGCCACCAGCAAGTGGGGGCGGAATGGAGAGGAGCGGGCGGCATTGCTTAGGGTAAGGACCGGGCCTGAGTGCCCTGAGGGCAATCGGAGGGAGCTTTTGTGAGTTACCAACTTAAACTGTGGGATAGCAAAGAGAGAGAGAAAATTAACCGGCCCGAACACACTGCCGGCCGTTCGCAGAACAAAGGGACCGAGCAAGTCCAGAGAAGAGCTCGCAGGCTGCGGACCGGCCCAGCCCCGCCGGAGGCAGGAGGCAGGGGGGAGGGGAAAGGGGCAGGCTCGGCCCCAAGGACCGCATCCCCTACCGCACTGCAAACAGGCCTCCAGTTTCTAATCAAAGACCTCCTGAGATTCTGGATGGTCGACATCCGCCGGGAGGGTCGTGGTGAGACACAGGGCGCAGGCACCCGACTGGCGCGGGCGGAAACTGAGGCTGGGACCGCGGAGGGGAGAAGGCGCGCCGCACCCGGGGAGAGTGCGCCCGTCAAGCTCCTGGCTGCCTGAGCCGCTCGGACGGGGAAGGCACAAAAAGCAGGCGCAGCTTTTTGTTCCGCGCTTTTGTGGAACACCCGAGGGCTGGAACCGCGCGCAGCGCAGGGCACGCTCCATATAGAACAGCCGGGAGCCTGAGCAGCGTAGACGGGGAAAGCAGCGCCAGCCCCTCCCCGCAGCGCGACGGAACTAGCAACCTGAATAAGAGACCACCTCCGCCCGCCTGTGTCAGGGCGGAAATTAGGCACTGAAGAGACCGGCAAACAGAAGCCAAATAAACAAAGGGAACCGCTTCAGAAGGGACCGGTGCAACAGATTAAAATCCCTGTATGATAACACCGACTACACCGGAAGGGGCCTGTAGATATCGAGAAGTGTAAGCTGGAACGAGGAGCTATCTGAAACTGAACCGAACCCACACTGACCGCAACAGCTCCAGAGAAATTCCTAGATATATTTTTACTTTAAAAAAAAGTATTTTTTCTTTTTTTTTTTCTCTTTTATTTTCTTTTAAAATTCCCTATTACTCCCCCATTACTCCTTAACTTTCATTTTCATAGATTTTTATGATTTTTTTAATTAGGAAAAATTTTTTTTCTTTTTTTTTTTTTTTTTTTTTTCCTTTTTCTCTTCTATTTTCTATTTTTCTTTTTCTCTTATTTCCTTTTAAAGTCCTCTATTACTCCTCTACTACTCCTTAATTTTCATTTTCATTACACTATAACCTTACAAAAAAAAAAAAAAAAGAGAAGCCCTATTTTTAAACCGAACTTCATATATATTTCTAAAATTTTTTGTGTGTGTTTTGGTTTTTGTTTTTAATATTGTATTTTTAAGAGTCTAACCTCTACTCTAGATTTTTAATCTTTGTTTTTCAGTATATGATATAAATTGTGGACATTTAAGAATCCAATATTCAGTTCCCATTTTTATTCAGGAGTGTGTTGATTACTCTCTCCCAATCTTGACTCTCCGTTTTCTACCTCAGAACACCTCTATTTCCTCCTTTCCCCTTCTCTTCCCAATCCAATTCTGTGAATCTTTGTGGGTGTCTGGGCTACGGAGAACACTCTGGGAACAGACAACTGCATAGATCTGTCTCTCTCCTCTTGAGTCCCCCCTTTTTCTCCTCCTGCTCATCTCTATCTCCCTCCTCCCTCTCCTCTTCTTCATGTAACTCTGTGAACCTCTCTGGGTGTCCCTCACGGGGGAGAATCTTTTCGCCATTAACCTAGAAGTTTTATTATCAGTGCTGTATAGTTGGAGAAGTCTTGAGACTACTGGAAGAATAAAACTGAAATCCAGAGGCAGGAGACTTAAGCCCAAAACCTGAGAACACCAGAAAACTCCTGACTACATGGAACTTTAAGTAATAAGAGACCGTCCAAAAGCCTCCATACCTACACTGAAACCAACCACCACCCAAGAGCCAATAAGTTTTAGAGCAAGACATACCATGCAAATTCTCCAGCAACGCAGGAACATAGCCCTGAACGTCAACATACAGGCTGCCCAAGGTCACACCTAACACATAGACCCATCTCAAAACTCATTACTGGGCACTCCATTGCACTCCAGAGAGAAGAAATCTAGTTCCACGCACCAGAACACCGATGCAAGCTTCCCTAACCAGGAAACCTTGACAAGCCAATCGTCCAACCCCACCCACTGGGTAAAACCTCCACAATAAAAAGGAACCACAGACCACCAGAATACAGAAAGCCCACTCCAGACACAGCAATCTAAACAAGATGAAAAGGCAGAGAAATACCCAACAGCTAAAGGAACATGAAAAATGCCCACTAAGTCAAACAAAAGAGGAGGAGATAGGGAATCTACCTGAAAAAGAATTTAGAATAATGATAATAAAAATGATCCAAAATCTTTAAAACAAAATGGAGTTACAGATAAATAACCAGGAGACAAGGATTGAGAAGATGCAAGAAATGTTTAACAAGGACCTAGAAGAAATAAAAAAGAGTCAATTAAAAATGAATAATGCAATAAATGAGATAAAAAACACTCTGGAGGGAACCAAGAGTAGAATAATGGAGACAGAAGATAGGATAAGTGAGTTAGAAGATAAAATGGTGGAAATAAATGAAGCAGAGAGGAAAAAAGAAAAAAAGAATCAAAAGAAATGAGGACAACCTCAGGGACCTCTGGGACAATGTGAAACGCCCCAACATTTGAATCATAGGAGTCCCAGAAGAAGAAGACAAAAAGAAAGGCCATGAGAAAATACTCAAGGAGATAATAGCTGAAAACTTCCCTAAAATGGGGAAGGAAATAGCCACCCAAGTCCAAGAAACCCAGAGAGTCCCAAACAGAATAAACCCAAGGCGAAACACCCCAAGACACATATTAATCAAATTAACAAAGATCAAACACAAAGAGCAAATATTAAAAGCAGCAAGGGAGAAACAACAAATAACACACAAAGGGATTCCCATAAGGATAACAGCTGATCTATCAATAGAAACCCTCCAGGCCAGAAGGGAATGGCAGGACATACTTAAAGTAATGAAAGAGAATAACCTACAACCTAGATTACTGTACCCAGCAAGGATCTCATTCAGATATGAAGGAGAATTCAAAAGCTTTACAGACAAGCAAAAGCTGAGAGAATTCAGCACCACCAAACCAGCTCTTCAACAAATGCTAAAGGATCTTCTCTAGACAGGAAATGCAGAAAGCTCATATAAACGTGAACCCAAAACAACAAAGTAAATGGCAATGAGACCACACCTATCAATAATTACCTTAAATGTAAATGGGTTGAATGCCCCAACCAAAAGACAAAGATTGGCTGAATGGATACAAAAGCAAGACCCCTATATATGCTGTCTACAAGAGACCCACCTCAAAACAAGGGACACATACAGACTAAAAGTGAAGGGCTAGAAAAAAATATTTCATGCAAACGGAGACCAAAAGAAAGCAGGAGTCGCAATACTCCTAAAATATCTATTTTATCAGATAAAATCACTAAAAGTGAAGGGCTGGAAAAAAATATTTCATGCAAACGGAGACCAAAAGAAAGCAGGAGTCGCAATACTCCTAAAATATCTATTTTATCAGATAAAATCACTAAAAGTGAAGGGCTGGAAAAAAATATTTCATGCAAACGGAGACCAAAAGAAAGCAGGAGTCGCAATACTCATATCAGATAAAATAGACTTTCAAATAAAGGATGTGAAAAGAGACAAAGAAGGACACTACATAATGATCAAAGGATCAATCCAAGAAGAAGATATAACAATTATAAATATATATGCACCCAACATAGGAGCACCGCAATATGTACGGCAAATGCTAACAAGTATGAAAGGTGGAAATTAATAGTAACACAATAATAGTGGGAGACTTTAATACCCCACTCACAACTATGGATAGATTAACTAAACAGAAAATTAACAAGGAAACACAAGGCTTAAATGACACAATGGACCAGCTAGACCTAATTGATATCTATAGGACATTTCACCCCAAAACAATCAACTTCTTTTTCTCAAGTGCACGTGGAACCTTATCCAGAATAGATCACATCCTGGGCCATAAATCTGGTCTTGGAAAATTTAAAAAAAATTGAAATCATTCCAGTCATCTTTTCTGACCACAGTGCAGTAAGATTAGATCTCAATTACAGGAAAAAAAATTGTTAAAAATTCAAACATATGGAGGCTAAATAACACGCTTCTGAATAACCAACAAATCATAGAAGAAATCAAAAAAGAAATCAAAATATGCATAGAAATGAATGAAAATGAAAACACAACAACCCAAAACCTATGGGACACTGTAAAAGCAGTGCTAAGGGGAAGGTTCATAGCATTACAGGCTTACATCAAGAAACAAGAAAAAAGCCAAATAAATAACCTAACTCTACACCTAAAGCAATTAGAGAAGGAAGAAATGAAGAACCCCAGGGTTAGTAGAAGGAAAGAAATCTTAAAAATTAGGGCAGAAATAAATGCAAAAGAAACTAAAGAGACCACAGCAAAAATCAACAAAGCTAAAAGCTGGTTTTTTGAAAAAATAAACAAAATTGACAAACCATTAGCAAGACTCATTAAGAAACAAAGAGAGAAGAACCAAATCAACAAAATTAGAAATGAAAATGGAGAGATCACAACAGACAACATTGAAATACAAAGGATCATGAGACTACTACCAGCAGCTCTATGCCAATAAAATGGACAACTTGGAAGAAATGGACAAATTCTTAGAAAAGTATAACTTTCCAAAACTGAACCAGGAAGAAATAGAAGATCTTAACAGAGCCATCACAAGCAAGGAAATCGAAACTGTAATCAGAAATCTTCCAGCAAACAAAAACCCAGGACCAGATGGCTTCACAGCTGAATTCTACCAAAAATTTAGAGAAGAGCTAGCACCTATCTTTTTTTTTCCCCTTGTGCTCCAGTGGCTAAGAATCTGCCTTTCTTTCTTTTTTTCTTTTCATTTACTTTTATTAGTTGGAGGCTAATTACTTTACAATATTGTAGTCGTTTTTGTCATACATTGACATGAATTAGCCATGGATTTACATGTATTCCCCATCCCGATCCCCCCCCCCCCACCTCCCTTTCTACCTGATCCCTCTGGGTCTTCCCAGTGCACCAGGCCCGAGCACTTGTCTCATGCATCCAACCTGGACTGGTGATCTGTTTCACCCTAGATAATATACATGTTTCAATGCTGTTCTCTTGAAACATCCCACCCTCGCTTTCTCCCACAGAGTCCACAAGTCTGTTCTGTACATGTGTGTCTCTTTTTCTGTCTTGCATATAGGGTTATCGTTACCATCTTTCTAAATTCCATATATATGTGTTAGTATACTGTAATGGTCTTTATCTTTCTGGCTTACTTCCCTCTGTATAATGGGCTCCAGTTTCATCCATCTCATTAGAACTGATTCAAATGAATTCTTTTTAATGGCTGAATAATATTCCATGCTGTATATGTACCACAGCTTCCTTATCCAGTAGTCTGCTGATGGGCATCTAGGTTGCTTCCATGTCCTAGCTATTATAAACAGTGCTGCGATGAACATTGGGGTACACGTGTCTCTTTCAGATCTGGTTTCCTCGGTGTGTATGCCCAGAAGTGGGATTGCTGGGTCATATGGCAGTTCTATTTCCAGTTTTTTAAGAAATCTCCACACTGTTTTCCATAGCGGCTGTACTAGTTTGCATTCCCACCAACAGTGTTAGAGGATTCCCTTTTCTCCACACCCTCTCCAGCATTTATTGCTTGTAGACTTTTGGATAGCAGCCATCCTGACTGGCGTGTAATGGTACCTCATTGTGGTTTTGATTTGCATTTCTCTGATAATGAGTGATGTTGAGCATATTTTCATGTGTTTTTTAGCCATCTGTATGTCTTCCTTGGAGAAATGTCTGTTTAGTTCTTTGGCCCATTTTTTGATTGGGTCATTTATTTTTCTGGAGTTGAGCTGGAGGAGTTGCTTGTATATTTTTGAGATTAATCCTTTGTCTGTTGCTTCATTTGCTATTATTTTCTCCCAATCTGAGGGCTGTCTTTTCACCTTGCTTATAGTTTCCTTTGTTGTGCAAAAGCTTTTAAGTTTCATTAGGTCCCAATTGTTTATTTTTGCTTTTGTTTCTAATATTCTGGGAGGTGGGTCATAGAGGATCTTGCTGTGATTTATGTCGGAGAGTGTTTTGCCTACGTTCTCGACTAGGAGTTTTATAGTTTCTGGTCTTACGTTTAGATCTTTAATTCATTTTGAGTTTATTTTTGGCTAGCACCTATCTTACTCAAACTCATACGAAAATTGCAGAAGAAGGTAAACTTCCAAACTCATTCTATGAGGCCACCATCACCTTAATTCCAAAACCAGACAAAGATGCCACAAAAAAAGAAAACTACAGGCCAATATCACTGATGAACATAGATGCAAAAATCCTTAACAAAATTCTAGCAAACAGAATCCAACAACATATTAAAAAAATACACCATGACCAAGTGGGCTTTATCCCAGGAATGCAAGGATTCTTTAATATCCACAAATCAATCAATGTAATACACCACATTAACAAATTGAAAGATAAAAACCATATGATTATCTCAATAGATGCAGAGAAAGCCTTTGACAAAATTCAACACTCATTTATGATTAAAACTCTCCAGAAAGCAGGAATAGAAGGAACATACCTCAACATAATAAAAGCTATATATGACAAACCCACAGCAAGCATTACCCTCAATGGTGAAAAATTGAAAGCATTTCCCCTGAAATCAGGAACAAGACAAGTGTGCCCACTCTCACCACTACTATTCAACATAGTTTTGGAAGTTTTGGCCACAGCAATCAGAGCAGAAAAAGAAATAAAAGGAATCCAGATAGGAAAAGAAGAAGTGAAACTCTCGCTGTTTGCAGATGACATGATCCTCTACATAGAAAACCCTAAAGACTCTACCAGAAAATTACTAGAGCTAATCAATGAATATAGTAAAGTTACAGGATATAAAATTAACACACAGAAATCCCTTGCATTCCTATACACTAACAATGAGAAAAGAGAAAGAGAAATTAAGGAAACAATACCATTCACCATTGCAACAAAAAGAATAAAATACTTAGGAGTATATCTACCTAAAGAAACAAAAGACCTATACATAGAAAACTATAAAACACTGATGAAAGAAATCAAAGAGGACACAAACAGATGGAGAAACATACCGTGTTCATGGATTGGAAGAATCAATATTGTCAAAATGGCTATTCTACCCAAAGCAATCTATAGATTCAATGCAATCCCTATTAAGCTACCAACGGTATTTTTCACAGAACTAGAACAAATAAGTTTCACAATTTGTATGGAAATACAAAAAACCTCGAATAGCCAAAGTAATCTTGAGAAAGAAGAATGGAACTGGAGGAATCAACCTGCCTGACTTCAGACTCTACTACAAAGCCACAGTCATCAAGACAGTATGGTACTGGCACAAAGACAGAAATATAGATCAATGGAACAGAATAGAAAGCCCAGAGATAAATCCACGAACCTATGGACACCTTATCTTCGACAAAGGAGGCAAGGATATACAATGGAAAAAAGACAACCTCTTTAACAAGTGGTGCTGGGAAAACTGGTCAACCACTTGTAAAAGAATGAAACTAGAACACTTTCTAACACCATACACAAAAATAAACTCAAAATGATTAAAGATCTAAATGTAAGACCAGAAACTATAAAACTCCTAGAGTAGAACATAAGCAAAACACTCTCCGACATAAATCACAGCAGGATCCTCTATGACCCACATCCCAGAATTTTAGAAACAAAAGCAAAAATAAACAAATGGGACCTAATGAAACTTAAAAGCTTTTGTACAACAAAGGAAACTATAAGCAAGGTGAAAAGACAGCCCTCAGATTGGGAGAAAATAATAGCAAATGAAGCAACAGACAAAGGATTAATTTCAAAAATATACAAGCAACTCCTCCAGCTCAACTCCAGAAAAATAAATGACCCAATCAAAAAATGGGCCAAAGAACTAAACAGACATTTCTCCAAGGAAGACATACAGATGGCAAACAAACACATGAAAAGATGCTCAACATCACTCATTATCAGAGAAATGCAAATCAAAACCACAATGAGGTACCATTACACGCCAGTCAGGATGGCTGCTATCCAAAAGTCTACAAGCAATAAATGCTGGAGAGGGTGTGGAGAAAAGGGAACCCTCTAACACTGTTGGTGGGAATGCAAACTAGTACAGCCGCTATGGAAAACAGTGTGGAGATTCCTTAAAAAACTGGAAATAGAACTGCCATATGACCCAGCAATCCCACTTCTGGGCATACACACCAAGGAAACCAGATCTGAAAGAGACACGTGTACCCCAATGTTCATCGCAGCACTGTTTATAATAGCTAGGACATGGAAGCAACCTAGATGCCCATCAGCAGACGAATGGATAAGGAAGCTGTAGTACATATATAGCATGGAATATTACTCAGCCATTAAAAAGAATTCATTTGAATCAGTTCTAATGATATGGATGAAACTGGAGCCCATTATACAGAGCGAAGTAAGCCAGAAAGAAAAATACCAATACAGCATACTAACACATATATATGGAATTTAGAAAGAGGGTAATGATAACCCTATATGCAAGACAGAAAAAGAGACACAGATGTACAGAACAGACTTTTGGACTCTGTGGGAGAAGGCGAGGGTGGGATGTTTTGAGAGAACAGCATGTATATTATCTATAGTGAAACAGATCACCAGCCCAGGTGGGATGCATGAGACAAGTGCTCAGGCCTGGTGCACTGGGAAGACCCAGAGGAATCGGGTGGAGAGGGAGGTGGGAGGGGAGATCGGGATGGGGAATACATGTAACTCCATGGCTGATTCATGTCAATGTGTGACAAAACCCACTGCAATGTTGTGAAGTAATTAGCCTCCAACTAATAAAAATAAATGAAAAAAAATTTAAAAATAAACAAACATGTTCAGAGGAAGAAAAAATAAAATGCTTAGAAAAATTTTTTTAAAGTATTTTGACTTGAATTGAGCTAAAATATACCTTTCATTGGTTTTCTAGGAAATGATGTAAACAAAATTATATATTTCCTTGAAGTATTGAGAAATTAATTTTGTGACGACTTTAGCAATTGTTTTAACAGAATAGATGCCTGATATAATGGATAACAGTTGGCACAAACAATAGATAACCTTAAAACTTAAAAGGAAAAACTGGAAAATGAACAGTCCATCGGGACTTTGAAAAGCTAGTGCGTATTTCTTGTAATCTTGAAGACCAGGCACAGATGTAGAACTGTGCACATACTCAGGAAGGACCTGGGAAAGCCATAAGCTATCATACACTCCTGGCTGATTTGTAGTTCTGTATAAGCAGGAAGTGTAAGCTAATGCAGAGTTTTTCAAAGTGTTTAGATAATAGTTGACGGTGTGCCCAACGTGCTTGCAGAGCCCTTTTGCAAAGACTCAGAGATGTTTAGATGTAGGCAATTAAGCTGCCTTCTAAGCTAACTGAGCACAGACTTCATTGGCCACGTATGACAGAGTACAGAGCTTACTGAATTAATTCAGGAAACTCACTGAACAAGTAAACAACTACAAAATCAGCAATAGCTATAACAACAACAACAACAAAAAAACCCTGGAGAGAGTAAACAACATAATTCCCAGGACTATCAAATTATATTATTTAAAATACCTAGTATGTAATGAAAAATTATAAGACATGAAAAAAATTCTATAGCCATAACACAGGTAAAACACCAAGCAATAGAAATTGTCCATGAGAAGCCCAGACATTGGCAATACTAGAGACAAACATTTAATCAGTTATTTTAACTATGTTCAAAGAACTAATGGAAACAATTTCTTAAAAAAACTAAGGAAAATTGGGAAAATAGTGTCTCATTAAATAGATAGTATAAAGAGATGGCAATTATAGAAATGAACCAAATGGAAACACTAAAGTTTAATAGTACAATAAGTGAAATAAAATTTTTGCTAGAGAGTTTCAATAGCATATTAGGATAAAAGAGTAAATGCACATAATAGATATATTGAAATTGTCAAGTCGAGGAATAGTAAGAAAAAAGAATGAAGAAAACTGAACAAAACCTCAGAGATCTGTGGGATATGATGAAGTATACCAACATACTTATACTGTGAGCCCTAGAAGGAAAGGAAAGAGATAAAAAGGAGGCAGAATGAATATTTGAAGAAATATAACTGAAAAATTCCTGAATTTGATGAAGAGTATTGCTGATAAAAGAGGCTCAATGAAATTAAAGTAGGACAAACTAAGAGATCCACATTGAGACACATAATAATCAAACTGTCAAAAGACAAGGAATTTTGAAAGCAGAATGAGAGAAATTACTAAGTAAACACAAGAGCTCCTCAATAAGATAAGCAGCTAATTTCTCATCAGAAACCATGGAAGAAAGAAGGCAGTGGGATGACACATTCAAATTGCTGAAGGAAAATTTTTAAAGGTCAACAAAGTGTTCTATGTCTGGCAAAACTACCTTCAAAATGAAGGGGAAATGAAGACACTCAAAGACAAAAATCGTGAGCATTCATCTCTAGCAGAACTGTTTCTCCAAGAACATGAAATGGAGTTTTGCATTATAATGGAGTTTTGAAAATAAAGGACACAAGATTTTAAGTTAAATCAACATGAAGAAATAAAGGGTGCTCAAAACCATAGAAAGCTATAAAAGACAGTGCAAATGTATCTTTGCATGTAACTCCACTTTTTCATATCTGATTTAAAAGACAACTTCATAAAGCAAAATTTATAAATCTATGTATGTGTGGAATCTTCCTGGACTGGGGATCGAACCCATGTCCCCTGCATTGGCAGGTGGATTCTTAACCACTGAACCACCAGGAAAGCCTTCCATTGGTTTTAATCTAAACTATTTTCTTACAAATTAAGAGGTTAATTATACTGCCTAGAATCACCACAAATATACTCTAAAATATATATAGTGGGAAAAGAAGACAAGGAATAAAAATAATACACTAGAAAATATTTAGCATGAAACAATGCAGTAATTGAGAAATAATGAAATAAAAGAGCACAAGACACAGAAAAAATAGCTAAGTGGCAGACACAATTCTATCTTAACAGTTATTAAATGTAGATGAATTAAACTCTCCAATCAAATGGTAGAGATTAGCAGAATGGATAAAAATCAAACTCCAATTGCATGCTGTCTTCCAGAGACTCATTTTAGATTCAAAGATAAATATGTTGAAAGTAAAAGTATGGGAAAGATATATCACTCAAACAGTAACCAAAAGATTGCTGGGGTGGCTAGACTAGTAACAGACAAAATAGACATGAAAACAAATATTATTTAGAGAGACAAAGACAAAGTAGGACATTTTATAAGAACAAAATGATTAATCCAAAAAGAAGATACAACAGTTACAAATAAATATGTATCTAACAACAGAAATCCAAAAATATTTGAAGCATATACAAGCAGAATTGAAGGGGAAGATAGACAATTCAACAGTAATAGTTGGAGATTTTAATACACCATTATCAATTATGGTTAGAATAACTAAACAGATGATCAGCAATGATAAAGATAAAGAAGATTTGTACAACACTATTAACCAAGCAGACATGACAAACATGGGAACACCATTCCATCCAACAACAAAATATATGCATTCTTCTCAAGTGTCCATGGAACATACTTCAGAATAGAAGATGTATTAGGTCATAAAACAAGTGTCAATAAATTCAAGAGTATCTAAATCATACAAAATATGCTTTCTGAACACAGTGGAATGAAATTAGAAATCAATAACCAAAGGAAATTTTGGAAAATTCACAATTATGTTGAAATTAAACAACCAATGGACCAAAAAAGGGTTGCAAAGCAAGTAAGAGAATTATTTCAGATGATTGAAAGTGAACACACAACATTTAAAAACTTAGGAGATGGAATTAACTCGGTACTGAGAGGGAACTTTATAATTGTAAATATCTACATTAAAAAAGATCTCAAACTAAATATCTTACCTTCCACCCTGAGAAACACACACACACACACACACACACACACACACACACAAACACACGAGCAAATTAAACCAAAAGCAAATAGAAGGAAGGAAATAATAAAAATTAAAACAGAAATAAATAACATAGAGAATAGAAATACAATAGAGGAAGTCAACGAAACCAAAATTTTCTCTTTGAAAATATAAACAAAATTGACAAACCTTTAGCTAGACTGACCAATAAAAAAAGAATGAAAGAAGACTGATAGAGCTAAAACTGGAATGAAAGAAGGGATATTACCAACAACCTACATAGAAGTAGTTATTACAAGGGAATACTATGAATATTTGTATGTCAGCAAAGTAGATAATCTAGATGAAATAGACAAATTCCTAGAAACATAAACTACTGAAACTGATTTAAGAATAAGTAGCAAATCTGTTTAGACCTGTAACAAGTAAAGAGATTGAACTAGTAATAAAAAAATTTCCCACAAAGGAAAATTCAAGACCAGATGGCCTCAATGGTGAATTCTGGCAGATGTCTAAAGAAACATAAACAGCTATCCTTCTCAAACTTTTCAAAAAATTGAAATGAAGGAAAACTTCCTAACATATTTATGAAATATTATTTTGATACTGAACACAAAAACCACACACAAAAATAAAACTAAAAACTGATATCCCTTATGAATATAGAAACAAAACACTCAACAAAATGTTAGCAATATAAATCCAACAACATATGAAAAGGTGTATATACCATGACCAAGTGGGATTTATTCCATGAAGGTAAGGTTGGTTTAAACACTCAACAATTCAGAAATAGAAAGGAAATCCCTCAACATGATAAGGAATATGCATGAAATACTCACAGCTTACATTATAGTGAAAGGCTGAAATGCTTTCCCTGTGAAACAGGAACAACAGAAATATGTCCACTCTCACCACTTCTATTCAACACTGTACTTCGGGTTAGGGTTAGGGTTAACATTAGGGTTAGAGTTTGCTGGAAGTTCTAACCAGAGCAGTTCATCAAGAAAAAGAAATAAGAGTTATCCAAACTAGAGAAAACTATCTCTATTCACTGATGGAATCAATCTTACAGAAAATTCTATATAACAAAAAATCTTCTAGATCTAGTAAATGAATTAAGCAAAGTTTTAAAATACAAGATCGACATAAAAAATCATGGAACTTTCCTGGTGGTCCAGTGGCTATGACTCCATGCTTCCAATGCAGGGGGCCCAGGTTTGATCCCTGATCAAGGAACTAGATCCCACTAAAGATCTGCAACTAAAGATCTCGCATGCTGCAACTAAATATAAAAGAACACACATGCCACAACAAAGATCGAAGATCTTGCATGCTACAACTAACACCTGGTACAGCCAAATAAATATATAAATATTTTTAAAAACATACAAAATCCTTTGTATTTCTATACAGTAGAAATGAACAATTTGAAAAAAAGGAAACAATTCCCTGGTGGTTCAGACGGTGAAGAATCCGCCTGCGATGCAGGAGACCTGGGTTCTATCCCTGGATTGGGAAGATCCCCTGGAGGAGGGCATGGCAATCCACTCCAGTATTCTTGCTTGGAGAATCCCCATGGACGGAGGAACCTGGCAGGCTACAGTCCACGGAGTCGCAAAGAGTCAGAAACAACTGAGCCACTAAGCACGCACATGCTAGAAATGAACAATCTGAAAACACTTAAGGAAACAATTATACAATAGGATCAAAAAGAATTAAATACTTGGAAATAAATATAACCAAGGAGGCAAAAGACTTATACACTGAAAACTACAAAACATTGTTGAAAGAAATTAAGAAGACATAAATCAATGGAACAACATCCTATGTTCACAAATTGAAACTCTAAATATTGTTAAGATGATAATATCACCTAAAGCTATCTACAGATTCAATGCAGTCCCTATCAAAAGGCAACTGATTCATGTTGAGGTTTGACAGAAAAGAGCAAAATTCTGTAAAGCAATTATCCTTCAATAAAAAGTAAATTAATTTTTAAAAAAGGCAACTGTCTTTTTTTGCAAAACTGAACAAGATTATCCTAAAATTTATATGGAATTTCAAGAAACTCTGAATAATCAAAATGATCTTGAAATAAAAACGAAATTGTAGGAGTCACACTTCTCAATTTCAAAACTTACTACAAACTATAGTAATAAAAATAGTCTGTTGCTGGCATAAGGACAGACATGTAGATCAATGAAATAGAACTGAGAGTCAGATAGAAACCCATACACTCTATGTTCAAGTGATTTTTGAAGAGGTGCCAAGATGGTGCAATGGAGAAAGAATAGTCTCTTCAACAAGTGGTGCTGGTACAATTGAACATCTACATGCAAAAGAAAGAAGGTGGACCCATACCTCACATCACATACAAAAATTAACTCAAAGCAGATCAAATGCCTAAATGCAAGAGCTAAAATTATAAGTCTCTTAGAAGAAAACATAAAGGTGAACTCTGTATAACCTTGAATTTGGCAGTGAATTATTATTAAATAAGACAAAAACATAAACAATGAAAGAAAAAATACACAAAGTCAACTTAAACAAGATTAAAACTTTGGAGCATCAAAGAACACTATCAAGGAAGTGAAAACACAGCACATAGAATGAGAGAAAATATTTACAAATCATATATTTGATAAAGGTTTAGCATAAATATTATGTATACATTTATATAAAATATACATATATGTATATATTATACACAAGAACATATACATATATTGTTATATACTAACAACAAAGAAAGACAACTCAATTTCTAAATGGGCAAAGGAGTTGAATAGTTTCTTATTGAAATAAAATATACCAGTGGCCAATAAGCACATGAAAAGATGTTCAACATCATTAGTCATTAGGGAAATACAAATCAAAATTATACTCAGATACCATCTCACACCTGGAAGGATGACTATAATTAAAACCAAAAAGAGAAAATAACAAGTGCTGGCAAGGACGTGGAGAAATTGGAACTCTTACATACTGTTGATAGGAATGTAAAGTAGGGGAGCCATTGTGGAAAGCATGTTGGTAGGTCCTCAATAAGTTAAATATAGAGTTACCATCTGACGCAGCAATTCCACTCCTAGAGAAATGAAAACATATGTCCACTCAAAAACTTGTACATTAGTAGCAGCATTATTCATAAGAGTAAAAAAGCAGAAATAATTCAATTGCCTATGATAGGGTATGTTACATGCAATGGAATATTATCCAGTCACAAGAAGAAATAAAGTATTGGTACATGTTATTGATACAACATGGATCAACCTTGAAAACACAAAGGTTTATACAGTATATGATTCCGTTTTAATATGAAATATCCAGAATAGGCAAGTTCATAGACACAGAAAGCAGATTAGTGCTTTCCAGGAGCTGGGGGTAGACAGAGGAATGCACAGTGATGGCTTAATGGGTACAGGGTTTCTTTCTGGCAGGTGGAAAATGCTTTGGAATTAGATGTTGATAATGGTTTCGCAATATTGTAAATAAACTAAAAGCATTTGAAATGTACACTTAAAGTGGCTACAATGGTGATTTATAAGTTATGTGAACTCTACCTCAATATAAAAAGGATATGTGGTACTGGCATAAAGATAGACATATAGATAATTGAGATTGGTAAAAACCTGTCTGCCAATGCAGAAGACATAAGAGATCAGTGGGTTTGATTCCTGGGTTGGGAAGATCCTGTGGAGGAGGACATTCCAGCCCACTCCAGCATTCTTGCCTATAGAGTCCCATGGACAGAAGAACCTGGTGGTTTATAGTCCATGGGTTTGCAAAGAGTCAGACATGACGGAAGAGACTTAGCACACATGTATACATTGAGAAAGAATTGAGAGTTCAGTAATAGACCAGTACATATGTGGTCAATTGATTTCCTACAACAGTGCCAAGACTAATCAATGGGGAAAAGTAGCCTTTTCTAAAATGAGGTGTCTATCACATTGCTAAAGATAAATGATGAAGATGGGTTGAGGATTGGGGTCACAGCACCATGAAAGAGAAAGTTTCTCAGAATGTGGTCCTTGGACAACTGAGTTCAGAATCAGTTGGGGATAGATTGGGAGTTTGGGAAGGACATGTACACACTGCTATATTTAAAATGGATTACCAACAAGGACCTACTGTACAGCACAGGGAACCCTGCTCAATATTATGCGGCAGCCTGGATAGGAGGGGAGTTTGGAGAATGGATACATGTATATGTGTGACTGAGTCCCTTCACAGTCCACCTAAAACTATCATAACATTGTTTGTTAATCGGCTATACCCCAATACAAAATAAAAAGTTAAAAAAAAACTGGCTCAGGAAACTCTGCTCAATATTCTGTAATAACCTAAATGGGAAAAGAATTTGAAAAAGAATAGATACATGTATATATAACTGAATCACTTTGCTGTACACCTGAAACTAACACAACATTGTTAATCAACTATGCATGTGTGTGTGCTAAGCCGCTTCAGTTGTGTCTGACTCTTTGAGACACCGTGGACTATAGTTGAAGCCCTCATCAACTGTGCTGTGATGTGCTTAGTCGCTCGGTCGTGTTTGACTCTCTGCAACCCCATGGACTGTAGCCCACCAGGTTCCTCTCTCCAAGGGATTCTCCAGGCAAGAATACTGGAGTGGGTTGCCACCCTCCTCCAGGGGATCTTGCCGACCCAGGGATCAAACCTGAGTCTTCTATGTCTCCTGCATTAGCAGGTGGGTTCCTTACTACTAGTGCCACCTGAGAAGCCCTAATCAACTCTGCTGTGATGTGCTTAGTCGCTCAGTCATGTTTGACTCTTTGTGACCCCATGAACTGTAGCCTGCCAGGCTCCTCTGTCCATGGGGATTCTCCAGGCAAGAATACTGGAGTGGGTTGCCATGCCCTCCTCCAGGGGATCTTTCCAACCCAGGGATCAAACCCAGGTCTCCTGCATTGCAGGTGGATTCTTTACCAGCTGAGCCACCAGGGAAACCCATCAACTATACTCCAATATAAAATAAAAATTAAAAAATAATTAAATGCCAATTCCTGGGCCCTAATATAGTGAATCAAGTTTGAGGCTCAGAAATCTGCATTTTAACTAGCTCCCTAGGTAATTCAAATGCATACTGAAGTCTGAGGACAACTAATGTAAATAACAACTGCATGGGTTTTAGAGCCAGAAGAACTTGGGTTCAAATCTCAGCTCTGCCAATTAGTAGTTCAACTGTCTTTTTTTAGGTGTCACTGCTAATTCCCTACCTTCACATCTGTGTTCCTATCTCACTGGCTTAGCTCTTACACTCTGAGACCAGGGTTGATTACTTGTTATATACAGGAGTCACAATGTAAATGAACAAACCCAGGTGCAAAATCTTAATGCAAAACCTAAATCCTTCCTTCCAGCACTATCTCATCTCTCTTATCCAGTGCCTCCAACAATGCCCTGCACCCCAGGTCTGGTGCCCCTATCTCTCCTTTTCATTGCATTTTGAGTGGGCTCATCTTCCTGTTGGGGATGGGAGACATGAAAACAGAGAAGCTTTATAAAAGAGGCTTCAACCTGAACTGGGCCTTGGAAAACAAACAGGATTTCCACATGAAGAGATGTGAAAAGAAAGAATGTTCCAGAAGGAGAAAGGAGACAAGGCCAAACATTAATGTAAAGAGAGGGGTTGCTACACAGATTGAATTCGTCACTGGAACAAATCAGGAGGCTAGGCCTGGGTTACTTCATTATTGGTTTCCTTCCAATTGTTGTTTTGTGTTCATTTTTCTGATCAGCACCGGGGGTGGGAACTTGCCCTCACTAACTTTGTTGTTGGTTGCGCCCTCAACTCCCTTCCCTTAGAGCAGCCCTAACTTCTGTGTACAAACTATGCGAAGCCGTGCTCCTTCCTGACCTTTCTAGCCTAGCTGTCCCAGTGTCAGTACTCCCTTGAGCCCTAGCACTAAAGCCTTTCCATAACTCCTCATGGTCACAGGAGAGGTCACGTCGATTTAAGGTAGAGGACATGGAATCAGGAAAGGCTTCACAAAGGAGGCTGTGTTTATATCAAGTTTTGAGGGAGGGGGGCATTTCCCCAGAGATGGAAAAAAAGGCATCTCAAAAAGAGGCAATAATATGAAATTATTTATTCAAAAATATTTTTGAGCATTCCTTTTTCTCCCATCAATCAGTAATGCAACACAATTTTTACTGTATAGTGCAGGGAACTCTGCTCAATGTTATGTGGCAGCCTGGATGGGAGGGGAGTTTGGGAGAGGAAGTATACATGTATGGCTGAGCCCCTTTCCTGTCCACTTGTAACTATCACAACATTTTTAACTGGCTACACTCCAATATAAAGTAAAAGATTAAAAAATAATGCCACACAATTTTTAGACCATCTACTAGGTGCTGTGCTAGGCTCTTAGATGCTTGTTCATTCACCCAAATTCCCACTTAACAAGACTTTGCTGATCACTTACCCATCATTGTACTCTGTAGCTTATGGAAATGTGCTCCAAGGACTACCTGCACCACTCACCTGAATGGCATCTCATATACTACCTTCTGTATTTTTGTTGCAATGTTCCAGGCCCTACATAATCCTTGTCTTCAAAGCTTCAGGCTTATCAGGCAACTACATTCAGGGCATCAGGCTTCCCAGCCTCTCCTCCAACCTACCGCCAACCCCAACCACCTAGTGCCTACTCATTATCAGGGTTTTTTTGTTGTTGTTAATTGAGGTAAAATACATATAGCACAAAATGTTAACTGTGTTTAAGTATACAGTCAGTGCCATTAACTACACTCAAATTATTGTACAATGATTACTACAATCTATCTCTAAAATATTTTCATCACCCCAAACAGAAACTCTGCACTCACTGAACAATAACTCCCCATTTCTCCCTTACTCTAGCCCCTGGTAGTACTTTCTGTCTCTGTGAATTTACCTATTCTAGATATTTCATATAAGTGGAATCATACCATATTTGTTCTTTTGTGTTCGTCCTATTTCATTCAGCATAATGTCTTTAAGGTTCATTCATATTTGGAGTAGGAAATGACAACCCACTCCAGTATTCTTGCCTGGAAAATTCCATGAACAGAGGAGCCTGGAGGGCTACAGTTCATGGGGTTGCAAAGAGTTGGACATGACCAAGTGCACACACACACACACGTTATAACATGTGTCTGATCTCCACTCTGCTTGAAGGGATTTCATTTCTTTTTATGGCCAAATAATATCCCATTGTATGTATATATATACCACAATTTATTTATTCATTTATCCATCTATGGACATTTGGGTTGTTTCTACCCTGTGGCCATTGTGAATAATGCTGCTGTGAGTATTTGCATATAAGTATTTGTTTGAATCTGTTTTCAGTTCTTTGAGGAATATACCTAGGAATAGAATTTCTGGGTCATACGGTAATTCTATGTTGAACTGTTTGAGGAACTGACAAACTTTTCTATAGCAGCTGCACCATTTTACATTCCCACCAACAATGCACAAGGGCTCCAATTTCTCCACATCCTCACCAACACACACCACAAACTGTAAATAGCACCTGTATTGGAAAATACACCTTTACTTTTCAGACTGGCTTATATGAAACTAAAGATGGTATCCTTAATTGTAAACACTTCAACGATGAAATCTAAGGTGGAGAAACTGAAATGGATTTCAGGTCATAGTGACAACTGAGCAGAAAGTCTTTGAAAGAATTGGAGATGATTGAGGAAAGAGAGATTAGTGTCCTTTGACACCCTTTCATCGACTGAATTCAAATTTATTCCAGTGACAGCATCTGTAACCGTGATAGAAAGGTTAACATTTCATAGATTACTTAACTCTGCCCATAGCCATTGAAATGAAGAGGTCAGCACACTGGGAAGAAATGACACTCTGCCACTCACATTCTGAGTGGTTCCTTTTAGCTGATTATTTTAGACCTTTTTGGGTGATACAATTTGGCCATTTCTCCCTAATTTTAAAGTACTCAGGCAATTTAGGCATTTAAATGTTCTTCCATCTGTAAGAGGTTTAATCACTTAGCCCTGCATTTTCAATCTTCTTGAATCAATTGAAGCCTTACAAAGTGTTCCTTTTAGCTAAGGTTGGACAGAGAACAGCAGCAGCTGAGCCAACCCTATTATTTGGTATCAGAATGGAGATCAGAGTAAGTGAGGCAAGTTGGGCCTCCACCAAATCTTTTGATTCATGTTGCAGTGCCTCAAAGTGTGGCCTGGGGACAACCTGCACCAGGAACACCTGGGGCTGTTGTTTTAAAACAACTCATTCAGAACCAGGGTGACCAATCATCTGGGTTTTCCCAAGACTGAGGGGTTTTCCCAAATGTTGGACTTTCAGTACTAAAACTGGGAAAGTGTCAGACAAACCTTCATGAGTCATCACCCCTACCCCAGGTCTACTGAATCAGAACCACTTCTTTCTTATCAATACTGAAGTTTGAGAACCACTTCAGGGAGGAAAGCACTCCACCTCCTTCACTCCCCACTGAAGACCACTGCCTACACACACACACACAAAGCCTGCAGTTGGCTCACTGTGGCACTTACTGCCTTGGCTAATTGCTTTAATTGACGTATATGTGGCCCTCCTCCTTCATTTGGAGGATGGTGCTTTTAGGGAAATATAATGGCCAAGCAAATATCAGAATCATCGCTGTTGCTTGTATCTATGTGTGAGGTGAAACAGAGAGGAGATTGTAGAAGTTCATTCTTTCATCTATACATTCTAGGAATATTTACTGGAAAATGTATTATATATATATATGTATATGAATATGTATATATGTTTTTAGTATATATATATATATATATGGAGAGAGAGAGCCATACATTCCTCAGAGAAAAGAGCCTAAGTTTAGGTGTGAATATAGGCATCTATGTAGGGATTTATGTCTGGCATGTTACAGCATACAGATGGAGAACTCCCCACTTTCCTAGAAATACAACTACAGTTAGCCTTTCATATCCACAGGTTCTGCCTCTACATATTCAACCAACCACATATTGAAAAATATTTAAAAAAATTCCAGAAAGTTCCATAAAGCAAAACTTGAATTTGCCATGTACTGGCAACTATTTGCATAATATTTACATTGTTACTAGGCATTATAACCTAGAGATGATTTAAAGTATACAGGAGGATGTGCATAGGGCATATACCAATACTATACCATTTTATATGAGGGACTTGGGCATCTGCAGATTGTGGTATATGCCAGGGGTCCTGGAAACAATCCACAAAGAAATATATTATGACAGGAGCTTTGATAAATGCTATGAACAAAATAAAATAGAGTAACATGATTGAGATAGAGAATCTGCTTTTGATTGGTTGATAAGGGAATGGTTCTCTGAGGAGGTGACATTTGAGCCAAGCTCTAAATGATAGAAAGCCAGACATTCACAGGCTGGGAGAGAAATGTTCCAGACAGAGGGAATAGCTAGTACAGGAGCCTGAAGGCAGGAAAGAGCTTAATGTGTTGGAGAAATACAAAGAAAGCTGGTGTGAGAGGAGTGTCATGAACAAAAGGGAGAGTCATATGAGAGAAGTCTGGGGAGGCAGGAAGGGTCTAAGTCTGGAGGCCTGGATTTCATTCTTTTTCTGAATACTCGTTCAGAAAAGATATTGGAAGGTCTGAAGCAGAGGAGTGAGATGGCCAGATTGACATTTTTAAAGATATCTTTGATATTTTCAGAGAATAAATCATCATAGAGTGAGAGCAGAAGCAGAGAAACCAGTTAGGGGACTATTGGCAGTAGCCAATGTCAGAGGTGGTGGTGGCTTGGAGTAAGGTGATGGGGAGTAGAGAAAAGGACAATTCTGTATGTATTTTGGAGTTAGGGTTTTGGTGATGGTTTGGAAGTTGGGTCTAAAAGAAAAGAGAAGACGCAGGGTATTCCCAGGTCTCTTGACTTGGGTGAGTGGTGAGATCGTTTACTAATACGGAAAGACTCAAAGAGGAGTTGGTCGGGTATCAAAAATTCAGCTTTAGACATGTAAAGGTTGAGATGCCTAATAAAATGCAAAATTGAGGTATTAAATAATCAGATATACATTCTGACTTCTGGGTGATATGAGAGTTGGAGATACAAATTAAATTTGGAGTCAACAATAGGTAGATAATAGTTAAAGCTCTGTGATTGAGTGACCTTGTCTAGGAAGAGAATGAAACAGAGAAGAGGAAGAGGTTCCTGGACTGAACCGTGGAGCCTCTAACATTTAGAGGTCAAGCAGAAGAGCACTTTGAGTGGTTACAGCAAAGAGTTACTTTGCTGATCAAGTAAACAGCAAAAGAGGCTGAGGGGCAATAAGGTGTAAGAGAAACCAGAAAAGCATAGTGTCACTGAAGCCTAGAGAAAAAAAAAAAGTGAGAGTTTCAAGGAGAGAGAGTACAATTATTTCCATTTTATAGATAAAGAAACTGAGGCATGGGGGTATTAGTAATCTGCCCAACGTCACATAGCTAGTAACAGAGGAGAGGGGGTTAAACCCAAGCAGTCTGACTTCAGAGTCTGTGTTCCAAACCACTACATCTGTGGCTCTCCAACTGTCGTGTTATCAAAGTCATGTGAATGACTTGTTAACAGATTGCTGAACCCCATCTCCAGAGTTTCTGATTCAGAAGGGCTCAGATGGGGCCCAAGATCTTGCTTCTCTAACAGACTCCCAAGTTATACTGATGCTGCTGGTCCAGAGACCACACATTGAGGATGACCATCCTTCTGTACATTGCCTCGCATATCATCTATACATTGTGATAACGTTGGTATTGCTTGCTTTCTCCAACTGGCTTTGAAAGTTTCTCCCTTAGTTTGTGGGGGAAGATTAGCATACCATCCTGTCTAGAAGCATCTGAGTAAAGCACCCATATTTCTGACTAGTATAGGAGAGATCAGTTGAGCTCTAGGGCCTGAGGGATGTGGTGGGACTGGGGAAAATGATGAGCCTACCAGCTCCTTGATGTTTATTCCACTCCTATGATAGCCTAGATGGGACATTGCTAAGGCAATCCGAAGCCTGAGAAGGCAAGTAAAGCCTTCAGGGTAGTCTTGTTCTTAGGACTCAAACAAGGGAGGGACTGAACCTAGAGATATCCCTTTGACAGTTGTCACATCCTTCCTCTACACTGCTCACAGTCATTTATTTTAGCTTTATAAAGGCACTAGGTAGCAAAATCATGCAGGGCAATGGGAGGCAGAAGACTGGAAAAATTGATCCTGACCTAGGATACACATGCAAAAAAGCCTGAGGGCAAAACTGGCATGCTGTGAAGTCTAAAGGCAGAAAGTTCAAGAGTAATTGAATAATAATAAATGAACACTCATTAGAGGGGGCAAGGACACTGCTGACAGAGGCCTCAGAGAATAGTGAGCTCCCAGGAGGTTTCATCAGACCCAGCCCTACCCAACAAACTACAGCCTCCAGTGCTGGAATGACCCAGGTCATACAACCAGCAGGATAAGAACACAAATCCACCCATCAGCAGACAGAGTGCCTGAAGCGATACTGAGCTCACAGCCACCTATAAACATCCCCCCTTGACACAGCATTGCACACCAGAGGGACAAGACCCAGATCCACCCGCCAGTGGGCAGGTACCAGTCCCTCCCACCAAGAGTCTTGTACAAGCCTCAGAACCAACCTCACCCACCAGAGGGCAGATACCAGAAGCAGGAGGAATGATGAGCCTCCAGCCAGCAGAAAGGAGACCACAAACACAGAAAATTAGACAAAATGAGATGACAGATAAATGTGTTTCAGACAAAGGAACAAGATAAAATTCCACAAGAACAAATAAATGAAGAGGAGATAGGCAACCAACCTAAAAAAGAATTTAGAGTAATAATAGTAAAGTTGATTCAAGATTTCAGAAAATAGTAAATGAGCACTTACTGTATGCTAGGCATTTAACATATGTTATCTCATTTCATCCTCAAAGCAACTTATGAGGTAGATATTAATATTACCCTCATTCACAGATAAGGAAACAGACTCAGTAGCCTAAGGTCACAGCTAGGAAGTGCCAAACCCTTCATTCAAACCTAGATCTAATTCCAAAGCTCTTGTTCTAAAGCAGTACACTCTAAAATGATGAAAAAACAATATTTTCTAGATGACCTCTGTATAAATAAAATGCAGGAGAGCAGCATGGCTTAAGGAAGGACTAGCCTGGAAGACTAAGTAAGGCTGCCAGATCTATCTGAGATAGCCTGTCAGTGCAAGACCCTGGGCCAGTGACTTCTATACTGTCGTTGTTTTAAAACCACTAGATTTATAAAAAGACAAACAGTTCATCAATAAGAATACTATGTGTAAGAAGAAGTGTGTGAAATGAGACAGGAAACATGATCAAGAAATGCTTGGCAAGATGCACACAACACACAGCAGCAAAATGGGGGCAAGTGAAAAAGTACAGGCACATAAGTGAAGACATTAATGAAGAAAAAGGTTGGCGCTAAAGAATGAGACATCTGGCAGAAGCAAATAGATGAAGGGACTTTATTACATTGGAGAACTCTGAGATCAAGCAGCTTCTTTACTTCTTTCTTTTTTTTAAGCTTCTCTGACATTTTAATTGGACATTTAATTCAGAATTGTAAATTCACATGCAGTTGTAAGAAATAATACTTTGTCTGATTTCTCCAGAGGGTGACATCATGCAAAATTATAATATTACAATCAAGGTGTCAACATTGATATAATCTACCAATCTTACTCAGATTTCCTCAATTTTCTTATACTGTGTGTGTGTGTATGTGTGTGTGTGTAGTTGTATACAATTTCATCACCTGTATAAGGTCATGTATTCATCATCACAGTCAAGACACTGAACTTCCACCACCACAAAGATCCTTCCTGTGGCCATTGATAGCCAAGCTCACCTTCATCTTTCACCATAGTCCCATCCCTGACCCCTGGCAATCACTAACCTGTTCTCCATCTCCATACTTTTGTCAGGAATGTCATTATAAATGAAAGCATTTAGTGTGCAAGTTTTTGTGATTGGCTTTTTTTACTCAGTGTAATTTCCCTGGAGATTCATTCAAGTTACTGTGTATATCAGTAGTTTGCTTCTTTCTATTGATGAGTAGTATTCCATGGTATAGATGTATGACAGTTTGTTTAACGATTCATCTGTTGAAGGACATCTGCGTTTCCAATTTTTGGCTATTATGAAAAAAGCTGCTATGAACATTCATGCACAGGTTTGAGTGTGAATATAAATTTTCATTTCTCTGGGATAAATGCCCAGAAGTGCACTCACTGGGTGGTTTTATAGTGGCAAGTTTAATTTCTTAAGAAAATGCCAAATGTTTTCCAGAGTAGCTGTAGCATTTTACATACCCACCAGCAATGTATAAATGATCCAGTTTCTCCACATCTTCACCAGTATTTGGTGGTCTCACTACCTTTTTGTTGTCATTGCTATTGTTGTTAGTCATTTGAATGCATGTGTAGTGATGTCAATATTTTATTTTTTAAAAACACAGACTTGAAAGGAGAAGCTGTTTTGAAATTCCTTTGAGATAAGACCTCTTATTGTTTCAGTTTAAGCATCCTGACTGGTTTTGGCTGGGAAGCCATTTTGAACTTTGCAATTAAAGATCTCCACTCATACAGGAGCCAGTAGCCCTAAAACCACAAACTAATTGCTTAGCTTCTACTAGGCCCAAAGAAAAACTGAGCGAGCTACAGGAGATTCATCTAGGGTAATCAGAAGAGCCAGGCAAAGAAGGAATATCAGGAAAGATTTTCCAGGACTGTATTCACAAATGATAACTTCTCCATTTTAATCCATATTCCCCTCTGAGGGGGACAGCAGTATGGTTTACATGCTCCAGGAGAGAACTGAGTTGTAAAGGTAACATGAAGAGAGCTGATTCTGCACATGTATTCTTAACCGTGTGTTCAGTGATTTTGTGTTGGTAACTGCCATGGTGGGAGTATTTACACCACTGAAATTGGTAAACACTGCAAATCAGAGCACTTTTTTATCCAGGGAATTGGTTGGTAAACATTAATTCGCACAATGTTGTGCATTTCTTTCCAAAGCGTGTTCTCAATCATTAAAAGGAAGAAGATAAGGAAATATTAATTGAGCACCTACTATATTTGTTAGCTCATATAATTCTCATGACAACTTTATGAGATAGGTATTATGTTACTCATATTACAGATTAGGAAACAGATTCAAAACATTAAGTTTTGTTTGTTTGCTTGTTTTTGGCCATGCCTTGTGGCTTATAAGAACTTAGTTCCCTGACCAGGGATAGAACCAGGGCCCATGGCAGTGAAAGCACTAAGCCTAACCACTGAACCACCAGGGAATTTCCAAGACATTAAGTATATTATTAACGTTGCATGTCAAGTAAATATCTGAGCCCTAATTCAGTCTTGCTCAATATAGTCTAAGCTCAATACACTAGCTCTCTAGAGAGGAGGAGACATTATATATCAGAGGGAAGTGATGAGGCAAAACTTAAAAATTTTCCTTGATGTTAATTTTCTTTTCTTTTTTTTGGCTGTGCCACATGGTTTGCAGGATTTTAGTTCCCTGACCAGGGATCAAACCAGTGCCCCTGCAGTGGAAGCACTGAGTCCTAACTACTGGACCACCAGGGAATTCCCAAACTGAACATTAATTTTCAAAAAATAAAGTTAATTAAAAGGAAAAACAAGTCTGCCTCTGGCATTGTGTAGCACATTAGCTTATCTAAAATATATAAATATATCTAAATTGTATTTACATATATGTAGTTCAGCTATAGTGGACATATTAACTATGGTTTTGGTCTACTTTTTCCTACTTCTCTTCTTCTGGTTCCATTGGAGAACACTTCCCCCTCTCCATATGACCCTAGTAAAGCTCACAAGAGCTCTGGCCTCCCCCAACCACAGGTATAACTGAGCCAATGACGATCCTTCTCAGGACCTGTCTTTTTTTTTTTAAGTATAATTGATTTACAATGTTGTGTTAATTTCTGGTATATAACACCATGGCTCATTTATACACACACACACACACACACATATATTTTGACAATGTTGATTCTTCCAATCCATGAACACGGTATATTTCTCCATCTGTTTGTGTCCTCTTTGATTTCTTTCATCAGTGTTTTATAGTTTTCTATGTATAGGTCTTTTGTTTCTTTAGGTAGATATACTCCTAAGTATTTTATTCTTTTTGTTGCAATGGTGAATGGTATTGTTTCCTTAATTTCTCTTTCTGTTTTCTCATTGTTAGTGTATAGGAATGTAAGGAATTTCTGACACACACACACACATATATCCTTTTTCAGATCCTTTTCCCTTATAGATTATTACAAAATATTAAGTACAGTCCTCTGCACTATACAGTTGGTCTTTGTTGGTTATCTATTTTATATATAGTTATGTGTATATGTTAATCCCAAGCTCCTAATTTATCCCTCCCCTCCCTTTCCCCTTTGGTAACCATAAGTTTGTTTTCTATGTCTGTGGGTCTATTTCTGTTTTGTGTATCAGCCATAAAAAAAGAATGAAATCACGCCATTTGTGGTAGCATGAATCCAACTAGAGATTATCATAATAAGTGAAGTAAGTCAGACAGAGAAAGACAAACATCATATGATACCGCTTAGACGTGGAAACAAAAAAACTGATACAAATGAATTTATATACAAAACAGAACTAGGACTTGCTTGTTAAAGCTAGGGGAAAAGAGGCTCTTTTCCCTTCTCGGGTTGCTTACCTAGGAGTTTGGGGCTCCTATAGCATCATCAGAACTGTTGCAGTCTTGGCTATGTTATTTTCACATGGTACACGAGATGGCTTCCTGCAGTAGTTTTCTCAGTTAATTGAGCCAATAAAGTATCATCCCCATCTTCTGTGTGTGTGTGTTTAATTAAGATGAGTTGAGTTTTCTGTACATCTGTGTCTCTTTTTCATCATTTGTTACCAAGAGTCCCATTTCTTCTGTGACTGCTTCAGCTTTCTATGAATTCTTACAACCCATCTATACTAGCTCTGTTCAATAGAAGGGCAATGAGCCACATTTATATATAACTTTAATTTTTCTAATAGCTACATTTTAAAAAGTGAAAGGAAATAGGAGAAATACATTTAACATGTTTTATTTAAGCCAATATATTTTTAAATTATCATTTTAAACTATGACCAATATAAAAATTCATAGTGAGATGATTTACGTTGTTTACTTTGTCCTGAATCTTTGAAATCTGGTGTGAATTTTATATTTATGGCACAACTCAGTTTTAACTAGTTACATGTCTGTTGCTGAATAGCCATGGCTACATATTAAACCACTCAAATTTATACTATATACATTGGCACCTAATCATATATCATGATATATTGCTACTTATATGTTTCATGTGTAAATGTCTAACTTTTCCACCTAACATGTAAGCTCCTTTAGAACAGAAATGTCACCTTAAAACTATTTTATGGCCCACTCCTGGACATATATCCAGAGAAAACCATAATTCAAAAAAGATACATGCACCCTAATGTTCACTGAAGCACTATTTACAATAGCTAGGATATGGAAGCAATCTAAATGTCCATCAACAGAAGAATGGATAAAGAAGACATGGTACATATATACAATGGAATATTACTCAGCCATAAAAAGAACAAATAATGCCATTTGCAGCAACATGGATGGACCTAGAGATTGTCATACTGAGTGAAGTAAGTCAGACACAGAAAGACAAGTATCATATGATATTGCTTATATGTGGAATCTAAAAAAAAGGCTACAAATGAACTTATCTACAAAACAGAAATAGAGTTACAGATGTAGAAAATAAACTTGTGGTTACCAGGGGGTAGGGGGAAGGGATAAATTGGAAAATCGGTACTGACATATATACACTACTATATTTAAAATAGATAACTAATAAGGACCTACTGTGTAGCACAGGGAACTCTACTCAATATTCTGTAATGGCCTATATGGGAAAAGAATCTTTAAAAGGGTGTATACGACAATAATATATATTATATTTTATATATTATATATATAATATAATATATATACATATAACATATATATAACATATATAAATAACAGACTTATTTCACTGTACACCTGAAACTAACACAAGATTGTAAATCAACTATACCTCAATAAAAATTTTAAAATAAAAGGCATTTGGGGATAAGAAAAAAAATTCTTCTATGGCCATCAAGTTTTAGCATAGTGTTACACTAAAAAAGTGGAAAGTCAAGAGATACCTGGAGTAACAGAAAAGTTTGGCCTTGGAGTACAAAAATGAAGCAGGGCAAAGGCTAAGGAGTTTTGCCGAGAGAAAGCACTGGTCACAGCAAACACCCTCTTCCAGCAAGCACAAGAGATGACTCTACACATGGACATCACCAGATGGTCAATACTGAAATCAGATGGATTATATTCTTTGCAGTCAAAGATGGAGAAGCTTATACATTAAGGAAAAACAAGACCTGGAGCTGACTGTGGCTCAGATCATCAGCTCTTTATTGCAAAATTCAAGGCTTAAATTGAAGAAAATAGGGAAAACCACTAGGCCATTCAGGTATGACCTAAATCAAATCCCTTATGATTATACAGTGGAAGTGACAAATAGATTCAAGGGATTAGATCTGATAGACAGAGTGCCTGAAGAACTATGGACAGAGGTTTGTAACATTGTACAGGAGGCAGTGACCAAAACCATCCCAAAGAAAAAGAAATGCAAGAAGGCAAAATGGTTGTCTGAGGAGGCCTTACAAATAGCTGAGAAAAGAAGAGAAATGAAAGGCAAAGGAGAAAGGGAAAGATATACCCAACTGAATGCAGAGTTCCAGAGAATAGCAAGGAGAGATAAGAAAGCCTTCTTAAGTGAGCAATGCAAAGAAATAGACAAAAACAATAGAATGGGAAAGACTAGAGGTCAAGAAATTTGGAGATACCAAGAGACTATTTCATGCAAGGTGGGCACAATGAAGGACAGAAACAGCAAGGACCTAACAGAAGCAGAAGAGATTAAGAAGAGGTGCAAGAATACACAGAACTATACAAAAAAAGTCTTAATGACCCAGATAACAATGATGGTGGTCACTCACCTAGAGCCAGACATCCTGGAGTGTGAAGTCAAATGGGCCTTAGGAAGCATTACTACAAACAAAGCTAGTGGAGGTGATGGAATTCCAGCTGAGCTATTTTAAATCTAAAAGATGATGCTGTTAAAGTGCTGCACTCAATATGCCAGCAAATTTGGAAAACTCAGCAGTGGCCACAGGACTGGAAAAGGTCAGTTTTCATTCCAATCCCAAAGAAGGGCAATGCCAAAGAATGTTCAAACTACCATACAATTGTGCTCATTTCACATGCTAGCAAGGTAATGCTCAAAATCCTTCAAGCTAGACTTCAACAGTATGTGAACCAAGAACTTCCAGATGTACAAGCTGGATTTAGAAAAGGCAGAGGAACCAGAGATCAAATTGCCAACATCCATTGGATCATAGAAAAAGCAAGGGAATTCCAAAAGAAATCTACTTCTGCTTCATTGATTACGCTAAAGCCTTTGACTGTGTGAATCACAACAAACTGTGGAAAATTCTTAAAAGAGATGGGAATACCAGACCACCTTACCTATTTCCTGAGAAACCTGTATGCAGGACAAGAAGCAACAGTTAGAACCAGACATGGAACAATGGACTGGTTCAAAATCAGGAAGGGAGTACATCAAGGCTGTATATTGTCACCCTGCTTATTTAACTTATATGCAGGGTACATCATGTGAAATGCTAGGTTGGAAGACTCACAACCTGGAATCAAGATTGCCAGGAGAAATATCAACAACCTCAGATATGCAGATGGTACCACTCTAATGGCAGAAAATGAAGAGGAACTAAAGAGCCTCTTGATGAGGGTGAAAGAAGAGAGTGAAAAAGCTGGCTTAAAACTCAACATTCAAAAACTAAGATCATGGCATCTGGTCCCATCACTTCATGGCAAATAGAAGGGGGAAAAGTGGAAACAGTGACATATTTTATTTTCCTGGGCTCCAAAATCACTGCAGATGGTGACTGCTTCTGCTGCTGCTAAGTCACATCAGTCATGTCCAACTCTGTGTGACCCCATAGACGGCAGCCCACCAGGCTCCTGTCCCTGGGATTCTCCAGGCAAGAATACTGGAGTGGGCTGCTATTTCCTTCTCCAGTGCATGAAAGTGAAAAGTGAAAGTAAAGTCGCTCAGCAGATGGTGACTACAGCCACGAAATTAAAAGACACTTGCTTCTTGGAAGAAAAGCTGTGACAAACCTAGACAGCATATTAAAAAGCAGAGACATTACTTTTCCAACAAAGGTCCATCTAATCAAAGCTTTGGTTTTTCCAGTAATTTTGTACGAATATGAGAGTTGGACCTTAAAGAAGGCTAAGTGCTGAAAAATCGACACTTTAGAATTGTGTTTCTAGAGAAGACTCTTGAGAGTCCCTTGGACAGCAAGGAGATCAAACCAGTCAATCCTAAAAGAAATCAACCCTGAATATTCATTGGAAGGACTGATGCTGAAGCTGAAGCTGAAGCTCCAATACTTTGGCCACCTGACATGAAGAGCTGACTCACTGGAAAAGACCCTGATGCTGGGAAAGATTGAGGGCAGGAGGAGAAGGGGGCAACAGAGAATGAGATGGTTGGATGGCATCACTGACTCAAAGGACATGAGTTTGAGCAAACTCTAGGAGATAGTGAAGGACAGGGAAGCCTGGTGTGCTGCAGTTCATGGGATCACAAAGAGTCAGACACGACTTAGCGACTGAACAACAGCAATGCTAATAGTAGGTAATAGCATGAATAAGTGATTTTGATTGCATCATAGAATGAGCAAAGGGTTGTAATTCACACCTTAGTAAAGAAATGTGACTGAGAAACATACTGCAGGTCCACTGGAGATATGTCAGGATGACTTCTGTAAATGTTTCTCTGATAGCAAATTATCAGACCCCAGGCAAAGGAGATAAGGACCAAAGTGATAAGAATGCCTTCAGTTCAGTTCAGTTCAGTTGCTCAGTCGTGTCCAACTCCTTGTGACCCCATGAATCACAGCACGCCAGGCCTCCCTGTCCATCACAAACTCCTGGAGTTTACTCAAACTCATGTCCATCGAGTCGGTGATGCCATCCAGCCATCTCATCCTCTGTCGTCCCCTTCTCCTCCTGCCCCCAATCCCTCCCAGCATCAGGGTCTTTTCCAATGAGTCAACTCTTCGCATGAGGTGGCCAAAGTATTGGAGTTTCAGCTTCAGCATCAGTCTTTCCAATGAACACCCAGGACTGATCTCCTTTAGGATGGACTGGTTGGATCTCCTTGCAGTCCAAGGGACTCTCAAGAGTCTTCTCCAACACCACAGTTCAAAAGCATCAATTTTTCGGCACTCAGCTTTCTTCACAGTCCAACTCTCACATCCATACATGACCACTGGAAAAAACCATAGCCTTGACTAGACGGACCTTTGTTGGCAAAGTAATGTCTCTGCTTTTTAACTATGCTATCTAGGTTGGTCATAACTTTCCTTCCAAGGAGTAAGCATCTTTTAATTTCATGGCTGCAGTCACCATCTGCAGTGATTTTGGAGCCCCCAAAAATAAAGTCTGACACTGTTTCCACTGTCTCCCCATCTATTTCCCATGAGGTGATGGGACCAGATGCCATGATCTTAGTTTTCTGAATGTTAAGCTTTAAGCCAACTTTTTCACTCTCCTCTTTCACTTTCATCAAGAGGCTTTTTAGTTCCTCTTCACTCTCTGCCATAAGGGTGGTGTCATCTGCATCTGAGGTTATTGATATTTCTCCCAGCAATCTTGATTCCAGCTTGTTCTTCTTCCAGCCCAGCATTTCTCATGATGTACTCTGCATATAAGTTATATAAGCAGGGTGACAATATACAGCCTTGATGTACTCCTTTTCCTATTTGGAACCAGTCTGTTATGATTCTCAAATGAAAAGTGCTAAATTCAAAGTGTAAAATGAGTATCCTTTTCCATGGCCATTCCATTTTATAGATGAGAATATTAAAGTACAAGATGAGTGATTCTACCTCTGGTAATGTGTAACCAGCAAATTATTAGCGTCTGAGCACAGACAGAGGCCATTTCTTTTGCCTCATATAAGCCACTGCTTTTCAAAAAAAAAAAGCAGTGGACAGTGTTGGAGGGGGTGTTAGGGTGAGGAAAAGGTGGTGGAGAGAAGAAATCAACTTACAGCTTTTTTTCCTAGTGTACATTCTCCATCTCAACTCTATCACACACATGTGCTTGCACACACACACACACTCTCTCTCTCTCTCTCTTTCCATCAATACATCAGTGATTGGTTCATCAGAGTTCAGACGAAGTCTAAGATGTCTAGTGCTCCTAAATCTTACCAGACCTCCCCCCGAACACAAATACTCAGCTTCAAATAACCCTTCAGATCAGTTGGTCATTCATTCTTTTCATTCACTAATTTATTTGGTATATATTATATACAAGGCACTATGAAGGTTATAAAAATCAAAGATGCAATCTCTTTTCTCACAGAGCTCAATATATTGTGAGTGTGTTTGTGTGTTGGGGGGTGGCAATGATAGCAGAGATTATTCACTATAATGCTGCATGATAAACACTAAAGAAGGGCTACGTCCATCATGTTATTATGGAATGTGGTGTAGCAGTTTTTAGAATAAAGTGAAGTTTAAGGAAGTGGTTCTCAAACTGTGGTCCCTAAACCATCAGATTCAGCTCACCAGATAATTTTTTAGAAATGCAAGTTCTTGGGCCTCATCCCAGACCTACTAAATCAGACATTCTGAAGGTGGGAGTCAGAAATTTGTGTTTTAACAAACCACTCCAGGTGTTTCTTATGCATACTAATATTTGAGAATCACTAGTTTAAAAGGAACAAGGCTATGGAATGAAATAGTGTGATTCTATAGTGCAATTTTATATATATATATAGGGGCTTCCCTGTGGCTCAAACAGTAAAGAATCTGCCTGCAATGCAGGAGAACCTGGGTTCAGTCCCTGGGTTGGGAAGATCCCCAGGAGAAGGAAATGGCAACCCACTCCAGCATTCTTGCCTGGGAGTTCTGTGAACAGAGGAGCCTGGCGGGTTACAGTCCACAGGGTCACAAAGAGTCGGACATGACTGAGTGACTAAATTTCACTTTAAAATTTCATTTAAAACCATTGACCTAACCTTAACTGAATGCTTTTAATGTGTATTTTAATATATATATACATATATAAATTTGTAAGTACATATAGTACATCTCTGATAATAGGGGTTACTTCTGGATAAGGGATTAGTTTGCAAGGTAAGGAGGTAGATAAATGAGCTTTTATCTTTTCCTGAATTGTTTGAATCCTTTAAGAATATATTCATATATTAATTGAGCAACTAAAAAGAAAAAAATGCTATTTTAAGATTTTTTAAGTACTCTGGAATACAAAGGAAAGAACATTAAATCTTTCCAGAGGAGATAGCTTTTGAACCAGGCTTTGGGGCTCTCCTAGTCTCTGCTCTACATCCAGCCCTGTGGCTCTCCCATGTCTAGAACATAGCTCAATTTTTTTTGTATCCTTGTCCTTTCAGATGACAGAAGCATCTCCAGAGAAGCTACAATATGATTTCTTAAATAGTAGAGTGGGTCACCTATTAGTCTCCAAACTTCAAGCCTTAGAGAAAGCACTAAGCTAAAATCCTGAGGCGAAGATTGAATTGGAAAGAAAATGTGACTGTCTTTCCAATAGAAAGAAACTGCCCTCCATCCTGTTTTTTAACAGTTATGATGCTCTGAGTAGTAGCATATTAGGGTGGATGAAAAACATAAAGCAAAGATCATTATTGATTCACCCTGGACCAGGCTCATTCAAATTCAAAATGGAAAGGCCCTTAGAGAGCCATCCATGTCCTTGTCTTCCAGTGTTCAGTGACAAACCATTCTGGGGAAAAAAGCATGCCCTTTAGAAGGCCAAGCCCTGCATCCCATTGACCTACTCTCTTTCACAGTCTGTTCTGGTTCTTTTTTAGCTGATGATACTAGTGGGAGGTGACAGAGGGAAAATAACAATAGTAAGATTCACCCAGAGCCCCTAGCAGGAACATGGCCTTTTCAAGTTATAAAGATAAATAACTATCTAAGCCACATTCTAGGGAGTTTGTTTCCTGTAAAGTGAATCTGAGGAGAAAAAAATAGTCACATTAACCTCTGACACAGCTTTCCAGGCAAAAGCTTTCATAACTAAGGGCTGATAAAATGATGGCAGGAAGAAGCTCCGTAGAATGGGCCAGGTTGCCCTATATAATCAAGAAGGGTAATGAAGCCAACAGGCTGGGGAGGAGCCCTATCATTATGATCAATTTCTGACTGCCTGAATATTAGAGAAATGGACAGATGCATCCCAGAGTTAATTGACTTGATAGGTTGTGGAGAAATGGACAATTGCAAAGTTTCTCTTGCTTCCTAAAAGGTCTGAGATGGAGAAACAACACAACATACTGGGAATTTTGACTTTGAAACCAGGATTGTTTGGACTAAAAGAGCTTCTGGGGCTTTAGATACTAGCAGGAGGTAACTCTCAGTTAACAGAGAGCAGAGGACTTAAAGATTGAAGAGTCCTCCTTGAAAGAGAATTTCTTTGATTTGAGTCATGAATTTTGCTCCAATCTGAGTATTAAATAGGATGCTTGCTCTCTGCTAAAGCATGTCAAAGCTGGTAACTGAGCTCAGAAAATTAATTATCACTCAAATGATTTGCCTTAATATGGAGATGTTGAATTTCATCTATTTTTTGAGATAGTTTTTATCAGGCTAGAAATATTTTTAAATGTTAATTGGAGACCCACTATGTGCATAGCAGTTCTTGAATTCCATAACAAATACAAAGAAATAGATGTCAAAATATACTCTCAAGGACATTATAGTACAATTCAGGAGGGGCAGTAGAGGATGAGTTGAGCTGGCATACATGAAGAGTTAACACTACTATGGTACAAAAGCAATTTGGTGGTGGTGGTGGTTTAGTTGCTAAGTTGTGTCCGACTCTTGCGATCCCATGGATGGTAGCCTGCCAGGCTCCTCTGTCCATGGAATTTTCCAGGCAAGAATACTAGAGTGGGTTGCCATTTCCTTCTCCAGGGGATCTTCCTGACCCAGGGATCGAACCCAGGTCTCCTGCATTGTAGGCAGATTCTTTACCAACTGTGGCTTAGTGTGATACTCTTTCCAAACAGCATTTTGGAAAACATACATTGCTAGCTTACCATGCTAGATTGCACTGTTTAATTTTTATAACAACCTGGTGAGATGTTACGTTCTTCCAATTTGTCAGATGAGTAAACTGAGGCAAGAGAGGTGAAGTAAACCGAACAAGTTAAATTTATCAGTGAAAATGTCAGAGTAGGGAATTCCAAGGGCCCATCCTTCCACCAAAACAGCAAATAAATGGGCAAAAAGTGTCAGAATCTACTCTATTGGAGCTCTGGAACCTAATCAAATGTTTATAGCAACCAAACAAGTGCTTAATCAAGAAAAATTAGGGAATGAATCTTTGTAGAAGAGCTTTGTGACTTTCTACTCACTAACCAACTACTAAGCTAAATGAACAGAAACTTCAATAGCCATGGGCTTCCCTCATAGCTCAGTTGGTAAAGAATCCACCTGCAATGCAGGAGACCCTGGTTCGATTCCTGGGTTGGGAAGATCCCCTGGAGAAGGGATAGGCTACCCACTCCAGTATTCTTGGGCTTCCCTTGTGGCTCAGCTGATAAAGAATCCGCCTGCAGTGCAGGAGACCTGGGTTCGATCCCTGGGTTGGGAAGATCCCCTGGAGAAGGGAAAGGCTACCCACTCCAGTATTCTGGCCTGGAGAATTCCATGGACTGTATAGTCCATAGGGTCGCAGAGTCAGACACAACTAAGTGACTTTTACTTTCACTTTTAACTTCAATAGCCATGCACAACAATGGATATAGAGTTTACAAAATTAGTTCAGCAAAGTTACTAAACAAGCAAACAAGAGCAAACACAACAAGGAACAACAAAAAACTATGTGGGGCAAGAGAGGGGGCAATATAATTTCAAGAGTTGCCATAATAGTCAAAGTGTTCAGTGTTCAACCAAAAAAAATTACAAGGCGTGCAAAATAAATAAATGCATACATACATAAAAGTAGATCTCTTACAAGAAAAAAAAAGGAATTAATAGAATCTGTCCCTGCAGAAGCCCAAACACTTAACTTATTAGAATAAGACTAAATCAACTAACTTAAATATACTGAAAATATAAAGGAAACCAGGTATAATGAAATAAAGGAAACCATGAGAAAGATGTCTCATCAAATGTTCAGTCCCTCAGTCATGTCCGATTCTTTGTGGCCCCATGGACTGTAGCCTACCAGGCTCCTCTGTCCATGGAATTCTACAGGCAAGAATACTGGAGTGGGTTGCCATTTCCTTCTCCAGGGGATCTCTTCCCAACCCAGGGAATGAACCCATGTCTCTTGCATCTCCTGCATTGGCAGACAGATTCTTTACCACTAGTGCCACCTGGGAAGCCCTGTCTCACCAAATAGATAATATGAATAAAGAGATTGAAATTATAAAAAGGAACCAGATGGGAATTCTCAGGTTAGAAATTATAACAACTGAAATTTAAAATTCACTAGAGGAGTTGAATAGTAGATTTCAATCAGTTTCAACTAGTAGATTTTCAATCAGTAGATTTCATAGTACTATTTCAATCTACTATGAATTGACTGAAGAAGATGAATAGGTGAAGATAGAACAATTGAACTTATCTAGTCTGAGGAGCAAAAAGAAAAGGGAATGAAGAAAAATGAATGATGACTTGGAGACCTAGAACACTGTTAAGTGTACAATCATATGCATAAGAGTGGTCACTGAAGGAGATGGGGGTGTAGAAAGAATAGCTGAAGAAATAATTGCCAAAAAAAATGTCCCAGTTGTAATGAAAAACATGTATCTACATGCAGAGTAAGATCAATAACTCCAAAAAAGGATAAGTCAGGAGATCACATTATAATCAAACTGTCAAAAGAAAAAACTAACTCAGAAACTGGCAAAAGAAAAGTATTAATAACTCACATACAAAGGATTCTCAATAAGATAAGCAGCTAATTTCTCATTAGAAACCATGAAAGCCAGAAGACAGTGGGAAGACATCTTGGAAGTTAGAGCATGTTGCTACATAAAATAAAATGAAAATAAATGACAGTCAACCAAGAATTTTATAGTGTATTTGGCAAAAATAAAGAAGAAATTGTCATTCCCAGATAAAAATCCTAGAGAGTTCATTACTAGTAGGCTTGTCTTATGAGAAATGCCAAAGGGAGTCTTTCAGGCTGAAATAGAAGCACACTAAACATAACTCAAATTCACATGAGAAAATAAAAATCACTGGTAATGATAAATACATAAATATAAATTCAATATTACTTTATTTTTTATTAGTATATCCTCTATTTTTCCTATGCAATTTAAAAGAGAAATACATAAAGCAATTACTATAAATCTATGTTGCTAAATTCAAACTGTATAAATACATAACACATGACCAAAACAATATGAAGGGGAAGGACAGAGCTTTATAAAAGAAAAGTTTTTATAAACTAGTGAAATTAAGTTGGTATTAATTTCAACTAGATTGTTATAGATTCAGTTCAGTCAGTCAGTTCAGTCACTCAGTCGTATCCAACTTTTTGCAACCCAAAGGACTGCAGCACACCAGGCTACTCTGTCCATCACCAACTCCCAGAACTTGCTCAAACTCATGTCCATTGAGTCGGTGATGCCATCCAACCATCTCATCCTCTGTCATCCCCTTCTCCTCCCACCTTCAATCTTTCTCAGCATCAGGGTCTTTTCCAATGAGTCAGTTCTTCACATCAGGTGGCCAAAGTATTAGAGTTTCAGCTTCAACATCAGTCCTTCCAATGAATATTCAGGACTGATTTCCTTTAGGATGGACTGATCTCCTTGCAATCCAAGGGACTCTCAAGAGTCTTCTCCAATGCCACAGTTCAAAAGCATCAATTCTTCAGCGCTCAGCTTTCTTCCTTATAGTCCAACTCTCACATCCATACATGACTACTGGAAAAACCACAGCTTTGACTAGATGGACCTTTGTTGTCAAAGTAATGTCTCTATTTTTTAATATGCTGTCTAGGTTGGTCATAACTTTTCTTCCAAGGAGCAAGCATCTTTTAATTTCATGGCTGCAGTCACCATCTGCAGTGATTTTGGAGTCCAAGAAAATAAAGTCTCTCACTGTTTCCATTGTTTCTCCATCTATTTGCCATGAAGTGATGGGACCGGATGCCATGATCTTAGTTTTCTGAATGTTGAGTTTTAAGCCAACTTTTTCACTCTCCTCTTTCATTTTCATCAAGAGGCTCTTTAGTTCTTCTTCACTTTCTGCCATAAGGTGGTATCTGCATAACTGAGGTTACTGATATTTCTCCTGGAAATCATGATTCCACCTTGTGCTTCATCTAGCCCGATTTCGCATGATGTACTCTGCATAGAAGTTAAATAAGCAGGGTGACAATATACAAATTAAGCCTTGACATACTCCTTTCCTGATTTGGAACCAGTCTATTGTTCCATGTCCAGTTCTAACTGTTGCTTCTTGACTTGCATACAGATTTCTCAGGCAGCAGGTCAGGTGGTCTGGTATATTCATCTCTTGAAGATTTTTCCACAGTTTGTTGTTCCATTCTTTGTTGTTGATCTACACAGTCAAAGGTTTTGGCATAACCAATAAAGCAGAAGTAGATATCTTTCTGGAATCCTCTTGCTTTTTGATGATCCAACAGATGTTGGAAATTTGATCTCTGGTTCCTCTGCCTTTTCTAAATCCAGCTTGAACATCTAGAAGTTGACGATTCACATACTGTTGAAGCCTAGCGTGGAGAATTTTGAGCATTACTTTACTAGCGTGTGAGATGAGTGCAATCATGTGGTAGTTTGAGCATTCTTTGGCATTGCATTTCTCTGGGATTGAAATGAAGACTGATCTTTTCCAGTCCTGTGGCCACTGTTGAGTTTTCCAAATTTGCCTGGCATATTGAGTGTAGCACTTTTACAGCATCATCTTTCAGGATTTGAAATAGCTCAACTGGAATTCCATCACCTCCACTAGCTTTGTTCATAGTGATCAAAGGCCCACTTGACTTTGCATTCCAGGATATTGGGCTATAGGATAGTGATCACATCACGTGGTTATCTAGGTCATAAAGATCTTTTTTGTATAGTTCTTCCATGTATTCTTGCCACCTCTTCTTAATATCTTCTGCTTCTGTTAGGTCCATACAATTTCTGTCCTTTATTGTGCCCATCTTTGCCTGAAATGTTCCCTCGGGATCTCTAATCCTCTTGAAGAGATCTCTAATCTTTCCCATTCTATTTCTTTGCATTGATCACTGAGGAAGGCTTCTTATCTCTCCTTGCTATTCTTTGGAACTCTGCATTCAAATGGGTATATCTTTCCTTTTCTCCTTTGCCTTTTGCTTCTCTTATTTTCTCAGCTATTTGTAAGGCCTCCTCAGACAACCATTTTCGGCCCTTTTGCATTTCTTTTTCTTGGGGATGGTCTTGATCCCTGTCTCCTGTACAATGTCATGAACCTCCATCCATAGTTCATCAGGCACTCTGTCTATCAGATCTAGTCCCTTGAATCTATTTGTCACTTCCACTGTATAATCATAAGGGATTTGATTTAGGTCATACCTGAATGGTCTAGTGGTTTTCCCTACTTTCTTCAATTTAAGTCTGAATTTGGCAATAAGGAGTTCATGATCTGAGCCACAGTCAGCTCCCGGTCTTGTTTTTGCTGACTGTATAGAGCTTCTCTATCTTTGGCTGCAAAGAATATAATCAATCTGATTTCGGTATTGACCATCTGGTGATGTCCATATGTAGAGTCATCTCTTGTGTTGCTGGAAAAGGGTGTTTGCTATGACCCATGTGTTCTCTTGGCAAAACTCTGTTAGCCTTTGCTCTGCTTCATTTTGTACTCTAAAGCCAAATTTGCCTGTTACTCCAGGTATCTCTTGACTTCCTGCTTTTGCATTCCAGTCCCCTATGATGAAAAGGACATCTTTTTTTTTGGTGTTATTCTAGAAGGTCTTGTAGGTCTTCATAGAACTGTTCAACTTTAGCTTCTTCAGCATTACTGGTTGGGGCATAGACTTGGATTACTGTGATATTGAATGGTTTGCCTTGGAAACGAACAGAGATCATTCTGTCATTTTTGAGACTGCACCCAAGTACTGCATTTTGGACTCTTTTGTTGACTATGAGGGCTACTCCATTTTTTCTAAGGGATTCTTGCCCACAGTAGCAGATATAATGGTCATCTGAATTAAATTTGCCCATTCCGGTCCATTTTAGTTCACTGATTCCTAAAGTGTCATTCACTCTTGCCATCTCCTGTTTGACCACTTCTAATTTACCTTGATTCATGGACCTAACATTCCAGGTTCCTATGCAATATTGTTCTTTACAGCATCAGACTTTACTTCCATCACCAGTCACATCCACAACTGGGCATTGTTTTCACTTGTGGCTCCATCTCTTCATTCTTTCTGGAGTTATTTCTCCACTCTTCTCCAGTAGCATATTGGGCACCTATCAACCTGGGGAGTTCATCTTTCAGTGTCATATCATTTTGCCTTTTCATACTGTTCATGAGGTTCTCAAGGCAAGAATACTGAAGTGGTTTGCCATTCCCTTCTCCAGTGGACCACATTTTGTCAGAACTCTCCACCATGACCCGTCCATCTTGGGTGGCCCTACATGGCATGGCTCATAGTTTCACTGAGTTAGACAAGGCTGTGGTCCATGTGATCAGATTGGTTAGTTTTCTGTGATTGTGGTTTTCAGTCTGTCTGCCCTCTGATGGAGAAGGATAAAAGGCTTATGGAAGCTTCCTGATGGGAGAGACTGACTAAGGGGGAAACTGGGTCTTGTTCTGATGGGCGGGGCCATGCTCAGTAAATCTTTAATCCAATTTTTTGTTTATAGGTGGGCTGTGTTCCTGAGATCAAACTACGGTGGAGGTAATGAAGATGATGGCGATCTCCTTCAAAAGGTCCTAGTGCATGCACTGCCACACTCAGTGCCCCTGACCCTGCAGCAGGCCACCACCGACCCATGCCTCTGCCAGAGACTCCTGGACACTCACAAGCAAGTCTGGGTCAGTCTCTTGTGGGGTCACTGCTCCTTTCTCCTGGGTCCTGTGTGCACAAGGTTTTGTTTGTGCCCTCCAAGAGTCTGTTTCCCCAGTCCTGTGTAAGTTCTGTAATCAAATCCCACTGGCCTCCAAAGTCAAATTCCCTGGGGGTTCTCAGTCCCTTTGCCAGATCCCCAGGTTGGGAAATCTGTTGTGGGTCCTAGAACTTTCTTAACAGTGTGAGAATTTCTTTGGTATAATTGTTCTGCAGTTTGTGGGTTGTCTGCTCAGTGGCTCTATGGTGGGGCTAATGGCAACCTCCTCCAAGAGGGCTATAGGTTAAAATGTTAATTATAATCCTTAGGAAAAGTTAAAAAAATTATTTAGTAAAATATGGGACTTCCCTAGTGGCCCCGTGGCTAAAACTCCACACTCTCAATGCAGGGAGCCCAGGTTCAATCCCTGGTCAGTGAACTAGATGCCATATGCTGCAATTAAGATTTTGCATGCTGCAACTAAAGAGCATGCATTCCACAAATAAAGGCTCCCACATGCTGCAACTAAAAGAATCTGCATGCCACAGAGAAGCTTGAAGATCTCATGTTGCACAGAAGATCCAGCATAGCCAAATAAATAAATACTTAAAATTTTATATAGTAAAATAAATGAGAATTGAATCTAATTTGTATAATAAAAAATACCTAGCATAAAGAAGGCAGTAACAGGAACTGGTAAAATGATGTAAGATATATAGCAAACAAACACCAACATGGCAGAGGTAAGTCCTTCCTTGTAAGTAATCTCACATTAAACATAAATGGAGTAAACTCTCCAAATAAAATGGGCAGAGTTTGGAAGAATGGATAAAAGTCATGAAGCAGACAAGAGACTCAATTTAGCACCAGAGACACACATTGGTTGAAGGTAAAAAGATGGGGTAAGGTATTCCATGCAAACAGTAACCAAAGAGGAGCTGGAGTGGTTACTAATACCTGACAAAACAGACATTAAGACAAAAATTGTTACAAGACACACACAAAAAGGACATTATATAATGGTAAAAAGGTCAATCCATCCATATATAAACATATACATATATATATATAGCTAACAATAGAGCCCCAAAATATGTGATACATAAAGCTGATAAAATGGAAGGAGAAACACATAGTTCAATGATAATGGTTAGAAACTTCAATATCTCAATTTCAATAACAACTAGGCAAAAGATAAGCAAGGAAACAGAAGACTTAAACAATTAAACAAAACGGATCTAAAAGAATGTGCAAAGAGTCAGACATGACTGAGCAACTGAGCACGCACAGATAAAAAATTTACAAACTTTAGCTAGACAGACTAAGAAATAAAGAGAGGAGGCTTACATTACTAAAATCAAGTGTGAAAATAGGGACATTACTACTGACTTTACAGTAATAAAAAGAATTATAAAAGAAAAGCCCATGACCAGATGTTTCACTGGCAAATTTGATTAAATGTTCAAAGAATAATTAAAACCAATCCTTCTCAAATTCTTCTGAAAAAAGAGAACACTTCTTAACTTATTCTAAGGCCAGCATTACCACGACGCCAAAGCCAGACAAAGACTTCCAAAAAAAGAGAAAAGTACAGACCAATATCCTTCATGAATATAGTTTGAGTAATCCTTAACAAAATACTAGAAAACTTTATCTAGCAGCTTATTAGAAGGATTATACACATGTACAAGTGAGACTGATACCAGGAATGCAAGAGTGTTTCAACATATGAAAATCAATCAATAAAATATACCATATTAAAAGAATGAGGAGGGGGAAAAGCACATTATCATTTCATTTAATGCATAAAAAGCATTTGACAAAATCCAGTACCCTTTCATTATTTAAAAAAACTCAACAAACTAGGAAAACAAGGATACTTCCTTAACCTGATAAAGAGGATCTATTAAAAATTCAAAGTTAAAAAAAAATTCAAAGTTAACATCATACTTAATGGTGAAAGAATTTCACCCTAACATCAGGAACAACATAAGAATGTGTAATCCCATCATGCCTATTTAACATTATACTGGAGGTTCCAGCTACTGACATTACACAAGAAGAAGAAATATAAGGCATCCAAATTAAAAAGGAAGTGGCAAAACTATCTCTATTTGCAGATGATATGATCTTACATATAGAAACCCCTAAAGAATCTGTATACAAAGAAACTGTAAGAGCTAATAAATGAATTCAGCAAGGTTGCAGGATACAAAAATCAGCTGTACTTCTATATACCAGAAATGAACAATCTGAAAACCAAATTAAGAAAATTCTATTCATAAAAGCATTAAAAAGAATAAAATATTTAGGAACAAATTTAACCAAGGAGGTATAAGACTTATAAACTTAAAACTTCGAAATATTGTTGTAAGAAGACCCAAATAAATGGAAAGGCATCCCACAGTCATGAATTGGCAGACTTAATGTTAAGATGACAGTAGTATCCAAACTGATCTACAAACTCAAGGCAATCTTTATAAAAATTCCAAAATTTTTTTATAGAAGGACATAAACTGATCCTAAAATTCATTGAATTGCAAGTGACTTTGAATAGCCAAAATAATATTGAAAAAGCAGCACAAAGTTGGCAAACTATTCCTGATTTCAACTTACTACCAAGCTACAATAATCAAAGTACTGCAGTCCTGGCATAAAGAAGGCATAGAGATTAACAGAATAGAACTGAGAGTCTATAAATAAACCCATACATCTATGGTCAACTGATTTACTGCAAGGGTTCTAAAACTATTCCATGGGGCTGAGATAGTTGAATAATCACATGCAAAAGAATGAAGTTAGACACTTAACTCACACCATATGTATTAGATTTCTCCAGTGAAACAGAACCAATAGAATATAATGTTGGATAGCAGATGTGAGAGCACACCTTCTTGTGTTCTTCCAGATAGATAGATGATGGAGGTGGAGCAAGCTGGAAACTCAGGAAAATGTAGTTCCAGTCCAATTCTAAAAGCTTGAGAGAACTAATGGTATAGTTCCAGTCCAAAGGCTGGTAGACTTGAGATCCAGGAAGAGGTAATATTTCATCTTGAATCCAAAAGCAGTAAAAAGGCAATGTCCCAGTTCAAAGGCAGGAAAAATTCTTTCTTCTTGAGAGGAATAAAGTGTTAGTCGTTCAATCATGTCCAACTCTTTGCAACCCAATGGACTGTAGCCCTCCAGGCTCCTCTGTCCATGGAATTCTCCAGGCAAGAATACTGGAGTAGGTAGCCATTCCCTTTTCCAGGGGATCTTCCTGACCCAGGGATTGAACCCAGGTCTCCTGCATTGCAGGCAGATTTTTTACCATCTGAGCCACCAGGGAAGCCCATGGCCTTTTTGTTCCATTCAGGCATTCAACTAATTTGATGAGGTCCATCCACATGAGCAATTAACTTTATCTTTTAAATTGGCAGAGAGCAGTCTACCAATTTAAATGTTAGTCTCATCCAAAAACATCTCCAGAGAAACACCCAGAATAATGTTTAAGCAAATATCTGGGCTCCTGTGATCCAGTCAAGCTGACACATAAAATTAACCATTACATCACATTAGAAACAAACTAAAAATTGATCAAAGACCTATGTAAGAGCTGAAACTATAAAACTGTTAGAAGACATAGATGTAAATCTTTGCAACCTTTAATTTGGCAATGGATTCTTTAAAATGACATCAAAAGCAAAGTAATAAAAATAGATAAGTGAGGCTTCATCAAAATTAAAAACTGAGCATCAAAAGACGTTATCAATAAAACTAAAAGATAGCACATAGAAGGCAAAAAAAAATTGTAAATCATGTATCTGAAAAGGGTCCAATATCCAGAATACATAAAAGAACTCTTACACTTCAACTACAAAAAGACAAACAATCTGATTTAAAGATGGACAAAGGATTTAAGTAGATATTTCTCCAAAGAAAATATACTAATGGCCAATAAGCACATGACATCATTAGTCATTAGGGAAATGCAAATCAAAACCACAGTGAGATATCATTTCATACTCATTAATCACAATAAATAATAATTATTAAAACTTAGTAATAATAATTAATAATAAGTGGCAATAATTAAAAAACAAAACAGAAAATAACAAGTGTTGATGAACATATGGAGTAACTGGAGCCCTCATACATTGCTGGTGGGGAATGTAAAATGGTGCAGCCACTGTAGAAAACAGTTGGGGAATTCCATGAAGCGTTAAACATAGAATTGCCATGTGACCCAGCAACTCCACTGTTAACCACATACCCAAGAGATATGGGTATATGCTTAGAATATGGAAACATGTCCACACAAAAATTTGTACATGAACATTCATGGCAGCATTGTTTTAATAGCCCCATAGTGGGAACAACCCAAATGTACATGAATTGATAAATGGATAAACAAAATGGCCATTCAATGGAATATTATTTAGCAATAAAAAATGAAGTGCTGATATATACTACATCAATGAACCTTGAAACCATTATGCTAAATGAAAGAAGCAAAACAGGAAAAGTTACGTATGGCATGATTCCATTTATATGCACTATCCAGAATAGGTCAGTCTCAACTAAAAGCAGATTTGCAGTTGCCAGTGACTAGAGGAAGCCAGGAAAGGAAAGTCACTGCTTAGTGGCATGGGTTTCTTTTTGGTGTGATCAAAATATTCTGGAATTAGAAAACAAGGAGGTTATGCATCATTTTGAATGTACTCCAAGAGACTGGATTGTATACTTTGATATAGTTAAAATGGATAATTTTGTGTTGTGTGAATTTTACCATAATAAAATTGAAAAGATTCAAATAATCCAAATCTATCTTGATAAGATAGATTTTATGGGGGGAATCTTACAAAATACAGAGAAAGTGGATCATCAGTCCCAAGTTAGGCTTGGTTGCTCAGTCGTGTCTGACTCTTTGCAACCCCATGGACTGTAGCCCTCCAGGCTCCTTTGCCCGTAGGATTTTCCAAGCAAGAATACTGCAGTGGGGTGCCATTCACTTCTTCAGGGGATTTTTCCAACCCAGGAATCAAACCTGGGTCTCCTGCTTTGCAGGCAGATTCTTTAGCATTTGAGCCACCAAGAAAGTCCTAAAGTATGTTGCTAATCTGGACAGAGGTTGGCATTCTATGGTATACAGGCCAAATCTGACCAACCTAAAACATTTACTACAAATAAAATATTGTTGATCCTGAGCTAGGGTGATGATGAACAATAATCCCTCATGTTTATAGAGGGCATTTCAGTTTACAAGGCACATCCGTATTCTCAGCTGACTTCAAAATAACGTTGTGAAGTAGGTGAGGTGTTGCTCTTCCTTACAGAGGAGGAAACTGAAGTTTGGAGAGGTTAAGCTATTCAATAAACTATGGAAAATTCTGAAAGAGACGGGAATACCAGACCACCTGACCTGCCTCTTGAGAAACCTATATGCAGGTCAGGAAGCAACAGTTAGAACTGGACATGGAAAAACAGACTAGTTCCAGATAGGAAAATGGGTACATCAAGGCTGTATATTATCACCCTGCTTATTTAACTTATATGCAGAGTACATTATGAGAAATGCTGGGCTGGAGGAAGCACAAGCTGGAATCAAGATTGCCAGGAGAAATATCAATAACCTCAGATATGCAGATGATACCACCCTTATGGCAGAAAGTGAAGAAGAGCTAAAGAGCCTCTTGATGAAAGTGAAAGAGGAGAGTGAAAAAGTTGGCTTAAAACTCAACATTCAGAAAACTAAGATCATGGCATCCAGTCCTATCACTTCATGGCAAATAGATGGGGAAACAGTGGAAACAGTGGCTGACTTTATTTTTGGGGGCTCCAAAATCACTGCAGACGGTGATTGCAGCCGTGAAATTAAAAGACGCTTACTCCTCGGAAGGAAAGTTATGACCAACCTAGACAGCATATTAAAAAGCAGAGACATTCACAGCAGGATCCTCTATGACCCACATCCCAGAATTTTAGAAACAAAAGCAAAAATAAACAAATGGGACCTAATGAAACTTAAAAGCTTTTGCACAACAAAGGAAACTATAAGCAAGGTGAAAAGACAGCCCTCAGATTGGGAGAAAATAATAGCAAACGAAGCAACAGACAAAGGATTAATCTCAAAAATATACAAGCAACTCCTCCAGCTCAACTCCATAAAAATAAATGACCCAATCAAAAAATGGGCCAAAGAACTAAACAGACATTTCTCCAAGGAAGACATACAGATGGCAAAAAAACACATGAAAAGATGCTCAACATCACTCATTATCAGAGAAATGCAAATCCAAACCACAATGAGGTACCATTACACGCCAGTCAGGATGGATGCTATCCAAAAGTCTACAAGCAATAAATGCTGGAGAGGGTGTGGAGAAAAGGGAACCCTCTTACACTGTTGGTGGGAATGCAAATTAGTACAGCCACTATGGAAAACAGTGTGGAGATTTCTTAAAAAGCTGGAAATAGAACTGCCATATGACCCAGCAATACCACTTCTAGGCATACACACTGAGGAAACCAGATCTGAAAGAGACATGTGCACCCCAATGTTCATCACAGCACTGTTTATAATAGCCAGGACATGGAAGCAACCTAGATGCCCATCAGCAGACGAATGGATAAGGAAGCTGTGGTACATATACACCATGGAATATTACTCAGCCATTAAAAAGAATTCATTGGAATCAGTTCTAATGAGATGGATGAAACTGGAGCCCATTATACAGAGCGAAGTAAGCCAGAAAGATAAAGACCATTACAGTATACTAACACATATATATGGAATTTAGAAAGATGGTAACGATAACCCTATATGCAAAACAGAAAAAGAGACTCAGATGTGTAGAACAGACTTGTGGACTCTGTGGGAGAAGGCGAGGGTGGGATGTTTCAAGAGAACAGCATCGAAACATGTATATCTAGGGTGAAACAGATCACCAGCCCAGGTTGGATGCATGAGACAAGTGCTCGGGCCTGGTGCACTGGGAAGACCCAGAGGGATGGGGTGGAGAGGGAGGTGGGAGGGGGGACCGGGATGGGGAATACATGTAAATCCATGGCTAATTCATTTCAATGTATGACAAAAACCACTGCAATGTTGTAAAGTAATTAGCCTCCAACTAATAAAAATAAATGGAAAAAAAATAATTAAAAAAAAAAATAGAAATAGAGAACTAATATTCCATAATTATAAGGTTGTGAAGTAGAGATTCATACATGTCTGGTGGTAGTTTTGGAAATACATATTGATAGTTTTAACTTGTCATTTTGTTTGATTTAGAAATCTGTTCCTAGTAATTTGTCCTAAGGAAATAAAATTTGTTGTATTATTGCTGTTTTCACATTGATATGAGAATGGTATGTTTAAAAGAATTAAAAATGTATTTGTCATCTGTGCTATACTTATTTTTGACAATCAATGAAAATAAGTTTACAATATATTCTTTTGTACATCCTAACTTTTCAGTAACACCTTTCCCTATTCTAAACTTATTGTTATATCACTGGTTGCTTAAAAACAAACATATAATAAACCTTTTAAAATTTAAAAAAAAAAAAGCAGAGACATTACTTTGTCAGCAAAGGTCCGTCTAGTCAAGACTTTGTTTTTTCCAGTGGTCATGTATGGATGTGAGAGTTGGACTATAAAGAAAGCTGAGTGCCAAAGAATTGATGCTTTTGAACTATGGTGTTGGAGAAGACTCTTGAGAGTCCCTTGGACTGCAAGGAGATCCAACCAGTCCATCCTAAAGGAGATCAGTCCTGGGTGTTCATTGGAAGGACTGATATTGAAGCTGAAACTCCAATACTTTGGTCACCTGATGCAAAGAGCTGACTCATTTGAAAAGACCCTGATGCTGGGAAAGATTGAAGGCAGGAGGAGAAGGGGACGACAGAGGATGAGATGGTTGGATGGCATCACTGACTTGATGGACATGGGTTTGGGTAGACTCTGGGAGTTGGTGATAGACAGGGAGGCCTGGTGTGCTGTGGTTCATGGGGTTGCAAAGAGTTGGACATGGCTGAGTGACTGAACTGAACTGAACTGAACCTTGCCCTGTCATTTGCTAGAACTCAGACGGTCTGAATGTAATTCATTGTTCTACCCCTGCAGCCGATTGCCTTTCTGAACACTTTGGAATAGTAACTAAAGGATCTGTGAAAATACAATACAATTTAGGCTTGACAGATCAACCCAAGGTTGAGAAAAAGGCCAATAGGGCTTTGGCTCACTATTGCTGGGATCTTTCTCTCTCACTCTCTTAGCTTTATATCTCCACCAGTGATGGTTATATATTTTTCTAAATGAAATGCCTCCCATATTGAAGGGATCAGAAACTGTCAGGCCAAAATCTTTCAAGTGTCGTAGTGTTGGACAGTTTGCCATATTTCAAGCACATCAGGTCAAACAATACAATAAAAATGGATTGTTTTGTGATATGTCTCTTTATAGGAGCCATGACATTCACTCCTTCCCTTAATGTCCTGTATCCAACCTGCAGCTTCAGCTGTCTTCTGGACGGCATATCATGCAGTCGCTATTCTGTCTTTCCATTAATTAGCCTGAGGTCACTCTGCAATCTGTTAGTGAGGAGGAGTAGGTGGCAATTGATACAACTATTTCCTAATAGGCCCTCGGGCGCTGAGTAGCCAATCAGCAGCTTCAAAGATGGGCTCCCTGCCCCAAGGTCAGTGTTTTCTCATCCCATCCTTCATCCCGCATGTACCTAGCTTAGTACAACTTCATGCACTATTCATAGACGATCTTTAATCTTCTCCAGTCAGTTCTGGATTATGGTCCCATGTTGTGGGGGAAGCAGCACTGCATGCACTGTTGATTCAGGTGCTCAAGGGCCATGAAGTAAATGACTGGCCCTACTGGAGGCTCTGTAATAGAATTGTGAGGGATTTATAATTATATCTCTCCATACAGGTCAGTTAATTAATCAGCCCTTCCCACATATTTATATTAGGTTCCTCTCACTAGGTAAGCCATTTTACTCACAGCATGTAGCCTCTCCATTCAATTCTCTTTCTGCCGTCTTCTCAGGTCTCCTTTTCACTGAGGGGCCAGCATAACCTCTCCCCAGGTGCTCACTTAAAGACTTCAGGCCCTTCCCTTCTTTGGGGCCCTCATATAGATGCCAGATTACCGGTTAAAGTATTTGTGTTTTGAATTTAATCCACATTGCCAAAGTCCCCTGATTTTATTTTTTAGAAGCAACTTCAATTCCCCCGCCTGATGTTTCAATTGTATCCCTGGTCTCGAGGATACCTTAATTTGTGTGTATTCATTAGAGGAACGAATTTAAAACCCTTTCTTCGCTTTCACAGCTGGACCTGTGATCCTCTTGCCTATAACACCTGAGTTCTAAATATCCTTTAGGGACAAATATTATTACTAATAGCAGCCTTTCTTCCATCTAGGCAGTCCCAATACCTTGGACTTTTTGGTTTATTTTTCATGCAAAGACCTTGTCTTACCAGCATCACTAGTACATCTGGCAGTGCACTACCTTAGATTCCCATCAGTTTGTAGCATCCATCTGCACCTCCTTGTTGTCTTCTAAATTTCCCCCACTCTTGCTGGACTCAACCCTCTATATGTTCAGTTGCTAGGATGAGTCCTAGGTCTGTCTTCTTTAGTCAATGCTCCTGCCTCTTTGTAGGGAGGGATTGAAATTGAAATAGCCTCCCTGGTTCTGCCTCTCAAAATTCTTCCCTAGTTGATGATGTCGTTCTGTTGTGCTCAGGCTTCAGCAGAAGTCTTCTTGGTTTGCTCTCAGCAAAAAGCCTAACTCTGACAGAGTACTTCAGTGGGCCTCTGTTCCCATATCTCTCCTAAGATTTATTAAAGGAAATTCCACGTACAGAAACTTGCAGTGCACACAGGTGATGTTATGGTGGAATTGTAATTATACCTGCACTGCTCCCAATCCTGCCACTGGCAGAGAGAAGCTGAGAATGAGACCAAGCTGCTGTGTGGTTTCTCTGCAGTGATTTATCAGGAGAGGAAAGTGGATGCTCCGTGGACAGCTTCCTGTTCAGCCCTTTTCTCTTCCAAGTCCTGAACCTTGACTTGGGGGAGATTTTCAGCACAGATTATTGACCACTAAAAGTGAGCTGAAAGCTGCTGCTGCTGCTGCTGCTAAGTCGTTTCAGTCGTGTCTGACTCTGTGCGATCCCATAGATGGCAGCCCACCAGGCTCCCCCATCCCTGGGATTCTCCAGGCAAGAACGCTGGAGTGGGTTGCCAGTTCCTTCTTCAGTGCATGAAAGTGAAAAGTAAAAGTGAAGTCACTCAGTAGTGTCTGACTCTTCGCGACCCCATGGACTGCAGCCTACCAGGCTCCCCCGTCCATGGGATTTTCCAGGCAAGAGTACTGGAGTGGGGTGCTATTGCCTTCTCCAGAGCTGAAAGCTACTCATACTTTAATTATGAAACCGGCCAGTGGACCAAAGAATCTTCTCCCTATCTCTTCTAGGCCACTTTATGGAATACTATTCTTCCCTCCTCATTTTTTCAGTATCCAGCTAAGGTGGACTCTGCATTCTTTAAAGTTCTTTTTATAAAGGGGCAGGCTTTGATGACCTGCCCCAACCATCTGCAAAAGTGGTGCCACTCAACTAACTTTCTGGAGGGTGTATTAGAGACTTAAGTCAGTTTTTCACTCCCTGTGTATCAGTGTACCATGAGACTGAGTGCTGTTAAAGTAGCAGAATTAGTGATAGCTTTCAGTTTTGTATTGCTTATGGGAATCTTGCTTTCTATGTATAATTATCCTGAAACAGGCTAATGATCTTTTTAAAATGCAAATCAAAATATATCATTCTGCTACTGAAAATCCTCCAGTGGCTTTCCATTGTACTTTGAATAAAACCCAAACATCTTTGTGTGGCTCACAAAACTCTACATGATCTGGGCTCTGCTCAACCTCTCTGAGCTCATCTTGCACCATGTTTCCAGCACTCACAAATTCTTCTGTCCCACAGAACTTCTTTCTGTTCTTTTAACTACAAGCCTGTTTCTACCTCAGGGACTGGGCACCTGCCCCTTCTTTTGACTGGTACACATTTTCCCCAGACCCTTGAATAGCTGGATCCTTCTCATTATTCAGATATCAGACCAAATATCATTCTATCCAAAAGGCTTTCCATAACCACCTAATCAAAGAGAACCCTTTTTCTTTAGGTCATTTACTTTCACGTCATTCTGCTTTATATTCTTCACAATAGTTGCCACAATCTGGAAATTATTTTAATTATCTATGTGCTTATCATCTGTCTTCCCCCAGTAGAATGTAAGATCCATGAAAAAGAGGGCTTGTGTGTCTTACTCACTGCTATGTCACCAGTGCTGGGCACAAATATTTGTTGATGAAGGATTGGATTGCATAATATATGAGCTCATAACTCTGTCAATTTTGTTAAATGACCCTTGATGATTTTCTGTCATATATCTTTCAAGACAACAGTCTGCAAAATATAACAGTTCCTGGATACTTGGCTGTCTGACTTTGGATAATTCATTTATTCAAGCATTTACTGAGGGCTAGGCACTATGCTAAGCTGTGGGAATATAAAGATAAATAAGACTCCAGCCTCTGCCATCAGGGATCTCATAGTCTAGTGGGGAAAATGGACATATAAATGATTGTAGTACAGTGGAGTAAATGACATAACAGAAGCTTGAATTCAGTGTTGTGGCAACACTAAAGAGAAAGAATCCATCTCTTTGGTACTAAAGTAGGGATGGAAATGGTTCAAGGATGTAGTCTCAGTGGAAGTGATATATTGGCTGGATCTTGACAAGTGAATGAGTTCACTGAGTAATGAGGACAGGAAGCACATTCTAGTATGTGTGGAATATGGGAAAGAGAAAGAGCATTGGATATTCTGGGGATGGCACATTGAAGGCTTTTACTGGAACACCGGGTGATTGTGAGAGATAAATCTGGAAAACGAGGCTGAAATCTGTTGAGCTGAAAGTACTTTTCATCTCAACAGAAGTGGGAGCGCCTATATGATATCCCCACTCCTTCCAAAAACAGTAAATAAAGTTGCCACCTGAGAGATAAACTAGTAAAGTTCACAGGCAAGTCACATGATTAGATATCTGGAAACCAACCAGGAAATTATCAGGAAACACATGACTGGAAATTTTGTAGACTCTTAAAACTCTGTTAATGGTGAACTAGGACAAATCTTAAGGAAGCAGAACTGGAATGCAACTGTAATTTTGGTAAGTGGAAATCAAATTAATTGTATTATACACTTCTTAGAGTGAACAGAAAATAGTTGGCCAGCTAGAAGCAAAAAAAAAAAAAAAAAAAAAATGACTGTTACCAGCCAGCTCCATCCAAGAGAATGATCTCGGCAAAGTGACCTCAGCATTATGGGTTCTTTGGCAAGGCTGGCCCTATAGTTCATGAGAGTGCTTCAAGTTGTCTAATCTGAGAGACTATTCTTATGATCAACGAACTCCCCTTGTTCTGATTTTATGCTCACCAAGCACTCTTTTGATAATTTACTCCCCATACAACTTGCCCACAGGGAAAGAGTACACTGATATGCCTACTCAAGCATTTTGGCCTGTTTAACAATTGTATTCCTCATTGTAAATTAATAAATTGGCATCCCAGCATAGATATGTATAAGATCAGAATGCCAGTATATTTGTGGAGTATAGAGAGATATAGATATAAATACAAACATTACTAAAGTCTCTCTATATAAAAAAAAACATGTGAGGCTGCTTAGGTTGACTTTACCTTATCGAATTCACTCAATCCAGACTCTGATCTTTAGCCTTATGGAAAGCTAATTTTGTCTTTACGCTGAGAGTCCAGACATCTCCTGTAAGGTTTTTGGAAGCAACCAACTAGTATTCACCAGGTGACAGGACCATCTGCATTGCTGTGTCTTGCACTCCAAAGTTTACTATGGGGATAGTGTTTGTTTTCAAATATGCCATTCAAATTGGAAGAATTCAACCTGAGAATGAACATTGCTGTCAAAACATGTGCTGATAGAAAATATTGTGGTTTCTTTCTTTTTTTTTCTGACTTCCAGTTCTCAAAAATCAGGCCCTGAGAAAATGATTTGGGTACATGTGGTTTATTTTAGGAGGCAATCTCAGGAAGCACAAGAAGAAAATAGGGAAAGAGAGACAGGGAAGAAAAGCAAATATGGAAGATGTTAATGAGCAAGTTACCCTGTGGGCAGCTGAGACTCAGGCCTGCTGGGGACTCTGAGAAACTATGTGGAATGTGTCTCAGAATCAGTCTGCTGGAGAACACAGAGTCTGTGATGTCCATGGACTTCCATCCCCATTGGTTGAAGTTTAACTTCAGCAGTGTTCATTATCCAGCACTTCAGGGTGCACTTGGCTGAGGCAGAGTAAACTTCTATTATGCCCAAGAAACCCTCCAGCAGAGAGGAAAGACAGTCCACTTGAGGTGGATGACTGTCAGGAAGCTGGAAACTGCAGCTGCAGGTGAAATCAGGTGGGCCAGGGGAATATGGGACATGAACAGCATCTTGGACCTAACTGGAAACAAATACAACAGACTCTGAGACCCCAGTGGACACAGGAGCAAAGGGCATGAACTGGTAAATTGTACACAAAATATATAAATCCCAACAATTATATTTTTAAGCATTTAAGCTCAGTAGTAATTGATGAACTGCAAGTATAAATGAGATGTTATCTTTTTTGCCGGTCAAATTAGCATAGGCCTATTTTTTTCAATTGAAAACATGTATATTGATGACATATACGCTCATCCACTGCAGGCAGAATTGTAAATTGGCAGAACCTTTCTGAGAAGCAGTTTTTCAATATCAATATGTATCAGGAGCCCTCACAATTTTTATGTCTTTCAACTGAGGCATTCTTGATAAAAGATAAGGGTGTTGATCTCAGTTTTCTTTATAACACTAAATGTCCATTGGTTGAAATAATTATGGTAGAGTCATATACTAAAAAAATAGTAAGCCATAGAATCAGGTTTTCAAATATGTAGTGGCATTGAAAATGCTTTTGATTTATTAAATTAAAAAACATAATCTAAAGCTGTATAAACAGTATGATCACAACTATTCTTTTTTTCAATTCACAGAATGACATAGATTGTAAGACACTGAATTATTAATAGCTTAAGGAAAAAGAAACACTACCTTTAATATACCCAAATTGTATTCTGCTGATAGTAAATGTGCATGTGTGTGCTAAGTCGTTTCAGTCATGTCCAACTCTGCATGACCCCATGGACTGTAGCATACCAGGCCCTAGAGTCCTCTGTCCATGGGATTCTCAGGGCAAGAATTTGAGTGGGTTGCCATGCCTTCCTCCAAAGGATCTTCCTGACCCAAGGATGGAAGCTGCGTCTCTTGTGTATCCTGCATTGACAGGTGCGTCCTTCACCACTAGCACCACTGGAAGCCTGTTCATATGTCCATACAATTTATACCACTTTCTTCTTCAGGAACATCACCAAAAGTAGAGTCTAAGCTTTCTTCATGTTCCAGAATCTAAAGATTCTCCTAGGGCTTCGCTGATGGTCCAATAAGGTAAGAATCTACCTACTAATGCAGGGGACACTGGTTTGATCTCTGGTCCAGGAAGATCCCACATGCCCATGGGGTAACTAAGCAACTGCTGAAATCCACATGCCCTAGAGCTCTTGCTCCACAAGAGAAACCAACACAATGAGAAGCTCATGCATTGCAACGAAGAGTATCCCCTGCTTACTGCAACTAGAGAAAACCTATTAGCAGCGACGAAGACCCAGTGAAGCCAAAAATTAAATAAAAAAATAAAAATTTTAAAAGATTCTTCTGAATTATTTTTGGGCATTGGCAGTATTGCAGCATATTGTGTTAACATGTGGCTGCTTTTCCTAACCCTGGCTTGTAATAGGACAAGATCCTATCAAAGCATGTAGAAGAATCTTGGGAGTTCATCTGCATTTCCTGTTTGGTTAAACTCGTAGTTTCTTTTTTTCCTTTCCTTTGCCTATTTTTTTTTCAATTCAATTACATTAGCCAGAAATCAATCAGACTTTCTCTTGAAAGTCACTCAGAAGCTTTTGACAGATAGACGTTCAGTGCCTGAGTAATAGTCCCTTACAATGCATGCAATGGTCATACCAACCTTTTCTAGCTTTGTAAATTATATGACCTATTCCAGGAGATTTGGCAATTTCTGCTGTCTTTAATTGCATTGTCTGGAGTATGACGAGCAGTCTTCAGCAGACACAATAATTTTTCATTTCAGTGATGCATCATAGTGTAATTTTTAGAAGACATTTTAAGTGACACTTAGGGAGAAAGCCAAATTTAAGTTAAAAATTTAACCATGAATCATGTTACCAAGGCAGATAACTCAATGGAAGTGACAATCAGATGAACAGATACCCTCTACACCTGGCTAAGTCTGCGCACACACAAGCATTGACAACAATATCACAGTGGATTGCTCTGCCTGGCCATTTGCAAGTCACTTTTGACATCCATTGTAAGATGCATCCTGATTTCAGAAATGAAGAACATGTGTCTCAGGATATAGGAAATGTGTTTTGAAATAGGTCTACCAACACATACAGAAAAAAAGACAAAAAAGAAATGCACCAAAATGCTTACAGGTTGTGCATATTTTAGCTTATCTTCATTCTCTAAATATCTGAAGTAAGCTTGTGTTACAGTTATATTGTGAAACTGTAGAGAGATTTTAAAAAAAGAACTGGATTTTGTGATTTATTTTATTTTTCCATTTATTTTTATTAGTTAGAGGCTAATTACAATATTGTAGTGGTTTTTGCCATACATTGACATGAATCAGCCATGGATTTACATGTATTCCCCATCCCGATCCCCTCTCCCGCCTCCCTCTCCATCCCATCCCTCTGGGTCTTCCCAGTGCACCAGCCCTGAGCACTTGTCTCATGCATCCAACCTGGGCTGGTGATCTGTTTCACCCTTGATAGTATACTTGTTTCAATGCTGTTCTCTCTGAACATCCCACCCTCGCCTTCTCCCACAGAGTCCAGAAGTCTGTTCTGTACATTTGTGTCTATTTTTCTGTCCTGCATATAGGGTTATTTATCATTACCATCTTTTTAGATTCCATATATATGCGTCAGTATACTGTATTGGTCTTTTCTTTCTGGCTTACTTCGCTCTGTATAATGGGCTCCAGTTTCATCCATCTCATTAGAACTGATTCAAATGAATTCTTTTTAATGGCTGAGTAATTTTACATAGTGTATATGTACCACAGCTTCCTTATCCATTCATCTGCTGATGGGCATCTAGGTTGCTTCCATGTCCTGGCTATTATAAACAGTGCTGCGATGAACATTGGCGGTGCATGTGTCTCTTTCAGATCTGGTTTCCTCGGTGTGTATGCCCAGGAGTGGGATTGCTGGGTCATATGGCAGTTCTATTTCCAGTTTTTTAAGGAATCTCCACACTGTTCTCCATAGTGGCTGTACTAATTTGCATTCCCACCAACAGTGTAAGAGGGTTCCCTTTTCTCCACACCCTCTCCAGCATTTATTGCTTGTAGACTTTTGGATAGCAGCCATCCTGACTGGCGTGTAATGGTACCTCATTGTGGTTTGGATTTGCATTTCTCTGATAATGAGTGATGTTGAGCATCTTTTCATGTGTTTGTTAGCCATCTGTATGTCTTCTTTGGAGAAATGTCTGTTTAGTTCTTTGGCCCGTTTTTTGATTGGGTCATTTATTTTTCTGGAATTGAGCTTCAGGAGTTGCTTGTATATTTTTGAGATTAATCCTTTGTTGCTTCGTTTGCTATTATTTTCTCCCAATCTGAGGGCTGTCTTTTCACCTTGCTTATAGTTTCCTTTGTTGTGCAAAAGCTTTTAAGTTTCATTAGGTCCCATTTGTTTATTTTTGCTTTTATTTCCAATATTCTGGGAGGTGGGTCATAGAGGATCTTGCTGTGATTTATGTCAGAGAGTGTTTTGCCTATGTTCTCCTTTAGGAGTTTTATAGTTTCTGGTCTTACATTTAGATCTTTAATCCATTTTGAGCTTATTTTTGTGTATGGTGTTAGAAAGTGTTCTAGTTTCATTCTTTTACAAGTGGTTGACCAGTTTTCCCAGCACCACTTGTTAAAGAGGTTGTCTTTTTTCCATTGTATATTCTTGCCTCCTTTGTCGAAGATAAGGTGTCCGTAGGTACGTGGATTTATCTCTGGGCTTTCTATTTTGTTCCATTGATCTATATTTCTGTCTTTGTGCCTGGAACTGGACTTTGTATTTTAAAGCCTGTTGCTCCATATTGGGGTATGAAACACTGGACTAGAGAAGGACAAGCTTGAGTCTAAGTTGGAGGAATATTTGGAGGAACATAGTAATCTCTGGATCTTTCTGGCCCAACAGAACAAATAAACAAGTACTCAACTCTGAGATAACTTAAAGTGAAGAAACAGAATTTCACTGGTGGGCTAGTGGATAAGAATCTGCCTGCCAAGGCAGGGGACACAGGTTCAGTCCCTGGTCCGGGAAGATTCCTACATGCTTGGGGCAACTAAGCCCATGCTCCACAACTACTGAAGCCCACGTGCCCTAGAGCCCATGCTCCACAATAAGAGAAGCCACCACAATGAGAAGCCCCTGCTCTACAACTAGAGAACGTCTGTGTACAGCAATGAAGAACAAGAATAGCCAAAAAAAATTTTTTTAAGTTAAGAAACAAATCAGAAACTCTGAGGCTGCATTTGCTGTTCTAGTCCAGCTTCTGATTTGTCACACCATTTTGATAAGTCACTTACCTCTCATAAAATGAAGGGCTTCTTCTTCATGGTAGTAGCAGAAATGCAGCTAATACAGAAACATTGATCGAGTGCTTCATAATCTTGCTTGCGTTCCCATAAGCAATGCAAATATACACCGTTAATCCTTATATTATCAGCCCTCAAGCCTTGAGGGCTGTCTCTGTCCTGCCACTCATTTCTTAGGAGGATCTCACCAGAAAGCTTCCTCAGGGTGTGTGTCTGTGTGTGTGTGTGAGTGTGTTTGTATGTATGTGGTGTGTGTGTCCATGCACACATTGGGAAATGCAGATCAGTAGTTGGGGGTGGTGAGCAGAGAGCCTCAGGACTGACAGTCTGCACACAGTTCTGTTTCTGAGGCTTGGGGAAAATGCCAGGGCTTGTGTAATTTCCATCACCGGGCACAGGCAAATGAATTTTATAGTGGTAGCCCTTGGGGACAGTCTGTAGCTGAGAGAACTTCATTTCAGCTAATTAACATGGACTCAGTTCCCACTACCTGTGGATGGGGAGACAGGCCTGCAAAATTTGCTCTATACACTAAGTCTTACCCTCAGGCCGAACTCCTAAAGCCCAGTGGGGAGAAGGGGAGACAGGCTGTCAGTGAGGAGCCCTGGTTACAGGCCACAGAGCTGAAGTGTGATATGAGGAGAAGTAGAGCTCGCAGCACCTCGACTAATACGGTCCTCAGGAAATATGCATTGAAGCATTGATACCTTAGCTCATTTAATCTTCCCAACAGCTCAAGGTTGTGCATAGTAGGGTTTGGAGGAGGCCAGCCTCTTGGTTTATGTCTAGCACTGTGTAAACAGCTCCAATCCCGTCACTGCTATTATTCTCATCAGCAGCATCATTATTCCCAGCCCAGAATGGACCTGCTAATCAATACCTTGCCCTGAGCAAAGTTGTCACCATCACTCCATCCCAACCTGCACTGCTGTACCCTGTGAATTTAAATCACTCCTTTGAGGTAAAGCAGTGCTGTGCTGTGCTTAGTCACTCAGTCGTGTCTGACTCTTTGTGACCCCATGGACTGTAGCCTGCCAGGCTTCTCTGTCCATGGATGTAATTCTCCAGGCAAGAATACTGGAGTGGGTTGCCATGCCCTCCTCCAGGGGATTTTCCCAACCCAGGGATCGAACCCAGGTCTCCCACATTGCAGGTGGATTCTTTACTGTCTGAGCCACGAGGGAAGCCAGTAAAGACCCTGTTAAGGTGTAGGTGTTTCCCAAGAGATGATCTGCCTTAGGCCTTTCTCATCCATCAGTAACTTTGCAATATGACGCTAGTGGGCAACCAGAGCGGAGGAGCCCAGGAATGAGATTGCTGAGAGCTGCAAGTTGTCTCCAATGAGACCAACCTATAGTGTTGGTAAGCAGGGCAGTGGAGGGGAATGAACCAAGGAATTACCCCAAGTCTGACTCCCTGCCCAGGTCTGTAGGGATCAGGAACAGGGAGAGAGACGAAAGCAGTATAAGCCAGGAGGAGTCTCATACCTCAGCCTCAAAGCCAGGAAGATCCCAGGCTTGTTTCTTTCCCCACTAGCTTGCCTTTAATTAGACTTAATCCTTAGGTTTTTAAATGTGGAATCACCAAAGGCAAGGGTGTAGGGGGATAATTTTCCAATACTTCCCTTGTAAACTCAAATTCTTCTTCAGAGTACAACAGGCTTTTACTATTCACAAGTTATTTGTGAGTTACAAAAAATTTTTCTTGTATTCCCGCATTCAATCTGGCTGCCACAATCAACAGAAAACACAAGGACACTTTTTTCTTTCTTGCATCTGTAGTGGAAGAAGACTCCAGGTTTTGAGAGGGGAAGTTGATCCCAGACTGGTAGAAGAAATATGTCCTTCCCCTTCCTGGGCTCTCAAGTGTCAGAGGGGAGGCCTCAGGAAGTGTGAATACAACGAGGTGGGAAGGGAGACTTCTGGCCACCAGCAGCAAGCTGGACACTGGTTTAGACAAGCCATCAGGACACAATAATTGATTGCTTCTTGCTGCAAAATCAAAATGGCTTTTGATGTTCAGCCATTCATTGCCATAACTGGAATAATAACACAATTCATTTTAGCTGCAGCCCTGCAAATGGATGGCTTTAATAATGGCTAATTTGGGATGATGAATGTGCCATTTGGGGGTGACATTAGTGCTGAATAAGGAGAAGGGCATGCAAGAGACAGAGAGAGGAAGGGATGAGCTATACAAGACTAGCCATGTTTGCTAACTTCCGAGGCTGCAGCGCTTCAGTTCCACTCCACAGTTTTGATTTAGCAAGCACCTACTCCCTACCTGGCACTAGGATGAGGGTTGGGGGAGATTCAGAAAGGACATATGATTAGGATGACTGCATATCCCGGTTCCCTTAGGACTGTCCTGGTTTATGCTGCAACCTGATGCCATTATGAATACCTCTCCCCTACTCTAAAAAATATCTTGGTTTGGGCGATAAATTATATTGTCATTCTGTGAGGCTTATTCTCTGCTCTTCATGAGCATACAGCTTTTCTGGGAAGACAAGACTTATTTATGCACATGGAGCAATTATAGTGTGTCGGGAGACAGTGTGTAACCAACAGATGAATCAAATAAGCAAAAACAACCAAATCAATGTTTACAAGTTTGAAATTGATAATGGCTGTGGATTCCAATACACTGAAGATGACTTTTACACGCATTGGGGATGATAAACCCGAATATGATATCTTTCTTGATCTTCACAGCAGACAATGTGACACCCCAACCTCTCCCCTACACACACATCTTATAGATAAGATACTAGAGGCCCAGCAAAAGGAGTTGATTGCTCAAGGTCACAGAGCTAGTAAGTGATGAAGTCAGGAGTAGAATCCAGGGCTATTTTAACTTGCAAACCAACTATATTTCCTTTTCAGAATGGAATAATAGACATCAGGGCTGGCTGGAGTGATCAAGGGAGCCCATAAAGGAAGTGTATAGTTATCAAGGAATGAATTCACAGGTAAAAGGGAACAGAGTTTTAAAAAAAAGTGGAAGATGTAAAGCTTAGAATGGAGAGTAAAGAAATCTAAGTAAGGTGTGATTAATCGAGGATGATTTGTGCCAGAGGTGAGTTTGCTCTAAGTTTGAAATTACTGATGAATATGGGTTAAGAGAGATCAAAAAAAGCACTTTCATATGCAAAGGAATGATAAACTCCAAATCAGGGCACCATTTCTTGGGCGTAGGGAAATGGATGGGTAAATAGGAAATGCCAATGATGTTTGTAAGGCTGGATTTCTTAAAACACATGCATGCATGTATGCGTGCTAAGTTGCTTCAGTTGTGTCCAACTCTGTGACCCTGTGGACTGTAGCCCACCAGGCTCCTCTGTCCATGGGATTCTCCAGGCAAGAATACTGGAGTGGGTTGCCATGCCCTTCTCCAGGGGATCTTCCCAACCCAGGGATTGAACCCGTGTCTCTTATGTCTCCTGCATTGGCAGGTGGGTTCTTTATCACTAGCGCCACCTGGGAGCCCCTTCTTAAACACAATGGTAACTAAATGGCCACATATTATGCTATTATATATATTTTGTATATCTGAATATTTAATGATAAAATATTTTAATAAGAGAGAGATTGGTCTTTTCAGATAAGAGAAATATATTAAGCAGAACACAGAAGCAAGGGCAATAAACGTCCTTTCTGGTAAGGTTTTAAACAGCGCCCTTCTGTCTGAATCGAGCATCCACAGTCTTCCTTGCAGAGTGACCCACTGCCATTTCCTCCTCTCAACCCAGCACAACACTTTTGAATGCCTTTTTTGGCCCTCACTCTTATTTGAATCAAGTCTTGGAACTTCTAAAAATGTCCATTTACTGCCTTCTTCTAAGGTGTGTGGTCCACATGTCTCACTTGCTGTGGGCCACTGGGAACACTGCACTGAGTATTGAAGGGTTTACTACTTGAGGGATTAGCTGTTTAAACAAAAGCTTTGTGCCTCCCTAATTACTTGGCTTCCTGATTGTCAGCTGGGGTCAGAGGCCCCCTCTCAGTCCCTCTCCAGCTCCCCAAGACAGAGGGCTGATCCTGAGAGACCAAGGGAGCTGCTGAAAGTTTAGGTTTGGCCTCCTTTGGGTCTCACTGCCTCTGCACAGCAGTAAACAAAAGCAGCAAAGGAATCCATACAAATTCCATCACTGTGGCTCCACAGGGCTGTAAACATGCCATAATGTGAGGTTCCACATACTTCACCACCAAACAAGCTGCAGCAGCAGCTGGCACATTGTGAGGGAGGACACCAGTGAGCAGATCCTGCAGGTGAGCACAGCGTGGGTACCAGTTGGGAAATGAGGAGCAGAGAATCATTTCAGCAGGGTGTAGTGGGCTTCTGAAAACCCCTAGCATGCCTCTCTGTCTTGGGGCAGAGTTTTTGTTCTCACCTGGTGGCTCAGATGGTAAAGGATCTGCCTGTAATGCAGGAGACCTGTGTTTGATCCCTGGGTTGGGAAGATCCCCTGGAGAAGGAAATGGCAACCCATTCCAGTATTCTTGCCTGGAGAATTCCATGGACAGAGGAACCTGGTGGGCTACAGTCCATGGGGTTGCAAAGAGTCAGACATGACTGAGCAACTAACAATTTAGTTCTAAAGGCCAGCTCCTCCTGGTCCAGGGCCTTGGGCTCCAAGTCCTGAGCCATCAACATGATCTTTTTTATTTCAGCCTGCTCCAGATTGAGTTCCCCTAGCCACAGTCCCAGGCAAGTGGAGGAGGTTCCCACAGCCCCCTGGGGGAACCAGAAATGTACCTCCTATTTCCTTCCTATGGAAGAACCTGTAACAGCACTAATTTTTCCACCTGCACAAACTCATTGCCCTGCAGGGTGCTCCTGGGGCAGGAGGGACATTTCTCCCAACAACCTTTGACCCACTCTCTAAGGTCACTTGTCCCAAATCCCTGGAGAAAGAGCTAAGAGGAATCAATCAGTGTGGGAAGTCAGCCATGTGTGATAGAAAGGTCCAGGGTCAGAAGACATGTGTTCCTGTCCTGACTCCACTGAATTGGCCTGTGACCTTGGGGAAACGTCATGGGCTATGTTCCCAGGAAAACAGAGTGTGGCACAGACCTTTGTGGGCAGGAGGTTTCTTGGGGAGAATTCTCAGGATCAACACCTGCAGGGAGTGAAGAAAGCAGGACCAGGGAGAGGAGGAAGTTGAACTGTGATGCAGCCATAACATGGGCAGCTCTGGGGCCAGTGTGGCCCCTCAGAATTGTCCTAAATGGTGGTAAAGGAGCCAGGGCTTTATGTCCCCGCATTGACCAGTCACTAGATGCAGGCTGCCACCTGGGACTGGTGCATGGCCTTGGGCATGGTGGCTCCCTTCAGTCATTTCCTGCAAGGGGCCCAGCCATGTGCTGTCAATCACCAACAGGCTGAGGGCTCCAGCACCGAAGGGAGGATGTAGAGCTGGGCAGTGTCCCACAGCATCCTCCTAGCAAGTTACTTCCCTTCTCTGGGCCCCAATTTTCTCATGTGTCAGATTCCAGGTCCAGGGCTCTGATTCCATCAAGCCACCCTCTCTGCTCTTACTAATACCTCCCTTTCTCTTAGGCTACACCCAATTTAACATCCAACCCCTTCTACAATGTTTGCAGCACCTCCTTCTTGACTGTGATAAAGTGCAAATGCCTTGGGTGACATTCAAGGCCCTTCACAATCTAGTCCCAACCTACCCCTTCAGCCTCCCTCCTCATTACTTATTCTCCATGGCAGATGTTTTGTTTATATCATGATTTCCCTGAAAACACTCTCCCTCCTTTCCTCTGCTCTTTCAGTAAGGATGAACTCATGAGCAGGGTATAGTGGAAAGGACTTTGTAGTAAGACCTCAACTCAGGTCCAGCTCTTATCAGCTGTGTGTCCTTAGGCAGGTCATGAGCTCTTTGAGGTTGTTTCCTCATGTAAAAAATGAGAACTTAAAAAAATTGATGTCTTTTTTCTATGTTTGCTGCAAGAAGCAAGTAAGTGATGCAAGAAGCAAGTAAAGGGTCTTCTGAAAAGCATAACAGAGCTCAATAAATGTTAGTTCTCTTCTGTCTTCCCTTTGTTGAAATAGCTGAATGTAAATAACATCATCCAATGATTAGTTTCAAATATATTTAGAATGAGTAAATACTGTATATAATTTTGTGCTTTACTCACTAATCCTTAACTTTACAAAAATGCAGTCATTCAGAAATTTTAGCCTGGCACCAAGTAATTTCCCAGTCTCTGCTCGGGCTCTCCTGGCTTACATCTTTCTCACCAGCCTCTCTGCCTCAGTCATAAGAACAGAGAAGCCTTTTTATTCTCTTGGCCAAGAGGCATAGGTCAGCATCACCTGGGAACTTGCTGGAAACTGACATTCTCAGCCACCACCACCCTAGACCTACCATCCCAAAGTTCAGGGGGGCGGGGGGTGGGGGGGGGCAGCAATCTGGGTTTTCCCAAGCACCCCTGCCCCAGGGGATTCTGATGCATGCTCAGTCTGAGAACCACTCCTGCTCAGCAGCAGGGGGCCTATCTCAGGCCACATTTCCTTGGGTTTGTTGATGTCTCAGGTCCCTTCACCATCCAGAAAGAGGGAGGTATGAAGGAGGGAGTTAGATGACTCCAGAAGAGATCAGGCCTTTGACAGGAGGTCCTGGCTGTAACCTGTGCTCTCCAGCCCCTGTAGGAGCCCCAGGAGCAGATTGCTGAGCTCTGCCCAATGCCTGGACTCATTGAGCTAGAACCTCCTATGGTTCACACGCTGGGCAAGTCTTCCCAGGACCAGAGACTCCTAACCTTCAGGCCAACTCAGCACAGCCCCGAAAGCAGTGGTTCTCAAAGTGTGGTCCCCATTACTACTGACCTTAGAGAAATAGAAAGGATTATAAGGAATACTATAAAAAATTGTATGCCAATAAATTTGATAACTTAGACAAAATGGACAAATTTGCAGAAAACACAAACTAATGCAACTGACTCAAGAAGAGATCATCTGAATAGACCTATAACAACTAAAGAGATTTAAGAGATTGAATTAATAATTCAAAGGAAAGCCCAGGAAGAGATGACTTACTGGTGAATTCTGTCAAAGATTTACAGAGGCATTAACACTAATTCTTCACAAACTCTTCCAAAAATAGAAGAGGAAGAAGCTCGACCCAACTCCATCTACAAGGCCAGCATTACTCTGATACTGAAACCAGACAAAGAAAATACAAGAAAACAACAGGTTAATATCAGTTATGCATATGGATATAAAAATATGCAAGAAAATCCTAGCAAACCAAATCTAGGAAAATGTAAGAAGAATCAGATATCATGACCAAGTGGGATTTATCTGAGGAATGTAAAGTTGTTTTAACATCTGAAAATCAATTAATGTAATAAACCAATCAATAGGATAAAAACACAAAACCAAATGATCATTTCAATAGACACAAAAAAATTTTTTGAAAAAAAATCTAACACCTTTTCATAATTAAAAAAAAATAGTCAATGAACTCGGAAGAATGAAGAACTTCCTCCATCAGATTAAGGACATCTCCAACACACTGCAGCTAACATCATGCTTAATGGTGAAAGATTAATGCTTCCCCACTACGATCAGGAGTAAGACAAGGATATTCACTGTCATGACTTCTATTCAACTGCACAGGACATTCTGGCCAGGGCAATTATGCAAGAAACAGAAACAAAAGGCATTCATATTTGAAAGGAAACGGTAAAACTACCTCTATCTTCAGATGATATGATCTTACATGTAGAAAACCCTAAGGAATACATGAACACAGACACACACTATTAGTGTTAATAAATTGATTCAGAAAGTTGCAGGATGTAAGATCAATATATGAAAATCATTTGTATTTCGGGCTTCCCTGGTGGTCCAGTGGTTAAGAATCTGCCTACCAATGCAGGGGACACAGGTTTGATCCCTGGTCTGGGAAGATTCCACATACTGCAGGGTAACTAAGCCCATGCACCATGACTACTGAAGCCCATGCACCTAGAGACTGTGCTCCATAGCAAGAGAAGCCACTGCAATAAGAAGTCCATGTACCACAATTAAAAGTAGCCCCATTTTGCTGCAACTAGAGAAAGCCCTCACACAGAAGACCCAGCACAGCCAAAAAATATAATTTTCAAAAAATCAATTGTATTTCTATACAGTTACAGAAAAATCTGAAAATGAAATCAAGAAAATCCATTTACAATAATATTAATATTATTAATAGTAATTAAATAATATTTATTAATAATTAATAACATATAATTAAATACATAAGGTATCGTTTATTATTGTAATTATTTTTTAATATTAATAATATGATAACATTAAAAAATGAAATTCTTAGGAATAAGTTTAGCTAAAGAAACACAAAACATTTTCTGAACACTATAAGATATTGTCAAAAGATGTTTAAGAAGTTCTAAATAAATAGAAAAATATCCTGTGTTCATGAATTGGAATGCTTAATGTTGTTAAGATGGCAGTACTCCCCAAATTGATCTACAGAGTCAATACAATCCTTGTCAAATACAAATCTTGTCAGAATCCCAGATGACTTCTTTGTAGAAACTGGCAATGTGATGCCAAAATTCATATGGAATTGCAAGGGATCAAGAATGGCCAAAATAATCTTGAAAAGGAAGAACAAAGTAGGCAGGCTCATACTTTCTGATTTCAAAGTGTGGTCTCCACTACTATATAGCACAGGGAACTCTGTGTCTCCACCACTACATAGCACAATGTTATGTGGCAGCCTGGATGGAAGGGGAGTTTGGGGGAGAATGAATACATGCATATGTATGGCTGGGTCCCTTTGCTGACCACCTTGAGTCCCTTTACTGTCCGCCTGAAACTACAGCAATATTGTTAATTGGCTATGCCCCAACATAAAATAAAAAGTTTAAAAAAATGTGTAGTCCCCAGACCAACAGCATCAGTATCACCTGGAAACATGTTAGAAACACAAATTCTCAAGCCATTCCCCAGATCTACTGTAGCTGATTCTGAAATAGGTTTAAGTTTGAAAAATCACCACCAGCCTGGACTACTAACTAGATTAACTCTACAAGATAAACTCCATTTGCTTTTTCAACCTCCCCATTCTCTGGCTACTTCTTCGTTACTACACAGAAGATGAAAAGGAAGACAAAAACATATTGATAAGGAGGATATATAAAGCCTTGTTCCCTAATTAGGAGGAACTCCCTTTCTGCTTTACTCTTTGGAGTTATCTGTTCTGACCAGTCGTTTTGAATGTGACCTGTGGCTGGTCTAACGTGATTTGCACTTGATACTTAATTTCTCCAATGGCTTGTTGCTTGTGGTAAGAGCTTCCGTACACAGACCAGAACATTTGGAATACACTATGAATAAGCATTTTGAACAAAGATTTAGTATCATTACAGTCACTGGCATGGTGTGTTTTAAAGCTCTGATTTCAGTTCTAGTGGTAAAGACTCAGGGAAGGCAGACAGATTTCAGAAAATAAATAAGAAAATAAAGGGTGGGGTGGAGGGGAGGGGAGAGATATACTCCCCAGTTGGCAGATCAAGGCCAGAAACCTAAATTAGGCAGGCAGTTTTATAGCAAGGGGAACAGGGGAACTCAGTGCTGGAGCATAATTAAGCTGTGGAGTCCTCACCAGGGAAGGAGGGGCTGGAGGACTGCAAGGCTCCGTGAGGGCCTGGATAAGAGAGATCAGGGGCAGGTGGGGGTTCTGAGGCAGAAGCCCAGAGGGCAAATCAGGGCCAGGGGCTCAGACCTATGGGCCAAGGGCATGAGCCCGGTGATTTTCTTGCCTGGATTCCAGTAGGGATGAGCCTTGTCTGTTCGTGCTCCTGGTCCGAAGTTACAGCCTTCTCCAGCTTTGCCTCCTGACAGCCTCTCCTTTCTCCAGCCAGGCCCCAGCATTTTTTGTTTCCAGGGCTGAGGGCATTCCAAGACGGTTGCAGCAAAAGGCTCAACTCAGTCTTTGTAGGAACCTAGAAACACACTCCCACCCTCTTTCCTCCTGCCCCAGGCCCCCTCCTAAAGGCCTCTCCTTTGCATTTAGCATAAGATCTTGTCCAGATTCTCACTCTAGCTTTTTTTTTCCTTTTTTGGTTGCACTGGGTCTTTGTTGCTGTGCATAGGCTTTCTCTAGTTGTGGCACTCAGGTTTCTTGTGGTGGTGGTTTCTCTTGTGGCACACGGGCTTAGTTATCCTTCAGCATGTGGGATCCTAGTTCCTGGACCAGGGATGGAACCCATGTCCCCTGCATTGGCAGGGCAGATTCTCAACCACTGGATCACCAGGGAAGTCCTTCAGTCTAGCTTTTTAAAAGTTTTCTGGATGTTCACTAGAAACTAACACAAAATTGTTAATCAATCATACTCCAACATAAAATTTTTTAAAAAGAAAAGCACTGACTAGTTAAAGAAGGAGAAAGGAAAAAAAAGGAGTCTGGGACTTCCCTGGAGGTCTAGTGATTAACACTGTGTTTCCGTTGCAGGGGGCCTGGGTTTGATCCTTGGTCAAGGAACTAAGATCCTGCAAGGCACACCCTTTCCCCCACCCCAAAGAAAGATTTTCTTAAAAATTGGGAGGCTAACTCCTTTTAGTCATTGAGTCACACAACTCCAATGGAACTGCTTCTATCATAGACTACAGGGTGAATGGTGCCCCCTGAATTTGTGCAACACAACCATTTGTCCTGCTTGCAGCCTTTAGTCACCTCCCCACCCCAGCCAGTCCCTCTCTTGAACTCACTAAATTCTGCACTTTGAGGACTTAAGCTCTTCATCTGTTCTTCCTCCGGGAAGCCTGCTCTGGTTCTCAAGCCTGGGTGAGATGGCCCTCCTCGCCTTGCACAGTGCCAAGGTGTCTCCCTCTGCTAGAGCACTGATCACCTTATAGAATTATCTGGATACCCATCATTCTCTGCCCCTAGACTATATGCTTCTTAAGGGCAAGAGCTAGGCCTCCCTCTCTGTCTTATTCCCACCTCCCTCCCCCGCCCCGGGCCTGGGCAATACACTGAGTAAACACATGCTGTTGAATGAACCAGCACTCTGGAGTGTGGAGCATTGTCTACCTGGAGAGCTTTGGGAATACAGCTCTGACTTCCCCACCTCGCCACCCAGAGTACACTGTGCTTACTTAATTACTTGTGTGTGTGTTGCAGCGGCGGTGGGGAGGGGGGCGGTCCAAACAGATGTTATAACAGCTCACTTAGCAAAGGACAGTGATTAGGGTTCTCTTTTATTAACTAAATAGATAGCACCCAAGTGGAATATTAAAAGCCAGATGGCACAGCTTCCAGTTTGTGTATATCTGGAAAGGATGCACTAAAAGTGCCAGCATTGTTCCATTTAATCTTAAGTCCAGTCTCAAAAGATACTCTGTACCCACTGCAGGCCTAAGGCAAATGCACAGAATCACACAGGCCTCAGCTCCCTGGGTACGTGAATGAGGCCCTGTGTGACTATGCATTTACCTCCCTGCCATAACCATTTCCCTCCTGCTTAGTTGAGGAAAAGCCAAGGGGAAGATGGAATATGGGGTCTGTTACAGGCTGGATTACATTCCCCCAAATGCATATGTTGAAGCTCTAACCCCAATACCTCATTATGTAATTGTATATGGAGGTAGGGCCTATAAAGAGGTAATTGAGTATAAAATGAGGCCATCAGTTGTTGTTCAGTCACTAAGTCATGTCCAACTCTTTGCGACCCCATGGACTGCAGCACACCAGGCTTCCCTGTCCTTCACTATCTCCTGGAGTTTGCTCAAAACTTCATGTCCATTGAGTCAATGATGCCATCCAACCATCTCATCCTCTGTCGCCCCCTTCTCCTTTTGCCTTCAATCTTTCCCAGCATCAGGGTCTTTTCCAATGAGTTGGCTCTTCACATCAGGTGGCCAAAGTATTGGAGCTTCAGCTTCAGCATCAGTTCTTCCAATGAATGCTGTGCTGTGCTGTGCTTAGTCGCTCAGTCATGTCCAGCTCTTTGCGACCCCATGGACTGTAGCCCACCAGGCTCCTCTGTCCATGGGGATTCTCCAGGCAAGAATACTGGAGTGGGTTGCCATGCCCTCCTCCAGGGGATCTTTCCAACTCAGGGATCAAACCAGGTCTCCAGCACTGCAGGCCAATTCTTTACTGCCTGAGCCAACAGGGAAGCCCTTTTCCAATGAATATTCAGGGTTGATTTCCTTTAGGATTGACTGGTTTGATCTCCTTGCTGTCCAAGGGATTCTCAAGAGTCTTCTCCAGCACCACAGTTCAAAAGCATCAATTCTTTGGTGCTCAGCCTTCTTTATGGTCCAACTCTCACATCCATACATGACTACTGGAAAAACCATAGCTTTGACTATACAGACCTTTGTCAACAAAGTGATGTCTCTGCTTTTTAACATGCTGACTATACAGACCTTTGTCAATAAAGTGATGTCTCTGCTTTTTAACATGCTGTCTAGGTTTGTCATAGCTTTTTTCCAAGGAGCAAGTGTCTTTTAATTTCATGGCTGCAGTCACCATCTGCAGTAAATTTGCAGCACAAGAAAATAAATCTGTCACTATTTCCAATTTTTTCCCCACCTATTTGCCATGAAGTGATGGGACCGGATGCCATGATCTTAGTTTTTTGAATGTTGAATTTTAAGCCAGCTTTTTCACTCTCCTCTTTCACCTTCATCAGGAGGCTCTTTAGTTTCTCTTCACTTTCTGCCATTAGGGTGGTGTCATCTGCATATCTGAGGTTATTGATATTTCTCCCAGCCATCTTGATTCCAGCTTGTGTTTCATCCAGCCTGGCATTTCTCATGATGTACTCTGCATATAAGTTAAATAAGCAGGGTGACAATATACAGCCTTGATGTACTCCTTTCCCAGTTTTGAACCAGTTTGTTGTTCCATGTCCAGTTCTAACTGTTGCTTTTTGACCTGCATACAGGTTTCTCAGGAGGCAGGTAAGGTGGTCTGGTATTCCCATGTCTTTAAGAATTTTCCACAGTTTGTTGTGATCCACACAGTCAAAGGTTTTAGCATAATCAATGAAGCAGAAGTAGATGTTTTTCTGGAATTCTCTTGTGCTTTTTCTATGATCCAACGGATGTTGGCAATTTGATCTCTGGTTCCTCTACCTTTTCTAAATCAGCTTGTACATCTGGAAGTTCTCAGTTCATGTACTGCTGAAGCCTAGCTTGAAGGATTTTGAGCATGACCTTGCTAGCATGTGAAATGAGTGCAATTGTACAGTAGTTTGAACATTTTTAGGGCTTACCTGATAGCTCAGTTGGTAAAGAATCCACCTGCAATGCAGGAGAACCTGGTTGGATTCCTGAGTCGGGAAGATCTGCTGGAGAAGGGATAGGCTACCCACTCCAGTATTCCTGGGCTTCCCTTGTGGCTCAGCTGGTAAAGAATCCACCTGCAATGTGGGAGACCTGGGTTCGATCCCTGGGTTGGGAAGATCCTCTGGAGAAGGGAAAGGCTACCCACTCCAGTATTCTGGCCTGGAGAATTCCATGGACTGTATAGTCCATGGAGTCACAAAGAGTCAGACACAACTGAGCGACTTTCACTTGAACATTCTTTGGCATTGCCTTTCTTTGGGATTGGAATGAAAACTGACCTTTTCTAGTCCTGTGGCCACTGCTAAGTTTTCCAAATTTGCTGGCATATTGAATGCAGCACTTTAACAGCATCATTTTTTAGAATTTAAAATAGCTTATCTGGAATTCCATCACCCCTACTAGCTTTGTTTGCGGTAATGCTTCCTAAGGCCCACTTAACTTCACATTCCAGAATATCTGGCTCTAGGTGAGTCCAAGAGTCCATCAGGGTGGGTTCTAATCCAACTGGACTGATGTCTGTATAAGAAGAGGAAAGTTGAGCACACAAAAGGGACACTAAGGACATGTAAGCACAGAGGAAACAACCACATGAAGATGCATCAAGAGGGCAGGCACCTAGGGACTTCCCTGGTGGTCCAGGGGTTAAGACTTCACACTCAATGCAGGGGCCCAGGTTAGATCCCTGGTCAGAGAACTGGATCCCACATACCACTACTAAGATCCTACAAACAGCAATGAAGATCCTGCATGTCACAACTAAGACCTGGGGCAGCCAAATAAATTTTAAAAAAAGAGAGAGTGGCTATCTATAAGCCAAGGAGATTGGCCTCAGACAAATCCAGGCCTGCTGGCACATTGGAAGTTTAGCTTCCAGAACTATACATTTCTGTTGCTTAAGCCAGCCAGTCTGTGATATTTTGTCATGGTTGTCCTAGCAAACTAGACAGGGTCCAATCATCAGCAAACCTTGGGCTCCAGTTTGGCTGTGGGATGCTGGGATACTCTCAGAGTCATCCCTGAGCCTGAATCATCTGGGCCTCTGACATGGAGCTTGCCCAGATTTGTAACCCTCCCCCAATCCACACCCTGGACTGTAGACCCATTTCTTCATAGTTGAATTCATTTATCTTTTTGGTCCTTCATTCACTTCCTCCTTCACTCATTTACTCACCAGTTACGAAGTGCTGCAAGCAATATGACACGTTGCCCTCAAGGAACTGGTCTTCCCTGGTGGCTCAGCAATAAAGAATCCACCTGCAATGCAGGAGACGAGGGTTCCATCCCTGGGTCAGGAAGATCCCCTGGAGGAGGAAATGGCAACCCACTCCAGTATTCTTGCCTGGGAAATCCCATGGATAGAGGAGCCTGGCAGGCTACAGTCCATGGAGTCACAAAGAGTTGGACACGACTTAGTGACAGAGCACACAGCACCTAAAGGAACTTAGTGTCTTGTATAGGATGCATATCTACCCTGTAGTGTGAGAGATGAATGAGGTGTGTAACATCACTTCTAGCTGAGGTGATAGGACTGGTTGCTGAAAAAGGAGAAACATTAGTCTGCATTTAAAAAAAAAAAGGATCTCAGACTTGCAATCCAATATATTACAGCAGTTAAGAGCTTAGACTCCGAAGTCACTCTGGCTAGTTCCTTGAGGCCAATGTTCCTAACTATGTTAAGAAGAAAGACGCTAAGGCTAAACTGTCTGGGTTCAGATCTGGAACTTAGCTCTACGACTTTGGCAAGTTACTAAACCTCTCTGTTCCTCAGTTCTCCAGTCTGTAAAATGGGGCTATAGAATACTTCTCTCATAGGGTTATATTAAGATTAAATAAGTTCAAACACACAAAACTCTTAGATTAGTGCATAACACATAGTAATTGCCACAAATATTTTACTTTTAAAGGATTTAGGGACAGAAGATCTGGGTTTCAGTCTGTTCTTTACTGGCCATGTGTGAGTGTGCTAGGTCGCTTCAGTCATGTCTGACTCTTTGTGACCCATGGACTGTAGCCTGCCAGACTCTTCTGTCCATGGGATTCTCCAGGCAAGGATACTGGAGTGGGTTGCCATGCCCTCCTCCAGGGGATCTTCCTGACCCAGGGATCAAACCCAAGTCTCTTATGTCTCCTGCACTGGCAAGTGGATTCTTTACCACTAGCACCACCTGGAAAGCCCTACTGGCCATGTATCCTAGAGCTATTAAGTTCTGGTCCAGTTCGCTGCCTTTCTACCAGACCAGGTGCTTGGAAGGATCAAGTGAGAATATCAACATTTAAGGGTGTTGAAAACTGTGGGGATATTATCATTCTGGTTATTGAGTTGAGCCTCAAAGGATGGTGAAGACATTTATTCTTAATGTTTATTTATTTATTGACTCTGGTGAGTCTTTGTTGCTGAATTCAGGCTTTCTCTAGCAGTGGTACACGGGCTTCTCATTGTGGTGGCTTCCCTTGTTGTGGAGCATGACTCTAAGGCACATGACTTCAGTAGTCACAGCTCCCAGGCTCTAGAGCATAGGCTCAGTAGTTGTGGCGCACAGGCTTAGGGGCTTAGTTGCTCCTCGGAATGTGGGATCTTCTCAGATTAGGGATTGAACCTATGTCTCCTGCATTGGCAGGCAGACTGTTTATCACTGAGCCACCAGGGAAATGCAAGTGTGCTTAAGATGTAATATGAAAGCTATCACTTGCTGAACACTTAAGCAGAGGGGGCTCAGGAGTCCAAGAGTGGTACCTGTGGCATAGCATCATCAGCAGTGGTATTTTAGTTAGACTGACCCTGAGATGTGAGCTACTTGGATGTGCCCCCAAGTTCCTGACCCTTGTCTGAACTGGATAGCCAAATTTTTCATTGATTCTATGAGCAACATGATAGCTTTTCAATAATTCCCTCTTCTGAACATAACTAGAGTTGGATTTGTTGCTTGCCCTAAGAAGCACTGAATACCTTTTAAAAATGTACATGTTTCTCCCATCATCCCTGAATGATATTTTTTTTACCCCCATTTACCGATGAGGAAATGGAAGTTTGTGGGGGTGAGGCAGGGCAAAACAGTTTGCCCAATTGTCACACTGACAATAAATGACAGCAGCTGTTCTTGGCTCTGAGTGTGGGCTTAGCGATGATGGCCTTAGGGGAGAGATTGGTGAAGAGCATTTCAGGTGGAATGAATCCGTAGGTCAAACCCAGATGTAGGACAGCATATGGGGGAGTTCAGAAAACTGAGGAAGGTGGTGACTCAGACAGTAAAAAGTCTGCCTGAAATGCGGGAGACCCAGGTTCGATCCCTGGGTTGGGAAGATAACCTGGAGAAAGAAATGGCAACCCACTTCAGTATTCTTGTCTGGGAAATCCCATGGATGAAGGAGCCTGGTGGGCTACAGTCCATGGTCTCACAGAGTCAGACACGACTGAGAGACTTTCACATACATACATACAGAAAACTGCAAGTTTCTATATTGGAAGGAAAAAAGGTTCATGCTGTAGATGGTAAGAAACCAAACTAGAAAGAGAGTTTGGGATTGACAGTGTGTATTCTATTTATTTGACACCATGGAGCCACTAAAGACTCTGGGCTTTTGGAGTAAGCTATGGTATATGCGGGCTTCCCAGGTGGCGCTAGTGGTAAAGAACCCTCCTGCCAATGCAGGAGACTTAAGAGACATGGGTTTGATCCCTGGGTCAGGAAGATCCCCTGGAGGAGGACATGGCAACCCACTCCAGTATTCTTGCCTGGAGAATCCCACGGACAGAGAAGCCTGGCAGGCTACAGTCTATAGGGTCACACAGAATCAGAGGGTTGCACAGAGTCAGACACGACTGAAGTGACTTAGCATGCACACACAAAGAACTTAACTGGGGAAGGGCAGAGAGAAATTTTATAGAAAGATTAAACAAGTCTTGATGAATGATTAATTAGGGAGGAAGAGCCTGGTGATTGAAAGGCTATTTATACCCTTGATAGAAATGGGGAAGCCTGAGCCAGGAGTCATCTGGGGGAGACAGGAGGATAGAGGAACATTCTATTCCAGGCAAAGGGCCTTCTTTCTGCTTTGCGGACTGGCCTTCTTTGAGTCCAGGCCACACTATCATAATTTCTAGGCTTTCAGCTTCTTATTTCAAAGCCCTTGTCATTTGTCTTTCCTCTGTGTGGCTTAAAAGCCAAAACCACTTGGGATTAACTGATGGTACTATGGCTTCATTTGGGGAACTGCTCCACTACCCACAGATGTGGGAAGCAATGGCTTATTTGAAAAGTGGAATCCTAGCCAGCTGGAGGCAGTCACCTCTCTGGGTCCCCATGGCCTAGTTACAGTTATTAATAACTGATGGCTCTCCCATCTCTTGTTCCAGTAGCCCAGCAAGACTGCATCCTCTTACAGGCTGCTGCCCTTTTGCTATAACTGTCATCAGTGACCCAGTTGACAGCCCTTTCACCCACATTTCCATCTGTCTCTAGAACTTCTTGTGCCCAGTCCCAGACAGACCTCTACCAGCTTTTATGAGTCTAAGAGAGGGAAAAGGGGGATGAGCCAGGTCCCAGACCTCTGGCTAGTTCCTCTGAGTTATGTCAGGGGAAGGATGATTTTGACCCAGTGTGGTGATTCCTCTCACTCTCTCCCTCTTCCTTCCCATCTTCTCTATCTTCCCTCGCTCTTCCCCTGCTCATCCCCATATCCTTTCTCTCACTGACCTGCCCATGATCACCTCAGCTTTCTTTTCCTTTCCTTCTTCCATGCATTCAACAAAAATTGAGCCCCTACTGACTGAGCGACTTTCACTTTCACTGCATGTCAGGATCTGGGCTAGGTATTAGAAATACACGTGTGAAAAGGACACAGGCTCTGCCTTCTGAAGAGCCATGTGAGAAGATAGGCAATGATAGAAATTAGACCAGGACATAATGAGAACATAGAGGACTAGCTTGTTCACATTGGAAAGGGGAGAAAAGACTAGGATCCTTTCCTGGAGGAAGTTATATCTGAACAGAATCTGAATGATCCTGGCAGAGATCATGTGGAGGAAGGAATGGGGGGAAAGTATTCCTAGCAGAGAGGGTCAGCAGAAGCAAAGGCATAGAGTGAGAAACAACATGCTGGGAGGAGGGAATTAGTGCTGTGGTGATGCTGAGATGTGAAATGAAAGGCAAGTTGTGGCAGCCAAGGAGATGGAGCAAAAGGAAGAGCAGGGCCCTGCATGTTAAGTGCTTAGTTTTGATCCAGTAGACGATAGTCACTGAAAGATCTAAGACAGAGAAGAGGAATGGTCATGTATATATTTCATTTAAGAAATATAGATCACTCTGCTGGTGATGTGAGGGATGGCTTAGAGAGGGACAAGACAATAAAAGAGGAACCCAGTTGGGAGGCTGTTGCTAGCATCCAAGTTAAAAATAATGGTGGCTAAAACTGGAGCAGTGTGGAAAGGAGAAACTGAAAGTAAAGATAGAAATTAGGTGGTAAAATAGGCAGGGCTTTGTGATCATTTGAATATGAATGACAGATGTGAAAGAAACTTCAAAATGATATTTATATCCCTAGCTTGGTTAGTTATAGGCATGTTACCAATGACAGCAGTAATGAAAATAGCAGTAAAAATAGTGGTGCCATCAACAATGATAGAGAATTCGAAAGGTGGTGTTTGTATAGAAGGAAATGGAGAATTCCCCTTTCAGACATGTTGAGTTTAAGGTGCTAAGGAGCATCCAAGAGGTGGTGCCTAGCAGGTATTTTGAAATTTAATGCTTCCATTTTAATGCTAAGAATTTAACTGGTTTAAAGCACCGGGTGGGGGGACTTCCCTGGTGGCTCAGATAGTAAACAATCTGCCTACAATGCAGGAGACCTGGGTTCGATCCCTGGGTTGGGAAAATCCCCTGGAGAAGGAATGGCAACCCACTCTAGTACTCTTGCCTGCAGAATTCCATGGACAGAGGAGCCTGACAGGCCACAGTCCATACAGTCCATGGGGTCACAGAGAGACACAAGTAAGCTACTAACACTTTCACTTTCACTTTCAAAGCCACTGGGGAAAGTCTGTGCTGGATATTTATTTTTATTTTTTTAATTTATCTATTTTTCCATTTAATTTTATTAGTTGCAGGCTAATTACGTTGCAATATTGTAGTGGTTTTTGCCATACATTGACATGAATCAGCCATGGATTTACATGTATGCCCCACCCCGATGCCCCCTCCCACCTCCCTCTCCACCTGATCCTTCTGGGTCTTCCCAGTGCACCAGCCCTGAGCACTTGTCTCATGTATCCAATCTGGGCTGGTGATCTGTTTCACCCTTGATAATATACATGTTTTGATGCTGTTCTCTTGAAACATCCCACCCTTGCCTTCTCCCACAGAGTCCAAAAGTCTGTTCTGTACATCTGTGTCTCTTTTTCTGTCCTGCATATAGGGTTATTGTTACCATCTTTTTAAATTCCATATATATGTGTTAGTATACTGTATTGGTCTTTATCTTTCTGGCTTACTTCACTCTGTATAATGGGCTCTAGTTTCATCCATCTCATTAGAACTGATTCAAATGAATTCTTTTTAATGGCTGAGTAATATTCCATGCTGTATATGTACCACAGCTTCCTTATCCATTCATCTGCTGATGGGCATCTAGGTTGCTTCCATGTCCTGGCTATTATAAATAGTGCTGCGATGAACATTGGGGTGCATGTGTCTCTTTCAGATCTGGTTTCCTTGGTGTGTATGCCCAGAAGTGGGATTGCTGGGTCATATGGCAGTTCTATTTCCAGTTTTTTAAGGAATCTCCACACTGTTCTCCACAGTGGCTGTACTAGTTTGCATTCCCACCAACAGTGTAAGAGGGTTCCCTTTTCTCCACACCCTTTCCAGCATTTATTGCTTGTAGACTTTTGGATAGCAGCCATCCTGACTGGCGTGTAATAGTACCTCATTGTGGTTTTGATTTGCATTTCTCTGATAATGAGTTATGTTGAGCATCTTTTCATGTGTCTGTTAGCTATCTGTATGTCTGCTTTGGAGAAATGTCTGTTTAGTTCTTTGGCCCATTTTTTGATTGGGTGATTTATTTTTCTGGAATTGAGCTTCAGGAGTTGCTTGTATATTTTTGAGATTAATCCTTTGTCTGTTGCTTCGTTTGCTATTATTTTCTCCCATTCTGAAAGCTGTCTTTTCACCTTACTTATAGTTTCCTTTGTTGTGCAAAAGCTTTTAAGTTTCATTAGGTCCCATTTGTTTATATTTTTTGCTTTTATTTCCAATATTCTGGGAGGTGGGTCATAGAGGATCTTGCTGTGATTTATGTCAGAGAGTGTTTTGCCTATGTTCTCCTCTAGGAGTTTTATAGTTTCTGGTCTTACATTTAGATCTTTAATCCATTTTGAGTTTATTTTTGTGTATGGTGTTAAAAAGTGTTCTAGTTTCATTCTTTTACAAGTGGTTGACCAGTTTTCCCAGCACCACTTGTTAAAGAGGTTGTCTTTTTTCCATTGTATATTCTTGCCTTCTTTGTCGAAGATAAGGTGTCCATAGGTTTGTGGACAAACCCACAGCAAGCATTACCCTCAATGATGAAAAATTGAAAGCATTTCCCCTAAAATCAGGAACAAGACAAGGGTGCCCACTCTCACCACTACTATTCAACATAGTTTGGAAGTTTTGGCCACAGCAATCAGAGCAGAAAAAGAAATAAAAGGAATCCAGATAGGAAAAGAAGAAGTGAAACTCTCACTGTTTGCAGATGACATGATCTTCTACATAGAAAACCCTAAAGACTCTACCAGAAAATTACTAGAGCTAATCAATGAATATAGTAAAGTTGCAGGATATAAAATTAACACACGGAAATCCCTTGCATTCCTATACACTAACAATGAGAAAAGAGAAAGAGAAATTAAGGAAACAATACCATTCACCATTGCAACAAAAAGAATAAAATACTTAGGAGTATATGTACCTAAAGAAACAAAAGACCTATACATAGAAAACTATAAAACACTGATGAAAGAAATCAAAGAGGACACAAACAGATGGAAAAATATACCGTGTTCATGGATTGGAAGAATCAATATTGTCAAAATGACTATACTACCCAAAGCAATCTATAGATTCAATGCAATCCCTATCAAGCTACCAACGGTATTTTTCACAGAACTAGAACAAATAATTTCACAATTTGTATGGAAATACAAAAAACCTCGAATAGCCAAAGTAATCTTGAGAAAGAAGAATGGAACTGGACGGGAATCAACCTGCCTGACTTCAGACTATACTACAAAGCCAGAGTCATCAAGACAGTATGGTACTGGCACAAAGACAGAAATATAGATCAATGGAACAGAATAGAAATCCCACAAATAAATCCAATAACCTATGTGCTGGACATTTAGATGTGAGGTTGTGCTTGGGATATTAGTCTCAGCCTGTCATGATTACACCACTTATACGGGAACTTGCTGCTTCCATTGACTGCTGTCCAAATAGCTATAATCTGTGCTACATGATCAATTCAACAACTCCCCCATACCTGCCTTGATTGCAGTCAATGGAACCAAATAAGTCCCTGACCCAAGGACAGCCAATCTGTAAACTGCTCAGAGACTTATGACCCATGATCTGCTGAAAAAGATAAACTGGGATAATTAGAATCCCTCCCTAAGGATTTTGAACTAAGAACTACAGAGATTCCAGACCAGTTAACACTGGAAGTTGAAGCTGGAAGATTGTAGGAAATTGGGATATGTCAAGCTGAGGTCATTTGAAGTTCAGGTGACAAGGAGATGAAAACAATGGTTAAATAGAGGATGTTGGACAGCAGAAAGAGAAAAATGGAGTAGACACTGGTGAAAAGGATACAAACAGAGAGACACAAAGTGAGCCTGTGGCCCAAGAAAAAGATGGAAGGACTTACAGCAGCTTCAAGCCCATTCATGAAGCTGATTCACTATCTGAGAGATTTCCCATCACAACCTATGTGCAGCCTCAAATCAAAACCCTGCCAGTGAGGATAATTTGAGTGAGGGTTCTTTTTTTCTCCAACTGAAAGAGGAGTTACTAACATGAGAATGAATGAGATCATGCAGGGAGAAACTAGCACAGGATGAAAGCGGTGGGCTAAGGATAACCATGGGAAATATCATCAATGAAGGACTAAGTGTCAGAAGAGGAACCTACACATATACAGAAGGATGAATAACGGGTATTACAAGAACAAGGGGGCCCTGGAAGTAGAGAGCTTGTTACTTTTTTCTTTAAAGAAGGAATGGTCAGAAATGTCAAAACCTTTTTATGTCCCTGGATATGTTCCAGCATCTCTTGTTTATGGTGTATGGGAACTTGAACAGAATTTGTATCCTATATGCAGATGACACCGCCCTAATGGCAGAAAGTGAAGAAGAACTAAAGAGCCTTTTGATGAAAGTGAAAGAGGAGAGTGAAAAAGTTGGCTTAAAACTCAACATTCAGAAAACTAAGATCATGGCATCCGGTTCCATCACTTCATGGCAAATAGATGGGGAAACAATGGAAACAGTGAGAGACTTTTTTTGGGGGAGGGGGGAGCTCCAAAATCACTGCAGATGGTGACTGCAGCCATGAAATTAAGAGACGCTTGCTCCTTGGAAGAAAAGCTATGACCAACCTAGACAGCATATTAAAAAGCAGAGACATTACTTTACCAACAAAGGTTCATCTAGTCAAGCTATGGTTTTTCCAGTAGTCATGTGTGGATGTGAGAGTTGGAACTATAAAGAAAGCTGAGCACCGAACAATTGATGCTTTTGAACTGTGGTGTTGGAGAAGACTCTTGAGAGTCCCTTGGACTGCAAGGAGATCAAACCAATCAATTCTAAAGGAAATCAGTCCTGAATATTCATTGGAAGGACTGATGCTGAAGCTGAAGCTGCAATACTTTGGCCACCTGATGCGAAGAACTGACTCATTGGAAAAGACCCTGATGCTGGGAAAGATTGAAGGCAGGAGGAGAAGGGGACAACAGAGGATGAGATGGTTGGATGGCATCACTGACGTGATGGACATGAGTTTGAGTAGGCTCCAGGAGTTGGTGATGGACAGGGAAGCCTGGCATGCTGCAGTCCATAGGGTCGCAAAGAGTTGGACATGACTGAGCGACTGAACTGAATTGAACTGAATTGTGTGAAAATTGTATAAATCTTAACTATGTTGAATTGGTTCATGGTGCTTTTCAGGTCTACTATATCCTTCTACTTTTCTGTATATTCATTCTATTAATTTTTGAGAGTTTGATATTGAAACTCCAACTAAAAATCTTAATTTATCTACTTAAAAAATAATTGTAATATATAGTGGAATTATATGTAACTTTGTTCTGTATTTTCCAAATCTCCTGTAAATGTGCTATCATACTTTCATAATTTTAAAAAACAAGAATTAAAAAAGAAAGAGAAAAAACTATAGAGAGATTTTCTAAGAACTGAGCTGTGTCCATTGGGTTCACAAAGAGTAGGTAACTAGTGATTTTAGGGGAGGTATTTGGTAGAACGGTAGGAGAAGGCAGAAGCCAGACTTTAGTTGGTTGAGAAGTGAATGTGAAGAACGTGAAGATACCATATGTAGAATACACTTCTGAGAAAATTATATGAGAAGGAGAAGAAAAGAGACTGAACAGTAGCTAGAAGGGATCAAACAAAGGGCCAAAAAAAAAAAAAAAGATTTGAGGGGCTTCCCTGGTGGTCCAATGGTTAAAACTACACACAGCCAGTGCAGGGGTCACCAGTTTTCTGCCAAGAATGAGGCAAGCAAGGTCAAGTAAAGGGCTGGGGGAGGGTAGTGAAAGGTTTGCTGTTCAACTGTTAAGAGCAGAGAAGGTAGCATTGTGCTGTTTCCCATTTGGGGTTTGGTTGGGTGTGTGTGGATGAAGTGTAGGGGTGCTAGCAAAGGGAGGGTGATGCTGAGGGAGGGGTTTAGGTATTCAGCCATGTGGTCCTGCTCAGTAGGAAAGGAAGGGAGACCAGGAAAGGACTAACAGACTGGGAGAATGGAGAGCTCAAGAGACTGAAGGAGGCAGAAAAGGAAGTGTTAGAAGGCTGGCAGGTGTGGGGACTTCCCTGGTGGTCCAGTGGCTAAGAGTCTGTGCTCCCAATGCAGGGGGCCTGGGCTTGATCCCTGGTCAGGGAACTAGATCCCACATGCTGCAGTTAAGAGTTTGCATGCTGCAACTGAAAAGATCCTGCATGCAGCAATGAAGATTGAAGATCCTACATGCCTTGGGTTGGGAAGATCCTCTGGAGAAGGGAATGGCTACCCACTCCAGTATTCTTGCCTGGAGAATCCCATGGGCAGAGGAGCCTGGTGGGCTACAGTCCATGGGGTTGCAAAGAGTCAGACATGACTGAACAACTAACACTTTCACTTTGGGAGTTTTTAAAAAGATTGGGAGGTGTGAACTCAGCATGTTCCAGGAACTGTTCCCAGTCCTGTTGACTGGATCATGGGACAATAATGGAGACTTAGAGAGAGAGGAGGCCAGAGTGGTAAGCAGGGCTTGGCACAGGGAGACCTTAAGGGTCACTACTGAAGTTGGATAAGTTGGATATTGCCGAAGAGGCAGAAGCCAGGTAAGCTTACAGAGGTGTTTTTACAAAGTGAGTCACGGAAAGAAATAGACCTCTGGAGTCCCGCTGGATCTTTCTCTGAATTCTGGTATTCTCTTCTGATGATGCCCAATGCTACATTCCAACTGTAAAAATCTGCACTGCAAATCATCCCTCCTGCTCCCTATATAAAATTGGGGTGGCAGGGAAATAAGATTAATTCTTCATCTGTTGAAAGAACCCCAGAACCCTGGACTCTAGTCTCAGCTCTACCACCAACCAGCTGTCTGTACGTGTCTCCATCTCTCTGGGCTTCTTTTTCATTATCTATAATGAGAGAAATATTACCTGTCCTGCTTATCTCCTAACATTGTTGTAAGGGTGAAATGAAGTGGTAGATGTCAATGTGCACATTGGATAGTTAATAACAGGGTCTGGCCAGGTTTGCTTTTTGTCTTTCCCTTACAAACCTTTGATAGCAGAGTCTAGCTTTCTGTTTCCTTCCCTCGTTCCCAGTCCCCCCATGCCCTCTAGATACCCCTGATCAAGAGGTCAGGCTGGTGCTGGTAGGAGTCAGAAACAGTCTTAGCAGCTCGTCTGGGATGATGAGCTGAGAAATCAAAAGCTTTTTCTTTGCCAAGAAAAGGGTTTTCTTTGCTTCCCCCGCCCCCTTCTCTCCAATACATCTGTCTGACTCCACCGTTCCATGACAAGGCTGATTGGCTACAAAGACTTGGATAAGTAAAACACTAAGCCCTGTCCAATTGGGTTTCCTGGAGAGAGGGATTCTAACAGCTTTTAAAAGAAATGTCGAACTGGTAAGAGTTCAGGCTTCAAGCAGCTTCATGCTTTATCATGTTTTACAGTGAATGTCTCCTGGATTCTTAATGCCTGGTTTATTTAGAATGGAAGATAACTGATCAGCTAGTCAATCTGATGAAACTGCGACAACCAGTCAACTCTGAAGAAAGATGGATCCATTTTACTCATGGCTGTTTACCTTCTTCCCCACCAAACCAGTTCATTGATCAAGCAATCAATAGGAATTAGGCACCACTGTATGCGCAGCTCTTTGCAGGGTACCATGAAAGTCATACCAAAACAAACAAAAACAAAATGCCCTTTCCAGGGCTTCCCTGGTGGCTCAGTGGTGAGGAGTCTGCCCACTAATGCAGGAGACATGGGTTCAATCACTGGTCCTGTAGGATCCCATATGCCACAAAGTGGCTGGCTCGTGTGCCACAACTACTGAGCTCATGCACCACAACTACTGAAGCCTGCACACCTAAAGCCCATGCTCCACAACAAGAGAAGCCACCGCAATGAGAAGCCTGTGCACTGCAACTAGAGAGTAGCCCCCACTCGCCACAACTAGAGAAAAGCCCACACAGCAATGAAGACCCAGCACAGCCAAAAATAAATAAATAAAATTATTTTTAAAAATATACATTCCATACTGTGATGGGCTGAACTGTGCCCCTCCCCAATTCATATGTTGAACCCCTAACCCCTAGTACCTTAGAATGCAGTGGATAGGGACATTAAAGAGGAAATTAAAATAGGATCATTAAGGAGGGCTCTAATTCAGTATGACTGGTGTCCTTATTAGAAGAAGTTAGGACACAGGCAGTGACACCAAACACAAGCTCACACAGAGAGTCAACCACATGATCACACAGGCAGAAGATGCCCATTTGCAAGCCAAGGAGAGAGGTCTCAGAAGAAATCAACCCTGCAGACACCTTGATCTTGGACTTCCAGCCTCTAGAACTATGAGGAAATACAGTTGTTTAAACCACTCTGTCTGTATTATTTTGTCATTAGAGCCCTAGCTAACTAATACACACAGTATTGTGGAGCTTGTAGTAAGATGAAAAAAAAAATCCATTGTGTAACTCTTTACTTATGCCTGTAATATCTGGGAAGGTGTGTAAATATAGACAAGTACTTTCTATTACCAATCACAATTAAAACATGGAATTCAAGGCTTCCCTGGTGGTCTAGTGGTTAAGAATCTGCATGCCAATACAGGGGACACAGGCCTGACCCCTGGTCCAGGAAGATTTCACATGCTGCAGAGCAACTAAGCCTGTGCACTGCGACAACTAAGCCCATGGTCAGTCTAGAGCCTGCACTCTGCAACAAGAGAAGCCACCACAATGAGAAGCCCATGCACTGCAACTAGAGAGTAGCCCCCACTTGCCACAACTAGAGAAAGCCCAAGAGCAGCAATGATGACCTAGCAGAGTCAAACAATTTTTTAAAATATGGAACTCAAAGAATAGTATACAAATAGTCTGAACTCTGAAACCTCAAGTCCTCTACCAGGCCACACACAGGCATCCAGAAGGAGTATTTAGGGTCCCTTCTGGCTATAGTTTCTCTTTCTCTTCTCTTCCACAGACCCTTGGGTCTTTTTCTAGCCTTCTTCTCAGCTCCAGCTTCCTGGCTCTACAGGTTATGGAAAGAGGCCTTATGTCAATAGTTCTGACCTCAGAACTAATCAGGGTGCCAAGTGAAAATGTAGATTTGAAAATTACCATTAATAATTCAGGTTCAATAGGTCTGACCAGGGCCTAGAAATCCACACTTAAATTCTTCACTGTGAGATATGCATGCAAAAGAGTGTCTATGATACACATGTATAATTTAAAGAAACATAATGCAGTGAACATCCATGCACCAACCAATGAACTTTATATTGGATTGGCCCAAAAGTTCATTTAGATTTTTCTGTAACTTGGGTTGGAAAACCTGAACAAACTTTTAGGCCAACCCAATAAATAGAACATTTCTCTCTGTATCTCTCCCCAGTTGCATTCCTCTCTCTTCCTCCAAGAGGTAAGCACTTTTCTGAATTTTATGCTAATTACTTTTTGCTTTTCTTATTGTTTTCTATATGTGATTGTATCTTTGAATTAGAAAAATACTGTGGCTTGCTTGTTTTAGGATTTATATAATGATGTCACACTATTTATATTCTTAGGCAACTTGCTATATCACATTGTTTTTGAGATTCATTCGTGTTGGTACACTTAGCTGTAGTTTAGTTATTTTCATTGCTATGCAGTATTCCATTATATGAATACACCACAATTTATTTATCCATTCTCCTGTTCACGGTCATGTGGGTTGCTTCCTGTTTTTTTTTAATTGTCATTGTTTTGTTTTGTTTGATATTATAAATAACATTGCCCTAAACATTCTTATATGTCTCTTGGCACATAGAAATCTTCATTTCTTAGCCAGCTCTCCAGATTGGGTCTGATGTAAGTGGTCCAAGAAATACTGTCTATGGTCCTGCATATTCTTCAGAGTACTACATGTACAACATAAACCTCTCTTGCTAGTATTGACCTCATCTTGAAGCATGACCCCAGTGCTTCATTTTGGAGGGGCAAAAACTCTGAATTTATTTGCAGAAAGCGCACTCTTGGTAAGAGGGTAAGGTGCAAGAAAAGAAGGGGGAGAGTAGAAGAGTGGGAAGAAATTTCTATATGTCACATGTTCAACTATGTGGTACAGATTATAAGTGTATGAATACTTACATATGGATATTCAAAGACAACAATCAACTCTAGTCACATAATAGATGTACACTTATTCACTTACTGATTTAAAAATCAAAGTGGTTTGAACAAGAAAGAAAAGGCTTCCTGGGGAGTTCCCTGGTGGCCTAGTGGTTAGGATTCCAGGCTTTCACTGCCATCACCAGAGTTCAGTTCCTGGTTGTGGAACTGAAATCCCACAATCCACATGGTGCAGCCAAAAAGAGAGAGAGAAAGGAAGAAAAGAAGGGAGGAAGGAAAGGCTTTCTGAAAGATGGGCAAACTGGAAATGGGGATAAGGGAAAAGGGTGTCAGTGAATGGACAGAGTTTGCTCAAGAGGGCAAAAGCTAGAAGGCCTACCAGGTGAATAAGAAAAGTAAATGTGAGACCACGGTGGGGTGGGGTGGGGTGGGGTAGGGTGTTAAAAACTGAAAATCCAGCCCAACAAGGGCATGGCAAATCTAGTTCAGTTGTAGGAAAGTACTGACATCCCAGGGGAATCCTATCTGGGGAACTAGGGGAGAGGGCATGGCTTTGGACGTACAGGGTAGAGGCCATGAGAATATCAGAATCAGGGTACTCTAGAAAACAAAACATGAAAAAGTAATCATGGAGTCAAGGATTCAGGAAAACTAGGCTGGTACAAATAAGAAGGGAAATAATTCAACTCTTAATAGAGGGTCTTCACAGATGCCAAAGCCATCTCCTTGCACTTCTAGATATTAAAAACTTCTGGGTGATACCTTCTTTATTCTACATACAACCCTCTACTGCCCATCTCCATTCTCAGCTGAAGACCTCACCACCCACCTCACTGAGAAAAGAAAATGAATTAAACTGAGAGGAGAGAATAAATTAAATGAATTAAATTCCTTACCCTCCCATCACCACAGCTAGCCACCTACCTCCACCTGTACCCTTGTTTTCTGATATGTTAGATGAGCTGTCTCCAGTTAAAGGTCATTCCTTTCACTTATGCACTGGAATCAGTTAGGACTAAGTTCATCTGTGAGAAACATAGGTCCAAAATAATAGTGGCTCAAACAAGAGAGTTTATTTCTCTCACACATAAACAAATGCAGGTAGGCAGTTCAGAGTTGATATGGTGACCCTGCTTCACAAAATCTTCAAAAGTTACATGCTTCTCAACTCACTGCCTTCTTTGGGTGTGACCTTTGTCCTCAAGTTCCAAAATGGTAGCTTGAGCTCTAGTCATTACATCCAAAGTTCAGGCAATTGGATGGAGGAAGGGACTGAAGATGGAAAAAAGTCATGTGCCAGCTGTCTTTCACATAAGATTCCCAAGAGCTGTCACATGACACTTTGGGTTACATCTTATTAACCACAGATGGTTACATGGGCACATCTAGCAGTAAGGAAGGCTGGAGAGTATAATCTTTATTCTAGTGAGTCACGAAGTTAGCTATGGATTTGAGAATTTTATTATTGCCGAAGAAGAAGAGACAGATATTAGAGGATATCTAGAAGTCATTGCCAGGTGGCACTAGTGGTAAGAACCTGCCTGCCAATGCAGGAGACATAAGAGATGCAGGTTCAATCCCTGGGTCAGGAAGATTCCCTGGAGGAGGGCATGGCAACCCACTCCAGTATTCTTGCCTGGAGAATCCTATGGACAGAGGAGCCTGGCGGGCTACAGTCCATGGGGTCGCAGAGTCAGACACAACTGAAGTGACTTAGCACAGCACAGAAGTCATTGCTACAGCATCACTTCTCTCCTTTATGAGGACTTTGCCTTCTCTACTAAATAATTCTTAGCAACATACCAACTTGAGTTAGCATATGTGTGTGCTTAGTCACTCAGTCATGTCCGACTCTTTGCGACCCCATGGACTGTAGCCTGCCAAGCTCCTCTGTCCATGGGATTCTCCAGGCAAGAATACTGGAGTGGGTTGCCATGCCCTCCTCCAGGGGATCTTCCCAACCCAGGGATTGAACTCAGGTCCCTGGCATTGCAGGCGGATTCTTTACCAAGGAAGAATGGAAGAGAACTCAGGAATGAAAGTCCCCGAGTTAGCATTTACTATCCGCAAAATAAAATTTTCATTGACACTACTATCCCTCCAGCTCCTTCCCCATATTTCTGTACCCACTAACAGAAAACATTCCCTTTTTTCAATATTTCTTTATCTTATTAATTTAATTTATTTTATTTATTTATTATTTTTGGCTGTGGTGCATCTTCAGTGCTGTGCACGGGCTTTCTCTGGTTGCAGTGAGGTGGGGCTACTCTTCATTGCAGTGTGTGGGCTTCTCATTGCAGTGGTTTCTCTTGTGCAGAGCACAGGCTCTAGGCATGTGGGCTTCAGTAGTTGTGGCACATGGGCTCAGTTGCTCCATGGTGTGTGGGATCTTCCCGGACCAGGGATAGAATCCATGTCCCCTGCACTGGCAGGTAGATTCTTAACCACTTGACTACCAGGGAAGCCCAGAAAACATTCTTGAAAGAATTGTCTACACGTGCAATCTCTTCTTCCTCAAGTCCTCTTTATTCCTAAATCCACTCCAGTCTGGTTTCCATACCCATCAATCCACTGAAACCACTCTTGTCAACATCCCCAGAGATTTATGTTGCCAAATCCAATGATCACATTTTTGTCCTGATTCTATTAGTCCTCTCATTTAGCATTTGATGTGGATGATCATTATTTCCTTGAAACTTTTCCTCTTTTGGCTTTGTAAATACCATGTTTTACCAATCTTTACTTCTCAACATCCTCTACTTGAACTCTAAATACCAGAGTTATCCACACTTTGTCTTGAGCCTCCTCTTCTCTCTCAAATCACTCCTTAAGTGGTTTCATCAGTTCCTATGACTCTAAATACCATCTTTATGTTGATGATTCCCAGTGAAAATCCTAAATAGGTGCTAAATTTCAGATGCATATATATACACCTGCCCATTTAAAATCACCACTTAAACTTCTATAGATATCTCTAATACAACACTCATAAAATAGAACTCTTGACACCCTGCTCCCACCCAATATGTCCTTCCCCATATTTTTCACCTTAGAAAAATGACATTAACCTGGGAATCATCATTGACTCCTCCTTCTCTCTCACTCCCCAGATTCAATCCATCAGCAAATCCTGACCATTCTACACCCAATATGAATTTCTAATTCCTCCTCTCCTTCCACCTCCACTTTTACTACCCTATACCAAAGGAAACTCATCTCTTGCCCAAATTGTAAGGTAAGGTAATCATTTAAAATGGAAGTTAAGTCATGTCACTCTCCTGATCAAAACCCTCTCTTGGCTTCCCATCACATTTAAAATTCAAACTCCTACCTGATATGGCCCTGTACATTTCTCCCCTCAACTCACTATGCTTTATCCGTGTTGGTCTTCTATATTTGTGTTATGTGTCAAGCTCTCTCGAGCCTCAGATCTCTTTCATTTGTAGTTCCCTCTACCTGAAATGCTTTTCCACTAGGTTCTTCACATGTCTGATTCCTTTTAAACCTTCAAATCCTGAGTCAAATGTTACTTCCTCATAGAGGTGTTCCCTAACTTCCCTATCTAAAGTGAAAAGAAGTGAAATTGCTCAGTCATGTCCAACTCTTTGCAATCCCATGGACTGTAGCCTGCCAGGCTCCTCCATCCATGGGATTTTCCAGGCAAGAATACTGGAGTGGGTTGCCATTTCCTTCTCCAGGGGATCTTCCCAACCCAGGGATCGAACCAGGGTCTCCTGCATTGCAGGCAGACTCTTTACCATCTGAGCCACCAGGGAAGTGCCTATCTAAAGTAGTGCCTTACTAGTTTCTATCAGATTTCTTCAATGGTATTGTCACAGTGTACAAGGCCATGAGGTCAGAGACCTTGTTTTTCTTATTTACCATCGTATCCTAGCACCTAGCATAGTTCTTGGCACTGTGGCTGTCACTTGGCTCAACAGATGCACAACAGGTATTTGCTGAAATGATAAATTGATGAATAGGAGTTGTCTGAAACCCCTTTTAGTGGTTGAGAGGAGAGGGGGAAGCAGTGAAGTTTGATGGGCCCAGCAAAGCTGCTGGTCCAAGTCTAGAGCCAGAGCTGGGGTCCTGAAGGGACAGCTAGAGGAAATGCTGTGCATACACATTTGAGCCAAGACCTTGAGGAAGAATGGAACCACTAGATGGCAAAAGGAAGACTGTAAAAGAGGACAGAGCCAAGGCTCAGAGGTAAAATGGAAACCCAGTTGGAAGAGGAGTGAGTAGGCTGGGAGCGAATGAGAAGGACCCTAGGCAACTGTCAAGAACTTTACTAGAGAGAGAGGCTGCTGCCCAGCCATAATCAATAATAACTGACTGAGAACTGAGAGTCTAAATGGCTGAAGACCATGAAGACCATGTCAGTGATCTTCAAGCTTGGGTGATCTTTTCCAGCAGGCCTCAGAAAAAGTAGATTACAGGGCTGACTTTGGGTGGAGGCTTATAGGGCAGGTGCAGCCAGGTCCAAGAACAAGCATCAAAGGAGAAAGAGCTGATGAAGTGAGATCTTACAGTCTAAGGGTGGAAAGTGGAGTTTAGAGTTTCTGAGATAGAGCAGTGAGTGATGAGGAGGTTCACAGCATGGCTAAGGCAGTGGCTGACATAGAGTAGAGCTGAAGATAATCTGAGATGAAGGAGCCAAGAAGCTAAGAGTTGGGACTTCCTTATGGGGTCCTCAGGTTAATGATGGGATGAGAGTTTCAGAGGAGTACTAGAATCTTCCATGGATCTAGGGTAGTGAACTGGATGTCAATAAATGATAACAGTGAGGAGGCATAGAGGGTAAACTGTATAAGGATGAAAGAAGGAAGAAATTGTTTCACAAAATTGAAAGAAGGGGACTATGGAAAATCTGGTGGGGTCTCTCTTGCTCTCTGAATTTGGAAGAAGGAACAATTCACACAGGAGGCAGCCCCAGGGGAAGTGTTTCCATTTGGATTGTCCCCAAATCAGAGTCTGAGATAAGGAATCCAGTGTAAGTAGTTTATTTAAGAGTAGGTTATAGGAAATTCCCATAAAGGAGTGGGGAAGTGAAGTAGGGGAGGGAAGAAAGCCAATAAAGGAGTGTATTATAAAGCAAATTACCACTCTGGGTAACAAGAGCTTAATCATGCCAGGGAATTCTAGGCACAGTAGAACATGCATCTCACAGTTATCCCACCTAAGGGATAACCCTCTGCTATCAGTTACTGATTCAGAACTGTCTTAGGGAAGTCATTCATTCCCTGGTACTTCTAGCTTCCTCTATGCAGGCAAAGAGGGCTCTAGGGACTGGAGAAAAAAACTCCAGGCAAAGAGTCATAGGAGCTGGTAGTTGAAGTTAGGCTAGCATGGAGAGACACAGGAAGAGGCCAGAGGCTATGGGTGGAGCACCAACAGCATCTAGAGATGTGCAAGTAGGGAACCAGGACTCAGTCAGGGCAAAGAAGTGGACAGACCATGCTGTAAAAAGAGTGAGAGTGAAGGGTCTAATTTATTTTTGAGGGGACATCTAAAAAATAATTGTGTATATTCTTTACTTCAGTGTACAAATTCTTTAACACCTTAGAATGCTCAAACCATATTCAAATTATGCCCAATTATTCCAGAAATGTCCTTTACAACCAGTCTGTCCAAATCAGGATTCAGTCCCAAATCTTGCATTCATTTGATTATGTCCCTGACATCTCCTTAACTTCAAAACATTATTTTTTTTTTTTATTTCACAGTACTCTGACTTATTGAAGAAAATGGGTCAGTTGTTCTGAAGCATGTCCTACTTTGAGGATTTGCCTGCATGTTTGCCTGTGGTATTATTTACCTTGTTCCTCAATCTCCTATAGTTCCTGTAAGCTGGACTTTAGGTCTAAAGGCTTGATCACATTCAAGTCCAGTATCTTTGGCTAGAATACAACAATGTAGCATTGTGTCATGCACTGCAGCACATGGCTGCTCCACTGGTAGTAACACTATGATGGACCAAGTAACACTATGATGGACCACTGGATTAGCATGATAGCAGCCAGATCCATGATAGAGTTATCTTTGCCTCCTAATGCCCAGAAGATAGTCTGTGGGGTGGTTAAAAATCCATTTCCCAATGCAGGGGATGCAGGTTTCATCCCTGATTGGGGAACTAAGATCCCACATGCTCCAGGGCAACTAAGCCCACCTGCAACTAGAGAACCCCACCTGCCACAACTACTGAACCCATGTGCTCTAGAGACTGTGCCACAACTAGAGAGCCCTTGCAGCCAAATGTTTGTGTTTTTTTAAAGTCTTTGGGCTATTTAGTTCCACACAGATGTCCCCATCAGCTATCCACACAATAATTTTAATCCCAGTTGACAATTCTTGCCTGGATCAATGAATTCATGACACATTTAAAAATGATTCCCTAATACCCTCTTACACTGTTGGTGGGAATGCAAACTATTACCGCCACTATGGAGAACAGTGTGGAGATTCCTTAAAAAAACTGGAACTAGAACTGCCATATGACCCAGCAATCCCACTCCTGGGCATACACACCGAGGAAACCAGAATTGAAAGAGACACATGTACCCCAATGTTCATCACAGCACTATTTATAATAGCCAGGACATGGAAGCAACCTAGATGTCCATCAGCAGACAAATGGATAAGAAAGCTGTGGTACATATATACAATGGAATATTACTCAGCCATTAAAAAGAATACATTTGAATCAGTTCTAATGAGGTGGATGAAACTGGAGCCTATTATACAGAGTGAAGTAAGCCAGAAAGAAAAACACCAATACAGTATACTAATGCATATATATGGAATTTAGAAAGATGGTAATGATAACCCTATATGCAAGACAGCAAAAGAGACACAGATGTATAGAACAGTCTTTTGGACTCTGTGGGAGAGGGCGAGGGTGGGATGATTTGGGAGAATGGCATTGAAACATGTATATTATCATATGTGAAATGGATCACCAGTCCAGGTTCAATGCATGAGACAGGGTGCTCAGGGCTGGTGCACTGGGATGACCCAGAGGGATGGGATGGGGAGGGAGGTGGGAGGGGAGGTTCAGGATGGGGAACACATGTACACCCATGGCTGATTCATGTGAATGTATGGCAAAAACCACCACAATATTGTAAAGTAGTCTCCAATTAAAATAAATATATTTTTTAAAAATTTTAAAAAAAAATTAAAATAAAATAAATTAATTAATTTAAAAATTATTTCCTAATTATATCACTCCCTCTCTACTTACTAGCTAGCCTTCTTCAGGAAAGAACTTCCTTTTTTCAACCAGGGCAGCCTAAGGCAGTGGATAAGAGTATGAATTTTGGAGTCAGACTTTCTATTTTCAATTCTTGGTCCCATCATTTGCTACCTGTGACTAAGTCACTTAACTGCTCAGTGCCTCAGTTTCCTCATCTGTAAAGTGTGGTTGCTATGAAAATTAAATGAGGAAGTATTACTAAGGGTTTTTCTGGTGGCTCAGATGGTAAATAATCTGCCTGTCATGCAAGAAACCTGAACTCGATCCCTGTGTCGGGAAGATTCTCTGGAGAAGGGAATGGCTACCCACTCCAGTATTCTTGCCTGGAGAATTCCATGAACAGAGGACCCTGGTGGGCCTACAGTCCATGGGATCGCAAAGAGTCAGACATGACTGAGCAACTAACACTAGTATTTCTAAAGCAATCAGAATAAGGCCTGGTGCATGGTAAGAATTATGTGTTAAATAAACACAAAGTAAAATAAAGATACGGTTATTTAATTATGCTGAAATATAGTTCCTACTGAAAAGGCAGGATAAATGCGTAATTCTTTCCATTTAATTACCAAGACTCAAAGTAAAGATTTGGTTTAATAGCTGCCACAAGGGGTGACAAATAAGCAGAATGAACATTAAAGAGCTCAGGGAAAGACATGGGAGGGAGGGAAGCTGGGAGAAGAGCCCAGAATGAGGATATGTAGTGCTGGATGGGGCTGGGAGAAGGCGAGACCTGAAAATAGCCTTCCCCTCCTTTTCTCTTCATTTTCCAGAGCCTCAGTCAAAATCACACAGAACCAGGGCACCTAAAAGAAATAGGAAACAGAGCTCCTATTTAGAGGACACGTGCTTGGTCATTTATGCATATCTACAAAAGACATTCACATTTTCTCTTCATTTGCTGTTCTTACTGTTGCATTGTTTTAATAGAATATATAATATAAAATAATACAGAAGTTCTCAAATTTATAAAACACAGCTTGGAACAAAATAACACAAAACTTATTCTAGACCTATCATCCTGATCTGTTAAATAAAATAATGAGGGACTTCCCCAGCGGTTAAGACTCTGAGCTTCCACTGCAGGAGTCACAGGTTCTCTTCCCTGGTTGGGGAACTAAGATCCTGCATGCCCTGCAGCCAAAAATAAAATAAAATAATGAGCCCACATTTGGGGATCCACTTAAAAATGTTGCTAGATAAGGCTGGCTTCCTGAGTGTGGATCCCATGCAGTCCCATGGGGCCCCACACTCAATAGGGCCTAGGCTTAGTTTAATCCTCTGCGGTCACCACCTTGGAATTCTTAATAGCTCTTGAACAAAGGACCTTGCATTTTCATTTTGTACTGAGCCCTGCAAATTGTGTAGCCATTCCTCTCCCTAGGGCCTCTCAGGGCCCCTGACCCTGACCCCAAACCAGCGGCCAGACTGAACCCCTACAGAACAGCATAGGTAGGTAGCCTTTTGCATTTCTAAACTGTCTGCTTTTTAACTTTGGGACTGCCCCAAGCTTTGCTCTTCTTACTGGCAGATTTTTGATTTGGTTGCCTGCATGGCTTGTTCCAGTCTCCGTCCCCTCCTAGGGTTCCTTTTCATCTTCAGAATCATTGATAAAACGCATCTCTCCGTGGGCAGAGCTTCCACCCCCACCTCCAGAAAGAGGCTTTCACCGGAGCTGTGAGAATTGTCTGTCTTATCCTCTTCCCCCTCAGTCTGAGCATTCTCTGTACTGCTTGTTGCTTGTTACTAAAATAAGACACATGGCCAAGAAAAGAAAAGAAGCCTCCCTGCATTTTATTGATGTGTAGATCAGTTCAGCTCTGAGGCTCTGGGACAGCTGAATGCAAGTGGGGGCTGGGTTGCAAGAGAAGGGAAGCAAAGAGAGGCAGTTCAAAAAAGAATGAGATTATCCAGTTCCACTCTGTCTCACCGCTGGAACTGCCTCTGTTTTACACCAGCCAGATGAAAGCCTAAGTCTTAAGGAACTCCAGGGAAGGCCACATCGTGGGGCTTTTAATTATAAAAGATTCAAGATATTCTGCCCATTTTCTGTTCATTTCCTGTCACCAAACACCTTTCCACAAACAGTTGATACCACTTTTTCAACACGTTAAATTCTAATCTTCATCCTTTTCCCATCTATGGTCCCCTGTGCTGTGCTTAGTCATTCAGTCGTGTTTGACTCTTTGTGACAACACGGACTATAGCCGGCTAGTCTCCTCTGTCCATGGGGATTCTCCAGGCAAGAATCTTGGAATGGGTTGTGATGGCCTCCTCCAGGGGATCTTCCCCACTCAAGGATCAAACCCAGGTCTCCCGCATTGCAGGTGGATTCTTTACTGTCTGAGCCACTAGGGAGGCTGTATTTAATATAGTCGTCCCCCATTATCCATGGGGGATTGGTTCCAAGACTCCTATGAATACCAAAATCCACAGATGCTCAAGTCCCTTATGTAAAGTAGCAGTGTATAAGCTAGGCACATCCTCCTATAGATTTTGTCACCTTTAGGTGCTTATAATACCTAATACCATATAAATGTTATGTAAATCGTTGCAAGAGAGTAGAAAATTCAAGCTTTACTTTTTGGAACTTTCTGGAATTTTTTTTCCAAGTATTTTCATCCACAGTTGGTTGAATCTGCAGATGCAGAACTTGTGGGTACAGAGAGCCAACTGTGTATGTTACTCCTGTTCTGTGGCCTTACTGTATACACACGCACGTGCACACACACACACACACACACACACACACAAATTGTTCTAGTTTGAATAAGGCTTTCTGTTTAAGATCAGGCCTTTTGGGTCATCTTTGATGGTCCAGTGGCTAAGACTCTGAGCTCCCAATGCAGAGGCATGGGGTTCAGTCCCTGGTCTGGAAACTAGATCCCACATGTCGCAACTAAAGATCTCTCAAGCCACAAGGACAATGGAAGATCCTGTGTGCCACAACTGAGACCCAGTTTGTGTGTGCATGCATTTCAGCCATGTCAGACTCTTTGCAACCCTATGGACTGTAGGCCACCAGACTCCTCTGTCCATGGGATTCTCCAGGCAAGAATACTGAAGTGGGTTGCCATGCCCTCCTCCAGGGGATCTTCCCAACCCACGGATGGAACCCGCATCTCTTACTTCTCCTGCATTGGCAGGCGGGTTCTTTAAAAAGCAGAGACATTACTTTGTCAACAAAGGTCCATATAGTCAAAGCTATGGTTTTTCCAGTAGTCATGTATGGATGTGAGAGTTGGACCATAAAGAAAACTGAGCACCAAAGAATTGATGCTTTTGAACTGTGGCATTGGAGAAGACTCTTGAGAGTCCCTTGGACTGCAAGGAGATCAAACCAGTCAATCCTAAAGGAAATCAGTCCTGAATGTTCATTGGAAGGACTGATGCTGAAGCTGAAACTCCAATACTTTGGCCACCTGATGTGAAGAACTGGCTCATTGGAAAAGACCCTGATGCTGAGAAAGATTGAAGGCAGGAGGAGAAGGGAACAACAGAGGATGAGATGGTTGGATGGCATCACCGACTCGATGGACATGAGTTTGAGTAAGCTCCAGGAGTTGGTGATGGACAGGGAAGCCTGGCATGCTGCAGTCCATGGGGTTGCAAAGAGTCAGACACAACTGAGCAACTGAACTGAACTGAACTGAGTGCCACCTGGGAAGCCCAGGACCCAGCACAGCCAAATAAATAAAAATAAACATTTAACAACAACAAAAAAGATAATGCCTTTTGTCCTTCTTCCTTTGGTTCACTCTCTTTCCTTACCAGGAGAACAAAGAAGTTTTCATTAGGGCTGGGATAATCCCCAACAGTATATTTCATTTGTTCATTTCAGTTTTGTAAGTAAAATAATAATAGTAGAAAAAGAAGTAGTAGTACTAATACTAGTAGTCATAATGGTGGTTGCCTCTTATATGCATGGCACGGTCTGTTCATTGGTAATTCTAATGACAACCCGGTGGTTTAGGTTTTATTGCCCCCATTTTATAGACAAGGAAACTGAGGCATAGAAATGAAGGGAACTTGTCCCAAGTGGTCACCTTTTAAATAACAGAACTGGGATGCTTAATGCTACTCTGTTGACACCAATGCTAATCACCACACTGCCTCAGTCTCCTCTCTGTTTAAAATAGAGGGACCATAGCATCTTCTTTTGTTTGATCAGAGCTCCATTCACTGGATAACCATAGAATTTCCACTCCATTTCCCTGGTGGCTCAGATGGTAAAGAATCTGCCTGCAATGCGGGAGACCTGGGTTCGATCCCTGAGTTGGGAAGATCCCCTGGAGGAGGGCATGGCAACACACTGCAGTATTCTTGCCTGAAATCCCCATGAACAGAGGAGAGTTGGACACGACTGAGCAACTAAGCACACATTTACATGCAGACATCAAATGTTGGGCTGCCCCTCCAATGAACACTCTTCTTTCTATAATGTAATATATTAGCTTTCACCAGCTGCTTGTTATGTAAGATGTTGCATGTGACGTCTCTGCTTTGCCTTCTTTCTTACATTCCTGAAACCTTTTAAAGAGTTTTTTAATGTCCTCATCCCCTCATTCAATTTCTACTTTATAGATCTAGCCCTCCTTTGATATTTCTCTGTACATCACTTCCCTGGCTTTCCCTTTCAGCTCTTTGCCCTGTCTTTTCCCCATTACCTCTTCGTTGTCAGGCCCTTTCCACAGCCATCCCCTCCCAATACTATGTAGCCCAAGTGCAGTGACATCGACTCCTCCTTTTAGTTTTTCAGTGTTGGCAGGAGGAATTTCAAGCCTGCCCCCGAGTTGTCCTCTTCTGGTATCTTACTTTGAAACACAAAAGCATTAAATTGTAAATCAATTCTGCATTGATCAAGGCTGGCTCCCATCCCCACTGCCTGGCGGCGGCCTCTGAATACTGAAACTGTGAGTTTTCTTCTGTGCTGGCTCTAATGTTGCACAAGGCCAAGAAAAGGTCCTCATCAACAAAACTGCACACCCTGTTGGCAGGATTCAGGCAGGAAAGCTGGCAGCCAAAAACTCATGTAGCTCTACCTTTTTTTTCTAATGAAAACTTTAACCTTTCTAATTTGCTTCCTTTTTATTTCCCTACACCTATTGCATCTTATTCTCTCAAGTGCAGTCAGACAGTCCTTATCCCCCACATTTGCATTTTTTCTCCTTTCCTCCTGTTCTGCTCTTTTGTCCCTTTGGTATGATTCTCACTGCAGCTTCTTTGGATTATTCTTTTAGCTTTTAAAAAAAATCAGCAAGCACTTATTGAATGCCTACTGTGTGCCAGCTGCTAAACTAAGTGCCTGGTCCCTGCCCTCAAGGAGTTCAGTATTTCCATGTGCACTGAATACTTGGGCAACCCCTAGGTGGAAGAAAAGAGCATGTCAGTTGGTCAGCCATATATATACATATACATATTACATATATATACATGGAGTTCAGAGGAATGCACAGAATGGCCTTTATTCCCAGTTTAAATCACACTTTCTACCCTATTGATATGAATAGATTCATTGATATGAATCAATAGGACATGTCGATTTTGAGTGGCCTCTTACACCCCCCAAAGGAGAAGAGGGCAGCAGAGGATGAGACGGTTGGATGGCATCACCAACTCAATGGACATGAGTTTGAGCAAACTCTGGGAGACAGTGAAGGACAGGGAAGCCTGGAGTGCTGCAGTCCATGGGGTTGCAAAGAGTCACATATGACTGAGCAACTAAACAACAGCCACAACTTACTACTTCGCTCAATTCTCAGTCCCTCTGTGGGCACAAGACCTCTGTTCTAGACCCTTTGGATCACACCTCTCCCTCTTGCAGTCAGTGGGAAAACCCTCGCTGCCTCTTCTCTCCACACTGCTGGATCTCTGGGAACTTCCCTTTCTGAAATGGGTGTCCAAAATTGGATTGGCATTTGGCTTCATCCAGTTCCAAAATTTAATGGAGATGAGGAAGCCCTTCCAGTCCTGCGAGTGGAAGAAATGCAGAGGAGAAACTAAAGACTGTCCTTGGCATGGAATATCTTTGAGAAAGTTGAACATTCTACACTGCCAGAACTGATATTCTCTTAGCATGCCTTTTTTTTTGGGGGGGGGGGGAGGGGTCTATTGTGATGCCATTGACGGATACAACGGACAGGAGATGGTGAGGGACAGGGACATGGACATCACTAGATGTTCAATACTGAAATCAGATTGATTGATTATATTCTTTGCAGTCAAAGATGCAGAAACTCTATACAGTCAGCAAAAACAAGACTGGGAGCTGACTGTGGCTCAGATCATGAACTTCTTATTGCCAAATTCAGACTTAAATTGAAGAAAGTAGGAAAAAACATTAGACTTTTCAGGTATGACCTAAATCAAATCTCTTAGGATTATATAGTGGAAGTGACAAATAGATTCAAGGGGTTGGATCTGATGAACAAAATACCTGAAGAACTATGGATGGAGGTTCGTGACATTGTACAAGAGGCAGTGATCAAGACCATCCCCAAGAAAAAGAAATGCAAAAAGACAAAATGGTTGTCTGAGGAGGCCTTACAAATAGCTGAGAAAAAAAGAGAAGCAAAAGGCAAAGGAAAAAAAGGAAAGATATATCCATCTGAATGCAGAGTTCCAAAGAATAGCAAGGAGAGACAAGAAAGCCTTCCTAAGTGAACAATGCAAAGAAAGAGAGAAAAACAATAGAATGGGAAAGACTAGAGATCTCTTCAAGAAAATTAGAGATACCAAGGGAACATTTCATGTAAAGATGGGCACAATAAAGGACGGAAATGGTATGGACCTAACAGAAAGCAGATGATATTAAGAAGAGGTGGCAAGAATACACAGAAGAACTATATAAAAAAGATCTTCATAATTACGATGGTATGATCACTCACCGAAGCCAGACATCCTGGAATTCAAAGTAAAATGGGTCTTAGGAAGCATCACTATGAGTAAAGGTGGTAAAGGTGATGGAATTCCAGTTGAGCTATTTCAAATCTTAAAAGATGATGCTGTGAAAGTGCTGCACTCAATATGCCAACAAATTTGGAAAACTCAGCAGTGGCCACAGGACTGGAAAAGTCAGTTTTCATTCCAATCCCAAAGAAAGGCAATGCCAAAGAATGTTCAAACTACCGCACAATTGCACTCATCTCACACGCTAGCAAAGTAATGCTCAAAATTCTCCAAGCCAGGCTTTAACAGTACGTGAACCATGAACTTCCAGATGTTCAAGCTGGATTTAGAAAAGGCAGAGGAACCAGAGATCAAATTGCCAACATCCGTTGGATCATCGAAAAAGCAAGAGAGTTCCAGAAAAACATATTTATTGACTATGCCAAAACCTTTGACTGTGTGGATCATAACAAACTGTGGAAAATTCTTCAAGAGATGGGAATACCAGACCACCTGACCTGCCTCCTGAGAAATCTGTATGCAAGTCAAGAAGCAACAGTTAGAACTAGACATGGAACAACAGACTGGTTCCAAATTGGGAAAGGAGTACGTCAAGGCTGTATATTGTCACCCTGCTTATTTAACTTCTATGCAGAGTACATCATGTGAAATGCCAGGCTGGATGAAGCACAAGCTGGAATCAAGATTGCCGGGAGAAATATCAATAACCTCAGATATGCAGATGATACCACCATAATGGCAGAAAGTGAAGAAGAACTAAAGAGCTTCTTGATGAAAGTGAAAGAGGAGAGTGAAAAAGTTGTCTTAAAACTCAACATTCAGAAAACTAAGATCATGGCATCTGGTCCCATCACTTCATGGCAAATAGGTGGGGAAACAATGGAAACAGTGAGAGACTTATTTTTTGGCTCCAAAATCACTGCAGATGGTGACTGCAGCCATGAAATTAAAAGATGCTTGCTCCTTGGAAGAAAAACTATGACCAACCTAGACAGCATATTAAAAAGCAGAGACATTACTTTGCCAACAAAGATCCATCTAGTCAAAGCTATGATTTTTCCAGTAGTCATGTATGGATGTGAGAGTTGGACTATAAAGAAAGCTGAGCACCAAAGAATTGATGCTTTTGAACTGTGGTGTTGGAGAAGACTCTTGAGAGTCCCTTGGACTGCAAGGAGATCAAACCAGTCAATTCTAAAGGAAATCAGTCCTGAATATTCATTGGAAGGACTGATGCTGAAGCTGAAACTCCAATACTTTGGCCACCTGATGTGAAGAACTGACTCATTGGAAAAGACCCTGATGCTGGGAAAGACTGAAGGCAGGAGGAGAAGGGAAACAACAGAGGATGAGATGGTTGGATGGTATCATTGACTCAATGGACATGAGTCTGAGTAAGCTCCAGGAGTTGGTGATGGACAGGGAAGCCTGATGTGCTGCAGTCCATGGGGTCACAAAAGAGTTGGACACAACTGGGCAACTGAACAACAACATGATGCCAAAAGAGTCTTTGTTCCTTTACCTACCTTGATTTACAGTAACAATCATTCAGTCGCTAAATTGTGTCCAACTCTTTTTGACCCCATGGACTGCAGCACTCCAGGCCTCCTCTGTCCTTCACTATCTCCTGGAGTTTGCTCTAACTCATGTCCATTGAGTCAGTGATGCCACCCAACCATCTCATTCTCTGCCACCCACTTCTCCTCCTGCCCTCAATTTTCCCCAGCATCAGGGTCTTTTCCAATGAGTTGGCTCTTTGTATCAGGTGGCCAAAGTATTGGAGCTTCAGCCTCAGCATCAGTCCTTCCAATGAATATTCAGGACTGATTTCCTTTAGGATTGACTGGTTTGATCTCCTTGCAGTCCAAGGGACTCTCAAGAGTCCTCTCCAGGCACCACAGTTCAAAAACATCAATTCTTTGGTGCTCAGCCTTCTTTATGGTCCAACTCTCACATCTGTACATGACTATTGGAAAAACCATAGCTTTGACTAGATGGACCTTTGTCAGCAAAGTGATGTCCCTGCTTTTTAATATGCTGTCTAGGTTTGTCATAGCTTTCCTTCCAGTAACAAAACCCACTCCAATTAATATGGTTTGGAAATTTACCAGGTACTGGTTGGGAAAATAATGAGGAAAAAAATGTATCAGCTCTTTCCGTTTTTGACAGTGTGATGTACTCTGCCTAGGTGTCGTTGGAATCCTTCTTGCTTCTCAGGAACTCCCGCTTTCCATCCAAAAACTTTGCACTCCTTTGTTTGATATGTATTTCCTTGGTACAAATTCTTCAACTTGGCATTTAGACATTTAATAGGCATTTCAAATTTAAAAAGTCCCAAACTGGGGGACTTCCCTGATCCTTGAACCCATCACTCTCCCACTCTTCCCCATCTCAATAAATGTCATCTCAATTCACCTAGTTGCTCAAGCTGAAACACTCGGAGTCATCCTTAACCCTCTCTCGCACTCCACATCCAATTCATCAGTGCATCTTATTCACTTTAACTGGCTTTGCCTTTAAAATAGATGCTGAATCCATTTACTTTCAATGTCTCCCCTGCTGCCACCCTAGTTGACACCACCATCATCTCTTACTTGGACTCACACAGTAATCTCCTGTCTTGTCTCCCTGCTTCACCCCATACAATCCATTATCTCCACCACAGCCAGAGGGATGCTTGTAAAAGGTCAGTCTGATATTGTCAATCCCCAGATCAAAACACTCTAATAGCTTTCCATCACAATTAGGGAAAAGTACAAAGTTCTTACCCCAGCCTCCAAGGCCTGCTGCAGATTGGCCCTTGGCTACCTCTGGCCTCATTTCCTACCACCTCTCCTTTTAACTCACCTTATTTTGGTGTCCTCCTTTGCTGTTTTCAAACATGTCAAACACCTCCAGGCCTTTGCACTCTCTGTCTCCCTAACTTAAAATATATTTCTCCTAAATTCCACATGACTCATATCTTTATTTTATTCAGGACTGTTCAGTCTTTGGAGGGCCTCCCTTACCCCTAAGGTCTAAAATATCATTGTACCCCATCACTTCCTATCTTATTAACCTGCTCCATTTTTCTTCATCATAATGATATGTAATTATATGTGTAATTGTTTGTGATCTAATTATCATCAGAGTACAAGCTTTATGAGGGTAGAAATGTCATCTGTTTTACTCACTTCTATAGTCTCAGCTCCTAGAACACTGTCTGGCACATACTAAAAGCTCAATAAATATTTGTTAAAATGAGTGAATGATTATGTGAAAGGGGCCTATCTTAGCAGCCTCAGTTGGATTCACCCTTCAATTCACATATGTATTGCTCTGTATGGAGAGTCTAGAAGGTGGGTCCACTGAGAAACTATGTGTTTAGAAGCCCAAAGAGCTTCTTGAAAAAGATGTCATCCTAATGGAAGAAAGAATGAACATCTAAGATTCCTCCTAGACCTCAGAGTTGAGGGATGGGAAAGATTTTGAATATAAGTCTCAAGTTGTAATTAATCGGGACATTTAAAAAGAAGAAGTAACAGAAACCCAAGTCAACCCACTTTAAGAAGAAAAAAAAAGATTGCTTTGGTTCAAAAAGCTAGGAAAGAGAGTGGGATACTCAAAGGAACCAGGATCGGAGGCTCAGCATAGTCAGAACACTCTATGTTTTATCTCTCCTTACCTCTGCTTCTCTTTCCCCATTTGTTTCATCCTTTCTTGTATACTGTTCATCTCCATATTGTAAGAAACATGGCTTCCAGCAGACAAAGCCAAGTACAGAGAGCTTCTGTCTCCCAGAGTCCATAGACCTGTCCCAGGCAACATTTCTGATTGGCCCTTTTTTGCTAATGTGTCCATCATTTCATCCAATCACTATCTCTAGGAGAGTGGGTGTTCTGTGATTGACCAGCTCTAGTTCACATACTCCTCCCTGAGCCCAGAAGTAGAGGCTACAACCAGTTGAAGGGGAGTGGGAAAGCTTGCTGAGAGACCAAAAAACTAATAACAACAACAACACAAAACCTACCAGAGGCCACTACCCTGGTTATCTTCTGATCCAGCTCCCAGGACTCATACCCAAGTCCTAAGTAGAGAGGGCTTTGTAAGAGTAAGTGCCAACTTAAAAGACTATTTCACTAAAATTTCTATGGGGCATTGAATACACAGGGCACATCAGAAGCATTGGCTTTAGTAGTTCCAGTTGGGTGGGAAGCAGCTTTGTGACAGCAGCAGCAGCCACCTCAATGCATCAATGCCTTTGTTAAGGGCATCAGAAGCCTTGGCAGCAGATCATCACCCCGGGGAGCTAGAGAAAGAATGGAGGAAATGGCGGAAGCCACTGGGGAGGTGAAAGGATTTTGTTAATGAACGTATGTGACAGACATCTGGGAGACTAACAGAAATAGTTGGATTAGTGAAAGGCTTTGAAGAGGGCAAATACAGGCAAGGGCAGAGTCAGAGAAATTCCTTTTTGTGATTATGTTGTGAACTTGATTTCTCTTCCAATCTCTTTGCCAGGTCAGAAGGATGTCCACACACCACAGAAAAGGAAGGAATAGAAGCAGTAGATCACCCAGTGATACCTCACCCCCTAGAGCCTATAGTATTGTGCTGGAGTCATGAAATCTGTAAAACTGCCTCTCTCTGGGAAGCTTCCAAACAGGGCAGAGAGGGACTTTCCTAGTGGTCCAGTGGTTAAGAATCTGCCTGCCAGTGCAAGGGACAAGGATTTAATCCCTGGTTCAAAAAAGCCTGTGTGCCACAACTACTGAGTCTGCATGCTGCAGCTACTGAAGCTTGTGCACCTAGAACCTGTGCTCCACAACAAGAGAAGCCACCACAATGAGAACCCTGTGCACTGAAATGAAAAGTAGCCCACGCTTGCCTCAACTAGAGAAAGCCCACACACAAACAGTGAAGACCCAGCACAACCAAAAATAAATAAATAAAAGAAACAGTAGCTAAGCTAAGAATCTGCCTTGCAATGCAGGGGACGCAAGTTTGATCCCTGGTCTGGGAACTAAGATCCCACATGCTGCAGAGCAGCTAAGCCCGTGCACTGCAACTACTGAGCCCTTGCCCCACAGTTAGAGTCTGTGTGTCATAACGAAAGATCCCATGTGCCACAACTAAGAACTGCCACAGCCAAAAAATAAATAAATATTAAGAATAGAGCAGAGGGCAAATGGGTCCCAGTTTTGAGATCCACTAGCACATGCTCCTCGGAGAAGGCAATGGCACCCCGCTCCAGTACTCTTGCCTGGAAAATCCCATGGACGGAGGAGCCTGGTAGGCTGCAGTCCATGGGGTCGCTAAGAGTTGGACACGACTGAGCGACTTCCCTTTCACTTTTCACTTTTGTGCATTGGAGAAGGAAATGGCAACCCACTCCAGTGTTCTTGCCTGGAGAATCCCAGGGACGGGGGAGCTTGGTGGGCTTCCGTCTGTGGGGTCGCACAGAGTCAGACACGACTGAAGCAACCGAGCAGCAGCAGCATATCCTTGTCTGAGCTACGGTGTGGACCCACCTCGCTTTACTGATTTAGGAGATACATGTCCTGCTCGGATTTTATCTCCACAAATTTCCCTCTTCTTGGTTTGAAGCCCAGCCAATACTGCCATTAAACCACGGTTCTACTGACACCACCTTCTGCCTGATTTGGACCTCTGCAGGATTCCTTTCACCTGTCTATTCAGACTCTAGACCTTGTCTGTGTCCTCCAGTTTGGTTTTTACACCCTGGATTCAGACCTTGGCTTCAACCTCATAACTCATGGCAACTAGTTCCCTGGGCATTCATTCTAGTTCCCCTATTCACCTGCTGGCCCAGCTCAGCTGTGAGTCCCAGCTTGTGTCGTTTGGCAGCCACCCATGACCTAGCACTGACCATGTCCACCTTACCTCCCATTGTCCCTTGAATTGTTTTCTCTACCCACCCTTAGAATATAAAGATGCTGCTCACGTTGATACATAATGTCTTCATATTTCAGCAGCTTGTCTGGCTGGAGGAACCTTCATAACCTCCTCTGGCAATCCATTCCACTGTCTAATCATGCTGATAGTCAAAGTTCTTCCTTCTGTCATACCATTTAGTAGAAGTCTGAGTGCTGCTGAACAATCATCATTCTAAATGTCACCCACCTGGGAGAGATGAGAACAGTGATCCTCAGGGGCTGCACTATTTGGAATGTGCCCAGAATGTAGAGAGATAGAAATAGTGGACCTCCGAACATATGTCACTGATAGGCCTAGGGAACTCTTATAGTCACTCCCGGGGATTATAAAGATAAAAGGAGGAACCAATATGGTGACTCTGTGGCTCCTGAGCAAGGCCTGAGGTTCTTGAGGAAGAAATCCTCAAACTGGAAGGAAAGAAAGGCACCCTTCTGTGGCTGGACAGAGGCAGGCAGATCACTCAGCTAATTCAATGTGTGATGTCCAGTTCTGTGTCTAGCAAAATAGATCCCCATATTCATTCACTTTTACTTCTCCCCATTGTAACTGTCACCGCCCTCTGTGTTCAAGTCCAGGCATCCAGCTCCTTCTGCCTAGACCATCACCATGTGTACGTGTGCCAAGTCACTTCAGTCGTGTCCAACTCTTTGTGACCCTATGGACCTGTAGCCCACCAGGCTCCTCTGTCCATGGGATTCTCCAGGCAAGAATACTGTGGGTTGCTGTTCCCTCCTCCAGGAGATCTTCCCCACCCAGGGTTCGAACCTGCATCTCTTACGTGTCTATCTGCCTTGGCTGGTGGGTTCTTTACTACTAGCACCACCTGGGAAGACAATCACCATAGCTTCTATCTGGTTTCCCTTCTTGTTTACTCTTGTTTCCTTCCATTTTATTTTCCTCACAGCAGTAAGGAACGATCAGAGTGATCTTTTAAAAATGTAAATCAGATCATGTCACTCTCCTGCTTAAAATCCTTCAAAACTTCTCATTTCTCTTAGAAGAAAATCCAAACTCCTTCTCATGACTCATAAGGTCCTCCAGGATCAAGCCTCTGCCTACCTCTCAGACCTCTTCTGTCTCTCTTGCTCACTATGCTCCTCTGTGCTGAGCTCTTCCTTTTCTTGAGGGTCTTCACACATGTGGCTCCTTTTGCCTGCAGGGCTCTTTCCTAGGCTTCTCTCAAGGTTGGATCCTTCTCAGTTTTTAGTTCACAGCTAAAATGTCACCTCTTTGGAGAGGTTTTCCTGGCCATCAGAGAGAACTTCTATCTCTGTTTATTTCCTTCTTTAGCATCTACTACAATTGCGATTGGACATCCCTGGTGGCTCAGATGGTAAAGAGTCTGCCTGCAATGCAGAAGACCTGGGTTCAATCCCTGGGTCAGGAAGATCCCCTGGAGAAGGAAATGGCAACCCATTCCAGTATTCTTGCCTGGAGAATTCCATGGACAGAGGAGCCTGGGACCTGGTGAGTTACAGTCCATGGGATCCTGAAGAGTCAGACATGACCAAGTCTCACACACACACACACACACACACACACACACACAATTGCGATTGTTTGATGCATTTGTTTATTCAAGCTCAGTCTTCCTCACTAGAATGTAAGTTCCAAGAGGATAATGCCATGCTATCCCTAGCCTTAGCACATGTGTGAGTGCTAAGTCGCTTCAGTCATGTCCAACCCTGCGACCCTATGGACTGTAGTGCACCACTCTCCTCTATCCATGGAATTCTCCAGGCAAGAATTCTAGAGTGGGTTGCCATGCCCTCCTCCAGGGGATCTTCCCAACCCAGGAATGAACCCACATCTCCTGCGTCTTCTGCATTGCAGGTGGATTCTTCACCACTGAGCCACTGGGGAAGCCCCAGCCTTAGCACAGTACCTGGCATTTAATAGGCATTCAATAAATGTATGCTGAATTCCTTTTTTTAATAGTGAATGCTCAACATTTAATTTTTAAATGAATGAGTGGGTTAAAAGTAGAGGGAATTCCATGGAAATTAAAAATAAAACAAAAGAATATTCCCTGGAAAAGGAAATGGCAACCCACTCCAGTATTCTTGCCTGGGAAATCCTATGGACAGAGGAGAAATGTGGGTTATAGTCCATGGGATCATAAAAAGAGCTGGACACAGTTTAGCAACTAAACAACAAGTGTGTGTATGTTAATCCTAAACTGCTAATTTATCCCTCCCCTTCCCACCTTTGGTCATCATAAGTTTGTTTTTGAAGTCTGAGTCTATTTGTATATTGTAAATAAGTTCATTTGTAGCATTTTTAGTTACCAAATATAAGTGATATCATAAAAAAAATAAAACAAAAGAATATTATCAACAACTATATGTCCACCACTTTGATAACTCAGAAGAAATACACCAATACCTTGAAAGACACAGTTACCAAAACTCAGACAAGGTGAAATAGATAATCTGAAAAGGCCTATATCAACTAAAGAAATTGAATCAATGATTAATAACCTTCCAAAAGAGAAAGCACAGGTCCAGATGGTTTCACTGGTGAATTCTACCAAACATTTAAGAATAAATTACATCAATTCTATACAATGTGTTTCGGGGGGGGGGGGGAAGCACAGGGAAGCCCTCCTAACTTGTCCTATGAAGCCAGCATTACCCTAATATTAAACCCAAATAAAGACATTACAAGAAAGGAAAAGTACAAACCAGCATCTCTCATAAGCATAGATGCAAAGACCTTCCCAATTTTTTTTTCATTTTTTTTTTATTAGTTGGAGGCTAATTACTTTACATCATTACAGTAGTTTTTGTTATACATTGAAATGAATTAGCCATGGATTTACATGTATTCCCCATCCCGATCCCCCCTCCCACCTCCCTCTCCACCCGATCCCTCTGGGTCTTCCCAGTGCACCAGGCCCGAGCACTTGTCTCATGTACCCAACCTGAGCTGGTTATCTGTTTCACCCTAGATAATATACATGTTTCAATGCTGTTCTTTTGAAACATCCCACCCTCGCCTTCTCCCAGAGTCCACAAGTCTGTTCTATACATCTGAGTCTCTTTTTCTGTTTTGCATATAGGGTTATCGTTATCATCTTTCTAAAGTCCATATGTATGTGTTAGTATACTGTAATGGTCTTTATCTTTCTGGCTTACTTCGCTCTGTATAATGGGCTCCAGTTTCATCCATCTCATTAGAACTGATTCAAAAGAATTCTTTTTAATGGCTGAGTAATATTCCACGGTGTATATGTACCACAGCTTCCTCATCCATTCATCTGCTGATGGGCATCTGGGTTGCTTCCATGTCCTGGCTATTATAAACAGTGCTGCGATGAACAATGGGGTGCACGTGTCTCTTTCAGATCTGGTTTCCTTGGTGTGTATGCCCAGAAGTGGGATTGCTGGGTCATATGGCAGTTCTATTTCCAGCTTTTTAAGAAATCTCCACACTGTTTTCCATAGTGGCTGTACTAATTTGCATTCCCACCAAGAATGTAAGAGGGTTCCCTTTTCTCCACATCCTCTCCAGCATTTATTGCTTGTAGACTTTTGGATAGCAGCCATCCTGACTGGCGTGTAATGGTACCTCATTGTGGTTTTGATTTGCATTTCTCTGATAATGAGTGATGTTGAGCATCTTTTCATGTGTTTGTTAGCCATCTGTATGTCTTCCTTGGAGAAATGTCTGTTGAGTTCTTTGGCCCATTTTTTGATTGGGTCATTTATTTTTCTGGAGTTTAGCTGGAGGAGTTGCTTGTATATTTTTGAGATTAATCCTTTGTCTGTTGCTTCATTTGCTATTATTTTCTCCCAATCTGAGGGCTGTCTTTTCACCTTGCTTATAGTTTCCTTTGTTGTGCAAAAGCTTTTAAGTTTCATTAGGTCCCATTTGTTTATTTTTGCTTTTATTTCTGAAATTCTGGGATGTGGGTCATAGAGGATCCTGCTGTGATTTATGTCGGAGAGTGTTTTGCCTATGTTCTCCTCTAGGAGTTTGATAGTTTCTGGTCTTACATTTAGATCTTTAATCCATTTTGAGTTTATTTTTGTGTATGGTGTTAGAAAGTGTTCTAGTTTCATTCTTTTACAGGTGGTTGACCAGTTTTCCCAGCACCACTTGCTAAAGAGGTTGTCTTTTTTCCATTGTATATCCTTGCCTCCTTTGTCGAAGATAAGGTGACCATAGGTTCGTGGATTTATCTCTGGGCTTTCTATTCTGTTCCATTGATCTATATTTCTGTCTTTGTGCCAGTACCATACTGTCTTGATGACTGTGGCTTTGTAGTAGAGTCTGAAGTCAGGCAGATTGATTCCTCCAGTTCCATTCTTCTTTCTCAGGATTACTTTGGCTATTCGAGGTTTTTTGTATTTCCATACAAATTGTGAAATTATTTGTTCTAGTTCTGTGAAAAGTACTGTTGGTAGTTTGATAGGGATTGCATTGAATCTATAGATTATTTTGGGTAGTATAGCCATTTTGACAATATTGATTCTTCCAATCCATGAACACGGTATATTTCTCCATCTGCTTGTGTCCTCTTTGATTTCTTTCATCAGTGTTTTATAGTTTTCTATGTATAGGTCTTTTGTTTCTTTAGGTAGATATACTCCTAAGTATTTTATTCTTTTTGTTGCAATGGTGAATGGTATTGTTTCCTTAATTTCTCTTTCTGTTTTCTCATTGTTAGTGTATAGGAATGCAAGAGATTTCTGTGTGTTAATTTTATATCCTGCAACTTGACTGTATTCGTTGATTAGCTCTAGTAATTTTCTGGTAGAGTCTTTAGGGTTTTCTATGTAGAGGATCATGTCATCTGCAAACAGCGAGACCTTCCCAATTTGATCTATAGATTTAACTCAATCCCAACCAACTTCCCAGAGCATTACTTTGTGGATATCAACAAATTGATTCTAAAGCTTATACGCAAAAGCATAAGACCCAGTATAAACAACACAATTATGAAGACAAAGGTGAAGAAGAAAGTCAAAAGACTGACACTTTCCAACTGCAACACCTACTATAATCAAGATGATGTGGTATTGGAAAAGGAGCAGACAATTAAATCACTATAACAAAACAGGGCACCCAGATGTAGACTCACACAGGCTAGGGAGAGGAGAGAAATAGGTGAGGGAGAATAAAAAGCACAACATTCCAGTTTCAAAATAAATGAGTCTTGGATGTGAAGTGCACAGGGTGGGGAATATAGTCAATAATTAGTCAATAATTTTGATGATGACAGATGGTAACAAGACTTGTGGTGATCACTTTGAAATGTATAGAAATATTGAATCACTATGGGCTTCCCTTGTGGCTCAGCTGGTAAAGAATCCACCTGCAATGCAGGAGACCTGGGTTCAATCCCTGGGTTGGGAAGATCCTCTGGAGAAGGGAAAGGCTACCCACTCCAGTATTCTGGCCTGGAGAATTCCATGGACTGTATAGTCCATGGGGTCACAAAGAGTCGGACATGACTGAGTGACTTTCACTTCTGTTCTGTAACAGGAACTAGCATAGTGTTGTAGGTAAATTATACTTCAAAAACAAACAAAAAAGGAAACCCATAGAAAAAGAGATCAGATTTATAGCTACCAGAGGCAGAGGAGGAGGGAAGGGGAATTGGATGAAGGCAGGCAAAAGGCCAAATTTACCCTTATAAATAAGTACTAGGGATGTGTACAACATGATAAATATAATTAACACTGCTGTATGTTATATATGAAAGTTGTTAAAAGAGTAAATCCTAAGAATTCTCATCACAAAAAAAATTTTTTTTCTATTTTCTTTAATTTTGTATCTATATGAAATGATTAATGTTCACTAAACATATTAAATTGCCACAGACATATTTGTGGTAGTCATTTCATGTTGTATATAAGTCAAATTACTATGCTGTACACCTTATACTAATACAGTGTTCTGATGCCAATTATATCTCAATAAAGTTGGAAGAAAAAAAGAAATAGACCCACACAAATATAGCTAACTGATCTTTGCCAAAAGATAAAAGCAATTAAACGAAGAAAGAATAGTTCTTTAAACAAATGGTGCCAGAACAACTAAACATACATCCACAACCAAAAGAAAAAAGAAAGAAAAAGAGCATAGACACCAACTTTATACTTTTCACAAAAATTAACTCAAAATGGATCTTAGACCTATATGTAAAGGGCAGAACTATAAAAATTCTAGTAGGTAACATAAGAGAAAATGTGGGTGACCTTGGGTTTGGTAATGACTTTTTAGATACAATACTAAAAGCATGGTCATGAAAGAAAAAAATAGTAAGTGGACTTCATTAAAATTAAAAACATCTTCCATGTTAAAGAAACTGCAGAGAATAAAAAGACAAGCCACAAATTAGGAAAAAGTATTTTCAAAACACCTAAGAGGTAAAGAACTAATATTCAAATGTAGGAAAATTCTTAAAACTTAGGAAACAACCTAACTTAAAAACGGGTGAAAGAAACCTCACCAAAGGAAAGATATAGATGGTAAGTTGGCATATAAAAAGATGCTTAATATCCTGTCATTAGGGAATTGCAAATTAAAACAACAGTGAGTTGCTACTCACTACATACTTATTAGGATGACTAAACTCCAGAACATTAATACCACCAAATGCTGGCAAGAAGGCTATGGAGCAACAGTAACTTACATTTACTGCTGGTGGGAAGGCAAAATGGTTCAGACACTTTGGAAGACAATTTGGCAGTTTCTCACAAAACTAAACATAGTCTTACTGTATAATCCAGCCACCACACTTCTTAGTATTTCTTAAATGATTTGGAAACTTAGGTCCACACAAAAACCTGCACACAGTGTCTATTGCAGCTTTCTTTATAATTGCAAAACCTAGAAATAATCAAGATACCTTCCAAAAGGTAAGTTAATAAAATCTGGTACATTCAGATGATGGAATATTATTCATCAATGAAAGAAGATGAACATGAAAAGACGCAGATATCACTTAACACATATCTCTAAGAAGCCAGTCTGAAAAGGCTATATACTACATAATTCCAACTATATCACATTCTTAAAAAGGCAAAACTATAGAGACTAGGAAGATTAGTGGTTGCCAGGGGCTGGGGCTGAAGGAGAAGTATAAATAGGTAGAATCCAGGGGATTTGTAGGGCGCTGAAATTATTCTCTATGATACTGTAATGGTGGGTAAATGTCATTATACATTTGTTAAAATGCATAGAGTTGTACAGTACAAAGAGTGAACCCTAATATAAGCTACAGACTTTCATAATAATGTATCATTATTGGTTCATCAATTAAAACTAAAGAAGCACACTAATTAAAGATTTAATAATAGAGGTAACTGCATGCAGAGGGAGAGGGGACATATGTGCTCTCTGCTCAATTTTTCTGTAAACCTAAAACTGCTCTAAAAGATGTGAAAGTGTTAGTTGCTCAGTCGTGTCTGACTCTCTGACTCCATGGACTGTAGCCCACCAGGCTCCTCTGTCCATGGAATTCTTCAGGCAAGAATACTGGAGTGGGTAGCCATTTCCTTCTCCAGGGGATCTTCCCAACCCAGGGAATGAACCCAGGTCTCTTGCATCTCCTGCATTTCAGGCAGATTCTTTACTTTCTGAGTCACCAGGGAAGCCCCGTCAATTAATTTTTAAAAATGGAGGGAAGAGAAACAGATCTGGAAGGGACAAGTGAGGAGACAGAAGATCCTGGCATTGCCCAGGAGATGAAGGTTGATGATTAAAGGGAGTTAGGTTCCAAAAGAATTGCAAAAAACCTCCTCCCACTGAAACCAGCAGCATGTGCTTCAACCCTACTCTATTCCAAGTTTTACGTGGCAGCTCAATCCCACTGGGACTGTCTCAGGTAAGAACAGGAACCCCTCGGCCCTTCACAGCCTTTCTGTTTCTCCCACTGAAGTTCCACTAAACTGTGATCTGACAGTTAAACTAGGCCTGTTGAAAGAATTTACCCCATAATAAATCCATTTATTATAGCTTCCCAAATGGAAAGAGGGGAGAAGAGGGAGGGAGGGAGGAAAGAAAGAAGGAAGGAGGGAGGGAGAGAAGAAGGAAGGAAAGAAGGAGTAAAGAGAAAGGAAAATAGCTAATGAGGAACTAGTACTTCTTTCACAGCTACCTTTGGTGGAGTACATGCATTCCATTAAATTGTGAGATATTCGCATGTCGTTTGATTCACATATCCTTCTGTCTCAGTGGGAAAAGATAGGACAAACACATTCACCCTGCAGTTTGAGTGACTGGTGCTGTGTGTTCTCCTTATCAGAGCTCTGTGCAATTACCTAGAAATTCTTGGAGTCACATGTTAGGAAGAAATTAGACTCCTGGGAGAATTGTGAGCATTAGTGAGTGGTGGGGCCAGGGGGTAAATTATCCCCCAGACTTCCTGCTCAATCTTATTTTCTGGGTCCTAGGAAATTGAGGAACAATAGGAAAGAGGAGTGTACGGGCTCAAGAGTGTCGTGCTAGTGTGCGTGCTCAGTCGCTTCAGTTGTGTCCGACTCTTTGCAACCCCATGGACCATAGCCCTCCAGGCTCCTCTGTCCATGGGATTCTCCATGCTGGAATGGATTGCCACGCCCTTCTCCAGGGGATCTTCCTCACCTAGGGATCTAACCCAGGTCTACTGAGTCTTATGCATCTAAGGCAGATTCTTTACTACTGAGCTAAGGGGGAAGCTCCAGTATCGTGCTTAATCGGTCATAATACTGACAGATGGTTTAGGAGGGAGACAAGTTGCATGGGCCAGAGGGAAGAGGATGAGACCTACACTCTGGTCCCACAGCTCACAGAGAATTATAGGAAGAGGAGGCTGGTTGCTTTCCACAGCTGAGGCCCCACCCGACTTGGGAGGTAACTGAAATTTCAAAGCTGGAAGGTGCTGCTAGGAGAAAGGCAGCTGAGTGGGCTGTTTATTCAACAGGTGCTAAACATGAAGTTTGGCACCTCATTTGAGAACTTCCAGCAGCATGGAGGAAGCTGATTCATTTTTTTTCAAATCAGACTTAATTGTTGCACTGTTTATTTAATGGTTAGATAATAACATCTTATGTGTATGAACTGTCTTATAGCCTGAGGGAGTCCACACCAGCTTTCCAGACTTCAAAATCTGAGAGCAACTTGACAGAGCTGGTGCATTCCATCACTGAAATGCCATCACCTGGAGGCTGGGGGTCTGGCAGGGGAGGGATTGGCTCCGGAGGAGCAGGGTCTTTACAAGGACAGACACTTCCTGGGGTTGCTTCACAGCCCAGGACTCATGTTCCTCTTGGGAAGGGCTACTAGGTAGGGTGGAGCAGGGTGTCTGGGGCAGGACACCCACCTGAAGAAGCAGGTGAGAGCTGAAGCTTAACTCAAGCTCTCTTTGCCAAGCTGAGCACCCTGTGAAGGTCTGTGCCTGCCTAGGGGAAGAGATATCCTTTTCTTTTTCATAAAAATGAAGGGTTTCTAATCCTAATCAATGAAACATTTCATTCTAATGTGAATAGGCTAATGGTGGTCCTGCTGGAAGAGGAGTCTCAAGGAAGCGTGTGTTGTGAGAGGGTCAGGCTGCCTTTGAGAGCCCACCCTACTTGGCAAGGCAGTATGGTAGAAGTGAGGTGGAGCCCCACTCTGACGTGAAATAGCTGTGTACCCCCAGTAGTTCATTCAGTCATGTCTTCAGGCCTCCATTTCCTCATCTGGAAATGGGGGAAGTCACTGTAGCTGATCTTTGAGGAGGGCTGCTGAGATGGGCAACTCCAGGGGGCACCATTCCCATTGTTTCTGAAGAACCATGAGCTCTAAAATGGAGTCTGGGGACTTCCCTGGTGGTCCAGTGGTTAGGACTCCATGCTTCCAATGCAGGGGGTGTGGGTTCCATCCCTGGTGGGGGAACTAAGATCCCACATGGTGCCTGTACAACACAGCCAAAAATTAAGAATTAAAAAATGTTTGCCATATTATGATAATAAATAAATAAATGGAGTCTAGGCTTGACTAGAGGATGGTAGAGCTAACCATTCCCTGTGTATTTAAGCCAAATGCTGACACTTGCTTCAGGTTCCCTCACATCCAGAAGCTAGTTTGCCCTACTCCCCACTTTTTTGTTCATGGTACTCAGCCCTTCTTTATGCCCCCAGGGTATACCCTGCTGTGTTGTACATAATCTCGTAATATTTTCTCACTTATTTACATCCCTTGTTAGACTATGATCTCTGCAAGGACAAGACAGGATCTTTTTCTTCTCCATCTTTGCATGTTCGCCCTCTGCCCATCCCCCAAGCCCCACATATAAAGAGTCTCTGTGGCTCCTCTAGCTAATTAGAGGTGTTTAAGCCGGTTTATTCCCTCTCTCCTCTCTAAAACTTAACTTTCAGGAAAAAGATTGAGGGTGGGGATGGGGGTTACCTGGGAGACCACTAGGAATCACCCTTTTCCCATCTGGTTCCACCTTTGGCTCCCTGAGGCCCCTTTCTGATGGCCCCTCACTGCAGAGGTTGGGCAGGGAGCGGGAGTGCTAGAGATGAGCTGATCTCTAAAGTATCATCTGTTTCCAGCTTCCTATGAAAACATGCTAGTTGCCCTTAGTAACCAGCTATGCATAAATTTATGAATGCTTCTAACCCTTTTTGAAAGGTATTTACACGTACTTTCAGTTTCACTAAATCTTGAGGATAATGGATTTCATATATTTGTTTTCTGTTGCATAAAATCACATTTATTTGTGGTTTTCTAAATGTATCCCTTTCAAAACCTCTAGAGGTCTCTGATAGTATCTTCTAGATGCTGGACCACAATCTGCATTTGCCATCGCTCTGGGCCTCCCCAAGCTCTGTTGTGTCTCCCTGCAGACAGAATTCAGAGGCAAGCATTCTTTGTGCAAGGGGAAGGGACAGGTCTTTCCTCTAACAAGCCTAGAACTGGGTTGCCTGCCTTGACCACAGCGGTAGGTGGTGGTTGTTGTTTTCATTGTTCAGTTGCTCAGTCGTGTCCAACTCTTTTGTGACTCCATGGACTGTATGTAGCCTGCCAGGCTCCTCTGCCCATGGGATTTCCCAGGCAAGAATATTGGAGTAGGTTGCCATTTCCTCCTCCAGGGGATCTTCCCAACCCAGGGATGGAACCAGCATCTCTTGCATTGCAGGCAGATTCTTTACTGTCTGAGCCTTAGCGGCTAAACAACAACAGTATGTGTTTATTTGGCTTTAAAAAAGATCCTCAGGGACAGAGTTCGTTTCTCTGCCTTTTCCAGTCATCTCTCCCCAACTCAGCCAGTATTGAAGAGGGGTTTGAAAAGTGGGAAACACACCCCAAACAAGTTGGACAGCTCTCACGGATCCTGGAAGGGTTTTTGGCTGCATTCTAAGAGCTCCTATCTTTTGAGGAGATGGTGTTTTCCCTTGAGATTCTAGAGAAGCATGGAGCCTAGGGGATAGCAAGATCATCTACCACCATCCATAAAAGTTTTCACATTAGAATATGTACAACTGAGGAGACACCCCTTGTGGTCCAGTGGTTAAGAATCTGCCAGCCAGTGCAGGGGACATGAGTTTGATCCCTGGTCGGGGAACTAAGATCCCACATGCCATGAGGCAACTAAGCCTCAGGCCACAACTAGATAAGCCCACGTGCCACTACTACAGAGCCCACACACCACAACCACTGACTCCGCAAGCTCTGGAGCCTGCAGGTCACTAGAGAAGCCTGCACTCTGCAAGGAGGAGCCCACATGCCACAGCAAACACCAAGCACAGCCAAAAAAATAAAGAATATGTAGAATTGAAAAAAAAGAATATGTACAGTTGGCAAAGCTTCTACCAAAAAAAAAAAAAAAGAGAGAGAGAGAGAGAGCATGCTCTGAAGAAAACAGAAGCAGGCTGGTATGCAGGGGACTTGTGTCTGGAGCCGAGTGACACTGTTGGATTGCTAGGTGGCTGTGACCTCAATTTTTCCATCTGTCTTATGGGAAAATATGAGGATGAATGACCCCCCCCCCAAAAAAAAATAAAGTGATTTATAATCCTGATCTTCTTTTAAAGAGAATGGTTACTGGTACACAAAAGAAACATTCTTAATTCTGTTAAGACCTAAATGATTGTCTAATAGAATGAGAAGAAATTGCATGAGAGGCAGGAGCACAATCTATGGGGAAGAGGAGTGAAAAAAGCAGAAGAGAGAGGAAAGGAAGAAGAACACAAGGGACTTGGCAGAAGCCTCCATGCTGGGACCCCCCTTCCTGGGACTGCCCCCCAAAATCAGTGAAGTCTAGAGATGAGTAGGGCCTTCCCCGGTGGCTCAGCAGTGAAGAATCAGCTTGTCAATGGAGGAGACGTGAGTTCCATCCCTGAGTCGGGAAGATCCCCTGAAGGAGGGCATGGCAACCCTCTCCAGTATTCTTGCCTGGGAAATCCCATGGACAGAGGAGCCTAGTGGGCTACAGTCCATGAGGTTGCAAAGAGTCAGACACGACTGAGCGACTGAGCACACGGGCAGAGATGAGTAGACTTCTTTTTGCAAACAAAGAAGGGACTGAGGTTGTGCCTGGCATCCCAAGGCAAACAAAAACAGCAGATGCAGAAGCCAGAAGCAGAGTGGGGAGCAGAGGAAAAGAAATCCTCCAGAATGGCTGACTCCCCTTCCATCTCACTCAGCTGCTCCTTGGGGCCTGCAGTGTCCTTTCTTGCCGGGAGGCTGTGGTTAGACCTAGCTACTTGGTCAGATATCCTTAACCTGAAGTCTTTGAGGAGAGATGGGGTTCCCTTCCCTTTCTTCCCAGCGAGAGGGGGTGGGGGGTAGGCAAGGGGACACTAAAGAGACATCACACAAAAGATCCTGAAAGGCTCTTTCTCTTGTACAAAGGTGCAAGCTGGCCTTAATTTGTTTAATTAAGGAAGCCACTCAAGGGTTTTTTGCCATTACAAAATGAAATCAAAATAAAAGCAAATAAATGTAAATCTGCAAGCTGAGGTGACATGCAGATTTGTCCCCAGTCATTTTTCCACTGATGCCTTGCCAGTCCCCAAACCACTCAAAGAAACCCACGCGGGGTTTTGAGGCACCTTTCCCTTGGATCCATCTTTTCACCTGCCAATTTGGTTAGTGCTGGGGGACCAGGGTGCATGTCCTCACACAGCCTGAGACGTTGACATTGCATGGTAGTAGTGGGACTTCCCTGGCAGTCCATGGGCTAAGACTTAGCTTTCCAATGCAGGAGGGGACTGCGTTCTATCCCTGGTGGGGGAGCTAAGATACCACATACATCTCAGCCAAAAAAAAAAAATCACACAAAACATAAAACAGAAACAATATTGTAACAAATTCAGTAAAGACTTTAAAAATGATCCACATTAAAAAAAAATCTTTAAAAAATCATATAGTTGTTGTACTGCCATTTCTGTTACAGACATCAAAGGGGAAGGGCAGTCTCAAGCCAGGAGGACATATCAGCCTCAGTAACTGATCTTCCCCCTTGTGTCTTTCACTTTCAGTCTGCCTCTCCTCCACCTCCACAGGCGACCCCTAGAATCCTGAATCAGGATGGATGCTGCCACCCCTATACCTGGACTCTTGACAACCCAGTGTTTCCCTGTCTCAGCTGGCCAGTTGTGGACAAATCCCTCAGTTCAGCAGAGATAAGGTGAGAATTAGAAAACAAATGCAAACGCCTAGAAATTGAGGCATTGACATCATAGCCATCTTCAGTGGAAGCCACAAAAGTGTATTCAGAGCTTATGCCTGGCCCCAGTTCCTTTGCCTCATGAAACCGTTACTCTGCACAAAGGGTGAACGCTAGACCAGAGCCACTCAGACTTCCAGCCTGAAAGAATTTTGAGTTCATGCAGCAATGATTTCATGGGGAGTAGAGGAGGCCCACAAGAAAAGAAGTAAGAACACACACACACATGATCCTTAAACAAAGTTATCAACAACCACCATAAATGAACCATCGTACTTTATGATCTTAATGCTGTTTCTCAGTTGAACCAAAATATTTTTCATTCTGACAGTTAAGGGCCAAGTTGACTTAAATGGTTTGACTCTGTCCCCTGTCTTGTGTGCCATCTGATTTGCCCTTGGATTGGCTGATGGTTGGGCACTGCAATAGCTCCTTGGCCAGTGTTTTAGTTTTGAGCTTTACCTCTGTGGCAGAAGGTTTCATCTGCTCAGAGAGAGGTTTTTTGTAGTTGTTGTTTTGGCTTTATAAATAACCATACTTCTCTCCTCTGAGAATTATGGGTTATTTTGAAAAGGGGAGCTTCTAAGAAAGCTCTTATTGGATCTGGACTTGAGCCACTTTCAGAACTGTGTGTTTCATGTGGTCCATCACTCTGCTTGCTGACACCTACACAGATAGGAAGCATTGCCTGGGACTGAAATTTACAGGCCCTAGTCCATCATCCAAAGTGCTAGATATTCTGGAAGCTGGCATCTACCAATAATTGCAATATTAAGGCATGTACACAAGGCCCATAAATGCTGTTGGCTTACTGAAAATAGCCAAACTAGAGCTGATATGAGCTAGAGGAAGGTACTATTAGCAGTTGTAAACTACCTATACCAACGAAACCCAACATATAGCCCTGGCTCAAAAATGAGCCATGTAGATCTGAGAGCTGTCACCATATTTAATATGTAAACAAACTATGATCATTGGAGAAGAGGGAAACCAAAGTTAGTTTTTTCAGAGTGTCTCCTGGGAAACCAGAAGACAGATGTGTCTCTTGAATCTTCCATCAACCCATCATATGAATCAGGCAATGGCATAAGTGACTAGCAGAGAAAATAGTGTCATATTATGGAGAGAAGCTTGGGCTTGCTGTGAGACAACCTGGATTCAAATCCCCCTAGAAGCACTTACCAAAATTTCTTTTGGAAATAAAAGGGAGTAAGATTGTGTCTCTCTTACTTAACTTAATGTAACTCTTTGAGTCTCCATTTTCTTATTCATAAAACAACTATAATAATAGTAGTACCTGTTGGAAGTTTCAAATAAGATAATTCATGTAAATATTTGCCATAATTCCTGACACACTGTGAGAGTTCAGTAAACACTAGTTGTTTTTGCTTATGGGGTCCAGGAATCAGAAACCCATAGCAGATTTTGGCCTCTGCTTCTAATTCCAAAGAGTGTGACCCTTTAGGTGTCCACAATGCTAATCAGTTTATACTGATCTCTCCTGCCATTGATGTATAGCTCCCAGTCACTGGGAGACTGGATTTTCTTTTTTTGGGGGGTTGGGTGGGGGGAATCACACTGCAGCATGCAGGATCTTAGTTCCCTGACCAGGAATCGAACCTGTGCCCCCTGCAGTGGAAGTGCAGATTCTTAACCACTGGACCACCAGGGAAGTCCCTAGACTGGATTTTCAAATTGGAATTAGTGGTGTGTTTTAGAGTTCTCCAGATAAATAGAACTGATAGACAAAATAGATATAGACACAGGTATAGATGGGCTTTCCAGGTGGTTCAGTGGTAAAGAATTCACCTAGCTAATGCAGGAGACACAAGAGACATGGGTTCTATCCTTGGGTCAAGAAGATCCCCTGGAGGAGGAAATGGCTACCCACTCCAGTATTCTTACCTGGAGAATCCAATGGACAGAGGAGCCTGGCAGGCTGCAGTCCATGGGGTCACAAAGAGTCAGACTTGACTGAGAGACTGAGCATGCACATAGATATAGATGCAAATTTAGTATGAGGAATTGGATCATGCAGAAACTGAGACTGAGGAGTCCCATGATCTATAGTCAGCAACTTGGAGATGCAAGAGAGTTGATAGTGTAGTTGTGGTTTGAATCCAAAGACCTGAGAACCAAGAGAGATGATAATATAAGTGTTAGTCTGACACTCAGCATGCTTCAGAACCAAGAAGGGTTAGTATATCAGTCTGAGTCTAAAGATGAGAAAAGACAGTCATCCTAGCTCATTACTCAGGCAGGAGGAGTTCCCTCTTACTGAACATTTTTGTTCCATTCAGGCCTTCAACTGACTGGATGAGGTCCACCTACATTAGGGAGGGCAATCTGCTTTACACAGTCTTCTGATTCAAATATTAATCTTATTGAAAACCCCCTCCCCACAGACATATCCAGAATAATGCCTGGGCAAATCTCTGGGTGTTCTATAGCCCAGTTATAAAATTAGCCATCACTGGGGACATATGCTAAATTCTCAGTAGCCAGTGTGGTTTATGGGTCAGCACCACCACCACAGTAGCACCACCATACCCAAGTAGCTCATTAGAAATGTAGAAATCTGGGCCCCACCCCAGACCTGATAAATTAGAATTTGCATTTTAATATGATCCTCAAGTGATTCATATGTACTTTAAAACTTGAGAAGTGGTGAGATAAAACATTAAAAGCTTTGGTTCTCAAAGTGTGGTCCTTGAAGAACCGGTAGTATTGGCATCACTTGTGGTCTTTTCATACATGCAGATTCATAGGCCCTACCTCAGCTTAACTAAATAAGAACATATGGGAATGAGGCCTACAAAACTAACTTGTAATGAGCATGTTAAAGTTTGAGGCCCACTGAGTTACAAGTAGATTCTCTTTGCTATAAGCATCAAATGACTTGATGCCTGAACAATAGGACCTTCTTTCAGACCAATGCCTTGGTTTTCCTAGCTGATGGATTTGACACCACCATTTTTCTCCTCTCTGAGCTCTTTTATGCTTATGACTTTATTGCTAGTCATTTGTTTGGGGGGATACTGTCATGAGGTCTTGCTTGTAGGTACTTAAAAAATATTTGTTGAATGAATGAATAAAAGATTTTCAGGCAAGAAGGAGCAGCCTAGGAACTCAGCCCTCCTTTTTCCTTATCTCAGCTTCATTTTCACATAGTACAACTTCACATCAGACTCTAAGCTCTGCAGCCACTATTCCCACCTCCCAGAAATGACCAGTCTCCACAAGAGTATTAGAGAAGGTATTCGAGTCAGAGCTGGAGGAAGAAAAGTATGGACAATGGATAGGAGCTGAGAGGATCCTAAGACCCTAAAACCCCACAACCCAAGATAAATTATGCCTTCACACACACACACACACACACACACACACACACACACACACACAGTGGTTATCTGTCCTCTAAATAAAAGGGAATGGGTTGACTGTGATGCCAGCCCCTCCCACACATATCCAGCTATAATTCCGTTAGTGGAGCTCATCCTGTCTTCTGCCTCTTTGGAGAAGAAACCAACTTGAGTGATGATCTAGGATTGACTGGATCTAGAATTACCTTTTTATTGATGCATAAAAGATACAAGACTTGGCAAGGCTTAGAATTCATCAAGGGTTTTATTGTTTTAAAAATATAAAATATTGCTGTTTGTTTGTGGGGAGTTGCTTAGAAATTGTCCTGGTATGTATTTGACAACTGGTGTATGTAAACGTGTATTCACATATTTACATGTATATACACCTATTTGTGTGAGTGTATTTCTTTAAGAATGTTCATAGTTTGCACTGTGAGTTTGTCTTTCCTGTTATGTACTCTCTTTAGGCCCTGGAAACTGTAAAAATCAAATAGTCATCTTAAAGCTACTCCTAGGCCCACTGTTTGTAGTGACTGTTGTGAAAGTCACTCAGTCATGTCCGACTCTTGGGGACCCCATGGACTATAGCCTGCCAGGCTCCCCTGTCCATGGAATTCTCCAGGCCAGAATACTGGAGTGGGTAACTGTTCCCTTCTCCAGGGGATCTTCCCAACCCAGGAATCAAACCCAGGTCTCCCACATTGCAGGCAGATTCTTTACCATTTGAGCCATCAGGGAAGTCATGAGGGTCATTAAATAAGTGGGAGGGGAAAGAGAAGGTGGTGGATTCCTGGAGTTTGTGGCAAATGTACCCGTTACTGTGGGGAGATCTTGGTGGTGCCAAGAAGCCAGCTAATCCCTTTGCCAATAAGTTTTGATCACTACTAAAATTCAAATACTCCTGGGTTTTTACTCTTTAGTTACCAATCACATATCTCAGAATGAATATATAAATTCATTCTTCAACAAATATTTTTTGAACTTTGTGCCAGGCAAAAGGATGAAGAAGAAGCTGGAAATTCAAGAGGAAGAGAATTAAGAGAGAATCCCAAAATAAAGCTGAGATAAGGAAGAAGAAGGGCTGAGTTCCTAGGCTGCTTCTTGCCTGAAAATCTTTTATTCATTCATTCAACAAATATTTTTTAAGTACCTACTATTTGTGAGACACTAGGCACTAGAGATAGAACAATGAATATGAACCAAATAGACCCAAATCCCTGTCTTCATGAATCTTACATGATAGTGGAGAGAGATAGGTCATGAACTAGTAAGGAAAATATATAATATAAGAGATTGTTATAAATACCATGGGAGAAAAAAAGCAGGATATGGGGATAGAAATGTCAGGAGTTGCCATTTTAAATGGGAGAGGGGCAGAGGAGGCCTCATTGAGAGTGTGATATTTGAGCTTAAGACTTAAAGCCACTGAAGGAGTGAGCTATTTGAATACCTTCAAAGGCAAGGGAAGCAGCCCGAGCAAGTCCTGAGGTCGGACTCTGGCTGGTTTGTCTGTGAAGCAGAGAAGAAGCCATGTAAGCAGTAGGAGTGAGGAAGTAAATGGTAGGATAGAAAGTTGGAAAGTCGATGGCAGAGCAAGAGATCTAATCATGAGGACCTTGCAGGCCATTGGAATGACTTGGGCTTTTCTGCAGAGTGAGGTGGGAAGCTATTGAAGAATTGCAAACAGTGACAGGATCAGTTTATCCGATCATTTCTTTAAATACACACACACACACACACACACACACACACACACACAAGATCAAGTACAGACGTGCAACTCGAGTCTGTACTCGAGTTATATTTGACCTAGATCCGTAGAGTCAAAGCTATGGGTTTTCCAGTAGTCATATACAGATGTGAGAGTTGAACCATAAAGAAAGCTGAGTGCTGAAGAATTGATGCTTTTGAACTGTGGTGTTGGAGAAGACTCTTGAGAGTCCCTTGGGACTGCAAGGAGATCAAACAAGTCAATCCTAAAGGAAATCAGCCCTGAATATTCATTGGAAGGACTGAAGCTGAAGCTCCAATACCCTGGCCACCTGATGTGAAGAACTGACTCATTGGAAAAGACCCTGATGCTGGGAATGATTGAGAGCAGGAGGAGAAAGGAACAACAGAGGATGAGATGGTTGGATGGCATTACTGACTCAATAGATATGAGTTTGAGCAAGCTCCAGGAGTTGGTCATGGACAGGGAAGCCTGGTATGCTGCAGTCCTTGGGGTCGCAAACAGTCAGACTTGACTGAGTGACTGAATTGAACTGACATGATAATAGATCAAACAGTACATAAAAGTATGCAATGAAAATCAGAACTCTCTTTTCCATCTTTCCCTCTATCCCTATCTGACTCTTTCTCCAAAGAGAAACACTATTTTCAGGATACTGAATAAGCTTTCAAAAAAAAAAAAAAAAAACCACATACATATGTGTGTGTTTGTGTGTGGAGAGAGGCATATTTCCTTTTTTATTTACACAAATGGAATTATACATTTTATACAGTTCATAACTTAGAAATTCATCCACACTGATCCCTCTAGATGTATCTCTTATTCTTTTTAATGGCTGCCTAGCACTACAACGTATGGCATAATTTAGTAAATCAAATCCTTATTGATGGATATTTAGGTTGTTTCTAGGATATTTTGGTGGTTTTTTTGTTTGTTTGTTTCCATTTGATATTATGAATAATACTGCAATGAATATACTAATAAATGCCTCTTTTGGAGAAGGCAATGGCAACCCACTCCAGTACTCTTGCCTGGGAAATCCCATGGACAGAGGAGCCTGGTAGGCTACAGTCCATGGGGTCACGAAGAGTTGGACACGACTGAGTGACTTCACTTTCACTTTTCACTTTCATGCACTGGAGAAGGAAATGGCAACCCACTCCAGTATTCTTCCCCGGAGGGGCTGTTGTCTATGTGGTCACACAGAGTCAAACACGACTGACGTGACTTAGCCGCAGTGGCAGCCTCTTTCGGGCACAGTAATAATAATGAGAGCTCACACTTATTGTTTGCTTATTATGTGCTAGGTACTATGCCAAGCCCTTTACATGTCTTATCTCATTTCATACTTATAACAACTCTATGAGGTAAGTACCTGCTATAAATTGAATATTTGTGTCCTCTCCAAAATTTATATTGAAAATCTAATGCCCATATGCCCTAGTGCCTAATGTGATAGTATTAAGAGATGAGGGGAAAAAACATAGATGGGGCCTTTGGGAGGTGATTAAGTCATTAGGGCAGAGCTTTCATGGACAGAATTAGTGCCCTTCAAAAAAGCCCAAGAGACCTCCTTTCACCATGTGAGGATATAGCAAGAAGGTGGCTGTCTGCAACCTGGAATAAGGCCTTCACTAGAGCCTAACCATGCTGGCACTTTTTTTTTTTTGGCCATGCCATGCCATGCAGGATTTTAGTTCCTCAACCAGGAATCAAATATTCAGGAAGTCTTAACCACTGGACTACTGAGAAACTCCCCCATGCTGACAGCTTGATCTTGGACTTCCCAGCCTGCAAAATTATGAGAAATACATTTCCATTGTTTATAACTACCCAGTCTGTGGTATTTTTTAATAGCAGCCCAAGCAGACTGACAGTATTATTATTTTTTAATTATTATTTTATTTATTTATTTTTGGCTATGCTGGGTCTTTGTTGCTGTGCGCAGGCTTTCTCTAGTTGCTGTGCAAGAGCTTCTCATTGCGGTGAATTCTCGTATTATGGAGCATGGGCTCTACGGTGAACAGGCTTCAGTAGTTGTGGCAGTGGGCTCAATAGTTATGACTCATGGACTCAGTAGTTGTGGTGCATGGGTTTAGTTGCCCCTTGGCATGTGGAATCTTCCCAGACCAGGGATGGAACCCATGTCCCCTGCATTGGCAGGTGGATTCTTAACCACTGGACCACCAGGAAAGTTCCAGGATTATTATTATTCCAATTTTGCATATAAAGACACCAAGGCTTAAAGAGGTTGAGGAACCATCCCAAAGTCATAAAGTACAGTTGTCAAAATAGAACTTGAATGCAGGCAGTAGGATTCCAGAGGATATGTACATTAAAAACCATAGTAGCTAAATTGTCTGTTCCCCTATGCCTTCATCAACACTAGATATTATAAATCTTTTTAAACAGTTCCCAGTGTGGTAGGTGAAGAAAGGGCATTTTGCTGTTTTAATTTCACTCTTTTGTTTAAGAGAACTGAGACCTGGATTTGATCCCTGGGTTGGGAAGATCCTCTGGAGAAGGGAATGGCAATCTGCTCCAGTATTCTTGCCTGGAGAATTCCATGGACAGAGGAGCCTGGCGGGCTACAGTTCCATGGGGTTGCAAAGAGTCAGAAATGACTGAGCGACTAACACTATTTGTTTAAGAGCAAGGTTGAACATACTTTTATATGTGTATTTGCTATTCCTATTTCTTTTTCTGTGAACTTCTGGTTCTTATTTGCTTGCTTGTCTTTGGATTTGCTGGTGTTTTTCTTGTTGATTTGTTTGAGCTCTTTGGAAATAAAGGAAATTAACCCTTTGTCACAAGTGCTGCAAATATCTTGTTGCTTGTCATTTGTCTTTTGACTTTGTTTATGTATATTTTTGATGTGCAGAAACTTTAATTTTTATGTGGCCACATTTATGGATTTTTCTACTGATTTCTAGATTGGTGGCCTGCTTACAAAGGCCTTCCCCTTACCAGGATTATATGTATTTAAATACTCCCATATTTTCCTTTAGTACTTTTAAGGTTTCATTTTTCACATTAAAATCTTTGATTCATCTATAATTAATTTTGATGTAAAGAGTAACTTAGAGAATTCAGCTAGTCCATTATGCAAATATAATTTTTGAATAATTCATCTTTTCCCCCAATGATTTGACATGCCATCTTTAAAATGTACTAATTTCCCACACGTATTGAGGATTGTTAATAGGCATTTTCCCCCCTCAAGAACTCAGCTGTTTTTTTTAAGAACTCAGCTGTTTCAAGGTAGCATCATGTTTTAATACCTGATATTAAATATCTTGTTTCTCCTCAAATGCTCTTCTTTCAGAATTTTCCTAATTTTTAATTTATTCTTTTCCCCTTGAGTTTCAGTTTCCCCTTTTGCTGCTTCTTTCCTACCAAGAATGACAGCTTATCCACACCATCTGGTATTGCTTGTTCATTTGATGTGTATTTATGGAGTATTGCTGATTGACAGATACTGTGTTAAGGACTAGAGATATAATAATGAATAATGACACAGTCTCTGCCCTCATGAAACTCACAGTCTACTGGGAGATGTAGATAATCAACAAATAATTACAAGACAAAGTGGCCGGTGCATTTCCTGAGTGGTGCAGAAGTCCTTTTCATGTTAAGTTGCTTCAGTCGTATCCGACTTTTAGCGACCCCATGGATTGTAGCACACCAGGCTCCTCTGTCCATGGGATTCTCCAGGAAAGAATACTGGAGTGGGTTGTCATGCCCTCCTCCAGGGGATCTTCCCGACCCAGGGATCGAACCCATGTCTCTTATGTCTTCTGCATTGGCAGGCAGGGTTCTTTACCACTAGTGCCACCTGGGAAGCCCCAGAAGTCCTGTGGGTCCCTGGCAAAAACAAGTAACTAATCTGGACTTGGGAGGGCGGGGAGAAGGGATCAGGAAAGACCTAGAGCTGTTGACACACAAGCTGATTCTGGAAAGACTAATACGAGTATACTAGGAAAAGGGAAAGAAGTGAAAGGGAGTTCCAGGGAGAGTAAGCCTCTTGTGCAAAAGATCAGAAACGGGATGAACTTGACAAATCACAAGGAGCAGTTAGTTGTATTTAATAGCTAGAGCTTAGGATATATGGGAAATATTGGGGTGGGGTGGGAGATGTGGCATATAGCTGGAGATGCAGGAGGTGAGTCCCATGTAGAGAGTCTTGAATGCTGTGCTCAGTTGGCTGGACTCTACCCTGTGGGCAAAAGAACTCCACTGAAATGATCTGATAGGAGGAGTGATATTATCATGTCACTCTGGCTGCAGGGTGGATAATGGGTGGGAAAAAGGCAACAATGAGAGCAGGGCGATGTTAGGAGGCTTATGCAGGAAAGTAACCCAGATGAGACATGAATTCATGATTAGTTGGACTCAAGCAGTGAAGAGGTGGCAACAAGAATGCCTTCCAGAGCTTTTGCTTGTTTTTTGTTTTACTTTTTGGTTGTTCCCCATGGCGTGAGGGATCTTAGTTTCCTGACCAGGGATAGAGCCCAAGCACCCTGCATTGGAAGTTGGAGTCTTTTTTATTTTTTTAAGTCTTTATTTTATATTGGAATACAGCTGATTAACAATGTTGTGATAGTTTCAGGTGGACAGCCATACACATGCATGTATTCATTCTCCCCTAAACTCCCCTCCCATCCAGGCTGCCACATGACATTGAGCAGAGTTTCCTGTGCTATACAGTAGGTGCTGGTTGCTTATTCATCTTAAATATGGAAGCTCGGAGTCTTAACCACTGGACTTCCAGGAAAGTCCCAGAGCTTTTGTTGTTGTTGTAATAATCTATAAAAGAAAACAGTCTGAAAAAGGAGATTGATATAATTATACATATCTGAATCACTTTGCTGTACACCTGAAACTAACACATTATAAATCAACTATGTGTGCATACTCAGTCACTTCAGTCATGTCCAGCTCTTTGCAACCCCATGGACTGTAGCCCGCCAGGTTTCTCTGTCCATGGGATTCTCCAGGCAAGAATACTGGAGTGGGTTGCCATGCCCTCCTCTGGGGGATCTTCCTGACCCAGGGATCGAACCCATGTCTCCTGTGTCTCCTGCATTGCAGGTGAATTCTTTACTGCTGAGCCACCAGGGAAGCCCACAAATGAACTATACCTCAATTTTAAAATAAAATAAAAGCTACATCATGAAAAAGGTATAGAGTTACTTTGTCAAGAAAAAGTATGCCTTCCAGGTTTACTGAGCTAAAACTTAGAAAGGGGAGTAGGCTTGGGTAGAATGTGAAAAGATAGCAGATCTTGAGGCGTGCCCAGTGTTATGAACCTAGTCCCTCTCATCTCTGCTTCAAAATTGATCTATACAATGTTCCAGTCCCTCAAGAACTCTGTCCTCCCTTTCTAATTTATGCTAGGGTGTTGCAAGTTCATTATTCTTACCATTCATGGGGAGTATTTTCATTTGGCAGCTACTTTTAAGGCTTTCATCTATAAACATTATTCTAATAATGAGAGTTTCAGGCAGGCCAACTGGGGAAGAGATTTTTGGCAGGAGGGCTTCACATTATACCATAGTCCCCACAGTCTGCTCCCCAAAGCAGATCCTGGTCTTCTGTTACTCTAAAGTCAGGTCTGCCTTTCTCCTACAGCATAGGCCAGTCCAAGGTGGAGGCGAGGAGAGGTGTGGACCTTCGGTTGGTCAGAGGCTGACCTAGACATCAGCAGAAATAGGTCACATGCCTCACTGGAACCATCTGTCTGCCTTGGTCTAGTCTCATATGTCAGACTCCCTCCTCCCCCAAAGGAATGTGTCCTTAGGGGTCCGGAACAAACAGTCCTGGGAGACAGGGAATTATTAGATAAGCCTAGGATTGAGCCCTTGAAACCAAATGCAGCATTAAAGCAGAAAAAACTGGCATTCTGGATTCTGAAGGAGGGGAGGAGGGCAGCCTGACATCAGAGGAGAGGGATTCTTGTTGTCATAGCAACCATAAGAGTTATACTGTATTGTTTGTACCCAGAATTTAAGAGATTATCTTTGGGCTAAAAAAAAAAAAAAGAAAGTGTCACCCCTTCCACTTCAACATCACCATCTGAGGACACCTACCACCTTCCTATAAGGAATTTTTATTTGTTCATTAGTTATATGTCACTTGAATATTTATTGATTTACTAATCTGCCTTCCTCCATTTTTTTCTCCTTTTCTTCCTTCTCTGCATCTGACCAGCACAGCCAGAAGGGTCCATTTGTCTTCCTGCAGATGGTGCCAGTAAATCAAACTTCTGGCTGGTGGAAACTGGGGCCCTGGAAATCCTCCCAAGATGGGAGGTGTCCTTCCCATGCCTTAGGGCTGCTTCTGATGTGCAGAGGGGGGAGCTGGGGGAGGGGGTAAAGGAGGGCTTCTGGGAAAGGACTCTTTCTCCAAAAAGGTGATAGAAAACAGGCACTATGGAACCCAACAGAGGTCGTTTTCCCTATCCAAGCCTATATTGGATTATTGGATAACTTTGACATCTTCCCTCCTGTAGTCACTAGGCAGGGAGCTCACCCGAATTACAGCCTTAAAGGTGTCAGAACAGTATCAGGGACTTGGTAAATGAGGAAAGACCTTTTTTGAACCTTTACACAAGCAGTTAGGAATTTCCTCATCGCCATGTGTTACTTCCTGTGTCACAGAGGGATAAACTGAGATAGGAAATGCACCCCCAGCAGGTTCCCAAAAAAGTGAATCAAAGAAGATTCTAGAAACGACACAGTGCTTATTAATTCCCTGGCTCCAGTTAACCCCTCCTCCCATCGATAACACTGACATCACCTAGCTTTTTAATCCCGAGGACTAATTGGCATCCTGTTTATTAAACTTTAAAAACCCTTTCTTTCTTTCGCCTTCCTGGCTCAGTAACTCACACTTGGAAATCTCTGGAGGTTTTAATTTCCCGAAGAGCCTCCTGTCATCTCTTACAGTAAGTCTTTTCATTTCACCTCGTGTAAGTATATTGGCTAGTTTAGAGGCTTAATGGCAATGAAGAAGATTAAGTCCAAATTTAATAAGCATTAAGAGTAGAACAACATCCTTTATTTCCTCTGGCTTCAATAATCATTGCATTTGGTTTTTTTTTAATTTGTAGTGGAAAAGTTCAGATGACCCAAACTGGGGGAAGGAGGTGGGCTAAAGAGAAGGGCAAAAAGATGTTTAGCTGGCTTTTTCTAAAATCTGTGCTTGTTGCTGGTGCAGTGGCAGCAGACAAATGGTTGGAGGGTGATGGGTCTGGAAATGATCTGGGAAGAATGCAAGATGAAGCAGGCACCCAGGCAGGACAGAACACCTCCAAGCTCTTGCCTTGTTTCCAAATGGGCTCTTTATTTCACCAGCACGATTGGCTTCCAGAACACTCTGGGTTCTCCAAGTCTCTTGGCACAGGTGTAGACAAATCTCTTTTCCTGTTAGTACAGCGAAGACCAGATTAGCATTTTTCAAAAAGAGCTTGACTAGGAAATGAAGGGAAACACAAAACTAAAAAAAGAAAATGTAAATGCATAGAAATGAGCACAGAATTTAAGATAAAGTCTAGCCCTAGATTGGCTCAACTGGCATAGACTAACACACACACACACAGCCCTGGTCCTTTCTCCTCAGTGCTATTTGTGGAACTCTGCTTCAAAAGGCCCCCTTTCAAGCCTTGAGTGTTCTTCCTATGCATTGCAGTCTTGACTGTCTCCTCCATTACATTCTTTATCCCTCTGTTTTCTGATGATTTGAACACATATTTGTCTCTTTCTAGTGGACTGTAAAGCTCTGCAAAGACAGGGACTAATCATAATCATTTTTGTACCCAGTGTCTGGCATGTGAAACCATACATAAATGATTGTGGAACTGAAGTGTACCAGATCAGATCCTGGCAACCTAGAATCATGTCTATCCTTGGAAAGGAGCTCCTCTAAAAGCAGGGTTCTGCGAGCACACAATGCTTTACATTCTAAGCTTAAATCTGTTTGACCCCCATGTAAACACACTTCTGGCAATTCACAAAAATAGCACTGCCTTGTAATTGTATAGGACTCTGTGCTTTTCAAAACGCTTTTCACACAAAACCTCATTTGATTCTCCTAACAACCTCATTAGGAAATGAGACTTAGAGAGCTATAATAGCTACCCCCAAAGTCTCAGAGCTATGTAATAGTAGAGTTTGAACTAGATACAGGTCTTCTAATTCTTAGTGCAGTAGTCCTCCTAGTTTGGTATATTACATCCCCAAAGAGACATTTTATGGTCGAGTCCTCAGTAAACTCAGAGAACAAGTCTAAGGCTTACCTCCCACCATTCTCTCTGTCTTCCACCCACCCAATATGGCAATAGCTCAGGGAAAAGACCAATGACCATCTGGGGGCAAGCAAATAGCAGACACTGACTAAATCAGAACTGAATGCATGAGACCCAGAGATTCTATTTCTAGGAATATATGTAACAAGTCATCCAAATTCAAAACAACGTTTTTACTAAAAAACATGTGCTGGCCAAGAAAAACAAATCTATGATCGGAAATCAGTCAGTGGGTCGTCAGTTTGCCGTCTATGAAATAACTGGACAGATGTGTAAATATGTATGCATAATGGTGTTTGTGACATCTGCATTACAATGGAAAAACATAGGAAACTACCTAATGTCCAACAATAGAGGGAGAGGTGAAAAAAATGAAAAAAAATGAAAGCATATCCATACCATGGACTGTCATGAGGTCAATAAAACCAATGATGATATTGATCTATATCAATTGACATAGAAATATACCAATGATATTGTGAAGCTTTTTAAAAGGCAAGACACAAATCAGCATTATAGTATATCATGTTTGTAATATATACTACACTTCAAAAAACAGTCTGGAAGGATATTTTTAAAGTGGTAACCATAGTAGAATGTGTGACCTTGAGATTGAAAGGTAGAATGACATGTGATCTTCATTTTTGCTCACATGTATTTTTATGCAATGAGCATATATTACTTTTGTCTTAAAAATATATAACAGATGATTTTGAAAGAAAGAACTGAACACCAACCTTGCCATTTATGGTCAATTGATTTTCAACAAGGAGGAAAATACATGTCAATGGCTCAGAAATACTCTTTTCAATAAAAGGTAGTGGAACAAGTGGCTATTCACATGCAAAAGAACGAATTTGGACCCTTAACTCATACCATATACAAAATCAAAATGAATCTGAGACCTAAATATAAGAGAGAAAACTATAAAATTCTACAGAAAACACAGGTGTAAATCCTTTCTTTGAGTTGGAGTATTGTCTTCATATTTGGTGATTTTTAAGGGATGGGAGGAGAAGGCAATGGCAACCCACTCCAGTATTCTTGCCTGGAAACTCCCATGGACAGAGGAGCCTGGTAGGCTGCAGTCCATGGGGTCGCTAAGAGTCGGACACAACTGAGCGACTTCCCTTTCACTTTTCACTTTTGTGCATTGGAGAAGGAAATGGCAACCCACTCCAGTGTTCTTGCCTGGAGAATCCCAGGGACGGGGGAGCCTGGTGGGCTGCCGTCTGTGGGGTCGCACAGAGTCAGACATGACTGAAGCAACTTAGCAGCAGCAGCAGTAAGGGATGGGATGGGGAGGGAAGTGGGAGCGGGGTTCAGGATGGGGAACACATGTACACCCATGGCTGATTCATGTCAATGCATGGCAAAACCCACTACAATATTGTAAAGTAATTAGCCTCCAATTAAAATAAATAAATTAATTTAATTAAAAAAAGAGATACCCTCAGGGAGTTAAATAAGTTTTTAAGCTCTGGTCTATAGTAAGCAATACTGTATGTGTGCATGTGTCTGTTTGTGTGTCTGTGTATCTGTGTTTGCTTGTGTGTGTGTCTCTTTCCCTGTGTATGTGTGTCTATGTGTATGTGGGGGACAGATATGTACAAAGAGTGAAGGAACCTCTACCATCAGTCTTTGAATACTGTGGCCATGAGCACATCACCATTTTCTGGGCTTGGTGAACAGGAATTTATCTTCCTAAGGAAATAGAAGAGAGGGGTAACCTAGACTAGCTGCATAAGAGGGGGCCCAGCTGAAATTTGCTGCTGAGCACAGGTGGAATCTTTCTCAGCTGTGCCTTTAGAAGCACAGCCTTCACAGTTCATTGCCCAGACTGTAGCCATCTTGGCTTCCTGTGGGTAGAGTTGCTCCATCCCTCTCCACCCAACCCTGATATTAATACTTAGCTCTTTGTATTAAATTGGAATGTTGTCTTTTCTTCCTTTGCTTTTCCAGGTAGGCACATTTTGAGTTTGTTATCTTAGGTTAGGTTTCCTGGAAACAGACCCTGATGCAAGGTTTGCATACAGAAGTTTGTTAGGGAATACACTGGGACCTCTGCCTGACAGGTACTGTGGAAATTAGGACCTGGCGGGAGGGAGAGGGTGAACTGGAAATCCACTGGTTGTTCCTATGGGGAGATCTGGAGCTGGGATGGCCTTTCAGGGCTGTCCAAAAATTGAGGCAAGGAATGTGAGCCTTTGGTTAGCCTTTATACTCTCATTAGATATGTGCTGCTTACCATGCTCCACCCTGCCTAAAAAAGCATAACCTGGGGCAAGACCACCTTTGGCTAACGGCAAGGCTAAGAGAATGGGCTTCCCTGGTGGCTCAGCGGTAAAGAATCTGCCTGCAATGCAGGAGACCTGGGTTTGATCCCTGGGTTGGGAAGATCCCCTGGAGAAGGGCATGGCAGCCCACTCCAGTATTCTTGCCTAGAAAATTCCATGGACGGAGAGGCCTGGCGGGCTGCAGTCCTGGGGATCACAAAGGGTTGGATACGATTTAGCCACTAAACAACAACAACAATAGGTTACAGCTGTGAGCCATCAACAACCAATGCTTCCAACAGCTGCAGAGGTTGAGGGGTGGGGAGAGAACATATCCGACTCTTTGTGACCCCATGGACTGTAGCCTGTCAGGCTCCTCTGTCCATGGGATTTTCCAGGCAAGAATACTGGAGTGGATTGCCATTTCCTACTCCAGGGGATCTTCCCAACCCAGGGATCAAACTGGTGTCTCCTGCATTGCAGGCAGATTCTTTACCATCTGAGCCACTAGGGAAGCTCCTGTACCACAATATCTACTAGTTATTGACTTCAGAGAAAGCCTCAGAACAGGTTGCTATAAATCCTTCCACTTTAACCTATCTTCTAGCACATTCTTTCATGGCTAGAATCAACATTTGAGAAGAGAGATGCAGGATGCCTGGATTTTGAGTGTGAGCAACTGGAGAATACAAAAAAATTCCCCAGCTTGAGCAAATGGATGGATGCTGGTGCAGTTTATTGAGATAGATGAGGAAAAGGCTTGGGGCAGGGAGAAATAAAAATTTTAATTTTAGAAAAGTAACATTCAAGATGTTTGTGAAATATTCAAAAAGAGATGTAAATTAGGTAATTGAATTTATGAGTATGAACTTAGAGAAGTCTGGGATATTGTTCTAACTTGGGAGTTAGGATATATATTGTGTTAAAAGCCATGAGCATGAAGGAGATCACTTCAGGAGAGAGTGTGGAAAGAGAAGAGAAAATCTAGAGCTGAGCCTTCAGGAAATCTTCAATGTTTAATGCCTGGAAGAATGAGGAGACAGAGATGGAGTAGCCTGAGAGGTAGGAAGAATAATGTGAGAGCATTAGGTCACAAACTACTTGGGAAAAGAATGCTTCAAAAGCAAAGAAGATATATAAGAATAGATATAAGGGCTTCTTCCCTGGTGGTTCAGATGGTAAAGAATCTGCCTGCAATGCAGGAGACCCGGGTTCGATCCCTAGGTCAGGAAGATTCCCTGGAGAAGGAAATGGCAACCCACTCCAGTATTCTTGCCTAGAAAATCCCATGGACAGAGGAGCCTGGTGCAGCTACAGTCCATGGAGTCACAAAGAGTCAGACACGATTAAGCTACTCTCTCACACACACACACACACACACACATAACTGAATCACCTTGCTGTACACCTGAAACCAATAGAATGTTGTAAGTCATTATACTTCAATTTAAAAAAAGAATTAAAGAAAATTAATAAAGTTTTAAAGCTAACTCTTCTATGAAGGATGATTAGAGAGACAGAAAAAAAACAAGGAAGTGGTCAGTTGTATTAAATATTGCTGAGAAGGGAGGCAAATTGAGGATAGAAAAATTTCCATTCCATTTAACAACATGTAAAGCCAGTGGTGATCTTTGTGAGAGCTGTTTTAGGAGAGTTATGGGGACAGAAGACCAGATTGGAGTGGGTTGAGGAATGAGTGGAATGTGAGGAAATAGAGGCAGTGAATATATAAAACTCAAGAAATTGGCTGTGATAAGGAGGAGGGAAGAGATACAGGGCAGTGAGCTGAAAGAAAGTGTATGTGAGTCTGAGAAATTGTGTTTGCTTGCTTGCCCGTTTTTGAATATTTAATAGAAGTATAACATACACACAGAAAAGCACAAATCAGATGTGCTTAATGAATCTCCACAAACTGAACACACCCATGTAACCAGCATCCAGATTAAAAAAAAGCATACCTAAAGACTACACAGTGTATGATTTCAACTATTCAGCATTCTGGAAAAGGCAAAACTATGTGCTAAGTTGCTTCAGTCGTATCTGACTCTGTGACCCTGTGGACTGTAGCCCACCAGGCTCCTCTGTCCATGGAATTCTCCAGGCAAGAATACTGAAGTGGGTTGCCATTTCCTTCTCCCAGGATATCTTCCTGACCCAGGGATTGAACCCATGTCTCTTTTGTCTCCTGCATTGGCAGATGGGTTCTTTACCACTAGCACCACCAAAAGATCAGTGATTGCCAAAGGTTAGTGAGGAGGAAGGGATGAATAGGTGAAGCAAAGAGGATTTTTTAAAAGCAGTGAAACTAAAAAAAAAAAAAATAAAAGCAGTGAAACTGTCTGTATGATACTATAATGATAGATATATGTCATTATGTCTTTGTCGCTATTGTTTAGTCGTTAGGTCATGTTCAACTTTTTGCAGCCGCATGGACTGTATGTAGCCACCAGACTCTGATGTTCATAGGATTTCCCAGGCAAGAGTGGGTTGCCACTGGAGTGGGTTGTCATTTCTTCCTCCAGGGGATCTTCCCAAATTCTATGTTTAATTTTTTGAGAACCCTCCAAACTATTTTGTTCAGTGGCTGAATCATTTTTCATTCCCAGTAGCAATGTATAAGACATCCAAAATTCTTCACATCCTCTCCAATATTCATTATTTTCTTTCTTTGTTTTCTTTGTAATAGCCATCCAAGTGAGTAATAAGTGGTATCTCATTATGGTTTTGATTTGCATTTCTCTGATGACTAATGATGTTGAACATCTTTTCATGTGCTTCTTGGCCATTTGTATATCTTCTTTGGAGAAATGTCTATTCAAATCCTTTGCCCATTTTTTAAATTGACTTGTTTGCATTTTGTGTTGAGTTCTTTATATATTCTGGACCTTTATTAGATATACGATCTGCAAATATTTTCTCCCATTTTGCAGGTTGTCTTTTCACTTTCTTAGTAATGTCCTTTGATCCAATGAAGATGAGCATATTTTTTTCTTTCATTCTATTAATGTAGTGTTTTACATTGATTGATTTTCTTATGTTGAACCACCCTTGAATTCCTAGGATAAACCCCACTTGGTCATAATGTATAATCCTTTTGATATACTATTTGATTCAGTTTGTTAGTAGTTTTTTGAGGATTTTTTACATCTATATTCGTAAGTGGTATTGGTCTATAACAAATGTTCTATTTTAAAAAGAAAAAAAGTGTACTAATACACTTACTCAAGAAACAAAATAGGGAAAAGGTAAAAATCACACTGCAACAGTTATAGCCTTAAACAGTACTTCATTACATTGAAAAATATAATTGTTCATACATCTTATAGGGAAATTTCCCTCAAGAAAGATCCTGCCTAATCTCTCTAATATAATTAAAAACAACTAAATCTTAAGCTCATCAAATCATTCTTAGAGAAGAAGAAACATTGCCACAGAAGTTAAATGATTTCCAGGAGTAGAACTGCTGGATCATATGGTAGTAATTCCCATGTGGTGACATTTATGGTGAGCGGGAATCATTACTTTTATTTTGTAATGATTCACCTAAAGCACTCTGTCCTTTACTACCAATCTCCAAGGTTTGTTTCCTTACCTAAAAACCCATACTGCCAAATTTTGCCTTGCTTCTAACTAAAAATATATGTGTATTCTGCAATTTAAACCAACTTCTCCCCCATGTTCTCTTTGGTAAGACTGGAAAACAACCAGTCAGTGTTACCTTTCACGTACTTAAAGAACAATGAACCATGTGACCACATTCTTCAACATTTTTAAAAAATATTTTCTTTGCTAGTATTGTTTTCTCAGCCTTTTGGGCTACTGTGCTCTGGACTGGTACCAGTTCTCTACATCTCTCAAGGCTATGAAATCCGAAGTATCTACCGCCCTGGAAGATACTGAACCCACTCCCTTATTCTTGCCTGGAGAATCCCATAGACAAAGGAGCCTGGCGGGCTATAGTCCATAGAGTCACAAAGAGTCAGACACGACTTAGCACAGCACTGTCCTAACAGAGGGGAATTCACAGGATAAAGCAACAATTGATTGTGACGGTGGATGTGCTATTTTAAAGCTTGAAAAGTGATGTGGAAATAACAAACCTATTTGAAATGTTCGGGTTGAGATGTTCAAATTAAGAAGAATGTTGAGAGACAGGAAAGTAAAAATGTGAACAGTAATGGTCTAATTCACAAGCATGACTCAATCATATTTGATCACTGGGTGGAGCCAGAAGTGGGTGCAAATAGGATGGTGAAAACTAGGGAGAAAAACTATCAATAAGTGAGAGGCAATTCAAAGTTCAGATGAACTGAGTGAATCAGTTTGGATTTCTGCAAGATAATTTGCACAATGACCTGCCATGTATCAGGCTTGGTATGACATGCTGCTGCCAGTATCCTTGTGAAGTGGTGCTGAAGGGCCCAACATTTCGATATTTTTCAGTGGTAATTTTAAGCTCTGTTATTCCAGCTCTTTGACAGCATCACCCTGATTCTTTTCTATTTTATTTTTTGGAATTTTTCATGGCTTTGGTGGTTCTTTATCCTTCCGGCGTTTACTGCCAGAGGCTGGTGCAAACCACTGCCTCCTCTTGCTCATCCTGCTTTACAGCCACAGTGCCTCTCCAATGGCAGCGACCACCACCACTGTTGCCACCATCTGAAGACAGTTGATAGCTCCCTCTCATTTCCCCCTTCTTAGGCTCTCAGGGACTTTGGCATCAGTGACAGCCATGAACATGTCTTTTGGTAAATGTATTCATATTTGCGCTTATGTTGGGTATATGCTTAGAAATGGAACCCATGGGTCATAGAGTAGGATATGTTTTAGCTTTAGAAGATACTGCCAAAGAGGTTCAGTTCAGTTCAGTCACTCAGTCGTGTCCAACTCTTTGCGACCCCATGAATCACAGCACGCCAGGCCTCCCTGTCCATCACAAACTCCCGGAGTTTACTCAAACTCATGCCCATTGAGTCAGTGATGCCATCCAGCCATCTCATCCTCTGTCGTCCCCTTCTCCTCCTGCCCTCAATCCCTCCCAGCATCACAGTCTTTTCCAACGAGTCAGCTCTTTGCATGAGGTGGCCAAAGTATTGGAGTTTCAGCTTCAGCATCAGTCCTTCCAATGAACACCCAGGACTGATCTCCTTTAGGATGGACTGGTTGGATCTCCTTGCAGTCCAGGGGACTTTCAAGAGTCTTCTCCAACACCATAGTTCAAAAGCATCAATTTTTCGGCGCTCAGCTTTCTTCACAGTCCAACTCTCACATCCATACATGACCACTGGAAAAACCATAGCCTTGACCAGACGGACCTTTGTTGGCAAAGTAATATCTCTGCTTTTTAATATGCTATCTAGGTTGGTCATAACTTTCCTTCCAAGGAGTAAGCGTCTTTTAATTTCATGGCTGCAGTCACCATCTGCAGTGATTTTGGAGCCCCCCAAAATAAAGTCTGACACTGTTTCCACTGTCTCCCCATCTATTTCCCATGAGGTGATGGGACCAGATGCCATGATCTTAGTTTTCTGAATGTTAAGCTTTAAGCCAACTTTTTCACTCTCCTCTTTCACTTTCATCAAGAGGCTTTTTAGTTCCTCTTCACTCTCTGCCATAAGGGTGGTGTCATCTGCATATCTGAGGTTATTGATATTTCTCCTGGACCTATCACAGTGAAAACAGTGATAGACTTTATCTTGGGGGGCTCCAAAATCACTGCAGATGGTGATTGCAGCCATGAAATTAAAAGACGCTTACTACTTGGAATGAAAGTTATGACCAACCCAGATGGCATATTAAAAAGCAGAGACATTATTTTGCCAACAAAGGTCCGTCTAGTCAAGGCTATGGTTTTTCCAGTAGTCGTGTATGGATGTGAGTGTTGGACTATAAAGAAAGCTGAGCGCCAAAGAACTGAACTGTGGTGTTGGAGAAGACTCTTGAGCATCCCTTGGACTGCAAGGAGATCCAACCAGTCCATCCTAAAGGAGATCAGTCCTGGGTGTTCATTGGAAGGACTGATGTTGAAGCTGAAACTCCAATACTTTGGCCACCTGATGCGAAGAGCTGACTCATTTGAAAAGACCCTGATGCTGGGAAAGATTGAGGGGGAGAAGGGGATGACAGAGGATGAGATGGTTGGATGGCATCACCGACTCAATGGACATGAGTTTGAGTAAACTCCGGGAGTTGGTGATGGACAGGGAGGCCTGGTGTGCTGCATTCCATGGGGTCGCAAAGTGTCAGACACAACTGAGTGACTGAACTGAAGAACTGAACCTTGAGACTCTGATATTACCCTGTTTCTCCTCAAGCTTTTGGCCACTAATTTAAGCATCCATCAATGTTTCCTGCTTGAAATAAATATTACTGTAGTGTTTGCCTCTTGATGATTATCTATTTCCATTATTCTTTCTACATTTATTAATTGGAATTCTTCTGTAAGAAAGATCTATCCCTCCCCTACTTTGTTTATTCACCTATTTACTTACATGTGTATGGATCCAAGTATACTTGTTCTATTCTTTGAGTGATAATTCATTGCTAGCGTTATTTACTTTGTTGTTCACATTGCCCCAGACTTAGCTTCTGAGAGTTGCCTGCTCTATAAAGATATTCTCCTAAATTTTCTTCTGAAAGCTTTATTGTTTTACTTTTCACATTTATATCTGCAATTCATGCAGAATTCATCTCTGTGTATAACATGAAAAGAAGTTGATATACAATTTCTCCTGTATGGATAATCAAGTGATCCAGTACCATATATTGAAGAGACTGTTCTTTGCCCCCACTAAACTGCAGTGTCATCTTTGACATAAATCTGGTGACTAAAGATATGGATTTGTTTTTATGTTCTCTATTCTGTTCCATTGGTCTATTTTTCTGTCCTTGTATCTATACCACCACATTGTCTTAATTATAGCTAGATATAGCTTAGTTTCTGTTGTTATGTTCTGTTTCATTCTTCTTCAAGGTTGCCTTGTTTATTCTTGGCCCTTTGTATTTCCATATAAATTTTATAATTGGTTTGTCATTTTCTACCACTGAATAAAACTGGGATTTGATTGGGCTTCCCAGGTGGTGCTACTGGTAAAGAACCCACCTGCCAATGCAGGAGACATAAGAGATGCAGGTTCTGGATCCCTGGGTCAGGAAGATCCCCTGGAGGAGGGCATGGCAACCAACTCTAGTATTCTTGCCTGGAGAATCCCACAGACAAAGGAGCTTGGCAGGCTAAAATCCATGAGGCTGCAAAGAGTCAAACACAACTGAGTGACTTAGCATGCACATGTCTTGTATGAACAGATCAAATCAGCAAAAATTGACGACTTTACAGTATTGAGATTTACAATTCATTTACAATCTACCTACCTTTTAACTTCCTCTCAAATGTGTTTCAGAGCTTTCTGCCTGGAGGCTGTGCACAATTTTCCTAGTTCCACTCTTAGGTAGTAAATATTTTTCAACACTATTGTAAATGGTTTAAGATTTTGGTTTTTGTCTTGTAGCTTACTTTTAACTTTTAATAAACCCATTTGAGAATCCGAATTTTTAAAACAAATGTCTTTCCATAATGGCAAATAGAAGAAAATTGACAAAAGAGAGAATTTCACAATTATTAGATGAATCAGAATGTGAATGAATATAATGAGAAAGATAACAGAACTCCAGACTCAGATAATGACAGTGAACATGATTGCATAAGTGAAATCTCAGATTATGAGTTTCTTCAGATGAAGATATATATCCTCAATGAATTTTCTCAAACTCAAGAATTGATGAGTCTATAATATATTTCTAAAGACAAAAAAGAGTGGTAAAAAGTCCAAAAACAAAAGACATACCAAAAAAAAAAGGAATGACCGTCATTTGACAGGAAATATTTTATTATGCAATGTTTTGTGACATGGACGTGAACCATCCCTTTTTGATAAGAGGCCACGTGATGACATTCTATATTGTTTATGATGTTTTTGTGCCAAAATTTCCATGATATAAAATTATTTATTAAAATCCTTGCTAAATGTTTCTATAAAGTTATTTGTTTCTTTACAACTATTTTTCCCTGTAAGGTATATCCCACTGGAGACATACAGTCAAATTACTGTTTTTAAATTTTTTGAATAATTCTATCACTAGATAGAAATGTGTATCAATTTGTTTTATGTTATTTTTTATTTTTAAAGATTGCTTTTTTTAAAATAAACTTTTTATTTTTGACTAAATTTAGATTCCCTAAAAGGTTGCACAGATAGTACAGAGAGTTCTTGTGTACCACTCATACAATTTTTTCTATTGTTTGCATCTTACATTTCCATGATGCTTTTGTCAAAATCTAGAAACTGTCATTGGTACTTTACTTTTAACTGAACACCAGACTTTATCTGGATTTTACCAGCTTTTCCATTCATGTCCTTCTCTTTCTGTTCCAAGATCCAATCCAGAGTAATGGTATAGCTTGAAATGTTTTATTTTCAAGTTGTTTTTGCTGGTTATATAGAAATACAATTGATTTTTGTTTATTGACCTCGTTAACAATGACCTTATGAAATTCACTTATTAATTCTCATAGTTTGACTGTAGATCATTTTGAATTTTCTGGGTAACCAGGTAACTTTTCATCTGAAAACAGTCATGATTTTAAAATTTAATCAACTTTATTGAACTATAATTTACATATAATAAAATATACCCATTTTGAGTGACTAGTTGATGAGTTTTGTCAGCTGTATACACCTTGCAATCCTTCTCAATCTCTACAGCCCATTCTTGTTCTCAGCAACCACTACAGATTAGATTTTGTGTTTTCTGGAGTTTCTTATACGTGGAATCATACAATATGTACTGTGTATTTTGCGCCTGGCTTTTTTTCATTTGGCATAATAATTTTGATATTCATGCATGTTTTAGTGTTATCAGTAGTTGGTTTCTTTTTAAAAAAATCTTAAAAACTTTCTTGAGGTGTAACTGAAGTACATTAAACGATGCACATTTAAAGTATACAATTCATTCAGTTTTGACGTATATACACACCTGTGAAAACTTCACCACAGTTAAGATAACAAACATTTCCATCATTGTAATCTATTCCACCCTCCACCTTCATACCCAAACTTCTAGTGGTCTGATTTCTGTCACTGCATATTAGTTTGCATTTTCTATAATTTTATCTTAATGGACTTATGCAATATGTACTTTTTTTTGACCTGGCTTCTTTCACTCAGCATAACGATTTTGAGGTTCATCCATGTTGATGAATATACCAATAATTTCTTCTTTTTTTGTTGTTGTTTTTTGCATGGGGTCGCAAAGAGTTGGACACAACTGAGAGACTGAACTGTGTTCTTTTTAATTGATGTATAATAGTACATTATATAGATTTACCACAATTTGTTTTTATAGTCATCAAATGAGGAACATTGGAGTAGTTTCCAGTTATTTGGAACTATTTTCGGTAGTTTGGAGTTATTATAAATAAATCTGCAATTAATATTTGATACAAGTCTTTGGATGTAGTATGGACATAGGCTTACATTTCTCTTGGGTAAAGATACCTAGAAGTAGAACAGCTTGGTCATGTAGTAGGTGTAAGTTCAGCTTTTAAAGAAATTTCCAATCTGTTTTCCAAATTGGTTGCACTATTTTACATTCCTACTAGCACTGTGTTAGAGTTGCAGCTTCTCCCCATCCTCATGAACACTTGCTATGGTCAATATTTTAAGTTTTAGCCATTCTGCTCAACGAGTAGTGGCTTTGATTTGAAATTTCTTGATGACTAAAGATACTAAATATGTTCTAATGTGTTTATTTTCCATTCACATATCTTTTCTGTGAAGTGTCTGTCCAACTCCTCTGCTCATTTTTAAAAATTAGGTTGTCTTCTTAGTGTTGATTTGTGTTGTTTTTTTTAAATAAATTTTGGGTGCAATTCCTTTATCTGATGTATGTGTTGTGAATATTTTCTCCCAATCTGTGATTTGCTTCTTCATTTTTTTTTCATGCTGTCTTTTGAAGAGCAAAATTTAAATTTTTTATTATTTATTTATTTATTTTATTTGGCTGCACCAAGTCTTAGTTGTGGCACCAAGGATCTTCAGTCTTTTGTTGCAGCATGTGAGATCTAGTTCCCTGACCAGGGAATATATATATATGTGTGTGTGTATATGTATATATATATATATATATATATATAATTTTATATGCTGAACATATATATATATATGCTATTCTGTTCCACTGATCTACCCTTATATCAACACCACACTGTCTAGATTAGTACAGTTTCACAGTAACACTTAATATCAGGTAGTATAATACTTCAACTTTGTTTTGTTTTTTTTTTTCCAAAACAATTTTTGATATTCTAGGTCCTTGGAATTTTCACATAAATCTTAGAATTGTCTTGTCAATTTCTACCAAAAAAATCTACTGAACTATTGATTGGGATTTCATTGAACCTATAGATCAATTGGCAGAGAATGGACATCTTATAAGAATGCAATTGATTTTTATATATTGATCTTATGCCCTGCAACCTTCCCAAGCTCACTTATTGTGCAGAGGATGTAGCTTTTTTGCAGAGGAAATGGAATGAGTGACTGTAAACCACTCTGTGAAGACCTTTAGCTTTGATAAGGAGTAGGAGAGAGAGAGAGGGCAGTTAGCTGAAGGACTGTGTGAGTGTGGGGCATTTTTTTGTTTATTTGTTTAGCTAGATGGTTTTCTTTTCTGTTTTGTTTTCTTTTATTAATTGGAGGTTTTAGACATGTTAAAAAGCTGAAGGATCCAATAGAGAGGGAACACTTTAATTTAGAGGAAAAAAACATCAAATCATCCATAATTTAAGGAGGAGATAGAGTTTTGCTGTTTAAAACAACATACCCACACCACACACAGATTTATCTACTTTCCATTTTTCCAACAGAGTTACACCACAATTATTGTTTAAATTGATATTCGTCATTTTTTTTTCTTTCTTTCTTTTTTTTTGGCCATGCCAGCCAGGAATCAAACCCACACACTTGGCAATGAAAGCACAGAGTCCTAACCACTGGACCACCAGGGAATTTCCTGATACTCATCATTTACATTATTATGTTAATATGTTAATATCTTTCATTGCTGGGCCAAATAGTATACTTTGATTATATTTCCTGTTTATCCCTAGAGTGAATTTTTCCTTTAAAAAATCATGGGTTTACTATTTATGTTATTATCAATAGTCTTTTAATAATACTCTCCCTAGAATATTATTTTTTACTATGATCAAAGATATCTTAAAAAAAAAAGATATCTGGGATTCTGTCCATTCCGTTTTTTAAATAGAGACACCTGCACCTCCATCTTCTTGCTCCAATTTAAACTCACTGCCTTCTAGGCCTGCTACACTGTTCTCATCTTACTGCTTCCTTTTATACCCCTTCTATGATGAATCTCCTGAGTCCCAAATGTTCCTGTTTCCTGGAGCACTTCTAATCAATTCCTGAGAAAGGGTGTGTAGGAATGCTCTAAGACCTTACATGTCTGAAAATTTATTTATCCTACCCTGAAAGTGAAAGTTTCCAGTGATGTCCAACTCTTCGTGACCCCCTGGGCTATATAGCCCATGGAATTTTCCAGGCCAGAATACTGGAGTGGGTAGCTGTTCCCTTCTCCAGGGGATCTTCCCAACCCAGGGATTGAGCCCAGGTCTCCTGCATTGGCAGGCAGATTCTTTACCAGCTGAGCACCAGGGAAGCCTGAGACTTTCCTCAAATGCCGGGTGTTCCTCTGTTGTCCATTTATATTTTAAATGCAAACTCTTCTAAGGCTTACTAACAGGTAGGTTTCACTGTAGATGAATGAACAGGCCCAGATATTTCACTGGAGGAACAAAAATAGTCAATATCAGCAATCCTCATTTTGTATGATTCCTATATGAACAAATTTCAGCTTCTACCAGTCCCCTAATAGCACAGTTTAAATTTCAGTTACCACAGTATATTTGCTGTAAGTAATTGCAATAAAGTACAGACTGCTGCTAGCTCTTCAGCCCACAAATCACTATGTAAATAATAGATGTGCATCAAAGTCATGTCACTTCTTTCAAAGCCCATTGGTGATTAGTCCCTGTAAATCTGTTATTCAGCTCAGGCACAGATGACAAAACATGTACCGTAGTTGTGTTCATGCCTTGTCTCCCAGTGATAAACCCACATGACATTTTACAAAAATGGATAATCAAAAGAGGAAATTGGCCAACAAAGGTGAAAGTACAGCCAAAAAATGAAAATGCTGGAAATGAAATTGGGTGTGATTTGAAAAGGACTGCAGCAAAGACAGGACAAGACCTAGGCCTGCATGAAGCTATGGTACAAAAAACATTGGAGAAGTTTGATTAATATATTTGTTAAAAAGATAAAGTACCATCAGCAACTTTTAGTTTAAGTTGCACTAGGGACAGAAAGCTGTTTATGATTGAAGTGGAGTGTTTACTTCTACTTTGGATTAAAGACTGCAATAAAAAAAATAATCAGTCTGGCTAGCGTTCAGTCCAAAGCACTGAAGTTATTGCCAGTAAAGGCTGCTTTAATCATTTCAGAAGTTGACATAAACTAATAAATATTCATTTATCTGGTGAAGCTACAAGCACAGATGAGGATACTGCTGTAAAATTTGCACCAAGATTCCAAGGCTTAGTTAAGGCAAGTAGTTAAGAAAGCCCTTCCTCAGTGATCAGTGCAAATAAATAGAGGAAGACAATAGAATGGGAAAGACTAGAGATCTCTTCAAGAAAATTAGACATAACAAGGGAACATTTCATGCAAAGATGGGCACAATAAAGGATAGAAATGGTATGGACCTAACAGAAGCAGAAGATATTAAGAGGTGGCAAGAATACACAGAACTGTACAAAAAAGATCTTCATGACCCAGATAATCATGATAGTGTGATCACTCACCTAGAGCCAGACATCCTAGAATGTGAAGTCAAGTGGGCCTTAGGAAGCATCACTACGAACAAAGCTAGTGGAGGTAATGGAATTCCAGTTGAACTATTTCAAATCCTGAAAGATGATGCTGTCAAAGTGCTGCACTCATTATGCCAGCAAATTTGGAAAACTCAGCAGTGGCCACAGGACTGGAAAAGGTCAGTTTTCATTCCAATCCCAAAGAAAGGCAGTGCCAAAGAATGCTCAAACTACTGCACAATTGCATTCATCTCACACGCTAGTAAAATAATGCTCAAAATTCTCCAAGCCAGGCTTCAGCAATATGTGAATCAAGAACTTCCAGATGTTCAAGCCGGTTTTAGAAAAGGCAGAGGAACCAGAGATCAAATTGCCAACATCCACTGGATCATCGAAAAAGCAAGAGAGTTCCAGAAAAAACATCTATTTCTGCTTTATTGGCTATGCCAAAGCCTTTGACTGTGTGGATCACAACAAACTGTGGAAAATTCTGAAAGAGATGGGCATACCAGACCACCTGACCTGCCTCTGGAGAAACCTATATGCAGATCAGGAAGCAACAGTTAGAACTGGACATGGAACAACAGACTGGTTCCAAATAGGAAAAGGAGTACATCAAGGCCATATATTGTCACCCTGCTTATTTAACTTATATGCAGAGTACATCATGAGAAACGCTGGGCTGGAAGAAGCACAAGCTGGAATCAAGATTGCCAGGAGGAATATCAATAACCTCAGATATGCAGATGATACCACCCTTATGGCAGAAAGTGAAGAAGAACTAAAAAGCCTCTTGATGAAAGTGAAAGAGGAGAGTGAAAAAGTTGGCTTAAAGCTCAACATTCAGAAAACTAAGATCATGACATCTGGTCCCATCACTTCATGGCAAATAGATGGGGAAACAGTGGAAACAGTGGCTGACTTTATTTTTCTGGGCTCCAAAATCACTGTAGATGGTGATTGCAGCCATGAAATTAAAAGACGCTTACTCCTTGGAAGGAAAGTTATGACCAACCTAGGCAGCATATTAAAAAGCAGAGATATTACATTGCCAACAAAGGTTCATCTAGTCAAAGCTATGGTTTTTCCAGTAGTCATGTATGGATGTGAGAGTTGGACTATAAAGAAAGCTGAGTACCAAAGAATTGATGCTTTTGAACTGTGGTGTTGGAGAAGACTCTTGAGAATCCCTTGGACTGCAAGGAGATCCAACCAGTTCATCCTAAAGGAGATCAGTCCTGAGTGTTCATTGGAAAGGACTGATGCTGAAGCTGAAACTCCAATACTTTGGCCACCTGATGGGAAGAACTGACTCATTGGAAAAGACCCTGATGCTGGGAAAGATTGAAGACAGGAGGAGAAGGGGACGACAGAGGATGAGGTGGTTGGATGGCATCACTGACTCAATGGACATGAGTTTGGGTAAATTCCGGGAGTTGGTGATGGACAGGGAGGCCTGGCGTGCTGCAGTCCATGGGGTTGCAAAGAGTTGGACATGACTGAGCAACTGAACTAAAGTGAAATGAGTTATGATGATCATCAACCATTTGATGTTGAGGAGTGAGGTATTTTTTAAAAGGCTATTCCATCAATAACTTACTTAACAAAAGATGAAGGATCATGAAGTGGCCATAAGGGAGAAACTTCGGCAGCCAGAAAAGCTTCATGTTACTGAGGACGAACTTACCAACATAAAGGAAGAATGTGGTTGTGACAAAGACGATGAATATGTTGCAAAGAAAGTGACATTGGAAGAAAAGCTTCACATTAAAGGACCTCTCAGAGATGTTTCACAAGATTGAAAGTACAAGGGACAAAATCATGGAAGCTGATCCAAATTTAGAGAAGTGTATGACTATTTTCAAGCCAAGGTGTAGAGTAGATTGTGAATTATTATTATCTATATTATAAATTATACTATGAGAGTCCTTTGGACTGCAAGGAGATCCAGCCAGTCCATCCAAAATATCAGTCCTGGCTGTTCATATGAGAAGACAAGAACTGTTCAGACTACTTCCTAGTAAGTTTTCTTCCAAAACAATAAATTAAAAAAACACTGTCATTCTCAATGTTCTTGGTGTTTAAAAAAAATTTTTTATTTTATATTGCAGTATAGCTGATTAGTAATGTTGTGATAGTTTCAGGTTCAATGTTCCTAATGTTTTAAATTACAGTATATTAAGTAAATATCAGTTTTACATTTTGATCATTTCCCTATGCATCTAAACCTAATAGTAAGAGGTTTTAACGTTTTGACAAAAAAAAATGTTGAAAGTCACAGCATAATTGTTTTTCCATTGATTATTAAAGTCACCTTGGAGACTTCCCTGGTAGTCCACTGGCTAAGACTCTGCACTCTCAATTCAGGGGGCCTGGGTTTGATCCCTAGTCAGGGAACTAGATCCCACATACCTCAACTAAGAGTTTACATGCTGCAACTAAAGATCCTGCACGCTGCAACAAAGATCAACAAGCTTCGAAGATTCCACATGCCACACCTAAGACCCAGCACAGTCAAATTAATTAATTAATTAAAAATATCAGTCATCTGATTAAAAGGGTAAAATGGAATTAAAATGATAAAGTCACTTTGCATGGTCCAGCTTGCAACAGTCATTTTTGTGTTTTCACCTTACTGTGAAAGCAAGGATTGCCTGTATCAGTAGATCTCTTCTCTGGACCACTCAGTTTCTCCGAAGAGCAATCTTCCTATCCCTTGTCTAGTGTCTCCTATACATTGAGTTTGCCATAAAGTTTGTTCAGATTTTCCTATTACGTCATTCAAAAAAACCCAAATGAATTTTTTGGTCAAGCAAATATTTAGCTGCTAACATGCTTGGAGCTATGTGGCACAAGAGGTATTGGGGGGATTCCACCATTGAATATGTAGACTTTTGCTCAATCACATTATTTTCAAATGGTACCATGCTCTGTGCCTGAGATCCCCCAAACCAAAGTCTCTCTGGTTCAGTTTCTCCATGTAATAAATCTTCTATCTCCTACCAGGATGAGGGAAGAGATTCATAGTGGACAGGGAGTGGGAACGTGTGTAATTTTTTCTTACACATATTTTTAGGCAAACTCCTTCTTCTCAGCTCTTTTCATTTCCAATCATTTACTCATTAACTAACATCTCCAATTCCTAAGCCTCTCTGGGATTCTGTAGATGAATAAGCTCACTTCTCATCAACATCATTGTTTTCATGAACATGGTGTTCAACCTTTCAGTTCCACTAACTCCTCCATCTGCTTTCCATCTTTAAAAATGTGTTTACACTCTCTTATCCTCTGTGGTATCACTTTTTTGCAATTTGTTTTCATAGGTTTATTCTTTAAAATATTTTGTTTTACTCCCATTTTAACGGGATTTAATCAGAGAATAGGTAGATGTCCCATATGTTATGTTTAACTGGAATAATCTACTATCATAAATTTATAGTGATCCTAGTCTGCCTTACTGTGTTAACTTCTTTAGCAATGCTTAGGTGCTTAGGTTAAAGAATCAAGAAGCTAGATAATAAGGTTCATCCATAATTAGGGTTTTACCAGGCAGGTGCATCAAAAATTAGAGGGAAAAGAGAGCCTGAGTCAGCGACAAAATGTTGAAATGATGAATCATATAAGCAGAATAAGAACAGAAGAAAAGAGAAAGCTGATGGGCTGATAAAATTAAGGGGTCAAGTGCTCGGGCCTGGTGCACTGGGAAGACCCAGAGGAATCGGGTGGAGAGGGAGGTGGGAGAGGGGATCGGGATGGAGAATACATGTAAATCCATGGCTGATTCATGTCAATGTATGACAAAAACCACTACAATATTGTAAAGTAATTAGCCTCTAACTAATAAAAAAAAAATTAAGGGGTCAATATACTGAAAATGCTGGTTAGGTCAAAAGGGTTATGCTGGGAATATTTGAATAAGTAGTTAAGACAAAGAGGAAGCCGTGGTCATATAGTGATATGTTTGGCTTACTGATTTTAGAGATCAAACAGTCATGGGCGGCTGACGTGGTATAGAGGACGAGGTTACTGGAATAAGATACCAAAGAACAGAAAGGCCAGATAATTGAGTCGGCCACATGGATGTTGCACGAAGTTCATCATACTTGGAAATCTCTTAGCATGTAGGTCTTTTGGAGAGTAACAACAACCAAAAACAGGAAGAGGAGGAGGAAGAAGAGAAAATTCTTTTTGTTTAGGATTAGGTTCAACTTCTATTGACAGAAAACTCAAAATAGCCAGTTTCAACAGTATAGTTTCTCTCTCATGTGAGTGTCAGACTCATGGTGGTTCTGCCCCATGATGTCCTCACGGATCCAGGCTACTTCTAGCCATCATTCCTACAGCATGGCCCTTGTTTTCATGGTCCAAAGCGGACCTCCAAATTAGACCTCCAACTACCACATCTGCCTTCTAGATAGGCAGATGAAGGAAGGCTCAAAGAAGAGGCAAAAGACATGAGCAACTTTCTTTATTTTTAATTTTATTAAAATATGGTTGATTTACAATGTTGAGTTTAATTTCTGCTGTACATCAAAGTGACTCAGTTTTATATATATATATATATTCATTTTCATATTCTTTCCATCATGGTTTATCACAGGATACTGAATATAGTTCCCTGTGCTAAACAGTAGGACCTTGTTGTTTATGCACCCTATATATATTAGTTTGCATCTGCTATATCTGCATTCTTAGTCTTTCCCTCCTCCATCCCCCTCACCTTTGGCAACCACGTATCTGTCCTCCAGATCTATGAGTCTATTTCATAGATATGTTCATTTGTTGTATTTTAGATTCCACATATAAGTGATATCATATGGTATTTGTCTTTCTCTTTCTGACTTACTTTCATTATGTCCATACATGTTGCTGCAAATGGCATTATTTCATTCTTTTTTATGGCTGAGTAATATTTCCATTGTATATATGTACCACATCTTCTTTATCCACTCATCTGTCAATGGACATTTAGGTTGCTTCCATGTCTTGGCTAATGTAAATAGTGCTTCTATGAACATACAGGTGCATGTATCTTTTTGAATTATGGTTTTGTCTGAGTATATGCCCAGGAGTGGGATTGCTGGATCATATGGCAACTCTGTTTTTAGTTTTTTGAGGAACCTCCATACTGTTCTCCATAGTGGCTATACCAATTTACATTCCCACCAACAGTGTAAGAGGGTTCCCTTTTCTCCAACATTTATTTGTAGACTTTTTAATGATGGTCATTCTGACTGGTGTGAGGTGATACCTCATTGTAGTTTTGATTTGCATTTCTCTAATAATTAGTGATGTTGAGCATCTTTTCATGTGCCTATTGGCCATCTGTATGTCTTCTTTGGAAAAATGTCTATTTAGATCTTCTGCCCATTTTTCAACTGCATTGCCTATGTTATTGAGTTATGTGAGCTGTTTATATTTTTTGGAAATTAAGGACATGGACAGCTCTCTTAAAGAAGTTTCCTAGAAGCTGACATATGTCACTTAAGCTTATATCCCACTGGCCTGAATGTTACATGCCACTGGCTCACACCCCATGGCTACTTCTAGCTGGAAGGAAAATCAGAAAATAGAATATTCATTTCTGGGAAGCCATGTACTCGCCTAAATGCTTATTACTATGGAAGAAAAAGAAAATGGATATGTAGGCCAAGCAGCAAGTTCTGCTACAGCCGTAGAAATCAGATAGAAGGAGAGAACTGAAAAACAAAGATGAACTACAGAGGAATATTCTCACCATAAGTGATGCTCAAAATTAATCTTCATTTACACTTCAATGTTGATTCTCTTTCCTTAAAAAATTAAGTCCTTGGTATTTGTTAACAGGAAGGAAGAGAAGGGGACAACAGAGGATGAGATGATTGGATGGCATCACTGACTCAATGGACATGAGTTTGAGCAAACTCCAGGGAATAGTGAAGGACATGGAAGCCTGGCATGCTGCAGTCCATGAGGTCACAGAGAGTCAGACATGACTGAGTGACTGAACAACAGCAACAACATTTGTTAACAGAAAAGTCAGCAGGAACTCGAACATGTCAAATTGAATAATCATCCCTTTACAGTTACTAAGGGATTTATGAACTTGCGCTCTCTTAAATAATAATAAAAGTTACTGTGAACAGCTAAAAATGGCCCCCAAGGGACTTCCCTGGCGGTCCATTGGCTAAGACTCCATGCTCCCAATATAGGGGGCCCTGGGTTCAGTCCTTGGTCAGGGAACTAGATACCACATGCCACAACTAAGACCTGGTGCAACCAAATAAATAAATATTTTAAAAATAAGAAAAATTGGCCCCCCAAAGATATCTACCTTGTAATCCCTGGAACCCGTGAATAACACCTTACCTGGAAAAAAAGTGGAAGGCAGGGAGGGGGTTGATTCTTGGCAGATGTGAATAAATGAAGCATCCTGAAATGGGGAGATGTTTTGCTCCTCTCTTCGTCACCCCACTGGTGAGGGAGAGAGTCCCATTCTAAGGTTCTGGGGATGGTCATGGCACCTGATGCTGGACTGATGAGATGGACAGCAATTTATTAATCACATATAGTCACAGCCCAGAGGATGAGGACACCATGTGCTATGCAGGGCCACATGGGGGTTGCACTCAGGAATAGAGTAAAGCTGAAGGCACTGTGGGAAGGGGGTAGGCTTCATAGTTACAGAAGGGTGGGGTACCCCTCAGTTCCCAAGGGAGAAGGTGAATAATTTCATAGGCTGTCAGGAAGGTGAAAACAGGTAGGTTGAAGACTGGGCTGGGTGAGGAACAGCTGATCTAGGTGATGGGGGAACCTTTCTCACTGGATGAGACAAAGCAGTTAGAATTTTGAGGCTCTGTTAAACTCAAAGAGATTGAGGTAGCACATGAAATTGTAATCCTGACACTACAGAGATTATTCTGGCTTATCCAGCTAAATGCAAAATGCAATCCCACATATCCTTATAAGAGGGATTATTGTTGTTTAGTCTCTAAGTTAAGTCTGACTCTTTGCGACCCCATGGACTGCAGCACAACAGGCTTCCCTGTCCTTCACTGTCTCCAGAGTTTGCTCAGATTCATGTCCATTGAGTCAGTGATGCTGTCTAACCATCTCATCCTCTGCCACCCCCTTCTCCTTTTGCCTTCAATCTTTCCCAGCATCAGGGTCTTTTCCAATGAGTCAGCTCTTCTCATCAGGTGGCCAAAGTATTGGAGCTTCAGCTTCAGCATCAGTCCTTCCAATGAATATTCAGGGTTGATTTCCTTTAGGATTGACTGTAGGTTTGATCTCCTTGCTGTCCAAGGGACTCTCAAGAGTCTTCTCCAACACCACAGTTCAAAAGCATCAATTCTTCGGTGTTCAGTCTTCTTTATGGTCCCAACTCTCACATCTGTGTATGACTACTGGAAAGACCATAGTTTTGATTAGATGGACTTTCGTCGGCAAAGAGATGTCTCTGCTTTTTAATATGCTGTCTAGGTTCATCATAGCTTTTCTTCCAAGAAACAAGCATCTTTTAATTTCATGGCTGCAGTCACCATCCACAGTGATTTTGCAGCCCAAGAAAATAAAATCTATCACTGCTTCTACTTTTCCCCCTTCTATTTGCCATGAAGTGATGGGACCAAATTCCACGATCTTAGTTTTTGAGTGTTGGGTTTTAAGCCAGCTTTTAAGAGGGATATAGAAGGAAATTAAGTACACAGAAGAAGAGAAGGCAGAGACCCAAGAGGCAGAGGTTGGGGTGATGCAGTTACAACCATGGGATTCTACTAGAACCTGGAAGTGGCAGGAAATATAATAGGTTCTCCTTTAGAGTCCCAGAAAGGCTCCCTCCTAGTGAGCCCCTGACGACACATTGTTTTCAGCCCAGTGAAACTGATTTTAGACTCTGGCCTCCAGAACTCTGAGAGAATAAATTTCTGTGGTTTTAAGTCATCCAATTTGTGGTAATTTATTAAAGCAGTGCTATGGTCTGAAAGTTTGTGTCCCCTTTAAATTCATATGTGCAATCCTGATGGTATCAGGAGGTGGAGCCTACGGAAAGTACTTATGTCATGAAGGGGGAGCCCTCATGAATGGAATTTGTGCCCTTAATTAAAAAAAGACCCCACAGAGCTCCCTTACCACTTGAACCGTGTTAGGACACAACCAGAAGAAGCCACTGATGAACCAGAGAGTGAGATTTCATCAGAACCTAACCGTGGCTAGCACTCTGATCTTGGACAGTTAGACTCCAGAAGAAATAAATTTTTGTTGTTTGTAAGCTACCCTGTATGTGCTGTTATAGCAACTGAAGGAAATTAATATAGCTACCAACCATCATAAAGTCTTTACATGCATTATCTCATTTAATCCTCACAATAGCCCAAACAAATAGATACTATTATTCACTTTGTTGTTTTTTTTTCCATTTATTTTTATTAGTTGAAGGCTAATTACTTTACATCATTGCAGTGGTTTTTGTCATACATTGACATGAATTAGCCATGGATTTACATGTATTCCCCATCCCGGTCCCCCCTCCCACCTCCCTCTCCACCCGATCCCTCTGGGTCTTCCCAGTGCACCAGGCCCGAGCACTTGTCTCATGCACCCAACCTGGGCTGGTCACTTTGTTTTACAGATAGAGAAACTGAGCAACTAACATACACACAGCAGGTAAGAGCACGGGCTATCGGGCCGTGTATATCACGAGCAGCACCCTCAATCTGCCATTGAGTGGTGTGTGGCATAGGCAAGTTATTTATCATTTCTAAACCTCAGTTTCTCTGTCTGTAAAACAAAGTGAACAACCTGGATCCGCCAGACTCCTCTGTCAGTGAGATTCTCCAGGCAAGAACTAGTGAGTAAACATTCCGTTCTCCAGGGGATCTTCCCAACCCAGGGATCAAACCTGGGTCTTCTGCATTGCAGGCATCACATGTAATGCAATGCAGGCATTGTGAATAACCATTCCATTCTCCAGGGGATCTTCCCAACCCAGGGACCAAACCTGGGTCTTCTGCATTGCAGGCATCACATGTAATACAATGCAGGCATCTGCATTGTAAGGCAAAAAAAGGAAAAAAAAAAAAACCAGAAGCTACCAGGGAGTGGGGAGTGGACAAAAAAACTCTCAGGGTGAACAGACTAGCAAAGCAACTATTGGTTTATTCATGCATGCATTCTACAAATATTTACTGAGTGCTTATCATGTGCTTGGCACTCTGATAGATTCTATGGGAATAGAGATGACCAATGAATGACTGAACTTCTCCTTTCTGAAATGTCTCTTAACTCCTCTGCCCCAGAGTGAACCACAAGTAGCTTTCACTGGTCAGAGACATAGTCCCCACTTCTCTGCTGAGGGCCAGCTTGAGCTTTGCTCATTCCAAAACCCAGCCATCCAACTCTCAAATCACTCAAAACTCCCAGTCAAAGAAGGTCAAATCAGGGTAAACTTCTGTGAAGTACTTAACACTCTTTAGCATCTCCTTAATCTAGTGATAACCCTAGGTCTTCCTTGAGCCTCTCTTTCACCTACTGGCCACAGATGCCTTGCACTATAGGGCTCTTCCAGCTTTGAAAGGATATTTTCTGAACAGAGTTTGCATGAAAACTCTCTACTACCCAAGAAACAAAGATGAACCATTAAGAGGCAAGTGCTGTTCTTCACTGCTTGCCCTGCAACACTGCTTTCTGAACACCTATACTTCACCCCTTGCTGCCTTCACCAACATATTCATTAGTTTCTGCTGATAAAACCCAATAAAATTGGGATAGAGGAATATAGCTATGTATATGCATGAGCTTGGTCCATTTCCCAGTATGTGGACTGTCTTATGATAAAGCTTCCATGAATACACTGCATTGCAAAACCAGGAACCGCATACAAATTGGCCTTTTATCATTTTAAAAGATCTTCCCTGAGGACTTTCTAAGTATAAATGCAATGGAAGAAGTCACAAAGGAAAAATATAGATAGATATGACAAAGTTGAAATAAAAAACTTATGTGCCCTAAAAAAAAAGAAAAAAACCCACAGACTGCTGGTGGGTAAGTAAATTGGCAAAACTTTCATGGCGGGCAATCTGGTATATACATTTAAAATCTTTTAAATGTGCTTACTATGTCACCCAGGAATCCCACTGCTAGGCATTTATCTAAAGGAAATAAACAGGTATGAGCACAAAGATTTTGCTATAAGGACATTTATCTGTTTTAATTATAATAGTAAACAGTTGGAAGCAACACAAATATCCAAGAATAGAGAGCTGATACATTGATATGATATAATAGAATACAGACATGAAAAATTATGGGCTTCCCAGGTGACTCAGTGGTAAAGAATCTGCCTGCCAATGCAGAAGCTGCAGGAGATGCGGGTTTCAATTCCTAGGTCAGGAAGATCTCCAGGCGAAGGAAATGGCAACCCACTCCAGATTTCTTGCCAGGATAACCTGATGGACAGTGGACTACAACCCATGGGGTCATAAAGAGTCAGATGCAGCTGAGCATGCAAGCACATGAAGTCATACCTTAAGGAATGTTTAATGTTGTAGGAAGTACTCAGATTATAATTAGGTAAAGAAAGGATATAAAGCTGTACATACAGAATTTTTAATTAAAATAAGTACATGTATTCATTAAACAAAGTTATTGAAAATCTAATATATGCTAGGTACAGTGGCAGATTCAGGGGTTACAGTGGTGGGCCAGACAGTCTTTGCCTTCACAGAGGAGAAGAGACTAGAAGGAAATACACCAAAATCCAAATCCTTAAATGTACCTATGTCTGGCTAGGATTAAGTGTGAGTTTAATGTTTCTCTTAAGATTTCCCTATGTGTTTTATAATTATATAATGCCTACATAATCAGAAAAAAATTATTTAAAAAATCTTCCTTCCAACTGAGGCCAGCCAGTATGCCCTTGTGAAGCCTAATATATAAAAATATATCTGAAGAGCTCTTGACAGTTTGGACCACTTCCATGGCCATCAGCTCTTTAAAGCCTCACAACAATTTTGTGGAGATAGAGCAGGGATTACCATTCCCATTGTATGGATAGACTGAGGTAGAAAAAGCAAGTGATTATCCTGGAAAATAGAATGCGTTTGGGCTAGAATCATAACCTGTTTTCATTCCAAACCCAAAGAAGGGCGATGCCAAGGAGTATTCTAACTACTGCACAGATGCACTTATTTCACATGCTAGCAAGGTAATGCTCAAAATCCTTCAAGCTAGGCTTCAACAGTATGTGAACTGAGAACTTCCAGATGTATAAGCTGGATTTAGAAAAATGGCAGAGGAACCAGAGATCAAATTGCCAACATCCATTGGATCATAGAAAAAGCAAGGGAATTCCAGAAAAAACACTTACTTCTGCTTCACTGACTATGCTAAAGCCTTTCACTGTGTTCAGTTCAGTTCAGTTACTCAGTGGTGTCCATCTCTTTGTGACCCCATGACTGCAGTACATCAGGCTTCCCTGTCCATCACCAACTCCCAGAGGTTGCTCAAACTCATGTCCATCGACTCGGTGATGCCATCCAACCATCTCATTCTCTGTCTTCCCCTTCTCCCACCTTCAATCTTCCCCTGAGCAGGGTCTTTTCCAACAAGTTGGTTCTTCGCATCAGGTGGCCAAAGTATTGTAGTTTCAGCTTCAGCATCAGTCCCTCCAATGAACATTCAGGACTGATTTCCTTTAGGATGGACTGGTTGGATCTCCTTGCAGTCCAAGGGACTCTCAAGAGTCTTCTCCAACACCACAGTTCAAAAGCATCAATTCTTTGGTGCTCAGCTTTCTTTATAGTCCAACTCTCATGTCCATACATGACTACTGGAAAAACTATAGCTTTGACTAGATGGACCTTTGTTGGCAAAGTAATGTCTCTGCTTTTTAATATGCTGTCTAGGTTGGTCATAACTTTTCTTCCAAGGAGCAAGCATCTTTTAATTTCATGGCTGCAGTCACCATCTGCAGTGATTTTGGAGCCCAAGAAAATAAAGTCTCTCACTGTTTCCACTGTTTCCCCATCTATTTGCCATGAAGTGATGGGACCAGATGCCATGATCTTTGTTTTCTGAATGTTGAGCTTTAAGCCAACTTTTCACTCTCCTCTTTCACTTTCATCAAGAGGCTCTTTAGTTCTTCTTTGCTTTCTGCCATAAGAGTGGTATCATCTGCATATCTGAGGTTATTGATATTTCTCCCAGCAATCTTGATTTCAGTCTGTGCTTCATCCAGCCCAGCATTTCTCATGATGTACTCTGTATATAAGTTAAATAAGCAGGGTGACAATATACAGCCTTGACATACTCCTTTCCTGATTTGGAACCAGTCTGTTGTTCCATGTCCAGTTCTAACTGTTGCTTCTTGACCTGCATACAGATTTCTCAGGAGGCAGGTCAGATGGTCTGGTATTCCCATCTCTTTCAGAATTTTCCACAGTTTGTTGTGATCCACACAGTCAAAGGCTTTGGCATAGTCAATAAAGCAGAAATAGATGTTTTTCTGGAACTTTCTTGCTTTTTCAATGATCCAATGGATGTTGACAATTTGATCTCTGGTTCCTCTACCTTTTCTAAATCCAGCTTGAACATCTGGAAGTTCTCGGTTCATGTACTGTTGAAGACTGGCCTGGAGAATTTTGAACATTACACTTGGTAGCGTGTGAGATGAGTGCAATTGTGCAGTAGTTTGAACATTCTTTGGCATTGCCTTTCTTTGGGATTGGAATGAAAACTGACCTTTTCCAGTCCTGTGGCCACTGCTGAGTTTTCCAAATTTGCTGGCATATTGAGTGCAGCACTTTCACAGCATCATCTTTTAAGATTTGAAATAGCTCAACTGGAATTCTATCACCTCCACTAGCTTTGTTCATAGTGATGTTTCCTAAGGCCCACTTGACTTTGCATTCCAGGATGTCTGGCTCTAGGTGAGTGACCACACCATTGTGGTTATCTGGATCATGAAGATCTTTTTTGTATAGTTCTTCTGTGTATTCTTGCCACCTCTTCTTAATATCTTCTGCTTCTGTTAGGTCCATACCATTTCTGTCCTTTATTGAGCCCATCTTTGCATGAAATGTTCCCTTAGTATCTCTAATTTTCTTGAAGATATCTCTAGTCTTTTCCATTCTATTGTTTTTCTCTATTTCTTTGCACTGTTCACTGAGGAAGTCTTTCTTATCTCTCCTTGCTATTCTTTGGAACTCTGCATTCAGATGGGTATATCTTTCCTTTTCTCCTTTGCCTTTCACTTTTCTTTTCTCAGCTATTTGTAAGGACTCCTCAGACAATGTCCAAAGACATTTTGCCTTTTTGCATTTCTTTTTCTTGAGGATGGTCTTGATCACTGCCTCCTGTACAATGTCACGAACCTCTGTCCATAGTTCTTCAGGCACTCTGTCTATCAGATCTAATCCCTTGAATCTATTTGTCACTTCCACTGTATAACTGTAAGGGATTTGATTTAGATCATACCTGAATGGTCTAGTGGTTTTCCCTACTTTCTTCAATTTAAGTCTGAATTTGGCAATAAGGAGTTCATGATCTGAGCCACAGTCAGCTCCTGGTCTTTTTTTTTCCTAACTATATAGAGCTTCTCTATCTTTGGTTGCAAAAAATATAATCAATCTGATTTCAGTATTGACCATCTGGTGATGTCCATGTATAGAGTCGTCTCTTGTGTTGTTGGAAGAGGGTATTTGCTATGACTAGTGTGTTCTCTTGGCAAAACTCTGTTAGCCTTTGCCCCACTTCATTTTGTACTCCAAGGCCAAACTTGCCTGTTACTCCAGGTATCTCTTGACTTCCTACTTTTGCATTCCAGTCCCCTGTGATGAAAAGGACATCTTTTTGGGGTGTTAGTTCTAGAAGGTCTTGTAGGTCATCATAGAACTGTTCAACTTCAGCTTCTTTGGCATTAGTGGTTGGGGCATAGACTTGGATTACTGTGATATTGAATGGTTTGCCTTGGAAATGAACAGAGATCATTCTGTCATTTTTGAGATTGCACCCAAGTACTGCATTTTGGACTCTTTTGTTGACTATGAGGGCTACTCCATTTCTTCTAAGGGATTCTTGCCCACAGTAGTAGATATAATGGTCATCTGAATTAAATTCACCCATTCCAGTCCATTTTAGTTCACTGATTCCTAAAATGTCAGTGTTCACTCTTGCCATCTCCTGTTTGACCACTTCCAATTTACCTTGATTCATGGACCTAATGTTCCAGGTTCCTATGCAATATTGTTCTTTACAGCACTGGACTTTACTTCCATCACCAGTCACATCCACAACTGGGTGTTGTTTTTGCTTTGGCTCTGTCTCTTCATTCTTTCTGGAGTTATTTCTCCACTCTTCTCCAGTAGCATATTGGCACCTACCAACCTGGGGAGTTCATCTTTCAGTGTTATATCTTTTTGTCTTTTCATACTGTTTATGGGGTTCTCAAGGCAAGAATACTGAAGTGGTTTGCTATTCCCTTCTCCAGTGGACCACGTTTTGTCAGAACTCTCTACCATGACCCGTCTGTCTTGGGTGGCCCTACACAGCATGGCTCATAGTTTCATTGAGTTAGACAAGGCTGTGATCCATGGCCATCAGCTCTTTAAAGCCTCACAACGATTTTGTGGAGATAGATAGGGCAGCGATTACCATGCCCATTGTATGGATGAAGAGATTGAGGCAGAGAAAACAAGGGATTATCTCGGAAAATAGAGTGCAATTGGGCTAGAATCTTAGCCATAGCATCAGGTTTCAGGGCTTTTTAAAGTCTCTACTCGTTTCCCTAAAGATTTTGTGAAGGACAGAAGCCTCCCAGGGCTTTGGTCTAAATTATTTTCCAGACATTTCACCCACTGGCTAAGCCATATTGTCTTTCCCTCTATTTTTGAAGTGACTGGACACCAAGGAATTCCCAGGTAAACAAGAGAAATTGCCAAGTTATTTTACCTCTAATCTCTCAAAAATTTAAAATCATGGAGGAGAAAGAACCTTAGAAAGCATCCCAACCTCCCATCCAAGTTGAGAAGATTGTTTTAGTGGGCACCTGTGTTTCTGATCTGGCTTGTCCATCTCTCCCTGCCAGATATAGGTACCCCTTTTTTCCCACCTCTTTTGGAAAATCTGCTAGTTGACTGTTTGACTGAACAAATAAATTAGACTTGAGACAGGCCTGGGACCTGGGACCTTTTGTGGCAGTGCTGCCATGCTTGCACATGGACACACCTCTCCTCCAGCAACAAAATACAAAGAAACTATATGGGACTAAAAATAACTGTGGACATGCTCAGCTGGGGCAAATTCAGCACCCAAAAGATACAAACAAGACCAAAATATCCAACTGTCACCTTTTTGCAGCAAAGGGTCCCAGGTCCCAGCCTGTCTCAGGTCTTATTCATTTGTTCAAAGTCAACTAGCAGATTTGAGGAACCTGGAGCAAAAACAGGGTGTTGTGAGAAAAAGCAAGGTACTGCTCATGCCCCTTGCACATAACACCCCCCGAGGGTGAACAAAACACCTAAGCCACCCCTCTGCTGAAACCGTGGACACACCCCTACCCTCACCCCATGTAAGGAGGCCACAGTGAAGCCTTGCCTGGGTTTCTTGACTGGTCTCTAGTCAATTTTTATTGTTTGGGGAAGGCCAGGAACTCTGGTTGGTAACAGACCTATGTCTTCTGGCTAGTGAGAGACTCATGCCTGAATACAAACTTCTTATAACGTTAGCACTGTAACTAGGAACTCTGAAGACACCAAACTCAAGTTAACTGTGGGGTTTCAAACCATGTAGCAGGCTAGCAAGGGAGATATCTCTGGTCAAGATGGTGTTTTGGTAGACCTGCTAAAGGTTTTAGAAAACCAAGGCAAGCTCCCCTTTCCCACTGCATAGAAGATCAGCCCTGTCCTCAGGGAGCTGGCTCTGCTGGAAGGGAGGACTGGGGATCCAGGCCCACAGCGACTCACCCTCCTGGCCTCTGTCAGGGTTTAGCAGATGTAGCCAGGCACATTGCCCTCAATTACTCAGGAGGAAGCAAGGGAGCCTGAAGCACAAGGAAGGGAAAGAGCGGCTAGTGGGAAGATTTCCAATCCTTCTGAGAAAAAAACAAATCCATTTCCTATTCATTCACCTCCTAGATCCTGCTTCCATTCCCCCGGCTTCCTTGAGTCAATGGCAAATCTGAGCTCTTTGTTGTCATTTTCTTTGCCTTGGCACTGGTCTCTACTTGAGCTTGCTAGGGCTGCTGCTGCAGACCACCCTCTATCCATCAGCACAGCTGGCTTAGTTTGCTACAAGGGAAAGTTGAGATTTTTGTCACTCTGGTTCTGCTTCATTGCCTCCATTTCAGGGCTTGCCCCCTGATACAAGTAGCTCTTCCCTCTACCCACCCCTCTACCCCCACGACTTCTCCCCAAACCTAAAGCTTTTTCCAGAAGCATCGTTTTTATTTTTTTTAATTTATTTTTTTTATTTTTATTTTTTTTTTCTTTTTCTATACTGTGTGATGTTTATTAGTACTTGGATCAGAGAAACCCAAAGTGCACCATAATGGAGGGGTTCTGGAATTCCAGGCTGTTCTGTGCACTGTAGACTGCAAAGCTCCAGCTTGTCACACTGAAGCAGGTCTGCCCAGGAAATAAACCTACACCTGGATCAGCAAAGACTCTAAGAGAAGAACTCTATTCTAACTGGGCCTTGTCGGTGAGAGATACTGATACAGAGAATAGAAGGAAGAGTTGGTGATGTCATCCTCATCGGGAAAACTGTACAGTTCCATGATTTGGGTGATATCAAATGCATCAGAGTACAAAGCAGGAACTGAGGCCACTAGCCTCTCCAATTGAGGATCTTGCATTTGGACATCACTTGTAGGAATCTCCATGATCATAGAATCCCCTGCCCAGGGGAAAGGGTCTAAGGACTGAGGTGAGAGGGAGTTATAGGAATCTGAAACTGCAAGGAGAAAAGAATGAGGGCTGGTTGATGCTGTGGGCACATCTTTGGCTGGAAGGACCTGGCTTGGTGGCTTTGGTGATTGCTGCTCTTGCTGCTGCTGCTGCTTCTTCATTTTGAACCGCCGGTTCCTGAACCAAATCTTTCACTTTTGAGGGCCCGGGTTTGATCCCTGGTCGGGGAGTTAAGATTCCACACGTCGTAGGCCGTGATGAAAAAAGTCCTGTCATGAATTCCCTTGGAGTGCCCATTTTCAAGCTGATTTATGTGCCTCTTTATGCAGCTCCTTAAGTGTGAAGAGAAGCATCGTTTTTAGAACCAAAGACGCTGAAACTTGAACCTAATTCAATGGTGGCTATAGCAGTCACCTGCCTGGTGTGGCTTCCCATTGCATCGGCAAAAGATTTCCTGTTCAGAAACACAATTCAGTTGCTTGTCAAGACAATAATAATAATAACAACTAATATTTACAAATAATGAAATATGTGCCGGGCACTGTGCTAAGCAATTTACATGCATAAAATCATTTAATCCTCAAAAAAGCATATGTAATAGGCACCACTATTATCCCCATTGTACTTCTTTTTTCATTTCAAGATGGTAGGCTGAGCACAAACATTTAAGTCCTCTCCCTCCAGAGACCTCATTAAAATAATAGTACAAAAATTTTAAAATGCATAAACCCACCACAATAAAGAGAACAGGAGGGGAGCCGTCAGCAGATGAGAAATTTAAATAAATTTCTGAAGTCAGAAAGCATCTGCAGGACTGCTAACTGATGAAACAGAGTAGAGCAAACAATCAGCTTAAACTATGTGTGGAAGTGCTGCAGCTAGAGGCAGCCCGCCTACCTTGCAAACCTTAGCAAGGTCTGGCCTTGCTATGACTACGAGGATGACAAAGAGCAGAGTGAGACGGGAGGCCAGCAATAGGGCTTCACAACTGAATCTCTGTACAGTGAAGAGCTGACCCCTAGCCTCCTACATGGAGATGATCTGGCAGCCAAATATTTACTTGCCCGCCTGAAAACAAAGGGTTTCTTCTTTACAAAAATTGAACAAAGTGTCTAGATGGAATGAGGACAGCTAATTGGGTGCCATTACCTCAGAGTTAGGCCTTCTGCAGTTTGTTTGGACCCTTCTCCCCCACAACCCACAACCCCTCACTAAAGATTCATAACCAGCTCCTTTCCCACCATCCTTAAGCAAAATCTGCCCATTGACGAGGTCTGCTCGTACACCCAGCTCCCAGTGAGACTCTCTACTGCCTCATTTCAAAAGATGAACAGAAAACATAGGAACATTAAACACAGGAGGAAAGGCTGGAACATTAGAGAGAAATCACAAGATAAATGGAACAAGCAGAGCTAATGCAGGGAAATAGCTTTAAATATAACTCCAAGTAGCATTCACAGAGAAATTTGAGAATATATTGCATCTATAAAACAAGAATAGGAAGGTAGACAAAATAACAAAGGATACAACTGAGCTCTTTGCAAAATTTAAAAAAATTTTTTTTTACAGCTTTTTCTTTCCATTTATTTTTATTAGTTGGAGGCTAATTACTTTACAATATTGTAGTGGTTTTTGCCATACATTGACATGAATCAGCCATGGATTTGCATGTATTCCCCATCCCAATCCCCCCTCCCGCCTCCCTCCCCATCCCATCCCTCTGGGTCTTCCCAGTGCACCAGCCCCGAGCACTTGTCTCATGCATCCAACCTGGGCTGGTGATCTGTTTCACCCTTGATAATATACATGTTTTGATGCTGTTCTCTCAAAACATCCCACCCTCGCCTTCTCCCACAGAGTCCAAAAGTCTGTTGTGTACTTATGTGTCTCTTTTTCTGTTTTTTGCAAAACTTTTTAATGTGAACCTTTGTATGTTGTTTTTATATTTTGAACCTCATGGAAGTATTACTTATTTGAAATAAATGAGTTTAATTTTTTAAAATAATGAGCTCTTGGAAAATGAAAAATTTGATTGGCAAAACAAAAAGTCATGAAAGGTGTGTTAGTTTTCTACTGTTGTGTAACAAACTACCACAGGCTTAGCGGCTAAAAACAACACACATTGGTTATCTCACAGTTTCTGTATGGCAGAAGGCCAGGCACAGCCATCAGGGTTTCCAGCTCAGGGCCACACAAGGATGCAATCAATCAAGGTGTCCCCAAGATGTATTCTTATCTAGATGCCAAGCTCATTCAGGTTGTGGGCAAAATTAAGTTCCTTAAGGTTGTAAGCAGACCCACAACTTCTAGAAGCCACCACTCTTTTTAGTTCACAACACAGCTGTCTTCTTCAAAGACAGCAGAAGAAACTCTCTGACTTCTTCTGACTGTGACTCCTAGAACTCCTTTAAAGAACTCACCTGATTAAGTCAGGCCCACCCAGGATGATCTCACTTTCGATTAACTAAAAAGAAATTTTATTGGGGACTTGAATTATATCCACAGATTCCCTTCACCCCTGCCATGTAACCTAATCACTGGAGTAATGTTCCATCATATTCCTAGGTCCCACCCACAGTCAAATGGAGGAGATTATACAGGGAATGTACACAGGTGGCAGGACTCTTGACCACCATGTTAGAATTCAGCCTGTGCTGTGCTTTGTCAGTCATGTCTGACTCTTTTTGACCCCATGGACTGTAGCCTGCCAAGCTCCTCTGTCCATGGGGATTCTCCAGGCAAGAATACTGGAATGGGTTGCCATGCCCTCCTCCAGAGAATCTTCCCAACCCAGGGATTGAACCCAGGTCTCCCTCATTGCAGGTGGATTCTTTACCATCTGAGCCACCAGGGAAGCCCAAAAATACTGGAGTGGGTAGCCTATCCCCTTCTCCAGGGGATCTTCCCGACCCAGGAATCAAACTGGGGTCTCTTGCATTGCAGGCAGATTCTTCACCAGCTGAGCTACCAACAAAGCCCAGAGGATTGGAAATATCCCACAATGAAGAAAAAAAATGATGGTAAAGAAAAGAGGAAAGAAAACCAATAAATAATCAAAAAAAATTCAGAGGTTCAATGTATATCATCCAAATATTAGAAATCCCAAAAGGAATGAAAAAGAAAGTTATCAAAAGAATACTATGATCAGGGACTTCTCTGGTGATCCAGTGGTTAAGAATCCACCTTCCAATGCAGGGGACATGGGTTTGATCCCTGGTCAGGGAACTAAGATCTCACATGCCACAGGGCAACTAGAGAGTCTGAATGCCACAACAAAGATCCAGCACAGTCAAAAAATTTTTGTTTTTTTAATTTTTTATTTTTTTAATTTTTTTTCATTTATTTTATTTTTTTTCCATTTATTTTTATTAGTTGGAGGCTAATTACAACATTGCAGTGGTTTTTGTCATACACTGACATCAATCAGCCATGGTTCTAACTAAAAAGCCAATAAAGGAATTCCCTGGTAGTCCAGTGGTTGGGACTCTCACTGATGAGGGCCCAGATTCAATCCCTGGCCAAGGAACAGGGATCCCACAAGCTCCATGGCATGCCAAAAAGATTTTTCTTAAGAAAAATAAATATAAATAGGATGTGAGAGTTGGACCAGAAGTGCCGAAGAATTGATGCTTTTGAATTGTGGTGCTGGAGGGGACTCTTGAGAGTCCCTTGGATACAAGGAAATCAAACCTGTCAATCCTAAAGGAAATCAACCCTGATATTCATTGGAAAGACTGATGCTGAATCTGAAACTCCAATACTTTGGCCACCTGATGCGAAGAGCTGACTCATTTGAAAAGACCCTGATGCTGGGAAAGATTGAGGGCAGGAGGAGAAGGGGACAACAGAGGATGAGATGGTTGGATGGCATCACTGACTCAATGGACATGAATTTGAGCAAGCTCCAGGAGATAGCAGAGGACAGGAAAGCCTGGCATGCTGCAGTCCATGGAATTGCAAAGAGTCAGATATAACTTAGCAATTGAACAACAACAACTATAAATAAAAAGCCAACTGAATGTCATGCAGAATTATAGTTGACTCTTGAACAACACGGGTTTGAGCTGCCCAGCTCCACTTTTACATGGAATTTTCTTTTCCAGTAAATTTCTACTACAATAATACAGAAACCATAGATACAATTATGTGCAAATTTTCAACAGTGAGGAGGGTTGGTGCCCCTAACTCCCAAGTTCGTCAAAGGTCAACTATAATTTTTTTTCAAAGCCCCAGTTTCCAGTCATGTGCAAGGTATATATGCTGAATGCTAGAAAACACTTATGAAAGAAATCAAACCTGAGTATGGGCTTCCCTGGTGGTCCCAGTGGTTAAGAATCTGCCTTGCAAGGTAGGGGATGAAGTTTCAATCCCTGTTCGGGAAACTAAAATCCTTCTTGCTTTAGAGCAACTAAGCCCTCACACTGCAACTACTGAAGCCTGTGTTCCACAACCAGAGAGTGTGAATGCCACAAGGAAAAGATCCTGCATGATGCAAAAAAGATCCTGAGTGCCACAACTAAGACCCGATAAATAAATATCAAAAATATTCCTTCTAGGGCCTATATTCAGATAGGCAGCAGAAAGGAGAGGCCTCTTGAAGCTGCATAGCCAGGCACCCTCTGCCCTGATGGCCTTCCCCACTTTTGTCCTTCCCAGAACTAAAGGCCTGGAGGAGCTGATCATGGGGCTAGCTTTTGGAATGTGGAGGTGAATGTGGGAGCAGAGATCATGAGTAACTCATGGCGGTGTGTGGAGCAGCAAAAGCGGGGTTGAGTGTGGGTGGCTTTGGCCAGGATTGCCTTGGCCCTTCCCCGTCAAGCTGCACACCTAGCTGGGGCTGAGGGTTGAGGGTGGTGGAGGTCTCATCTCTGCTACTGCCCTCCCCTCACCATCCTCAGCACTAGCCTAGCTTCCCAGGCTGTTCTCAGAGGAGAGCAAGCTTCCTGTGTCCTTCCTCTAAGGTGGCAAATCTGGGACAACTGTGGGGGGGAGTGGGATCACCCCCACTTCCAGTCCCTGGCAGAGACTTGAGACTAAAGCATCACTTAATAAAGACCCCCAAAACCCTAAAATACAAAAAACAAAACAAAATATTCCTTCTATAATGGTTACCTCCCTCCCACCCTGCCCCCCAACAAAGACTGCTGCTGTGTCCTGCCCACCAGTTAGGCATATAAGATCCCCCATCCATTAAACCATTGATCTCTCCGTCACTGACTCTGAGCTCTTTCTCCAGACTTGAAACTGGGTAAGTACAGGGCTTGTAGGCCTGTGGGATGCAGCCCAACACAACTGCACACAATGATATACCTCTACACAAGCACTAGAAATTACAATTAAAAGAAATGTCACACCAAGTTTAAAAAAAATTTTTTTAATCATTTATTTTATTTTTTTGGCTGCCCTGGGTCTTCCTTGCTTTGCACGGGCTTTCTCTAGTTCGGTGAGCAGGGGCTACTCTTCATTGAGGTGCTCAGGCTTCTCATTGCAGTGGTTTCTCTTGTTGCAGAGCACAGGCTCTAGGCATGTGGGCTTCAGTAGTTGCAGCACACAGACTCAGTAGTTGCAGCTCATGGGCCCTCCTAGATCACTGGGGCTTCAGTAGTTGTGGGGCATGGGCTTAGCTGCTCCTCAGCATATGGGATCTCCCCAGACCAGGGCTCAATCCCGTGTCCCCTGCATTGGTAGGCTGACTTTATCCACTGCATCTCCAGGGAAGTTTCATACCAAGTTTTGAAAAGGATGTCAAACAACTGGAAATCTGATTGATTGTTGGTGACATTTTAAAATGGTACAACCTCTTTGGAAAACATTTGGGCAGTATCTTTTAAAGTTGAGCATGTATCTACCATATGATCTAGTCATTCCATGCCTAGAGAGAAAAGAAAACACATATCCACACCAAAACTTATACCCAAATGTTCTTTGAGGCTATATTTGCAATTTTCAAAGATTGGAAAACTCAGATGCCCAGTAAAATCAAACAGATAAATTTTATAAGTCATACCATGGAATACTACTTAGCAATAAGAAAGAATTGACTTTTGATTCACACAGTAACATGAATGAATTTCACAAATATGACATGTGAAAGAAGTCAGACACAAAACTATAAATGCTGCATGATTCCAGTTATAAAAAATTTTAATCTGTAGTGACAGGGAGCAGGGTAGTGGTTGCCTTGGGATGGGGAGAAAGAATTACAAAGGGGCCCATGGAAACTTTGGGGAATGTTGCATATGTTTAATACCTTAATTGTGGTGATGGTTTCATGGATATATACATATGTCAAAACTTATAAATCGTGGGACTTCCCTGGACATCCCGTGGTTAGGATTCTGTGCTCCCAATGCAGGAGGCACAGGTTCAATCCCTGGTTGGGGAACTAAGATCCCACATGCCCCACAGTGGGACCTAAAAAAAAGAATCTTACCAATTTTATACTTTCAACATGCGCAATTTATTGTGGTTACTTATGCCTCAATAAAACTTTTTAAAATTTATTTTAATTTATTTATTTGACTGCACTGTGTCTTAGTTGCAGCATGTGGGATCTAGTTCCCTAACCAGGGATCGAACCCAGGCCCCCTGCATTGGGAGCATGGAGTCTTAGCCACTAGACCACTAGGGAAGTCCTAAAACTGTTTTTAAAGATTGTAAAAATTACACTAACTTAATTGACCAAAGATCACAAATGAAGTATACATATTTATGATTCTATCATATGAAGACTGCAAAAATATTTTATTTTAAAACCAGAGGGAGAAATGAACTTCTAGGTCAAAGAAAAGCCTTTAATATATAAGATGAATACACTTGTCTTTATACTAATATAGCCAAAAAATATCTTCTTTGATCCTTTTAGGAAGAAAAGGCCCACCAAAGCAAAAGTGGCCAATGAAAATCATAAGACCTCCTTGTCTGCAGTGAATTATATTTTCAAAGTCACACTAATATAAAAAAGTATTTATTGTCAAATTTCAGAATCAACCAATAAATAAAGCACGGTGCATATAATCATAGCTATAGAAGAGAATGTAAATGTTATCAACCTTGGCAATGTAAAAGTACTTAATTACACATTTGAACAGAAACTATAGGTAGAATGGGGGAAAAGGTGGGAGGGCAGGGTACAGACCTGTATCATACTTGAACCATATCATACTTAATCAGATAAAAATAAAGAAGCGAGAGAGGCTCTCTATAGTTGATGGAACAATATACAAAGCTTTACATATATTAATGTTATAATATTTAGTAATAGAACTATAATATTATATAGCTATACTGGGAGGCATGGAGAAATGAAAATGGGTGTACTGTTGACCACTGCACATACATCTATCATAGGAGAAATCCAATAGGTGAATGTCTCAAGTTGATAAATCAAGGAAAGAGGACAGAAGCATATTATTTAGAGAAATAGAGGTCAGTCAGCCAAAGAATTAAAAGAGAAAGGTTAAAAGTAGCAGCCTCATGGAACTGAAGGTTGAGGGGAAAGAAGCAAAGGATTCTGCTTGGTAAATTCCAAGTGGTTCTGTAGTGTTTGATTTTTTTACGCAACCAGGTCCATGTGTTATTTTAATAAAAATGAAGTCAACTTGGACTTCCCTGGTGGTCCAGTGGTTAAGAATCCGCCTGCCAATGCAGGGGACACAGGTTTGATCCCTGGTCTGGGAAGATTCCACATGCCGCAGGCAACTAAGCCCATATGCCCTCACACCTAGAGCTCCTGCTCTACAAAAACAGAAGCCACCACAATGAGAAACCCATGAACTGCAACTAGAGAAAGCCCAGGCACAGCAAAGATGTCCCAGCCCAGCCAAAAATAAACAAATAATTTAAAAAATGAAAACAAAAAATCTAACTACATTTCAAAAACTAACTTATGTACAGACTTAAACAAAAAAATGAAGTCAGTTCTCTTGCCTTTGTTATTCTCTACTTGAGCATGGATCCCCAACTTATAACTATTCTAGTCATGTGTGTGATGACTCAGTTAATGTCTTTCTTCCCATTAGACCGTAAGCTCCATGAGGACAAGAAACATCTTTTTTCACCACAGTGCCTAGCATAGAATATGGTCCAGGAATCAGGGTTGTGCCATACATAAATTCTCATTCGAAGGTCTATCCAAACTTCCCCTCTAGGAGCAACCGGCTGTTGAGATAGAAAATGCCCTAAGGAAATTCCTTGGTGGTCCAGTGGTTAGGGGTCCGAACTTACACTGCAATGGGAACACGTTCAACCCTTGGTCAGGGAACTAAGATGTCACAATTTGCAGCCAAAAAAAAGAAAAAAGAAAGAAAGAAAGAAAGAAAATGCTCTGTCATGGAAAGGCAATGTCTCCCCAAGGAGCAAGAGCAAGGATGGGCAGTAGATGAGAAAGGATCTAGTCAAATACCCCAGAAAGGGCTGGAAACCTTTCCTAGTGGGGGTGTGAGCTGAGGAAAATCAGGTATGTGATTATCCCTCCAGCGCTGAAATCCTCTTAAAAAGAACATCAAAGAGTGCCTTGAAGGGGAAAAGAAATTCTAAACGGACCGCCTACAGGGAGAGTAAAGAAGGGGGAAGAGCAGAGGCACCTCTTAGCCTAGGTGAGATGAGCCTCCAGCATTTTGACACCAGCTGGGAGATGGCCTCCTTTCTGTTGGCCTGGGCTTGTACCTGCCGGGTAAGCAGAGGCTGGTCTATAGGATGCAGTAGATTTGGCGGTCCTTCCAGACAGCTTCGAAGAGGAATCTGGGAACTGTTAGGTGGCTGAGCTGTAGATTATCAGGGGTCAGAACAAGAGAGCCTGGAGTGGGGAGCAAGGGAAGCAGGCTGTCGTCATCTCATAGAGTCAATTCCCTAAGAACCTGAGGGACACTTGGGCAATGCTTTGGGCAAGGAAAGGTGACCTGTGGGGCCTCTCCCTCCTGACCTCAGCCTCACTCCTGGCCACTGCAAAGTCATGGCTAGAGAGATTTTTGAGGTTAAGACAACCCCTCAGAACCACCCTCTGTAGGCTGGCTGAATTTTCCTGCAGAAAAACTTCTTATAATGAGGGGAACCCAGGGAATTCTCTTGAGGCCCAATGGTTATGACTCTGCACTCTCACTGCTGGAGGGCCTGGGTTCAACCCCTGGTCAAGGGAACAAAAATCCCACATGCCACATGGTGCAACCAAAAACAGTAAAAAAGAAAAATCATGAGGGGAACCCAAAAGAGGGTTGAAAAAAAGAGACATGAAAAAAAGCCACTGAAAAATCTCAGGTGGCCCTGCTGGAGGGGTGTGCAGGAGGCGAGATGGCTCCCAGGGAGAAGGTTCCTGGTCAGCAGGTCTAGAGACCCTGTACCCGGAACTGCCTCTCTCCCCTTTCCAGAGAGGCAACAAAGTGTTTCCCGGTTTCAGTTGTCTACCAGGTGCCTGGAACCTCCCTCTGGTCAGATTTCCCAGGGCTGGGTGAGTCAGAGTATATTCAATAAACACTGTGGTCACTCTCTTTCTAGAATAAGTCAGACAGGCGTTTATTTGACCCATTTTGAACTACTGCTGAATGTAGCTTGGTTTGTAGCTGCTCCTCAGGAGACAACTGACAGGTTCATTCAGATGAGAAAGGATGGGGAGTTGTGAGGAGAGAGATAAACACGGAGGCCATTTCTCTTAAGTGGGGCGGGCTTGGCGTGGAAATCAGGAAAAATGCCCCTCCCCTGTTGGGTACAGTTCTTGGGGCCTAGAGCAAAGGCAGGACATGGTGTTCCTGCTCTCAGTGACTGAAAAAGCTGGTGACGGCACACTGCTTTGCAGCCAGGCTGGCAGCTTGCACTGTCCCCCCAGTAACCCAGGGACTCTCAGGCCTTAGAACGCAGCTCCTCGGATGCCTCAGCCCTCAACATCCACACCCAGAGAGCAGCAGCAGCTACTACGCTCTGGGGGCTGAGGAGCCTCTCTGTCGAGACAGCCTTAGTGTAGGTAAGGGCTTGAGAGTGAACTGCTTTCCTCCTAATGGCACTCCACATTCAATATCATCTTCCTCTCCTGTCCCTGAAGGCAGGAGAGTCGTTAAGGACACACACTCTGGAGTCAGATCACCAGGGTTTGCAGCCCATCTCTTCCAATGGCCAGCTGTGTGGCCTCACACAGTTTATTCACCTTTTTATATATTCTTTAAAATTAATTAATAATTTATTTTTATCTGTACTGGGTCTTCGCTGCTGCACAGGCTTACTCTAGTTGCAGTTAGTGGGGGCTGCTCATTGCGGTGGCTTCTCTCATTGTGGAGCACAGGCTCTAGGGTGGGCAGCTTCGGTAGTTGCAGTATGTGGGATCAGTAGGTATGGTGCCCAGACCCTAGAGTGCAGGCTCAACAGTTGTTAGTGCATGAGCTTAGTTGCTCCCAGGCATTTGGAATCTTCCCAGGTAGGGAGCAAATCCTGTCTCCTGCATTGGCAGGCAGATTCTTTAGCACTGAGCCACCAGGGAAGCCCTACTTACCTTTTTTGATGCCAGTTTTTCATCTTTTAAATGAGAGCAACAACTGTCTTTAACTCACACAGTTGTGAGGATTCAATGCTACAGGTAACAGGCCTGGTGCCTATTGAATTTGCTATGTAAGCTATTATTATATGGAATGAAAAGTTCTTTATTTTCTCTTGCATTCCACTGATCCTCTAACTTCAGATACCTGCTCTTCCTTTTCCCAACTCCATCCCCATCCAGACATTGCAAGCATTTCAATGCTACATTTTCTTAAAGAAGAGAATTTCCTTTGGATCCTTTCCATCTCCTGTAGACCCTAACACCAGATAATCATTGGCAACCAGAATTGGAAAGAAATTTTATAAATCACCTGGTTTAATTTGTTCTTTTTGCAGATGTCAAAAGTCAGAGCCAGAAAGATAAAGTGACTTAATAAAGATCATGCTGAACTAGAACCCCAGCTAACATCAGATGCCTAACCCACATTTAATTCTAGGAGATTCAACATATACCTGCTAAGGATCGTGTGTGTGTGTGTGTGTGTGTGTGTGTGCGCGCGCGCGTGTGTCGGCAAATGCATGTGGTAGTAGTCCAGACAGTGGAAGGGTTAAAAGCCTCAAGTCACTTATCCTGCTGGTTAAACTGAATCTTGGGAGGTTGTGAGGCACTGCGTGTCTTGAGGAAACAGGGGTCTCCATTCTTTTGTTTTATGTATAGACATGGACCTAGATCTAGTTTTATGTATATATTAATTTTATATATAGTTTTGCATATATATTGTACATGTGTGAAAATACAAATATACATATAATTATATATGACTGAATTTAGATTCACATGAAGAATTCAGTGAATTCTCCCACCATCTTTTTTTATTTAATTTATTTGGCTGCTCCAGCTTTTAGTTGGTGGCATGCAGGATCTAGTTTCTTGACCAGGGACCAAACCCAGGCCCCCTGCATTGGGAGTGTGAAGTCTTAGCCACTGGGCCACCAAGGAAGTTCCCCCTCCATCTTTTTAAGTATCATCCTTCTGCCCTAGTACCATGAGCATATCTATGCTAAATGATGGGGTTTGTATACACTTATACATGGAACTAAGGTAGAACTGGTCTTGGGCACAGGTCCCCCTGGTCCTGAATGTACCCAGTAGGTCCTCACTCTAAAAGCAGATGAAAAACAGGTGCCACTATTTGTGGTGGGAGCTAAGGAAATGACAATTCAAGGAAAACAAAAAGAAAGCAGTGTAAGTCTCTGTGTGACCTGGAAGGTGAAGGAGACCTACTGATTTACTCAAGGAAGGCTCAGCAGGGACCACAGGTAGAAGAGGCTCCTAGAAAAAGAACAGGCTTTGCTGAGAGCTGGAGAGTGACCATGAATAGATTGAAGTAATAAAAGTCCTGAATCAGGGGACCCCAGAGTGAAACCAAACAGGACTCTGGGTGTTCACATAAAAATGATTCACAGAGCGTGTTTGTCCCCTGGAGAGTCTCTATGTGTTGAGAAAGGCACAGTGGTAGTTGTTTACAGCTTACTGTGAAGCACTGTCCAGCAGAGTCTAATCAGGTGTCACGGTCCGGAAGCCATGTTCCCAGGAAGGCAGGGAGGAGACCCAAGCTGCTGAGTTTGGTGCCAATTTCCTTACCTTCAGTAAATCACCCCCCTAAGCTGCCTTGTCCCACCTCCTTCTGGTCAGGTATGACTGAATTCTCTCTTGTAACCTGAGACTGACTCTGCAACCTCTTCCAAAGAAAATGCTAAATAGGGTGCAGTGAGATTCTAGGTCTGAAGCCTTTGGTCATCTTACACAGATTTTGGTACTGAGGTGGACCTTGGTATATTTGAATGGATGAAAGGAGAAGGAAGGAAAAAGGGGGAAAGGAGGGATGGGGCAGTGCATTACACAAGTTTCCCTTGAACAGCAAGGAATTCAAACCCGTCAATCCTAAAGGAAATCAACCTTGAATATTCATTGGAAGGACTGATGCTGAAGCTGAAGCTCCAATACTTTGGCCACCTGATGCAAAGAGCTGACTCATTGGAAAAGATCCTGATGCTGGGAAAGATTGAAGGCAGGAGGAGAAGGGGACAGCAGAGGATGAGATGGCTGGATGGCATCACCGACTCGATGGACATGAGTTTGAGCAAATTCTGAGAGACAGTGAAGGACAGGGAAGCTGGTGTGCTACAGTCCATGGGGTCGCAAGGAGTCAGACACGACTGAGCAAGTGAACAACAACAGCTCATTTCTCACTTTCTTAGAACAACCACTTTGTCCCAGCTTCCAGCTACTCAGAGTTCAGGAATTCAGAGCATCCTGCTAGGCAATCAAAATTGCTTTTAATCATAAAAAAATGTATTTACATGCTTCTTTAAAAGTAAAGTTTAATCTCAGGGAACAGAAAGTGAAAACAATGGTTATTTGGCTCATCTGCAGATGCTGAGCCACCAGCAGAGAGAGCGTTGTATGAAAGACAAACTTCCCCGACTTCCCAGTTTTTTCTTGGCTGCCTCTGGATTGATTAATTTCAGAGAAACTGAAGAAGGTCCAAGGAAGAATCATCAAAATAATTTATAAAAGGAAGAAGCTACTGAATGGTATGAGGAGCTTCCAGTGAAGGGCAAGAAAAGGGGAGGGGGAGGGCCTGAAGGCTGAAAACTAGGCAGTCACTGGGACTGCAAAACTCCAGGCAGCCAGAACCCAGCATCAGGCCAGACACTCTGGGAGATCAAAAGGAACTCAAGGCTTGGCTTTCACCCACAAAGTTAGGGAAACCAGGCTATGACCACAAAAGGACAAATTACAGTCCAATCCCAAAATACAAGGGCTGCAACAAGGCACTCACTCTGATATGTGCCAAATGGTGCAGTGAGAAGGTCTCAGCACTCAGCACTCAAAGGAGGATGGGACCTCTGAAAGTGATGGGACTGGAGCCTAGGGGAGGGACACGATGTGGCCAGACAGAGAAGAAGGAGAGAAACAGAGGCTGTAGAAAATGCAAGATCAAAATGCAGGAGGCAGGGTAGAAGCAAGGAAGAGTAAGGAGCCTTGCCTGGTGGAGCCAGCAGCTGTTGGGGTGGACTACCCTGAGATGGGCATTAGCAGAAGAGTTTGGATTCTATGCTACAGGCAGCTGAGCAGGGGGGTGTCTTGGTGCCAGCCATGCTTTAACACAATGACTAGTGGAGCATGGTGGATCGGAGATGGAGACAGGGAGACCAAGCCTAAGACTATACCTCTTAAGAAACCTCCTGAGCTCCAGCTACTGGAAATATGCTCTAGTGCAGAGAGGGGCCAGGCTTCACCTGACAAAACAGCTAGAGCTCAAGCATATCTCCAAAAGATGCAGTGTGGCCTCCACACCCTTGAGACCACAGCCTCCATTCTCTCAGGACCAAAAGTCCATGGAACTGGTCACCATTCCAAGCACAACTTGGCAAGCTTAGGCCAGGACAAAGGACAGATTTCTGGGCAGATGATATCTCTGTTATAAATAGAGAATTTGACTCCAGGTGGGAAATTTAATTTGTGGGAGCAGATTAAATCTTCTGAAACCAAGATCTGATTTTGCGAGCAAATGTCCTTTGGTCTTAATGAACAAGAGGAGGAGATAAGGAAAAGAAGCTATAATTAGGCTTTTTCCTTAAATAGGAGGCTTCTTGGATTACCAGGGAACTGCCTGCAGTGCCTTAACAAATGCCTCTCATTTCAGAGCCATGACTTTTGAGGCAGAGAATGCCATTCAGTATCGATGCATCACTTAGGGATGGTGGCAAAGTGCTTTTCGGCTCTTGTTATTCATTAGGCATCCTCATCTCCAACCGCTCTCCTCTCCCCCTCCTTTCCCCAGGCCCACCCCACCAGAAGCCAGGAGAGGCTTCTGCAGGTTGAAAAAATGAGATCTCGTGACAAAAAAGTTAATCAATTGACTCCAGGTCAAACACAGCGAATTACTGACAATCCAGCAGTGAGAATGTTCTAGTCAGGCCTTGCTGGGGGTTATTGCTTTAGCCCACTGAGACACACAAACCTACGCTTGCTTTTCCTTGCAAAACTGATTTTTTTTTCCTTTCCTGTCTGGTGAATGGCAGCCAGAGGAACAGGAAATGAGGTCCAAAAAAGACAGAGATGAGGAAGAGAGAAATTTAGTGACAGAAAAAGAGAATGGAAGAAGCCAGCTGAACCCTCCAGGGCTGGTGTCCCTGAGCCCTGTGCTTTGCTCTGGTGGAGTCAGCATGGAAAAGAGGTGGGGACGGTGTCAGCAGGAAACAATCGCTTCCTGCTGGTGTGGTCCTGGACAGTTAGCCAATCTGAGCCTCAATTTCCTCATCTGTAAATGGGGATTATAGCAGCCTTACATGCCTCACAGGTGTTATTGCGAAAATCAAATAAAAGCCAACCATGGTGCTAGTGGTAAAGAACCTGCCTGCCAATGCAGGAGATGTAAGAGATGTGGGTTTGATCCCTGGGTCAGGAAGATCCCCTGGAGGAGGACATGGCAACCCACTCTAGTATTCTTGCCTGGAGAATCCCATGGACAGAGGAGCCTGGTGGGCTACTGTCCATAGGGTCGAAGAGTCAGAGAAGCGACTTAGCACACATGCAGACAAAGATTGTCTGAAGGCAACCAGGAAAGGGCTCCACACCCTCAAAGTCCTCAGCCACCTGCCTCCATGGCAAACATTCCCACTATCAATCACACCCTTGGAGAAGGACATGGATAGTTTAACTCGACAATAATGCAAACTGTTGGAAATTCCCTAGAGGTCCAATGGTTAGGACCTTTCACTGCAGGGGGCACAGTTTCCATCCCTGGTCATGGAACTAAGATCTCACACTGCAGCATCATGTGGCCAAAAAAAAAAAAAAAAGAAAGAAAGAAAGAGAAAAAACACACAAAAAGAAGAAGGCAAATTGTTGGGAACAGAATACTGGAGTGGGTTGCCATTCCCTTCTCCAGGGGATCTTCCTGACCCAGGGATCAAACCCGGGTCTCCTGCATTGCAGGCAGATTCTTTACTATCTGAGCCACCAGGGAAGTCCCATTAGCATGCAGTAGCACATTAACAGGGGCTTCCCAGGGGCTTCCCTGATAGCTCAGTTGGTAAAGAATCCACCTGCAATGCAGGAGACCCCAGTTTGATTCCTGGGTTGGGAAGATCTGCTGGAGAAGGGATAGGCTACCCACTCCAGTATTCTTGGGCTTCCCTTGTGGCTCAGCTGGTAAAGAATCCGCCTGCAATGCAGGAGACCTGGGTTTGATCCCTGGGTTGGGAAGATCCCCTGGAGAAGGGAAAGGCTACCCACTCCAGTATTCTGGCCTGGAGAATTCCATGGACTATATAGTCCATGAGGTCGCAAAGAGTCAGACACAACTGAGCAACTTTCACTTTCACTTTCCCAGGTGGTGCTAGTGATAAAGAATCTGCCTGCCAATGCAGGAGACATAAGAAACTGGGTTCAATCCCTGGGTGGGGAAGATCCCCTGGAGGAGGGCATGGCAACCCACTCTAGTTCTGGCAGGCTATAGTCCATAAGGTTGCAAAGAGTTGGACATGACTGAAGTGATTTAGCACGTATGCATGCAGCACATTAATAAGAATTCATTAATAAGAATATCAGATTAGCGCAGACCCCCAGGGCTTTGAGGGGAGGTGGATTTAAACACCCTTTCTTTCCTAGAGTCTTTCAGGAGACATTTATCTCTGGGTGGTGTTTTCCTTCCAAAAGGCTCCAGATGCATCCTTCTGTAAGTCTGCAGCCCCATGAAAAGTGGTGGACATGTGTTCGATCCTCCTTAGGGTTTTTTCCAGGGGAACCATAGGCACAGAGAAGTTAAGTCAAGTATCCATGACCACGCAGTGGCCCAGCCAGGATGGAGAGCCTATCAATTCAGATGCACCCAGGCCTCTGCTCAGTAGCCTGGGAAAATGTCCTGTCATCCATCCAGTTTCTCCTTTCCAAATTTCACCCCACTCCCACCCTAACCCAGAGACAGGAGTAAGCACCGGGAGGGCATGTCCTGGCAGCAGTGTCCCAAGCACACGCCTGGACTCCCTTGCAGGGAAGAGCTATACTGATGGTAGCAGCAGCAGCAAGCACTTGGCATCTGACAGGCTCCGTCAGCATCAGTTTAAATTGGTGTTTTGCTTCCTAACTCCAGGAGGGCAAACATGCCTAAGATGCCAGCAGGAGGGAGAGAAGGAAGGCACACAAGGAAGCAATGGGCGATTCCCCAGAGTCTGTCAATTCAGCTCCTACTCCGAGGCCTTCCTGAGCCACAGGTCCTCTCTCCACGGGGCTCCCTGTGCAGGAGGGAGGTGTACCAGGAGGGCCAGTAGTGCAGAAGCTCTAAAGGAGAGAGAAAGAAAGATGGGGTGGGGGAGGGGAAGAAGCTCCAGAATGGGGCCAGGGCAATGACAGGGTGCTGGTGGCGAGATTTTCTTACTCCTCGCCCTCAGTGGCCTCTCGTTAGACTCTGGCTCCCAACTCTCCCAGAGCAAAATTCTCTCTCACTCTACTTTGGCTGTGCTTGGCTTCAAGTCTGTCCCAGGGCACTTGTTTAATACAGAGTCTTGGGGGTCCAGGATGTGGCCCAGGAACCAGCCTTTTCACTGCAATGGGGTTGAGGCCCACAGCTGGGGAAAGGCCCCCCTTAACCCATGGCACATCAGTAAAAGGTCCCTGGTCATTGTCTCATTCCCCTTCCAGCTCTGCCCTCCAAGAGGTGACAGGCAATCTGATAGATTTATTCAGGTGTGTGCCTTAATAGGTGCTAATGACTTAATGTGCTGTCCATTCTAGAATAACATGTGCAATTTACCAGGACCTTCTGGAGACTGGGCCTTAACCCAAAGGAGAATTTCTGGTACGTGCAACTGGGGGGTGTGAGGAAGGGGAAGGCTTGGGTCACACCAGGTGGGAGGCTGCCACTGCTCTCTAGGGGTGTGGCTGGTTCTGCAGGAGAAATTGAGCTTCACGAGAAGACAGGCTCCCCCTAGACTTCACTTCACCCCAACACTCCAAACTGCTTCAGTCATTCTTTTCTGTTCACCACAGTCTTCGATAGAGATAGTGGGTCAGAAGCGAGCAGGTTCTGGGATGATGCGTTCACTCAGAGCTCCTCGAATAGGGGTCTCTATAGCTCTTGTAGGATACACAGAGCCACAGGATAAACACAGTGCACCTTTATGGAGCTTCAGGGCATGCCAGGATATTGGAGTTATGCAATACTGACATGGTAAGTCAAACACCAGTGTGCTATGGGGGTAGAATCTGAAAATTCACATTTCTGAAATAAAAGGTAAGACTTTGAAGAAGAAATATGACACTTAGGGCCATTTTGGCCTTTACCTTCAGATCCTCATTTATTCTGTTCTTAGGGATTCCACTCATGCATGTTGTGTGTGTGTGTGTGTGTGTGTGTGTGTGTGTGTCTGTCTGTCTGTCTGTCTGTCTGTAAAGGTTGAGAAGCACTGCCAATTACAGTCTGTGTTTACCTAATATAGATTGGTTTATCGGACTGTCTGTGACTAGGATGGCGACATTTTGATGGAGGACAGAGATTGCATGTGGGAAACACCCAGAGCCTGAGGGACTATAGGGAAGGGCACACAAAGAGGATCCGGAAAGAAAGGGACTTACTGAGGGGAGGAGTTGGGGAGGTGGCATACTGAAAGGAAATCTTGTTAAATCAATCTTCATTGGGTAAGTGAAATGAGCAGAAGCAGGGAAGGCTAAGGAGCCAGCAACACCAAAGAGGCTTGGGCTTTATGGATATAAATAATGTCCCTCTGACTGCAAGCCTCAGAGAAGAGCCAAGACTGCATTTCGGTCACAGGGCATCACTGTAGGAAGAACCCTGGTTCTGACCCTGGGGGTTCCCCTCCCATGACTGGGTGCTTCCCCACTTCCCCAGCAAGTTGTGTGGGAAAGGGGTACGAATCGAGCCTGGGAAGCTAGGATCTAGCTAGGACCTGCAGAATGAGCAGGTGGCAGGGCCTGCCGGGCAGCTGCATTAGAGGGGAGAGGGTACCAGCCAGCGAGGCTTGGGAAAGGACCAACGGGCAGTTTGCAGCTCATTAGCCCAGGAGTTGGTCCCTTAATATCTCCCAACCCACACTGGGTGGATAAGCTCAATTAGCACACGAAGGGCCACTAAAAACCCTCTTAGGGAATTTCCTGGTGGCCCAGCAATTAGGGGGCTTCCCAGGTGGCTCCGTGATAAAGAATCCACCTGCCAAGCAGGAAGCATGGGTTCAATCCCTGGGTCAGGGAAGATCTCCTGGAGAAGGGCATGGCAACCCACTCCAGTATTCTTGCCTGGAAAATCCCGTGGACAGAGGAGCCTGGCAGGCTACCGTCCATGGGGTCACAAAGAGTCAGACACGATCCAGTGACTACATAACAACAACCAGCAGTTAGGACTTGCACTTTCACTACTGAGGGCATGAAAGTGAATGTGTTAGTTGCTCAGTCGTATCCATCTCTCTGTGACCTTATGGACGGTAGTCTACCAGTCTCCTCTGTCCATGAGATTTCCCAGGGAAGAATACTGGTTGTTGTTGTTGTTGTTTAATTGCTAAATCATATCTGACCTTTGTGACCCCATGGACTGTAGCCCGCCAGGCTCCTCTGTCCATGGAATTTCTCAGGCAAGAATACTGGAGTGGGTTGCCATTTCCTTCTCCAGGGGATCTTTCCTACCCAGGGATCGAACCCTGGTCTTCTGCATTGCAGGCAGATTCTTTACTGTCTGAAACCACCAGGGAAGGCATGAGATGAAGCCCAAAACAAACAAACAAACAAAAATCAAACAACAACAACAACAACAGATTAAAAAACCCTCTTAGCTCATGTTGATGTATGGCAGAAGCCAACACAATATTGTAAAGCAATTATCCTCCAATTAAAAAAAAAAAGAAAAAAAAAGCCCTCTTAGTAGACTTCCCTGATGGTCCAGTGGCTAAGACTCTGTACTCCCAATGCAAGGGGCCTGGGTTTGATCCCTGGTCAGGGATCTCAGAATTCACATGCCGCAGCTAAAGATATCACAGGCCACTAGGACGATCAAAGATTCTGAGTGCCACAACTAAGACCTGGCGAAGCCAAATAAATAAATATTTTTAAAATAAAAAGTCCTGCTTTCTATCCTCCATAGTGACAAACCCTTTGAAATGGACTTTTCCTTCAGCATCTTTCTCTCTGGCCTCCTGCTTTTCTGGTAGCTCCTAGTTTCCCCCTGGATCTCAGGAACTCGGGAGTTTGGCCCCAGATGCTTTAGGATCTGTGGGTGTCTTGCCAATAGGCAAGAGGGAGACAAAGGGACTAGGACTGAAATATTATAAAATGGGTTTTCTCCTTTATCTTTCAAATTATGCCATCCCTCTTTCTACCACTCCTGAACCTGCCTAGTCTCCCAGGGGCTGGGCCCCCTTGCTGCCTTAGGCAGATGCACTTCCTGCTCATGCCATTGGCCGTTGGTGATATTCTGCTCTTCAGTTATTCATATTTTCCTGGATGCTAGTGGGTGACTGGGTTGTCCCAGCAGAGGCAGGGAGCTGAGTTTGTCTCTGGAAAGGGCTACCAGCCTGTCTCCACCGCACCACCCCAGTTGAAGGCTGGGAGTCACAGTCTTTTTGGAGACATTATCACCATTGCAGTCAAATTGGCATGCGTTCAAGTCTTGGATTAGGCCATAGCAGCTGTGTGACTTTGTGGAGATTATTTAACCTCTCTGAGCCTTCATTTCCCTTTAAAGTTGTCATAATAATACTACCTACTTTCTCAGGTTTATTGTGAGGATTACATCTGCAAATGCACACAGAATGCTAGCATGGGGCCTGGTCCATAATAAGTGCTCAATAAAAGTTAGCAAGTGTCATTATTATCACTATTCATTGTCATTCTGTGGTTGACATTCAGGTTCCACTACTTATTGCTATGTGAGTCTTGGCTACTTCCTCCTCCATAAAATAAGGATGATCATGCTCCCTAAGTAAGAGGGTTGTGATAATCGTGAAATGAGTTAATGCATGTAATGCTCTTGGGGCCGACTGGAGGTCCTACCAGGGAAGTGGAACTAATTGTATCCCCTGGGATGAAGAACCGTCTGCCTTTCCCTGGGAGCATTACCAGAGTGCCCAGCTCGCAGTGAGTGATGGGTGGATGAATGGTAGTCAGTATTACCATTATTATTGAAGGCTGAGAGAGTCTCTGTCCATTTATTCCTGGATTCTCAGTTAAAGGTGAGTTGGGTCACTAGGTTGTTAAGTGTTGATTACAGTCTAAGGTGCCAGCGAGGCTGGGCTGCCTCCATCCACTCTCAGTGTTCCAGGGAGCAAAATAGTGCCACTTACTAGCTTCCTCTCAATGTAATGATTTCAATAGGAAATAAACTTTTGGATGGAAGATCATCATTTGTCATCCAGTTGTCATGAGATTTGAAGAGACTAGAAGTTTATCCCAAGGGGATCTTCCTCACCGAATTTCAGTGTGATTGGATTGAGGGTCCCAATTTTACATGCAAGTGTTTATTTTGCTACATTTGGGTGCCACGTTAAGAAGGTTGAGGAACATCCTCTGTACCCTGCTTCTGGTTCTCCCTCCTCCCTGGTGAGCGTAGGGGGTACACACAGTTTATCAAACAACAAAAACAAATCCTACTATGTGATTCTTGGAGGGGTATGGAGGGTGAGAGAGGGAGTTTTCCTTTCCAAAACAAAATCTGTCAGTGTGCGCACAGGCTCGAGAATTCATTTTGACCGAGAGTAAGACACAATACATCGCTTCAGACTGGAAAAAAGCAGAGTGAGAACAAACTGGAGAGGCTTTTAGTAGCCGACTAGGAGGCAGATTCCTCTGGAGAAAGAATGACAGCTACCATGTACTATGATCTTTACTTCCATTATCTCATTTAAATACCTCCAATAACCCTGTGAGGTAGGTTCTGACAGCATCTCCATCTTGCAGCTAAGGCTTAGAGAAGTTAAATGACCTACTTAAGGTCACACCTCTAATAAAAAGCAGATTCCAAAAGCTGTGCACTTAATCACTATTCTTTTTGTTTTTTAATATTTTGGCTGCACCACATGGCATGTGGGATCTTAGTTCCCCAATGCTCGAACCCACGCCCCCTGCATTGGCTGTTGAGAGTCTTAACCACGGGACCAGCAGGGAAGTCTCCTTAATCACTATTCTAGACTGGACCATGCCTCACTGCTCACCCAGGAGCCCTCACACATGCATGTGTCCAGTGTTATAGTCCCTCCCAACACTCTCTCCCCTTCAATACCCCTTATTTACTTGTGTTTACCACACAGCAGATTGACTGGAGCCTGGCATCTGCTCCCAGTGAGCCCAGCAAGCAGCAGAAGATGGCTAATCAGTCACAAAACGCATTTGTTTTCATTATTGACCCATTGAGTTTTATTGTAAGAACTGGTACAAACCAACTTGTTAGCATCCGTGCGTGCTAAGTCGCTTCGGTGATGTCTGACTCTTTGCGACCCCATGGACTATAACCCACCAGGCTCCTCTGTCCATGGGGTTTCCCAGGCAAGAATACTGGAGTGGGTTGCCATGCTCTCCTCCAGGGGATCTTCCTGACCCAGGGATCAAACCTGCATCTCTTATGTCTCCTGCATTGTCAGGCAGATTCTTTACCACTAGTGCCACTGGGGAAGCCCCAACTTATTGGCATGTGTTATTAACATTAAAATTATTAAGGAAAGAACTGGGTAAGGATCAGGGAATTCTGGAGGGGATGTCTGCACCCATGAGACACCACCCCCAAGGAAACCAGCTGGGGACTGTCTGACTGCAAATACATTATTCATACTGGACAGCTGGTTCCCAGGGCCCCTCTCCAGTCCCTGGAGACAGGAGGCCAGCTCTTCCCTTTTTCTCTTCACCTCTCCCTTTTGGAAGGATTAGAAATCAAGTCTGAGTCACTCCCCTGGCTAGACTACTTTTTCCTTGTACTAGCTCAGCGTGTCTGTGGCCCCACGTGTGATCTCTGTGTATGTGCCCATGTGTATGTTGTGCTCCCCACAGCATCTTCCTGTGTGGGGATCTGCCTGTGCATTTGCCCAGGAAGGCCATGTGTTTCGCTCCCTGTATGTCTTTACTTTTGCTTACCACCCATATTTAATAATTCCATCAGCTTTTTTTCCCCAGCCTAGGCTACCCCCATCCAGATGCAGGGAATTTCCATCCTTTCTTTTCTTTCACAGTAGGAAGTGCCAGGAAGGAAGCAAAAAGTGTGCTCAGTGGATGGATGGCCAGATGTGCTAGTCAGCTACTCCACTGATGATCCCAGGTGCGAAGAGCCACAGAGCCCTGCACCCGGAGCTCTTCTCTGTATCCTGGAAAGTCCACAGTCCACACAAGACCATCCTCTTGCCCCATGATGGCTCCTTGGTAGCCCTCTAGCATCTTCTGAGGCTTCACCCAAATGCTTACATAGAACTGGGGGTGGGGAAAAGATTCCAACTGGAATGCGTCCCCTTTTCCCAACAGCCTCCCTTCCAGAGTCCAAGCACACAGAGGAAATTGAGATGGGCTCACTTGTCACCCTAGAACTGCTAAGGCTCAAATATGTCAATGGTTGCTGTGTCTGGGAGGGGCCTCTGACAGGGGAAAAAATAGCAGGCATTCTGAATCACCAGAGGCTCTTCTATTCCACCCCTTCTTCCTGTTTTTCTTTTCCCTGGACTCAACTTTGCCTTCCCAGACCCACTGACCAGTTTCCCAGGCCCTCTGGATCCCCACTGAGGCCACCTTTTAAGGGAGGAGATCTGCCTTTCTTCTATATCGCCAAAACTCTTCCAAAGGGGTCTGGAGCCACCAGGGAGACCAAGAGCCTTTCTTTTTGTTGTTGTTTCTTTTTGGCGCGACACGGGGCATGGGGGATCTTAGTTCCCCCCAGCCAGGGATCGAACCCGTGTCCCCTGCAGTGGAAGCGGAGTCTTAACCACTGGGCCACCAGGGAAGTCCCCCAAGAGTTTTTCTTGAATCTCAGTTGCTACATGTTTAGTATTCACAGCGTGTCTCTTAAAAATGTCCTGAGATCATTCATCAGGCACTGTCTGTGTGCCTGGCTACTCTCCTTTAGGGTGTGTGTGTGTGTGTGTGTGTGTGTGTGTGTGTGTGTGTTGTGCAGGACCCTCCCTCCATCTGCTGGTGAACACAAACACGCACACACACCTTGACCTCCTTCTCTTTTCACCAAACCGACTGCATACTCAAAGTGGACCTCTGCCAGCCGGCGGATCGCGTCCTTCCTGTGGTGGGCTCTCCAGGCTGGGCCTGGGCTCGAAACAGCTCGCACTCCAGTGCTGGGGAGAGGCGCTGCGAGCTGGAGCCGGAGCCGAAACTCAAGGTGCGTGTGGACGCCGGCGGTGGTGACCAGAAGGAGGGCTGCAGGGCGGGCAACCCCAGCAGAAGGCGAGTAAACCCCAGGGGCGAGGAGGTGCTGGAGGCAAGGTCAGGGGCCAGGGAATGAAGTCCCCGAGGCGAGCGGCCCCGTGGCTCCTCCTCAGTTCATCCCCTGCCCCTATTTCCCCCGCTTTCCCTGGGTTCACTTTGGAAATGGGCTTGTCTTCTTAGCCGCCAGCAGTTTCCCCGGTAGAGCCCAGCCGGAACGGTCAGGTTCAAGAAGTGAGGCAGCGCCGGGCTGGGGAGCTGGGTTGGCGGGGTTGTATCTTGGGAGATTCTTTCCCCAATTGTCAATGTTGTGCTTATTTTTAGTTGTGACCTGAGCCGGCAGCTGTGCCTTTAAGCCGCGTTCCCATTCGGGGAAACCGACGCCAGCACTCGAGGGTCGGGAGGCGCTGGAGAGGCCCCTCGTTCCGTACTCCCCTCTTCCCTCCCCCTCCCCTCCCCTCCCCCCGCCCCTCTTCCCTCCCCTCCTCGGCCGTCCGGCCGCCTCGCCGCCATCCGTCACCTCGCAGCCGCCTGCCGCACTCCCGGAGCGAGCGAGACGAGCGAGCCACGGCGATGGTGCCGCCCGCGGCGCAGCCATGGAGCCCGCCCGAGGAGCCCGCGTGCGCCGCTGCCAGCCTGCCCGCAGCCCGCCGCCTGCGCGCCAGCTCCCCGCGTCCCGGGCCAGCTGCTGCCGCCCCGCCAACCTTCGCCAGCCCCACCGCCCGGCGCCACTGAGCCCCACGCCCGTGCCGGGCTCGGGGACACGGGCGCCCTAGTCCCGCCGCCGTCGCCGCCGCCGCCACCGCCGCCGCGCCGCCGAAGAGCAGGAGGAAGAAGAGGAGGCGGAGGAGGAAGGTAAGAGGCGCGTTGCTTCCAGGGGGCGCGCCCGCAGTCTCAGCCCGACTGGGGGTGAGTCGCGGCGGGAGCGTGCCGCCCCGGGGCCGGCTCGGGGATGCCGGGCGCTTTGGCGCCCCCGGGAGCCGTGAGCCGGGGCGGGGGGGGGGGGGCGCCCAGCGCTGGGCCGCCCGGAGTTTGGGCGGTCTATGGCCGGGGGGAGCAGCCGGTGGTGTGCCCGCTGCCCCGGTGAGTCGCCAGCTTGGCGGGCTCGCCTCGGCCGCCGGGGGTGCGGGTTCAGGAGCCGAGCGCAGGGGAGCTCAGCGCGTTCATTATGGAGCCTTTGTGTGTGCGCCGGGGCTGTGGGCACAGTTGGGAGAGCCGGTGAGACACGGGGCCTGGCTGCTGGGAGGTGGCCACTTAGCTGGGGTACCCCGAGAAGCCCAAGCCTCGGGGCTGCCAGAAACAGCTGTCTGAAGCATGTGCGTGGTTCCCGGGGCCATGTTCACACGCGGACACGGACGCACACACAGCTGCACCGTATAACAGCTTACAGAGTCACCCCCAGCCAAAGTGGAAACACACACACACACACACACACCCCTACAGTTGTCCCCTCCCACCAGGATGCTAATAAAGCAGTCACCCAAACACAGACCCCTACATGCACCCCCTCCCCAGCACCACTAACACATACACACACACACACACACACACACACACACACACGCACGCACACACTAGACTCCCCAGCTGGGTGTTTTGGAGCTTGTAGAGTGTATCTGTGAATGAGTGTGTTGTCTCAGAGAGACTACATGACAACTGCATATCACTGCAGATGCAGTACCTGCGCCCCCCAAGACATACACAACCTCCCCCCATCCCAAGGTGCTGTAGACCCCTCCACCAGGGCCCTTAAGAACTCCATTCTGGCCAAAAAACGTTCCCAACTCTTGTAGTCATGCCCATTCACACCCAAGCTCTTGGGCCTCTCTTGCACACACACACACTGAAACCACTGCAGGGGCAAAAATGCTTGAAACCATCCTGTTAGAAGCAGGTAGTATGCCCACCATTTGCCACCAAAGAGCCCTTGATCACAGTATACCCCCAATTCTGCCAGACCTGTCCCCTCCCCTCTGCATCTTAGTCCAGCTGCAGAGCCCTGGAGTCCACCGGGTGGTCTCTACCTCTTACAGCTCTTGCGAGGGCGGGGCAGTCCCTGGACTCCTGCCCGGTACCACAAACTGCTGTAAGAGCAAGGCTGCCTTGGGGGCGCCCTTCTTGGCGTGGAGGGTGGGGGACTCTATGCTGACGCAGAAAGAAGCCCCAAGTGAGTTTTCTCCCCTGGAAGTCTTGGAGTAAAAAGCACACACTTTGGCCTTGAGGGCCCCAGGCTGTTGTGGCGATTCAGCCAGCAGGGCCGTCAGCTGGGGGGACCTTGCCCCTCCCTCCCTTTCCGGGCCCGTCTAGCTCACTGCAGGAGAAACTGGGGAACCCAGTTTCCTGCGAGCTGAGAGAGGCTTCCCAGGAAGCCTTTGCTATTTCCTCTGAGCCAAAGACTCTCGGCTCTACCCTGGGAAACCTCAACAAGACTTGGCCATGCCCAGGCAGACATGCTAGCTTCTACCCAGTTTCATAGCTTATTTTATTTTATTTTTTCATGTGAGAGAAGCAATTCAATCTCAGCAGCTTGGTGTGAGGGTACCCTTGAGGTGAAATAAGATGTGATGTATGGTATGTGTGGAGGGGAAGCAAGTTGGTGTGTGTGTGGGGGGAGGGGGGGAACTAGTGGGTTTGACTGGTTTAAGTGGAGACGCCCGCCTAGTCAGACTGTAGCCCTTGGTAAAATCGTGACTGAGATGCTTCAACGTCAGAACACCTTCCCTGCACCCCTTCGGTCGGCTGCTCGGGTGCCTCTGGGTCCCCTCCCCCACTCCCTTAGATGCTTAGATGGGGCTTGCTCCCAGCTCAGTCAAATCTAGTGACAGAATCCTGGTCTGGCCTAGGTGTTAATAGCTGATGGTGGTGTATTGCCTTTCCCATTCAGTTAATATTTGCATTTTCAAAGGAGGCAGAGGAGTGGCTCTGTTGGTGGGGCTTTGGGCACCTGTGGCAGGACCCGAGGCTAGAGCCTCTGTGGATGGCGTCAACTGTCTGTCTGGCCCTGAGTTATGTGTGACGCGTGTGTGGGAATGGGGATGTGGGAAGGTGGGATGTAATTATGGAGGACTTGGAGGCCCACAGAGAGAAGGTTTAAATGGATGTGAGAGGTAGTTGGGAGCCACTGCAGGATTCTGAGAAGGGAGGGGATATGATCTAAGCAGGAGAGAGACACTCCTTGCTGTGTATTTAGATATCCTTCCCTCTCTCCCACCAACACCCACTACCACAATTGGCTGACAAGTGTGAGCTGATGTGACCACCAGAGAGAGGAGGCTGGCTAGAGTAGGGGGGTAGGCGCCCCAGGTTCTTGGCTCTCAGCATCTCCCAGATCTGAGGTGCCCTGCAGACTGGCTGGGTTAGCTGCCCAAAGCCAGCAAATGCCCCCATAAATACCAGCTAATGATGCTGTTGGTGCTGTGGCTTCCAAGAGTCAAGCTTCTGCCTCCCTGGGTGAGGGGGCTGGGGACTCCTAGGAGGCTGCAGGAGTCTGGGGACCTCTCTCTGGTGAATGGCACAGTTCCTGGGTCTTGGGGAAGTGAGCTGTGTGGCCTGATTGGGGGATTTTGCCACCAACCAGGCCTTTGGGGAGCAATAATAGATTGAAAAAGTGCAACAGGAAAGCCTTGGGATTGCTGAGAACAGCAGCAGGCTGGGCAAGGCAGGAGGGGGCGAGGGGTGGGATTTGGGGGTTGCTCAGGGGGGCAGGGGCAGAAAGAGGCATTGGTCCTGCACTGTCCCACTGCAGTAGTCCCCCCTGAGTCCCTGAAGGGAGCAGGACAGCAGAAGCACTCTGTACCCACCCACCCCCACTCTGCAGAAATGATTGGGTTCTGCAGTCCAGCACCAGAGGAGGCACCCTGAGAGGGCAGTACCAATGCCATGGAAGCAGGATCCCTGTTCCTTTGAAGCCTTCAGGCTAGCTGAAGCGACAAAACACACACACATGCACATTGCACACAGTACCTTCAGACAGACAGGCAGACACACAAGCACACTTGCGCACATATGCACATACATACCTGAAGACATACACACCTGGAGCAAATTATGGGAAATGAGGCCCACGCTGACAAGCCCAGCTTCTGGGGGTTCATGCTTCACAGAGGCCCTGCTGATCACTTTTAGGGGGGCTGGGAGGGCCCTCATCCATACTAGGTAAAGACCCTTAGCTCAGACAGGCCCCTGGGAGGAGGCCACACCCAAGATAGCTTCAGCTGTGGTCCAGCCTTAAGGCTATTAGCATTCGCAGCAGAAAACTCTGTTCTGGCTCTTCTCTCAAGGACTTCTGTTTTTCTTCTTACCATAAATTCAAAAAGGAAAACATTCTCTTGCATTATCAGCAGCCTAAACGAAGGACTCTCAAAATGGGCTAGACCTTGCGGCCCTGCTGAGAAATCTGAGGGCTGGGGCAGAGGGGAGGGAGCAAGGGGAGGGAAGGGCACCACCTTCCCTCCTTTCTAGTCCACCCTCCAGCTGAGCTGAGGGCAGGGATCTTGGGGTCCTGTATTATTTCCCACCCACGACAGGTGGCACCCCTTTTTCTGAGGGCACCATCCTTCCGATAGAATGTTAACAGCCCAGTGGCACACTAGCACCTACTCCCCTGGGCAGTTAGAAACCAGAGTGTGCATATGACAGCATGACAGGGCGGGTGGGGCGGGGAGGGCAGGGGGAGGCGAGGGAGGGGATGCTGCCTCTTATATGGAGGAGCCAGTGTGCATGTTTGTGTTTGCGTTGATAAACAGGTGATGAGCTGGTTTCTCTGGATGCATGCCCCAGCTAGTGACCTTCTTCTGAGCCCAGCTTAACCTTGTCATTAACCACCCTGCTAGCCATCTCTAGCTTTTTGAAGATGCTCTCTGCCTGGCTGTACTGTTTGGGTCTCCTTCCACCTCAGTGACTCCTCTTTTTTTCTCTGTTTTGCTATTACTCTTCCTACCCCTCAGATCCAGGTGTCCTCTTCCTGTTTCCACTTCCTCTGTCTGCAAGGGCGAACAGCCAGGGGTCATGGCTTCCCCTCTCACCCCTCTCCTGACCATTCCCACATCTCTAACCCAAACTTAACCCCTCCCCACTATGTCAGTCCTCGATTTCCACCTTCTTGCTGAGGGCTTCCCCTTGGATAGTCTGCCATCATGTCTGACTCAACGTTCACAAATTCAACTCGTTAAAAATGACTTGCTTTTCTGACCTCTCTATTACACATGCTTTCTAGTCTCCCAGACTAGAAACTTCAGAACCATCTCTGACTCTACCCTGGCTCACCCTAACCATGCTGCCACCTCAAGTACACTGTACTAGTCTCTCTCCTTTCTGGTCCATAGTACACACACTGGCTGGATTAATATTACTAATATCCTTTATTCATGACATGTATGATCGTCTTTGAGAGAGTGATTACCTGTGGGGTAAATTTCAGCTTCCTGAGCCTGGCATTCAAGGCTCTCCTTGAGTGGGCCTAACACTGTGCATTCTTCCAAGCTTATTTTCTACTCTTTGCCTACATCATGGATTCTCAAATTTTAATGTGTCTCAAAATCGCTTGGGGGAACTGCTAAAATGCAGATTCCTGGGTCCCCCATTTGAACTTCTGCTTCAATAAGTCCAGAGCTTGAGTCCAGGAATATGCATTTGAACAGACTCCCCCAAGTCGTTTTTTGTGTACTCTATACAAATAAACCAAAACGTCAAGAGTTTGGAGCAGAGAAAGTTTTATTGCAGTGCTCTGAAATGAGAATCCTTGGCTCCTGCTCAAAAATCCTGAATTCCCTGATGGTTTGGGGGAGAAGTTTTTAAATAGGTAAAATTTGAGGTGAGGGCTACAGGGAATCTTAGGAATCTTATGCTCAGCCTGAAGTTACCATCCTTCCACCTGGGTGGGGGCCTTAGTTCCTGCAGAAGAACTCAAAGATATTGTTATATATATTCCTTGACATGAGTTTGAGCAAACTCTGGGAGATAGTGAAGGACAGGGAAGCCTTGGCGTGCTGTAGTCCATGGGGTCGCAAAGAGTCAGACATGACTGAGCAACTGAACAACAACAACATATTCCTTAAGGGGACTAGGGCCCTGCCCCAAGACTGCACTATTGTTTCTTGACTGCTCTTCCCTAGGTTCTGCATCCCCTCCCTTCCCTGATTAGCAGCTGTTCGAATCTGCCCATTGGAACTCTGGAAGGTCTAGGGGGCTAAAGACTTTATCCTGCAAAGAAGAAACCTGGAGACTCCAAAAGAGTTTTGTCCCCAGGAGGGGCTCTGCAGGGTCCCGCTCAGTTTCAAGGTGATGCTGATGGTTTTGGTCTACTTGAACGCAGCCCTATGTGGACTCTCTCCTCCAGGCAAATTTCTTTTATCAGGGTTCCTAAGCAGGTCTTTTGTACATTTTCTGTTGCATCTGTGCTCTTGTTCATGCCATCCTACTCACCAGGAGTGCCCCTCCCCTCTCCTTTCTGCCTGTACCCATCCTTTGATACACATTCAAATTCACCTCCTCTATGAAAGTCTTCTCTGACCAGTCTAGACTGAAGGCCTCTCTCTCCCTCCTCTGAACTACTCCTGCACTTATTGTTTCTAAAATACATTTGGTAGGGGATTTCCCTGGCAGTCCAGTGGTTAAGACTCTGAGCTCCCACTGCGAAAGGCACAGGTTCAATCTCTGTCAGAGAACTAAGATCCTACATGCCACCAAAAAATAAAATAAAATACATTTGGTCAGTACATCACTGATACACCCCATTATTATTGCTAGAATTATTAATTCATAAAGTCTTCACATGCAAATGTAACTTCTTATCTGTCTTGTCTACACTGTAAGTTCAGTGGAGGAAAGAGCCTGGTGTTTCTCATCTCTTAACTCCATAGCACCCAACACTTTACACATAGTATGTGTTCAATAAGCATTTCTTGGGTTGGATTGAATACGAGTTCATAGGAGACAGGGAGTCTCTCCCATCTCCCCCTGCATATCAATTCCATTAACGTTTGTTGAGCACCTATTATGTGCAAGGTCCTGTGCTAGTTGCTGTGAAGGATATAAAGATGAAGGAGTCCCCTCATCCTCCTCAGCCTCAGTCATCTTTGCATTTACAAGCCTAGTGTGTACAAGAGGTCCTTACTAGATATTTATTGAATAAATAAATGAATTAATGAGTGAGGGAAGGGATAAAGTTGAGACAACAATCACTTGAGCAAGGACACAGGGCAGGTGTCACAGAGAAATGAGGTAGGAGTGGAAGATAAAGCTAGGAAAGGAGTCTGGGGTACAGTGGATGACTATTGTTTTTGTTCTTTATTATGAACATCTTTCCCCCCACCAAAAAATTTGAGAAAATAGTATAGTAACTCCATATACCCATTATCCACAATAAGTAGTGATTAGGACTTGATCATCAGTTCAGTTCAGTCACTCAGTCACGTCTGACTCTTTGCGACCCCATGACTGCAGCACACCAGGCTTTCCTGTCCATCACCAACTCCCAGAGTTTTACTCAAACTCATGTCCATTGAGTTGGTGATACCATCCAACCATCTCATCTTCTGTCATCCCCTTCTCCTCCCACCTTCAGTCTTTTCCAGCATCAGGGTCTTTTCCAATGAGTCAGTTCTTCACATCAGGTGGCCAAAGTATTGGAGTTTCAGCTTCAGCATCAGTCCTTCCAATGAATATTTAGGACTGATTTCCTTTAGGATGGACTGGTTGGATCTCCTTGCAGTCCAAGGGACTCTCAAGAGTCTTCTCCAACACCATAGTTCAAAAGCATCAATTCTTTGGCACTCAGCTTTCTTTATAGTCCAGCTCTCACATCCATACATGACTACTGGAAAAACCATAGCTTTGACTAGACGGACTTGGCCATATTGCTTCATTTATCCTGTTTTTTTCTTTGCTGAAATATTTTAAAATAAATTTTAAACATCAGTTGTGTCATTTCACCCTTATACCTCTCTATGCACATTAGAAAATGGAGATTTTTCTCATATAACCACAGTCCCATTAACATGTCTAACAGTAACAATAGTCCTGTTTATTATTCATGACCCAGTTCATGCATGAATGTCCTCAACTGTCTCAAAACATGTTGTACAGTTGGCTTGTTAGAATAAAGATCCAAAAAAGTTCAGCACATTACATTTTGTCATTATGTCTCTTAAGGACCTTTTGACAATCCCCTCTCTCTGACTTAAACAGAGAAATCTCATCATTTGTTCCATCCACTAGCCCGCATTCTGGTCTGCTTGCTTCACCCTGTTGTCATTTAGCTTGTTCCACTATCTCCTGCATCTCTTGTAAGTGGAAGTTAACTCTAGGCTTGATTAGCTTCAGGCTCATTTTTCTTTTCTTCCCTTCGGCAGATTGATTTAAAGGAGGCCATCCTGATATGAAGACCAGTTAGCAGGCTGTTAACAGTAGCTGGCTGGGGATAGAAAGAAGGAGGTGGGTGGATGGATGTTGGAGGCAGAAGAAATCTGATGTACCTACCAATTGGATGAATAGGGTGAGGAAAGAAGCATAGTCAAAGGCTTGGAGCCTGCATGATGGTAAGCATAACACCATCATATCATATCTGAAGGATAGGTTTTTAATGAGAGCAGCAAGAATCATGGTTAGATGAAATGAGGAACTTTCTCAAAGTAATAAGCCATCTGCTCTGTTTTTTCCTGATAACACTATCTATCCTAGAAAAAAAAAAACTTTGATTAGTGGTACAGCTAGAGGTTTGGGCCCTCCAGAAAAATAAAAATGGGAAAGAAACTCCTTATTTTTTGTTAACTGCCAAATAATTAAATTTCCAGGCCCCGAGCCTTGGAGTAGGGGGATTAGGGGTAGTATGTACACCAGTGGACAGAGAAAAGGTAACGCTGACATCACCCTGGCAGATAAGCCAATTCTCCAGTATCATCATGGATATCCTAGCCACCAGTCTTGGGTGGAGGACCAAAGGATGCCAGGGCTTGGGATTTCTGTGGACTCAGCCAGCGAGCATAGCTCAAGCCCCAAGTCTCCATCCCACAACCCACTTCTCTATCCAATATGGAGCCTGCAGCCTCTTAGGCTTTTAGTGGGCTGTGACAGCAGTAATCCTGCCAAGGTCAAAGATTGTCCAGCAGCCCCAGGATATTCACTGGGCTCTGAGAAAGCCCCCTAGATCATTTAGTTGCCTAAGTAAGAATGTGCTTCAGCTGTTGAATCAGTTGAGAACTACTCTCAGCTCCATCCTGTTAGCTCCTCATTCATAAAATCTCTCCCTCCATCTTCCCCTAGCTCATCTTTCTTCCTGCCTTCTCTTCTGCTCCTCCCTCCCTGCTCCATCTCTTCCAACATACATTTATTCTCTCGAGTTAATCAAACACTGGCCCCTGCAGTCCATTGTGTCTCAGATTGATCACTTAAGCAGAATTATCGATCGCTCTGAAAGCCTTAGGAAGTGGGAGTGGACTGAAAACTAGAGATCCAGCAGCCGATTAGCTGGCTAGACCTCTCTGGGAAGCCTCAGCTCCTCCACCACCTGGAACATGTGGAGGGAATGTCTGGAGAAGATCCTCAGAGGGCCTTCATTCATCTCATCCTTCCTTCATTATGGAGCTAAGGCAAGGGAATAGCGGTCTCTTGAACACTCCTGGGTCTAGCCCAATGCCAGTGTTCTGGTGAGAAGGAGAGAGCCAAGAGCCTGCTCTTTAGAAATTCATAATGTAGCAGAAAAATCATACTTATTCATATGAAGCAACTAAGAATAATACAGATTGGGAAACAATTACCTACCACATTAGGTGCTCTAAACAGTAAGCACCATAGGGGTTCAGAGCACAGAGAGAGGAGCAGTGTGGGCTGGATTGGAGGGAGGAGGCTTCCCAGAGGAGGCTGAACTTGAGTTAGGTTGTTAATAATATGTGAGATGGAGACTGTTGGCTAGAAAAGGAGCAAGCTTCCAAGCAGGAAGTATGATTAGGGAAAAGGGTGGAAGTGGAGAGGGTCATAGTGTGATTAAGGAAGCATGAGGAGGTCGGACTAGAGGAGAGGATGTGTGTGGAGGTGCAGTGGGGGAGAAATGACTTACTGGAGAAGGGGTACCTGGATTTAGGGCATCTTTGATATCAGCATGAGGAGTTTGGACTTAAGGAGGCTCTGGAGGGCTATTGGCCAATGAACACATTGTTCTAGGATGGTTAGCTCTGCCCCAGGAACCAAACTTGACTGGAATAAGAAGGATTGTGACCAACTTGTCAATTACTACAGCAATCCTAGTGAGAGGTGGTGACACTGGGCTGAGATAGGAGTTGTTTAGTTGGTAAGTCATGCCCAACTCTTCTGCAACCTCATGGACTGTAGCATACCAGGTTCTGTCCATGGGATTTTCTAGGCAAGAATACTGGAGTGGGCTGCCATTTCCTTCTCCAGGGGATCTTCCCAACCCAGGGATCAAACCCATCTCCTGCATTGGCAGGTGGATTCTTTACCACTGAGCCATCTGGGAAGTCCCAGAGAGAGAAGAGTCAGATCCAAAAGGCATCAAAGGCATTGGTGTACCTGGTAAATCACCAAGTAGCTTCTCTTGACTTCTTTTTGTCTTGGGCTTCCCTGGTAGCTCAGATGGTAAAAAAAAAAAAAAAATCTGCCTGCAATGTGGGAGACCAGGTTCAATCCCTGGGTCAGGAAGATCCCCTGGAGAAGGGAATGGCAACCCACTCCAGTATTCTTGCCTGGAGAATTCCACAGACAGAGGAGTCTGGCGGGCTACAGTCCATGGGGTCGCAAACAGTTCAACACAACTGAGCAACTAACACTTTCTTTTTTTTTTTCATTTATTTTTATTAGTTGGAGGCTAATTACTTTACAATATGACCCAGCAATCCCACTCCTGGGCATACACACCGAGGAAACCAGAACTGAAAGAGACACATGTACCCCAGTGTTCATCGCAGCACTGTTTATAATAGCCAGGACATGGAAGCAACCTAGATGCCCATCAGCAGATGAATGGATAAGAAAGCTGTGGTACATATACACAATGGAATATCACTCAGCCATTAAAAAGAATACATTTGAATCAGTTCTAATGAGATGGATGAAACTGGAGCCCATTATACAGAGTGAAGTAAGCCAGAAAGGCAACTAACACTTTCACTGGTCCTGGTCTTTGTCTTGTCAACACCCTCCTCTTAGCCTCAATATTTAGAGTCTTTTTGCCCCCAGGCCTCAGGGCCCTCCTGTGGTAGAATTTTACTGGAGCTAAGACAACAATGGGTTAATCAGTTAAGAATAAAGTAGATTTGCACCTGGGGCCTCCTTGCTACGGCCTGAAGGGAGTGAGCAATGGGGAGTCAGGCCACAGAATCCAGTGGGGAAGACAGCTGAGCTGGAGTGCTGAGTCCTACACCCCTGACAGGAAGGCTGTTTTAAGCTCCCAAGACCTGTGAGAGCAGAGACGCCTTTCAACTGACAGCCCTGGTAGAATCAGATTGAAAACTCCTCTCAGCACTTGGGATCATCCCAGTGGAGGTCACACCTGTGTCAGGGCATGGTGAGAGCTACCACAGCACTTTAATGCCAGATGGGGCCCTGTTGTTACAGCTGGTATGAGAGAAATAATCGAGGATCCCACAGGTGGGTGGGAGGGTGACTGATGGTAGAGGCCTCTGTCTGCTCATTTGCTTCCCCCATCAGCTCTCCCCTCACTGCCAAGACCACTGAATTTCATCCCTGGGCAGGTGTCTGGACCAAGTGTCCCATCCCTGGGTAGGAGGGGCATAGGGAACTGCAGATAAAGGGATAGCTGTAAGACTTGAGCCCCCTTCCTCTTACTGGTTCTTCTTGTTGGAGACAGTGATGCCTTCTAAAGAATGAATGGAGAGTAAGTCTGCCCAGGCTGCAGGCTCCAAACCACCAAGAGAACTCAGCTCTGGGGGCAGGGCCACCCAAACAGGCCTCTCTTTGCTCTGATCCAAACCCACTGGGAAAACAGGAATAGATGGCTAAGCTGGTGGATGAACACACACACACACACACACACACACACACACACACACACACACAGTGTAGTCTGTGGACTAGTGGTCTCCAGCATTTTCCTGCTGGAGAATTGTGTTCTGATTTCTGATCAGTCTTCTTGTTGCTGGTTTGAGATAGCGGTGATGGTTGGATAGAGGGTGGCTGAGAAGTTGGCAAGCGTTGCAAGTGGAAGATGCTTGTTGAAGTGTGGGATTGGGAGGAGGGAGCACGAGTCTATGACAAGGGCAGTTGTCCCATCTATGACTATTCATGTGGAAAAGCCCATTAAATGCAGAAAAGAAGAGGGCATGGTGGTGACAATTGGCCTAGGAGGCAACCAGGTAAGTGTCAAATCCTCTCATTTTGGAAATCTTGCTGCAATCTGCACTCACTATTTCTCTCCCAAGTTTTGTCTTTTATCACTCCATTTCCCCTTCTCTTTATCTGTATCCTTCTCTTTATCTTCCCCCCTTCTAACCCAGGCCCAAGCAAGTCAGTTACAGATCAATTTCCAGTTAACACAAGGGGATACTGAGGTACCCAGATTATTATTTTTTTCTCCTTTTTGGCCACACTGCCCACATGGGGGATCCTAGTTCCCTGACCAGGGATCAAACCTGCATCCATTGCAGGGGAAGCATGGAATCTTTTTTTTTTTTTTCCATTTATTTTTATTAGTTGGAGGCTAATTACTTTACATCATTACAGTAGTTTTTGTCATACATTGAAATGAATTAGCCATGGATTTACATGTATTCCCCATCCCGGTCCCCTCCCCCACCTCCCTCTCCACCCGATCCCTCTGGGTCTTCCCAGTGCACCAGGCCCGAGCACTTGTCTCATGCATCCAGCCTGGGATGGTGATCTGTTTCACATGGAATCTTAATGACTAGACTGCCAGGGAAGTCCCACAGATTATTTTTGAATAGGACTTGCCTTTAATTCTGTATCCAGAAGTCTGGATCTTGCGTTTGTAGGCTGGAACTTTGAAAAACAGCCCACTCACAGGGCTGGCAAGGGGGTTGTGTGTCACACTGGCTCTGTTGCCACCATCAGTGAAATCACAGAGAATACAGTTATGATTAATAAAGTGAGTGTTGTTCCATATTCATCTCATCACCTGGAGTCAAGCTGTAATCTTTCTAATATATAGGGAAATCACTCACTGACAGAAAAAGGAGGGGGGGTGTTTAAACAGAGCCACCAGCCTGCTGCTGCCACACAGTTTAGTGTCTGTCACCTGCAAAGTCCAAATCAGAATTGGCTGTTAGGTCTTTTTCCTTTTTTTCACTCCCCTCTCTCGAGTGGTTTCCACAGTCAGTCTAAATACCGCTTGTCCTGCTTTGGAATTCTGGGTGACTGCAGGAAATGATAAAGCCTGGTCTTTAACCTAAACTCCAGTTCCATTTCATGATTACCTTTAAAGGACATTTTCTCTTAGGAGTTTACCATCACTTTAGATTCATAACAGCTAAAACCAAACTCAGGATCTCTTCTCCAGCCCTTCCCTCCACACTGATCCCAAGCCCCTCCCTGGATCTCTACCTCTGTTAGCGACACCATCACCCTTTGAATAGCCCAGATTCTAAGCCTTGGAATCAGTTAACACTCCCCACTCCCATCAGTCACCAGCATGCCTTGGCAGTTCACCTCTCAAAAATGCCTTGTGAATTCATGCCTTCTTCACTATTCCCCCTGCCACTGTCATAGCCCAGGCTCTCATTACCTCACACCTGGATTCCTGCAGCAGCCTCCTGACTGATCCCTCTGCTTGCTGCACCCTCCCCTTCCTGCCAAGTGATCCTTCAATGCTGCTGCCAAAGGAATCTCCTTAAAACATCTTTCATCATGTCACTTCCCTGCTCAAGAGCCTATAATAGCTCCCTTTTGCTTACGATGTCAAATAGAAACTCCTCTCCTTGGTATCCAAGGCCAGCCTTCCACAACAGCTGAGTGTTACCATATAAATCTATATTTCCTTTGACCTATTTCTTCCTGACCCTGAAGCTCTACTAGTCTCCTTACTCTCCATGCCCTGCTGTATCCCACTTACAACTTACTCCTCTCTGTGTACTCATCTCCCTGCTGTTGCCCCACCTGCAGCCCCACCCCCCACCCTTTTCTCCACTGCCGCACATCCCTCTGTTGTGTCCTCTAACTAAGAAGCTCAGGTCCAGCCTCTGTTGTGAAGCCTTTCCTGGTCAGTCTACCCCTCATTGGTTGCCCTCCTCTTTTTAATTATAAATTTTCCCTGATGATACAAAATAATACCGATACAGAGGGGAAACCTCTGAGAATACAGAAAAATATAGGAAAATACATTGTCATCCACAGTTCCCCCTCTTCCATTTTGAAATCTGGACCATTTTTCTTCCACCATTTAGCACTTGATTACATCATCTCTTATTGCTTTGACTTCCTGTGTGTTCCCCTTTCTCTTCAGCTAGGGGATGAGTTCTTCAGGGGCCTCTTTGATGTATACCTTGCAGGATGGTGCTGGACACACCATTAGTGGCTCAACAGACTCTAGTTCATGGATGGGGGGAGATAAGCCATACATCATCTAGTCTGTACCCCTCCCCCATTGCCATGGGGAGAGTGGGTCCCTAGGTAGGTGGCGCTATTTCCTCTTCTAGGAAAGGAATGCATCCTGAGAGAGGGGACTGCACATCAACAGAGACAGCGAGGAGGCCAGGGTTCCTAGCATCCTGGAACTCTGCTACCTCTAGTGACACTACCCCCTTGCACATTGATGGGTTTTTTTCCCCTTCAGGAAGCCCCTGGCTTTAAGGTGAGAGCTTTAGTTCATCCTAGTGGCCAGAATGAGCCTTTCCTAATATGTTGGCATTAAATTGTGAAAATCAATAATTGTTTACTTTGTCCACACTATCAAATTGAAATGTCTTATCCTGGCTTTGGAAGGGGGCTTTCCCTGGTGGCTCAGTGATAAAGAATCCACCTACCAATGCAGGAGACACGAGTTCAATCCCTGGGTTGGGAAGATCCCCTGGAGAAGGAAATGGCAACCCACTCTAGTATTCTTGCCTGGAGAAACTCATGGACAGAGGAGTCCGGCAGGCTACAGTCCATGGGGTCACAAAGAGTTGGGCACGTACACTCATGTATGGCCTTGGAAGACCATCTGCCAGTTCACTTTCCTTCCCCTTCCCATCTTGCTAAAGTATCTCTCATGGTTTCCCAGATGAACCCTTTCACTTGAGCTGAGCCGGCCAGAGTGCCATACCCTCAATATCCTACTTCCCCAGTGAAAGAGTGTCTGACAGTAGCTTATTTGCTGCCTACCATCCCCCCATCTGGGCCCCAAGCCCTGCACAACCTAACCCCTGTACGTGGGACCCTGTCCCTGTTTCTCTTCACTACTGAACTTCATAACCCCATCGATCCGTGCTGCCACTAACCTCAGACTCAGTGTGCAACCTCCTCAGTCCGTGTGTAATGATTTTCTATTAAAATATGTGCTTGCTATTATATTATTATATCAAAGTGTGTTGCCCAGTTAGTTCCCATCTGAGTTCTGGGAATAGTGTTAGGCACAGTATCTACTCTTGAGCCAGCCTCACCACTTACTGTATTCCATGGTTTCGAAGACACAGTTTGAACCTTTCTGAAACTGAAATGCTTCTTGTATTCCATGGTGCATTGTAGTCCAGTCAGCGGCATCTTTTCTTCTTCAGGGAAACCTAAGAAAATGTTGTCTCTAATACCCAGAGTCAATGAAATCTGGTAGTAAGTTACTTAACCTCTCTGAGCCCCAACCCTTTTCTCTCTAAAATCTGTACTTACATCAGAGGGCTGAAAGATAATATTTATATAGCACTTAGCACAGGGCCTGACACTTTGGTGGAAGCTCAATAAATGTCAGCCATTGTAATTCCCCAACTTTATAAACTGTAAACCCCTCAAGGGCAGGGACATACCTTTTCCTCTTCTAGCAGATGGTGTGATGTAAAGGGTAGAAAAAGTTCCCTTTCCAAATATATCTCCTTTACTAGGCTGCCAAACAGGTGAAATTTCAACATTAATCACTCCTTTGAGTTAAGGCATTATCTCTTGAAGACCTCCGTTAAAATGCAAATATGTCACTTGGGAAAGTAACACATTAATTCATTAGCATTCATGATCCCATTAGTGCAGATTAGTTTATCAGATCAACTAACTAGCACCAAGCAACCCCTGAGAGTCCTAGTAAGGGGGATAGCAAAATACAAGACTCTAGGTGGGAGTGGAGGATTGAGGTGGGCAGCCAGTTCAGAGCTTGGGCCACCTCCCACCTGCTTTTTTGCCTTTTAGGGTTAGTTTTTTGGCAAGAGTGTGACTCTGATCTGCAATAAACTGGGAAGGTTCTCAGTGACAGACAGAAACGAGATAGAAGGAAAGGTGAAGTTGGGAAGACAGTTCTGAAAGTTCGTCTAGTTCAGTCTCCCTTTCACATTTTCACTTGGCTAAGTGTGCCTACATGTCTTCACCCTGGGTTCATAACATTCAATACCAGTCCAGGACCTAGAAGAGGCCTTAACCCATTGGTCTTGCAGCATCTCAGTCATCATTCTTTGGTAACACTCCAGTTTGTGAGGGTGCCTCTGAGGGGTCCTGTGAGAGCTGAAAACAGTCCTCCCAGGGTCCTCTAACCAGCACACAGTAGCCACTGTGCTTTTATGAACAGCTATCATAGTTCTCACCTTTGGAGAACTCTCAGAAAAAACATCTTGTTCTCATGTAAGCTACCCTTACCAGGACTGAAACAGGAAGGAAGGGAGCAGGGCACAACCTTTAAAAGAGTGACAAAACCATAGGACATAACAAAAACTGGTTAGAACTAACTAGATCCAAGATGGCAGAAGATACGACTTCCAGTGGATCTTGAGCCTCATTACATGCTCACTATAACACATTAGCATAAGCTAAGTGACACACCCACTAGCACCATGATGGTCCTGAGGCCAACCATCAAAGATAAAAAAAATGGGCAGTGGACCAATTCCTGAAAATCTCTGCCCCTTCCCCTCAGTAGCCTATGAAATTACTCAGCTCATAAAAACTAACCACCCCAAGGGGAAGGGATAGTTAGGGAGTTTGGGATGGACATGTACACACTGCTATATTTAAAATGAATAACCAACAAGGACCTACTGTATAGCACAGGGAACTCTGCTCAATGTTATGTGGCAGCCTGGATGGGAGAGGAGTAAGGGAGAAGGCATATATATGTACCTATGGCTGGGTCACTTTGCTGTGCACTTGAAACTATCACAACCTTGTCAATTGGCTATGCTGCTGCTGCTAAGTCGCTTCAATCGTGTCCGACTCTGTGTGACCCCATAGACGGCAGCCCACCAGGCTCCCCCGTCCCTGGGATTCTCCAGACAAGAACACTGGAGTGGGTTGCCATTTCCTTCTCCAATGCATGAAAGTGAAAAGTGAAAGTGAAGTTGCTCAGTCGTGTCCGACTCTTAGCGACCCCACAGACTGCAGCCTACCAGGCTCCTTCATCCATGGGATTTTCCAGGCAAGAGTACTGGAGTGGGGTGCCACTGCCTTCTCCTGTCAATTGGCTATATCCCAATACAAAATAAGTTTTTTTAAAAAAAACTGAGTTAAAAAAAAACTGAGTGAAATGTCAGAAAAACAAATATCATATATTAACATATATATGTGTGTGTATATATATATATATGGAATCTAGAAAGATGGTTCTGATGAACCTATTTGTAGGGCAGCAGTGGAGATGCAGACATAGAGAATAGACTTGTGGACACAGTGGGGGAAGGAGAGGGTGGGATGAATTGAGAGAGTAGCATTGAAACATATACATTACCATATGTAAAATTAGATAGCCAGTGGGAATTTGCTGTATGACACAGGGAGCTCAAATCTGGTGCTCTGTGACTACCTAGAGGTGGGATGGGAGAGAGGTGGGAGGGAGGCTCAAGAGGGAGGGGACATATGTATACTTATGGCTGATTCATGTTGATGTTATGGCAGAAACCAACACAATATTGTAAAGCAATTATCCAATTAAAAATAAATTTAAACAAAAAATCAATAAAATAGTTTAAAAAACTAAGAAACTACATAAAATACAGAATTAATAATAATGTAAAAATATTGGTGCATTCACTGTGACAAATTCACCATACTAAAACAAGTTGTGAGTAACAGGAAAGTTAAGTATGAGTATATGAGAAGTCCATTCTCTTTGCAGATTTTCTGTAAATCTACAACTACTCTAAAAGTTAATTAAAAAAAATAAGTGATTGCCTCACATTTCAGGGCCTCTCACCTTCTGAGATGTTCCACACCTGGTGGAATGTGTCTTTCTCTAAATAAATCCACTTCTTACCTATCACTTTGTCTCTCACTGAATTCTTTCTGTGATGAGACATCAAGAACCTGAGCTTCATTAAGTCCTGAGACCAGGTGTGTGATCTCAGTTAAAAGACCATGGGTTCAAGTCCCAGTCTGAGTTGCACAGTTTCAGGACTAAGTCACCTCTTTCCAGAGAGCTTCTTGCTACCCACTCCTCAGCTCACCATGCTGAAAGCCTCTCACTTCTTTCATCAGGAGCTAGTGGAGTTTCCCTGTGGGGACTGGTCTGGTCAGGACATTTAGTAGGCCAGCAGAGGAGCAGTGTGACCAGGCGGAGCCCTCAAGTTCTCTCCACTGTCCCCATTTTCTCAAGTCTGTGCACTGTAAAGAAATGCTTTGTTTGCACACACATCTCACACCTGGCCCTTCTTGAGGTAGCAGGCTCAGGGGGCTTTGTAGGATGGAGTGTGGGGGACTGGTGGTGTCAGTGAAGAACAAGGTCACAAATGTCATGCTTCAGGAAGGAAGGAGTGTGTCAGCACGAGAAATAGGCATGTTTTGGGGAGACAGGCTCCTATCTATTCCCTTCATACTAGTCACCCAGACACAGCACAAAAAAATAAATAGTAGGTACTCGGGACTGTATGGGGCAAGAGCAGACCAGCTGGTAAGCGACAATCACCTGTAATGTGCAACATGAGACACCCATACCACCCAGGTCCTCTGGCCAGAAATATGTTCCTTACAGCCTGGTGGTTGATTGAGTGTAGCTATCACCATTTGTGCTAACTGTTCAGGCACTTGCTTTCCCACTATCACAGTCATTCTTTCAGGTGTAGGTGTTCAAGACTGTTGTTAGAATGCAAGTATATTATCTGAGAGGGGAAATACATCCAATAAAACACTACTCTTGGGACTTTCCTGGTAGTAATAGTCAGTAATTAAGACTCTGTGCTTCCACTGCAGGGGGCACAGGTTCGATTCCTGGTTGGAGAACTAAGATCCCACAGGCTCTGCAGCTTGGCCAAAAACAAAACAAACAAACAAAAAACCTACTCTTGTAAGCTGCTCTACAAAAAAGAAAAAAAGATTGTGTGGCTAGATCCCCCTCTTAGATCTCCACAGTGCATCTTAGCATATTAAAGTCTCTGAGAAGTCCCTCAGTAGAGAAACTATTATCCTTGTTTAAGGTTTTCAGTACATATTTGATCACAGGCCACCATCTTTCTCTTTTCCTCTTTGAATACAATCTATGAACACCCACACTGTAGCTATGGAGGATTCAGCTTTCAGCCCTGACCCACCATTTCACACCTGGGTGCACAAATGACTTGCTGCACCCAGGGTTCTGCAGAAATGACACCAGGCTGGGGAAATCTGGTGGTGGTGAGGGACAGTGAGAAAGCACTGGGTGCCTGGGAGAAGGTCTCAAAATGGGGAGAAAAACAAGCCAGGGGCTATCAGAGACTAGCTCCACCTACTTCCAAGTTTTACCCCTGGCCCGCCCAGCTAGATGCTTGGCTCTGAGCCAACCGTGAGAAGAGCAGAGCAGCTTTGGCCAGGCCAGGACCCTGCAGGGCCATTTGTGGTCATTGGCTTCTCAGCTGGGGCCTTTCCACTTTCATTCCCTGCCTGCTGCTCTCTGTTTCCTCCCTGGGCCTCTGGCACAGTTTCAATTTCTCAGACTACTAGTTGCTCCATTTCATTTGGGTCTTGTTTTTTCCTCTTCCCTTCAGTGGGACTGAAGAGGGTTTTAAATTTTCTGCTCCCCAGAGAGGGGAGGAACAAGAGAATGGGGCGGGGTGGAGAGGAAAAGAACGTGACCTCTTCTGCTGGACCCCTGGGCGAATCTAGTCTGCATTTTGCCTGTGTTCTCAGAGCAGGAATGGGCGGGCACCTCTATAGCCATTGCTGGGCCTTGAGGAGGTAGCAAGGATACCCCTGGAGGCAGAGACAACTCCTGTCTCTTGTCAAGAGAATCTAGGAAGCGTTGAAGGTCAGAAAGGCAAGGGGTGCCCTCTGAGAACCAGAGGGACACAAGTGTGAAGGAGTCCAACTGATAGCTATTGAAAGTAGCTCAGGTTGGGGAGACGGAGCCAGAGAGGGAGAGAATGTATTTAAAGTATATAGACTACACACGTATTCATGTGCATGCCTGTGTGAGTGCGTACTCAATCGCTTCAGTCATGCCCGACTCTTGAGACGGCAGGAGCGGAAAGCGCAGGCGCGGTGAGCGCGGAGACTGGCCGGGGGCACAGAGGGGTCGCGGCTACAGAGCCATGGCCGGGGATACGCGGGCGGAGGCGGCGTGGCGGGAGCGTGAGGAAAGACCGTGATCTGAGGATGGGGAATGAGGCGGCCCCCGGGACTGGGCTCAGATATACCGCGGACGGCGCAGCACTGCCTGCGCGGATCCTTCCGCGCCCCGCCCCGCGTGGCCCCATCCCGGAGGCGGGCCTGCACCCCTGCCCTCGGGGATCGGATCCCGGCTTTCGATCCCGGGAGTTCAGGCCTCTCCTTCCTCTGACCCGTGGATCTAGCCCCGCTCTTCTCCCTACTCCGGGGGTTCCAACCCACCCTTCTCTCTGACTCTGGGGTCCGGTCCTCTGCTCCCTCTGATTCTGGTGACTCGGTAATCCCTCTTCCCCGACACTCGCGCCAATTCATTTTTCCTTTGCGTTCCCCTGCTTCATGAATTTCCGGCCAGCCACATGCTACTCTCTTCATCCTTCAACTGCCGTCACACTCTGAGAACCTTTCCTGTGGCTTAGAACCTGGCGTGAGTCACAGAGCGCGCTCCATTCAAATCACAGGCCGGCGAAGGTGGCCTTGGGCAAATGACCTGAATTCTCTAGCAGCCTAGATAGGGGACTATCTGTAAAACGCGGAGAATAATCAACTCTAGCTGGTGGGGTCATTTGTGAGAATCAAATAAGTCGACGCCTGTGAAACTGAGATCCCACTTCATACATGCCCGCTCAACCTCTTATTGTGAGCAGGAAGGAACCCTGGGACCCGGTGTCACCCCTTCCAACCCCCCTGGCAGGAACCCCAGACGCTAGACCATCCAACACTTGTTAAAAGGCCATCCTTGTGTCTCCTTTACCTCCTCCAAGGTAATTCCCAGCCATCCCCGCCGTTTCCAATTCACAACATGGACGCTCAGCCCCATCTTGGTTCAGGGAGTCAGTTATCGCCCTCAGGCTTATCTTTTCTCTGTCTCCTGTCCACCTACCCTCAACGCTTATCCTCAGCATTCCTTTCAGGCCAGTTGGTTCCTTCTTTTGTCCATATCCCCCATCTAGACTCCCTTTCAGAATGTCCTCTACCTCAGCTCCCCCACCCCCCCACTATCAGTCGTGAAGGTCTGCCAGAAATAGGAAGATCTGTAATCCGTTGCTCAAAGAGATGGGACTTCCTAGTCATCCCCTCCTGGTACGCTGGACCGTCCCAGCCCAAGTGGTTGTGGTTCTTTCCTGTGCTGCAGAGACCTGTCCTTTATCCACTTTCGTTCATCCACAGCAGGACATTACACCTGGAGTTGAGCTTTTCCGGGTGCTTATGAGACTGAATCAAGATCAGAGAAGGCAGTGGACCTTGATCTTGAGAGTTATCTGAGAATGAAGACATGTAGGCTCTTTTTTCTTTCTTCCTTCAAGTTCAGGTGCTCTTTTTTTTTTCTTCCAGATTTATTGGGATATGATTGACTTGTAGCACTGTGTAAGCTTAAGGCGTACAGCATAGTGATTTGATTGACCATACCTCATAAATTGATTAGTAAGTGTAGTGAATATCTATTATCTCCTACACATACAAAACTGAAGAAATAGAAAAAATACATTTTTCCTTATGATGAGAACTCTTAGGATTTACTCATGTAACAGCTTTCATACACAACATATGGTGGTATTAATTAGGTTTATTGTATACTGCATCCCTAGTACAGGCTACTCTTGCATACAGGAAGTCTTTCTTGGGATCTGACCACATTCTCTTAGATTACTTTATCCACTCAGCTTGTATTTCAGCTCTTGCCCTATAGGAGCTATGTTTTTACCAAGGAAACAGTAATGGTTAAGAGCACAGACTCTGGATCCCAGCTGTTAGATTCAACCCTTGACTCCACCCCGCTTACTAGCTTACTGGCAGTTTCCCTCCACGTGTCTTGCTTTCCATTAATAGTTCCAGAATCAAATATGGAGTTAATAGAAACCTGCTAATAGCCAACGTGTGTGGCCATCAACAGTACTTATTTCTTAGTATTGTTTTGAGGATTAAATTGATTAATCCAGGTCAGGTGCTCTTGGACTAGTGCCTGGCACAGTGAGGTGTTACATAAGGGATTCATTGTTGTTATTAAGGTGGGTATGTTTTATCTCCAGTGCCCAGCAGTAGTGCTTCTAAAGGTCTTTTAAGTAAGAAGTAAGGACTGACTCCTCCGTGTTGAGTACTAGGAGGTGGGATTGGGGGAGACCATTGGACAGGCCACTGGCAGCAAGGGGGCACAGTCATCCCCCAGTCTTCCCTTTATCAAAAGACCTTCTAGATTATAACTGGCACACTAGGTAGAATATTTTCTTTTCTTTTTTTTTTTAGTATTTTTCTTTAAATAAACTTTTTATTTTGGAATAATTGTAGATTGACCACAAAGCAGCAAAGACAATATAGAGAGTTCCCGAGGAACCCCTCACACAGTCTTCCCACCGTGGGCATCTTGTGTTATACTGGTGTGTTTGTCACAACTCGGGAGGCAATGCCAGTCTTTCTGTGACCTACCCCCTCGCCCACCATATCTTCTGATTTCACCTGTTGTTCCCTGACCCCTTCCTTTGTTTCAGGATTCCCCCCAGGATGCCGAGTTACACTTAGTTTTCACGTCTCCTCAGCAACCTCTGGTCTGTAGAGGCTTTTCAGACTTTTCTTGTCTCCTGTGACCTTGATGTTTTTGAAGAGTGCAGGTTGGGTATTCTGTGGACTGTTCCTCTGTTTGGTTTTGTCTCATAGACTGGGACTGGAGAAGGAAATGGCAACCCACTCCAGTATTCTTGCCTAGAGAATCCTGTGGATGGAGGAGCCTGGTGGGCTGCTGTCCATAGGGTCACACAGAGTCGGACACGACTGAAGTGACTTAGCATTAGCATACCCGACTCTTTGTGACCCTATGGACTATAGCCCGCCAGGCTCTCTGTCCATGAGATTATCCAGGCAAGACAATTGGGGCAGGTTGCCATGTTCTCCTCCAGGGGGTCTTCCTGATCCAGGGATCAAACCTGTGTCTCCTGCAATGCAGGCAGATTCTTTACCATTGAGCTACCAGGGAAGCCCACATGCATGTGTGTGTGTGTGTGTGTGTGTGAAAGTAAACCTGCAGGATTGTTGAAACTTTCCTGAGTGAGGAGGCCTAGGGGACACCTGGACCCTTGCAGGGGCATCAGGATCACAGAAGTGACTTGGCAGTAGGGAGAAGGGATGAAATCTCCAGAGTGCAATAGCCCCTTTCATCCTCAGTGAAACAGACAAGAGGAAGCAGGGTCATTTCCCTCCACGGAGAGTGCAGGAGTGTGAGTTGGCTGAGCACACACACACGCAGCTGCCCCTGGAGACTGACCATATAAAAGGCCCCTCAGTGGATCCATTTGATGCCCCACCACCTCCCCCACTGCCCACAGCCTGGATAGGCTTGCTGGTATTGATAAAACCCCCTTAGGATCTGATCTTGCCTAGTCTGAATGCCTCTAATGCCAGTGACTCAACCTTCTTGCTAGGCAGTTTATTTCACTGCCTAACTGCATTAAGGTTCGGAAATGGGCTTTTTCCTCTCCCTAGTTTCTTTTTATTTTTAGACACGAAGACCCCAGGCTTTCCTTCTCTTCTCTCTCTCTGTCTCCCTCTCTTACGCCAGGTCACGAGGCCTGCAGTAATAACAGTCCACGTTCCTACTCACATAGATAACCCCAGCATTTGCTTTGAAGCCTCAAAATGTCATGACCATGCTGCAGTTTGAATACCATAAATGGCCCACTCCTCACCCCCTGCTCCACCACCAAGATTTCCTGTTCTTTGACTTAATATGGGCTTCAGCTGCTGCCTATCAGGGTAGCCCCTTCCATCTTTTCTTTTGACTTTGCTGTACAATCTCCCCTGAAAAGACAATCTCCACTACCCAGACCCTGCAGAAAACCTGCCAAACTCCCCACCCCATCCCGATCACCCCCTTGGAAGCTTCGAGACTAGAACATCGTGCACTAAAATAAAACCCACGCCACTGTGCAATTCCCCATCCCCAGCAGCCCAGTAAGTCGGAGTAGTACAGTTAAATGGATGAAAAACATTGCCATGGGCAAGACATCCCAGCAATCTTACTCCACAAGTATGGTCTCAGGATTTACTTGGCATCCTGTGTTATACTACATGCCATGGAAAACTGAAGACTGTGACATAGGCTTTGCCCTTAGGACACTTGTTCTCAACTACTTCCAGGGAAAAACAAGGAAATTCCAGGTGAAACATCTTTTGTGCTCAACCAACAAATATTCAGTGAGTATCACCAATGTGTCTCACTATGTTTTAGGCACAGGAGACACAGTGGTGAACAGGATAGATGAAATCTCATTCCTCGTGGTGCATACATTTCAATGGGAATATGTTTGATTTTTTTTTAACTTTTTATTTTGTATTGTGTACTAAGTGATGCTTCAGTCATATCTAACTCTGTGACCCCATGGACTGTATCCTCTATTCATGGAATTCTCCAGGCAAGAATACTAGAGTGGGTAGCCATTCTCTTCTTCAGGGGATCTTCCCAACCCAGGGATCAAACCTGGGTCTCCTGCATTGCAGGCAGATTCTTTACCATCTGAGCCACCAGGGAAGCCCACTTTGTATTGGAGTATAGCTGATTAACTATGTTTCAGGTGGACAGCAAAGGGACTCAGTCACACATATGCATGTATCCATTCTCCCCCAAACTCCCCTCCATCCAGGCTGCCACATAACATTGAACAGAGTTCATGTGCTATATGGGAACATTTTGAAAGCAAACAAATAAGCATGAACTACTTGTATCAGTGAGTGCCAGGAAGGAAATTAACAAGGGGCAGGGATGGAGAGTAACAGGAAAGGCATTTTTGCAGAGGTGATGTTCAAGCTCAGAATGGAGTAGCTTGAGCACAGTCCATGCTGTGTGCCTCAGACAGAGACTTCCTACCAGCAGAACAAAGTGGGGAGGGCTTTCAGGAGGAGATGGAGTTTGGCTGGGTGACGTGCTTGGCACAGAGCATTGACCACCGAGAGCTGCACTTTCATTCATGTAGAACATTCCTAATCTTCTTGGAATCTGAGAGAGGAAGGGTCTTCAGGATTTTTCCAGATGATCTGAGTATAAAACCCTTTCTATGTCACACCTAGTAGTTTCCAGCTAGAAAGATTGAGGCTTTCCAGGTAAGACAAAATCAGGAAGATAGTTTATTAGTGGGGGAAAATCAGGATTTATTGCAGCTAAAAGTAGAAGTTACATCGTGGAGAATAGAAAAAGATATGTGGACTGGGGCCAAATTATGGTAAAGGTTGTGAAGAGGACTTTGGACTTGATCCAGTAAGCAGTGGGTAGTTGCTGTCAGTTTTTGACCAAGGTAAATAGCTGTGAAAAGAAAAGGAGAAAAGGAAAGATATACCCATTTGAATGCAGAGTTCCAAAAAATATCAAGGAGAGATAAAGCCTTCCTCATCTTATCAATGCAGAGAAATAGAGGAAAACAGTAGAATGGGAAAGACTAGAGATCTCTTCAAGAAAATTAGAGATACCAAGGGAACATTTCATGCAAAGATGGAAACAATAAAGGACAGAAATGGTAGGGATCTAACAGAAGCAGAAGATATTAAGAAGAGGTGGCAAGAATACACAGAAGAACTATACAAAAAAGATCTTTGTGACCCAGATAATCACGATGATGTAATCACTCACCTAGAGCCAGACATCCTGAAATGTGAAGTCAAGTGGGCCTTAGGAAGCATCACTACGAACAAAGCTAGTGGAGGTGATGGAATTCCAGTTGAACTATTTCAAATCCTAAAAGATGATGCTGTGAAAGTGCTGCACTCAATATGCCAGCAAATTTGGAAAACTCAGCAGTGGCCACAGGACTAGAAAAGGTCAGTTTTCATTCCAATTCCAAAGAAAGGCAGTGCCAAAGAATGCTCAAACTACCGCACAATTGCACTCATCTCACACACTAGTAAAGTAATGCTCAAAATTCTCCAAGCTAGGCTTCAGCAATATGTGAATCAAGAACTTCCAGATGTTCAAGCTGGTTTTAGAAAAGGCAGAGGAACCAGAGATCAAATTGCCAACATCCACTGGATCATCGAAAAAGCAAGAGAGTTCCAGAAAAACATCTATTTCTACTTCATTGACTATGCCAAAGCCTTTGACTGTGTGGATCACAACAAACTGTGGAAAATTCTGAAAGAGATGGGAATACCAGACCACCTGACCTGCCTCTTGAGAAACCTGTATGCAGGTCAGAAAGCAACAGTTAGAACTGGACATGGAACAACAGACTGGTTCCAGTAGGAAAAAGAGTACGTCAAGGCTGTATATTGTCACCCTGCTTATTTAACTTATATGCAGAGTACATCATGAGAAATGCTGGGCTGGAGGAAACACAGGCTGGAATCAAGATTGCTGGAAGAAATATCAATAACCTCAGATATGCAGATGACACCACCCTTATGGCAGAAAGTGAAGAAGAACTAAAAAGCCTCTTGATGAAAGTGAAAGAGGAGAGTGAAAAAGTTGACTTAAAGCTCAACATTCAGAAAACTAAGATCATGGCATCCAGTCCCATCACTTCATGGCAAATAGATGGGGAAACAGTGGCTGACTTTATTTTTCTGGGCTCCAAAATCACTGCAGATGGTGACTGCAGCCATGAAATTAAAAGACGCTTACTCCTTGGAAGGAAAGTTATGACCAACCTAGACAGCATATTGAAAAGCAGAGACATTACTTTGTCAACAAAGGTCCGTCTAGTCAAGGCTATGGTTTTTCCAGTAGTCATGTATGGATGTGAGAGTTGGACTATAAAGAAAGCTGAGCGCTGAAGAATTGATGCTTTTGAACTGTGGTGCTAGAGAAGACTCTTGAGAGTCCCTTGGACTGCAAGGGAGATCCAACCAGTCCATCCTAAAGGAGATCAGTCCTGAATATTCATTGGAAGGACTGATGCTGAAGCTGAAACTCCAATACTTTGGCCACCTGATGTGAAGAGCTGACTCATTTGAAAAGACCCTGATGCTGGGAAAGATTGAGGGCAGGAGGAGAAGGGGATGGCAGAGGATGAGATGGTTGAATGGCATCACCAACTCGATGGACGTGGGTTTGGGTAAACTCCGGGAGTTGGTGATGGACAGGGAGGCCTGGCGTGCTGCAGTTCATGGGGTTGCAAAGAGTCAGACACAACTAAGTGACTGAACTGAACTGAACTGAATGAAACGAAGACAGAAGGAAAGAAAGGAAAGGTCCTAACAACTTGGAGTAACCAGAATCCATCCTTCTGCCCAGTACACGTGGGCTCCCTTAGGGCACATGGTTATGACCCTGGGCTCATATCTCTGCTCTGCCGCTTACTGACTTTGAACTTGGGTAAGTTACTTACCTCCTCTATGCCTCAGTTTCCTCTTCTGTAGAATGGGGTTATAGCGAGGATTAAAGGAATTAATCATTATGAAGTGCTTAGACTTTTTAAAAGATTGAATTGTAGTTGATGTATGATTTAAGTTACATGTATATAATATAGTGAATCACAATTTTTAAAGATCATACTCCATTTATGGTTATTAGAAAATATTGGCTATATTCCTGTGTTGTACAATATATGAAGTGCTTAGACTTTAGCTACTGTTTTCCAAGGACGAGACTGGTATGAAGAGGTAAAGTGTGGATATTGCCATGAACCTTGAGTTATTCTGGTCACAATTTGATCAGCCCTGCATTGCCTGGGCTCAGGGCCCAATGTATACAAAGTAAATGTGGGACTTCTTCCCCAATAATCTTTTCCATTAGCCTCCTACCAGTAGCTAAAACCACCACTGTTCTTTAGTGGTGAGTTAGAGGCTCAAGCAATTTTTAAAATACTTTTAAAAATTAATTAGTTTATTTACTTTTTGCTGTGCTGGGTCTTTGTTCCTGCAATGAGCTTCCTCTAATTGAGGCGAGTGGGGGCTACTCTAGTTGCAGTGTGCAGGCTTCTCATTGCAGTGGCTTCTCTTGTTGCAGAGCATGAGGCTCTAGAGTGCAGGGTCAGTTGTGGTGCACAGGCTTATTTGCTCCTCAGCATGTGGAATCAGCTTGGACCAGGGATTAAACCCATGTCCCCTATGCTGTCAGGCAGATTCTTATCTACTGTATTACCAAGGAAGTCCCTCAAGCATTTTAAACTAAATTAGGGTTTCTTCTTGTCTGGCTGTTAAAAAAAAAAATCAAAACATTAGTTCATTGGCCCTTGTTACCTGGAATAAAGCAGAGCTTTGAAGGAATGGGATACAAGATGGTATATTAGTTATCTATTGCTGCTAACAAATGACCCCCAAACGGAGCCATTTAAAACAACAAAGTGATCATCTTATCATTTCTGTGGGTCAGGAATCTGGAGCATCTTGGCTGGGTGGTTCCAGCTCAAGGCCACTCAGGAGGTTTCGGTCAGGCCATGGGTCAGGGTTGTGGTACCCAGAGACTCCACTGGGGCTGGAGAATCTGTCGAACTCACTCATGTGGCTGTTGGCAGACTTCGAGTTTTAGTTCCTTGTCACCCCTCTTGGCCTCTCCATTAGGTGGCTCACAACATGGCAGCTTGCTTCTTCCAGTACAGTTGATCAGAGAGAGCAGGTACATGACCAAGGGTAGGCCAGTCCAAGGCAGAGGCCACAGTCTTTTGATAACCTTATCTCCGAAGTTACATCCTATCACTTTTGCCATATTCTGTTCATTACATGTGAGTCCTGAGGTCTAGCCCAAGCTCAGGGTGAGTGTATATACAGAATGTAAGTATCAGAAAGTGGAGATTATTTGGGCCATTGTAGAGGTAGTCTACCATAAATGGATGAGGATTGATGGTAGGTGATAAAAAGGCCTCAGTGAAGTGGAAACTTGGAACATCCTGGCCAATTCAGGGTCAGCATAAAATAGTTACTGGACTTAGTGGTGGCCAGAAATATTGCATACCAACGGGACAAAGGGAGGAGCAAAAAAGTAGCCTAGGTAGTAGCTCGGAGGTATTTGATCCACAACTGGGGTTGCCAAATGTCCCGGGACCCTCTGCTCCAGGCCCAAACGTGTCCAGTGGTATCAGTGCCCCTGCCCTTGCCCACCAGGCTCACCCTATGGGCGTGGCCAGGGAGAGAAGAGAGAGCTGGGACAAGGTCCAGGAAGCCCAGTGGCAGCCGAAGCAAGAGAGGGGAATGCAGGTTCAGCAACTGCATTTGTTTGCAGTGGGGAAAGTTGTTAATTTTAGCCTCACACAAGGGGCTGAAGCAGGAGGGTTTGTCATTTCTGCTGAGCTAGCCCTTGGATGCCTCCCACAGGCCACTGCAGCCATGTCAGCTTCAACCCGCTGTTTGCAGGGTGGTGAGCTTGGCTAACAGTGAAGAAGAGCTACACGGATTGTGGGCTCCCTTGGGTGTGATGGGTCTGGGCCTTGGGTAGGGGGGCTCAGCCAGTAGTGCTGCATGTAACAATTATCTGCCAGTGCCTCCTCCTCCGTTTTTGCTCCTGTGTTCTCATCCTGGCTCTACCACTTGCTGATTTCTTGACCTAGGGCAAGTCTTTTCATTTCTCAGTGCCTCCATTTCCTCCTCTGCAAAATGGAGATAAATTGTCCCTAGCTTGCAGGGTTGTTGTGAGATATTGTGAGCTCCTGTAGGGAAAGTACCAGTAAATGGTAGCTGCTATTACTTATATACCTGGCTCTGACTCAGGGCACCCAGCCCAAATGAGGCAGATCTCTCACAACAAAGGACCCCACTTCCCAACCCAATCAGAAAACCTCTCTGAGTGTAAGTGTCTTCTTCTCGGTCAGGGCCTTACATGGATTTCTGTGGATTAGGCACGCTAATAATCGCCATTTCACATAGGAGGAAACTAAGGCTCAGAGAGGTGAAGTGACTTGCTCAGGGGTGCACAGCTAATAACAGGTAGCAGAGTTGGGGCCATAATCTAGGTCATAGTCCCAAATCTGCCCTTTTTCTATCCTACCCACAGTTTGTTGGCCCTTAGCCCAATTTCAGGACGTGATGGGGATAGACAGCCAGACAAAGGAAGGCTTGGGGTCCAGATTATACAACCTTTTGGAGCCCCACAAAGTTGACTTTTCAGTTTTTACTCCATCTCCACATGCCTAAGCCAGGAGTAGAGGTTCTCATTTGTGTAACAACACTATCCCACCCCCACCCCCAAAATACACACATACTTTTCTACCAAATAGCTAATTTTCTTTCAAACATATTCTGAGATGAAGAAACAGGAAAGCAAATGCGGATGTGTTTTGAGGACCTGTTCGAAATGCTAAGCTTCAAGAGCACAGTCATCGTCACAGAGAGATGCACTCCCCTCACCCCTCCCCTCGTTACCAAGGGAAACCTCGGTCCCTGCGGTGGGGCCCTGGGTAAGCTCAGGGTAGACTCCTCCTCTCTTTTATCTGCACTCCTGAAAAGAGGGAAGTGCTGGCAACCTTTGGCGCTTGAGACAAGGAATTCAGAATGGAGAAGATTCCAGAATTGAGGCTTGGTCTGGAGAGAGAGGGAGGCAAGGTGAGGAATATGCAGATCAGAGAGGTCAAAAGAGGATAGAGAAGAAAAAGAACGAGGATTGAGAGAACGGCTAAGGGAAAGGGAAGAGAAAATCAAGAAAGAGTGGAGTGTGAGAGATGTGAGGAATGGAGGAAAGTTAAGGAAAGGAGTTGTAAAATGCAGAGAAATCCTCAGAGTGGCCTCCGCAATTGTCATACAGGAGGGGCAACAGTATCATTGGTAGAGAGCTGAGGAGCCTTGTCTGGAAGCTGCCTTTACGCATGGTTTTCATTTAGGGTACATATTGTTGGGGGGTAGCTTTCAGGGGGCAGATGTTATTAGAGATTGATGAGAAAGAGTGGTTTCTCCCCCAGCCACCTGTTGGCCCTGCTGCCACTAATGAGCAGCATTTGTAAAGTGCCTCCTATGTGCACATGAGATTGAAGAAAATCAAGTAGCAGGAAGTAAAGAAAAGGGGAAAAAAAGCAGAAAGGTCTGTCTACAAAAGCTGTGTGTGCATTGCTAAATCGCTTCAGTTGTGTCCAACTCTTTGTAATCCTATGGACTATAGCCCACCAGGCTCCTCTGTTCATGAGATTTCACAGGCAAGGATGCTGGACTGGGTTACTATCTTCTGCTCCAGGGGATCTTCCCAACCCAGGGATGGAACCCCTGTCTCTTATGTCTCCTGCATTGGCAGGCGGGTTCTTTACCACTAGCGCCACCTGGGAAGCCCCTACGAAGGCTGCAACAGGTTAAACTGTCCTGAAGGGGATAGAGGGCAGGGGTGCTGATAGAGGCTTTCTGCTCAGCAGTTGGAGGAGGACAAGTTGACTAAATCAAGGCCTGATACAGGAGACTCCCCAAAGAGGATGCGTGTATATTCCAGAATTTTATTTTAGAGAATTATCAGGCCCACCTCCACCAACAGTAGGGCTAGCTCTGAGTTTACAGTAAGGACACCAAATGTTACTGAATCTCTCTCTCTCTCTCTCTCTATATATATATATATATATATATATGTGTGCTCCTAGAGAGGAACATTTCCTCTCCCTGTACACAGACGCATTGCACACCCATGGATAACAACACAGAGTGTGTATGAAAGGGATTATGCGCCCTGTCTGCTATCCAGGAGACAGAGGATCTTTCCTTGGCCTGTGAAGGCCATTTCATCTCAGCTCTCTTTCCCCCCTGAGCTCTGTTAAGTGTCTGCTCTGCTCTGTGGAAGAGGGGCCCCAGCTGGAATGTGTTTTTGTTTTCTGCAGTTCCTTTTTCCTCCGCCCCAACCTTAGCCTGAGCTGCTATTTCCTCAACAACATCAAAGGGGGGAAGCAGTCATTGGTTTGAGAAGAATCTCTGAGCCAATGAGATGTCAGCTCAGCCATTGTTTCCAGATGCCTAAAAGAGAATTATCCAAAGAAGAAGCGAAACCTCTGTTGACCAGAATATTTGAGAATGGACAGATAATAGTGCAGTTTTCTGGTGGATTGGGCATTTTTATTTCGATTCATTGTTGACATCCTCTCTAAAGTCTGAGGCCCCTTTCTTGCCTTGTTTTAAGGCTCAGTGAACTGGATTCTGTTTGATGACCAAGGACTTTGCTTTCTAAATATCAGCCCCAGTGTTTGGGGTCACAGGAAGATAGTATAGTATATCAGTCAGAACACTGATTTCTAGAAGTCAGAGGATGTGGGTTCTACTTCTGACATAGCCACACACTAGCAGTGTGTAGCTTATCCTTTTAGAGCCTTCATTTCCTCATCTGTCAAATGAAGTTTTGTTGTTTTTATAGGATGGAGAAAATATAGGTGAAAATCCTGAATCCAGATTATTTCCTGAAAATTACTTACTTGAATCTTTCCTTCATGCTGGCTTTATTTCATTATCCTTTGCCTCTTTTTCCAAACAGCCAAGTGAAGAAAAAAACGTATATAATCCATTGATGAATCGGAAGATTGGTCTTTTGTTGACTGAAATGTCACCTTTTCTCCCATTTTTTAACCCCCGAGGATACACACTGTATCCACCACACACCATTTGAACCCCTTAGCTTCCAGTTCAGGCACAAGCACCTACCTGATGCTTAGTCATCTTTGATAGTGGTGCCTTGTTCATGCCTTCATCCCTCCACCACTGGCCAAGCTGCAGGTTCAGACAGGATCCCTGCTTTGAGATCTGGACACACATAGGGCTTGGCATTCAGTGAGAGCTTAACATATGGTAGTTACTGGTCCTAGCATCATTCTTCTTTGGGGGCTACCTAAAAACTGGAGGAAATAGTAGGAATAAACATGGAATCACCAGTTCCATTGGGACTGCTAGAATTGTATGTGTAGTCATAGCAAGGAGAATAGCAGAGCTGAAAGAGACTTTACAGATGAGGAAACAAGGTCAGAGGCAGTACACTGGTGGAAAATCTAAGTACCATCCCTTCAGAGCAGATGGGGGAAAGGAAGACAGAGAGGCAAAAGCTGAAGAAGGTTGTGGTCTGGGTTCGATCTCCTCCCTGGTCCTTTCCCATCTGCCTGTTAGCTGGGACTACTTCACCTGCTTAGGCCGAGGGTTGAGGATAAAGGAGGGACTGGCCTCTGGGGATGGAACCCAGGCCTAGATTACCTGGGAGAATTTGGGGTCTTGAGAGTGGAGAGCAGGGACAAACAGGGGCACCCAGGCTAGAAAGACAACCAGAGGGCATCTAGCCAAGGATGGGGGCAGGAGGTGGTAGGGGTGGCATACACATGTCACTCCTTAAAGTCACTCCTTAAAGACATCCAGCCTCCTCCCCAGTTTGCCCAAGGATACTGGAGGTATAGGGTGCTGGCATTGTCCCAGGGGATCACTTTGGGGCCCCAGGAAAGAGGAAGAGCTAGCTGAGTGCCCAAGGCTCTTGGCATCCTGGCCTGGTGATTCTACAGACAGAGCTGAGTGGGGGTGAGGGCAGCACCTATTGCAGAGGGAACTGTGGGGAGAGAGGCCAGGCAACCAGCTCACCCAGGATAGGACTGTCACATAGAAATATTCCCATCTGGATAGTTCTAGAGAAGCAAGTCTGGGTAATGATAAACTATGAATTTTATGCATGAGCTGAACATTGAAAAACTTCAGCCCCAAGCTCCCGGCTAGCATCTGAGCCAAATCCCACTTGCACAGCATTTAATCAGCTTCCTGACAGATCCCAGTAAAAGAGAGATGAATTTACGAGATTGATTAGCTAATACCCAAGTGTTATGCTTACTCCGTGATCCAAGAGCACCAGGCTGGGGCCTCCAGACATTCTGCCGCTCAGATTCTGCAGCTGCTGTGATGGCAGGTGGGCCTGGGGGGCTGCCCCCGGAAGGGGACTGAGCTGGACTGTTCCTGCTTTCAGGCTCCCTCCCCAGCCTGGGATGCTAACCCCAATCCCCAACCTAAGATGGTTCTGGGCCAAGAGTTGTTCTACTCTTGGTCCTCCATCTTCTATTATGGCCTCAGCTTGTTTATTGCCCATCTCCACCCTATGCCAAGGATGCTCTCTCAGTGTCTCTACTAATCCAAAGCATGCAAGTCCTTCAGATCCGCCTGGAGTCTCCCCTCCTCCAGGAAGCCCTCCCTGTTTATCAGGGCCCTCAGTAAGCTTTCCTGTCTCCTAACTCCAAAGGTTAAATATTGTCTAAACCACAAATACTCATAGACCGTGGTTAGAGCTAAACCAGAATGTAGCAAGTTCCATCCATTCCCACTTGTAAATCATAAATGTGTTTAACCACAAAAGTCATGCATGCTCATTACAAGTCAAAAAAATCCAGAGAAGCTTCTAGAAAAAAAATTATCCCCCTCTTCCCCTCCTCTAATCCCATCCCCTCAGAAAACCAATATTACCAGTCTCTTCATTCTGTCTCTACACAGAAAGACAGCTTCTCTACTCATACATAGCTTCTTCATTTTATTTGTAAGGAAACTGAGGCCCAGAGATGTGAGGCAACTTGTCCAAGATCACACAGCTAACTAGTGGCCAGGCTTGGAGTTAAGAACCCAGGTGCTCAAGTTCCCAGTTCCAAGGGCCAGAGCTGTTGTGAGTTAGTTGCCTCCTTAGAGAGTCTTCTTTCCCCAAGTGAATTGTAAACTCGACTGAGGGTAAAAACAAACAAAACAAGAAAACCCAAAAAAACTCTGTTGCATTTCCCACAACACCTAGCAAGTTTCGAGCATCTGGTCCAGGGTGTTTACTAAATGTTTGTCTCCTCATTTTAAATCCTTTCTGAAACAAGACACAGTATAAGTAAAGAAAAAAGAAAATGTTTGACTCAGTGCCTGGTTGTGCTAGACTGCAAAGCCAAGCTGTGTAATCATACCAAAGTTGATTGTTAAGATGGCTGGGAAAAAAGCAGCCAAAAACTCAAATGATTGGTGACTGTGCACAGATATCTGAAGGCAGAGACAAATACGGACACCAAGGAGCTCAAATATTTGCACTGAGCTGAGAATATGGTTTGAGGAGAGATGGGAGCTGTACTGGAGGTAGGGAAGGAGGGCCCTAGACACCCCACTTTCTTTGGGACCTATTGCTCCCTGGGCCAGTGGCCATGTTGGTGGCCTGATAAAGGCCTCCTTGGCATGGCTTCTTTCATGTTTCAAGTCTCGAGAACCTACTTTATATGGCCTTTTTACTCCTTTGTGGAGTCAGTCATGGGATTTGTACAGATTTATTTGATAAATTTGTGGGGGAGTTTGTTGTTGTTGTTGTTGTATTTTCAGGCTGCTCTGGGTCTTTGTTGCTGCACATGGGCTTTCTCTAGTTGCAGCGACTGAGGGCTACTCTCCAGTTGTGGTGTGCGGGCTTCTCATTGTGGGGCTTCTTTTGTTGCAGAGCACAGATTCTAGAGTGTGGGCTCAGTAGTTGTGGTGCACAGGCTTAGTTGCTCTGAGGCATGTGGGATCTTCCCATACACATGATCGAACCTGTGTCCCCAGCATTGGCAGGTAGATTCTTTACCAGTGAGCCACCAGAGAAGTCCGATTTGATATATTTGTTGATTGTTGATCAGGTGTAAGGGTAGGAGGGGCAGGGCTGGAATGAAGGCTCTCACCCCAAGGAGTGTCTCGCTGCCTTGGGGCACTGGGGAGCAGGTGGGGAACGGCCTCTGGCACATCAGCTGATCTGGAGGTGGAACCTTTTGGAAAATCATAAACACTAATTGAATTTTAGAGCTGAAACAAATTTTTAAGATCGTCTAATAAGGTTATTAATGCCTCACATTTATCCAGCACTCCATGGTTTATGAAATGACTGGATGTGACTCATTCCCCTCATTTTACATGTAGAACCCTTTGCTTATTTAAGAAGACCCTGACAACTGGATAGCAGATGGGTAATTGTCTTCAGTGTGAGAATGACATTGTGATTATGTGGGAATATTCTCATTCTTAGGAGACAAATGATGAAGTATTTAGGGGCGATGCATCATGATGTTTGAAACTTTAAACTGATACAGCATTTCAAAAGATATAAATAGGGGTTGGGTAATATGGGGTGTTGTTTAATGGGTATAAAAATGGATGGTGGTGATGGTTGCACAGCAGTGTAAATGTACTTAAAACCATTGAATTGTACACTTAAAAATGATTAAAATGGTAAGCTTTACTGCAATAAAAATATATATAAATATACACACAGAGATAAAGCAAAATGGCAAAAATATTAATAAATGTTGAATCTAGGTGATGAATATAAAGGTGGTTATCATATTGTGCTTAGGGCTGCTTTAGCAGCTCTCTGTAAATATTCATAATAGAACTTTTAATGTGAGTAGGCTTATTGAGAAATGGACACATGATTGTCAGAAGCAGCCAAAGATTGTACCAGAGAGGAGTCATGGGCCTTATGGGCACAGTGAAATTTGGAACACATGATGGAGAGGAGACAATGAATGAGTTGCTGTGTGGTTGGCCATTGTTAGTTAGTTGGCGGGTAAGATGGCAGTTTTCTACTCTGGATGTCATGTGGCATATGTGATAGGAAAGTTGTTATGTATAGGGTCCCTAGATTGCAACATAACACAGCTCAGAGTTATGGGTATCTCAGGGGCTCTGAATTACTCAGAGGCCAGCTGTCCAGTTTCTGCCTCACCCTTCCCTCTGGACCATGGGCATGCTTGTGAGTCTTCCCTGATTGATTGACACAGAGAAATAGAATTTGCTGAAACCGTCATCAGTTCATTTTGGTTGGTTTTGTGCAATTCTTCACCACTCTTGAAATCTTACCAAAATATACATCCTCTAGGTGGGCATCAGAATGGCTTGCTGAAAGTTAATCCATAATGGCTTGCTGGTCCAAGGTTTGGTGAGAGGAGAAGTCAAAAGGAAAGACTTGTGATTTAGTCACACAGCCCTACCTTCATGTATTCTGTCAGCCATTTGAACCTTTGCTGATTAGAGAGAAGGATCTAGTGCTGGGGAACCTTCCAGATGTTCTTGCCTGGAGTATGAAGGTGCCGTCCATCTCACTGCTGGCAGGGCTTAAGGGTCAGTTCAGAACTCAACAAAGAGAGCCATTAGGGTGGGGTCTGGTCCTCCCAAGCACAGGACAAACTGTAATTTGTTGTTGTTGTTTTAATATTTATTTGGCTGCACCGGGTCTTAGTTGCAGCACAAGGGGTCTTTAGTTGAGGCCTGTGGGATCTAGTTCCTTGACCAGGGATGGAACCCATGCCCCCTGGATCAGGAGCATAGAGTTTTAACCACTGGAGCACCAGGGAAGTCCTGACAAGCTGTAATTTGTAAGGGTCACATCGTCCCCACTGTTGCTTTGCTTGACCCACTCGCTTCAGCCCCACCAGGGCCTCACCCCTCCTCAGCATACAAGGATAGAAGTTCTTCTGACTGCCCCTCTCAAGGCACAAAGGAAAGGGACAGGGACTTAATTTGCATTTTCCCTTGGCCAGCATTTGCCTGGTGTCTACATTAATCACCATAATGGATAAATGCCACCAAGAAAATGGAGCAAGCCAGGGCGAGAAAGAACGATAGAGAGAGAGAGAGAGAAAGAGCTTGAGCAAGCAATGGGGCCTAGTGGCAGGGGAGCAAGGTGGTCTGGAAAAGAGCTGGCCAGAGTGAATCCTCGGTGAGCTCTCACTTCAGCCTCTGGAAAATTGGATTCCCTTCCACGTCATGTTTGATGGCCATGTTCCAAAGTCATGGAGACTGAAGCTGCAAGAAATCAGGCTGTGAGCAGGGCCTGATGCAGTGCCGTCATAACAAATGAACGCAGGTGGGAGATTGGGCAGAGCAGGATTGGCTAGAATGCTAGAGATGATAGATGAGCTCAGTTTCCTTCCAAACAGTACACAGAAGGAACCTGAGGCTCAGCGAGGGGAAGGGACTTACCCAAGACCACCCTGCTAATTAATTAGTCCAGCCCCTGAATCCTATTCCAGTCTGCTGTGTATAAATCATAACACACGTTCATGGAAAACCCGCATGAGCTGAGAGTTCTTTATTCTCTCAAACATCTCTGCGAGGTGTTGGAAGAGGCCCGCCCCTCCTCCCTTCCTGTCTTACCCAGCGAGGCAGCCATACTCTGGAGTCAGGCCAAGCTCCAGTAGGTCCTTGCTCTGTCTCCAGCCCGCTCCCTCTCCCATGCCTTTGTCAGCAGAGACTTCCCAGAAAGGCCACCCTGGAATGAAGGTAATGTCAGTGAAGTGCTCGTTAGCAGGTAGCCACTGGCTGACTACAGGCTCAGCTATCTCCCTTGGTCCCAGGTTGAGGTCCTTGATCTCTGCTGTATTTGGCCCAACTTTTACCTTCACAGGGTTGACCAGACTCTGCCCTGGGACTCATATTTTTTCCCACCCCAGCTTTCAGGAAGATCCCCTGGAGAAGGGAATGGCTACCCACTCCAGTCATTCTTGCCTGGAGAATCCCATGGACAGAGGAGCCTGGCAGGCTACAGTCCATGGGGTCACAAAGAGCTGGACATGACTGAGCGACTAACACTTTCACTTTCACCAGCTTCTGGAGCCACAGGACCCTCTGTTGAGTTGCTGGAGAGGAGGGGCCAGGAAGCAAACCTTGTGACAGGAGGTGGGACAGACTTTTCAGAGTTACAGACCCTCCGAACAGGAAAGGACCTTGATCTGCCTCCATTGTATAGATAAGGGAACTGAGGAGCACTGTTGCAATTTAGGTTCCACTTGAGAGCAGAGCAAGAGGGAATAGGGTCCCCAGGGAGTTGGCTTGCCTGCCAACACTTTTGGGCAGGTAGGTTATGTGGAGGGCTCTGGGGGTGGGGAATGCAAAGGAGAGGTTGGTAAATGAAAAAGACATGTATATTGCACAACAGTATGAATGTACTCAGTGCCACTGAGCTGGACACTTAAAATGATTAAGATGATAAATTTGATGTTATGTATTTGTTGTTGTTGTTTAGTAGCTAAGTCGTGTCCGACTCTTTGTGATCCCCATGGACTGTAGCCCACCAGGCTCCTCTGTCCGTGGGATTTCCCAGGCAAGAATACTGGAGTGAGTTGCCATTTCCTTCTCCAGGGGATCTTCCCCACCCAGGGATTGAACCTGCATCTCCTGCATTGGCAGGCAGCTTCTTTACCACTGAGCCACCAGGAAAGCCTGATGTTATGTATACTTTACCACAATTTTAAAAATAAAATAATTCCTAAGTAAGTGTTGGTATTGAATAAATATAGGTTTTTGTGGGTGTGTATTGCATTAAAAATCTTAACCCTAAAGAAGATGTGGTACATATATACAATGGAATATTACTCAGCCATTAAAAAGAATGAAATAATGCCATTTGCAGCAACATGGATGGACCTAGAGAGTGTCATACTGAGTGAAGTAAGTCAGACAGAGAAGGAGAAATATCATATGACATCCCTTATATGTGGAATCTAAAAAGAAATGATACAAATGAACTTACTTACAAAACAGAAAGAGACTCACAGACTTAGAAAATGAACTTATGGTTGCCTGGGGGGGGAAGGGATAGTTAGGGAGTTTGGGATGGACATGTACACACTGCTATATTTAAAATGGATAACCAACAAGGACCTACTGTATAGCACAGGGAACTCTGCTCAATGTTATGTGGCAGCCTGGATGGGAGGGGAGTTTGGGGGAGAATGGATACATGTATATGTATGGCTGAGTCCCTTTGCTGTTCACCTGAAACTATCACAACATTATTTGTTAATCACCTATACCCCAATGCAAAATTAAAAGTTTAAAAAAATAAAAAATTCCCAAACCAAAAATCTTGACCTCTAAATAAACACCACACACACACACACACACACACACACACACACGATACCTGTATTGCTTCCATGACAAAATAAAACACAGTAAAAACAAAAAGTTGCAAAGTTGTTTATGGGCAGAAGGACCTAGAGAATAACTCCCTCAAAAAGGAAAAGATCTATCTCCGCGTCACAATGTAGCCTCCCACTGGTCTGGTAATCCCGCCAGGTTCACCATTGTCCCTGTCCATAGGCCCATCCCTTTCCTTCTAACCCAGTGAGAATGGGATGCAGGCAAGGCTTTCAGCAGCTCAGTCTTCATGCACCTCAATATGGAGGAGGAGGGGAGTTATTTGTTACAGTCTGGGTTGCCATGTACAGTTGTTCAGGTTGTGAACTGCATAAAGGTGATTACTAGACAAAATAAGTCGAGGAGGAAATCCTGCTCATGCTCTGCTCCCCACATCATGTGTCCTCCTGGAGGGCTGAGTCTACCTGGATAAAGGGGTACATTTTTCATCTGAATAAAGCCATATGTTCATGTGGCTGTGTTTACCCAGAGGAAGTAGCTTTTTCTAAGCTTTATACACCAAGGCACTGAATAGACTACTTGTGGTTCTGGCTGCCATCAGCCATGGGCTCCTGTGCTCCATGGTGACCTGCCCTTAGGTTCCCAAGATCCCCCCTGAGGCTCTTCTCCTCCCTGTGTACCCCCTGGTCCCAGGCTTTTTGTTCTTGCCAGCCACCTTCAGAGCCTGAGGGTGGGAGATCTAGTGAGGCAGGTCTCTTAGGGCTGGAGCCTGCCTCAGGAACACTCCCAGATTTCTCAGCTCTCTCAGCCCTGCATTTTCTGCTCCTGTGCTCTGCCCACCTGTTTGGCTCAGCTACCACATCTTGGATGCCTGTTTCCTTCCTGCCAGTCTGGTGCCAACTGTTTGTCTGAATCGTGACTCTCACTGCTGTGTCCCCTGTTTTCTGTGCCCTGCCCTTCCAGCTGCCCCCCATCCGGAATCAGTTGTTGCAGCCAGAACACAGCCCCTCAGCCTGTAGGGCCCTGATGCTGGGGCTAGTGGGGGTGAGGCTCGCCTCCGGCACACCAGCTCACTCTTGCTCCCTGCCTGCCTGCTGATCTGGACAGAGGCCTCCTGTTGGTGTTTTTCCCTGTGTGCGAGGTGGGCAAGGAGGATGACGGTGGCCAGGGGCTCTCAGCTGGAGAGCTTTATTGTCTCCACATAGTGCCTGTCCAGACCCCAGCAGATAATCTCCCTGTCCTCCCCGTGGCAGGTCCAGGAACAGGTAGAAACCTGCGTGGTTGGGGGTGGGGTTGGGTGGGGAAGACAGCTTAGTCCTTAGGATCCAGCAGCTCCTCATGATGCTTAAAGCATCCCCTCCCCCACTTCCTGGAGGCCCAGGCCCAAGGCTCCCAAATGAGCTCCCTGGGACCTCTCAGAGACCAGGGGATTATGGGAACAGATGGGCCTGAAGCCCACTGCCCAAAGTGCTTCTGGGACAAAGAAAGAGGCCTCAGAAAGGGGCCTTGGATCAGGACCAGCTTGGGGCCAGACCCCGGGGGTGGAGGAGGCGACAGGGAGGGAGCCCAGTTCCCTAAACCTCTCCACTCTGACGAGAAGGCCAGCATCCTCTCAGCTGAGCCCCTTCAAGTGAGGACCAACAAAAGCCCTTGAATCAAGAATGTGAATGGAACAGCTAAGCCTTTTCCCTCTCTGCCTCCTCCCTCCTTCTCCAAATCCCAGAGCTGGAAGGAGCCAGACAGTGGAAGAAGGGGCGGGGAAGGAAAGCAGAGGGCCTGCCATCAATCTCCTGCCCTGACAAGCTGCGTCATCGCTGGCTCCAGCTGGCTCTCCTGGGGCAATGGGGAGGGGAGCTGGGTGTGGGTCCCTGCCAAGAGGAGCAGGGGAATTGAGATGGGGCACAGGCAGGTGCTGGGGCTTAGAACCACAGGCCAGGGCAGAAGGATGGGGGCTTGGCCCAGGGTGCATAGAGACCCAGCAAGCCGGGGACCTTTAGGGAATGCACAAACCAGGGCAAGTTCAACTCTAGGTGGATACCAGCTGGACAGGGTGCCAGGCTTTGAAGAGTTCAACAGTAGTCCTGCTGCTGCCTCTCAGGGAAATCAAAGCTGCTGGTTTTCCCAGTGCCTGCTTCAGCACCATCCTCAACTTCCCAGACTTCTCAGAGTTCAGTCTGCTCCCCAGGTATGGGAGCAAATTCCCAAGGAGATGTTTCACTAATTGGGAAGGCCAAAGATCTGGTCACACCAAGATGTAAGAGTTAGAATGGAGGGAATCCTAGATCAGTTTGCCCTTAGTCAGAAATGTCTGCTTCCTGGTTCTTCCTGGAAGAATGTTCCAATTTAGTCATGCCAACGGGCTTAGCCAACCAACCGAGTAATTTGGTGAGGGGAAGGGAAAGCGGCAGGCACCCTGGGATGGAAGGACTCCTTGTGCCATGGAACTTGGGTTCCTCTGCTGCTAAGGCAGGTCTTGAGGGATCTGGTTTAGGGCTGGCTGGGTCCTTGAGGGGGTCTCAACTACAGGAACTGGTCAGTTGAGATTTTCTTTGCAGGGGTGGGAACCACAGGAACAGGGACACCAGACATGTGGGGCAGGGGAGCAGACAGAAAGATCGAGGCAGAGTAGAGAGTTCCCAAACAAGCATCTCCAGTCTTCGGAGAACGATCCTGGGCCAACTTAGATCCTTACTCCTGCTCAGATGTACTAGCTGTTTAAATTTTGTTCAATAATGTTAGAAATGAACATCCATTGGAAGGACTGATGCTGAAGCTGAAGCTCGAATACTTTGGCCACCAATGCAAAGAGCCAACTCTCTGGAAGAGATTCTGATACTGGGAAAGATTGAAAGCAAGAGAAGGGGATGACAGAGGATGAGATGGTTGGATGGCATCACCAACTCAATGGACATGAGTTTAAGCAAGCTCTGGGAGTTGGTGATGGACAGGGAAGCCTGGTGTGCTGCAGTCCATGGAGTTGCAAAGAGTCAGACACGACTGAGTGACTGAACAGCAACAACAAATGTTAGAAAATATGCAGGTTCCTTCCCAGGTTTATTGGGCTTACTAGGTTTGAAGTAGATGTTTTTCTGGAACTCTGTTGCTTTTTCTATGATCCAGCAGATGTTGGCAATTTGACCTCTGGATGAGATGGTTGGATGGCATCACCAATTCAATGGACATGAGTTTGAGCAAGCTCTGGGAGTTGGTGATGGACAGGGAAGCCTGGCGTGCTGCAGTCCATGGGGTCTCAAAGAGTCAGACACAACTGAGCGACTGAACTGAACTGAACTGACTAGGTTTGAAAAAGCACTCAAGCTCTGTGTTTGATAAGACAGGAAGCCCAGTTCGGTGAAGGAAAGGGTCAGCAAATTAACATGTTTCATTCTGATGTAGAGTTTGCAGCCTGTTCCATTTGAACTCCTGCCTCTGAATCAGTCAGCCTGGGAAAAGCAGCTGTGAAGACAGGTCTCTGGTAGCCTCTGAGGCCCCAGGGTCTCCGGAAGCATCACCTTCTCTCAGACTCCCCTTGTGTGGAGGGCAGGAGCGCATGGAGGGAGGGGCCTAGGGGAAGGAGGACTATTCCTCCTTGGCGCCATCCCGCTTAATGGTTTTCCCACTGAAAAGTGCTCATTTGTCACATTTAGCTTTGGGAGGTGTGACAGGATGATCCATCCCTCGGGCTTGGACCTATAAAAACTGGGGAATTGGCACCTGCAATCTGCCTTTCTCTGCCTGTCTTCCCCGGTGAAGGCTAAAGTGCCAATAAAATGCTGAGTCCTGCCATGTCCGTGATGGAGTGAGCTTTTAACAGGGTAGCTTGGCCTGTGGAGCTTATTTTCTTCAGAGCTGTAGCAAACAGTGAAGGGGTAAAGATCTAGAAGGGCTGGTGGAGGAGTGGGGAGGAAGATGCTGGTGGCTGGGTGTCAAAGAGCCCCGTGAGGCTGGAAGATGGCTGGACCTTTCCTGGGTGCCGTCTCCAGTCATCCCCTGAAGAGTGGGCCCAGCTGTTCCTGACATTTCTTCTCCGTGCATCTCTAGTCATCAGCTTCATGGCTAGCCATCTACTCACAAGGTGTGCTTTGAAGTTGGGCTTCCCTGGTGGTGCAGACAGTAAAGAATCTGCCTGCCATGTGGGAGACCAGGTTCAATCCTTGGGTGGGAAAGATCCCCTGGAGAAGGGAACAGCTACCCACTCCAGTATTCTTGCTTGGAGAATCCCTTGGACAGAGGAGCCTGGTGTTGCAAAGAGTCAGACACGACTGAGCAGCTAACACACACACAGGTCCCTTTCACCCAAGAATATGTTCTCCATATTTTGTCGTTATTGCTGTGAGTCTAGGCATTGTCCTTTGAAGACCTTTGTTAAAATATACAATTATATTTTTTGGTCTGAGAAAAGTTTTTATATATCAGATTCATTGGCCTTTACTTGTCAAAAGCAGGCTCATGAACAAAATAGGATCCAGGGCAAATAATGCTTGATGGGAAGGGGAGAGAGGTTATGTTTGCAATTAGGAGAAGCATAATGGGCTAGCTGAGCTGGGAGTCATAATTACTTGGGCAGGGAGGAAGGACTGGACAGCTGAGGTGCAAATCAAACAACTGGCATCAGTTATCCTTCTAATCCAGGTTCTCCCTGCCCAAAAGATCTTTCCAAATTGCTGTGCTCCCAGACCCCTGCATTCCCAGGAAAGGCTCCTTTCTCCTCATCCCCCACCCACCCCAAGCACCTGGTTCTCCTGAAAGATTTCCATCTGGAGCAGTGGTTCTAAGCTTTGACTTGTGCAGAATCACTTGGGGAGCTATTAGAACCCTTGATGCCAGGCCCCACCCCAGACTAATTACATTAGAATCTCTGAAGGGAGGCCCCGGGACCATCCCAGGTTTTAAAAATCTCCCTCAGGTGATTCTCTCCGTTAGCTTGCACAAACAACCGAAAATGTAAACTTGGGAATCCGGGGCCTTAGGCCTTGGTCATTTTCCCAGTCAGGCTCTAGCCTCCCAGCCTGTTCCCCAGTCCCCCTGTCTTTCCTCTGTCTACTCCTGTCCTCTCACAGCAACCCCCAAAGTTTTGTTCACTTTCCCCACCTGGCATTATGCTCCCTTTTCTGTTGGCTTGACTCCTGCCTACCCATGCTGTCAAGACAAGTAGCTTATCAACATCCTTTCCTAAAGGCAGTCCCGGTTCACTCCTTAAGAGGGATCTGGTGCCAGCTGATGAGATGATTGAAATATCACCCCAGATCCATTTGGTTTTGACAAGGACCCTGGATGGCCCCTTCGTTCTGGCTCCAAGAACCATTGCAGACGCGCACTCTGCTATTTCCATCCAGAGAAGCAGGGCCCACGTCTTGCAGGGGAGGCCCAAAGTTGGCACAGCATGCGGAGAGTGACTGTCTGTGTATGCACTTGAGGGAGTCTTTGTGTACTTGTGGGTGTCTAGCCCTTATGGCTAATATTCAAATTTGGCCCATTTGCAGAGTTGATGGGACTTTCCCAAGTGCTGAGAAAAGCATCCTTGATTCATGACCTAAAAAAAATAGATAGATACTGTTGCTACAAAACTACTTGAGATGAAAAAATGCAATATTTTCTTCAGTGGATATGTATTGGACACCATCGTCTGCCAGCCAATGGACTAGGTGTTTTTTTGGATTTGATGGTGACCCAAACCTGCATGCCTGGTGCTGGCAGTCTAGAGGCTTTTAGTCATCTTTTTTTTTTCTTTAACTACTATTCCTGAACAAAAAAAGCACTATTTTTAAAAAGAAAAAGAAACACGTTAAACTGAGTTAGGAATTTCCATGCACTGGATATTCTCTTCAGCTCAGGGGCGAGTTTCTGCACACGGGCCTGAACAAGTTATTTCCCTTTTGTGTGTGTGAAAAGGTAATGTGTGAAAAGGCACATCATGTCTTGCCTGTCCGTGATTCTCATGTTGGACTGTAAGGGCACCTTGACTCCTGTTACTTTACTTTCCAGAACTCTGGAAAATTCTCAGACATTGACTGGCTAGCTAGCGGGTTCACAGCTATTGGTGCTCGCAGTGCACCAGGCACTAGGCTTGCTACTTCACATGCATCGTCTCTTTCCTCCTCACAAGGGAAAGGTGAGTAGAACTCTCATCCCCATTTTGCAAATGGCAAAATGGCCCACCTACTAGTCAATAGCAGAGTCAGGATTCAAACCCAGGACTGTGTGACCCCAGAGCCTTTCAAACCACACCCCCTTCTGATGCTACTGCCAAAGCAGGGCTGAGGCAAAGCAAGCTCCCTCCTCATCTAGAGCAATGTTATCACTGTCCTCATTGTCATGGTCATTGTCATCCTGTCATCACATCAGCGATCATTTGTTAACTGCTTTCTTTGTGCCAAGCAATTGCACTGAAAAGCATTTAATAATACTAATAAAAGAATACTATTGAACAGATAGCCGTTAACAGTTACTGGATTCCTGTTCTGTGGCAGGCACTGTCCTGACCAGCTTACCAGGATAACCCTAATCATTTACTCACCAGGTTGCTGGGAGACAGATCCTATTCTTAACCCTGTTTTAAAGAGGAGAAAACTGAGGTTTCGATGGGCTTGTTTATCCCATGGCCTCACAGAGTAACAGAGCTGTGGTGTGGCCTCTGTCTGACCCCCAGGGCAGGAGTTCCCATCTCTGGTGTTTTCCAGTTCGGAAGCACCGTCTGGCTTCTGATAATTGGAGAGCCCTCTCAGATCCATGTGTTAATTGGGAGAGGGGCTGGAGTGATAGGCCACCGTGGGTGTGAGCAGATGACCTCCTATATGAACTGACAACCCAGACCCTTTCCATCTGGCAGCCAATGCTATGAGAATGAGAGATCTGTCCAGAGAGGGCCTCTTGGCCAAACAATTTGTGCAGCAGAACTTTGGGAAAAAACATAGCTGAGACCTGTACAGGTGGAAGCCAGTTAATAAAGATGATTCTTTGCCTTGTCTTCCTCCTCATTCTATGAGGTTGTTTTTTTCTTTTTATTACCTTTGATTCTTTTTTCTTATTTACACTGTATTTTATTTATTTTTTCCTCTCAGCTTTATTGAGACTTCAGTCAGTTCAACCCCTCAGTTGTGGGTCGACTGTTTGCGACCCCGTGGACTGCAGCACACCAGGCCTCCCTGTCCATCACCAAATCCCAGAGTTTACTCAAACTCATGTCCATTGAGTTGGTGATGCCATCCAATCATCTCATCCTCTGTCATCCCCTTCTCCTCCTGCCTTCAATCTTTCCCAGCATCAGGGTCTTTTCTAATGAGTCAGCTCTTCGCATCAGGTGGCCAAAGTATTGGAGTTTCAGCTTCAACATCAGTCCTTCCAATGAATATTCAGGACTGATTTCCTTTAGGATGGACTGGTTGGATCTCCTTGCAGTCCAAGGGACTCTCAAGAGTCTTCTCCAACACCACAGTTCAAAAGCATCAGTTCTTCGGCACTCAGCTTTCTTTATAGTCCAACTCTCACATCCATACATGACTACTGGAAAAACCATAGCCTTGACTAGACAGACCTTTGTCAGCAAAGTAATGTCTCTGCATTTTAATATGCTATGTTGGTCATAACTTTCCTTCCAAGGAGTAAGCGTCTTTTAATTTCATGGCTACAGTCACCATCTGTAGTGATTTTGGAGCTCCCCAAAATAAAGTCTGCCGCTGTTTCCACTTAATTCTTTTTAATAATTTATTTATTTATTTGACTGTGCCAGGTCTTAGTTGTGGCACTCAGGATCTTTAGTTGTGGCATGTGGGATCTAGTTCTCTGACCAGGGATCAAACTCAGGTCCCCTGCATTGGGAGCACAGAGTCTTAGCCACTGGTTCACCAGGGAAGTCCCAAGGTTGGATTTTATAGACTGTATATTTTCCTTTCATTGCACTTCCAGGACACCCTGCCCACTAGCATCACTTACTGATGCCTCTTCCTTCCTCCTCACCCCAACTAACCCCTGAGTCCCTTACCTCCTGTCTGCTTTCAGTGCCATTTGCTCATCATCTCATTTCATTGCTCTTTTGAAAATGCCTGCTCCTCTCTGCTCCAAATCTCTTTACTTTTCCCTGTTTCATTTCAGCTTGAGCCACATTAAGGTTGTAAAACATTTTGGAAAGTGGTGAGTATGGCAGGATGGTAAATAGAGTTTTATGGTATTTCGCTGTCATTGAGCTTGGAATCTTTGAAAACCAATGGCAATTCACAGCCCTGGCATACCTTTGTCTCTGCAGGGCCATTAACCAGCCCTAGATGAAGCTTGTGGCCACAACCCAAAATGTCGACTTCTCAGATGATGTGAAGTCACTCCAGGTAAAGTAGTATTAGCCTGAACAGCACTCCCCAATTGGCTTCCACAGTGTGTGGGATTAATAGGTACCACGGGAAGAGAAAGGTTTCCAGGTACAAATGAGTTTGACAAATGCTGGGTTAGATAAGCTAAACTTTACTACAGGGTCTCACAGAGCCCTTAGCATACTAATGAGAATCATGAGTCTCCAAGAGGACATTTAGAGCCTTGCCACCAAAGTGTCGTGTGAGGACTGGCAGCTTGCTGGGAATGGAACATCTCAGGCCTCTGCCCCAGACTATCTGAGTCACAATCAACATTGTAACAAGATCCTCAGTCAGTCTGTAAGCACATTAAATTTGGAGAAGTACTGATTTGGAGTACTAGGCATTTCTTAAACTTTTTGTTCATGGAACTCCTTCATGGAGCCTTTTCTGGGGTTGGTGTTCCTTGCAGCATACTCTAGGGGAAGTGCCAAGGGTGGAAAGCCAGAGGACTTTCTCATTGTCCAGAGACTCCATGGAAAGACATTAGCCAGAGCAACAGAGATTGGGGGACTGATTCATTATACATTACCCAAAGTCTCACTTTACAGAGTTTCAAGTCTTGTGTTACCAGATAGTCTTCCACTTACCTCCATGGCCCCAATTAACTCATTTCCTGGGGCATTTTTAAACATTGCCTCGGCTGTGCCACTTTGTCTATTCTCTGGGCCAGATCAACCTATTCTCTGGATTTCATTTCTGAAATCCAGCAACTTCTCCAGAGTGCTAGAGCTCAGGCTCTGAGCCTCCAAATAATGTGCCTGGACCCTGCTGTAGAACATTAGAAAGGCAATTTTATAGGAGCTGGGCAACTCCTGGTCCGGTGTGTTCTGTTCAGTTAAGCTGTCATTGTTTTTCTTTGGGGCCTTTAAGCTACTGTGCCAAACATCAAAATAACACTAGCTATTTTGTATTCAGATCTTGCCACTCATTTGGGGGCATGGTTAATATTTTATAAGAAAATTCTCACTTTTTGCCATTCACATTTGTGATTTTTCAAGTGTGTTGCTGCATTGCATTCATAAACATGCTTTTTATTAAGTCTCAGGGCCTCATTTTTTTCCTCAGAAACAGATCTTCAATTCTATGTTAAAAGTTAAATGGAAAATAGGCATTGATGTGTGAAGATTTGATTTCTGAGAAACTTGTCCAGGTTGCAATCGTTCCGTACAATAAGGAGCTGACATGCCCAAGCTCTGGTTAGGTCATGGTGAAGCTGTCATCAAAGTTTCCTGGATGTCATTACCAAGCACCTCCTCAGCAGCTACTTTCTCTGGCTGGCCAGGATTTTTTGTTCAGAGTACAGGAAAAGGATGTAATAGGACCAGCAGGATGATATGTGTGAAAGCAAAAGACACTCCCACTATTAGGCTTCTTGGGTTGGAGGGCCTGCCAACCATAGAGGTTGCTTGTTCTGGGTTTGGAACCATGATTCTGATCTCTCCCATGCGCCCATATGAACAAAAGCAACAGAGTAAAGAGGGAAGAAACTATGGAAACACCTCCTCACAGTGTATTAGAAGATCCAGGGCTTCATTTGAATCTCCTACCTTCTCAGCGATGCTGGCAGTGCTGGCACTGTTTGGCTTCCTAAGTATTGGGTTGGCCAAAAAGTTCATTCAAGTCTTTCGGTATGATGACTACCTGAATGAACTTTTTGACCAAGCCAATATCAATACCCATTTGTAATGTTAAAAATGTAAGACACTCCCCACGATGGTGATTCTACTTGCATTTTTTCCCCTCTCTCTACTGATAACCCACAGTTGGTATACTTGAGAATTTTCCTCGCAAGACATCCACAGGCTTTTCACGGGGTCCCCAGGCACACAGAGTTTATACGTGGGTGTGAATGAATAATAGCAGCTACTGCTTCTTGAGCACTGACTATGTGCCCAGCGCTGGTCTCAATATTTCACATGCATTTATTTCATTTAATCCTCCCAATACCTTATTTTGTTGTTTAGTCACTAAGTTGTGTCCAACTCTTTGCAACCCCATGGACTATAGCCTGCCAGGTTCCTCTGTCCATGGGATTTCCCAGGCAAGAATACTGGAGTGGGTAGCCATTCCCTTCTCCAGGGGATCTTCCCAACCCAGGGATCAAACCTGGGTCTCCCACATTGCAGGCAGATTCTTTACCATCTGAGCCATTTAAGGAAACCCCCAAATACTTTATTACCTCCATTTTAAAAATAAGAAAATTGTGGCTCATAGAAGTACATGACTTACCCAGCTGGTGAGAGGCGGAACCTGGAGTCAAGCCCAGACCTGTGGGACCCCCAAGCTGTGTTGTTTATTTCTGAGGCTATGGGGCTGGCTTTGCTGGCAGAAAGCACTGAAGAGGCCCCAAAGACTGGGGAGAGAGGAGCAAATGGGCTCCCGAGGAGGCAACAAGGACTAGGGAGTAGAGGCGAGACAGAAGCATTTGCCTCATAATTTTGCCTAGAGCTAGTTCTGCAAACCAGGTTAGGGTGACCCTTGTAGGCCACTTGGAGAGCTAATGACAGAGCCCATTTCTGAATCCACTTCTATACATAGAACATTCTCTCAGACAAACTCTTCCACCAGCTTGACTCCCTGTCAGTCAGCTCAGGCAAGCTCCATCCCCCGGCCAACATCTGTGCTGTTCCTTGTGCAGAGAGACTCTGCCCCTGGACAGCTACAGTGTTGGCTTCCTCCCTTCCTTTAGAACTCTGCTCAGTTGTCACCCTCTTACACAGGCCTTTCTTGACCACCCTATTGAAAATGGCAGCCACTCACCCCCAATTCCTTGCTTCATTTTGCCTTCCAAAGCACTTTCTCACTTTCTAAAATATGATGTAATTTTACTTATTTATTTGTATATTGCCACTAGGAGGCAAGCTCCATGAGGATAGGGATTTTTTTTTTTTTTTTTTTTTTTTTTTGCTATTTTGTTCACTGCAGTGTTCCCCCAGGTCTAGAACAATGCCTGGCAGGCAGTAGGAGCTCAATAATTGTTTGCTTAATGGGAATGTGCAGATAGCTTTCAACATGGCTCCCTACCCTGTCACAGCTACAGAGACACAGAGGTCTTTTGAAATAAAACAAAAAGTGAGCAGATAAAAGAATGTGTCCCTTCATGGCTGAGAGGACATGAAATGGGAATATTCCATGCACAAAATACCCACAGTTCTCACAGTCTGTGCAGTCTGTCTGCACAGTTCTCAATCTGGCTAAAACCAAGGACCCGTATTCTGGACCCTTCTTAAACTTATTTAACATTTAGACCTGGGCTCTTCTGACTTTGCTTGGTAACACAAAGACATCAGGCTTCCCAGGTGGCGCTGGTGGTAAAGAACCCACCTGCCAATGCAGGAGATGTAAGAGACATGGGTTGAGATGTAAGAGACATGGGGTTGAGACGACCCCCAAGAGAAAGAAATAACAACCCACTCCAGTATTCTTGCCTGGGAAATCCCATATACAGAGAAGCCTGGCGGGCTATAGTCCCTAGAGTCGTAAAGAGTTGGACACGACTGAATCGACTTAGCATGCATACATGCATGCATCCATTGATTGAGAAACATATAATGACCAGAGTAATCTGAATATATGCTTTTAAAGGAATTTAAATATAAATTTAATTTATATAATTAAAATATATTTATATAATAAATATAAATTTAAATATAAATTTAATTTATATAATTAAAATATATTTATATAATAAATATAAATTTAAATATAAATTTAAAGGAATATAATACTTTTAAAAGAATTTCATTATGACATCTGCCTCACATCTAGAAAATAGTGGTACACACATGTGTGAGGTATTTTAGGATGGTGCTTAAAGGCCTAGTCTCTGGCATCTGTCAGCCAGGGTTTAATTTCCAGCACTTCTAAGTATTACCTGTGTGATCCTGAGCAAGTTGCTCAAACCTTTGCTTCAATGTCCTTGTCTGCAAAATGGGGCTAATGATAGTATCAGGCTCGCAAGGTAGTGGTGAAGATGCAATGAGATATTGCATGTCAAACTCATGTAAAGTGTCTGAAATGTAGTAAATGTTCCCCAAATAGAAGCTCTTATCATCATCATCATCATCATCGTAGGTTATTGATTGACATATCCACAGGTTATGCTTCATAGTGTATGGATGTGCATCCCTCTGGCAGTATGCTACAGCCCAGGGGTCCTGAGCTCACAGTTCTGGGGGCCAGTGTGGTGGACACTGAGTCTTATTGGCAGTCAAAGAAGAGGGGCCAGTAGCTGGATGAATAGAGACATGGTCGTGGTGAGAAGGGGAAGGTAGACAAGAGGGAGAGTGGCCCCAGGCATCATCTTGGAATGGTGACTCAAGGTTTGCCTTCAGAGAAGAAGCCAACCAGAGGCCTTCCAATACTTCTGAAATCCTGACTTAGCCAAAGGTTGCTCAGGAATACAGATAAAGATAGTTATTATTGAATGTCCCTGGTAGAAGTTTCAAGTTTTTATCACCTCCAAGTGTTAGCTCTTCGAGAGTGGTGAGGCTGCTGTGATCCTTACCCTGCCTGGCCTTGGATTGCATAGAATGCTGAGTACCAGATGGTAGCCCTTGAGTGGCAGGTTGGATCTGGGCAACCTGGATAGTTTCTCTGCAGTATTTCCATCCTCACCCCCTGCCCCCAAACCAGGGCTCCAGAAAGCTATTTCCAAAATAATCTGTAGGGGTGGCGGGACCACAAGCAATCAGCTGAGGTCCTGGGGAGAGCTGAGCTGGAAGCGGCAGTGGGTAGCCAGTGGGTAGCCAGTGGGTCAGGAATATGTCCTTCATGGCACTTCATTACTGTGCCCTGCAGAGCAGGAAGCACAGGGCAGATTATCCAGGGGGTTCAGTGACTTCTGGTGGTTCAAGGGCTCAAACAAGAAGGAGGTCAAGGATGGAGCTCTGGGTGAGGGGATGGTAGAGTGGCCACCCACAGAAGCTAAACATTATTAGACAGGAACCAGTCAACCTGTGGAAAGAGCATGCACACTGTGCTCATAGGCTGATTGATTTGATGAGGGAGTTGAATACGTTCTGTGATTTTTTTGCTCAAAATGGGAAATAGAGCCAATTAAACTTCACCTTCTTGGGGAAGAAGCAGGGAACCCCAGCTTTTGGTTCTATTTTAAGAAGCTGATCTTTCTGGAAAGATTAAAAAAAAAAAAAAACAAACACCGGTGGTTCTTAGCCACAGGCCATAAAGAGGTTTCTTCCTAACCTTCAGGTGAAAAGCTCAAACTCTTGTGCAAGTCAGGAATTTTTGTCCTCAACCAAGGATCTTAAAACGATAGCTCAGTCAGTCATTTGCAGATTGACTGGAGCCCCCTCTCCATTGCTTCTGGAAGCCTTAACTCAATTCTCATCACTGTGCAAGGAGCCCATTTGTAACTGTCCAGTCCCTTCCCCAGCCTGATGGGGAGTTCTGCTTTGGGGCCTCATTTGCATAGACAAATGCAGACTGGCATCTGTCAGCTTAGCACCTCAAGCCAAGGAGCTGGATCAGCGATGCGAGGCAATGGGCAACCTTCTGGGCAAATACCCTGGATATTGGATTCAAAAATGACAGTGTCAAATTGGGGCTAATTTGCATAGGCTTATCAGGTTAATTACTACAATGTCTCCAGGAACTTGAAAATCCTTGAATTCTTATGCAACCAGAATGCTCAAAGTCTGTTGCTATGAAACTTGGAGTGTAAATTACCATGAATACCATTAATCTGTTCACTAGGAGGTTAATTTGCAATTTGTTGGCAAATCACATGTGGGTCTTATAGCAAGAGTGTGGGTGGTGTTTTTGTGCCAACGTGTGGCCCCGCCTGTGTCTCTGGATGTGTGTGTGCGTGTGCACCGCATGCATGCATGTGGCATTGGGCTCTGCACTCTGTGGGAGCTCTCATCTTGGGTTTTCTCACTGTTCCTCAGATCTCACCTGGCTCTTCTGGCAAAATCTTGGGTTCTAGGACATGTTTTCTCAGTGTTGGAGGGGTGCTGTGTCAAGCAGTCCTCGGCCCCGTGCCACCTTCGAGACATTAACTCCTCCTGAGATGGAATCGCAAAGGTGTCCATTAATGCTTTAAAATCATCTGGCTTTTCTGAAAGATGCTCTTTTCTGTTAATGGCTCTCAAGTTATATTTGCACGAAGACAGGTTGCTCCTGGCAAAGGAACTCAGTCATTCAGAGGAAATGGGTGGGGAAGTTGCAGTGGGGTGGGAGATGGTGACCCAGGCCACAGTGATCTGTGGTGGAGGGGTGAAAAACTGTGGAGCAGAGCTGCAGGCATGGTCCAGAGGGGCCTTGTGTTTTTGTTAATGGAGGGTGGCAGGGTTGATAGTACAAATCTCACCCCAGCTGTAGTAGTGTTGGAACCCTATTCGCGTGGAAGTAGCTCCCCAGCTAGCCTCCCAGGGCTCAAAATTCCCATTGGATGGATGCACTGGAGACTCAAATATGTTGTCTGGGAAGGAAGACCTGATGGGACAGCAAGGCCTCACATGTTTTATGGGGACATAAAGCATCTCAGCTTTGATGCTCAAGAGGGATGTGCCAGGAAATGCTCAATGCTTTGGGGACACCCTAAAAAGCCTAGGGGATGGAAGCCCATGGGTCCATCATAGTGAGGGGTTGTTCAAAGGAGCAAGGGCATACTGAAAGTTTGGGAAGGCTCCACAAAACAGTCCCATCCATCTACTTTACAGGTAAGCCTTAAAATAGGCCTGGGAAGGGCACAGAGAGTTTGGGATGTTTCAGTTCAGTCGCTCAGTCATGTCCAACTCTTTATGACCACCATGAACTGCAGCACACCAGGCCTCCCTGTCCATCACCAACTCCCAGAGTTTACTCAAACTCACGTCCATTGAGTTGGTGATGCCATCCAACCATCTCATTCTCTGTCATCCCCTTCTCCTCCTGCCCTCAATCTTTCCCAGCATCAGGGTCTTTTCAAATGAGTCAGCTCTTCACATCAGGTGGCCAAAATATTGGAGTTTCAGCTTCAGCATCAGTCCTTCCAATGAATATTCAGGACTAATTTCCTTTAGGATGGACTGGTTGGATCTCCTTGCAGTCCAAGGGACTCTCAAGAGTCTTCTCCAACACCACAGTTCAAAAGCATCAATTCTTCAGTGCTCAGCTTTCTTTATAGTCCAACTCTCACATCCATACAAGACTACTGGAAAAACCATAGCCTTGACTAGACGGACCTTTGTTGGCAAAGTAATGTCTCTGCTTTTTAATATGCTGTCTAGTTTGGTCATAGCTTTTCTTCCAAGGAGCAAGCATCTTTTAATTTCACAGCTGCAGTCACCATCTGCAGTGATTTTGAGCCCAAAAAATAAAGTCTGTCGCTGTTTCCATTGTTTTCCCATCTATTTGCCATGAAGTGATGGTTTGGTAATGGTTTGAAGAATTTAGGGAGCCACACAGAATCAGACTTAGACAGTGTGCTGGGAGCCAGAGAATCCCCCCAAAATGTGGCTTGAACCTTTCTTTTCCCCACACCCCCCTTCTTCCAGTTCGTCCAACCATCATTTACTGCATACTGATACTTGTGCTGGGCACTGGGGATCCAGTGGACAAGTCGTGCCCTCCCTTGCCTACAGTGAGCTTATATTCTAGTGTAGGGTAGACTTTGAAATTAACTCCACCTGGGGAGGCAGATGAGGCTCACAGAGGGTTTCCCAGATAAAGTGATTTGAGCTGAGTTCAGAAGGATGTGTAGGAGACTGCCAGGTGGACAAGGGGGTGGAGGGCATTCTGATGTGGTCCCACGAGCAAGGCAAGGAAATGTCATCTCCCTTAATGTCACCCAGAATCGCCACTATTGGCACTAGAATGAGATGGTTTCCATGGGCAGAAGCATCTCTGAGATTCACCTTTCCCTATAACACTGACCCATCGCAGGGGTCTTTTATCAATAACACTTTACAGTATTGTTTAGACCAGGCTGATAGTTTCATATGTCAGAGGCTTAGGAGGATTTCCCTGGTGGTGCAGTGGATAAGAATCCGCCTGCCAATGCAGGGGACACAGGTTTGATCCCTGGTCTGGGAAGATTCCACATGCCGCAGGGCAACTAAGCCTGTGCACCACAACTACTGAGCCTGCATGCTGCAACTACTGAAGTCTGTGCACCTAGAACCCACGCTCCGCAACAAGAGAAGCCGTCACAATGAGAAGCTGGTGCACTGCAATGAAGAGTAGTAGCCCCTGCTCACCGCAACTAGAATAAACCTGCACACAGCAATGAAGACCCAGCCCAACCAAAAATAAATAAATAAATACTTTTTTTAAAAAAGCTTAGGAAATGACAAAATTCTGGGAAACCAACATGGAGAAGAAGAATAATGAAATAGCTAACGTTTGTTGAGCATTTCCTCTGAGCCAGGCACGATTCTAAATGTGTATGTACACTTATACTCATTTTAATCCTCATAATAAGCCCATGAGGTAGACATGGTACTGTTATCATCTTTACACCCATTTTACAGATAAGGACCAAGATGCTAGACTAGACAGTCAGTCCTAGATGATATCTCTCAGTTATCTTTCACTTTCAGTGTCCCTGGGGTCCTCCTTCCTAACTCCCAGCACACCTCCATGGGCCAGAGAACACCTATAGTCCCAACCACCAACGAGTACTCTCCCAAACTGGGATACTCAGCCTTCCCTCTCCACAGTAAAGAGGAATGCTGGGGTGAAGCGTTCACAGGCATAGATGTCTACAGGGCAGCCCCAAAGGAATAAATGTATTCACTAGGTCAAGGTCTGGAGAAGGAAATGGCTGTCCACTCCAGTATTCTTGCCTGGGAAATCCCATGGATAAAGGAGCCTGGCAGGCTACAGTCCATGGATTGCAAAGAGTCAGACACAACTTAGCAGCTAAACCACCACCACCACCACCACCATAAGGCAAGATCAGATGTATCCCCAAGGATTGTTTCATTCTCCTCTTTATTTTTCTTTTTACAAAAACAGCACAGCCCCACAAGAACACTGGGGCCCATGATGAGAGGACAGAAGGAGTGATGAGGACCAGGATGACTTGGAGAGCACATCCCTCATCCAGAAGGGGTACTGCTACTTAGCACCAGCTGATCATGGTCAGGTGGGACTTGAAGGCCCAGATAGGATTTCTGAAGAGAAATCAGAAATCCTGATTCTTATATGAAATCTGAGGATTTTAAAATGTTAGCCGTACATTGTAAAGTCTTTGAAAACACTGGGCTGGCCAAACAAAATGCATTTGCTTACTAGCTGGGTGACCTTTGGGTAGGTAATGTAACTTCCTGAGCCTCAATCTCCTAATGTATAAAAGAGGGATAATACTAATCATCTATTTTGGAAGGTGGGTCTGAGGATTAAGTAAGGTAATGTAAGTGAAATGCCTATAATGTAGGAAGTGATCCACAATAACTATCCATATGATTATTATTCCTAGGAGTTCCAGTCTGTTAACTAAGGAGTACCTCATTCTATATGATTGACATGGAAGTCTCTACCCTTCACCTCTAGAGAGACCCCCATGGCTTACTCAGGGGAATTCAGCTCCACCCTTGTAGGCAGAGGATACTAAAGGTGTGCTTACTTAGCAATTAGCCAGCCTGTGTATTTGGAGAGAGAGGTGCATTTCTTTCTTAATATCCCTTCACATAATAAAATCAGTGCTGACTGGTTTACAGAGCCTGTCCAGGGCTGGCGAGGGGTGGCGAAGGCCTGCAGAATGGTTTCCTTCAGGCAGAAAGGAGGAAACTGAGGCAGGGAAGCTAGATTCTAAGTTCCCATCCAGTCTACACTGAGTTCTTACCAGGGACACCCAACGTTTATAAGAAAGCTCTTGGCTTCTTGAGGCTTTTACACTCTCATCTCTCATTTTTACATCTTCCTTTCAAGCCATGAGTCTCAACCCTCGCAGCATATTAGAATTACGTGGGCAGCTTCAAAAAATACTGGTGCTGGGGCTTGACCCTCCGAGGTTCTATGACCCCTCACAAATTCATAAGCAAAAGTGCATGTGGGTGTTTGTGCATATTTGGACCTTTCTGGGGACTTGGTTAGGGCCTCAAAGAACAGTGTTGAAAATGAAAACCATAAGCATGTGGGGTCCTGTGGGAAAGAGCCATGTTCTAGGCCTGCACGGTGGTCACACTATATCTCCATGTAGACAAGCAAGCGTTCAGAGTTTTGGTTTCCTCATGGTTTCCCCCAGCGATCAGTACTCACACCTGCTGTGCTTCCTCAGGTAGTTGTGAAGAGATCCTGAACTACTAAAGACTGTACCAGAAAGAGCCCTACCCCCTCTCCACAGGGAAGGGCCCCATATTACAAGATTAAGGAGGGTGTGGGTGGGGAGGTAATGGAGGCGGCGGGAGCAGCATGGCACATCAAGAAAAGGCCATGCACAGTAACAAAGCAGCTCACAAATGAGAGCAAATTAATACTGGGCCCTGAGAGAACAGAACATTCAAACCGCAGGGGCAGAGCACCCATTGGAGCAGCGAGACCTTAGCAGGGAGAGGAAGTAGAAGAGCAGAGGGAGGGGAAATGGGCCAAGTGGGGGGGATGGTGGTCTTCAAAGCTGGGGAGGCTCACCGTGGCTAAGAGCAGAAGGGATGGGGTCAGCTATGAAGGAGGCAAAGAAAATGGGTGCAGGCACCCCAGGTGGGCCTGAGGAGCAGGTAAGAGTACCCACAGCCCTTGGTGGGAGGTGGCCAGGGAGAGGCTGGAGAGGGGGAGGCAGCGGGGGTGGGGGGAGACCAGTGAGGGGTGCAGAATCAACGCCCTGTTTGGGTTACAGCCAAAAGGAGTGTCCCTCCAGTTTCAACGCATTTGGTTTCATCCTCTAGCGAGTGGATCCAGACCACAGGACAGAGTCACCAGGGCAGCTGCTGCTAGGTACAGAGCCAGTCCCCCGACCCCCTATTCCCTACTTTTTCTTCCTTCCTGGCAAAGCAATCAGGACCCACCTGACTGAGAGGCAGCAAGTGGGGCATTCCTCGATCCAGAAAGCCCTTGACACATCTTCGTGGAGACATGGCCTGGGAAGGGGCTGGTGTGTTAGACTAGAGTGGAATCCTAGAGTAGCATGATATTAAAAATATTCTATCACCAGACTTCCCTAGTGGTCCATCCAGTGGTTAAGACTTTGTGCTTCCACTGCAGGGGGCATGGGTTCGATTCCTGATCAGGGAACTAAGATTCTACATGCCAATGAGGCTGGAAATTTTTATTTTTTTTTATATCACCCATATGGCCGAACAGGCAGAATGGTCAGCTCCCCCGCCCCCTGCCTTTACTGGGCCAAGCTTCAACCCTTTAGTTACTGGATCCCTGGAGAAGGAAATGGCAAGAATCCCATGGATGGAGGAGCCTGGCAGGCTGCAGTCCATAGGGTTGCAAAGAGTTGGACATGACTGTTACTTAACACACTCTGGATCCAAAGGTGGTGGAGACAGTTGGAGGGCACTCAGGGGACTTGGGGCAGTGTTTACCCATCACTCAATCAGGAACATGTGACAGGGCACAGGTGCTCACTGGAGAATGTCAATCCTGATCCGGGGCAGCTGGAATAAGTCCTGGGGGGTATAGTGGGTTTACAGGCAGAAAGATGCAGCTGGGAAGCTGAGGGATCCTGGTGGCAAGATGGGGTGGGGGGCAATGAATAAATCCTCTCTTTGCTTCCTAGCAAAGGTGGGTCAGACACTGGCGACATTGTTGAATAGCAGCACCAAGCTTATGCACACAGTGCCAACCCTTTGCCCCCTCTGATGCCCGTGCATACACAGTGCCCTGCCCAGTGTCCCCCTAGTAGGGGCCCACTCTGGAGGAAACATAAGTCTATCTCCATGCCAGATCACCCAGAACCTGAGCCTGTTAAACACGGAGGGGAAATCAGCTAATCCAGTGCTCTCTTTTGACATATGGGGAAACTGGGCCCTAGGAAAGAAAAGTATAGGACCATACATCTAATTACTAATGGAGCTGGGATGAGCAGGAAGATGTCCCTGTTCCCAGCCTGGTGTATTTTCTATGTCGTCCTTTGCTGTTATTCCAAGTCTTCATTATAGTCGAGGGAAAATGCCAGAATATCCTCAGGGCCAGCCTCACACATAGGTAAACATGATGTGATCAAATATGTCTCCTCAATTGCCTGTCACTGTGCCTGAAATTTCACCATTGGTGATTCATTCCTTCGGATTTTGAAGCTTTCTGGTCTTTCAGGGAGATATAGATGGGAGATTTATTGACAGTCAGCAAGGAAAGGCTTTGCAAATTGCACTCAGGTTATGTAGCTAGGGGTAGACCAGCGGCAGCCAGCTCAAGGAGGAGGATGCAGGCTGGCGTAGGTGTGGGAACTCGGGCTGAGATTCAATCCAGGGCCCAGGCCACCCTGAAGGGGCAAGGAAGGAGTACCTGATACACCCACATCCAAAGCTTTCATCACAGCCTGGCTTGGGCGCTCAGGAAGTGTTTCCTCAGGAAACTGTATTGTGACCTAGCAGGCCTGAATCACTGCTGTGTGGCCCATGCTGGGGAGAAGGGTGGGAGAGTGAAGGATAACATCAGGCTGTCTGGAGTGGTCGCAGGAACACTTTATTAAGAGGAGCAGCCTGGGTGAAATGGATGTGACAAAGGAATCTGTGAAGACACTGAGTGGAGCCTCGAGGCTGCCAAAGAAGGCTGGGTGTAGAGTTTGCGCCTTCCCCAGGGACCTGCTGACTGAAGGTGCCCTGGCCCAAGGCCAGGCTCCTTTGTATCATCGCTGCCTCTAACTTCCATCCTGGTTGTGGGGTGCAGCTCCGGACTCAGCCAGCCATGGTCCCCAGAGGTCTCCCTGTTCTGCATTGGTTCTATATTTTTATATGGAAGGAGCTTTGGGGTGACAGTCTGGTGGGAAGAGGGAAAGGAAGGAAAGAGGCTAGCAGATTTTTCTGGAAATGGTTTGCCTGGAAAGACCCTGTGTTTCCTTAGTCTGTGTGTTTACTTGGGGTAGCAGAGGGTAGGGGAGAGTACTTTTGGAAATTTGGGAATATGTCTCGTAACTGTATTGCATAGCAAGTGTACTACTGTAATTTAGATTATAGGTCTATTTGATGGCACTTGCAGGAGAGAACTGAGCAAATTTAAGACCCTCCCAGAGGCTCCACTAGTTCTGTTGTAGATTTCAGTCAGCTGGACTGAACCCAAAACCCCTAGCTTCCGAAAGTGTAGAGCATTCACCCTGAGGGCCACCACTGCTGTGTGACATGAGCCCTTTGCTTCCTGAAAGGGTGTCTCTGGTGGCCTCAAATGGTTTCTACCCAGATATGTCCGGTGGGCTCAATGGAGTTGGGGGGCAGGGAGGATGCTGCCATTGCCGGGAATTAGAGACCCAGAGGCAAAACTGCCACCCATCCTGGTTCCACTCAAGTTCCCCAAACAATCTTCCTGGCTTAAGACCAGGTCATCACTAACCTTGGTGTCATGGGCACTGCTGATGGAAAACGATGTTTCACAGAGCAGAGACTCCTGTGAGTGCAGAATCACTGATTCGGGGAAGATGGAATTCAGTGCAATCAATTTGGGAGAGTCAGCCAGGATTTCTCTTAAGCTTTTCTTCCCAGCAGCCCCCTCCCACCTTGGAGACAGACTAATCCCTGACATTTGTCTAGTGGCTTTATACTTTTCAAAGCTCCTTCACATCCATTATCTCCATTGAACCTCAAGACACCCCCGTGAAGTAGGAAGGTAAGGTGTTATTATCCCTGTTTGACCAACAAGAAAACTGAGGTCCTGAAAGGATACATGACTCATCCAGGGTCACACAGCTATTTAGTTGAAAGAACTAGGACTTTAAAATGTGTTTCCTAACTACCAGCCCTGTGTGCCTTCCACCTCCCATGTAGACTCCCCCACAGAACTGTGGAGGTGCATAGTGGATGCAAATAAACATTTGCCAAATGAATGACTGAGTGAATAAGCAGGGCAAGGGAGGGAAGAATACAAGTTCTCGAACTGCTCTTTTTTACGATCAGAATAGAAGGGCAGGGATACTGTGTTATTTCATTTTAACCAGGTAGTAAGGAATAAGAGACCTTTCCCATTTCACAGATGTCATTGCCATGGCAGGAAGATTAGGGTAGCTCCTATTAAGAACCTACGGGGCTCAGTCTCACCAGAAGGCTGCCTTCGATGCATTCTTTAAAGAGGAGTGGGTGGTGTGGTCCCTGCAGTTCCCCAAGATTCTCCCATGGGTGTCTGGGAACACTGGCTACTTGCTCTTTTAAGGGCCCCTGCCCCTGCCACCTTTGATCTTTCTAGCATAACCCACACCTCGCAGACTCACTGGCTGTCTCCTGAATCACACCTGGAGATTACCTCCTAGACCTTTCTGTCTTCCACAAGGCCTGGCACTAGCAGGTGAATTGTCTGAGGTAAGGAGGGATGACTACTCCCTGGCACTAGCACAATGGTCAGGATCCTACCTCCCAGGGCCTCTACCCCCCACCTCCACCAGCAAACTGGCCTGGAGTTGCCACCTGTCCCTAGTCCTTTATGGAAAATGGGGAAAGAGGAGGTGGGGACACAGGTATTCAAATAAGTGCTTTGCAGCAGCACAGAGTTGCTTTTGAGGCAGGTAGCAGTGAATTTGCCATCCTTCGTGTTTCTGAACTTGGCTTCCCACCACTTATTCCCAGCTCTTGCATTTGGGTCTACTTGCTTTGCTCCCCTGAGCCTCGGTTTTATTTTCTGTACAATGGGGAGGATGCTGAGATAAGAAGATGATTGGAAAGCACAGTGCCCGGCACTTAGTAAGCTCACCCAGCGGCAGCTGGATCATCTGCCTGACACAGTACTCGGAGCCCCCCACCCCTGCTCCCCCGCGGGGGCCCGTCCAAGGGGCAGGATGAGGGGGGAGCTCCTCCGCGGCGGATTGCGGGGCGGGCGAGAGACAGCAGACGCCGTGTTTACCAGCTGCCTCGCTAGTTCGCCACCTCAGCTCAGCCGCGGCTCTGGGGCTGAGCCAGTCGCCTCCGTCTTTAAGATTCTGGTCACAGCGGGGCTGGGTTTCTAAGGCAGGCGTGATCTTTCTCTTCCTACAGACGCCGCTGCCTGCCGCTACCGTGCTACCGTCGGTGCTGGGCACAGCCGGGGGCAGCGCAAGGGGAGACAGCCAGAGGGTGGCCAGAGGGTTCCCCGGGCCGGGCAGCTGCCCAGCCCTGGCCCAAAGAGGGCCCCGACAGTAAGTACCGCCCTCCGAGCAGCCGGGTTTGAGATCGCCTAGGAAAGGACCAAAAAGTGGGGCGCCCAGCTGATGAGGCCAGTGTCTGTGGGGTTGGGGGAGTCGGGTGCTGGGCGCCCTCGCTGACTCCACGCAGCGACTCCGGGCGGCACTAGCATGGTTCCCTGATCCAGGGTTTGCGTCCGCTGGGCGCCAGCAGTCCATGGACGAGGGGACAGAGTTGGCGCGTCGAGAGCCGACATCCCTCCTTCTCCCATCCTGGGTCCCCAGGGAACCCTTCGGGTTGACAGGCCGCCCGCGTACCCCTTCGCGGTGCCACTCGCTATAAAATTGGAAGACAAGATGCGCGGGGCTGAGGGTTTGGACGCCGCTGGAAAAGTGGCAGCACAAGCGGGAAGTTTTCCGCTGGAAGTGGGGGTGGCCGGGGCGGGGCGGTGGTGGTGGGAAGGAGAGCTGGAAACCGCGACGCACATGCCCGCGGGGCAGGGGCGACCACTCCGGGGGACTCGGCCCCGCCCTCCCCGCAGCCGCCCCGCCCCCAAAGCTCAGCCCCCAGGAGGGAGCGGGGTATCTGTACTGCTGGGGTGGGCGGGGCGGGGAGGGGGAACGGGGAGGGGGGCTTCTAGGTGCCTTCCTCACAGCACCTAGTCTTCCCAAGGGCGGATGCACCCAGGCTGACTTGCCCTCTCGCGTTTAGGAAGCATTGCGAGGCTGAGAAACGAGACTGCCCTACGAGATGATGCTTACTTGTAGAAAGCTTGGCAGGGAAGATGTAGGCCCCTACCTGTCATTTTTTTTTCTTGAGCTGTGCACAGTTGGGGGGCCGGGAGGGTAGTGTGTGAAATCACAAAGGTGAGTTCAAGAGTACCAACGATCATAGTAGTTACTATTACTATATGCCAAGAATTGTGCTAAGCTCGTTAGGTAGTAATGAGAAGTCGTGTACAATAAGAACTGTAGCTGGTGTTCACTCAGTGCTTTCTGCGTATGGGGACACAGTTGTTGTAAGTGCTTTACTTGTATTTAATCTTCAGAACAACTCTGTGAGATAAAACCTGATATTTTCCCCATTTTACACATGAGGAAATTGAGGTGGTAGAAACTGAGGGGTGGACAAGCCCAAGGTCCCACAGCTAGTGAGAAGCAGAACTGGGCTTCCTACCCCACCCCCACCGTGATCGTCACTCCCTACTGTTAATGGCTAGAAATAGGATGAGAACTTGACTTTAATGAAGTAATAATACAGGCTTTGTTTTCTCCATAGCAAAGCTTGCTTATTCTGTAGATCTGAAGTCAGGGCCCAAGGTCCAAAGAGATTTGAAACAATTTCAAATCATCCTCATTACATTCTGTGGTGAGAGGCAAACCTAGTGGCCTGTAACAGGACAGCAGATCATATTAGTATCTAAACATAACAACGATAACAGTCATTGCTAATAGCCATTAGTAATTGACACTTACTTTGTACCTTTCATCCTCATGTAGGTACTGTGAAGTAGGTACCATCATGAGCCCCATTTTATAGATGAGGGAACTGAGGCTCAAGAGGTTAAGTAACTTGCCACAGAGTTGGGATTCCAGCCCAGATCCTCTGGCTCCAAAGTCCAGGTAGGACCAAACCTTTGGCAGATGTGCACCAACTCTTTGAGCCATCTCCTCCCCAGCCAGTTGCCCAGGGCTCTGCTCAGCATTGGAAAAGCCCCTGATGCTGGGAAAGATTGAGGGCAGGAGGAGAAGGGGGCGACAGAGGATGAGATGGTTGGATGGCATCACTGACTCAATGGACATGAGTTTGAGCAAACTCTGGGAGATGGTGAAGGACAGGGAAGCCTGGTGTGCTGCAGTCCATGGGATCTCAAAGAGTCGGACACAACTGAGCAACTGAACAACAACTGCACTGTTCCCTCCATTCCCCAGCCCTCTGTTTGCATTGATGAAAGGATTGTACAAGTTGGTGGAGAAAGGGTTTCCTAAAGAATATGGAGCATTCTGCATGGATTTGGGTTTTGTTGTTGTACTAAGTGCTGGGCCTGTAACATCAATAAGTTGTTATGCTTTATAAGTTTTATTAATTAGACAAGTGTCTGGTCTGCTGGTTTGGAGCTGTTAATCTGACATTATGGCTCTATCTGAGTACCTCTGTTCAGAATTGCTTTCTAAAAAGTTTTTAGAGCCTGATTTGCAGTGCTGAGCAAAGTCATCTCTCTACCTCCCAGGGAGGGAGAAAGGGCTTCTTTATCTGGCAGGACTTCAATAACTGAGACTGTAGCCTGTGTAGAAATATTGCTGTTTCTATCGATTTTTGTCCCTCCTTCCCCAGGATGGCCCCTGTGAACTGAACGAAATGTGGCCAGGTTTGGAGGGGCTCTTTCTGGGGCACAGGTGGCCCTGCAGTCGGGATATTTGTCATTTCGTACTATTAGCCCTGTCTTGTTCACAGAGCTGGCTTCCACAGACCTGCTGCCATGTGGGCATAATGGTGTTTGAGCTTTGCAGCTTTGGTCTCCATTACTATGGCTGGATTTCAGTGCATCCGCTAGTGGGCCACCCTTTCTGCCTCTTCCCATGAAAGAGGGGTCTTCCATGTGTAGCTTTTGGCTGGTGTATAGGTATGTGGCTGGTAACCCAGTGTTGGGCTGTGTCTCTGGTTGTGTCTGTGACCTCTTCTGAGTTCAGTGCATCATCTCAGAAGGCTACATGAAAGGGGCCACTGGGTAGCACTAGCCCTCCACCCTCATTCCCATACCTAGAAATTAAAGACTGACTTGAGTTATGCCTGATTTTTTTCTATGACCTTTTTTTCATTATAGCAGCTTCAATAGCTAGAGGTTTCCCTCTTCACTGAATCTTTTCCTTTCCTGGAATGCCCTTCTCTGCTTTGTCCGTCTGCTGGACTTCTCACCTTCACCACTCAGCTTGGGGTGAGGGGGCTCTGGTGGGAGTCATAGGGTGGGGGGAAGAGCCCTCCTCTCCTTCCTATGGCATCCCCTGCTGCCCCTGTGGTGCCAGGCGACACATGGTTTTATTATTTGTGTGTTGACATACCTGCCCCCACCTCAGACTGCAACCTCCCTGAGGGGAGAGACTGGCACTAGTTTTTCTTCAGTACCCAGCACTGTGCCTGACACATAGTAGGTGCTCAGTAAATTTTTGTTGTGTGTGTGAATGAATGCTATCTAAGAGCCTGTGGAGGGAGCCCCTGACTTAGAATAAGGAGAATAGCTAATAAGGCTTCCCAGGTGGCACTAGTGGTAAAGAATCCGCCTGCAATGCAGGAGACATGGGTTCGATCCCTGAGTCAGGAAGATCCCCTGGAAGAGGAAATGGCAACCCACTCCAGTATTCTTGCCTGGGAAATCCCATGGACAGAGGAGCCTGATGGGCTACAGTCCATAGGGTCGCAAAGAGTCAGACACTATTGAGTGATTGAGCACATAATAGCTAATAATAATAGCTCTGCTAAAGAGGGCAGGTAGGAGCAGAGCTGGCATTATGATGTAACAAAGAGTCCCAGCTCTGCATATGTGAATCACTGAAAAAAATACAAATACCCTGTAATGCCAAAACCTGAATGCTTGGGGAAGGACTTTTCTGGTTAATAGAATGTTCTGGGTAATTCTGAGGATTAGGTAAAAAAAAAAAAGTTATTTTTCTTACCCTTTTTGGTTCTTTCTACAATGTCTGGGTCTAGTTTTAAAACCAGAAATTATGAGTTGAGTCTGGGGGGGGTCCATCACTGAAGCAGTGTTGCCAAGTAGGCAGCCTGTGGGTTCTTGGAATTCCTTAGGATCCTGTCTCCCTCAAGCCTGGTTGCACAGTTGGATGTAATCTCCTTAACACCCCCACAGCCACTCAAAAACAAGTCTATAGGCCCTTTGAGGTTTGCAATTTTACTGCCATTCACATCCTGGAAACCAACTAACAATGTGCAGGAGGTGCTGGCTAACTCACACCTTATGAGATCGGCACCTGCTCTTGCCCTTAACTTTGTTAAAAATACTTTTATCTATTTATTTTTATTTTTTGGCTATGCTGGTTCTTCGTTGCTCTGCAGGCTTTTCTCTAATTGTGGCAAGCAGGAGCTACTCTTCATTGCAGTGCACAGGATTCTTATTGTGATGGCTTCTCGTTGCAGAACACAGGCTCTAGGGTGCACACGGGCTTCCGTAGTTGCGGTGCATGGGCTCAGTAATTGCAACTCCCAGTCTCTAGAGCACAGGCTCAATAGTGTGGCACACAGGCTTAGTTGCTCCAAGGCATGTAGGATCTTCCTGGACCAGGGATCAAACCTGTGCCTCCTGCATTGGCAGGTAGATTCTTTACCACCGGGAAGCACCTGCCCTCCACTTTTATTCTTGGGTGGAGGGTTCACCAACCTTGTTCCCCTTTCTCTGATCCCATAGAATCTTCTCTTTGCTTTAGAAAAAACCTTCTAATTTCTTACTCCCTCTCTGCAGGAAGATGCAATTAGGCAGAATAAAGGGTATCTCATTGCCCTGAAGCTGTAGTTGGCATCTCTGGATGCCTCCAGACGGTGTGACATGAGTTTACCAGGCCTCTGCTCACATAACCTCTTTTGTTGAGTTGCCTCTTGGCCTGATTTCTGCCCTGCCACCCCTCCCCCCATGGACCCAATGGACAGAGTTTTGAGCCAGTGCACAGTGGGAGAAGCCAGGGCTTGCTCCAGTTGGTTCCCTCATAAGAGGTGAGCCTGGTGCCTGCTGGGCTTGGTGCCTGGGCTTCAGCTACCACCTGCATCATCTCAGGCAAGGAGGGGGCAGATGGGCCATCTAGGCAAAGCAGCAAGAAGGATGTGCCTTTCTCTGTCCAGCCATGACTAGACTGGCTCCCTAAGAGGGCACTGCAGAGAAGACTTAATGCCCCAGCAGAGCCAGATGTGAGCAAGGGAGTGAGGAGAAAGTTTGCTCGCTGTCTCCCTGGGTCAGCTCCAGCTGCCTGCTCCCCTGGCCCACTTCTCCCCAGCAACCCCCCAACACTTGGGCTGTCTTCTTCATGCCTCCTGCCACAGCCCCTCACCACCCCCTTCTGTCTCAGGGCCTGTTCTCCAGGCTCTCCTCTATCTCAAGGTCCAAATCTGGCCCCTCCTATAACCCCCAGCCGCAATTTCTCCAGAAAGCCTTCCCCTGTCATTCTGGAAATCTTCAGAGAGTGAATAAAGGTGAAATAAATAACTTCCCAGGGCCCTGGAAACTCCAAGATTCTCCAGCTGTTTAATCGGAGTTAGGCTGGGACCTCTCAGGCTGGCAACCCAGGCTATGGATGCCTGGCAGGCTCACAGAGGGGAGGTAGATGGTGCAGCCAGCCTGCCGAGTAGCGGGCCCTCATTTGGCTTCAGGAGGTTTTGCCTGGAACCCTGTGCGGCTGGTGCCTGCCAAGCAGACCCCACAGGGCTGCTGTTGGAGTCCCAGGTCTTTGGCTGCTGGAGGTAGCTACTTATGGGGATATTCCCAACAGCCCCTGTTCACACCTGCTCCCCCTCTCTAACCTCCAAGCCTTGTTTACAGTTCAGCCATGGGCAGACTAGAGGCTAGGATCCAAGAAAAGAGAAAGATCTGGGTGGCCAGGGACCCTCTCCCAGCTTAGTGTTCTGTGCCAAGGCTCTGCAGCCCGGCCTGGCCTCAGAGAGGTATGCTCACTGAGGGGAAGAATTCAGGCCTGCTGCTCCCTTCCCTGCCAGCTCCACTTTTCCCATCATGACCATTCCCTCCCACCTTCTAGAATGTTCTTTCCATCCTATTTTCTCCTCTTGATCTCTTTTCTCCAAAAAATACAGCTTCTTGTGGCTGGGAAATTGGCCCCAGTTGGGACAGTGTCCTGGGTTTTCTTCAGCCTACTTCAGATTTGCCCCTCGCTCACCCACATCCCCATCCATGAAATGGATACAGTCAGTGTGGCAGAATAGCAGTACCCTTCCCCAAAGAGATGGAGTGCGGTAAGTCCTATAACAGAGGGCTCTCGTTACCGTGTGGCCTACTGCCGGAGCCTGAGGACAGAGCTGGCAACAGCTTGAGGGTATTTAGAGAACAGGCGAGGCACAGAAGTGGGCCTCCAAAAAGCTAAGGCAAATGAGTTGGCGGGCAATTTCTCTGCCAGGCTTGCCTTCTTCAGCCCTGCCTTTTCTCCTTCACTGTCTCCAAAGCCCTCCTCTTGTCTCATATCTCTACTTCTGTCTGGGTTTCTCAGCTTCACCTCACCTCTCTTCTCCCTCCTGGCTCTGTCTGGCCCCCACGCCTGTCTTCCCCTCCACTCCTCACTTCTCCCGCTCTGGCTCGGTCAGTCTCTCTCTCAGCCTTCCTCAGAAATACTTCGTGTGTAAGTGGAGGGTGGGGGCCAGGGTGCTCTTTGAAGTGACATGACAATGCCTCCAAGCTCCCGTGAATATTTCATAGCTCCAGTTCCCCCTCACTGCCTCTGCCAGTGACAGGTGAGTGGGGGCTAAAATGCAAGGTTCTCCCCATGAACTCTGCCACGGCTCAGTGGCAGCAGCTTCAGACCTTGTGACCCATGGTGCCATATGGTACCAGCCTCACAGCTGGCACAGCCCTTACATCTGTCACTGGGCTGGCAGGGAGGCTGAGGAGCATATCTGGGCCTATTAGACAACATGTCTGAGTTTCTTGGATGTGTAGCCCCTGAGGGGGAGAAGTAGGGAGGGGAGGAGGCGGCTGCCCAGAGGGTCCACTGCAGTGTCCTCTTAGAAGGATCATGGGGATGGTCTTTTGTGAGGTGACTCCAGGTTCTCAGATATTTGTGGAAGGACCAACAGCTTTGGTCTCTCTACCTGCTCCCTTGTGACCTGCTAGAATGGGTGACAGGTGTCTCCATTCCAGCCCTCTGGGGAAGAACAACTGTTTGGACAATGAGAAAATGAATCCAGACACCAGCAGGTTTTCCAGAAGATGCCTGTCCAGTCTCAGCTGAGGAAGAAGTGTCAGGGCCATGAAGACCTGGAGGGAAAGAGGGCGGAAAGCCCTGGAGGCAGCCCTGGGACAGTAATATATTGAATTGTCTGCCTAGAGGCTCTTGGAAGGGAAAAGACTATCCAAAGTCATCCTGCCCACCCCTGGGCCTCTGGCCGTTCTTAAAGAAGAGCTGTTGCCCTTTAAAGAGACTTTTCTGTCCCTAGAAGGAACAGTCATTAGATTTCCCACCCTGATACTCTTCTAAGAACTGTAGCCATTTCTTATTAAACTTGTAGCCCTCCTTGTGTGCTTTCTTTTACTCGATTCTCTCCCTCTTTTTGTCTTTGGCCAGAGATGTTGAAAGATTTCTTCCATGGACCAGACTCCCCATTTAGAAACCTGAGGCAGAACCAGTAGGCATTTGATAATGAATTACATGGAATGGCCAGAGGATTCTAATCCTTATGCCTCAAAATCCATCCATCAAGCCATTTATAAAATATTTATTATAGCACCCACTATGTGCCATGTACACACTAGATGGTGGAGATACACAGTTGAACAAAAGAGACATAATCAATACTCTTATGAGGTTTACACAGAAATTAGTCTATAATTACTGATTCTGATGAGTATCATGAAGGAAACAGATCAGTTTACAGTGTTAGGAATATCGAGGGACAGAGTTTTCAGGGAAGACCTCCGCGAGGAGATGATATTTACGTGAGACTTGAAGGAAGGATGATTGGCCACGTGAAGAATAGGGAAAGAGGTTTCCAGGAAGAAAGGAATACCAACTGGGAAGGCTTCAAGGTAGCATAGAGCTTGATCAGAAACTGAGAGGAAGCTAGTGGGGCCAGATCGTTCTAGGCAAGAGTAAGAAAGATCCCTTGGAGGAGGGCACAGCAACCCACTCCAGTGTTCTTGCCTGGAGAATCCCATGGAGAGAGGAGCCTGGCAGGCTACAGTCCATAGGGTCACACAGAGTCGGACATGACTGAAGTGACTTAGCACACATGCACAAGAGAGGTTTGGCAAGGAAGAGATCGCAACAGAGCCTCGTAGGCCATGGAAAAGAACTTTGGATGTTCTTCACTTGCAGTGGGAAATGTCTTCAGGATGTTAAGCAGAGGAGTGACGGGATCTGATTTGGGCTTTTGCAATATCTATAGGGACCAGGCTTAAAGGGGGACAGCAATGTCTATAGGGAGATCAGAAAGAAGGCTGCTGCAGCAATCGAGGAGAGAGATGATGGTGGCTTGAACTGGGTGACAGTCATGGAGATTGAGAGAGTTGGTCAGATTCTGAAGGAATAGCTGCAAGCATTTACTGAGGGGTTAGAGGTGGGGGTGAGGGAAACAGAGAGATAGGACACAAGAATGACTCTAAGGTTTCTGGCTTGAGTCACTGAAGAGATGATGGTGCCATGTACTGAGATGAGGAGGGCTGAGGGAGGCCTAGGCTTGAGGGGGAAAAAATTCGAGTTCAGTTTTGGACATGTTAAATTTGCAGTTCCCATGAGACATGGGAGCAGAGATGTCAAAGTAGATCATTGGAATGTAGGAGTTTGGGGACTCACAGAAGAGGTGTGGATAGAATGAAATTTGGGAGTTGTCTGCACATAGATTGTATTTCAAGCCAGGGGACCGATGAGATCACCTGGGAAAGAGAATCTAGAGAGAAGAGAAAGTCCGGGAAGTTGGGAAGAAGATCTGAGTTGGGAAGAATTGTGGTATCCAGTGATTCGGTGCAGGAGGAGAAGCCCACAAAGGAGACTAAGAAATATTGGGCAGAAAGGTAGTTGGAGTGTCAGGAAACAGCCACAGAAACCAGAGGAGGAGAGCCTCCCAAAAAGGAAGGAGTGGTCAACTGTGTCCAAGGGTGGTTAGAGGCTGAGTAATACAAGGACTGAGAGAAAACCATGAAGGCCATTGGTGGCCTTAACAAGAGTGACTCTGTGGACTTAAGAGATGTAGGAACCAGGTTAGAGTGGATTGAGGAGCAAGTAGAAGATGAAGACATGGAGAAAATATTTGTAGAAAACTCTTGAGCAATTTTGCCATGAAGGGGATCAGGAAGTGGAGCAGTGTAAGGGGATTATGGAGTGGAACCAGGTCATTTCTGTTAGTTTTCTTAAGGATAGATGATTTCCATCAGTATGCTAGCTTGATTCTGGAGAGATGAAGGGATTGATGTGAATGCCCAAAGGAGGGAAGTCTTTGAGAAGATGAGAGTCCTGTTTATGGTACTAGGGCATAACTGAGCAGATCTGCCATTGACAGAAGAAACTAAAGATCCTCCATTTTAGTAGGAGGGAAAACAGAGTCATGGGTACAGATGCAGACAGGGTGGTGTATAGATTTAGTGGTGGTAAGATAAAGGAGCTCCCATTTGATGGCTTATGTTTTCTCAATAACATACAGGACAAGGTCATCAGATGAGATTCGTTGGGATAAATGGGGAGGTGGAGCTGATGGAAGAGAGGAGGAGCTATAAAATAGTCATCTTAGAGAGTGAGAAAGTGGTGGCCAGACAGTGGAGACGGTATTGGGCTGGCCGAAAAGTTTATATGGAGTTTTCCATATGATATAATGGAAAAACTCAAACTTTTGACCAGCTCAATAGAATGGTGGTTGTCAGTGACTGTGTGGAGGGGGGAAATGGGGTGTCAGTATTTAACAGGTACACAATTTCACTTTGAGAGAATGAAAAAGTTCTGGACACAGGTGGTGGTGATAGTGGCACAACAATGTAAGTATATTTGATGCCACTGAACTATATGCTTTAAAAAATTATTAAGATAGTAAATTTTATGTTAGACACATTTTCTCACAATAAAATAGAAAGAGCAGAGGGGAAGATCACATATGACTAATAACATAATCACTGTCACTGTGGGGACTACCCAGGATATCATGGACAGCAATGGAGAGAGAGAGGTAGAGGTGGATGGCAGGCATATTCCACAAGGGGGCAGGATTTGGGCAGAGGGAAGGAGGAGGAATGGCACTGGCAAGCAAGGAGACACCTACCTGCCCTCCCCCCCTACACACACACAGGCCCTGAAGGTCTTGAGATTTGAGAGGGAAAAAAATCCAGCTTCCTGTTGAGAGGGCTTGATGGGCAAGTGATGTCCTCAAGGAATAAGGCCGGCTTCCATTGAGAAAGAGGCAAAAGGGCACTTTCAGAGAGTCAATGAAAGATACAGAGGAATTTGCTGTTGACCAAGAATTCCCAAGGGCACCACAGAAGAGTTCGAAGGGAAGAGAAGGGTGGCATTAGGGGGTGAAAAGATGCCTGTGGGGATGAGAACCCCTGGGTTCTGAGGGATGACCAGAGTTGAGTGGACTTCTCTCTGGTGATGACTGAGGTTAACAGGCATGGGAGGCCCCCTGGGCTGAGTCTCCCATGTAGGAGGTTGGACTTAGAGGCAGGTAGGAAGTCAGTTCTGGACCTGGAGTCTCCCACCTATCCCCTCTGCTGTGGTGGCTTCAGGGGAGGCTGCTCTGACACACAGTACTGGCGTGGCCCTCCGTTTCCTGGCAGAGCAGCAGTCTGCTGACCCTCCCCCAACATCTCTTCATGCCTATTACTTACCCACAGGTTCTTGGCCCAAATCATGCGAGAAAATTGGCTCTGGAGTTGGACGGACCTGGGTTGACATTGTAGCTACACCACAGTGTAAACAGATGGATGTCATGGAGTAAATTTATCTCTCTTCCCCAATCTCAGTTTCCTCATCTGTAAAATGGCAATAAGATCTACTCATGAGGTTGTCGTGAGGCTGGAGTGAGGCAATATGTGCATAGTACCTGGGATACCACAAGTCCTCAATAAATGATAGCTGTTGTTTTCAGCACTGTCCTCTCTCAGCATCGTCCTCGCCTTACTCTCAGATGTTGTGTGAGACCTCAAGGTGTGCTTTGACTGATCAGACTCTTCAGGGTAAATGGTGCTCCTTCTCTCCAGATCTTTCTCTCCTTTCCCCTAATTCATCCTTACCTGTCATTTCTTATCCTTATAGATCACTCCCTATTCTCTCCTGGGGTAAATCTGATTCAGCCAGTCAGTCATTTGTTTGCATGGCTTTCTGTACCGTTTCCCCAAGATAGCATTTGTGTTTTAACTGGGGCCTTCAATGCCATAAACCAACGGAATGAAAGCACCTTATCCCTCCCACCTGATTGTGGCCCTCCCATTGTCTGACAAAGGTGTTCTTTTATATCTTGCTCCTCAAAGTGTGGCCCATGAACAAGCCACCTGGGCACCACCCTGGAATTTGCTAGAATCTTAGACCTAACTCCAGATCTAGTGCATCAGAATCACTCTAGTACTACCCCCAGGTGGTGCAACTACACACTCAAGGGTGAGCTACCCTGCTTAGAGTAAGTGAGCCCAAGTGAGGGCTCCTTTAGCAAAAGAAGGGTTTTGTGTTCAAGCTCCTGAAAAGAGGGCACCCAGAGCAGCTCCTTCACCCAGGATCTCTCATTCCTGCCACAAGGAGAAGATGGCATCTCCTGGAGTCCCAGCTGCCACGTGGGATCTCTGGAGCTTTCAGGAGAATCAGCCTCCTGTGATTGGAAGCAGAGGGCTAATTGGCCCCATGTGGCTCCACAGCCTGCCAGTTTCAAGGGGAGCAACAAGACTCCCCAAGGAGCCAATAAATGTAAAGAAGAAGGAGCCAAAGGCAAGGAGGGATGGGGAACTCAAAGCTGATGTCTGGGAGTTAAGCTGTTAACTTTTCTATCTTCCTGCCTGGAAGTGCAGAGGAGAGAGCAGCAGTTCACAATCAGTCCATTTTCTCAGTTCACCTGTCCTTCAACCACATCCTGGCTAGCAACAGTTGTCAGCATGAGCTCCAGCCACCAGCTCCTCTTTAGACAGAGATGTGGGGTGGGGGGTGGGGGTTGTTGTTCGTGGTGGTGTAGGGGATCAATTTAGCCCACAAAGGAACTGGAGTCAGGGTGTCCACAGGGAGCCAGGGCATCTTATAGTGGGGACAGTTGCTTGGAAAATGAGGGGGCAGAGTGCCTCTTGGGGCAGCTGCTTAGAGGCCAGGAGTTGATGGGGGAAGGGCCCAGACTGTAGAAAGCGAAGTTTATCTTCAGCCCTTATTCTTTGCTCTGCCTGCTACCCCAAATGATGCCACTGGTAAGATCACCATCTCTACATCTACATGATACGTTTAACCTTCTAAAGTGTTGCTGTAACTATGATCTCATTTCCTTCTCCCAATGACGCTGAGTGAATGGGATCCAAGACAGATGAATTAACATGAAGACCAGCCTGTCAGACTTGGCCAGGATGTGGAGAGCTGCTGGCTGCAGGGTTAGGCCAATCCTGCGATGGCAACTAAATAGCCAGAGGTCCGGGACCTTGGGTGGGTATAGATGGGGGTGCTGGGATTGTGGGCCCTGTCCAAGAAATCTGGCCCCAGCTGAGTCCCTCATTGACCTCCACCTTGGAGTCTGGGCTGGAGGAGGAGCAGAGACCTAGTCTGTTTGGTGACTGGGAGGTGATAATGGATGTGAAAGGACCTTTTTGTTGGATGAGATAATGGGTTTAAGAATAAAAAAGAAATAACCACTTGGCTATAAAGTGTTGTTATCATTAGGCAGAAGAGAAAAGGCTAGATCTTTACCCAGGTCACTGACCAGAGAGGGCAAGCCTGGTGCAGGCTGAAGGGATATACCTTTGGGGACCTTGGGTGGGAACAGGACAGATTGAAAGCACTGTGTGGTTTGAAGAACAAAATAGCCAATCCCAGAAACAAAGCTGGGCAGAGGGCGGGGAGAGAGGACCATAAGCTGTGGCTGCTTCATAATTTTGTTCAGAGTTGCCCGGTTTGATGAGACCAGAAGCCAAACATCTTTCAAAGTTAAAGTGCGTATTTCCTCCAGGAGGGCAATCACGTGGCCCGTGGACAACTGAGCTGCTGTCATCCATCACCACTGGCCTTCAATGTCACTCCCAAGTTTTTATGCACTGAGCAAATTTCGGAGGGACTGACTGAGCCTCAGACACTGAAAGATGCCAACCCCAGGAGGGTGGGGACAGCTAAAATGGCGTTCCAGTATGTTAAAGGAGGGGTTTCTTCTCTGACCACAGATGCTGGGAAGGCCCAAGCAGTGCGAAAAAAGACTCCTTGCAGAATTGGGGGAGAATCTAGTGGTTGGCACTGTGGTAATGGTAAAAAATTTGTCTGTCAGTGCAGGAGACACAGGTTTGATCCCTGGTTTGGGAAGATCCCCTGGAGAAGGAAATGCAACCCACTCCAGTATTCTTGCCTGGAGAATTCCATGGAGAGAGGAGCCTGGCAGGCTACAGTCCATGGGGTTGCCAATGGACACCCATGGGGGCACAACTGAGTACAAGGAAGAAGAACTAATTAGGGACAGGTAGTCCAGCTCTGTCAGAGACAACCCAGGGATGAAGTGCTCCAGTCACACCTGGAGACATGCCTGTGGCTGTGGGAGAAATAGCTGGGTCACCTGTGAAAAGATAGGGGCCACCCATGGACAGAGCTTAGCCTCTTGTCTCTCTTCCCATCAGTGCCATTTTCTGACTACCCAGCATAGGTCCTACTTCCTCCAGGGAGCCCTTCAGTCCTCCACTCCCTTCTATGAACATACTATTCGGACCTTAATTATGAACTTCATATACTATTCTTATGGGCTCCCTGATAGCTCAGTGGTAAAGAATCTGCCTGCAATATAGAAGACCTGGGTTTGATCCCTGGGTTGGGAAGATCCCCTGGAAAAGGAAATGGCAACCCACTTCAGTATTCTTGCCTGGAGAATGCTATGGACAGAGGAGCCTGGCAGGCCACAGTCCTCGGCATTGCAAAGAATCGGGACACGACTGAGCAACTAACACTTTGACTTTTCTTACTATTCTCAGTTACCACTCTCATTCTCCTGTTCTGTGTACACTTGTCTGTTCCCTCTCCCCCAACCCCAGACTGGAAGATCTTTGAAGGCAGAGATCTGTAACTTCTTGTGCCCCCTCCTCAAATCTCCAACTGTGTGAGTAGGCACTCAATAAATACTTGTTGATGGATTAACGTAGTCCAAACGGTAAAGCAGAATACTTGGGTCACAAAAGGCTCTTAGCTTGTTGGTTCCCCTGGCACCAGGAGTATCTCTTTTCATGAGTATTGGTGGTACTTCAAGGCCCAGTGGAGACTGCAGTGTCCCTAGCTTCAGAAAAATAAAAAGGCAGCAAAAGGGAGGCTGCAGTGACCAGGGGGCCCTGAGCACAGGACAGGGTATCGAGGGCTGTCATGCGTGTGTGGGTCTTCCTTGTGGTGTCCCTGCTTCCCACGCCACAGCCTGTGTAGCCTGACAGGTTCTCATTGTCCAGGGTGCCCTGGCTGGAGCCCATGGCAGAAATGAGCTGGTGTCACCCCAAGCAGAGGCCCTTTTAGGGCCAGTGAGCTGAGATCAGGAAACAGGAGGCCAAGGGCTCATTTGGGAAGCAGCCCCCATGGTGAGGCACAATGGCAGCCACGAGAAGATCCTTTATGGCTCCCTTGAAGCCTTCAAGTGCCTGCCTGCCCCCAGGAGCAGAAATGAGAGAGGGGCCAGCCTGAGGCCACCCTAGCTGAGCCCTTGTCCTGGAAGGGTGCCTCTCCAGAACACCAACTAGCCATATTCCAGCTCCCAACTAACTTTCTGTCAAAGAGTGACCATTTGTCTTACCCAGTGTGAAACGGAAGGAGCCAGTTCCTGAACTCATCTTCAGGAGCCTTGACCTCGCCCTGGCAGCCCCTTCCACCTCCCTAAGGGACACCAGACAGAGCCCAAGCCAGCTTGGGTGCAGCCATAGTTCATGTGGTCAGATTCCAATCAGCCACGGTCCATCTTTCTTCCTGAGCTCTTCTATGAGAGAGATAAGTCTGGGACTATGAATTTCTCTTTTACACAATTACTCTAAATCTTCCCACCCTCCCCCCATCGATAGTCCTAAAAGCTCCTCTCTAATTAGCAAATCTGTGTCCTGATAAACAACCTAATTGTTTACAACCATTTGCTCCTGAGGAATTTGGAATTCTTAGTCAACAATCACTCTCCTAGTGTCAGAACCTCCCACTTCTTTTCCAAATCTTGCACTAGTTTGATTAATTAGCTCCTGGCCCTCTGTATCTTGTTCAGAAGGGCCCTGCCTGGAACCTTAGTTTTTCAGAAACACATACCGAGACTAGGAAACTCAACCTCATTTATTAGACCAGAAAGCCTCTTGGCTCTGGTCCCCTCTCTTCCACCTCCACCTGCCCTATCCTGCCTCCCAGTCATTCATTTCCCTTTTCACCTCTTTTCTGCCCCTGAACCAAGTGCCTTCACACACCCCAGGGTCCCCACGCCTTCACTCCTTAGGGCTCTTCATTCAAATACTGAGCTCAGACCCATTCTTGCCTGCAATATGCTTCACCCTGGCCCTTGATATTAACCCTTTTTAAGTCCTGGCATAATTCTGAAGCTTCAGTAAGATCTGTTATGGGCATTGGAGCACCATCTATAATCTCTCCCAAGTATCAGGGCAGCGATTTCTCTTCTCCCAGCTCACCTGGGTTCAGGTCTGCTGACAGCCTCCAGTGGTGGCTCTTCCCACTTGCCCTTAGCAGCTGTTCTCCAGCTGTCCCATTAACTGAGATAAGTTGGCATTGGGACTCCCCTGGTGGTCCAGTGGTTAAGAATCCGCATTTCAATGCTGCAGGGGACACAGGTTTGGTCCCTGGTTGGGGAACTAAGATCCCACATGCCGTGTGGTGTGGCCAAAAAACAACAAACAGAAGTTAGCATTATGCACAGTTGTATAAGGGACTGGTCCTCCATGTGAGCCTGTTTGTTTTCATATGGCATCTCAGTATTTTCTTTTTATATATGACCTAAGGGATATTAAAATTTAAAATTACACAAGGACTTCATGAAGGTGCTCCACACTCTAAAATGACTTCACATTCCTTCCCCACGGCCTTGCCTGTTTTGTAGTCCCTTCCCTCAAGGTTTTGGTTTCTCTCAGGGAGTTAATAACCAATTCCATGGGTGATACTGGTTAATCTTCCAACAACACATTTGCCTTTAGGCTCCTTCTGAGTCCCAGTATCTTGAGGAAAGGACGGACTCTAATGTCAGGCTCCATGGCACCCATGTCCTCTGTTGGCCATGGCCCTATAGACAAGTGGCTTCTCCTTTCTAGACTCTTCTTTCTCCAGTGTGAAATACGCATCGGTCATCCCTTCTGCTGGTGCCAGAGGATGTAGGAAGCAATGTGCGTGAACTCTCAGCTGCCATGGCCAGCACCCTTATCGGCATCCCTTCCAGCTGCTCTGAGGCTTAGCTGCCTTTGCGTCTTCTTTTGCTCCCATCTTCCCCTCCCCCTCAGTCATGTGATGCAGGAAGAGAACGCAAATGATATGGAATGTGAGCAGCTGCCGGCAGAGACGCTGCGACAAGTGACCATTCACCGGGACCCTATATATGGCTTTGGCTTCGTGGCTGGCAGTGAGAGGCCTGTGGTGGTGCGATCTGTGAGGCCAGGTAGGTGTCACTCAGAGTGTCCCCCTGGCCCTGGCTCCCACCCCTCCAAACACCCACACATCGTCCCAGAGAAAAGAGCACCTAAGTATACTGAGTTGCCAAGGAATTCATGAAGAGTGGGTGAAGACTTGCCAGCCAATAACTGTGTGAGGGAGCTGGTTTTTAAAGATTTATCTACACACAACACTGAAGCTGCAGTTGATAATTTAGTAGGGTCTGGGTCTTAACAAAACTTGCCTTTTCATAGAACCTTCACAGAAGAGCCATACTGCCTTGAGTGAGACATACCGATCTGATTCAATTCAACAAATATGTATTGACTGCCTACTCTAAGCAAGGTTATAGGGAAATACAAGACAGAGTTCCTGCCCCCAAGAATCTAATCATCAGGCTGTGGAGACTAGTACACGCTCACCAAATAGGTCATCCAGTGAAGGCTGGAGTCAGGATATAAACCATAGGTGACAGAGAAGGGGAGAGGAAGTGAAATCTCTGAAGCCACAGTGGCAATACAATACCTACCACTGATGAAGCCCCCTAGAGTGTACAAATTTACATCATCTTGTTCAGTGCTTGCAGCTGTGTCCACAAGGTAAGTAATACCATTCCCATTTTACAGATGAGAAAACTGAGGCAGAGAGGAAGAGAAATGGCATGTCCAGGGTCACCCCACTAGGAAGTAGCAGAGCTAGGATTTGCATCTGTGCCTGTGTGATGCCACTTGAGGGGGGGTGGCAGGAAGCAGGGCTTGAATGGGACCATGCAGGGTGGACCAAGCGCGAGCCCACCAGAACTGTGAAAGCCTGCCATTATGAATGAAATGGGAAAGGGCCTGAGCACTGTTTTATTCCAAATCTTGCTAGGCATTGACAAGAAAAGACAGACGGAAAGGAGCTCTATTCCTGAATTGCTGGGCCTGAGGCTTTAGATGTTTACAACAGTTTCTTGCTCAGTCAAGAGGAGCAGCCGGAGTACAAACTGGTCTAGCAGAAATTTGATGAATTTTGCAATCCTCCAAGGAAAGGAAAAAGATTTTTGTAAGCTTGCTCTTCAACTGGAGGGCATAAAGTAAAAAAAAAAAAAAACAATTCAGCACAGGAGTTTGTGGCTGACCTAAGGCTCCTAAGGTAGTCATACAGTTTGGCAAAAGATTTTTGAGTCTCTGATCCAAAATCAAATTTATCCTGGGAAAGAGGGACCAGATAAAACTTAGTAACAGATCACCAGGAGACCCTGGTTTAACTTCAGAGGAGACAGATTTCATAGGGTTGCTGCAGGTGGTCTGAGAATAAAGAAGAAGGGGTTGGAGGAGTGGAGAGAAGAAAAGCCACAAGGGAGACCACAGGAGGCCATGGGGCCAGCAGGTTGATCTCAGACCTGTCTCCAGCCCCAGTGCCCCCCCATCCAATGCAGAGAACTTGATTTTGAGACCGCAAGAAGAGATAAGATGCATCCTATAGAGGAACAGTTAAGGCTGAACAAGCCAACAAACCATTCCATGAAAATAGTAAGTAGACTGAGCCATCAGAGAGCCAAGGCCTGTGATGGAGACCAAGTTCCATGAGGACCTCCTCCATTGAAAGAAAGGAAGGAGGGATGAATGGATGGGACAGGAGAAAGGAAAGAAGGGAGGGAGGGAATAGGTAGAATGGCCTGTACCTAAGAGATTGGCATATTTGGCAGAAGTAGATAGGAGGAATGCCTTTCCTGGTGGCTCAGTGGTAAAGAATCTACCTGGCTCAGTGGGTAAAGAATCTGCCTGCAATGCAGGAAACACAGGAGACATGGGTTCAATCCCTGATTGGGGAAGATCCCCTGGAGGAGGAAATGGCAACCCACTCCAGCATTCTTGCCTGAAAAATCCCATGGGCAGAGGAGCCTGGCAGGCTGCAATCCAAAGGATCACAGGGAGTTGGGCACAACTGAGTAAATAAGCACAGTACAGCCAATGCAGGAGATGTGGGTTTGATCCTGTGTCGGGAAGATCCCCTGGAGAAGGAAATGGCTACCCACTCCAGTATTCTTGCCTAGAGAATCCCATGCACAGAGGAGCCTGGTGGACTACAGTCCATGGGATTGCACAGAGTTGGACATGACTGAAGTGACTAAACAACATCAAATAGGAGGAGTGAAATGAGTGGAAGGAACTGTCTCTTGGAAGACATAATAAGTACCATTTATTGAATTCTTACCAACATCAATCAACTGTTTTAAGTGCTCTACATCCATCATCCCATTTATCCTCCTAACATTCTTCTACTGTTATTTTTCCATTTCTTAGATGAGGAAAGAGAGATTCAAAGAGATGAAATGTCTCATCCGAGGTCCCACAGCCATTGAGTTGTAGATTTGAGTTGAGCGTCCAAGCCTGACTTGCTGCAGAGTGGGCTGTTTACCACCAGACTTCCTGTTTCTGACATCCCTGTGCTGTCAGGAGAGTGGGTTGAGGGCCTTTGCAGTTGGAGTGGGGAATCCTGCTCGCTGAGCATACAGGCCTCACCCTCAGCACACAGGCCCCACTCTCCAGAGCCACAGAGTGATGCTCAACTGACATGGTGACCTGGTTGTTGTTCATGTTTGTCATATTTACACAGCACACTTTTTTGCAGAGAGAGGAACAATTGGGATCTGACCCTTTCAAGTGGATCCCAACAAGCATCCAGGCTGGGTTGAGAGTGAGACATGTCCTTAAACATGTCCTTAGACGTGTCCTATTTTGGGTTTGAGTTAAGCTGAGTCCTACTTGTCATTATCCTTAAATCTCTAAAATCCTTTTCTCCAAGGAGATCTTTGCTAAGCATCAGAGGCAACACAGCCTAGGGTGCCCCTCCAACCCACCCTTTACCCCCATCAGGAAGGTAGGGCCCTCAGGCAGGTCTGCTTTCTAAACCTCAACAGTAGACTTGAGAAGGAGATAAAGCAAATTTCCAACTGCCAGTGATTTAGGGTCTGTGCCTTGTTCCTCTCATTTCTCAGACAGCAGTATGTCTCTTAAGTGAAAGAAAATAAATGTCTTTAGGGCTTCCCTGGTGGCTCAGATGGTAAAGAATTTGCCTGCAATGCAGGAGACCTGGGTTTGATCCCTGGGTTGGGAAGATCCCCTGGAGAAAAGGAATGGCTACCCACTCCAGTATTCTTGCCTGGAGAATTCCATGGAGTGAGGAGCCTGGTGGACAGGCTACTGGAGTTGCAAAGAGTTGGACATTAACACTTTCACTTTAGGTCCTTTAGTTCATCCCCCTGTCTCCAGGGAAGTGAATGCCCACATCCTTCCAGACCAGTGAGTATGAATTATGTTCAAGTAAGAAGATTCCTCACCCGCTTCTGTCACCTGTAACCCCTCCAATAGTCTGGAAGCCATGTCGTGTGCCCAAGCAGATCCCTCCTGATGAAACTGAAGTTTGTGCTCCTCACTAGGTCCGAGCCGGGAATCACTGGTGAACCTCACTTGAGCACCAGGCCTTTGCTACCACACCACTCCCAACCTAAGCAGGGCCATTCCATTCTCTTTCTCCAGCCCTCTGCCCTCCACTTGCTACAGGCAACAGCAGCCCAGGGCTCGAAGAGTAGCCCTGTCAGTGGCACCACTTGACCTGCATCTCCTGCAGGCCTCAGTGCCTACAGCTGCTCCCTCAGGCACTGGTAACTCCCTCCCACCCAGGCCTGTGCTTTCCCAGCCCTCATGCCTCTCTCCTCTCCTCCACAGGAGGCCCCTCTGAGGACAAGCTCCTGGCTGGTGACCAGATTGTGGCTATTAATGAGGAGGACGTGAGTGAAGCCCCCAGGGAGAGGTTCATAGAACTCATCAGGTAATAGGAGCCTCTTGGGCCTTGCGAGAGCTGAGCACAGCTATCCCCATCCCACCAATAGCGTAACTATGGCTGCCACAGCCCTCCATGGCTGAGAGAGAGGGGTCCTCCCAGGGAGAGCAACCCGAACCAGGGCTCCTGGGTACCCAGAACTCCCGGGGCCTGAGGGCCCTCACACACTCTGGCTTAACCTCATTCAGTGATGTGAAGAGACACAAAGAACAGGCCCCTGGCAGAGTTCACCTCACCCCCCTTCACCCAACAACTCCCCCCACCCAAGCCCTTTGGTGTTTCAACTTAACTGTGCAGTGACTACTGCGAACAAGTGAGTGACCAATGACATAGACCAAGTGAGTAAAGAATGAGAAGCAAACAAGCCATTCAAACAACATTCTGAGATAAGCACAATGTGAGCAAGACATTGTTTCTCACCCACCACTCTCTTCCCGCTCCCCCCCCCCCCAAAAAAAAACCACAAGGAGAATAAAATCCAAATGCCTGGCCAGCAGGTTGAGACATGGAACCTGCCATGTTGGATTTTGCTCACAGTGTGTGTGACCCCTTAGTGTCCTCCCCAGATGGGGGCAGGTCAGAGAGAGAAAGGAGGAGGACCACCACTGTCCATGGAGTCATCACACTGACTTTTACCCTCCCTTACTTCTGTATATGGGGCTTCCCTGGTGGCTCAGTAGTAAAGAACCCACCTGCCAATGCAGAGACACAGGTTCGATCCCTGGGTGGGGAAGATCCCCTAGAGGAGGGCATAGCAACCCACTCCAGTATTCTTGCCTGGAGAATTCCATGGACAGAGGAGCCCGGCAGGCTATAGTCCACAGGGTCACAGAGTTGGACGCGACTGAGCAACTAAACAACAACAACCTCTATATATACCATACCACCACATATCACACACTACATACCTCTTCCCCCCACACACCATGCCACCACACACCACATATACACACACATCCCCATGCATACTATACACACATAAACAGAAAACACGACACTACACACCACACACACACACAACATGCACTAAAAACATGCCCATACCCACAGGTACCACATGCTCACACACACACACCTGTGCCATAGATACTCCCCCACCCCACACACCTATTACATGCGCACACATGTACCACCCCATGCCCCCTTGCATAGACACTTTGATAAGGAATGAGACAATAGAAGTGAGAGAAAGGAATTAGATTCTTTCAGCTCTAAATTCCAGGGGATAACCTCAGTTTGGGGGACCTCAGCTATCTATCCTCACATGCTCACTCTCTTTCTCTCTCTCTCTCTGCCTGGCGTAGTCTGCTCCATCTCTGCCTCCATCTCCTTCAACCCTTCTCCATTTGGAGTGTTTCCATCCCACTCATCTTTCTTGTTCTCCCAAAGCCCACCTGCCTCCAGAGCCCCTCCCTCCCCTTCAAAGGCAGAGGAGTGATGCCCCCTTGCTATCTCTGGAGGTGTTTGCACTGCCCCTTCCTGAAGTCCAGAGCAGGTCTTCCTCCACAGGCTCCCCCTCCAGCCCAATATCCTGGTATGTGTCTGGTCCCTAATGACCCTTAGTTTGGCTCTTCTCCAAGTTCAGTTTGTCCATTGCATTCCCCCACTCTGCACCCTTCATGGTCCACCATCACATCACCATGAGGTGAATTCTTTCAACCCCATCAGGGCATGTTGGAGGGCTCTTTCAGGCTGACCTCTCAGAAGTCTTTGCTTTGCTTCTTGTGGATATCTTTGTACCCCATACCAAGGTAGCCCAATCTTGTGAGATTGCTCAGAGCACCTTCTGGGTCAAGTCAGAGCTCACACATTTGATAATCTCTGGGACTAGTAGATCATTCATTCATTCAGTGAATATTTATTATATTGAGTGTCTCCTGCACATCAGTTGTTGTTCTAGGCACTGAATATACAGCAGTGAATAAGACAGACAAAAATCCTTGCCCGTTGGAGTTTACATTCTAGTGGAAGAAGACACATCATAAGAAGTAAACATGATAAATAAGTATTACACAGTATATTAGAAGGTGATGAATGTTATTGAAGAATAGAAAGGGGGTCAGGATAAAGATCAGGAATGCTGGGGACAGGGGTGCAGACTGCAACTTTAAATAGCATGGCCAGTGTTGGCCTCAATGAGGAGGTGACATTTGAAGAAAGACTTGAAGGAAATGAGGATATCAGAGAAGGCAAGAAGAACCCAGTGTAGAGGCCCTGAGGCAGGAGTGTGTGTGATGTGTTTGGGGAATGTGGGAGAAGCCCACATGTGGAGTGGAATAAGGGAGGGGGGAGTTGTAGCTACTGCAAGGACTTTAGCTTTGTTCTACATGATATGGGGAGACATGGCAGGGGCTGGAGCACAGGAGTCACATAATTCAATCTATACTAGTTTCCTGCACTGGTCAAGAGACAGGACTTTTCAGGTGTTTTCCTTGGAACACAGCTCCTTCCTTACTCCAGGAGCTTTCCAGACCCAGGAGCTGACAACATCCCTGGACTCTGCCTCATTGAATATGGTACCAGTCCAAGTCCTTGAGCAGGGGCCCTGGGCCTTTCTTGAATACCCAGAATCAAGGGTGTCTTGTCTCTGCTTCCTGAACACCTTTGTTCCCAGAAACATTTTAAAAAAGACCAGCAAAGAGAGGGGAAGCTCTCCCGAACTCTTTCCATTTCTTTTAGTTCTTTTAAAGGATGATATATTCCTGGGAGAGAATTTTCATACCTCACAGCTTGTTGGATCATTGGCATAATTCTTGTCTGAAGAGTTTCAAATTCTTCATCCTTTTGAATGTTTGCTATCTGGAGAGTCTTGTCTTCCATCTGTTGCTCTCTGGCTCTCATTTTTTTTTTGGTCCTTCAGTTAAAACAAATCTGCTGAGTGAGTCATGATGACCAAATGACCTCCTTTGGGTTTTTCTTTTGAGTTTCTCCTCTTACTTAAATATCAAATTGCCAGTAATCATGGTACATGGTTCCCAGGACTCTGATTGTGCTCCCTTTGAGTTCCGTAATTCAGGTCTTTCATTTTCTTTGCAAACTTTTTCGCCTATAGATAAAATTGCTCCTAGGGTTTGAGGATTTCTACAGAGAGAATGTGAGAAGGAATAGAAAAAGAAGGCCTGAAAAATGACAACCCCAGAGGTAATGATAATACCATTTTCAGATGCTTGTGTGAACCTCTATAGATGGTGGATGTCAGCTGCCACAAATGATGGGAGGTGAGGCAGACATGCAGATATTTAGATTGCCCTCTGTCCTAATCCATATACCTGAATGCAGCCCAGGGGAGAATTCTGGTGTTCCTTCTTGTGCTAGATGAATACCCAGTGCATGATACACTACTCTCCTGTTCCCTCTTCTCTCTGTAGGAGCGCTAAGGAATTCATCATTCTTACAGTTCTCCACACTCATCAGGTGAGTGAGCCTCTTTGCCATCCGCCCTTCCTCCTGATTGAGACAAGAGCATCCCCATATTGGAAAGTGACAGTGATGGGAGAGGGAGACGGGAGAGACTAGGACTACCATTGTTGTGAGCCAAGGATTTAGGAGTGAACTTAAAATTGTACCTTCTGAACATCTTGTCTATGCTCACATCCCAAACTTGAGGATTTTGAAGGGCTCCATAGTGCTGTGTGCTGCCTTGTGTGCTCTGCTTTCCCCCACTTAAGCTACCCCACCACTGCCCCAGTTCCAGGCATATTTTCTATCTCTTTTTTTGCTGTGTCCCATCAAAATTTACCTGTCCAGTGTCCAATTCCATTAGTCCTTGCAGACTGTGGGTGCTAATCTTATTCATTTGTTCATACAGGTGTATACTAAATGGCCTATGGTGTATGAGACACAACACTGTATCTGGAGGATTTACTATAAAGTTTCTGGGGAGGTACAGTTGGACAAATAGGTTCATCTTTGTCCAGGTTCAGTTACTAACTGCCTATGTGACCTTGGGGGAGTCAGTCCCCTTTTCTGAACCTGTTTCCTCATCTGTAAATTGAGGGATTTAGACTAGATCAGTGTTCCCCATGCTTGCCTGATCACAGTAGTCACCAGGACTATTTATTAAAAATGAAAGTCCCCAGCCCTTCTCAAAAGTTGGAATCAAGAGGCACTGTGTCTGTTACTAGGTCACATCCTCGTAGTAATCTTTATGGGATCTTAGTTCTCTGACCAGAGATCAAACCTGTACCCTCTACAGTGAAAGCATGGAGTCCTAACCACTGGACCACCAGGGAATCCCTGATTGTTTTTACTTTTTAGTTTGATATCATTGTAGAGTCACAGGAAGTTGCAAAGCTAGTATGGTGACATCCCTGTGTATCCTTTACCCTGTTTCTCCCAGTGGTTACATTTCACATACCTAACAGTACTATATCAGAACTGATACATTGACGTCAGTACAATGATGTGTATGGTTCAGTGTTACTCTGTCACATGTGTGGGTTCATGTATCAACACAGTCAAGATACTGGAGAGTTCTATTACTGAAAGGATGCCTCATGTTGCCCTTTTATGGGGCAGCTACTCCTCACCCTCAATCCGTGTCAACCACTAATCTGTTCTCCATTCCTGTAATTTCATCATTTCAAGAATATTATATAAATGGAATCATAGAGTATGTAACCTTTGGGGATTGGCTTTTTTCACTCTGCACAATGCCCTTGAGATTCATCCAAGCCATTGCTTGTATTAATAGTTTGCTCCTTTTTTATTGCTGAGTAGTATTCCATGGTATGGATGTACCACAGTTTAGTCATCCACACATTGAAGAACATCTTGGTTCCTTCCAGGCTTTGGCTAGCTTGATATTAAAGCTGCTATAAACATTCATGTACAGGGTTTTTTTGTGAGCATAAGTTTTCGTCTCTCTAGGACAAATGCCCAAAAGTGTGATTGTCCAGTCATATACTAAGTGTATGTTTAGTTTATTAAGAAACTTCCAGACTGCTTTCCATGAAAGTAGACTGTGGTTCACCGCTGTATCACTATCACCTGGAACAGCATCTGATGTAGAACAGGTGCTCAGTATTTCTTGGAGGAATAAAGGAAACCTAAATCAAACTCAAGTGTCCAAACTTAGGTGCAGAATAAAGAGCCTAATACTCCCCCATCTCTGTCCCAACTCTCATCCCAGTGCCCCCAACACCTCTTTGTCATGGCCAGGGTGCTCTCCTTCTCTTCCTTGTACATTTCTTAGTTCTCACCACCCTGTAGACTTTTATCCTTGTAATCCACATCTCTTGTAACACATGGCTCTTTCCTTGAATACCTGCCTTAAGACTTATGTCTTCCAAACATCTTTGCCTGACTAACCTCAAAGAGAGTTTCTAGTTCATTAATTTGTTCATCAAACATTTACTGAATGCCCACTCTTCCAGGCTGGGAATAAAGCAGTGCACAGGACAAACATGGTTCCTACCCTTGGAGAGCTTACATTCTAGTTCTTGGCCTTGTGCCCTCTACACCCTGCTGCTCCTGCTAAGTTGCTTCAGTCATGTCTGACTCTTTGCGACCCTGTGGACTGTAGCCCACCAGGCTCCTCTGTCCATGGAGATTCTCCAGGCAAGAATACTGGGAGTTGCCATTTCCTTCTCCAGGGGATCTTCCTGACCCAGGGATCAAACCCAGGTCTCCTGCATTGCAGGCAGATTCTTTACCATTGAGCCACCAGAGAAGCCCCTATAAACCTTAGAACATAGGAAAGTATGGGAGCACATATACACAGAAGTTATAGTCAAAACAGTTAGCAACCTATACAAGAAGGGCCTTCCAATGAGAATGTAAGCCAGCCACAGGCACTGGAGCAGAGTCTTGCAGGCCACCTAACTGACCGGTGTTAACCCTTTTTTAGTTGATCTTTTATAAAGAGGTTCCAGGGGAGAGATCAGGTGGCACCCAAAAAGCTTAGGGCACAGACTACTTATCAGTCAGTGGGCAAAAATCCCTCAATGTTTTACAACAGGTATGGCCATCCCAGCACGTCCCAACCAAATGTCAGCCTTGCAAACATGTATAATCAGTCCTCATTACTCACAGATTCCATATTTGCAAATTTGCCCACTTCCTAAAATTTATTTGTAACTCCAAAATCCAGACTTACAGTGCTTTCCTGGTCATTTGCTGACATCCACAGAGCGTGAAAAATTTGAGTCTCCCAATGTACATGTTCCCAGCTAAGGTCAGACAAAATGATGTTCTGTCTTGTTTAGTTGTCATGCAGAGTCGTCCTGAGGATGGAGATGATAGTGGGCAGTGCAGTGTAGTCCAGGAAACTCCGGCTCGGGGACAGTGGGATGGGGTTTGAATGCCAACTCTGATACCTGTTAGTGGGACGGCTTCAGGCAAGTCACTTAACACTTCAGAACCTAATTTTCTCCTGGTGAAATAAAGAAAATTGAATCTACCAGGATGAATTGTTTTTAGAATTTAAGATTATAATCTATGTGAGACACACACACACAATCCCCCTAGGAACAATTGTTCAGTATTCATTAGTTCAGTGTTCACACAACTGTTAATAACAAAAATCAAGTGAGAGAATCTTCTCTCTTACACTGAAGTGAAAGTTCCTTGAAGACCGCACCCCCCCAACATACATTCACTGTTGTAGCTCCTACATCACATAACAAGGTAGCACTTGATATCTCATGGGTGCATGAAGACTGCTTCTTCTCATCAAACTCTCATGTGCAGGCTTGACAGTCTCCCAAAAGACAGTCTCCTCCTGATAGGTTCACGTTGTGGCTCAAGAATCTGTAAATCCATGGCTGATTCATGTCAATGTATGGCAAAAACCACTACAATATTGTAAAGTAATTAGCCTCCAACTAATAAAAATAAATGGAAAAAAGTAGGATCCACAAGTAAGTAATTCTGATGCTCAGTAGAATCTGGGAAACATTGAACCAGACTATCTTTAAGGCTCCTGCCACTCGTACATTGTGTGGCTGGCAGTGGTCTAATGCAGTGGTTCTCTACCCTGGCTATACATTAGAACTTTCTGAGAACTCTTAAACATATTGATCCTTGGGCTCTAGCCACGACCAATTGAATTACAAGCTGTGGGGATGGAGCCCAGGTATTGATCTTTTGAAAAGGCTCCCCAAATGATTCTGATATGTAGCCAAGGTGCACAGTCTAATGTGTAGTCTCTTTCAGATGGCATTTTCTTTTTAAGAGAGTGACTCTTACCATAGCAGACCATTGGGGAGTGTTTTGAGCAACCATAGGGATCCTTTCCCAGGGACCCTCAAACAATATTGCATAGGTAGCCACTTATTAAGTCTATATGTATTTAAGAGTGTTCTTTAATCTTTGAGTGACCAACTATTCCCCATGATTGACTGAATATGTATTAATTTCGGTACCCTTAGACCTTGACACGTCATTTGTCCTCAATAAATATTTTAAAATAAAGTACTGACTGGTGACCTAGAACAGTCCTGGCAAAGCAAGTAGACAGTCCCTTCAAATGAAACTAGTTTTCTGGTTCTGAAAACAGCCTGTACCCAGAGAGTCTCAGTCCCCTCTGCTTGTCCAGAAAAAAGTCAAAATCACACGAACCACTGCAGAAGAACTAGTTTTCCATAGAGCTTCTTGAGTATAGGGCCTGGCAGACAGTAGGTACTCAAGTCCTATTTGCTGAATTGATTAATTAATTCAATACTAGCCCAGCAATCAATGATTATCTTCTCTTCTGTGCCTCCTCTGTGCTTGGTGCTAGGGGAGACACAGTAATGCAAAATATCATCTCTTCTTTTACAACATAGTTGGAGAGATGAGTGATGGCTATGTGGATTCACAAAGGAGGACTACGGGAAACCCAGGGAGGGGAATGGCAAGGTTGGGAAAGGATTCAGGACTAAGGTAGAATTTGAGCTGGGTTTTGGAGATGGCATTTATTGAGCAAGAGGGACACCAGGGAGCCCTGACTGGTGGGGATGGTGAAGAGACAGCATGACATAGGCACAGAAATGGGAAGAAGCTATGGGCAGAATAACTCGACTAGGTGATTAATGGGGAGTGAGGGTTATGTGTGGTTTGTGGGGGGCCTTGAAATCCAGGGAGAGGACATGTTCCCCTGTAGGCAGTCCTGAATGCAGGAAGGAAGGACCCCCAGGCCCCCTAACAGTGAGCCCCTGGAATCAAGATGGCCCTCCATAGTCCCAGGCTCCCACAATGGTTGCTATGGGAATTGCTTATAAGTAGGTTCAGGTGTCAAAGAAAATGAGGCAGCAGAAAGGGAAATCAGGAGGCTGTTAAAGCTTCAGGAACCTGAGCTCCATGTTCTTAAAATCCTTTCACAATTATCAAAGTGGGGCCCTATCGTACACTTAAAACATTCAGCTATATACCTGTCTTCAGCCAAGATATGTGAACACAACCCTGAAATCTGTACTAATAGAGTCACCAAATTAAAAAATGGTCAAAGAATCACCAGCTGCTGAATTCAGTCCTGAGGGAGAAGGCAGACTCTCTCCTCTATTGCTTATTCCACCGAGCTGCTGGCTTCATATTTACTTCAAGGGGCTTGCAATGGCCCCAGAGGTGCTTAGAAATTCTAGTCCTGTGTTTCAAGCCAAAATTCATTTTTGCCAGAAAGGGTGCCTGTTGCAAAATGAGACTTTCAGCTGCTTAGAGGAAAAATGGGGTCAGTCAAGAGCTCAGATGTCCCAGCTTTAAGGTACTCAATTAATCTATGCTTCATGGATTAGGACATTTTCAGCAATTCCTGGGCCCTACCCTCTCAGAGAGTCTGACCTTGAAGTCTTAAATGGGCTGAGAAATCTGTGTTTGTTTTGTTTTTGGCCATGCCACTCAGCTTGTGGGATCTTAGTTCCTGACCAGAGACTGAACCCTGGCAAATGACAGGACTGGACTTTCAGGGAATTCCCAAAGAAATCTGTGTTTTTATAAGCATTTCCTGGTGATTCTTAGCATCAGGTAAGGTTTAGAAACAGTGAGTGAGAGTATGCTAATGAGTTAGTACAGGAGTCTGTGAACTTCTTCTGTAAAGGACCATAAAGTAAATACTCTAGGCTTTGTGCTTCCCCAGGGATTCAGTGATAAAAAATCTGCCTGCAATGCAGGAGACATGCCACGAGTTCAATTCCTGGGTCAGGAAGATCCCCTGGAGAAGGAAATGCCAACCCACTCCAGTATTCTTACCTGGGAAATCCTATAGATAGAGAAGCCTGACAGACTGCAGTCCATGGGATCACAAAACAGTTGGACACAAAGGAAGTGACTTAGCACACATGCATGCAGACCATATGTGGTAGTACAGAAATAGCCATAGGCAATGCAGAAATGAAGAGAATGGCTGGGTTCTAATAAAGCTTTATTTACAAAAAACAAGTGGTAGACAGGAGCTGGCCCACACAGGCCCATAATCTGCTGGCCTCTAAAGTGTGTTCATTACTCCTTCCAGGTACCACATTTGAATTTGGGCCAGGGCCGTCCCAATTCTTAATACTTCAGTTCAGATGGGCCACTCTAGTATAAAGAACTTCAGGCCCCGTAGTTGCACTTTGAAGATGCTTTGGGACAGGGCAACCTTTGAGAGCCGCTCATATCACACTGCAAGGCAGGCGTCATCTGTGTCAAACCACAAGGCTAGACATGACTCCGTGACATATAGCAGCTGGCAATGAGTGAGTCACTGTCAGTGATCGAAGCTGAAGACCGAGAATAGGATGGAGTCTTAGAAACCAACAGGCAGGGGTCAGTGAGGAATGAGGCACAAACAAGCTGAAAATGGCTGTACAACAGACACTGGAAATGACTAAAATCCTTGAAAATACTGGCACTCCCACTTTCTGATTTTGCTCCTATAAATACCTGAATTTTTTGTTGTATCTCTAGGACAAGATCTAATCATGGACTTTTGTTAGAGATAGCAAAAAGGCCTTCCCACCTGCCTATAGGGTACCAGTTAGGGTTCTTTATTTGCCCAAATCCATTCACGGGAACCAAGATAGAACCAGACCATTGAAGAAAAGACCAGGAATGGACTTCCAGCTTCAGTCCACTGCAGGGGATTATATAGCTAATCCGAGACTCGGAAAATCTAGGTTCTCTGTTTTGCTCCACTACTCAATTATTTTGATATTTTGAATAAACCATAGCCTCTTCCCTGGGCTCCATTTCCTATATAAAAATGAAGGGCGGACTACATGGCCCATTCAGGTCTCTAGAGATGCCTCATTCCACACTGTGCATGAGGATATTCGAGGGCGACAGATGATCACAGAGAAAAGACAGGATGAGTGTTGGGTGGAACAAAGAGTTCCCCTACCTTGTATCTGGCACCTCCAGTGGAAATGGGACTACTGTGGAGACGAGTCAAGCAGAGCTGCCTGAACAGAGCTACAGATCTTTCTACCTCGCCCCTTCCGTTGCTCCTGCCATAGCCCACGCGCCTCCCCTCCCCCCCCCCCGCCCTGACCCCGCCCCCAGGATCTGAGCACCAAGCTGTGTAACACAAAGGCATTTCTGGACTCCTGTGAACAATCAATACTATAATCACTTTCTGCAACGATCTCCAGCCCTGGATCTCCTTGTGCTATATTGTCTGCTGCCAACAAATTTTCCCTGTGGCTCAGGATGAGAAGTCTAAGATTCCTTTAGCACAGTGGTTCCCAAACTTAGCTGTATTTTGAAATCATTCGAAGCTTAATACCTGGGCCTATCCTCAGGAATTTGACGTCATTGATCAGGGGTGGGGACTGGGTACTGGTGCTTTGTAAATCTCCCTCCGGTGTTTCTGCCCTCTAGCCAGGACGGAGACCCACTGCCTGAGGTTCGGCTGGACTTGGGTTGAACAGGTGGCTTTCTGCAATCTGCCCTCCGTGGGGAATGAGATTGTTGGCTCTGGAAGAGAACATAGCTGGGACCAGGGCCCAAGAGCTGATGAGGACGTTTGTTTCTGGTGTGTCTTTATCTTAGGGCCCTGCCCTCCTGTGGCTGATCTGGTAAATGAATCTCAACTACAGTACTAATGGCAGAAAATTGCTAAATGTATTGCCTTCCCACCTGGCAGGGACCCTTCAGGGCTGGGAACACAAAGGAATGCTTGATTCTAGGGCTCACAGGCTGCGTGCAAGGCTGGTAGTAGTGGTGGTTTGAAAGAGCCTCAAACCTGATTTCCTCCTTCCTTACTGGAGAGGTCGTGCTCAGAGAGGCAGCTGGGGGCTGCATCAGGTAGGGCCTTGTGCATGCATGCATGCTAAGTCATTTCAGTCGTGTCCAACTCCAGGGGATCTTCCCGACCCAGGGATCGAGACCTGTGACCTGTGTCTCTTATGTCTCCTGCATTGGCAGGCAGATTCTTTACCACTAGTGTCACCTGGGAAGTCCAGGCCTTCTAGGCCATGGCAAAAACTTTGGATTTTGTTCCACTGGAAGGTTTTGAACAGACAGGGTCTGACTTGCATTTTAAAAGGACGCCTCTGTCTGTTGTGTGGAAAATAGTACCAGAGGCTGGCGGCCGGAGGAGGGAGGCTAGTTTGGAGTCTCCTGCAAGAATACAGTTAAAACATGATGGAGGCTTGCGCCAGGATGGTAATAATGGTGCTGTGATGACAAGCGAGTAGATTCTGGCTAGATTCTGAAGATAGCACCAAGAAGTTATGTTGATGGATCGGTTGTGGGAGGTGAGAAAAAGAAAGGAGTCAACTGGAAGACTGGAGATGCCATCTACTGAGATGAGGAAAAGGACTTCCCTGGTGGCTCAGACAGTAAAGAATCTACCTGCAATGTGGGAGACCTGGGTTCAGTCCCTGGGTCAGGAAAGATCCCCTGGAGAAGGGCATGGCAACCCACTCCAGTATTCTTGCCTGGAGAATTCCATGGACAGAGAGCCTGGCAGGCTACAGTCCATGGGGTCACAAAGAGTTGGACATGACTGAGCAAAACTGTTCAAAGCCTTCCGGTGGAACAAGATCCAAAGTTTTTGCCATGGCTTACAAGGCCCTGGGCTTCCCAGGTGGCACTAGTGGTAAAGAACCTGCCTGCCAATGCAGGAGACATAAGAGATCCAGGTTTGATCCCTGGGTTGGGAAGATCCCCTGGAAGAGGGCATGATAACCCATTCCAATATTCTTGCCTGAGAAGCCCATGGACAGACGAGCCTAGCAGGCTACAGTCCGTAAGGTCACACAGAGTCGAACATGACCAGAATGACTTAGCATGCACGCATGGACGCACAAGGCCCTACCTGACACAGCCCCCAGCTCCCTCTCTGAGCACGACCTCTCCAGCTCTGCGCTCACTCAGCTGTGGCCACACTTGGCTTCCTGACTGTTCCGCATGCACCCCAGTCCTCCTCTCACCTCAGACACTTTCTTGTTCTTTCTGTTTGGAAGGCTCTTTCTCCATATATCCTCATGGTTGTCTCTCCCTCACTTCCTTCAGACCTTTGCTTAAATGTCACCTCCTGAAAGAGGTCTTCCCTGCCTGTCTTATCTAACACCCCCACCACTCTCACCCTCACGACTTCAATCTCTGCTGTAGTCCCTCAGTCTGCTCAATTTGTTCTCATAGCCCTTATTTTCCTCCTAACAGGTGTTTCAGTATTTCTTGTCTGTCTGTCTGTCCCTGCTATGATAAGCACTCCTCGAGGCCAGAGAGTTTTGTTAATCTTATTAAATGCTAGATACTCGTCATGTAGAACAGTGTTTGGCACAGAGTGGGCCCTCCCAAAATTTGTTACATGAATGAATAAATGCCCCAGAGACATGAGGGTACCCCTCACTAGGATTCCTGCATTTTCCCAATTCACAGTGCACCCGGGAAAGACTCAGTTTCCAGCATTTACTAACCATGTGTCCTGCTGAATTTGTGGGAGATTTCAAAAATGAGAGAGCCTAGCTGATTATTTGAGTGTCTCTTACAGAGTTGGATGAACAAAGTAGTAGAAAGCCTAGAACTAGGAAGCCAGGGCACCTGGGTAAAATCTCTAATGTCTCTTTTGTCAAATAGTGTAAAAACTGTGGATAAATCATTTTGGCATGCTAGGCCTCCTTTCTTTTGCATCTAAAATAATATTTTCTATGAACCTCCTTCCTAGGGGCAGGACATATCATTGAAATGAATAAGATTATTTCCGTAAATCCTTTGCAATGTTCATATTCAGATGTAATAAAAACCACCATTTAGGTATATCTCACATTAAGGAAACCAAATATATAAAATTTCAGTGTACGTTATTACAAAGAATTTTTGCAAACTCCCCTAGGCCTAGAGCATTAATAATGGGATTCAATTTACTCAAATTTGATTCATGCCCAGCTTACTCAGAACATACCAATCATCTGAGGAAGCACTTAGCACATTGCCTTGCACCTAGTAGGGAATCAATACTTATTTATTGGCTTATTGATCCACAAGGCAAAGGGGGGTACCCGTACTGAGACGTCTTAACTCCATGCAGCAAATGTCAGGTTTTCTCCAAGGATGGTGAACTCATCAGCCCTCTCTGTTTTTTCCAGTCCCCCAAATCTGCCTTTATCAGTGTGGCAAAGAAGGCCAAGCTGAGATCCAATCCTGTGAAGGTCCGATTTTCCGAGCAGGTGGCAGTTGGAGAAACAGATGCAGTAAGTGAGCTTTAGCCTCCTCCGCTCAGCCCTTGGCCAGAGTCAGCCAGGCCGTCAAAGTATCCCTCTGGGCCAGTTGCTCATCTGCCGCTCCTCAAAGTGGACAGCATTATGAAGGGGTTGGAAGGGGGACCTTGGGGCTCTCGGTGGGGAGCGAGTGAGCGGTGTGTGGCATCCAGAGAAGTCCTGGGCATCGTGGGGAGAAGGAATATATATCAATTCACTCAGAATCCTCATGGTACTTCAAGAAATTTACATCTCTAGCACAGTACTCAAAACAAGTGCTCCATAAACATCATTTGGCTACTTGATAGAAACAGGAAGGAAGTAGTGGTTTTCTGAAGATGCAGCGAAATTGAGCCCTTGGCATGTCGAAGTGATCCTGCAACTCCAGGTCTAAACTGGAGAAGACTGGGCAGTGAAGGGCAAAGCAGACTAGGGGAAATGATATAGACTCTCATTAAGTCACAGAACTTTTATTAATATTAGATGCCTGCTGTGTTCCCAGCACTACAAGGGATACAAAATAGATACCTGTTCCCTGCCTCTGGATTCCTCTCAGTGATGTTGGGAGGACAGGTGACTCAGATTGAGACAGTATAGAATCTACCACTGGGTGGTCGGGTTTTGAGGAGCAGGTGATGTTTGACCACCCATGCCATGCAGCAGCCAGTCTGGAGGGGTCATGGCCAGCCCACTGTCTTTCTCACTGCCTTGTGGGGTTAACATGAACTGAGCTGTCTGCTTCAGATAAGCAAATGAGAAGAGGCGGGTGGAGCACATAAAGGTGTGTGTTAGGCGGCCATGGATGATAACTCCAAATCCTCTAGGAGTCGGCAGAAGTTGGTGATATCCCTGGGGGTGGGTGGGAGGAGGCCAGCAGAGCTAACAGGTGCTGTGTGCTTTCACAGGCTGTCATGGACTGGGCTCTCGGAAGGCCCATGGCATTTCTGTAGTGAAGCACAGCTGCAGCTGAGACAAGGTAGGAGGCCCAGCCTGAGTGGAGAATCAGTGGGGCACCAGCACCCCTCTAGTTCTTTGAGGCAGAGCCACCCAGAGGACGGGATGGATAGAGGTCAGAGATGTCTTACCACTCAATTTCCCTGACCCTTATCCCCAAACTCTGCCAAGGACCTCCTCCCTCCCCATTTGAGGAAGACTGTGAAGCCCAAGGGACAACTGGGCCCCGCTGGCTAACCCATCTGAATAATTGGTTCCTGGGCTCCATGTCAGTCTCAGCAAAAAAGGTTGAGGAGAAGCAGGGGCCACAGAGAGGAAAGGGAGCTGTGTGGAGTCCTTGTGCATCAGCTGAGGTACAAGTCACTAAGGGTACATTTGTGTCCTGAACCCTGAACACCCAAAGGAAATGAGACCGAATTTGGAGAGTCTAGGTGGCGCTAGTGATAAAGAACCCACCTGCCAATGCAGGAGACATAAGAGATGTGGTTTGATCCCTGGGTCAGGAAGATCTCCTGGAGAAAGGGCATGGCAACCCACTCCAATTTTCTTGCCTGGAGAATCCCATGGACAGAGGAGCCTGGCGGGCTACAGTCCATAGGGTCGCAAAGAATCAGACAGGACTGAAGAGACTTAGCACACATGATAGACAGGTGCAGCTTCTCCCATCTCAGTGAAGTGAAAGTTGCTCAGTCATGTCTAACTCTTTGTGACCCTATGGACTATACAGTCCATGGATTCTCCAGGCCAGAATACTAGAGTGGGTAGCCTTTCCCTTCTCCAAGGGATCTTCCCAACCCAGGGATTGAACCCAGGTCTCCCACATTGCAGGTGGATTCTTTATCATCTGAGCCACAAGGGAAGCCCAAGAATACTGGAGTGGGTAGCCTATCCCTTCTCCAGCGGATCTTCCCAACCCAGGAATCAAACTGGGGTCTCCTGTGTTGCAGGCAGATTCTTTACCAACTGAGCTATCAACATCACAGAAAAACCCACCAAGGCCTGGTCACCCAGTGAAGAATCCTATCCCTCCTCCCCCTTCCATTCTTTCCCCACTTTTTTCTCCCCTTTATTTCTCTCCCTTGTGTTCTCCCCTCCACCATGACTCACCTTTCCATATGTCACATGTAGCCACAGGCAGAAGCAAGCCCCTACTCCAGACCAATCTAGACATAAATGCCCCAGAGTGGCTAGAACCCACCCCAGGTTACTCTGTTGCTCCTGGTCAGGTAAACCAGGGGTGGTGGGAGGCTCTTGTTTGGGAGAGACCTAGACATCAACCTTCCCACCCTAGCTGTGCTCAGGAAATAACCCGATGTCACAACACCCCCCTCCACCACTGCTGCCACCAGCGTGGACCATAGCAGCCTCCCCATTGTTTAGGTCCAGAGTGGGGGGTGCGGGGTGTCCAGGCCCAGGTGATTCCAGAATCCCTTTCTCTTGGTGTTCCAGACTTTATTAAGCAACAAGAGCAAAAATAAATCCTGTGGGCCTTCCTTGCCAACTCTGTCTTTAAGCAAAATCAATTAAGTAATTATCTGAGTCCAACCAGTGTGCTAAATAAAACCTGCCACCACGGAGCGTCATCATCCTGGGAATCTGGAGCCTCTGGGCTTGGTGGGAGCGAAGCATCTTGGGATCAGGGAGAGAACCAGGAAGTCACTTTTCAAACTTTAGATCTCATCACTCCCCGCTGTGGCTTGACTCCATCAGGAAATGATCTGATGTCACAACAGCGCTACCCCCTCCTCCTACCACACCCTGACCCAAGAGGACTTGCTTTATGTTTTTGTACTTGTCCATGACAGTCACTAGATCTGAACTGTTCTTGTCTGGCCTCTCTGATGGTCCACGCCTGCCATCTCCTTTACAATCAAAATCCAATTCACCTCATCTAGGAGACCTTAACTTATACCTTTTGGTTTGTTTTGGTTTTATTGTTCTCTAGTGGATCATGTGTGTGTGCCACATCACTGTAAGAGTGTAAGTCTTGGAGTTCCCTGGTGATTTAGTGGTTAAGAATCCACTTGCCGGTGCAGGGGTCACAGGTTCAATCCCTGGTCAGGGAGGATCCTACATCCCATGGAGAAACTCAGCCCATGCACCACCACTGCTGAGCCCATGCTCTGCAACAAGAGAAGTCACCACAACTAGAGAGTAGCCCCTGTTCACCAGCAACTAGAGAAAGGCTGCTTGCAGCAATAAAGACCCAGCACAGCCATAAATAAATAATTTTTTTAAAAAGAGTATAAAGCTAGACCCTGGTCCTCTTCTTTTGCTGTACCCCCACGAGGCTTAGTATAGTGCTGAGTGTATAGCAGAGGCTCAGAGAATTCAGGACACTGCATGTCTGAGGCAGCTTTTCAGGTCCTCTAGAACTGATGATGTTGGCCCAAGGAAATGGTTGAATTCCATAATGAGTCTAATCAAGTAAGCACATATTAAGCACCTCCTGCTCATATATTCAGCAGCCATTTATTGAGCACCATCTGTGTGCTGGGAACTCTGCTCAATGTCGGGGCCACAAAGATTGAGTAGGACATAGTCACTGGTTACAAAAGACACACATTCTTCAAAAAGAGAACTGGGACTTCCCTGGCAGTCTAGTGGTTAAGACTCCATGCTGCCAATGCGGGGGATGTGGGTTTCCCTTAGTCAGGGAACTAAGATCCCACATGCCACACAGTGTGGCCAAAAGATAAATAAATTATTTTTAAAAATGAATGCATAAGGAAATACTTAAATATTTAAGAGCACTTAGAGAGGTGTGTGAAGGACAGGGAAGTCTGGCATGCTGCAGTCCATGGGGTGGCAAAGAGTTGGACATGACTTAGCGACTGAACAACAACAACTGATAGGTGTGTATAAGTTGCTAAAGGATCAATGTGGGAACACCAGGTTCAAGTACCTGATGATATTAGACAGGCTTTACAGAATTCATATTTAAGCTGGGTTTTGAAGGATGAGTAGGAGTTTTCAAGGTATCAAAAGAAGGAGGCAGAGGGAGCAGTCTGTATTTAATAAAGGTTTGTCAAGAACCTAACATGAATCACTCTATAAATACAGAAATGCCTAAGCCAGGAAAGCTTTAAGGAGTTGTCAGGTGTTCAAAACTGGGCTTCGCAAGTGGTTCTCAATCAGGGTCAGTACTGCCCACTCTCAGAGAGCTTTTGGGAATATCTGGAGGGTGTTTGATGTCATCCCAATGATTTGGCCTGCTATTGCATTTAGTGTCTCAGAGTCAGAGATGCTAAATGTCCTTTGGGGAGTGAGGCAGTCCTCAAATGATGAGTTGCTAGAGGTATACAGGCATGAAAGAACAGTGTGGGTACCAGGAGTGATAAGACATGACTGGAGAAATAGGCATGGACTAGGTCAGAGAAGACCTCAGATGCTTGGACAGAGGGAGACTGGCAGGGCAAAGGCATGGAAGTGATCTCAATGTGTGAAGGGCCCAGTGGAAAGGAAGGAGGCAGGAGATAGGAGCCAGTGAGTAGGTGGGTTCCTAAGACCTCCCATCAGCCCTTCAGTGTGTGGTGGTCTCTATTGGCCAAGCCCCCTCTGAGCTGTGGAGCTTTGAGCTACAGTAGACCATGGATGTGCTGTGACATCAAATGAAGGGTGAGCTTTGGCTATGGCTCACTGTCTTCTTGGAGAATTTGCTTTTGGTCTCTGTGTAATGTTATCTTTGATAAGTTCTTTTGTCTGTCTCTCTGTCCTTCCATACCTTTGGCTCCCTCTCCTTCAGTCACTCCTTTCTCTTCCTTCTGGCTTCCCTCCTCCTTCTAAATGAGCCCCCTGCTTGTCCTTTCACAGAAAATGATGAAGAAAGAAGCTCTCCTCCTCATCCCCAATGTCCTGAAGGTTTTCTTAGAAAATGGGCAGATCAAGTCGTTCACATTTGATGGCCGGACTACTGTTAAGGTACCCACAAAGTCTCCCCTTGCGGGTTGGTACTGTATTCTCTGGAGCACACAGAGCCGCTGGTCTCAGAGTTCCTCTGAGTCTGCACAGAGCTGCTCACTGCCAGAGCAAGGTGCTCTTGGTCTTTGACCTCCTGCTCCCGGAAGTACCTGGTTGTAAAAATGTACAGTCCTTGGATGATTGTGGTGGGGCAAAGTTGCCTGCCCAACTGTGTGCTAGTGATTGTAAATGTGTGTGTGTGCATACATGTACATGTGCATGTATGTGTGTAGGCATGCATGTGTGCACACATCTGTTAACTGCTTTGTGTCATGTTACCCTGCGTCCTTCATGACTTTTAGGAGCTAAGGAGTGTGAAGATCATTAAACCATTTATAAAGCAAAAGTGATCTGTATTGATACAATAACACCTATGCAAGTTACACACAGAAATCAACAAACCATCTCTCAGGAGATTAGCTTAGTCATGCCTTGCTTTTTAAATAACAACCAGCTCTTCAGCACTGAACCGAGATTGAAAAAAGTCCTCCAACAGTCCCTTTGGCTATTCCTTTCACAGGAAGAGCAACTAAAGAGCTCTGATTCTTAACAGCTCAGCCAGGCATCTGGAAATTGTAGTGATTCCCTTAGTCCTGAGGAGGAGAGGCATGTACCATTAACCACCGGGATCTACTCTGCTCTGGGACAGAAATATCTGTTCCTGCTTCTTTTGGATTCTCTCCAGAAAGAGAATGCCATCCTCAGAGTGAATGTTTCCATGCAGTTAATGCTTCCCAGAGCCTGGCAGGCTGCAGTCCATGGAGTCACAAGAGTCGGATACAACTTAGTGACTGAACAACAAGACTGCCAGGCAGCTACAGCACCTGCCCAGAAAACCACTTGGCCCAGGGCTCTCCTGAGGTACCCCTTCTGGGACCAACACAACCCTATACGAAAGCAAGCTGTGGGCCAGGAAACTTTCCTTAAGAGGAGTTATCAGGTGTTCAGAATTGACTTTGCCAGCAATTCTTAGCCTGGGTCAGCATTGCCCCCTCCCAGGTAGTTTTTGGGAATGTCTAAGGGTTTGGGGGAATGTCTGAGGGTATGTGGGGTCATCCCCATGGTTTGGCGTGCTACTGGCATTTAGTGTCTCAGGGTGAGAGATGCCAAGTGTCCCACAAGAAATGGGATAGTCCCCAAATGATGAAGAATTGTCCTGTCCAAAGTGCTAGTAGCAGCCGAGTTGCAAAACCCTGGGCTTTATTTAACCTGTGTTGATTGAACTAAGAGTTTCTTTGGAAGGCTTAGGCCTGGGTGGATTCCCCAGGGAACCTAGGACTAAAACACACTCCCAAAGGTGTCCTGAGGTGGTCTCTTGATTGTTGAAGGCTTCCGTCTATGGGACAGACATTAAAACTAAGTCACCTAATGATGTCCAAGTGCCCTCCCAAGTCCAAGTCCAAGAAGTGGGTATGTGTGTGTCAGAATCTTCCTGTGTGTTACATCATGGACTGGTATGGCTGTTGTTTATCTGTTCCCACACTGGAGCATTCACCACTCCCTTTAGCTGAGTAGCTTCTCCGAGCATTCTCTCCCCTCACAATGTCACCACCATTGGTGCTTCCAACTCCAGCTTTCCAAAACAATGGTGGCCCCTGGCTGGTGACCATACCCTGACTTCAGGGTGCACTGGCTCTTCATTCGAACTTGAACAGGCTGCCAAGCCACTTGTCCCAGAGAGGTACCTGGGTGAATTGACAGCCTGGCACAGGGGCCATTACACTTGTAACACAATTTGGCAATCACCAGCTTGGCCATCCACAGTCCCACTGCAGCTGAACGGCAAAGACAACATCATTTTTCTGTGCCAGCACTCCAGCAACACTGGGGCCTCTGTGACTACTTGCATAATACAGAGAGATACTCTCAAGTACCCGCCAGTTTCCAGCCTAGCATTTGAATAGCAAACCAGCTTTCAGTGTTCACTGAGGGGCTTGTTTGGCAACCCTGGCTAGAAGGGAGCTTTGCATTCCCAAGTCTGCTTCTCTCTGGCCCTTGGAGGCTTGAGCCACGCTGACTCTAGGAATACACACATTGGAGGCCGGTGTATGCCAAAGTCACAGCAGATAGATGGGAAGTCTCAGAACTGACATGTGGGCAGCCCCCACAGATCTGTTCCAGACACCCTAATATTAAAAGGCGGGCAGCTGAGCAGACAGAGCTCGGAAGTCGTCAGATTCCTGACTGTACATAGAACATGTGATGTTGTTCCTCTACGTGGACACATTTTTCAAGTTGCTAAATTGATCATCTCTAAAAGCCAGTGACAAAGATGAATACTTTGCCAGTAACTGCAAGTTATTCTAATTTAGATTATGAATCCAGAAATCATGTACCTTTGAAATCATGTAATTGTGGCCTTGGCTTTTGTTGATTCCTAAGTAAAGTTGCTGGACAAACCAGAGGGAACATCCTCATTTACATGAGAAGCTGAAGGAAGAACCCACACCACACCTGGCACTAAGGACAGGCTCAGGAGATCATTGGTTGAATGGAGAGGGGGGAGGGGGAGGAAGGGCCATGACCTTCTTTTGCCATCTGCATGGACCAGCCAAGTTCAGAAAGACCTCCCTTCACCCCTTCTGTGTTCTCCAGGGCCCAGGCCTCTGAACAACACTCCTAGGTCACTCTCCTCATCCTGGAACCCTGTGCCTGGGCCACCCTGAAGGCCAGTGGCTCTGTCTGGCCCACTTTCCCACCCTCAGCCTTCTTCCCAGGACTCTCTTGCTATTCAGTCCCCTTCTGCCATGTTGGGTGCAGAAAGTATCTTAGAGCTGAAAGGGATCTTTCTCTCAAGGCTCTTTTGTCTTCACAGGATGTGATGGTGACATTACAGGACCGGCTTTCTCTGAGGTACATTGAGCACTTTGCTCTTGTCCTTGAGTATGCTGGACCAGAACAGAACCACAAGTTCCTGCTTCTCCAAGACAAGCAGCCCCTGGCTTATGTAAGTAATTCCTCTGTCACAGCTTCATAGCTTTGCAAGTAGCCTCTAGTAGACAAGAGGCCACCAGGCAATCTCTTACTGGAAAATTCATCATGACTTGCTCAGCCAGCTCCTAGAAGTCCCAGTTCTCAATCAAGGTCTGTCCCAACCACCCACAGAGGCCTTTAAAAATGTTCCTTAGGGGACTTTCCTGGAAGTCTGGTGGTTAAGACTTCACCTTCCAATGCAGGGGGTGTGGGTTTGATCCCTGGTCGGGGAGCTAAGATCCCACATGCCTCATGGCCAAAAAAAAAAAAAAAAAATTAAAAACAGAACATAACAGAAGCAATATTGTAACAAATTCAATAGAGACTTTAAAAATGGTCCATATCAAAAAAATATTTTAAAGAAAATGTCTCTTGGGAATTCCCTGGTGGTCCAGTGGTTAGAACTCCCATGTTTTCACTGCTGAGGGCCCAGGTTCAATCCCTGCTTGGGGAACTAAGATCCCACAAGCCACTCAGCTCAGCCTAAATAAATAAATAAATAAATAAATTCTGTAAAATGTCTCTTGTAACCTAAAAAAGGCATGATGGTTGTTAGTCTTGGTGGTCACTAGTAGGGAAGGTGTGGAGTGGCAATTCATTGTGAAGGCTGAGTTGAAGAGCAGTGTCAACTCCACCATCTCATGGAGTCCCTGCCTGCTAGACTTTTCTGCCTTTGAGAGGACACTCAACCTTCAAATTAGGGCTGTAATATGGAAGGGTCAGCTAGTGGAGTCTAGTGAAACCCCCGAGGCTGACACATGGGGACTGGGGATGGGCTGAGTGAAGCCAAGAATGGACAGTCACCCATGTCACCCATGTGACACCCATGTCAAGTGCCAAAGTGGAGTAGGGGAAAGTGTCTTATCTTCCCAGCCTATGGAAAAAAGCCAGTGAAATCCAGGATTGCTAGATAGCATTTCCCTAATGGTGATTCACCAAGAAGAGGAAGACAGGCAACCAGGGCCAATCAGTATTCCCAGGGAGTGCAGACTTCCCTGGCAGTCCAGTGGTTAAGAGTCTGCACTCCCAGTGCAGGGACACAGATTCGATCCCTGATCAGGGAACTAAGATCCCACATGCCACATGGCATGGCCAAAGAAAGAAAGAATTTCTCATTTGCTTTAAAAAAAGAATATTCCCAGAGAGGGAGAGAAGGAGTTGGAGAGGGATGGCCAGAAAGAAATATATAGAGGAAGCAAAGCAAAAGCTGAATTTAGACACACAAAAATGAAAGGATATAAGAGAGAAGAATTCTTCAAGGGTAGTTCTCAGCCAAATGCAGTCCAGAGACCTAGGTTCCCACCTATGAAGGAAAAAAGGTGGATGTCCTGCCTGGATGGAGGCCTAATCACCTCCCTGCCCATCAGGGGAGCTTATGGATCCAATTGGTCTCTTGTTCCAAATGGGATTTTTAAGCATTTTTATTACCAAAAAAAAAAAAAAAAATCTCAAACATACACCAAAGTAGAAGGAATTGGATAATGAACCCTCATTACCCATCCCAGCTTCAGCAGTTACTGGTATATTGCCAGCTTGTTTCAGCTACACCTCCAAATAGGATTTTCAGTCTTTGATTTGGTTGCTCATCAGCAACTTCCTCTGCCAGAGGCTAAGCCCCTCTGCAAGGCAAAGGTCCCACAGCAAGAAGAGTCAGAGAAATTGCCGGGAGCCCTTTCTTTCTACCTTGTGTCCTGGGCCTTGGGTTGTTGATAAAGACCAAGTCATGGATCAGTGGTTTGAAAAATTCTAATCACTTTGGGTCAGAAGGGCAGAAAAGACTCGGCTCCTCATCACTTTCCCCAAGGGTAATTCGAATCAGCCAGGCAGAAGACAGAGTAGGAAATAGCACCTAGCTCTGCCCGGGGGGCCCTGAGCAGGCTCTTGCCACCCCAGCCATTGATTCCTGATCTCTTTTCCTCCCACCTCTCACTTCCGGGATTCAGGTAGTGCAGCGGACACACTATCATGGAATGAAATGCCTCTTCCGGATAAGCTTCTTTCCCAAAGATCCCGTGGAGCTGCTGCGTCGGGATCCTGCTGCTTTCGAGTACCTGTACATCCAGGTAGAATCTGGTTTGGGGATACACAGACAAACAGACCAGTGGACAAACAAGCAGGCAGGCTGCTCTGCTGTCACAATGGTCACTATGTAAATTTTTCCAACCTTCAGGTAGCTCTTTCCTTTTTGGCTACCGTGGTAGGGCATGGTCAAGTTGGTTGGCCTGGCAACTTGGGCTGTCTGGGATGTCAGTCTGTTTGTCTAGACAGATCCCATCAACTTCCAGGAGGAAGCAACCCTGGTAACTCTGGCATCTTCACAGAATATCCTGGTTTAACAAGTGCATTTGGGTACCAGGAGGTCCCACTCCTCAGTTCTAAGCTCCAGTAAGGAGACAGTTCCCAATTCAGTTCATCCAGAAACATTTGCCAAGCACTTACTTTGGGCCAGGCCCTGTGCTAAGTGCTGGCAATCAAGGTGATCAAAGAACTGTCGCAGATTGCTAGAGCTCAGGCAGATATATGCACAAATAAATACAAGACAGTGTGACAGGCACTATGAGGATGGCAGGGTACAATGTCAATAGGGGTACTCAGAAAGCAATTTGCCAACTCTTCTTGGGTGGGGCATAGTGAAGGCTTCACAGTGGAAGGGATAGATGCATGCTCTTAGCCTTGAAGGATGAGTGAATGTTTGCTGAATGCAGAGATGGATATTTGGTTCAGATATTTTGGAATTTGGTGACAAGACCTTGTCCACCCTGCCTTTCCCCTTTATGATGATGTGTTCAGCTATATTCCCTTTTTATACTGATAGCTTTAGTGAGGTCTAATTGACACATAGCAAACTACATATATTTAAAATGACAATTTGATAAGTTTTGACATATGTTTATATCCATGAAGCCATCACCACAATCAAGATATTAAACACATCCAACACCCCCAAAAGTCTCCTAAGGCTCCTTTGTAATTCGTACCCCCATCCCCAGGCAGCCACTGACCTGCTTTCTGTCACTATAGATTAGTTTTCATTTTCCAGAGTTTTATAGGAACGAAATCATACAGTATAAACACTTATTTTGATCTTGCTTCTTTCATTCAGCATGATTTTGAGGCCCACTCATGTTGTTGTGTGTATCAGTAATTCATTCATTTTTATTGTTGAGTACTATTCTTTGGTATGGATGTGCAAAAATTTGTTTACCAGTCCACCTGCCGATGGATATTTGGGTTGTCTGGTTTTGGCTACTACAAATAAAAGTTCTGTGAACATTCATGTACAAGTCTTTGTATGATATATGCTTTCTTTTCCCTTGGGTAAATACCTAAGAATGGAATGCCTTGATCATATGGTAGATCTGTCTTTCCTTAATTTCTTGAAGAAATTCCAATACTGTTTTCCAAGGTGGCCATGCCATTTTACATTCACACCAGCCATGTGCTAAAGTCCCAGTTTCTCTACACCCTCATCAGCACTTGGCAGTAATTTTAAATTTCCATCATTCTAATAGGGTATAGAAGTATCTCATTGTAGTTTTCATTTGCATTTCCCTAATGACTAATGAATGATGTTGAGCACCTTTTCATGTGCCTCTTTGTCATCATGCATCTTTTTTGGTGAAGTATCTATTCAAATCTTTTGCCCACTTTTTAAGTTGGGGTTGTTTGTTTACTTATTACGGAGTTTTGAGAGTTATTTGTGTATTCTAGATACAAGTTGTTTATTGGATGTTTTATTTGCAATTATTTCATCCCAATCTCTAAACAGTGTCTTTCACAGAGCAGAGGTTTGAATTTTTATGAAGTCCAATTTGTCAATTTGTTTGTTTTTTTATGGATTGTGCTTATGGTGTCATATTTAAGAATTCTTTGCAAGCCCAAGGTCACAAAGATTTTGCTATTTTTTTTTCTAAAAGCATTATCATTTTAGGCTCTACATTTAGGTCTATAATCCATTTTGAGTTAACTTTAGTATGTGGTACAAAGTATTAATCAAACTTCTTTTTTTTTCCATATGGATATCCTATTGTTCCAGACCATTTATTAAAAAGAGCATCCTTTCTTCCCATTAGTTGCCTTTGTGCCTATGTGAAAAATCAGTTGTCTGTATATGTGTGGGTCATTTCTGCACTCTCTATTCTATTCTGTTGATCTGCTTGTTGATCTTTATGCTACCATCACACTCTTTTGATTACTGAGGCTTTTTATTGATTATTATTTTTTATATTGATTACTGAAGCGTTTTAACAAGTCTTAAAATCAGGTAGTGTTTGTCCTCCAAATTTGTCCTTTTTTCAAAACTGTTTTGGCCATTCTAGGACCTTTGCATTTGTGTGTAAATTTTAGAATTAGCTTGTTAGTTTCTATCCCAAACCTACTGTGCTTCTGATTGAGATTGTGTTGAATCTATATATTGGTTTGAATCTTCCAACCCATGAGGACAGTGTATTTCTGTATTTCTTATGGTCTTCTCTAATTTTTCTCAACAGTGTTTTGTACTTTTCAGTGTGCAGGTCTTTCACATATTTTGACAGATTGTCCTTAATAATTTCATGTTTTTGATGCTATTAGAAATGGTTTTGATTTTCAATTTTAGTTTCTGATGGTTACAAACATGTAGAAATATGGTTGGTTTTATATATTGATTATGTTGATACTGAAATATTGATTATATCCTGCAACCTTGTTAACTTATTAGTTCAGTAGATTTTTTTGTTGATTCTGTTGGATTTTCTACATAGATGATCATTGATGAAGCATTCCTTTTACACTCTCTCCTCTGCTATAGTGATACCACCATGGCTCTCTAGTCTCTTAGCTTATTCTGGTTCCACCTCAACATAATGGGAAACTGGTCCAACCTAGGCTGATCCTTGATAGCTGGGATTCTGACCTTCAAGGTCTGTGGGTTGTCTTACCTTTGACCATTAATTCCAGGAGATCCTTTTTAGGATAGCATAGGGAAGACTGACTCATTATTGCTTTTGATCTTCAGACACCAAGGAAAAGAATATCTGCCCCATGCCTGCCATCCATCTCTCACTGTGGGCTTCTGGACCAGAGTCCTATTGAGAATCCCTCCCAGTGTCTCTCTTATTTTGTTCTTATCTGAGCTGGTAGAGGAGCCTCAGATGGCTGCGGGTGAGCAGTGGTAAGTATAGGCCCCAGAGAAAAGGCAGAAAGTTCTCTTGGAACAGGAGGAAAGAAGGGGAGTAGTGCCATGTCTCACTTCTGTAGTGCCCTAGACATTCTACCTGTTTGTGCCTTGCCATTGTGTGTACCTGGCACTGAGAAGGGGTTAGTCAACTATCTGCTGAATGAAGCAAATAGTGTCTCTTCCCCAAGGGCAGAACCTTCCTCTTTCCTTTGGTCTGGGATGCTAACTGACACCAGGATTCTCTTCTGGGATGTAAGGGAGTCGGTGGTGCAGTGGCCGGAAGATCTCTAACTGATGGGTTTGGACTGCCCTCTCTTGCAGAGTCGGAATGATGTCATCCGAGAACGCTTTGGAATGGACCCCAAGCCAGAGATGCTTTTGGGCCTTGCTGCCCTCCACATCTATATCACTGTTTCAGCTACTCGACCTAGTCAGAAGATCTCGCTCAAGAATGTGGAGTGAGTTGTGCCAGGGCCCTTCAGAAGGGGGGCACATAGCTGTGCAGGGAGAAGGTACAGTGGTTGAGCTGTGCTATGCTTTTGAGGACCATGGGCCTGGGATGGGAGTGAGAACTCGACTTCCTCACACCCCCTAGACCAAGATGCCCTTGAGCTCTAGCTTCTACTTGCCTGCCTCCTGCCTCCCCTAGTCTCCATTCCTCCACCTCTGTCTCTGATTTCAGTCCATTTCTGTCTTGCCATCTTCCTTTCCTGTATCACTTTGTCTCTCTAATTTCCTACTTTTCTTCTGCTTTTAGGAAGGAGTGGGGCCTGGAACCCTTTCTTCCCCCCTCCCTCCTACAGGGCATCAAAGAGAAGACCCTCCGGAAATCTCTCTCTCAGCAGCTGAAGGCACATCAAACACATCCTTCCAGTGGCACCAAGGTATCCAGAGTCGGCCCCAGGGCCCCCTGCTGGGGCACTAGTGGCACTGGGGGACTCCTGCATGGTTTCCCAGCAAGTCTGGTCTTCTGGGGACTCTCCCCACTGTTTTTGACCTGGATACGCATCCAGCTTGACCAGATATGGAGGATGATTGTGGAGAGGATTTTTCCCCAAGCCTGAGCCTCCCCCAGAGACAGCTCAGTGGCAAGTCCCTGGGAGAGCCCAGGGTCCTCAAAGCAAAGGGACCAAGATACAAGCAGAAAAAATTCTTGGGTTGTTTCATCGATTTAGTCATTGCTGATGAAGCACCTGTCGTGTGAACAAGCCCCGAACCCTGGGGAGACACATTTCCCATGGAAATGACTACTCTGTCCTCCATTAGCTTTCTAGTTCATCAGTCCTGGTACAGGGAATTCTGGGAGATAAAAGCCCAGCCCCATGGGACAAGGTCTAACCTGGATAACAGGACTCCAGATCACTGCTGGTCACTCCAGGTCACTTTGAGGGCTCAGGTCACTTTCCTTCCCTTTCTGGGATGCCCTCTGAGGGACTCCCACTCCCTGCATCCCCAGCCCCGCAGGCCCTTCTCTGACTTGTAAGGCTCAGTCCCCTGGCCTCCTAGGAGGCGGTGGTGAGAGGCCCCAGAATCTACATGCAGATGGAGACACAAGACACAGTTGCCCTCTTATATCACACCCATCCCAGAGTCCCTGCATTCCCAACTAGCTTCTCTTTTAAGATGCAAATTTCCCTGGAGAGTTAAGCCATTCCTACCTTGCTGTGCATATTTAATCAGATTGTTTTCTTCCCAGTGGAGAGTTTCAGGGCTCCCAACCATCTCCTCAGCAAACATTATTTTTGAGTGCCACCGCCCCACCCCCGACCCCGCACCCCAGCCCAGCACTTGGGCTGGAGACATAAAAATGAAGAAAGCCCAGTCTCTGCCCTGAGTCAAGCATAGGCTGGTGGGAAAACCAGAGGCAGTCACAACACAGTGCAACCCAACCCATGCAGGTTCCCTGGAAGCTTAGAGGAGGAACAGCCAGCCCAGCCTGAAGGAAATAGAAAAGGCCAGGAATTGGTGCATTTGATGCCAGTTGTTCAGTCTCTCAGTCGTGTCCAACTCTGTGGCCCCATGGACTGCAGCATGCCAGGCTCCCTGTCCTTCACTGTCTCCCAGAGTTGGCTCAAATTCGTGTGCATTGAGTTCATGATGCCATCCAATGCCAGAGATGGGTCTTAAAGGACAGATAGGAGTTTGTCTAGACAAGTTGCAGGGAGGAACATCCCCAGGCAGAGAAATCTGGCATAAACCAGTAGAGAGGGTTCAAGAAACCTGCCTGGGTAGGGTGCAGGCAAGAGAAGAGGCCAGAGAGGTTGGCAGGAACCTGTTCATGGAGGGCCTCATGTGCTGTGGAAAAGGATTATCCTTCATCCTGTAGGCAGCACAGAGCCATCAAGAGGGTTTAATTGGGCAGCTGATGTGATTTAAGTTTTAGGCTGCTCCTTCTCACTGAAGATATGAAGGGAAATGAGTGTTGGTACTGAAGGTAACCTGGCTGCCAGATGCAAATAGCAGACCTTGAGGCAATGACCATGGAGCTAGAGAAGAGGGATGGTAGGGTGGAGAGGGAGTAAGAGGTAGAATCAAGATGATTTGGTGACGTGAGAGGCTGAGGGAAGAGTCCAATGTGACTCACAGGTTTCTGGCCTGAATGCCCAGGGAATGCCTGGACCACTGTTGGAAATTTTTCTGCCAGAGGAAGAGCAGGGTGGGACTTAGGAGTGCTCAGGATAAAGGTATCAAGTTGGGGATGGCCAGCACCTAGTGGTCATCAGGGATCTCAAGAGAGAGGTATAGATGTCATGGGGTGTTGAAGTTGGGGAAAGGCATTGAGATTAACCCAGGAACAAAATGAGTAAGCTGAATTCTTCAGGAATGAGGACCTGGAGGTAGCAGGAGGGTTTAGGAAGTGGGATGGGATGCTAAAGTCTGGCAAGAGCTGTACAAACTGGAACCTTCCTGTGATTTTTCCCAAAGGTCCCACAGTGGGGCTTGCTGGCTGGTCTGATTAGTGCCTATCCAAAACTGTTGACCCTCCTTCCTGAAAACATGGGTTTGCTTTTCCTCTGCACCTCAAGTTTCTCATACTTCTGGGTGGGTTGTTTCCACAGGGCTCTGCAATTCAGGCCAAACTCCAGTATCTTCGAATTCTGAATGAACTTCCAACATTCACGGGCGTTTTGTTCAACACTGTGGGCCTGGTAAGTGAGGGCAGTGAGGGGGTGGGAGCTCTTTAGGGGCGCTTGTCCTTGGGTGGGGGGACAGAAGGACTCCATTAGATCTTTTGGGTGGCATTGCCTGTCAGTGAATATTTCTAAAGGACTTCCCTCCCCTTCCTCCTTCTCCCTATTGGGTCCTATGGTATTCTGGTCACACCTCTGGTAAAATGGTTAAAGTAGGAGGCAAAAAATAAATAAATAAAGTAAAATGTAAAAACTTTTGGCAATTCCCTGGCAGTCCAGTGGTTAGAACATGGTGCTTTGCTTACAAGGCCCTGGGTTCAATCCCTAGTTGGGGAACTAAGATCCCACATGCCATGTGGTGCAGCCAAAAAATAAAATGTAAAGTAGGAGATAATGTTTGTTTTCAGCATCCCTCCAGGCTCTTTTGTGCCTCCTTTTCTCAATTTCAGGGGTCAGCAAACTTTTTTTGTAAAGGGCCAGATAAGTGAATTGCATAGGCTTGGCAGGCAGGCCGCAAGGGTCCCTGTCGCAACCACTCAGCCCTGCCATTGTAGCACAGAGTGGCCATCAACAAGGCATAAACAAATGGGCCTGGCTCTGTTCCAATATCTCTTTGTTTATGGACACTGAAACGTGAATTTCATGTGATTTTTACGTGTCACAAAATATGGTTCTTTGGAATTGTTTCCAACCATTTAAGAATGTACAAAACCATTCTCAGTTCATGGGTTGGACAAAAACTGGCAGAGGACTGGATTTGGCCTGTGGGCCAGAATTTGCCAACCCCTGCCCTATTTCATTGTTCTTACCCATATTCCGTCAATCACCCAGCCTGGATGCCCCTTGCACCAGCCCCCACCCAGGGCCTTCACTACAGCAATGCTCCTCTGAGGTAGGGCATAAGTGGTTCCCCTAAGACTGTGCCCCAGGCTAGTTTACCCTAGTGTGCTTCTGATTTGAAAGGGAATTCAAATCATTTGCTTACTGGATCCAGGTGTTTGTCATGCTCTGGGGAACACGCTGTCATGCTCGTGGGGCACACTGATGGAAAGCCACTTATCAAAGTGTCTAGAACAGATGGAAGAGGTTCCTTAGGGTGATGCTAATGCCAGGGAGTGAGCCGGCAGAGGGCTCAGGCTTGATGGCACCAAGGAGCCTGTCAGGACCACTTAAGGAAATCCAGTCCATCAGGCAGAGAGGTGACCATTTACGTACTGGGATTTGAGGATCCTGGGAAGTCCACTGCTGAAATTCTTCTAGATCATTCCTCTGGGATAAGACTACTATGGTCCCTATTATATGTGTGTGCACTTAGTTGTGTCCAACTCTTTGCAACCCCATAGACTGTAGCCCACCAGTCTCCTCTGTCCATGGGATTTCCCAGGCAAGAATACTGGAGTGGGTAGCCATTCCCTTCTCCAGGGGATCTTCCTGACCCAGGAATCGAACCCATATCTCCTGCATTGCAGGTGGATTCTTTACTGTTGAGTCAACTGGGGAAGCCCATAGTGCCTATTATAGAGGGCAAATGGCTTCTTAGGGAGGGAGATCCCCCTCCAGCTTACTTTGTCAGTTTAGCTTTTTGCACCAGGTGAGAAGTGCAAGCTGTTGGTGGGGGACAGTAAAGACCAAACACAGGATGCCACCTGTTCAGACAGAGCACCAAGGGAGCCTTGAGTGGCCCAAGGCAACCAGTGGAAAAATCTCCAGGGTTTAGTAGGATAAGGGTACTTCAAAGGCACCAAAACAGACCTCACCTATTTGATGATTTTGCTAGAACTAGCCCTGTTGCTACCCACTTCACTTTCCCTGCTACTGAAGCTAATGTGTCCATTTAGACCGATGATCCAGGGCCCTGTCCTGGGAACAGGGGCATACCAGACCATTTTCTCCTCGAGATTGTCTTCTTGCCCTGACCCTGAGCTCCAGATATTTCCAGATCTCCCAGAAGAACCAGTCCAATGCCTGTTTTCTCTTTCTGCCTTCCACCTCCTCTGCCCCACTTCCTCTGCCCTTCTTTCTGTGAATGCTGTGCACCATGCTGGGGCCCCAGGATGAGAAGCAGTCAGCCACCACCCTCCTGGTGGGACCCCGTCACGGCATCAGCCATGTTATTGACCTCAAAACCAACCTCACCACTGTGCTGTCCGAGTTCAGCAAGATCAGCAAGATCCAGCTGTTCCGGGAGAACCAGGGCGTGGCCCGGGTGGAGACCAGCATCATGGATGCCAAGGTAAGCCCAGCTTCGAGGGGTTCCTTCCCAGGAACAGGCCTGGGGAAGACAGGAAGAAGTAAACTTGACAAACAGTTTCAGCCCATGAGGTGAGGGTCAGTGATTCTGAAGTGATTCAGATCCTGGGCCTTTGGGGGCTTATCTTTCTTCCTCTTTTCAACCCTCTGGGACATGCTATCTTGACCTCATTTTTTTTAATCACCTTTGCAATTTAAAAAAATTTTTTATTTATGTATTTATTTATTTATGGGCTGTACTGGATCTTCATTGCTACATGGGCTTTTCTGCATGGGCTTTTCTCTAGTTGCAGTGAGTGGGGGCTACTCTTCGTTGTGGTGCACAGCTTCTCATTGCCTCTCATTGTGGAACATGGGCTCTAGGGCACAGAGCCCTAGAGTTGCAGCTTCTGGACTCAAGAGTACAGGCTCAGCAGTTGTGGGATCTTCCCAGACCAGAGATTCAACCAGAGTCTCCTGCGTTGGCAGGCAGGTTCTTTGCCACTGAGCCACCAGGGAGGCACTTGACAAACCCCTATTAAGGTCAGCCCATGCTAGGGAAGGCTAGAAAGTGTCTGATCTACCCGTGAGAGGTTTTTAGCAATGAGCACAGAGATTGGGGAACTTGGAACTACCCCCAGGCCATCTCTTGCCAATCCTTCTCATGTCATAGCACACATAGGACATGATATTCATGTGGGGCATTGGGGTAAATGGACCAGCCCCGGGGACTCTGGCCTCCCCAGGCCCCCCTGGCTTCCCCTGAGGCTGAAGGGATGTATGCACACCAGTTGGGTGCCATAGGCGCACACACTTGGATTCGTGTAGGAGAGGAGTGTCTGAGTGTGTGGACAGAACCAAGGGGTCCTGGGGGGACAGGGAGCAGGCAGAGCCTCATCCCCATTTCACCTTCCAGAGTCAAGTTCTTCTAGAATCTTAAACCTTTTCCATAGATCAGCTCCTTCAGACTGGCAAGCAGCTGTCGCCTGTACAGAATCTGGCAGCCGTGATCAGCCGCCCCCTCTATGGTTCTCCTGTTTGAACACCCAGTGACCCAGTGTGGATGGGGGGCAGGCCTGCCTGCCAGCTGGCAGAATCTGCTAGAGGAGGTGCAAGTTTCCTTTCTTAATCTTAAAGGATTTCCCAGGGGGAGATATTGTTAGCAGATTAAGAGGTGGAATGTTTGCTGTTTCTAAAAGAGCAAATTATTTATTTTTGTCTTTGTGAAACCCAGGAAGCTTTAATATGTTAATTTTTTTCCACCTGTGATTCACAGGCTTTCCATTGGTTTAGGAACCTTCCCAGAGCCGGTATTTAATTGGCTTGTGGCCACTTCCTCAACCAATGATTGCTGCCCTCCTCAGATGTTGTTGGGTGAAAAGCCAAACAGACAGGGAAGTGGGGGTCATACAGGGAAGATATGGCTTCCTGAGAAATTAAAAGGGTTTAAAACTGAGAAATGGGTTTCCAACTGAGTCTCCTCTGTTCGGCGAGTGATTCTCAACATTGGCTACACAACAGAATTTCCTTGAGAGTTTTTTTTTTTTTAATGTAGATGACTGAACCCTGTTCCCAGAGTTTGCAATTTAATTGGTCAGGCTGTAGCCTGAGCATCAGGATTTCTTTCTTTTTCAGTTCCCTGGTGATTCTGTAATATAGCCAAGTTTGAGAACCACTGACTTCTGCATCCGTGGTTCTGGGAGGAACCAGCCCCAGCAGAGTTGCTGGGTGTTGCCTGAGTGAGGAACTCTCCTCTCATTTCTAGGAGTGATCTGGCCACAGTTGTGGGCATGAATGCCGCCCAGGAGGGGTCATGCTCTTACTGGGGAGACTCACAAAGGCACATGACTTGCCTTAATCATACCACATCAGAACATGTATGGACCTCTGGAATCAGACAGACCAAGTTCAAATCTCAGCTCTGCCACTTCCTAGCTGTGTGGCCTTGAGAAAGTGTCTTAATCTCTCTAAACACTGATTTCCTCAACTGCAAAATGGAGTGCCTGTCTCCAAAGGTCATCGTTCAGGATTAAATGAGAAAATGAGGTAAAATGTCTTAGGACACTGTCTGACACAGAGTAAGTACTCAACAAATGCAACCTGTTATTTTTGCCAATGCAAAACAGCATTGAGGAAAAGTTCATATGAAGTCAATTTTGTGGTTAAGTGTGGCGTGGAATCTGGAACAAAAGAAGAGGAAGGGGTTAACCAGAACTTGCTTCCCACAGGAGAGTGTTTGAAGCTGGATCTTGAAGTGATAGGCATGGATTAGCAAGGAGAAGTAGGATGTGTTCACAGACAGAGAGCAAGCACGGAAATAAGTAAGCCATATGTGCCGGTCGATAAGCATAGTTGCTTGGCTGGAGAGGAGAATAATGAGAAGAGATTGGAGAGAGATTGGGGGTGGGCAGAATGAGCTGGTGAAAAGTTTCAAAGGCCAGTCCAAGGAATTGAGATTCAATGTGTTAGAATACTAGGAATCCACGGTAGGCCCTTGAAGAGAGGAATGACAAGCCAAAAGCTGGCCGGGACCAGTGTACCAGACAGACGTTTGCAAGGCTAGTGTGAAGCCAGGGAGGCAGAGAGGGGAAAGTAGTGCAAGTACAAGGGTGAAGTGACCAGGGCAGTGTCTGAACTGGAGGAATAGCTGTGATAATGGACAAGAGTGAGGGTGAAACATAGAATCAGTAAGTTTGCTTGCATATCCCTATACACATTTCTCTCTCACACACACAATGCAGAGGTCTTATACCTAACCCTTGCTGCCTGCTCCCTGTATCCTGAATGCACTGAACCATGGTGCTGTGCAGACGGCTCACAGACTGTCCACACTGTGGCTGGGTGAAGTGGTGAGACCCTACATCGCAGGGTAAACAGGACATCTTGTTGGTGCATGGAGTGGGGTATGAGAAGGTTATGCTTTGCTGAGTGAGAAGCAGCAAATCATTAGGTAGATGATACAGCCATCAAGTGGTAGATAGATCAGATTGGCTCTACTTAAAGGCACTGATAAAATGCATATGAGAAACCACAGGAGAATTCTAATTTATATTAAAATGTTTCTATTTTGTCAAAAGGTTTATCATGTGTGGTAAGCAGAAGCATACCCCTCCCCTAAAATTCCCATGCCCTAAGCCCAAGATCCTGTGAATACACTATGTTATATGGCAAGGGGAACTGTGGTTGTAGATGGAATTAAGATGCTAGTCAGCTGACTTTAAAATAAATAGATTAGCCTGGATTATCCAAGTGGGCCCAGTGTCAACATAAGTGTCCTTGTAAGACAGAAGGAGGGAGAGGGAGACAAAAGAGAAGGTCAGAGTGATGTGATGTGAGAAGGAATCAGCCCAACCTTGTTGGCCTTGAAGATGGAAGAAGGGGTCATGAACCAAGGAAAGTGGACAGCCTCTAGAAGCCAGAAAAGGCAAGGAAACCTGTGCTCCCCTAAAGCCTCCAACAGGGATGCAGGCCTGCCTACCCTTGAGACTTGTGTCAAACTTCTGATATCCAGCACTATAAGAGAATACACATGTACTGTTTAAATCATTAAGTTTAATTTGTTACAGAGGCAACAGGAAACTAAGATTCCTTCAAATAGGAAGCTCTCATTCACTCCATTAAAGTGTAATTTCTTTGATAAATGTTCCATCTGCAACCCAACTTCTGTTAACATAAAATCTGACGCATCTGTGTTCAGAGATGTCTGACGTGAGCATCTCTATTTACAAGTCAGTGCCCTATGAAATGGACAGGGAAGTGTCCCTTTCTCAGGTAAACTGGCAGAATTGGTGATATACTGGTCGAAGGAAAAGAGGAAGGCTGAGGGACAAAATGATCCAGGTTTCATTAGACAGTCATTTACTATGAATTTACTGTTGCTTGGAAGGACACTAAACCCAATGGGAGATACAAAGATGAAAAAAAAAAAAAAAACATAGCTCCTAGCCTTCAAGAAGCTTACTGTCTTGTAGGAGAGAAAGAAGTACACCCTTATATGCATATCAAAGGAGGTACCTTAGAAGAGGTAGCAAGATCATGTTAGAGTATATGCATGCATGCACAGTCACATCCAACATTTTGTGACCCCATGGACTATAGCCCACCAGGCTCCTCTGTCCATGGGATTTCCCAGGCAAGAATACTGGGGTGGGTTTCCATTTCCTCCTCGATGCAGAGACTGAAACTGTGTCTCTTGAGTCTCCTGCATTGGCTGCCAGATTCTTAGCATGGGAAGACCATGTTAGAATACAGAGGAGGGTAAAATTAATTCTGGCTGGGGGATTAAGGAAGCTTCCAGGAGGCACTTTATATTAGCAGTATCTCTGGTTACTGAGCAGTGCCTCTCCCATATATGTGCACAAGGAGGAGGATTTGGGAAGACAATCTGGGAAGCTCTGCACTGGAGGGTGACTTCCTGGGCTCAGTAGGAGTCTCTCCGTAGGGCCAGTGTCGTGCTGGACCCAACTCACACAGGCACATAAGAGCTGATTGGGCATATGTATCTCTCCCGACTCTGCATTCAGTGAGGTCATATTGATAACTGGAAAGCAGCCATGGTGCGAGTATATATGCCAGGAAAGTTAGCAAACGCTACAAATCAGAACTTTGGAGAACTGGTTGTTAAACATTTACCAGCACACCACTCCATGAGGTACACTGAGGAAAGACTCTTTGAACTTCCTGAACAAGGAACATGAAGTTAGAAACCAGAGTTGGCCATTTTCCCCTAGATGTGCTATTCTGGTTTGGGAATATTCTGGAAGGGCCTTAATAACTGAGACTGTTCACTTAAGGCAGTCAGCTCTGACTGCACATTTGATTCATGTATGGAGATTTAAAAACCACTGGCTGCACAGGCCCTTCTTTTCAAACCATTTAAAAACCAGAATTTCTGGGGATGAGGTCAGGAGTAGGTAAGTTTTTAAAGCTTCCCAGGTGATTCTAATGTGCATCTGGCCTGAGAACCACTGCCTTAAAGTGATATTCTGCCTTGCCCCCAAATTGGCTGATTATTACAATTAGCCTTTCCTGGTGCTGTGGAGGCAAGAATGCAAAGGCACCAGTCCCTTGGGACTCAAGGACAATCATCTTGTATCCTTACTCCTCCAGGCCTCTGATTTCCCATTTTTTCCTGTTTTCAGGGATGCTAGTGTGAGCTGAGGCTCCCCCAAGGCCAGTCCCCTCCCTAGCTGACATCCCCAAGTGCTGGGTGCCTTCAAACTCCCAGGGCACCCCAGGAAGGTGGTGCTAGAGCATGTCAGATGAATCCCTGCTGTACTTTTCAGCGCTGGCCATGCCTCCAACTCCATTCTCCTTTTCCATTTGAAGATGGCCTGGGCCTATTTAAGGACTTCCCCAGTGGCTCACACAGTGAAGAATCCACCTGCAATGTTGGAGACCTGGGTTCAATCCCTAGGTCAGGAAGATTCCCTGGAGAAGGGAATGGTAGCCCACTCCAGTATTCTTGCCTGGAGAATCCCATAGACAGAGAAGCCTGGTAGTCTACATCCATGGGGTTGCAAAGAGTTGGATGTGACCATCACTTTCACTTTTTCACTGGGCCTATTTAGTTAGTTTTCACTTAGTTTACTTGCTCTGAGTGAGGCAAACATGAGGTAGTCTGCAAATATCTTTCTCCAGGAGACAGCAGTCTGGGACTGAGATGGCGCTGGGCTATTACCATACCCCATTACCACGGAAACCCATAAGGGGGAGAAAGAAATCATCATACAAAAGTCCCAAAGGAACTCTTGCAGCCCAGCGTGTCTCCTGTTCTCATGTTTGAGCCTTATTGCTCTAGTGGTTTCTGTCGGGACAAGCATTACATTAGACGTCATGATCATTAAAATCCTATTTAAAATAAAATGTTGTTTTTGAAGCTTTCTAAGAAAACCTATCCAATCTCTCTGCTTGCCTGCCTCTGATTTGATTTTTTTTTTCACCCCTGCTGGCAAAAACTGCCTCTGTGTTCCTTTCGCAAGCTACATTTGGCCTGTGCTGGAGCCAATTGGGTTGTATGGGGATGCAGATGAGAGGCTGCTGATGTGCTTTGCTGAGCCAACTCAGGCTACATTTGGCCCTCTCTGGGCATAAGATTTTGCCTTCATACTGTTTTATTACTGACATTGGGCCATAGTGGGGGTAGGAGGGAAGAGGGGAAATTGAAGGCAGACAGTTCAGTCAATCAGCCAGTTAGGCACTAAGCCTCTGATCTGTCCATTGGCCAGCCAGCCAGCTAACCAGTCAAGATGTCAGGCTGTTGGGCATTCTGCCTGTCCTGCAGCCAGCTCGTCAGCCACGGTGTCAGTGAGTCAGACTGCTTGCAGCCAGCTAGTCTGTCGTCAGTCTGTCCATCAGTCAGTCAGCTTGTGCTTTGGTCCAGTGATCTCTCATTCTATTTGTCAGTCAATGCCATTTCCTCAAAGAAGCTCTCTCCAGCTTCTGAACCCAAAGTAGTCACCCATGCACACATTCACACCCACCCACCCACCAGTCCAGTACATTCTATGTTCTGATAGGTCTCTCTACTTTCCCTTCATATTGGGTGGCACTAGTTGTAAAGAACCTGCCTGCCAAGGCAGGATACATAGAGACAAGGGTTCAATCCCTGGCTCAGGAAAATCCCCTGGGGAAGGGAATGGCAACCCACTTGAGTATTCTTGCCTGGAGAATCCCATGGACAGAGGAGCCTGGCAGGCTACAGTCCATGGGGTCGCAAAGAGTCAGACATGACTGAAGTGACTTAGCATGCACACACACTTTCCCTTCATAGTGCTTATCACACCTTGCAATCATATTCCTTTGTATGATTACTTCATTTATTTTTTGGCTGCACTGAGAGGCTTGTGGGATCTTAGTTCCCCAACCAGATATTGAACCAAGACCACCACAGTGAAAGTGCTGAGTCCTAGTCACTGAGGAAGTTCCCTTCATTTATGTCTTATTTCCTGATGGATTATAAGCTCCATGAGGGCAGGACCTATGTTGTCCCTGTGCTAAGATGAATGGCTGCATCTCTCAGGGGGTAGTGTGGTCCTTGAGCCATTTAGCCAGTGTGTAGTGGCTTGCTAGGTGGACAGGGCATGGGAGCATTTCAGCCAGAGGGAATGGCATAGGTTAGGGTATGAGAGGGTAAAGACACAAGTCCTGTCTAGCACCCTGTAAATGATGTGGTGTTGCTGGAGCATATGGGGAAGGACAGTGATGAGAGGAGTCAGAGTTAGTGGGAGATGTGCTTGGAGCTGTAGGTTGGGTCACGAGAGGCTTTGTGTGACGTTAGAAGGCAGTAGATTTTAGGTAATGAGATATTAAAGATTTTAAGTGAGAGTTGTGTTTTAGATAGATGCTCAGGCAGCAAGATGAAGGTGAAGTGGAGTGAAGTGGGTAGGGACTAGAAGCAAAGAGGCCGGGATTTCCTGGTGGTCCAGTAGTTAGGACTCTGTGCTTCCACTCCAGGGGCACGGGTTTGCTCCCCGGTCAGGAACTGAGATCCCATATGCTGTGCAGCATGGCCAAAAAAAAAGCAGGCCAATCAGGAGGCTATCAAAGGTCCTTAGGTTAGTGTATCTTCACCTTTTCCTAATCATGAAAATATCACAATTTGTATGGCCCACTGGAATAAACAGATGAGGCAGTTTTGGCCAGAGGCTGAGGGGCTCAGGATCTCAGCACACTTGTGACCCATTTACATATACCTTGAGAAGATTTGGTCTTAGAGGAAGATTATGAGGGTCCACAATGAAGCAATGGCCATGATGTCTGTGAATGCTCCAGAGGCCAGCCTAGCTTGTCTTGGGCCCTTGTAGTAATGGCAATAGCAGCTATCCACACCCGCTCTATGTATCCTTCTGCTGTTTGTGGCAGGGGGTGAGGCAGAAAGGAAAGGGATCTTATTCTCCCCCTGCCTCACCACCCCATCCCATTCCCCTTTGTTTCTACTTTGTTGTACACGAAGTTGACCATTCTGTGGTGATTGAGAAGCATGCATTAACTGGAGGTACAAACATCTCCTCTACCCCTTCCAAACAATGATTCAAAGGTAGTATCTCATCCCTGGTCCCTTTATCACTGGAGAATAAGTCATTGCTCTTCTGGGTACAGATGGTTCCTTTTTGTTTTATTCCTGATGGTGTTGAATGAGTTCCATAGGAGCATCACTAACTCACTGCCTGTGGGGCAGAATCCAAAATGTCTTACTGTGGCATGCAGTATAATTGGATGAACAATAACTATTAAACAACTTAAGATAGGATTCGATCCAGCAGAAGACTGTGTGATATAGACCCAGCACGGTACAAGCTCTGAGATAGGGAAAGAGTTCAAGAGGGGAATGGACTAGAAATAGTGACTTTGGGATCCCTAGCACAAAAATGAAAGTTGATGCCTAAGGACTGAGCCTGAGACATCAGGTCCCAGGAAGGTTACACAAGAAGAGACCCAGAGAGAGAGAGAGAGATACATGTGGTCAGAGCTTATAGAACTAGAGCACAATGTCATCTCTCGGAAACAGAAGTCCAGAGAAGAATTTCCAAGGGACTATGATATCTCTGTTGACAAATGAAACAAGCTGAGAGGTGCGAATGTGAATACAGACTATTGTATTTAGTTGGAAAGTAGCTTTACTCATAGATTAGGTGGCAAACTATGAAGCAAACCTGACCCACCAGCACTTGTTTCTAGAAATAGTCTTTGGAGAAGACCACCACACCCATTTGTTTAGCCTACAGATTATCTATGGCTTTTTTCACATTATAATAGCAGAGCTGCAACACAGTCTGTGTGGCCCACCAGGCCTAAAATATTTACTGTCTAGCCCTTCGCAGAAAAAGTTTGCCAATCCCTGGTCTATATGAACTGAAAATATTCAATGCAAGCTATGTTTCACGATCCTGAGAGATAGCAAAGAAAACTGACTGGTACAACTTTAGCTAAAAGCTGAGCTGGTTTGGATTCAGAATTGTTCCCAAGGTAATGGTCCAGCCAAATAGGGCTAGTCAAGTTGGTGACCAAGTTCCATCAAGTGTTTGTGATGTGCCTTTTTACTGCTACTGCCCTGAAAGTAGAAGTGTTAGTCACCCATTCGTGTCCGACTCTGTGACCCCATGGACTGTAGCCCGCCAGGCTCCTCTGTCCTTGGGGTTTCTCCAGGCAAGAATACTGGAATGAGTAGCCACTCCTTTCTCCAGGAGATCTTCCTGACCCAGGATCGAACCCAGGTCTCCTGCATTGCAGGCAGATTCTTTACTGTCTGAGCTATCAAGGAAGCCCCTGATAGGGTCCTAATCACCCCTCACCTGCACTGTTGCGGTAGCTTCTTCACTAGTCAGAGGAGGCTCATTCCCTCCTCTTAATTCTTTTTTTTTTTCCATTTATTTTTATTAGTTGGAGGCTAATTACTTTACAACATTGCAGTGGTTTTTGTCATACATTGAAATGAATTAGCCATGGATTTACATGTATTCCCCATCCCGGTCCCCCCTCCCACCTCCCTCTCCACCCGATCCCTCTGGATCTTCCCAGTGCACCAGGCCCAAGCACTTGTCTCATGCATCCAACCTGGGCTGGTGATCTGTTTCACTATAGATAATATACATGTTTCGATGCTGTTCTCTTGAAACATCCCACCCTCGCCTTCTCCCACAGAGTCCACAAGTCTGTTCTATACATCTGAGTCTCTTTTTCTGTTTTGCATATAGGGTTATCGTTAACCATCTTTCTAAATTCCATATATATGTGTTAGTATACTGTAATGGTCTTTATCTTTCTGACTAACCCTCCTCTTAATTATTTTTGCTCTTAATGCTTGGTCCAGAAACCCTCAAAAGACAAGATGATGCATGACCCCATGGCTTCCTCTTCAGCTAGTCTTCAGTGGTCTCTACCTGGAGGCCACTTCCCTATGGCAGGGAAAATACTCTCATGGCTGGCTTCAGTCTGATCCAAATTTATTTTCAAGCCACACTTGAAGAATACAAATATTGGGAAGGTTTCTAGAAAAGGTGTTGGTGTTTTGGGGGTTTGGGGTTTTTTTGTTTGTTTTTTTGCTATATCATTGCCAGGTCTTTGAAGTAGTCAGCTAGCTCACCCCAAGATTAATTTGACTGATTTAGGGTCGGGAGCAGAAGTCAACAGAGTATGCTAGTATTTTCCAGTGTGGGTTAAATGAAACAACCCTCTGCCAAAAGCAGCCCTACTACTATGAGATGTTCTTAAAAATAGATTTTTTTGTCAAATAATTGGAAAAAGTTGCAGTATTAAAGCCCTCCTCTTGAAGTTTCACAGTGCATATTAATATATTAAAGGATCTGAGAATTCCCATAAGTATAATTGTGTGCATAGCTTTGTTTAACTCAGTGTTTCACATACATATTTGACCAAGAAACTCTTTTAAGTGGCACCAGTTAACATTGTGAGGGCAGTTTGGGAAATAGAGGAAAATGGGGGGACAGCATGCAGGTCTGAGCAGGACTACAGACCAGAAAGACTTTGTGGCTCAGAAGACACAGTGAGGACTGGATTGCTCAGAGTGTCCATGTCCAGGGAGCTGTTCTGGGTTCCATAGCAGGTTATAGAGTCAAGTAAGAGATAGTTCATACATTTGAGGAACTTCCTGGCAAGGATCTTCCCCAACCTAGCATAGACTCCCAGGTTCAGCCTTGTTCTCTCAGCAGGCTTGCCCATCTGCCGAGCCTCAATAAACCCGAACAGCCACACAGCAGTCATGTGATGTTATATAATTTTAGTCTGTTTCAGTAAAAGTGGTTCATTAAATGTGTAATTAAAGATTGATTTAGTTTTGATACCTGGGGAAGAGTTGACTATAAATAAATTCTCAAATCAGAAGAAATTATCTGTCAGCCTAGGTGCCTTAATGTGGGGTTCAGAAAGGATGTTCTCATAACTATGCAAGTCATCTCATCTTTGCTGTTGTTCTCCTGGACATGCACCTGTTCCCCTCCCTCCTGCCTCCTCACGTTTTCTCCTGTCTCTCCCTCAGCCTCTGGTGCTGTTGATGGAGTGGCCCGAAGCCACCAACTTTGCCTGCCTGATTGCGGGGTACTGCCGCCTCCTGCTGGATTCCAGGAAGATGGTCTTCTCCAGGCCCGCCAGCCAGCCTCTTCCACCTCCAATGATCAAGGCAGGTAGGGCTCAGCCTGAGTTTTCGATGTCTCAGAGGCCCTTTGGACCCTGCAGACATGGAGGAAGGCTCACCCCTTTCTTCCAGCTCCTGGTTTACCAGGAGCCCATGATACACCACTGTGTCTCACCTGGCCCAAGCCAGTGGAAAAGACAGCTGGCCTTCATATGGGCCTGTCCCACAAAGGATGCTGGTGACAATGCATTGCGTCTGAGTTGGTCAACAAGCATAACATAAAAACAGCAAACGAGCAATTCATAGAACCAATTGGAGAATCACATGGGACCTAAGGCAAAGCTTTACAGGTACAGTGATCTAGGAAAGATGCACAGATGTCCTGGCTCAGTTGAAAATGAAGCTAAAACCTTTCTTTTGTTCATCAGAGTGGGCACTGACAGAGCCGCCTGGAGTAAGAGGCCATGGAAGGTGGGAGTAGGAAGGGCTATGCAAGCCCAGCAAGAGGCTCAGAGATAGGAGGGAATGATCACTAGGATCAGATAGAGTCAAGGGCTGCCCCCCAACAGAAGGCTTCCCAGTGAGGCAACTCGGTGTATCACCCAGAGCTATGCTGGTGATGAGACACATAGGGGCCTTAGGACAGATCAGCACAGTCCAGATACTGCCATCCTGAACCACAATAGGAGGAGAGGGAGGAGACCCAAAGAACAGACATTCCATGTATTACACCCGAGGCTTGCCTTGTCCCAGCACTCAAACATCATAGGTGGAAGTTGAGACTGACTGCCCAGGAGTCGTCCTCCTCACATGCTGACGGCTCCATCCACTTGCCTTGCCGCTTGTCTCTTTTCTCTTTAAGGCCATCTTGGTTTGCAGTATGGTTACCTGTGATGTAGAGCGAGGAGTAAAAACACACTTCTGGGGGATGAACTAGCAGCCTGTGGGCTGTGTACACCCACACCCACCCTCTCACTTCATGATCTCTTCATCACGAACATGGTGACAAGCCTGTATTTACATCTCATCACATTGTTCACAGGAATTACTATTATTTTATTTGGCTGTGCCAGGTTTTAGTTGCAGCATGCAGGATATTCCGTCTTTGTGTGGCATGCAGGATCTTTTTTTTTTTTCAAGTTGTGGCATGTGAACTCTTAGTTGGTATGTGGGATCTAGTCCCCTGACCAGGGATCAAACCCAGGCTCCCTGCTTTGGGAGCTCGGAGTCTTAGCCACTGGACCACCAGGGAAGCCCCTGTCCAGAGGAATTAGAAGGCAATCCACCAAACACAGATGTAGGAAATGATCAATGGCCTCAAGGCACATGAAGGAGCTGAGGGGCTGAGCAGCCGTCTGCACTATCAAACCTCTGACGGCCAAAAGATGCCAAGGCCAGTGTTAACCTTGTCAGTGTCACCTGTGGTCTTCCTCTCTGTCGTCACATCCAGTGATACCTCTTACTGAACAGCACCAAGAGGGAGAAATGGAAAAGGAAAGCCAGAAAGAAAAGCCTGGGACCCAGCTGAGGACCAGGTGTGGAAATGACGGTTGTTTAAAGGGATCCACTTTCACAAGACCCTGGGAGTGACTCTGCTAGTCCCACCCAGCCTGCCAAAGTGTTTCTGTCATCCCACCCTAGCCAGCGCTGTCCTTAAGTACTCTCCTTGCTGTGGGGACAATGGCACCAAGTAAGCGGCACAGGCTTCTGTGTCCTGGCAGTCCCACTGAGCACATTTTATTTTGCAACCCTGCTGCTATTCCAAAGGCAAATCCATTTCTCATTGGAGGTGTTGCAGCCTGGAAAGAGGTTTCAAAAAAACTGGGCGTGGCTTTTGGGTGCTTCCCCGATTCCTGAGAGCCCCCTTGGACCTGCAGAGTGATGGGGGCTCAGGTGGCCTCTACCATAGGGCCTCACTTGTCCATGTGGGAGCCACACAGACCACAGTGGTATCCCTGCTGTTTGCAGTGCTTCACCTCCCCAAGGCACATAGTCCACAGCAGGGTCTGGTTGTGTGGCCTTTGGGACTGTCAGATGCTGGGTTTAACAGCAGCCACCCAGTGTTCTCAGCTAGTGGCATAGGGCGAGCCTCCCAGCTCTGCCTGTCAGGGGCTGATGTGCACTTCTTCTCCCTTGACCCCAAGGACAGGCTAGAAAGACAGCAGTGGGTACCACTGAGGAGCCCTCTGCCCAGGTTACAGTGAGGGGCCATCAGTCCCTGGTACAAAGCTGAGATGGCTTTCCTCTGTTGGCCTGCACTTTCATTTCAGAACAGAAGGCCCAGCGCTGTGTTATTTAGCAAAGGCCTATAGGGAAAAAGAATCCTGCAAACTTCAGTTGGGCTTTACCTTCAGGAACCAAAGCTCCAGACCACTCAGGGCCTGGTCTCCCTGGCTGCTCTCTATTCTTATCCCTCAGCAATCACTGACTGCCAACTAGCTCAACTCAGTTCTCAGCTGGCTGGGCCAAAAGGATGCTGTTAAACCCACTAGTAGAAAAGAGAAAGCATCTCCTCTCCTCTGAGACTGAATGAAAAAGGAAAATGGGGATGTGGGAAGGAAGGGATTACCTCTTGAGTTTTATCAGTAGTTTCCCCACAGGAGGTATTTCATTTATTCACTCAACAACTCTCTCTCTAGTATTCACTATGTGCCAGGCAGTGCGGATAGAGCCAGGAGTAACAGACGTGGTCCTTGTCCTCGCCAAGCTTACAGTCTAGTGAGGGAATATGGACATGATGAAAGGGATAATGTCAGTGCAGTAAGTGCCTTTGCATTTATTTAGGGGAAATTCAGCTGACACAACAGAAAACTAGCTGGGCTTGAGAAATACTCAGACAAATGCCAGTTCTCCGGCTATGGGAAATCTAGAGGCAGCTACCTTCTCTCTCCTGCCTTGAATTCCCTTGTATCCTGGAAAAATCCACGAAAATAAGGTTTGGGGGCCTCAACTGGGACCACAGTTGGAGGAACTCACTCTACATTTTCTCCCATGGTTATAAAGCAGTTTGGTCTAGTGAATCAAGTATTATGCTTAATGGCTACTACATAGCCCATGCATGGCTTACTGATTTTCATGAAGTTAAAACTCCACAATATGCACAGAGTGCTAAAGCTGGATTGAACATAACAGGCTTTTTTAATGATGAGTCAGAAAGAACATAAACTTATTCCAAAGCCTCTAGGTCATTATTATAACCAGTAATGATTATTGGACTGTAGAATATAGCGAGGCTAGCTAAGTCAACATCCTGCTCTGTGTGTGTGTGTGTGTGTGTGTGTGTGTGTGTGTGTGTGTGTGTGAGAGAGAGAGAGAGAGATGCTTGAGCATATATAGGCAAAGAACCCGCCTGCCAATGCAGGAGATGCAAGAGATGCAGGTTTGATCCTTGGGTCAGGAAGATCCCCTGGAGGAGGAAATAGCAACCTATTCCAGTATTCTTGCCTGGAGAAGTCCGTGGACAGATGAGCCTGGCAGGCTACAGTCTATGGGGTTGCAAAGGGTTGAACACAACTGAGCACACATACACACATATACTTATATAGTGATCTAGTTGGATCACCAGGCTTCCCTGGTGGCTCAGACGGTAAACAAACCGCCACCAATGCGGAGACCTGGGTTCAATCCTGGGTCGGGAAGATCCCCTGGAGGAGAGCATGGCAATCCACTCCAGTATTCTTGCCTGGTAGAATCCCCATGGACAGAGAAGCCTGGCAGGCTACAGCCCATGGGATCGCAGAGTCAGACACAACTGAGCGACTAAGCAGAGCACAGTTGAATCACCATCCTATTTCTTTGCAAGAATTTAAGTCACCCTTGAGAGTAGCTGAGTACAGAGGGATAGACTAGGGCATCCCTCTTGGGGAAAGCTGATGAGCAATTTACAGCAGATTCAGTCTGAGAGGCACGCTGTCCTAGCCATCAGCATACCATAGCTGACTTTATTGGCATCTGTAATCTTCTGTCTGGAGATGTGGGCTTTTCCAGGCATACTGTCTCTGCCACACAGCCCCATGCTGCTCCTTGGATCTGCACATCACAGCACCAAGTGGCAGGCTGTGTGTCACCTGGCCTTGACAACCTGGTGCTGGGAGATGTTTCCATCTTGCAAGGAGGGAAGCCACCTTTGGACGTCAGGACCTTGGCTGAGAGAAGTCACCACCTGCTTAGTGCACATGCCCCTGGGACCCACCTCTGATGGCAGCTTGTTGCCAGGCTGGCTATGCTTATTATTCATCTGCCTCCCAATGAGTTAGCACCTGGTGCATGGCTGGGCCCTGTGGATAGTGCCTCTGGGTAGAGACCTCCTGAACTGCTAGTTCGTGCTCCTGGCTCCCCAGAGCACTTCTTACCTAAAGCACAGAGGTCATTACATATCATTCCCCCAGCTGACCCAGAATTCCCTAGAGTCAGCCACTATGATCTAAATTGAACCCACTCAATATGGTTACATTGACTATATGTTTAGAGAGGCAGCATGTGTGTGTGTGTGCTCAGTCATATCCAACTCTTTGCAACATCATGGACTGTAGCCCACCAGGTTCCTCTGTCCAGGGAATTCTCCAGGCAAGAATACTGGAGTGGGTTGCCATGCCCTTCTCCAGGGGATCTTCCCGACCCAGGGATCCAACTCACGTCTTCTACATTGGCAGGCAGACTTTTTTTACTACTGAGCCACCAGGGAAGCTCTTAAATTGGCCTATTTGACCATAAAAAAGGGATTTTTTTCTGGACTCTCAGTTCTATTCCATATGATTAAGCTTATGCCAGTACCACAGTTTTAATTACCATTGCTTCGTAGTGAGTTTTAAAATCAGGACATGAGTCCTCCTACTTTGTTATTTTTAAGATTGTTTCAGTTATTCTGGATCTTGTGATTCCATGTGAATTTATGAATTAGCTTGTCAGTTTCTATTTAGCTTGTCAATTTCTACTTGTGGCTCAGCTGGTAAAGAATCCACCTGCAATGCTGGAGACCTGGGTTCGATCCCTGGGTTGGAAAGATCCCCTGGAGAGGGAACAGCAACCCACTGCAGTATTCTTGCCTGGAGAATTCCATGGACTGTATAGTCCATGGGGTCACAAAGAGTTGGATGTGACTGAGTGACTTTCACTTCACTTCTACAAAGTGAAGAATTCTGATAGGGACTGTGTTGAATCTATAGATCAACTTGGGAAGTATTGCTATCTTAGCAATATTAAGTCTTCCAGTCCATGAACACACAATATCTTTCCATTTATTTAAATCTTCAATTTCTTTCACAAATGTTTTGTAGTTTTCAGTGTATAATTCTTGTGCTTCTTTTATTAAATTTATACTTAAGTATATTATTTTTGATGCTATTGTAAATAGAATTGTTTCCTAATTTTATTATCAGACTATTTATTGCTACTGCATAAACATACAATTGATTTTTGTATATTAAGTGTTTATACTGTAACCTTGCTGGTATTGGGCTTTTCTCTTTTTGTTTTTCTGGCTGCACCATGTGGCATGCAGGATCTTAGTTCCCCAGCCAGGGATGGAACCCATGCCCCCTGCAGTGGAAGCACAGTCTTAACCACTGGACTGCCAGGGATGTCTTGCTGAGATTGTTTATTAGTTCTAATAGTTTATTAGTGGATTCCTTGGGATTTTCTATATATAAGATCTACAAATAGAGATAGTTTTACTTCTTTCTTTCCAATTGGGATGACTGTATTTCATTTTACTAATTGTCCTGGCTAGAAATCCAAGTATGGTGTTGAATGGAAGTGGTGACTGTAGAAATCCTGGATTTTTTCCTTATTTTAGGGGGAAGATTTCAGTCTTTCACCATCAAGTATGAAAATAATTTTGGTTTTTCACAGTTAACCTTTATCATGTTGAGGACATTCCCTTTTATTGCCATCTTGTTGACTTTTATCATGAAAGATGTCAGACTTTGTCAGATGATTTTTCTGTGTCTATTGAGATGATCATGTGGTTTTTGTCCTGTATTCTATTAATACAGTGTATTACATTAATTGATTTTCAGATGTTAAACCAGTGTTGCATTCCTGCAATAAATCCCTCTTGGGCATGATGTGTAATTCTTGATATATGTTGCTGGATTCTGATTGCTAGTATTTTGTTGAGGACTATATTATATTTTATATCTATATTCATAAGGAATATTGGTCTGTAGTTCTCTTGTGTGATGCTTTTGTCTGGTTTTAGTATCAAGGTAATATTGACAATTATAAAATGAGCTGAGAAGTATCCGTTCCTTATCATTTCTTGGAAGGGTTTGTGAAGAATTACTATAAATTACTTCTTTGAGCACTTTATGAAATTCACCAGTGAAGCCATTTTGGGCCTGGGCTGACTGACTGATTGACTTGATTAATTTGGGGGGAGTTAATTACTGATTCAGTTTATCTTCCTGCTATTGGCCTATTTAGATTTTCTGTCTTCTTAATTCAGTTTTGGTAATTGGTGTATTTCTAGGAATTTGTCCATTTTATCTTAGGTTATCTAATTTGCTGGGATAAGCTTATTCAAAATATTCACCTTATAAATGATTCTATTCCTGGAGAGTCAGTAGTAATGTCCCTTCTATCACTCCTGATTTTAATAATTTGAATTGTCTCTCTTTTTAGCATGGTCTGTACAGCTAAGTTTGTTGGTATTATCGATCTTTTCAAAGAACCAACTTTTAGTTTCACTGATGTTTCTCTATTTTTCTGTCCTCTATACTGTTTCTTTGCTTCTTCTTGTTTTGAGTTTAGTTCACTGCTTTTGTTTCTTTGTTTGGGGGTTATTTTGTCTATGCCTTGTGGCTTGCAGGATCTTAGTTTCCCCACCACGGATTGATCCCGAGCGATGGCAGTGAAAGTGCCATGGCCTAACCACTGGATTGCCAAGGAATTCCCATACTTTGCTCTTCTTCAAGTTTTGTAAGGTGGAAGGTCAGGTTACTGATATGAAATCTTTTTTTCTTTTAAATCTAGGTATTTATAAATTTCCCTCTAAACCCTACGTTAGTTAGATCTCATAAGTTTTCATGCATTGTATCTTCATTTTCATCCATGTCAAAGTATTTTCCAATTTCCCTTGTGATTTCTTTTCTGACCCATTGGTTATTTAGAAATGTTTAATTTAATTTCCATGTACATATGAATTTCCCAAATTTCTTTCTGTTATTATTTTTTTCTATTTTAATTCTGTTGCGCTCAAAAAACATACTTTATAAGATTTCATTCCTTTTAAATTCGTTGAGGTTTATTTTATGACCTAATACATGGTCTGTCCTGGAGAATGTTCCAGGTACACTTAAGAAGAGTGTATATTCTGCTATTGTTAAATGACATATTCTATAGATTTCTGTTAGGTTTAATTGGTTTATGGTGCTGTTCAGGTCCTCTGTTTCTTCACTGATCTTCTGCCTAGTTGTTCTATCCAGTATTGAAAGTAGGGTATTGAAGTTTCCAGCTATCACAGTTGAATTGTATTTTTCTCTTTTCAATTCAATCAGGTTTTGCTTCATGTATTTTGGGGCTCCATTGTTAAGTGACAGCATCACATTTTTGTGATGGCTGTAAACTCTAGTGAAAAGTAACACTGATGCATTGCCCTCATCAAACTGGAACTTGAAAGGCATTTGGAAGTTTTGTGTTTTTTTTCCCAGCATCCAGACCACCATGATGAACTATAGAGTAATGGTTAAAAACATAGGCTTTGTATAGTTATATGACAGCCTGGATGAGAGGAAAGTTTGGGGAAAAATCAGTTCAGTTCATTTTAATTCAGTCGCTCAGTTGTGTCCGACTCTTTCAGCCCCATGAACCACAGTATGCCAGGCCTCCCTGTCCATCACCAACTCCCAGAGTTTACCCAAACTCATGTCCATTGAGTCAGTGATGCCATCCAGCCATCTCATCCTCTGTCGTCCCCTTCTCCTCCTGCCCTCAATCTTTCCCAGCATCAGGGTCTTTTCAAATGAGTCAGCTCTTCGCATCAGGTGGCCAAAGTATTGGAGTTTCAGCTTCAACATCAGTCCTTCCAATGAACACCCAGGACTGATCTCCTTTAGGATGGACTGGTTGGATCTCCTTGCAGTCCAAGGGACTCTCAAGAGTCTTCTCCAACACCACAGTTCAAAAGCATCAATTCTTCTGTGCTCAGCTTTCTTTATAGTCCAACTCTCACATCCATACATGACTACTACTGGGGAAAAACCATAGCCTTGACTAGATGGACCTTTGTTGGCAAAGCAATGTCTCTGCTTTTTAATATGCTGTCTAGGTTGGTCATAACTTTCCTTCCAAGGAGTAAGCATCTTTTAATTTCATGGCTGCAGTCACCATCTGCAGTGATTTTGGAGCCCCCAAAAATAAAGTCAGCCACTGTTTCCACTGTTTCCCCATCTATTTGCCATGAAGTGATGGGACCAGATGCCATGATCTTAGTTTTCTGAATGTTGAGCTTTAAACCAACTTTTTCACTCTCCTCTTTCACTTTCATCAAGAGGCTCTTTAGTTCTTTTTTGCTTTCTGCCATAAGGGTGGTGTCATCTGCATATCTGAGGTTATTGATATTTCTCCTGGCAATCTTGATTCCAGCTTGTGCTTCTTCCAGCCCAGCATTTCTCATGATGTACTCTGCATATAAGTTAAATAAGCAGAGTGACAATATACAGCCTTGACGTACTCCTTTTCCTATTTGGAACCAGTCTGCTGTTTCATGTCCAGTTCTAACTGTTGCTTCCTGACCTGCATACAGGTTTCTCAAGAGGCAGGTCAGATGGTCTGGTATTCCCATCTCTTTCAGAATTTTCCACAGTTTATTGTGATCCACACAGTCAAAGGCTTTGGCATAGTCAATAAAGCAGAAATAGATGTTTTTCTGGAACTCTCTTGCTTTTTTGATGATCCAGCAGATGTTGGCAGTTTGATCTCTGGTTCTTCTGCCTTTTCTAAAACCAGCTTGAACATCTGGAAGTTCATGGTTCATGTATTGCTGAAGCCTTGCTTGGAGAATTTTGAGCATTACTTTACTAGCGTGTGAGATGAGTGCAATTGTGTGGTAGTTTGAGCATTCTTTGGCATTGCCTTTCTTTGGGATTGGAATGAAAACTGACCTTTTCCAGTCCTGTGGCCACTGCTGAGTTTTCCAAATTTGCTGGCATATTGAGTGCAGCACTTTCACAGCATCATCTTTTAGGATTTGAAGATAGCTCAACTAGAATTCCATCACCTCCACTAGCTTTGTTACACGTATAAATATGGCTGAATCCGTTTGCTGTCCAAGTGAAACTATCACAACATTGTTAACTGGCTATACTTCAATATAAAATAAAAAGTTTAAGGAAAAAACAAACAAAAATACATAGGCTTTGTAGTCTCTCAAACCTGGGCTCAAATACAGACTGCCAGGGAATTCCCAGCTGGTCCAATGGTTAAGACTCTGAGCTTTCACTGCCAAGGTCCTGCATTCAATCTCTGGTTGGGAAACTAAGACCCCAAAAGCTATGTAGCATAACAACAAAAAAAATCCAGACTGCCATTTACAACTCATGTGACCTTGGTTAAGTCACAAAATGAATGGACCAGTTTCTTTCCCTGTAAAATGGGGATAATGATAGCACCTACCTCATTGGGTTGTTGTGAGGATTAAATGGGATCATGTATATAGCCTTAGCCTAAGTTAGTGTTTGCCATCGGTCTGTCTGCTGATAACAAAGGAAATGGCATTGTTGGAGTATATTCTCACAAGTAACATGGGAAGGGGCCCAAAAAACAGACTAAAAGAGAGAAGCCATTTAGAAAGAAAGCATTTGCTATGAATAATCTCCAGATCTACACACTTACCATTGTTAAATCTCCTCTGTGAATGTCTTCTCTGATCATTCTAAACTGAAGGGCTCTCTCTCTCCTCTGAACTCCTCCTGAAATTACTGTCTCTAAAATACATTTGGTATCAGATTTCCATGGCAGTCCAGTGGTTAAGACTCTGTGCTTCCAATGCAGGGGGCTTGGGTTCCATCCCTGGTCAGAGAACTAAGATCCCTCTTAAGTGAGGCATGGTCAGGAAAAAAAAATACTTGACTAGAATATTTTGCCACATGTATGTAATGCAGGCAGACTAGCCCTGTATGAATACAGAGAAGTGATGTGATTTGAGGAATTGAAAGAAATGCTCCCCCTACTCTCCTCCCAAATAATGTACATGCCAGCATCTCTCTCATATGCTTGACACATTCAGATGCCCCAAATTCTATTATTAGAGCTCTGGTCTTTTAGGTGCCCTCCACTGACCATCCTCTTTGAAATACACACTCTTGGAATTGTACTACCTGTTGTACACTTTCTCACTAAAGCACTACTAACTTGTCAGATTCATTTCCTTCTGCTAGAAGAGATACACCATCACACAGGTATAACACAGGCTCTGAATAGAGTGGGGCTGGAGACAGTGACAGTTCCGAAGGAACATGAAACAAACCTCACTCGTACAGCTGACTCTTGGACCACATACCCATGTAAGAGTCCAGCTCTGCCCAGACACCAAGGTGTTCACCCCCACCCTACCTCACCCCATGCCTTTTCCCATTGCAGAAAAGGCCCCCCATGGGGGCCCCCACTGCTCCCATACCTTGGGACTCTTAGCCACCCAGGCCATTCATTTCTACTCACTCTACTTTCAGGGTCAGTAGCAGCCTGGCTGCCCCTTCCCTCATCTCTAGCAGCCAAATCATGCTCTCTCTTAGTACCCACCACCCAGCTGGGCACCAGAGACCCAGGCCCAAGACGCCAAGTGAACTCAGCCACAGTCCTCAGCACCAGGACTCATCTGTTGATTCTCTTTCTGGGTTTAGATTACATGCACAGCGCCCACCGCCCTGACACTGGGGGCCACCTGGGGAAAAAGGAGAGTAGTTATGTGGGCAGCGTGGGCACCGGCCCCAGGAAGTCGAGCCGCTGCACGCCCCCACCTGCCGACTCTGAGCTTGTCAGCTTTTGCTACCTCCACATGCGGGAACAAAGGAAGGAACAGGAAAGCCGGATGGATGTCAATGAAAACTTAATCTTTTTTGAGGAGACCAGGCCCCGAACCAAGTCTGACCCCACATCCAAGAGCTCTGGCCAAGGTTATGAGGCGATCCCTGATGACTTTGATGCAGCTAGCCTAGACCACGAGCCCTGTGCCAGCAGGGCCCGCTCCTACACCTTGGACAATTCCCTTGGGGCTGAAGCCCTGAACTTCTACTGTGACTCTTGCAAAGCCAAACTCCAGGAGCAGCTGGGCCCTCGCAAAGGTGGAAGGTCTGGCTCCTCTCGTGACAATATGGTGGACTTGATGTCCCTCCCACCCCCCGGGAGTGAGGAGGAGGAAGAGGAAGAAGATGAGAGCACTTCGCTGTTGCCTGCCATCGCTGCCCCACCTCCTGGTTTCCGAGACAACAGTTCTGATGAGGATGACCCCAAGCGCCGGGCTGCCCAGAGCCAGGAGCAAGGACGCCACCTGCGGGGGCTCCTGTACGATGAGATTCCAGTGACACTGATTGACAGCGTGCAGACCCGGACAGTCCGAGATCATGCCCAGGAGCTAGATGATGCCCTGGTGTCCACTCTGCAGGCTCTGGAAGCCCTGGCAGCCTCAGAGGATGGACCACATCCCCCACCCCCACAGACTGCAGGTAACAGCCCGTTCCTCCTCTCTCTTGCCTCCCCTTCCTTGTCCTGCCCAGGCAGGGCCAGCAGGTGACATTTCTTTTTCCCAAGCAAAGGTCAAAGCGTGATGTGTCAGGGCAGTGGATGGCCCAGAGGCAGTTCAGATAGGGTTGGGGGAGCAATGATGCTGTGACAGGGAGCTTCTGCTCAGCCTCTGCTACAGGTCTGGCTCTCACCATCCCATCGCTTTGGAAATGTCTTGCGGATGGACCCCAGGGATTGGGGCCATGACAGCTACGGAGCCAGGCCAGAATGGAGGATCAGAGCAAATTTGTGAGAGAGATAGAAGACAGGCAAGGAACATCCAGCATGCATGTGTCTGGAAGAAAAACAAAATGACCAACTAACCACATAGGGACCTGGGGTCAGAGGAACCAGGAGCCATCACTGCTCAGGGCTAAGGCCTTTATCCTGCCTCAGAGTTTTGGCTCTCAGTCAGATGCACCCAAGTCCTGGCTCCTTCACCACTTTTCAGTGTCACCTTTGCTTTTCCAAGGTACTTAACCTTCTCTGAGCCTCACTTTCGTCATCTTAAATGGATTTGAGAACAACAGTCCAATTAAATTGAGATCATTCCTGCAAAATACATAAAAACTTCCTAGTACACAGTAGGGATTCAGTAAGTGGTAGTCATTGTTCTTATTATTTGGTAGGCAAGCCATACAACATGCATGCTATTCCCTGTTATAGACCCACACACATCCATCTTATAAACAAGCCCACATGTCTGACATGCACCCATAGTCACATGTACATCCTTCCATACACATATGCCTAAAAGAGGTCAGTGCTGTAGTGAAAGGAAAGAAATAGGGAGGAAGAAGGCATATGGGAAAGCATGCGAGGCAAGGACAAGTGTGGACAGAAAGTGAAGCTATTGGGGTCAGAGGGAGCCTAGCTGACCAGGGCAAGCACATGCCTTTTTTGTCTGTAAGAGCATCCTTGGTGTTGGGCAGCCCCTATGTGTTCGGCCCCTAGGCCTAGCATGACTCTCTACTCAAAGTCTGGAGCTCCAAGCACTAGCTGCTCCCAGGCTAGAGGCCCGTGTGGGTAGCCAGAGAGAGGCCAAGGTCTGCTAAATGGTCTCAGCTGAGGGGACAGTAGGCCAGTCTGACCAAATGAGGAGTGCCAGAGAGAGGGAGCTCTCTTTGTCAGCTCTCTTCAGGACAATTAACAAAAATTTCCTAGGCTGTTGAGTCTAAAAATAGTGATGATTAGCATGTTATGTTGCCTGTGATTTGCATGTTAATTTGCCATCAAACTGCCCAGATCTTCTCTCTGGCCTCTTTTGTTTTGATTCCAGCCCTTCATCACCCATCTCCCAGCTTGCCTCTTTGTCCCCTCCCCTCCCCGCTTCACACCCTCAGCCCTGCAGGCCCCCCAGGGCTGACTGGATTTTCCCAGCTTGAAATCCTATTGACTAACCTTAACCCTCACAGACCGTTTACATATGATCAGAAAGGACTTGACCTGAGTAAGTGCTGAAGACCCCTCTTCCTGTCCTTCCAGGTCTGATTGTGCTGGCCACAATCACCCCTGAATCATCACTGGACTCAGGCCATGAGACCAACTCTTCAGAGCTCACAGACATGTCAGAGATGATGTCAGCCATGAAGCAGCACCAGAATACCACCTACTTCCTGGCCCAGCACCTCAACAAGGACAGCCTCCTGGCCCGCAAGGATCTGCCCTTCCGGATCCAGAGTTGTGCAGCCCAGGCTGTTCTCACAGCCCCTTATTCTCTCGGGCGCCCGGATCCCAACCCATCCCTCCAGCCAGTGGTTGCAGGCCAAAGTCCCGGTCCCCCCGGCGCTCGGAGGAAGCTGCCCCCATCTGAGGCCCAGCCACAGCGTGAGCGAACATACACCCTGGCAGTGCACCCAGCACTGTCCCCACAGCTGAGTGAACCGAAGAATCTGAGCCTGCTGTCTCCAGTTCCTGAGGACAAAGGGCCTGGCCACACTAGGGCAGGCCTAGAGATGTCACTGAGGGCGGCCACACCATCCCTTAGTGAAGAGCAGGTCTCTGAGCTAAGGGAGAATCTGCCCAAGGAGGTCAGGTTGAGCCCCAAGCTTATCCTGGACCCAAAGGGCAGCGTGACCCCAGCCATCATCTCAGCTGCCCTACAGCAGGTGGTTCACACTAAGAGCCTACCTGCCCCTGCTGGAGCCTTGGGGAACACCCCCAGCAGTGGGGAGAGAAGGCTAGAGGCCAACATGGGGAGGTCAGAGGTCAGCCTAGTAAGGCCAGAAATTAGCACAATGAGTGGCAGTGCCACTAAGAATCTGAAGTTCAAAATGAGCCCCGGTGCTCCAGAGACCTCTCGCGGTTCCCAGCAGCAGCTGAGCCCAGAGGTCTCTTCCAGCTCCAGAGCACCCACAGGCAGCCGAGCTGAGAGCCTGCACCTCTCCCCACAAGAGGACAGGCTGCCTGTTCAAAATTTCCCTACCAAAACCTATCTGTCTCGAGCGAGTCGAGAGTCAGCGGGCAAGCAAGGTACTGGGGAGGTAGCAGGCAAGAGCGGACCCGAGGGTACCAAGCCTTCTGTGCACAAACAGGGCACCATCTCTGGCCATGGGGAGAAGGGGCAGCTGGAGAGCACCCCCCAAAGCAGCAAACTTGAGGAGACCAGCCTGGTTCCCCGAGTTAGCTACCCCATGGTTCTGCAGAGCCCCAGATGCCCACCACGAGGCCAAAGCCCACTGAGGCTTCAAGCCGCCAGCCGGCAGGTGAGCACTATGCCCTCCAGAAAGATTGAAACCACCCTGGATGGAGCCCACTCAGCCTCCGAAGGCCCTGCCAAGCCCAAATCTTCCCGGGGTCCTTTCCGGCTCCGTAATTTATTCTCTGCCACCTTCCCAACACGCCAGAAGAAGGAGACCGATGAGCGGCAGGCCCAGCTGCAGAAGGTGAAGCAGTATGAGCTGGAGTTCCTCGAGGAACTCCTCAAGCCGCCAAGCCAGGGGGAGCTGCCGGGTGCCGAGTACCTGCAACCTCCAGCGCCAGGCCGCTGCAGCTGCCAGCTCCGCAGCAGCCCTGTGCAGCAGGGACCTGGCATGTCCCGTGAGCAGAGGCGCAGCTGTGATTGCAAGCGCATGTGCAGGGGGTCCCGGCCTCAGGCTCCCCAGACGCCAGTGCCCAGCCTCCGGGGGAAGGATCGGGACAGGGTCACCCCTACCCAGAGGCAGCCAGAGGCCGGCCCAGGCTTGAGCCTTGACACCCCCACCAGTGTCAGACGCATCCGCTCCACCAGCCTGGAGTCCCGAGAGTGCCGATCGGACCCTGAGAGTGGTGTTTCTTGCCTGACCACGTGTGCCTCTGGGGGCGAGTGTCTCGGAGCTCCCAACTACAGGAAACTGATGCGCCGCTACAGCATCAGTGAGCTGGACCAGGGTGACAGGGCCTCGCTGACCTCAGACATCTACCCGCACCCACCCCTGGGCATGCTGCCCAGGGAGGCCAAGGAGGTAGAGGCGGGCCTCCCCCTAGGCGTGGGTCCCAAAAGCAAGTCGCTGGAGTCCCCGACCTTGGGAGACCCCTCCTACGTCCATGTCACCCCTGAGACCAAAGGGCCCCGACAGATGGCCGTGTTCTCACTGCCAGAAGAGGTGTACCGGAAGCCTGCGGAGCTGGATGAGGACAGTGAGAGCAGCAAGTGCTGCTCCATCCGCTACTGCTTCTACTACCGCAAGTGTGACATGGCAGATGACGCCAGCGACGGCAAGGACGAGCTCTCGTACTCCATCCCCATGAAGATCCTGCCTGGCATGAAGCTGGACGAGCAGGTAGTACCCGTGGTGAGCAGGACCCTGCAGGTGTTGGATGCCGCCACCTGCAGCAGCAGCAGCCCCGAGGCATGCCGCACCCAGGAGATCGACCTGCGGGTGTCCACCTTCGAGGGAAGCCTGGCCAAGATCAATGCCCTGCGGGCCCATGCCTATGGCCTGCCCGACGGCTTCCTGGCTGCCCGGCTGGACACCAATGAGCTGCTGACGGTCCTGCGGCAGTGTGTGGCCAGTCCTGAGGCCCGCGCCCCCAAGCCCTACGTCTCCCAGATCTCTGAATACAAACTGGAGCTGGCTCTCAAGTTCAAGGAGCTCCGGGCCTCCTGCCGCCGCGTGGCCAACGTGGACAAGAGCCCCACGCATATGCTGGCGGCCATCACGGGCAGCTTCCAGGTGCTGAGCAGCCTCATTGAGACCTTCGTGCGGCTGGTGTTCATCGTGCGCTCTGAGGCCCAGCGCCAGGAGCTGCTGGCCAAGGTGGAAGAGGTGGTGAGGAACTACACCTTCCTGCTGCGCGCAGCTGAGGAGTCCACTGCCCGGAACCTTAACCAGCAGCAGCAGCAGCAACAGCAGGCAGCAACAGTTATGGGGGCAGCTGGGGGCCACCCACCGGGCTCCCCAACTTCAGCGACTGTTATGAGCACATTCACCCGCTCCTTAAAGACCCTTATTAAGTAGGCCATCTGTCCAGGCCTGCCCCCATTCTCCAACTGTGGCCCCAGGTTTGAGCTTTGTGGTCTTTGCATCTTGTGGTGAGTATATGTGTCTGCTGGGCCAGTCAGGGCCCCCCTGAGCCCTCAGTCTCCAGGGACTGATAAGTCCCTGGATTGGAGGCTGTCCCTGAGGGCTCCAGGCAGCTGCCACCCTGAGTATCCTTGCCCCTTCCCTGGCCTCTGGGCGTCACTGTGAGGGCCACGGCCCCCCCCCCCCCCCCCCATCACTACGCCCGTCACAGAGCTGTATTTTCTCTCTTCTCTAGGGCTGAGACGTGACGTCAGGTCCACTTCCTGCTCCATCGTGGGAGTCAGAGGGAGGCAGGCCTGAAGCCCGTGGGTCTCGAGCTCCTCTTGGCACCTGTTCCCCTCCAGGGCCACAGCGGTGCCGAGCAAGCAGAAGGGAGAGGGCACACAGCCCAGATGTGCCCAAGCTCTCACTCACTCGGCAGTAGCCACCCTGAGGGCTGGTGCCCAGGTGGTGGGTCTGCAGAAAACAGCCACTCTGGGCTGCTGGCAGCCAGCTCTACAGGCTGGCAGCCTTGGGAGCGCTCGCCCCTGGGCCCAGTAGCTCCACACCAGCCATCCCCAAAGTGCCCTGTCCCTTGCTGATGGGCAGGGCAGCTCAGTCCACTAGGGAGCAGGCATCTGGGATTACCCCGCTCGTCCTGGGTAAGGTACCTGGTGACCGCATCTGCCCTGGGGAGACCCAGTGCAGGCCTCGGAGCCCGCCCTGCCCAGCCCGGCCCAGCATAGGGGCTGTCGCGGCCAGCATGCGACTCCTCTCAACATCTCTCTACCAGACAGACTGTCCTTAGGAGTCCGACTTAGCTACAGATTGGGGGTGGGGGGTGGGGGGTGGGGGGCAGGGGGTTGGGGGTGGGGGGTGTCGATGACTATATCTTAAACTTCTGGAAGCTAGCGTGATATGTTAATCCTGAGTATATGCTTTTGGCTGTGTATTGACCCTGTGGATTTGTCTCTCTAAGAAAAGAAGCTGAGCGCCTTACCCGGTGCAGTCCTGCACCTCTCTCTCCCCCTTTCTCTCTTTCTCTCTCCCCTCCCCCGGAGTCATCTGGAAGGGAATTCACACTGTTTCGCATTCTTCTTGACACACATCTGCTGCCGTCACCGTCCCCCCACAGTGTTCCTGGGAGTGAAGACACGGAGTCCCTACTAATTGCCCATTGTAGGGAACAAAGAAAGCCAATGTTTCTTCTGTATAGATTGCTTCTCATGCACCTCTCCATATTCCCCACATGCTTGTGCCCTGTGTCTGCTTCATTCATCGTTCTGTGAGAGGCTCATGTGAAACCTCCTGTTCTTATGTGAGTTTTATAAAGATGTACACTGTGCTCAACCCCCACCTATCCTTGGTACCCCCGAGTGTGATAAAAGACCCCCTGAGTGGCAATTCTTCCCAGCAAGGATTAGGGGAGCTCGTTCTGCAGAAGCCAGTGCCCCCCTCTTCCTTGCCTCTCCTCCCACAGGACCAAGTTGTTTAATGGGCCAGAGATGCAGCCAGGTGGGGAACCTTTGCCCCCACGACCACTGTGAGCCTGCGTGCTGACATGGTCTCCCTCTTCTCCCAACCTCTTGATCCTGCCTCTTCACCACTTAGGCCCCGCCTGTGTCATTCATTCCACCGCCATCCTTCACCTCTCCCTCAACCTCATGTAGAGGACACATTTTCTAATGTCTGTATATAGTATATATACTACATAAAATATATAAATTCTATATATATACTAATTTATGTCTTGTTTTTCAAACAAGAATGATTAAATCTATTCATCTTACTATCCCAATAAGTCTCTGCAGTGCCTCTGTGTGGAAGTCCTTGTGTCCTTGAATTGTTGGTTGCTGGCAACCCCCTGAATGCTCCCACTGGGCCCCTCACCCATCTATCTGGGCCCGGGTAGACAAGGAGAGCTAAGAACCTTGCTCTTCCAGCCTCCCCTTTGCCCCTCTTAGAAGTCTCCTGTTGGTCACAGGCGTTGGGCACTTGACCCTGGGACCTTTGGCTCAACTGGCCACCATGGCTGCCAGCTCAGAACTGACTGGGCAGGGGTAGCACAGAAACACCATGTGCTCCGTGCTGAGAGCACTGGACAGCCTGGGAGTTGGGAGATAGAGATTTAGGTCAGCTTTCAAGTTGCTTTGGGAAATGGGGCCTCTTCCTCTGAAACTGCTCCCAGTTACCTCAGAACTAGCCTGTAGTTAAAGCTAGCCAATCCTTTGCAATGGCCTCTGGCAATTTCTAGGGACAGGGGTATTTCCACACAATAGGAGCAACAGGACCCTAAGCAGAGCTGACTTCTCTGGTTTTTCAGAGAGTTACGTAATGAGGGGCAGCAATTCTATTTCTCCTGTTCTGGGTCCTTGTGGTAATCACAGGACCTATGAGATACATTTGTGCCAACTAGGAAAAGTTCCTCCCTGCTGCATCCACCTGCCATGATGAATTGGGGGGAGGGGGGCAGGCCTAGTCCTCTGGGTGATGCTAGGCCTTTGGACACATAGCTTGGCAATTTCAGCCCCACTTGCTTCTCTGGCCGAGTGTACATCCTATACAACTGTGTACAGTAGCCCTAATGAGTCACTTCCTCCCAAAGCTTGGGCACAGATGCTTTTTCTCATGTTTGCAAAGGTCATGGCTAAAGCGGTTTGGAAGCCAAGCATGGAGGAGGAGCCAGAGACAGCACAGTCAGGTGGGTGGCTCTGCATGTGGGAGGCCACCCAGGGTGACCTGGTGGCAGAACTCTTTGGGGAAATACCGGCAAGGGATACATCCCATGACATCAAGGTTGGGACTCTTGAAGTCAGTCCCAGTGTGAACAGAGGCCTGCCACCACTCTAAATGACCTGATTGGACAGTCCAGAAACTTGCAGTCCTGTACCACACCAATAGCTCCTTATAGTCAGAAAGCATTTCTTTTTTTTTTTTCTACTTTTTTTTTCATTTATTTTTATTAGTTGGAGGCTAATTACTTTACATTAAAGACCAACTGTAGTATACCAACACATATATATGGAATTTAGAAAGATGGTAACGATAACCCTATATGCAAAACAGAAAGCATTTCTTATTCAGTTCTATAGTCTGGGTATGCACCCACACAGTACCTGCCTGGCACATAATAGGTGTTCAATAAATATTTGTTGAAAGAATGTGTTGAATGAGATGACTGCTGTGAAGAGAGTCCTGCCAGACATCTGACCCTCATGAAAAAGGCCCTTTCTCTGGGAATGGCTAACCCCAGTCAGTGCAGTTGGACAAGGCCCAGCAGCCTGGCATCCCCCTATCAAAGATGAGGAGTCACGTCCATTACAGACTTTGCAATGGCCTCTGGCAATTTCTAGGGAGAGGGGTATTTTCGTACAATAGAAGCAGCAGGACTCTAAGCAGAACTAAATTCTCTGGTTTTTCAGATACCTAATGGTGAGTGCTGATTCTGTTTCTCCTGTTCTGGGTCCTTGTGGTAATCACAGGTCCCCACAAGTCTATGAGATACCTTTGTGCCAACTAGGAAAAGTGTCCCACAGACTCAGAGCTGAGTTTCACCAGTTACTTTCCAAAAGCTTCACAAACTCCCCTGAGGTGCTCAATGGGCTCCTTTTCTCCTGACCTGGGATGGTTCTCTGCAATAGCTGGGAGACCTGGGTGGGGGTTGGCACAGGCTTCTCCCCACTAGCACCTTCCTCACCATCTTTGGCCTGAACTAGAGCCGGAAGCTGATCCTCTCCAGCCATCTTGTACCTGACACAAGTCCCCAGAGCCTGACTCCTGCCTTTCCAACTTCAGGCCATTCGAGGAAAATGGGTTCAGGCTACTGGTGTGGGCCCAGGATGCCTGTGGTGTTGGCACAGTCATATTTTTTTTCCAAGCTGCTATCAAGACACTGTGGATCATAGGCAATTTCATCAACAATGAATTGAAAGGGCCTGCCTGAGCCAGAACTTCTTCTGCCAAAGGGGCAGAAGAGGATCGGCTACCAGCACTAGGAAGGGGCATGATTTTCTGTCTTAGGATCAAATTTCTCCAAAGAGCCACTAGGATGGGAGTACTAACTCCATCCCATGCCCCATCCTGTCAGGCTGGGAGCCAGACTGTGAGTGTGTGTCTTCAGAAGAAAGACCCCTGAGGGTTCAGTCTCAGGTCTGGGCAAAATGTCCTGGATTCCAGGTGGGTTCCTTGGTTTCAATGCCCTGACTTGCTGGGAGCAACCATTACGTGGAAACCATGGAGGCCTGACTTCTCACAGGTACAGAACTTCTTGTTTCACTTTTGGTTTCTGCTTCCCACTCACAATCACGGCCCACATACCACCAAGTCTGCAGGTGCTGCCCATGCTCCCAGTATCTCAGGGACACTGTCTGGCGCCCTCACTGACCTTTCCAGCTGCAGGTTCTGGACCTACCACTTAGCAGTGTGCTCACTGTGAGCTGCTGGCCCTCCCATCTGCGATGACTGTCCTTCCCTCTGCATATTGACGCCTCATTCTAATGTTCACTGCTTTGGCTGAAAGGAATATGAATAAGTTGGGAGCCTTCCACAACACAGAAAAATATGATCCCTGACTTTAAATGTGCACACACACACACACACACACACAAACGTGTATGAGCATCTACCATATGCTGGGCGCTGCGTTAAGTACTTTACATGCATGATCTTATCAGGTTTCCCAGGTGGCGCTAGTGGTAAAGAGCTCACCTGCCAATGCAGGAGACATAAGAGACATGGGTTCGATCCCTGGGTCAGGAAGATACCCTGGAGGAGGGCATGACAACCCACTCCAGTATTCTTGCCTGGAGAATCCCATGGACAGAGGAGCCTGGTGGGCTACAGTCCATGGGGTCACAAAGAGTCGGACACAACTGAGTGACTTAGCATGCATGCACACATGCATGATCTTAAACCTAAGATCCTTAGAGAGAGATACTACGAGCATATCCACTTTTCTTGGAGGAAACTGAAGCCTAGAGAAGTTAAGTCACTACCTTGGTCATACAGCTGGTAAGCAGTAAGCTAGCTGGTTTCCAAACTCAGACCAAGCTTTCACCTGATACCCTGCAGTACTCAGCCTAGTGCCAACTTTAAAGCCCCTCCCCCTGAAAACAGGCACAGGCGCAGCCACACTTATCAGAGGATGGCCTGTAACTGTTGCTCAAGGTACAGGCAGTGTGTGGGTCATTAGTAAGGTTGGGGTGGAAGGTGCAGGATACTGCAAGCCCAGCTGACTCTTCACCCAGTAGCCCCAGTGCCACGTGACTCTCAGAACCAGTGGAGTCATATAGAGCAGTTGTGTCCAAAAAGCCACCATCATCAAAAATGAGGGGAACACCCCTTCCCCATGTTCCTCAAATGGGAATCTGAGTTTCCCATGGTTATGACCCATACTCCTTATGCACTGGCATTTTTCTCAAAGATTTTGTAGGCAAATACCACATGACTGCTATATTCAACTTTTCAAAAATATTTGTTTTACTTATTATTTATTTGGCTGGAGCGGGTCATAGTCACAGCATGCAGGATCTAGTTCCCTGAGTAGGGATTGAACCAGGGCCCCTTGCACTGGAAGTGCAAAGTCTCAGCCACTGGGCCACCAGGGAAGTCCCTATCTTCAATGTTTTTATGTAAAAATTTGGAGAGGAATGAAGAAATTGAACTTCCTGTAAAGAAAACATATTTCAAAGACACTCGAGACTCATGGTTGATACTTCTGGCTTCCATGTCTACCTCACCAGCGTCCAGGTTCACCCTTCTCTACCCATACATGTGCTTTGATGGAAATGCTGGACACGCTCTGAGTCCATCAGATGAACTATATAGTGATGCAGGCCCCAAGGGGAGGACAGCTAAGGCTCACCTATTTCTGTGCATCTGGGCCCTGGGGGTCAGGCACCTCTTTGTGTATGAGAGACCTGGCATGACAGAGTGCCAGGAAGGGGCGCCAGGAGGAGATGGAGCATGTTATCAAAGTCTCCTTCTCAGCCCCAGTGTTGCCTCTGACACACTTTAGCACAAGGTCAGTCCCATGATTTAGTGGTAAAGAATCTGCCTGCAATGCAGGAGACATGGGTTCAACCCCTGGGTTGGGAAGATCCCTGGGGGAGGAAATGGCAACCCACTCCAGTATTCTTGCCTGGGAAATCCCATGGACACAGGAGCCTGGCAGGCTACAGTTCATGGGATTGCTGAGAGTCAGACACGACTTTGCAAATAAACCACCAACCACAGCCCTGGGCACAGACAGGGAAGTCAGATTCTGTGCCAGCTGAAATTTCTTCCTCTGCAATGAGCAGGCAAAGCAAGGTGGCCATGTGAGTAAGGTGAGCGGTTCCCCCAGAATCAGGGTTTGGTTCTATTTTCAGCCCAGCCGCTGACTTGCCATCTGATAGGGTACAAATCATTTCTTCTTTTTGGATCTCTTCTCTAAAACGAAGATGACTGAGCTTTCAGCCTCCCTCTGCAGCTGGGAGGATTAATGAGGTGGTGCTGAAAAAAACAGCTGTAAAAATCCCGATTCCTAGCTGTAGAGCTTAACAAGTGCAAATTGAACTGCCCCCTTTGCAGCCAGTCCACAGAAACTAATTAAGCTTGTACCAAGAGCCTGGCACTAGGAAATTGGGTGTCTATTTCCTTCAAATATCCATTATTTTCCAACAAAAACCACCTTCCCCTCAAAAAGGCATGTGTGAGGTCTCTGCCCTCTCGGGCCTTTCTTTTGAAATTGGGAAGCCCACCTGCTCCTTCAGTAGACACCCCCATCCTGGGACCCAAGGCTCCCCGTCAGGCAGACCCAAAGCTCTTCTCAGCTATTGGCCAGTACCCCAGCTTGTTTCTCTGACACCTTCCTCTCCTCTCCATTCTCATCCTCTTTGCTTTAAAGCAGCTATAATTCAAGGAAACTTGAACTTCTCGTTGTTGTTTTTTTTTTTTCAACATTCAGGCTTAGTTCACAGGAAACAACTTTCCATTTCAAATTCTTAGCCAGCTTCTCAGGGACAGCTTCAAGTTCTTGCTGCAGTGCCTGTGTTTAGCTCCATGCATCCCACTCCCACCTTCGAAGTTTGCCAACCTATGGCAGTGGGCTAAGGGCAGCAGGAGAAATGATTTTTGAAGACCTGTGGAGGCAGGGGGTGGGGAGGCAGTTTAGCTTCCAGATCACAGCAAGATAGCTTAGAAGGCAAAGCTGGCTTTGGTTCCCACCCCCTGGTTCTTTCCCTACCCCTGGTTCTCCCTTGCCAGGACACTCTGGGCCCTCAAGCATTCCTCTGGCTTGTCAATGCTCTACATGGTAATAACCCTCTAGGCCTTCCCCCCTTACAAAATGACCTCTTCCTCCTCTTCCTCTCCCCACATAAAAACTAGTATTACAGGGCTATGTTTGGTTTCAGAGCCATCCGATTAACACACAAATCAATTTATACCATGCCTCACAGCTTCCTACAAAGCTAGCTTCAGTCATATCCAGCGCAGGATGCAATGAATGTGATATTTGAATTTATATGCATGCCTGTGACCTAGGTAACGTGGCCATTGGAAATCCCTTCTTTCAGTTATGGCATTATGCCAGTGGGGATGGTCTAAGCCACTGAGATAAACAGAATTCTCTTTGCCTTCTCTAGAATCCTAATCATTCAATTCCTCAGCCTGTCTACTTGTAAACTCAGAAACCCACCCATCTCTCCCTACCTCATATAAAAAATATTGGGGTGGGGGGGCAAGCCACACAGCTTGTGAGATCTGAGTTCCCCATCCAGGGACTGAATTCATGCCCCCATCAGTGGAAGCACAGAGTTCTAACCACTGGACCACCAGGGAATTTCCCTCATATAAATTTGAAGGTAAATCTGCAGAATGGGCAAGCCGATTGCAGATTCTTGTTTCCTAGTAAAATTTATAGGAGCATTTCCTATAAATTCCTGCTTCCTAGTACAATTTAGAGGAAAAAGGAGGGGAAATGCCATATGGCAATGGCATTATTCTTGCCCCCAAGGACAGGAGAATTGGTAGGAAACTGAGACAAAGACAAGCATTCCTGCCCCTTTCCTAGCCTGGCACAGCAGGAATGTACAATGCCTCCAGGGACCTGGAAAAATTCAAAGAACTGAGTCGAAAACAGGCAGATGCTCCCCCTGCTGAACAATGGAAGAGGCTTTGATCTGACTTGCCCTTTCTGCAGCCCTGAGCCCACACTAGCTTGGCTCTGTAACAGAGCGGCACTAGGAGCCAGGAGATTTGGCTCCTTCAAGAACTAGCTGTGTGACCTTGGGCATTCACTTCCCTCCTTTGAATATCAGTGTCTTGCTATACATTAATAAAAGAAGTGGGTTGAACTAGTGTTTCTATGCTTTAAAAGAGCACATTTTCTCTACACTCTTTCATATAAGCTTTTTTTTAGACAAAGACAAGTACTTTAGCATCACCCAAACATTCCCCAGGTCAATAATTAAACTGGGAGAACTCTCTAACTCATAAAATTTAAGCACCAGAACAGACCACGGAGCCAGCTTGGCCCTGCTGCTTTCATCTAATCCCCTTCTGTCAAGGGGGATAAAATCTCCCGTTTCTTAAATCCCCAGATGATTCTCACTCCCTGGAATACTGACCTTGTACAATAAAGCCTACATTCACATGAAACCAACTCACAAGAACTCTAGAGAGTGAAATCCATCTAAAGGGTTCAGGCAAATCCTAAGGTAAAACAGAAAACTTGGCTTTATGAGATAAATCTTATGGAACAGGACTGTGTTTTGTTTGTCTGTTTTTGTTTGTTTGGCCTTGCTGCGTGGCTTGTGGGACCTTACTTCCCTGACCAGGAATAAACTGGGTCCTTAGCAATGAAAGCACAAAGTCCTAACCACTGGAGTGCCAGGTAAGTCCCAGAACTGGATTTAAGATAGACTTTTGTTGGACTTTCCCAGTGATCCAGTGGGTAAGATTCTACCTTTTTCCAGTAGTCATGTACAGATGTAAGAGTTGGACCATAAAGAAGGACTGAGCAGCCAAAAACTGATGCTTTTGAACTGTGGTGCTGGAGAAGATTCTTAAGAGTCCCTTGGACTGCAAGGAGATCAAACCAGTTCATCCTAAAGGAAATCAACCCTGAATATTCATTGGAAAGACTGAAGCTGAAGCTCCAATACTTTGGCCACCTGATGTGAAGAGCCCACTCATTGGAAAAGATCCTGATGCTGGGAAAGATTGAAGGCAAAAGGAGAAGGAGATGACAGAGGATGAGATGGTTGGATGGCATCACTGACTCAATGGACATGAGTTTGAGCAAACTCCGGGAGATGGTGAAGGACAGGGAAGCCTGGCATGCTGCAGTCCATGGGGTCGCAAAGAGTCAGACATGACTTAGCAACTGAACAACAACACAGGGGATACAGGTTCTATCCCTGGTCAGGGAACTAAGATCCCACATGCTACAGGGTGTGGCCAAAAATTAGAGGAAAAGAAAAAGTAAACCTAAAGATAAACTGTTGAGAATTCCTTGGCAGTCCAGTGGTTAGCCCTTTAAACTGTCAATGCTGAGGGCCCCAGTTCAATCCCTGAACAGGGAACTAAAAATCCCACAAGGCACATGGAAAAAAAAAAGAAGATAGACTTTTGTTAATAAAACCATGACTTACATTTACGCCCTTTGTTCTTTCAAAGGACTCCTAAAGTAAATCCTTTTGAAAAGCTGTTACTACTCACTTCCTAATATATCTTCAGCATCAGTTCAGATTTTCAGTTCAAATTCTTAAATCTTTAAAATGCATCCACTCTAAGGGTCTGTGCTAAGGGCTATGAGAGATGCATGGTCTCTGGCCTCAAAGAGCTTGTGTGCTCACTGAAGACACAGAGAACATAAGTTGGGAGTTTAAGGCCCACAGAAGGGCTAACTCTTGAGGGCTGGTGCACTCAGCATGGACTCAGCACATTGGGCTGTCTCTACAGATATAATGTGCTTTGTGGTGGCCTTTGAAAGCCCTCTGGTGTGCTGACAAAAGAGAGACACCCAGCTGCCATCACCCTGGCACTGAGTTAGGAGTTGGCTGAAAATGTGAAGGTGAGGATATGAACAATGAGAGGCCACACTGGCCTCAAGAGGGAAGAATCAGAACATAGGCAGGGGATAGAAAAGAGAAAATAGCTTGAAAGAAACGCTAATACCCAGAAGGATCAGGAAAGTTTGCTTGAAGATGACAAGGAAGTCCAGCTGGTCAAAGCCACTGCTTAGAAGGAGCCCTGTGCACCGGGACTGAAGTAGCAGGACCAGATGAGACTCTACTGTATATTCCTGCAGGGGATGGGAGGAGAGAACCAGAACTTTCTCTATGCCTGCTGTTAAAGTAGTCATTTAGGAATCTGTAAAGTTTCTCAAGGAAAAGGTCATGTTTTATTCATTTCTGTAATCCAAAGGCTGAGCACTGTTATCTTGCCCATAGTTGCTGCCCAAGAAATCCCTGCAGAAGAAATGACTGAATAAATGGATAAATTTAGACCCTCCTATAATGCCACGGTCTTCCCAGGTGGCACTAGTGGTAAAGAACCTGCCTGCCAGTGCAGGAGACATAAGAGACAAGGGTTCGATCCCTGGGGTCAGGAAGATCCCCTGAAGAAGGAAATGGCAACTCACTCTAGTATTCTTGCCTGGAGAATCCCATGGACAGAGGAGCCTGATGGGTTACAGCCTATGGTATTGCAAGAGTCGGACACAACTGAAGTGACTTAGGATGGATAATGCCTGCTTCCCTGGTGGCTCAGACAGTAAAGAATCTGCCTCCAAGGCAGTGAGACAGGGGTTCAATCTCTGGGTCTGGCAGATCCCCTGGACCAGGGCATGGCTACCCACTCCAGTATTCTTGCCTGGAAAACTCCATGGACAGAGGGGCCTGGCAGGCTATAGTCCCTGGGGTCACAAAGAGTTGGACACGAATGGGTGACTAACACTTTCACTTTTATAATGTCTGGAGAAGGGGATGGCAGAGGATGAGATTGTTTGATAGCATCATTGACTCAAAGGACATGAATCTGAGCAAACGCTGGGAGACAGTGGAGGACAGAGGAACCTGGCAACAACAACAACATAATGCCTGGAATCTCGGAAGGAAGCAAAACCAGACCTGCCCTATAGAGGAGGGAGGGGACTCTCAATGAGGAGGGTGCTTACAAAATTCTCCCACTAGCCCTGAGCTTTGGAGTTAGTTGGAAATATGAAACAGGCAAGAGGACATTTCTCAGCCCTTTCTAGAACAAAATAGTTTGAGTTCTCCTCTCCCCTTCTCTCCTATTTGGGGACCAGGACTCCAGTCCTTTAGCCTTTGCACCCTGAAACTGGCATTCAAAACCCTCCACAACCTGATTGTGTATAACTCAGTGTCAACCAGAGAAACAGACCCAGTAGGAGGTGTATATTAAGGGATTTCTTATAAGGAATTGGCTTATACCTTTGCAGGGGCTGGCTGTACAAGTCTGAAATTTGTGGGCAGGTCATCAGGAAGAAAAGATTAGAATTCTACTAGTGGAATACCTTTTTCCTCAGGGAAATGGAAATTGTCCTCTTAAGACATTTCAACTGATTGAATCAGACCCACCCAAATTGTCTAGGAAAATCTCCTTTCCTTAAGACAATCATTAGAAATATAAATCACATCTACCAAATACTGTCACAGCAACCCCCAGATTAGTGTTTGATACAATAACTAAGACCACTGCCTAGAAAAGTTGATACATAAAACTGACCATCATAAGCTTCTGAGTTGCTTTCTTGCCTGAACTCCCAACATACCTTCCCTTACTTCACCTCCCCATCTGTGCATTTACCTGCCCCAAGGCCTTTGATAAACCTGGGACAGGAAAGGGGCAGGGCACAACCTTTAAAAGAATGACTTAGATGTTGAGAACACAATATAAACTGATTAGAAATAAGTAGGCCCAAGGTGGTAGAAGAGTCAACTTCCACTAGAAGAGATCGAACCTCATTAGATGCTCATTGTAATAAATAACTTTCCTAAATGACACACCTGGGAATTCCTTGGCAGTTCAGTGTTTAGGACTCTGCACTGGTTGGGAAGATCCCCTGGAGGAGGGCATGGCTACCCACTCCAGTATTCTTGCCTGGAGAATCCCATGGACAGAGGAGCCTGGAGGGCTATAGTCCATAGGGTTACAAAGAGTCGAACACAACTGAAGCGACCTAGCGCACACACATGCAATTCCACTGCAGGGGGCATGGGTTAGATCCCTAGATGGGGGAGTAAAATCCCACATACCATGTGATGTGCACCCCCCTCAAAAAAAGACACATCCACCAGCGCCATGACAGTTCTGAGGCTAACCATAAAAGACTAAAAAGTGGATGGTGACCCAATTCTCTGGAAATCTCTGTTCCTTTCCCCAAATAGTTGGAATAATCCTAATCCTCCCACTCATTAGCTATGAATTTACCCAGCCCATAAAAACTAACCACCCCAAGGGTGAGGGAAAGGGATAGTTAGGGAGTTTGGGATTTGACATGTATACACTGCTATATTTAAAATGGATAACCAACAAGGTCCTACTGTATAGCACAGGGAACTCTGCTCAATGTTATGTGGCAGCCTGGATGGGAGGGGAGTTTGGGGGAGAATGGATACATGTATATGTATGGCTGAGTCCCTTTGCTGTCCACTTGAAACTATCACAACATTGTTAATCGGCTATACTCCAATATAAAAAAAAGGTTAAAAAAAAAACTAACCATCCCATATTTCAGGGTCTCTCACTTTCTGAGATGGCCCACACTCTGTGGAGTGTGTTTCTTCCAAGGCCTCTCGCCTTTCTGAGACAGACCACATTCTGTCTATGGCATGTATATTGTTAAATAAAACAGCTTTCATTTTACTATGTCTTGTTCTTGAATTCTTTCCTGCATGAAGCCAAGAACCCACAGTTCTTGCCCATCCCAGGGACTCACCTCAGACCTGGAATGTGACCATCCTTTTTTTTTCCCATGCAACAAACCTCACTGATCTTAAGAGACCCATTTCTTTCAAGACTCTTCCTACATCTTCTCAATTTGACTGCATTTCTCACACCCCTGCCCCCCATATTTAACCTTATTTCTGTATCTGTCTTGCATGCTAGGAAGAAAAGATTGTGTACTGTTTGCATTTCTGCCCTCCACATAGAAGCCCTGACATATAGAAGGATCTCAGCATATTTCTTTGGAATAATATCAAACTTATAGAACTCATCACCATTTACATATAACTCAGGACACTCTTTTCTAAATTTCGTATTTTAGGATCCTTATGCCAGCCTCACACGTGTTATTCCTATTCTGATGACCTAATTTCCAGTAGTCATGCACGGATATGAGAGCTGGACCATAAAGAAGGCTGAGCACCAAAGGTTGATGCTTTTGAACTGTGGTGCTGGAGAAGACTCTTGAGAGTCCCTTGGACAGCAAGGAGATCAAACCAGTCAATCCTAAAGGAAATCAACTCTGAATATTCATTGGAAGGATTGGATGCTGAAGCTCCAATACTTTGGCCACCTGATGTGAAGAGTCAACTCATTGGAAAAGACTCTGATGCTGGGAAAGATTGAAAGCAGGAGGAAGAGGGTGGCAGAGGATGAGACGGTTGGGTGGCATCACTGACTCAATGGACATGAGTTTGAGAAAATTCAGGGAAGCCTGGCATGCTGTGTCCATGGGGTCACAAAGAGTCAGACATGACTGAACAACTGAACAGCAAATTTGTCCATGTTCACCCATCCCTAAAGATCTGTGGACATTTTTTCCTAGATGACTTTAATTCAAGTCTCCTTTAAACTTTCTCCTCAGGATTACCTTACCTAAGATAAGGACTAAGACTCCCATCCCCCATGGCCTAAAGTTGTTTACCTTTCTAGAGAGAGAAAAATTGAGTAAAGATAACAGCATTTTCCCCACACACATTTATATTCTGGAATTCTCTGATTAGGTGACTTAGTTTTTGCCCTAATGGGATCATTATTAATTCTAATCCAATGAGCCCAGGGTTCCTTGATCATGTATATGGAGAGAAGATTCCTTGTGTTCATAAATTTCTCCAAGGGGTCCATGACATCCAAAAGGTTGAGATTTATATCTCCCATCCCTCTTCTTATACCCTACAGCTACTGGCCCAATTAAAGACATTACTAACTTACCCTCCCAAGCTATTTGCCTGCCTCCGATCTTCTCTTCCCTATTATTAACCCACACAGTTAAATTTGTCAAAAGTACAATTATGATCATGTCATTCCCTTATTCCAGAATAGTAAATGGCTTCCCATCACCTGCAGAATAAAATCAATATGGTACCTGATATGCCAGTCAAGGCAGCTTACTTACCTTTCCTCAACACCTCTAGTTCCTCACATTTTCTTCCTCTCAGGGGAGAACCACCTCCTGCCTGCTGTCAGCAAAAAAATTAATCAACAGTCGATCTAAGAAAGAATGAAAAATTTTATTGAAGCCAACCTGAGGATTGTAATCTGAAAGACAGTCTTTCAGACAGCACTGAGGACTGTTCTGCCCATCAGAGGTCAAAGCACAGTTACATAGGTTTTTCAGACATTTGTTGTTGTTCAGTTGCCCAGTCAGGGAGTCCCTGGTGGCTCAGATGGTAAAGAGTCTGCCTGCAATGCAGGAGACCCAGGTTCAATCCCTGGGTCAGGAAGATCCCCTGGAGAAGGAAATGGCAACCCATTCCAGTATTCTTGCCTGGAAAATCCCATGGATGGAGGAGGCTGGTAGGCTACAGTTCATGGTGTCGCAAAGAGTTGGACATGACTGAGCGACTTCACTTTCAGTCACCCAGTCATAGCTGACTGTTTGCAATCCCATGGACTGCAGCACGCCAAGTCTCCCTGAGACATCAAATCACAGTTTGACTGACAGCTTACATAATCCTGATCTGTGCATACAAAGTGAGTAGTGGGTCATCATGACCCATCACAAGAATGAGAAGGAAGTTTATCTTCTAGAGAGGTCTGGTTAATAATAATAATAATAATACACACTAAAAGGGAAGGAGGAGGCCCAGATGGGCAGAAAAGAATTTTGTCTTGACACAAAATATGAATTTTATTTCATCACTGCCAAAACCCTGCCCATCCTTCAAGGCCTAGCTCATGTGCTTTCACTGAAAAACTCAGAATATCCCAGGTAGAGGAGACATTTTTTACCACTGAGTCTGTGTTATCACTTTGTTTGGGTTGGATGTCTAGTTGTACCTCCAAAATCCCTTTTTCCTCTTCATCCTGAGTACAAGACATTTCACAGTCTTTCTTGCAGGTAGGTGTGACTTGCAACAAAGCTCTTGCCATGTGACTAAGCTCAAAGGGATGTGATGGAAAATGAAATGAGCAATTTCCACGGCCCTTCAGTCATGTCTGACTCTTTGCAACCCCAGAGACTGTAGCCCACCAGACTCCTCTGTCCATGGGATTCTCCAGGCAAGAATATGGAGTGAGTTGCCATGCCCTCCTCCAGGAGATCTTCCCAACCCAGGGATCAAACTTGTGTCTCTTATGTCTCCTGCATTGGCAGGCGGGTTCTTTACCACTAGCACCATCTGGGAAATTCCACATGACTTGATTAAAAAGAAATCCCTTCTCTGGACCTCTTCTCTTTCCTCCTTTCCACAGACTGGAAGGTGGATGTGCTCATGACCTAGCTTGGAGCAGAATGGTCCCATTGGCCTGGGAGCATGTTATACAAGAGAGAAATAGTCTGTGTTCTTTGAGCCACTGTGCTTTAGGGTCTATGTTACAGCAGCTTGCCCTTTACCCAAACACAGAGTTCTGTAAGGTAGTGTATTAAATTGTATTGTGACTTATATAAATACTTGTATAAATGTCTCATCTTCTTTACTAGGAAGTCATCTCCTAACTGGTCTCTTTGCTTCTTATCTAGTTGCTTACACTCTATTCCTTTTAAGAGAGAAGTCAGCTCATGTCATTCTTTGGTAAAAACCCTTACTCAGTAATAGCAAAAATCCTTTAAATGATCTTCACGGTCCTACATGGTTGACATCTTTCCACCAATCACTCTTATCTCACTGATCTTATTTTCTCTTACAGGTGTGCTCCACCCCTGTGGTCCCAATATTCACTGTAGCAGACACATCAACCTCCTTACTAGTCTGTGAACAAGTTAGGTGAACTCCTTCCCTAGAGTATTTGCTATGCCCTCTGCTTGTCCCAGATATCAACATGGCTTATTCCTTTATCTCCGTGAGGTCTTTGCTCAAATGTCACCTTCCCAGATAGGCCTTCTCTGACTCCCCTACTTAAAATTAGACTCCCCTTTCCCTCCACAACCACCATGGTACATTTCCCCTGGTTTTTCTCCAAATGGTTTATCACCACTTGATACATTACACAATTTCTTCATTTACATGTTTACTGTTTGAGAATGTAAACTCTATGAGAGCAGGGGTTTTTGTATTCTCGGTGCCCAGAGAAGGCCTGGTAAATTAGAAGAATTCAATAAAAAATTTCAATAAATATTGAATGAACAAATTCCCTGGAGGCAAATACTTTATAGTCCCCTCAATGCCTAGTATACTGCCTTGTATGCAATGAAGCACTCAGTAAATATTTGGTGAATGAATTGTGATGGAACACTACTAATATTCTGCCTGTAGTCTACTTCCTTCTTCAAGTATTCCTATACACCTGGGCTAATATTGAATTTCTGAACTCATAAAATTATAACAAAAGGTCAGAAGGAGAGGTCCTCTGTGGGCACTGCTGAAAATGGCAGGAAGAGAAAGCTAGGGTGCTGCTTGAAATATTTTTTGCCTTTGCCACTTGGACAAATTCCTTTCCATCTCTGGTCTCCAGTTCAACCATATGTAAAATGAAGCTGGTAGGCTAGATGATTTCTGAAGTCCCTTCTATTTTTACAGCTTGTAGTTATGAGCATTATGGCACCTCTAACTAAAATTGTATGATTCTAAAATTACATGATTTTTGTCTTACTTCTAACCCATGGTTGGGATATGTTTAATGAAAATGTGGTGTGAGAATAAAGGCTCTCTTTGGTCTAATTAGCTGGTATCATCATAAAAGTAATAAAACAGTGGTGTAAAAGAACAGATTAGCAACAGGTAGAATATGATGCTGAGGATAACATCAGACAGATAGGACCAAAAACTAGGTTTTCTGACTCCTTCCGGGCTCCTTATCTGAAGTCCTGTAAGTACTTTCTTTCCTTTCCAAGGGTCAGATAAATCAGACCCTTTATCACCCAGATATTGTGGGAAATCCATATGCCAGCACCTGTTTGAACTTACTTGGTCCCAGTGCTAAAAATGAAATGTGACTTCTCCTGCAATGTCTCTGGATGACTCAGGTAGCTTGCCCTCAGTCACTTTCCCCTTCGGACTTGTCTATCAGGCAAAAGGGATAGTGAAATTACCGGTTTGCCCTTTGGATGAGCCTGTGCTATGGGCGTCTGCCTGTGATGCAATCGTGCTTTAAGTTCAGCCCCATCCTTACAAAAAGATAAAAATCATGTTCAGAAACATGCAAACTCATGTTTGCATTAACTGTGGCTGCCATCCTGAGAAATAGATATTTTTTAAAAGAAACTGTAAAAAAGAAAAGAAAAAGGAACTGTAAACCAGAGCCAGGCTTACTTTCAGGTGCTGAAGGAAAAAAAAAAGCGTGGCTGACTTCCCGCTTGCAGGAAAGATCTGGCCCTACGCGTCACCAGCATCCTCCCACCCCCATCCAAAGCCGGGCTTCTAGGCGTTCAGCCCTCCCCAACAGCCTCGCTACAGGGGGCGGGGCGATTCGTTAGCCACGCCCCCTTCAGGACCTCCAGTCAATGCTCGAGACAGTCGGGGGTAGGCGGAACTACAACGAGGACCCGCCCCCCGATAGCGCTCAGCCAATCGGAGAGGGATGGGTGTTAACTTCCCCGCTGACTCCGCCTACCCGGCGCTGGGCAATTTAGAGCCGCGCACCGGGCGGGAATGTAAGATGGCGGAGTAGAAACGCCAGTGCTTAGTACTGAGACTTTGGGCCGATTCTGTTCGGGTCTCGGCGGCAGCAGCAGTGATCGTTAAGCAAAGAGGGCCTAGGGCAGTTGGCCAAGAAACCGAATATCAAAATCTTTAGCAGCTCCCACCAGGACCTATCCCAGAAGACTGCTGCCCTCCTGGGCCTGGAGCTGGGCAAGGCGGTGACTAAGAAATTCAGCAACCAGGAGACCTGGTGAGGATGAAGTTGGGACGCCGACCGGCCTCACCTGCCGGAGAGGCCAGGGCAACCGAGGGTTGGGGGGGGGGGGGTGAGGTCACAGTGTGAGTTCCAAAGGGCCGGGTTTGGGGGGGAAGGGGCAGCTCTGTGACGAGCGTACCTCACGGGCTGTTTCCGTTATTTTACCTCTCGCGGGAGGGTCACGCTCATTCTCACCGTGCGGTGGGGTGGAGTCAAGATGGAGCAGGAGGCTTAGCTACTGTGTTTGAAGCCAAGGGCCAGAGGACCCAACGCGGGGATGGTAGCTTCCTAGAGCGGCTAGAGGGGGAAAACGCCTAGGCTCCGCGGTGGGGACACGTGGCTTTGCCGCTTAGCTGTTGAGCCATCCAGACTGGGTTCTCTTCTGCTCTTAGACCGGCTCGCCTGGGAGATCCTACTGCGTACTGAGCCCTCGTGGTGTTTCTCCTAGTGTCTGAGAAGCAGCTTTTCAATGCAAAACCGTGTTGGTCAGATTTCCTGTTGAGGAAACTTGACATTATATGCTGAGGGCGCCAAAATTAATACTGAGGACTTCCTTAGATTGGCAAGTGTTGAATTTTCACATCTTTAAACTCGAAGTAAAGTCTAGTCGCTTGAATAAAATGATACATTAACTGCATCCCGATTGCCAGCATCTTGGTTTGAGCCATCCAGAAAATAATAGGGAACCTTAATTCTGGAATCCTTGATCTTCCCAAGCGTAGCTGTTGGTAAAACAGTGCAAAAGCATATTTTTCAGTACCAAAGTCTATCCTGAACTTACCCACTTCTAATGTTGTGTGGGGGATTTAAGAAACATTTTTATCCCTGAATATTAAGATAATAGAAGAAAGATAATGGAGTGGAAGGCTGGAAATGCATAGTTCATTGCAATGAATTTTTTTCATTGCTTTGCTGATTAAACTTGCTCCCTCCCCCCACTTCCACCATGCTCCTGAACCTTGGGGCCATCTTGGAGATAACTTGGTCACCAAATCCTTTCAGTACCACTTCCATCTAAATCTAGAATCTTCTGGTTCTGATAAGTGTTTTTCTGTGTTTTGTTGTTACCCTGTTGATCAAATCAGAGCAGTACCCACAGTCAGTCCTCTATTAAGGGGAAAGTTTACACCAAACCTAATGAGTCAGTTAAATAAGTGAAGATTGCCTTGAACATTTTTTCCTAAGTGCTTTTGTTTTCCTTTTCTCTTCCCAAAGTGTAACTTCCCCTGTCCTTTGTAGACCCTACTGGTAAAAGCATTCATCTGTAGTGGACAGCTTCCTTCTGGATGCTTGATCATCATGCCATTGGTTGTGATGCAAATGATGGTGTAAGCCCTGATGCCATCTGTAACCAGACAATACCTTAGTCAAAAGGCTAGCGAAGCTGCTGTCTTTAGCTTTAACCACACCATTATGACTCACGGGCTGTAATAAAACAGGACCAGACTTTGCAAGTGGCAGTATAGCTAGGGGACCAGAATGATTTTCATTTGGAGGGTTTTTTTTTTTGTTCCCTAGAGAACTGTGACTAGTAAATCTTTTTTCTATGCTTCCAGGAAAAATACAAAGACTTTATTTTCCCTGTGCACCCTCTGCCTAGTGCAGCACATCACAACCTGAGGATAAATTGGGAGAGGGGAGGAAGAGAACAATTTAGTGGTCTACTGATTGATTTCTCTAAAATTATCTGGAGTCCCAATCTACTTCCCTGAGCTAAAAGGCTGATTTCATTTTTAAATAACCAGACAGTAACATGCTTGGAAGCATTGGATAAGATTAAGCCCAATGTGGAAAATTGCTGACTGGTTAGGTTGCCTTGTTTCTGGCTTAATCATTAGCTTTTTGGCTCCTTAGATGTTCTGAAATCTTCATTGAACATAATCGAATATGTTGCCTATGGAGCTTCCCCTCACCTCCCTCCCCCAGCCTTTGGCTTTTCTGCACTGCAGAAGTGGTAATTGCTGCCCTGACTCTGGGATCTAAAGGTCGTGGACAGGATAGCACCTATGTACAGTGGGTGCTATGGGTCATCAGATGGTGAACTGCATAGCCCATCCTCAGATGAGGCTGTTTTGCTGCAATTTGGCACAATCTCAGGGGTTGATGCTCTCTTGAGTAGTTTTCTCCTGAAGTCAGGATCATCCTTTGTTGTCCAGTTTTTTTTAATTAATTAATTTTTGGTTGCACTAGGTCTTCCTTGCTGTGAGTGGGCTTTTTCTATTTGCAATGAGTAGTAGTTGGCAGGGGAGGGGGCGCAGTACTCTTCATTGCTGTGAACGGACTTCAGTAGTTGGGGCACATAGACTCAGTAGTTGCAGCTCCCGGGCTCTAGAACATGGGCTCAGTAGTTGTGGCACATGGGCTTAGTTGCCTCGTGGCATGTGGAATCTTCCCAGACGAGGGATCAAACCCATGTCCCCTGCATTGGCAGGCAGAATCTCTTAACCACTGTGCCAGCAGGGAGTTCCTGCTGTCCAGTTTTTAAGGAGAAACATGCATAACATATGTGGGTGTATGGCACACAAATAGCTATGAGAGAGGTTGAAGGCTCAGGCTCTGGAATCAGAGAAGCTGGATTTGAATCCTAAGCCTTTCTTTGCCTCAGTAATCTCACCTGTAAAATATTATCTACCCAGAGTGGTGGTGTGGCTCAGACAGTAAAGAATCTGCCTGCAATATGGGAGACCTAGGTTTGATCCCTGGGTCAGGAAGATCCCCTGGAGAAGGGAATGGCTCTATAAAACTATAAAATAATAAATTTGGCCTTCCCAGGTGGCTCAGTGGTAGAGAATCCAGCTGCCAATGCAGGAGACTCAGATTCCATCCCTGGGTTGGGAAGAACCCTTGGAGGGGGAATAGCAACCCACTCCAGTATTCTTGCCTGGAAAATCCCATGGAACAAAGAAGCCTGGCAGGCTACAGTCCATGGGGGTCTCAAAGAGTCGGACGTGATTGAGCATACATGTTTTTCAGAGTCTTTTTGTGACAATTAAAAAGACTCTGTGAGATGGGAGTAAAATTCTTAGAACATTGTCTTAACAGATTCTCAGTGTTGGTAAGGGATGGTGATGGTATTGCAAAAAATGTGGGAAATATAGGATAAAAGATGTCCCAAATAATTCTACCACCCAAGATAAACTGTTCACATTTCAGTTTATGACCTTCCAGGTGTTTGTGTGTTTATATACTGTTTCAAAAAAGTATGGCATATTGTTTATAGCTTTCTTCACTCAGCACTATATTTTGAATAGTTTCTGCCCTTAATATTTAGTCTCCATTGTTTTAAATAGCTGTACAGTCTTGTCTTGATTTTACTATAATTTTAGATCACCAAGTCCCTATTCAGTATTTATAAGTTTTGATCTAATGCTTTTATATGAAAACTCCTGGATCTCTAGAATTACTAGGTTAAAGGGTATACACTACTTTTCAGGCTTTTTAATACTTATTGCCAAATTGATCTTCGAAAAAGTTGAACAAGTTTCTGCTATTAGTAATGGTGATATTAATAATAATAAATAGTGAGTGCGTAAAATGTGCTAGGTCCTATGTTGAGTACTTTATACACATTTCACATTTAATCCCCTCAACACTGCTGTAAGAAATTACTCTTACAATCCCCATTTTATGGATGAAGGAACTAAGATTCAGAGGGTAACTTGCCCACTTTTGGGGCAAGTTCTTTAATTTTTTTGCTGATACAATATTTATCTGGCTTTTGGAACTTCTGAATGTATTAAGCTTTTTACCTGAGGTGTAGTTGGCATGCAATATTTATATAATGTTTCAGGTGTACAACAAAGTGATAAACAATTTTTAAAGGTTATAGTCCATTTATAGTTATTATAAAATGTTGGCTATATTCCCTGTTTATATCCTTTGTAGCTTTATTTTATACATAGTAGTTTGTACTCTTAATCTCCTACCCTTATCTTCCCCCCTTTCCCTTCTTCATTGGTAACCACTGGTTGGTTCTTTGTATGTGATTCTGTTTCTTTCTTTCTTTTTCAAAAATATTTTGGCTGCTTCGGGTCTTAGTTGCAGCACGCAGGCTCTTTGTTGTGGTGCGTGGGCTTAGTTGCCTTGCTGCACATGTGATCTTAGTTCCCCAACCAGGGATCAAACCTGCACTCCCTGCATTGGAAGGCAGATTCTTAACCATTGAACCACCAGGGAAGTCCCCTGGGTCTGTTTCTTTTCTTATTATATGTACTAAATCAGTTCAGTCACTCAGTCATGCCCAACTCTTTGCGACCCCATGGACTGCAGCACGCCAGGTTTCCCTGTCCATCACCAACTCCCGGAGCTTGCTCAAATTCATGTCCATTGAGTCGGTGATGCCATCCAACCATCTCATCCTCTGTCGTCCCCTTCTCCTCCTGCCTTCAATCTTTCCCAGTATCAGGGGCTTTTCCAATGACAGAATGTAGTCCATTGGAGAAGGGAATGGCAAACCACTTCAGTATTCTTGCCTTGAGAACCCCATGAACAGTATGAAAAGGCAAAAAGATACGTACTGAATGTTTGGACTCAATTCTCTTCAATATTGTTAAATAACTTTGTTTTATTTGGTTACTCTAGATAGGCAACCAACTAACCTTGGTTGCCTAGGATTTTCCTATAGTTAATCCCCTGTGTTTTGCATGTACCAGCACCCATCTAAATTCTTGAGATTTTCTTAAAAATACCACCAATCAAAAGGCACTTTAAAATTCACTTTATTATCTATTTTGTGTTTAAATGGAATGGATGGAGCTAGTCATATGGCCTCTCCAGAACAGCTGAGAGAATCACTGTCCCAAAGCCAATTTGGAGGACATGCCATTAGCTAGGAGAAGGAAATGGCAACCAGTATTCTTGCCTGGAGAATCCTGTGGATGGAGGAGCCTGGTGGGCTGCTGTCCATAGGGTCGCACAGAGTTGGACACGACTGAGGCGACTTAGCATGCATGCATGCATTGGAGAAGGAAATGGCAACCCACTCCAGTATTCTTGCCTGGAGAATCCCTGGGACGGAGGAGCCTGGTGCGCTGCCTTCTATGGGGTTGCATGGAGTTGGACAGGACTAAAGCAACTTAACAGCAGCAGCAGCCATTAGCTAGAGGGAAAGAACAAGATGTGTTACCTTTCAGTTGCTAAACCAGGTCTTCCTACCTGGTTTAAAAGCAAACAGCTTTCAGGCACACCATCAATCTTCTGCCATACATCACTGCCTAACTTATTATCTCTGAGACTTGGAGGAAAGCATAAGAATAATATTAAGGTTTTTTGAGGATTCATTGAACTGTTTATTGACCAAGCTGTATAATCTAAGTGTAGTTCATGGGCTTTTTAAAAAGACTTTATGAAAGTACATCATAGTACTAACTGGAGGAAAAGATTAGTCTTGATTAGTGAGATTGGAATTGCATACAGTAAAACAAGGACAGTGTCCTAATTTACATGTGCTACTTTTATTTTTAATATAGTTAAATAACTTTTTCTAGTTATTAAATGCATGTCTGGTCATAACATCCTTCTATGCTTGAAGGGTAAGTGCTAGTCCTAAGTTTGGCTTTGGGAAATGGCCGCACTGTTGGTTGATTAACCTTAGGTGATATAATACAAAAATGGTACAAGTTGGCAGTGAAAATTTAATTTTGTAATTAATACCTTGCCTGCTTTCAAGAAAGGATTTAGTGTTTCATGATACAGATACAAAAAGTTAGATAGGTACAACAGAAGCCTATTAGAACAAAGAACTATAGTCACTATGTGAAGAATTTGGCATAAAGTGATTACTAAAGTTTATTTAGTGTTACTTTAACTGTATCTCTTGGCTTCCTGGCAGCCAAAGGGATAAAGGCATAAAGGCTTGTACAGTAAATTATGTAATTTTTATTTTCATAAAAATCTTTAGATACTACTTCCAGACACAGAATTCTATGAATTTTTTTGGTGGGATCCTTAAATAATGATACCCAGTAACATAATTAACAATGTAAGCAATTTTTTATATTCACTTTGATAGTGGAGGCATTTGTAAAAAAGAGATAAGCCACAATGGGGTTAGGTATGTTGCTTTCTGGCCTTATTTGATAAAAAGACAGCTTTAGAGTAGTAGATAATTAGCCTGTCCCTTTTACTGTCTATGGAGAAGGAAATGGCAACCCACTCCAGTACTCTTGCCTGGAAAATTCCATGGACGGAGGAGCCTGGTAGGCTATAGTCCATGGGGTTGCAAAGAGTCAGACAGGACTGAGCGACTTCAATGTCAATATCAATGTATACTGTCTTAGATCAATTGTCAAACTGCTCTTTCCTGGCTCCTAATCCAGCAGTCTGACTGGTGAGTGAATGGAACACAGATGATTCTCAAAGTGTTCTTGACTCAAACAAGAGCCATAGGCTTCCTATACCAGATATGGAAGATACAATTTGCTTTTATGGGCAGTCAATGTACCTGACTTTCATTCTCCCCCAGAGAAGTGGAGGGCTTGGTCTTGGACAAGGAGGTGATGTAGTGGGGATCACAGTGGGCAGGACTAAAATTTTCTTGAGTTTTCAAGTTGCTCAAATATTTGAAATACTACTTTGTCAGGACCATAGAGTTGTGCACCATAAAGCATAGAAGGGACTCTTAGCCTGGAACCTCTCAAAAGGCAGGCAGTGTTAGTAAAGGAGATTTGGAAGTACCTTGAAACTCCATCGACCTCTTGTTTGGGCCCACCTTAGTGAGGAACTTGAGAGCAGTCTTAGCTCCACAAGGTGTTACTGAATTCTACCCATGTGAGTGTTTTGTTTTTTTTTAAGGTAACATGTAATCAATTTAAAAAATTTTTACTGTCTTCACAGAAAGGTATGGTATTAATATTACTTCGCATCTCAGTTCCCTTCCTCAGTTGCACTAGCCACATCCAAGTGCTCAATAACCACACGAGGCCAGTGACTCCCCTATTGGACAGTAGTGCTCTTGGGCCTACTTTTGGACAACACGCAAGTTGTTCTTCCAGGAAGCTTTCTCTGGTCCCCTCCTGCCTGCCCATTTGGATTTAGAACAACATCTCCCGAAAGCAATTTTGGCATTAGCGTAGTTGACATTGCTGACAGATTTAGTTGTTTCTTTCTTTCTTTTTTAAAAACATTTATTTGATTGCCCCGGGTCTTAGTTGTGGTGTATAGGATGTTCAATCTTCCTTGCAGCACGTGAGATCTTTAGTTGTGCCATGGAGGATCTAGTTCCCTGACCAGGGGTCGAACCTGGGCCCCCTGCATTGGGAGTGTGGACCACCAGGGAAGTCCCTTTAGTTGCCTTTTTTTAAAAATAATTTTTAAAATTTATTATTTTTGACTGCTGGGTCTTCGTTGCTGTGTGGGCTTTTCTCTAGTTGTGGTGCACAGGCTTCTCATTGCGGTGGCGGAACATGGGCTCTAGGGTTTGCAGCTTCAGTAGTTTCAGCACGTGGGCACAGTAGTTGTGGCTTGCAGGCTCTAGAGCACAGGCTCAATAGTTGTGTGCGTGGACTTAGTTGCCCCACCCCACATGGGGTCTTTCCAGATCGAACTCAAGTCTCCTGCATTGGCAGGCGGATTCTTTACCACTGAGCCACCAGGAAAGCCCACTTTAGTTGTTTCTTAAGGCTGATCTTGGTGATTAATAGATGTCTGTCCAACTGTGTCTCGGGGTCCACAAAATTGATGTTTGGCTCATTATGTTGCTTGGCATCACTATTTCAGGATCCCACCATAAAATTCTTTGTAGCCATTGAATCCTGGTGAACTCTTCAGGTTGTAGTTCCACCCCAAATTAAATATCTGTCAGCTGAGTATCTGTTGAAGGGATAAGCAGATCTGTCAAAACCTTTTGAAGAAACATGTTGGGCCCACTTACCTCTAGTGTGAGGTGAGATAGTTTGTGAGGGACAATCAACAGTCTTCTGAATTCACAACAGCAGGCCTACAGAAGGTTCATATTCTGCTTTAAAGTGAGCAGATTCAAGGGGCATCCTAATCCTGAGTGGTATTCATTCATTCACTCATTCATTCATTCTTTGTGTTATTGGCACTGGCCGGTTGGGCATGACAGATCCAGTTCCTGCCTTCATGGAGCTGGCTTGCATTCTAGTGAGGGTGACAGATAAACAAGTGCATAAAAAATAAGGTGATGAGAAATTGTGGTGTGTTCTGAAAAGAATAACCAGGATAATGAAAGAATAACTGGGGAGAGTCACTTTATTTATTTAACTCAGTTATAGAACATTTCAAACATACATGCAGAAGTAGAGGAAAAAATGATCTTCCTGCCTTGCACCCATCACCCAGTTCAGTTCAGTTTAGTCGCTCAGTCACATCCAACTCTGCGACCCCATGGACTGCAGCACGCCAGGCTTCCCTGTCCATCACCAACTCCCGGAGCTTACTCAAACTCATGTCCATCAAGTCAGTGATGCCATCCAACCATCTCATCCTCTGTCGTCCCCTTCTCCTCCTGCCCTCAATCTTTCCCAGCATCAGGGTCTTTTCCAGTGAGTCAGTTCTTCGCATCAGGTGGCCAAAGTATTGGAGTTTCAGCTTCAGCATCAGTCCTTCCAGTGAACACCCAGGACTGATCTCCTTTAGGATGGACTGGTTGGATCTCCTTGCAGTCCAAGGGACTCTCAAGAGTCTTCTCCAATACCACAACAAACTGGAAAATTCTTAAAGAGATGGGAATACCAGACCACCTGACCTGCCTCCTGAGAAATCTGTATGCAGGTCAAGAAGCAACAGTTAGAACTGGACGTGGAACAACAGACTGGTTCCAAATAGGAAAAGGAGTATGTCAAGGCTGTATGTTGTCACCCTGCTTATTTAACTTATATGCAGAGTACATCATGAGAAATGCTAGACTAGATGAAGCACAAGCTGGAATCAAGATTGCTGGGAGAAATATCAATAACCTCAGATATGCAGATGACACCACCCTTATGGCAGAAAGTGAAGAACTAAAGAGCCTCTTGATGAAAATGAAAGAGGAGCATGAAAAAGCTGGCTTAAAACTCAGCATTCAGAAAACTAAGATCATGGCATCTGGTCCCATCACTTCATGGCAAATAGATGGGGAAACAATGGAAACAGTGAGAGACTTTATTTTCTTGGGCTCCAAAATCACTGCAGATGGTGACTGCAGCCATGAAATTAAAAGACACTTGCTCCTTGGAAGAAAAGCTATGACCAACCTAGACAGCATATTAAAAAGCAGAGACATTACTTTGCCAACAAAGGTCCATTTAGTCAAAGCTATGGTTTTTCCAGTAGTCATGTATGGATGTGAGAGTTGGACTATAAAGAAAGCTGAGTGCCGAAGAATTGATCACCCGGTTCAGCAGTTACCAATTCATGGCTAATCTTGTTTCATCTAATATTCCCCCTCCCCACACTCCCCATAATTGGATTATTTTGAAGCAAACCTCGATATTCTGTCATATCACTGGCATACATTTCATTGACCATAATACTATTTTCTTGCCTAAAACAAATTAACAGTAATGTGGTTTTTTTTTTAACAATTACTTGAATTAGTATGCAAATAAGGTTCACACAATACAATTAGTTGATATTTTTAAAGTCATTTTTAATCTTATTGGTTCTTAGGTAAGTCACTTGTATTAAGATGGTCAGAAATGATATTTTGATTGGAGACCTAAGAAATTAATGAGTAGGAAGAACATTCCAGATAGTGGGAATATGTGTGCAAAGATGGGAAAGGGTGAATTCAAGGAATGTAAAGGAAGACAGTTTGACTGATGCCTAGTAAACTAGGGAGAAAATATTTTTCCAGATGAGCTACTTCTCAAGTTAACCTCAAACTAGAACTCATTTCTCAGAAAATATTAATACAATTGGACTAGTTTCTTTTGACTTATTACAGAAGTGCCTGTTTTTAGATATATTGGACTGGCCAAAAAGTTCTTTCCATAAGATGTTAGAGAAAAACCCAAATGAACTTTTTGGCCAACCCAGTACTTTATGACCTCAGCTTTCACTGAGGGCTGTAGTAATTTACTCAAGTATACACAAGGTATAATAATACATGTTTTGTTAAAATTGAATTTTGAAGTCATTGTAGGTTAGCATGGAATTGTAAGAAATAACAGAGAGATCCTGTGTACCCATTATGCAGTTTTCCCAAGGTTCCCAACTCTAGTTTTTCCAAACTGTAGTTTTCTTGGCTGTTGCAACCACCAAGATATTGACATTGATACAGTCAAGGAAAAAAAAAAAATTCTGTCATCACAAGGATCCTTCCTTTTGTCCTGTTACAACCACACCCATTTTTGTCTTCCTCCTCCTCTCCAGTTTTCTTTTTTTATCTTGCCTTCGTCTGGCTTTGATATCCGGGTAATACTGGCCTCATAAAATGAGTTGCAAAGTATTCTCATCTATTTTTTTGAAAAGATTATGCAAAATTCAATTTGTATTTATTTATTTATTTGGCTGTGTCAGACCTTAGTTGGGGCACGTGGGATCTAGTTCCCTGACTGGGGATCAAACCTGGGCCCCCTGCATTGGAAGCGTGGAGTCTTAGCCACTGGACCACGAGCGAAGTCCCCCGCATTCATGTTAATTCTTTAAATGTTTGGTAAGCTTCTCTGGTAAAGTTGTTTTAGGTCAGCCTTTCTAGAGGTTTATCAATTTTATTGATTCCCCCCCCCCACCAAGAGCATTTTGTTTCAATGGTTTTTCTTTATTGTTTTACTGTTTCATTGGTTTCTGCTCTTATGTCTGGTTTCTTCCTTCTGCTTATTTTGGTTTCATTTTGCCCATTTTTCAGTGCCTGAAGGTTTTTATCTCCAAATATCCCAAACTAATATGTTTTCGTCTTTGTTTGGACTACTGTGAATTTCAACATCCCTGTTCTAACTGGTTTCTGGTTTGATTTTTACCATTTGCTTTTATTTTTCTTGCTTTATAATATAAAGTAACCCCATTCTTCTAAAAAGTAGGATCCTTACAACTGTTATTTGGATTGGGAACAAATAAGTTTTAAATAATAATTATCTCTGATATCAGCTTCTGACAATGGAATTATGTCCTGTTGCAGTTTTCCTCTTCATCAGTACAGGTTATTAACTGTTCTGATCTACTTGCCTACACAGGCACGCATGTACATATACCCATACATTCCGCTCTCCCCCGCGTCACTTACAAGATTAATTGGCGAAATGGTGTTGCTTTGAGGTATCAGTGAGGTTGTTATTTTTAATAAGTTATTCTTGGTAAGGATCCAAGTACAAATATTAAAACTTGCATTTTATAGTAAAATATAGCCTTACTCCATAATTAGAGTAATTTCTATGGAATTCTTTAAAATAAGACTTACTAATTGGACCAGAATACAGTTAGCATAGAGTGAAGGCAAGGACCACATCTGTTCTCCATCATCGTGTCCCTGGCACCTAGAACAGTGACTGGCATATGAACATTTAATATTTGTTCAGTGAACTGCCAATGTGGTAGATGTGGTACGGTCTTCTGTAGAAGGCATCATTCTAAAACAGTAGTGATTCATTCCTTGTATGAGCTTTCTGGTTCCTTTATTATATACTGATAACAGTCATAGATGCTGTATCAAATTTGCATTCACACATGTGAAATGAGATACAGCCTGCTTACTGAAATTATGGTCCAATTACTAAGTACCTTAGCCAATTTTTTCATGTCATGTCACCTATAAAAACAGGTATAGTATACTGGAGTAAACAGGCAGTACGCGGTTTCTGGTACAGGGGCTCCTCCAGGGGAATCTCCTGTAATCCATTCATAGCATACTAGTGGGGAAGCTGTGTTTTTTAGACTTTACTGTAGATGTACAGTATAGTGCTTTAAAATCTGTTTTTGTTGTCCTTCCTTTTCCTATAGTGTGGAAATCGGAGAAAGTGTTCGTGGAGAGGATGTCTACATTGTTCAGAGTGGCTGCGGTGAAATCAATGACAATCTCATGGAACTTTTGATTATGATTAATGCCTGCAAGATTGCTTCAGCCAGCCGGGTTACTGCAGTCATCCCGTGCTTCCCTTATGCCCGGCAGGATAAGAAGGATAAGGTAGGAGTGGAATCTCTTTTTTTTTTCAATTCTTTTTTTCTTAAATCAGGAGAAGCAGGAGCACTTGCCCAAAGTCAAAAAACTTCCTTAATTATCAAATGTATATTTAGAGGATATTATTTTTTTATCTTAGGATATTATTTTGTTTATCTTTTCAAACAATCGGTGTGATTGGTTTGTATAAAGCAATACATTTGCAGTCTGTCTGTTTTATCCCAGTCATACATATGTGACTTTTGGCTAACTCAGTGCAATCTTTTCATTGTATCATTAAGACTAAGCACCAGCTCCCATGGAGTAGAGTATTTTTTTTAAACTGGTAGATCCTCTGGTACCCTCTTGGTTATAGTTGTGACCTCTTCATATAACTTGAAGTCTGTTACATGAATACACACATGCACACCTCACCTTCTTTGGAGTATTAGAGGATAAAGCATATAGGTAAAACTTTGCCAGTCCATGGTAATTGATGCCCAAATTTTATTATTATGTACGATACCTGGGAGAAGGCCAGATACTTTTATTTCAATAGAATACAGTGCTCCTAAGGAGTAGAGTGTAGGACATGGGCCTTGTTATTTTAGGGTGCAGTCAGGTGTGTTTACCTGTTATTTAAAGGGGTTGAGTTTACTGAAAGTTTGGCCTCCGGATGAGTAAAGGGAGTGGTGTAATTAAAAAAAAGAAACTATACTTTCCATCCTTTAATGTGTCTTTAAATGTTGACATGTTAGATGTTGCACAGGTTTGAGTATGTATGTCTTAAAAGAGATTTTAATACAATTCTTTCAAAAAAGATTTGTATACAGTCTGCCTAATTTAAATAATTGAGCATTGGAAAGACTTTAATAGGCTGAAAATATGTACATGAAGAAAGTGAAAGGTTGGGAAGGTTTTTTTTCTGATGTATGTATCCTGATTTGGAAAAATGATATTCCACTTCCTATTTTTTTTTCTTTTTTTTTTTCCTTAATAAATGGTTTATTGATACTATATTCTAATGAATGACAAAATAGTATGATCTATATTTCTAGACTTAATGGCCACCCTATAGAAAGCATCTTTGGAATAGAATAAAAAATTACAATTTTATCAAATCCCATAATCATAAAGCTGTCATCACGAGTCTAGGCACAGCTACGTGCAACATTTTCCTTGACCCCATAGGCTCCATTCCCTTTACCAACTATTTATAATATGCTTGGGTCACTCACAAGAGAAAAACACTGTCAGCATCAATATTTAGCAGCATTTTCAAAATATATATTTTTTTGTCTTCACTATAAGCTAAACTATTCTTTCAGTCCAGTAATTCCATATGGTCTTATTTACTCTATACATAGACACAATCTTTCAACATTTATGGAGGTGAATATTTCCCAGTTTTTGAGTTTCCCAAAGACTCTTAGGGTTTTATTTTGCCACAATAAAAGAAAGGAGCAGTGTCAACTCACGAGAGTCAGACCAACAGTTTAAGTAGACCCTCTACACAGTTCAGTTCCTGGTGCGTAACGAGACCGAACATCGTCCCCCAGCTCTCAGCTCTCAGACAGGAATTTGAGAGGGATAAAAGCAGGAACAATATTACTCAATAGTCTAGGGAGGGAGAAAACAGGTGTCTAATAAAAGTAGTAGAAGCCAAGTCCTTTCATTCTAGGATGTCTGAAAAAGATTCAATGGAGTACGGATGCAGAGAAGGCGTCATTCCTAACAGAAAAAAAATGAACTGTGGACAGTCACTCAAGGCCAGAGAAGCAATCACTGAGAGCTACTGTTTCAATCCCACTGTCACCAGGAGGGCAGATGCCAGAGAACCAGGACAAAGGCAGCTATAGCCCCTGGCATTCTCAGGCCTCCTGGTGCTATGTTTCAACAGCCTTTAGGGGCTGGGGAGAACCAGGAGCAGCACCATCACGTGTGAAAGAGCTACTATGGCAACAACCTGGCCGTGGAAAATCAGCTAGAGCTGGGCGATACACCACTTGGAATCCAGCCTATGTTGCTTCCATTCTTATAAAGAACTTGAGACATGTGCAGGGACATCTTAAACACGTGTAGGTGGCCCCTCTTTTAGAAAGGCAGAGAAGAGCCTCATCATTAACTCATTCTATTCATTAGTTTTCATGTCTGTTCACCATTTAAACTAGAAAAGACACTGCAAGCTATCTCGGCTAGCTGCTAACTGGGACATGGCACCAATACTACACACACAATTGAACGAATGACCATATCTTCCTGGTTCTTCCACTGCGCAGGCTCAGTAGGCTTCTTTGGACTGAACAGGTGTGATCTTGTTCGAGAAAAGTGTGTAAACATAGGGCCAGATTTTGTTAGTCTCGGTTCCCGAAAATTGGTGGAGCACTCCTCGGCTCTTGTATAACTCGATGACTGGCTTTGCCACATCCTTGTACTGTCTTAGTCTGGCAGCAACTGCTTCAGGCTTGTCATCCTCCTGCTGGACCAGTGGTTCACCAGTGACATCATCAATCCCATGTACATGAGGTGGGTTGAAGTCCAGGTTATATACCCTCCCACTGGGAGGGTGAATCCAACGTCGGCTGAGACGATCTTTGAGCGTTTCAAATGGAATATTCAAAGTGATCACTAGATCCAGGTCACATATTCTGTCCAAGGCTTCAGCCTGAACTAATGTTCGAGGAAAACCATCAAGTAGCCAGTGCTCGCCGCGCCTGTTCTCCAGCTCCAACAGCATGAGGCGTGTGATCACATGATCGGGAACCAAAAGGCCTTTCTCTATGTATTGCTTTGCCGTATCACCAACTTCCGTGTTGGCCTTGATGTTCTCCCGCAAGAAGTGGCCGCTGGAGAGATGCTGGAGGCCAAAGTTCTGGGCTATCCTCTGGCACACGGTGCCCTTGCCTGAGCCTGGCGGCCCAAGGATGACCGCACGCAGGAGTTTGGAAGCCATTGCCTCGCCGAGGAGGGGGAGGCCGAACTGACGACCGGGACAGCGGCCTCGGAGAAGCCCCGGGAACTTTGTTTCTTCTGCCCCTGCCTCTGACACCCTGGGCTCGCGCGGGGATTCGCCGCCCTCCACTTCCTATTTTTGCCAGATTGGGATGAACTGAAAATCAGTGGCTGTGTCACTTTTTATGAATTTTCTGGTAGCACAGTGCCTTAAACACAGTAGGTATACAATAAATAAATGCTTCTTGAGCAAATGAATTGTTTTTCAGATTGGCTTTTTTTCCTCTTTCCTTCCCTCCATTTAGAGCCGGGCTCCAATCTCAGCCAAGCTGGTTGCAAATATGCTCTCTGTAGCAGGTGCAGATCATATTATCACCATGGACCTTCATGCTTCTCAAATTCAGGTATCATTGGGAGCTAAATATTAGCTTAGGGATTATTAGGGATTAGACATGGGGTAAGAGAGGATGGAATGCTGAAAACCACAGGGAAGCAAAAACTGTCCAAGTACAGCTCAAATAAACTAGACATTGATGACATTTTCAACATCCTCACCTGAAGTATAATACATGGTCTTAGTCATGTGGGCTGGTTGTACAGGGAGGCAGTTTGGGATTCTGGGAAGAGCATAGTAGGCTTTGGCATCAGTCTGAGTTTTAATACTGGCTCTGACACTTATATTGTCATCATTAAATTTAGAACCATAGATATTGGAGCCTACTTTCTAGCATTAAAAGAGTTTGGGGAGCAGAATACTACCTTATAGTTGATACTTTTAAAGAGACTTTGAAATCATTATCTTTGGAGGCTTCTGGGAATTCAGTGAGATACAGGCCAGATGATTATATATCCATTTTATAGAAGAGGGACAGATTAGTTGTGAAGTACAACAAATCTGTAGCAACTAGTATTAGAACACAAATCGCCTGACTGCTAGTTAATCTGACCATTTATTATAAATGCCTTCCACTAGGTTTATTTACCATAGCATCTCTAACTGGTTTACCAGTTAGCTTTGGCTCTCTTAACAAGCCAGCCCAACATTGAGTGGTAGAAGGTAGTAAGTATGTATTACCCCATGGGTCTGCACACTGGCTGGGTAGTTCTGATCTCGGCTGGACTTGGCTGTTTTCCTCAGGAGCTTGTTCATGTGTCTGTGGTCAGTTGTGGGTTAGCCGGGGGCTCACTTTGTGGCTGGGCTTTCTTGCACAACCCACACTCTAGGAGTCTGCTTTTACAGTCTGCTATATTGGGCATGTTTTTGGATCAGTTTGAATGTTCGAGTAAAGTATTCTTTGGGCAAGTTACTATTCTCTTTGTGTTCGTTGTTTGTAAATGGAAGAGAAGGAAAACAAGCCAAACTGACCCAGGTTCGTTCTTTATGCAGGGCTTTTTTGATATCCCAGTGGATAACTTGTATGCAGAGCCAGCGGTCCTCAAGTGGATAAGGGAGAACATCTCTGAGTGGAGGAACTGCACAATTGTCTCACCTGATGCTGGAGGAGCAAAGAGGTATGGTTGAAATTCATATTATTCCCAACATACTGGGGAAAGTTTTCAGACAGTTGTGTCAGAAAGTGATCTTTTGCTGTTGAACTGAGTTTTTCTTTTCTTGAAGTATAGTTGATTTACAGTGTTAAGCTTCAAGTATACAGCAAAGTGGTCTGAAAAAGACTATAAAGACTACATATGTATAAAGTCTTTTTCCAATTCTTTTTCAGTATAGGTGATTATAATATACTGAGAAGCAACAGTTTTAAAGTATTTGGATGTTCTGATAGCTTAGGACATGGGCTGGATATAGTTTTACTCACTTACTGGCCTGAGTCACTGCCTGAAAGATAAGATAGCAGCAGAGGGGCATGAAATAGTTCTGGCATCATGGACTTGACCAAAACCCATCAGTGACTCAGCACTGCAGGGTCAGTGACAGCACTATGATCCATTAGGAGGAGGAGGCAATTTGATTTTCTAATGAATGCCACTTGCTATCAAAACCCATGATGATGCTTTTACATGGGCTTCCCCAGTGGCTCAGGGGTAAAGAATCTGCCTGCAATGCAGGAGACATGGGTTCAATCCCTGGGTCGGGAAGATCCCCTGGAGGAGGGCATAGCAACCCACTCTAGTATTCTTGCCTGGAGAATCCCATGGACAGAGGAGCCTGGCAGGCTACAGTCCAGAGGGTCGCAAAGAGTTGGACACACTGAAGCAATCTAGCACTCATGCACAAGCTTTTACATACCTCTTAATGTTGTTGGTTAAACCATTTTGATCTTTTGAATTAGAATACTAAGCAGGATGGAAAAGAAAGTGTGGTGATTTTATTTAAGCCAAGCACTGAACATTCAAAACAAACTGATTGTCAGGGATTGCCAGTTGCAGTGCTTCAGCTCACGTGGTTACAGACTAAGAGCTTTTCATTTCCTTAGTGGCTCACTCGTTAGTAACGTATTCAGAAGTGTGACACATGTTCTTCTTGTTGTGGAAATAGAATGACGAGCTACAAAACACAGATGATTAGGAAATGCCAATTCACATCTTTTCAAAAGCCATTCAAATTTTCAATGACTATTTCTCAGCGACCTCTTTATTTCAGGAACTTCAACAGAACTGATAAGCTGAGAGCTTGAGTTCTATTCTCCAGCCAGATGCATGGCTTTGTGAGTCCCTTGTTGTTGCTAGTTACCGTCTATAATACTAGAAACAGAGCCTAAAACACATCCCCCTCGCAGTGGTTGTCAGACTTGTGAAGATCATCTTCCGCAGAGACTTAGAAAACAGCCTCATTTGAAATAACTAATCAAGCACAATTTTCTTTCCACAGTTGGGTACAGAAAAACTGCCTTCAGTAGATGGTTTATTGCTCCATAATTTTGTTTACTGTTTTCTTTTTTAAATTGTTTATTTATTTATTACTGTACTGGGTCTTCATTGCTGCTCTCGGGCTTTCTCTAGTTGTGGCAAGTGGAGGCTAGTTGTGCTGTGTGGACTTCTCGTTGTGGTGGCTTCTCTTGTGGAGCACAGGTTCAGTAGTTGTGGTGCACGGGCTTAGTTGCCCTGAGGCATGTGGAATCTTCCCGGACCAGGGATCCAACCTGTGTCCCCTGCATTGGCAGACAGATTCTTAACCAGGGAAGTCCTGTAATTTTCTTTTAGTGATGGAATCTTTTCAAAGTGAGTGGCTATCACATCTGTCTTGGCAGGGTTTGGGGAACAGGTAGAAATGCCTGTGAAGTTGTGACTTGCATGTAGTTCTTCCCTCAAGGATATAGGGAGTGGCTTTTTTTGAGCCCTTTACTTTGTCAGTCACTGAGTTTGTTGGCCACTGAGTATGGATGGCTTAGGATGCTTGAACTAAGTGATCATGCATTTGCCTCATCTAAGTAATCATTCCAAGCAGATTGGTAACTCTTGATGTTATGTGCCCACACAGGAGGGATGGAGAGCACACAGGATATGGGTCATTTAGATCAGGTGCAGATGCTGCCTAGGTTGTGGTCCAAGTCTTGTCTGTTCTCTATTGTATGGTCATAGGTTCTCCCATATTCTGCACAAACTCAAGATATGTGAGCGTAGTCACAAGGGAAATAGGACATGATACTTGGTTGGATCAGCACTACATTAAAAAACAAAGCCCAAAGCACAGAGCCTCTTCACACATAACAAGATGGCAGGGTGAAATGTGGCCACAGATGTCACAGGCAGCACAGTCATACGCTGAATGGATTGCTGATTGATAGATTACGTGGTACTTTGTCACCAGACAGATTTGTCTTCTATCCCACCTTCTAGTCTGGTTTGTATTACCTTGTAATTCAAGTAAAAGGAATTCTGTTTTGATTTGGAAATCATTTGGTCTGTACAGCAAGATGCCCAGTTTGCCTGCTTAATTGGTATAACTTTCTTTCTAGCAGTCATTAAAGGAACTCCCAAGCTCGGTATCCAGGTACAGTTGACGTTGACAGTTGGTGGATCACTGAGGGGAGTGTGATGAGGGCACAACAGAACAGGCTGGGTACTGCTTCTCTCCCACCAAATTCAGGTTCACTTCTCACCACATCCGCATGTCATAATGGGACCATCTACGCTCCTGGCATTAGTTAACCAAGTTGTATCTCTCTCCTCTTCTGCTGCCAGTCCAGTAAACAAACATGCCCTAGCATTCATTATACTGCTTCCTGGGACTGGTGAGGGTTGTCTATCTCCTTCTGTAACCCAGAATGAATTTTAATCTTAAGTTTGACTAATAATTCATAAACTGCTCTTAGGATGTGGGAGGCATTAGCCTACATCTTGGAGTATGGAGGCATTAGTCTATGAAACCCAATTTGTGATGCCAATTAGTTGCAGTTACTTTCTTCCAACCCTGTTGAGTTTCATGGAGTATTCTCACCTAGAAAATAAGCCCATCCTTTAGTTCCTTTCTTTGTCTTAAGATACACACACACACACACACATACACACACACACTGGTTTTAACTGAGGTTTTAACTGTGATTATCCTGTGTTGCAGAGTGACTTCCATCGCAGACCGGTTGAATGTGGACTTTGCCTTGATTCACAAAGAACGGAAGAAAGCCAGTGAAGTGGACGGGACGGTACTAGTGGGAGATGTGAAGTATCGTGTGGCTATCCTTGTGGATGACATGGCTGACACTTGTGGTACAATCTGCCATGCAGCTGACAAGTGAGTGCCTACTGGTGGGGCTGGGGGTTAGATGTGAAAAAAATACTATCTGACTGCCCTAAGCCTGCTGGTTCTCTTTGGAACTCAGTTTAGGGAATTTTAACTGACTGACTTGTCACCCTAGGCTTGAATTGCAATGCATGTAAATTGACGGATATTCTTACTTTTTTTTTCTCTAGAGTTTCTTAGTTTTATTTTTCCTTGTTATTGTGCTAGACTATATACAACGTGAAATTTGCCATTTTAACTTTTTTGGGGGAGGGTCGTGCACCTTGTGGGATTTTAGTTCTCTGACCAGGAATTGAACCCATGCCCACAGCAGTGAAAACAGTCCTAATCACTGGATCACCAGGAAGTTCCCCATTTTAATCATTTTTAAGAGTGCAATTCAGTGACATTAGTTATAGTCACAATGTTGTGCAACTATCACCACTGTATTTCCAAAAAAAAATATCTCATCTCTCTGAGTATTGTACTTTTTTTGTGACCATACTTTGCGGCTTGCGGGATCTCAGTTTCCTGACCAGGGATTGAGCCTGTGCTCTCGGCAGTGAAAGTGTATGGAGTCCTAACCACCAAACTGCCAGGGAATTCCCTGAGTAATCTACTTTTGATAGTTCTTTAAAACAGGTTAAGGTAAGAAATCCATAGCCCTGAGCAGACAAATATATTCCCATATTTATATTTTATCTAAGCTGAAAACCTTGGCTTTACCTCTAGACTGTCCATTTTTGCTGCTACTTCCTTCATTCTTATTCCTTCTCATCATTTGCCTGCACTGTTCTGAATTACCTTACCTCTTTTCTGCTGCCATTCACCAGTCTCTTACCTCCCAGTCCATCTTTCACATTGCTGCCCCACTGGCTTATCTTCCTAAAACTAGATTCCCCTCATGCCTCCTTTAAAACTGTAAGTGGCTCCCCACTGCTTATAATCCAAGTCACTATGGACAGCATTGTTTCTCTTATTTTTAAAAATCTCATATATATATGTTGTTGATTAGTTGCTAAGTCGTGTCTGACTCTTTTGCAACCCCATGGGCTGTAGCCTGCCAGGCTCTTCTATCCATGGGATTTTCCAGGCAAGAATACTGGAGTGGGCTGCCATTTTCTTCTCCAGTGTGTGTGTGTGTGTGTGTGTGTGTGTGTGCGCGCGCGCGCGCGCGTGCTGAAAAAAAAAACTTGTATGTGGAGTGATTTCCTGGCTTGGATCCTGGAGTATGCATTTATAAAACTCCTTTTATCATATTAGTAAGATAATGCTAATTGGTCATAATAGATCAACTCCCTTAACACAGTAAACTTACCTGTTCCTGGTATGCTCCGGTACAAGTGTGCCCCTTTCAGTCTTATGGCACTGCATCTTTAACATTTCCATTGTGGCCAGCCAGAAAGGGAAAGGAGCGTGGAGGATCATCCATGGGAAGTTTTTTATAAGAATCTGTCCACATTTAGATAGCCAGAATTAAGTCACTTGGCCATACCTAACTATGCAAGGGAGGCTGGGAAGTGTCCATCTGTGTACTAGAAAGAAGAGACAGATTTTGTTGAGTGTAGCTGTCTGTGCCACAGTCCTTTTACACTAATCCAAACCTATTCAGATTAGTTATTGACTGAACTGTATCACCCAAAAATTCAACCCTAACCCCCAGTGTGATGGTATTTGGAGATGGGACCTTTGGGAGGTAATTAGGTTTAGGTGAGGGCATGAGGGTGGGGCCCTCATGGTGCTACTGGTGTCCTTATAAGAAGAGACACCAGAGAGCTCTTCCCAACCCCATTCCTCCTCTCGATCTGTGCACACAAATAGATTACATAAACACATAGCAAGATGGCCACCAGGAAACCAAGAGAAGAGGTCTCAGAACAAAACCTACCTTGCTGGCCCCTTGATCTTAGACTTCCCAACCTCCAGAAACAAGCGAGAAATAAAATTCAGTTTAAGTCATCCAGTCTGGCATTCTGTTATGGCAGTGCAAGCTGACTAAAACAGCCCTCTTCACTAACTTGAATTTTATAGTAACAAGTAAGATTACTCCTAATCACTCTCCTTTTTCCTTTAGACTTCTCTCAGCTGGAGCCACCAGGGTTTATGCTATCCTGACTCATGGGATCTTTTCTGGCCCAGCCATTACTCGCATGAACAGTGCAGGCATTGAAGCGGTCGTAGTCACCAATACCATACCTCAGGAGGATAAGATGAAGCATTGCTCCAAAATACAGGTGAGACTGAGATTCTTGCAAAACAAGACTCCCCTGAGTATTGAGGAGGTGATTTCATGTGTTGAATTAGGTGTCTGGGCGGGTTCTGAAGATTTCCTCCGTTGCTCTCAAGGGTTAACCATCAGGATCTGTGACCCAAAAGGAAGGATCACGTGTCTAAAAATTCAAACAGCTTGACCTCAGACTCTCTGGAGGATGGAACCCAGGATTTTGTGTTTTAACAGACTCTCCCAGTGTTTGTGATGCACATCGGGTCCATGCTTTACCATTTGTGTGTGTCACTCTTGCCTATCAGCCCCTGCAAACATAATGTGAAACCTTCAAACTGGTTTTTAAACGCCAGCCCACCACCACCTTGGTGAGTCAAGAGTGTTTCCTCCATTAGCATTTTGACTCTTTCTTAAGTGGTTGGTTATATTTAAAATGTGAGTATGAAGAGCAGCTGGTTGTGGGCTTACTTGGGGAAACAGCACAGTGCAGTCTTAAGAGGAAGGACCCTCATTGGGCTGCTCATCAGTGTCTGCAATGACCAGTCAATCATCTCTGTCTGTATACTAACCCGATGCTCCCCTTGCCTTCCTAGGTGATTGACATCTCCATGATCCTCGCGGAAGCCATCAGGAGAACTCACAATGGAGAATCTGTCTCCTATCTGTTCAGCCATGTCCCTTTATAATAGAATAACTCCTGAGGCTTTTCAAAAATAAAGTGAGCCCCACCCCTTGTTTTTTTCTTTGGTATTTGATGAAAAATCCAGCAGAAGACCCAGCTTGTTGCAGTGTAGCTTTCTACATCCCGCATCAGTTATATGAGCGTTACTGCCATTGTGTTGGCCAAAAAGTTCATTTGGGTTGTTCCTTAACAGCTTCTGGGAAAACCTGAATGAACTTCTTGGCCAACCCAATACGTTAGAGAAATATAGAATGACATTAGCCGCTGGGATTTTCTACCTTGTATTGTCTCATCCTGGCTTCTTGGATCTTGTGAGCCTTGCAGCTTCAGCTGCTCCAAGATGTTGGACTTTGGAAAGCTTTGTGTAGAGTGTCCAGATATGTTTGGGGAAGCTCAGACTACTTTGCATGTGAATGCTTCAGCACCCCCCCCACCCCCGGCAATGTGTGATAAGTTCTCTAAAGTCTGTACTAAATTATGCAAGAGCCTGGTGCAACCCGAACCCAGATCTGGTTGCTGAGCCCCTGTAAGGCTGGAGAAACCCTAGGGCAGGAGCCTGAGGGGAAGCAACCCACCATAGAGCAAATGATTCTTGGGAGGAAAAAGCCTGATCCATCACCCTTTGCTTGGATTCTGTCACTTGGATTCTGTTTTGTCCCTATTCCTTTCCCTTTGGCCTGATCTTCTTTTCCTGGCCAAATATCCACTTGGTCCCAAGTGATTGTTGTGCCATAGTTTTCTGGGAAGCAAACTCAATTCCTGCCCTATGATCCATAACATTAACATGAGATTATTTTGCTGTAGCTTAATCTTCTTAGCCCACTACCACTGTGGTAGTAGGTTTTAGGTGGTGTTGTAGTGCCTTTTGATTAATTTAACTGCTTATCATCTTTCTTCTTTGGATCTATTTGGCCTCTCAAATGACCTGAGATTTCTGTTTAAAAAAAGTTGATATTACTGTCTCTTGTAGAAGAAACTAATAAAGTTATCTCTTTGATTGTGGGTCTATATCTGTACTGGTCTCCCTGCTGAAGCTTTGGTTTAGGTGTCTTGGCCGCCCAATCATGGCTCTTACTTCTTTGTTTCCAAGCTGTCAACTGTATGGTTAAGCCAAGAATAGACACAGCTGCACTTTTCTTCAGTTATGAGAACTGAAGATGCCTGGGGTTAATTGAGAACTAGATATAGTGTAATTCTTTGCATTATACCTGAGTTATAGGCTGTATATGCCTGTTGGATCTCTGGTTCTTAATCCTGATGATAGGAATTAGGTCTTTTTTCTTAGAGGAAGAGAGTAGTTTTTATAATTTATTCATTTTTGAGCCAGTTTTGCCAAATGTGGTTAAAACTTCCCTCCATCTGTAGTTGACACACATTTAGCATTTAATTTCAGCTTTTCTAGTTATAAGGCATTCCAAAATGTTACATGAGGGTTTTGTGTGTGTGTGTGTGTGTGTGTGTGTGTGTGTGTGTGTGTATCATCAAATAAGCGCACTGACTTTTTCGGAAACTAAATGCTTCTGGAGCTTTGTGAAGGGTGCTGCCTTGTCTTTGAAGCCTGGTTCAGCTTTTGTTTTTGTTTTATATTGAATATCAGGGTATTAACAATGATCTTTTGGAAAAAGTTATTCAAAAGGGAACTGAATTGAGCTGTGAAATGTGTTCCTCTGACCCTCTTAGGCCTCTTTCATTTCAGGTCTTTGCCCTGGGGCCAGCTGACATGGAACACTGATGCCATAAATTGCTGATTCTGCTATTTCCTGAAGTATTGGGTCAGTGAATCAGGGTTTGCTATGTCAGAATTTTTTTGACATCAGGACCCCATACTCTGGGCCCTCTTGGGCAATCCAGTTCCTAGTATGAGGTTTTGAGGCCCTCAGGAAAGGCCCTTAGCCCCCATCTTTGATTCCTATGCTTGGGGGGAGGTCAAGATTCAATTCCCTGTGACACCCAGCATCGTACCCAAAGTACTGCCAGGACTGTTCTTTTTTCCTCCAGTGAGAGAGTCCCAAGTGTCCTGGATGGCAAGCAATTCTTAACTGGGGAACAGTAGCAGGAACAGGCCTGGAGGGGCCAGGGAGGAGGCACAAAAGCTGAATGGAGTTGCAAGGAAAGCACAGTTTAGAAGAAACTGTAGCCTTAATAGCCGTGTAATTGCTTCTGAGCAAAAGACATCACCAGGTTTGATTTCACATGCCCTCACCTCCCCTTACCCTTAGAACTGGAGAAAAGATTACTTAGACCAAGGCTGAACTGGGCAACTCTCAAACCTAATGTCTTTATCAGAGGTTTATTTCATCTCAAGTTGGGGCTTTTCCAGATTTGGAATAAAAACATTTTCTGCTCAGGAGTTTTTTTAACTTGCCCATCAATAGTATGTAGCCCTTAACCTGAGGGTTAGAATCACGTAAAAGTTGAAGTTAAAGAAAAAGCTCTCCTATTAACTTGCCCTCCTGCCGTCTCTCTCTTGGTTGTGGGGAAGGGGGAAGAGACCTCCAGAAAGAAGTCATGTTGTGGGGGGTGGGGGCAGGATAGAAAGCTCTGCATTGCCACCCTGAGGGCCCGCCACTTGGACTGGAGACCACTAAAAGTGTAAGTACCCTATTTACAAGAATAACCCTTATGTTCGCAGTCAGGAATTGGAGCCAGCCCCCTACCCTGGCTTGAGTCTGCACCTCCAGTCTCAAGATGGATGCTTCTTCAGCCCTGATGATTTGCTTCTGCAGCCCTGAGCCCCAGTCTCCTCTGTGTCTGGTTTTCCCTTGCCTTGCCTTCACCCGGGATTCATTTTCATTACCTTGAAAAAAAGGCACAGGCCTTTTGCAACCTGTGCATCAAGGACCAAAAGAGGTCCTTATAGGAGGGCCCTGTGTCTTTGTGGTCCTCTAGGGATCCTGGTGGCTCCATGGTAAAGAATCCACCTGCCAATGCAGGAAACGGGTTTTTTAATTTATTGATTTGGCTATGCTGGGTTTTAGTTGTGGCACGCAGAATCTTCTATCTTTGTTGCAGTGTGCAGGATCTTTAGTTGCAGCATGTGAACTCTTAGTTGTGGTATGTGGGATCTAGTTCCCTGACCAGGGATCAAACCCAGGCCCCCTGCATTGGGAGCTTGGAGTCTTAGCCACTGGACCATCAGGGAAGCCTGAAACCGGTTCCTTTGACAGTCATGATTGAAATAGAGCTACAGCTAAAGACTCTTCCTCCCGCTTTATTCTTTCACCACATTTTGAGGCCTGTTTTCTCTTGGGCTTTTCTTGGAAGTCTCACACGCCTTGTTTAAAAATAAAACAAATTCTCCCAATTATGACAGATTTTTGATGACTTGATGTTCTGTAAAATCTCGCTTGGTTGAAATATTCTAAATAACCTTTTCCAAAGTCTAGGTCTTGGCAGGACAACTGCAGGGGAGTTAAGATGCTAACAGGTATGTTCAGATCCCTTGCACTAGGCACACATGAGAGTTAGGATCCATCAGGCCTTGCCATTAGTTCTTGGGTTGCCCTTCTGGGGTGATTTCTGCCGGGTGATGTTAGCTGCCTCAGACCTTTATGCTGTTAAGAAAAACCTGTGTTAGAAAAACTTGTTTCAGGGATAAAATTGAATGTAAGGCCAGATGTTAGTTGTCAGATCTCAAGGAAATTGCAGTGTAAAGTCAGTTTCCCATAAATCTGATAACCAGGAGACTGATTTGAGGTCACATTTAGTTCATTTGGATGGTGGTGGGCCCACTGTATGCTTTTTTCTTTTGGCTGCACTTTGTGGCTTGTGAGATCGTAGCTCCCCAACCAAGGATTGGACCCAGGCCCAGCAGTGAAAGAGCTGAGTCCTCTAACCGCTGGACCACCAGGAATCCCCTTGAGTGTTTTTTTCTTTTTATTGGAGGATAATTGCTCTACAGTGTTGTGTTGGTTTCTGCCATACATCAACATGAATCAGTCACGGGTATAAATACCTTCCCTCCCTCCCTTGAGTGTATGTTAAGGAGAAGGATTGAAATGAAGGGCTGGAGATGCAAAGGGTGATATCAACCTACAGGGGGTGAAAGAAGCAAGGGTTCTTTCCTTAAAGCTTTCAGGAAGTTGAATTGGCCTCTAAGATTGCAATGGTAAAGACCTTGCAGGGGCTGAACAGGCCCTACTGCTTCTCCCTTCCCGAGGCGGCTTTCCTATCTCAGCACCGAGGGCCTATCCACCACCTTCCATCCCCTCTCCCCCATTCTCCTGCCTGGATGCCTTAGCCTCTGATGTTCCTAAGGACATTGATTATGCCATGAAGGTCCTTAGGCCCTGTGTTTTTGAGCATATTCCCTTGGTTTTTAGCTTGCAGAGTGAACGGAAAGGAAACCCAGAGGGGCAGGGAAACTTCCATCCCAACCTTTGGTAACCTTACCCACCCCAGAGCCTCAGAAAGCTGGCTGGCTCCTCTTGCAGCTGAATCCCTGTGGCTAGCTCCTCTTCCAGTTGATCCTCTTTGCTGCTGATATATTGTATGCCCCCCAGTGACAGCTCACTGTCCCTACCCCATGCCTGGAGGGAGGCCAAAGCCAGCCATCAGAGTCTGACTCTTCTCCATCTTTCCCTTTCCCCGAGGTCTTTTCCCCAGTGCATTTCTCCAGTAGCTAGGCAGCTACCTGTGAAAAAAAACAGAAGAGGCCGGGAGGGGAACTTCCAATCCAGTGTTAAGACCACACAGCCAATGCAGGGGGCATGGGTTTGATCTCTGGTCAGGGAACTGATTCCCACATGTCTCACAGCATGGCCAAAAAGTAAAAATTTTAAAAGGTAAAGAGTGACATTGAAAAAAAACAGGAAGGGGAAGGCTCCTTTTGAAACAAAAATGTCTGAAGCCTTGCAGAGTGACAAGAAGCCTTTGTCCCATTCCTCTCTGTCCTTAGTGTTTTCACCTAGCTCAATTCTGTATCTGTATTCTCCAAGTTCACCTCCACACCTGCTGTTGCAGCCAGGTCTTGTCACTTCACCCATATGGTTGCCATGAGCACACTCACATAATGGGGTTTTGATTCATGGTTTGAATATAAAACAGGATAGTCAGCCTTGTCCGTTTCACCCAGGCAATACACAGAGCAGTAAGTCAGCCAGGAGCCATTCCACTGAACTGTAGTTCTCATCCTCAAAGTTCTTGGGGTAGGGCCTCTGATGACAGGGGTTGGGGACTTACTATGCAGGAGGGGCTGCAGCAATGGGGAGAGCTGCTGAAACCTGGCTTGAGGAGGATTCCCCCTCCCATCCTTTTCCTGCAGCCATCTCCCACGGGGCCTGTCACTACTATCCCGCTGCCACCAGGGGGAGCCAAGTAGGCTGGAGGGAAGGGACATCTCAGGGCTCTAAGCACCTGCTAGAGCCAGGTCCCCTCTTCCCCTTTATGTCCAGATCCCCTCTTCCCCTTTATGTCACCAGCAGTCATGGTGACAACACGGTGCTCAATTCTCATTCAGCAGAGAGGAAAGTGCACACAGTGTAAGTATATTCCAAGTGCCGTGCTAGATGCTAAGAACTCAGAAAGGAAACTGTTCTTTACCCGAAGCACTTGTCTAGAGGGTGAAATAGGGCATTACAACTTGGTGTGATAGAGATTATGATGAAGGAAGAGCCACGTGCGATGGAAGCACAGGAGGGTCACCTGAGCCAGTGGTGGAAGTCAGGGAAAGCTTCCTCATAGAAAACATTTTGACTTAAAGCAGTTGCTTACAAGTTGGCCAAAGGGGTTTGGGGAGAAGGGTGTTTCAGGTGAAAAAAAAATAGCAAAAAAGAATGCAGCTGAGGAGGACTTCCCTGGTGGTCCAGTGGTTAAGAATCTGCCTTCCAATGCAGGGGACGTGGGTTTGATCCCTGGTTGGGGAACTAAGATCCCACATGCCCTGGGGCAACTAATTCTTGGCATGGCAACGAAGACCCAAGGTAGCCAAAAAAAAAAAAAAGAATGGGGCTGGTGTGTGTGTGTGTGTGTGTGTGTGTGTGTGTGTGTGTGTTTACAGGTAAGATGGGGAGCTGTGATGAGTAATGGGGGTGGTAAGACCAGATCATAAAGGATGGTGTAAGAATGACTGGATGCCTACCACCCCAGAGTACTTAGTAACAACACCCCCTTACCTGCCGTCCTGGTTTGGATAACTGAGGAACCTATCACATGCTATCCTACTTGTAAGACATACTAAGGAGTGTGAACTTCATCCTAGGAGCAGAGAAGAACCACTGAAATTTTGAAGAGGGACCTGACAGGATCAGATCCAGATAGATAAAATAGACTGGCAGTATGTGAAGAATGGATTGGGTGGAGCTAAGTGTGGAGGAAGGTCAGTTATGGAGCCATGCAGTTGTCCAAGGGAGAGGTGAGGGTTGCCAGGGCGAGAGAAGTGTTGGTAGAGAGAAGACCAATTTGTACTCTTGGGCAGCAAAATGCAACAGAACCTGGTGGATGCTGGTACCGTGGGGGGTGGGGCTGCCTGCAGAGAGGTTGTGGTCATCAATACATTTTTTCCCAAATGCCCTTCCCAGATAGTCTTGAGGTAGTGGGGCTTCAAACTGGGCCAGCCTTAAGTATCTTGGATATTTGAATCCAAAGGATAAGGAAAAGTGGGGGAAGGATATGGAACAGGAGGAAAGCTAGGGAACAGTGAGGAAAGGTAAAAAGAGTTTTAAATGCACAAGGTAAAGACCTGGATTATAGGTTATCTAAAAGAGAACAATAAATGGAAGCCAACAGAGAAGGCTCTACAAGAAAGAAAGGTGGATATTTTTTAAATTACAGACAGTTTACAACAGCATGTGACCATTAGGGAGACGTGTGTAAAAAGCCTTCACCCATAATCTGCTGCTCCATGACAGGGATGATGATTTTGGTGTATTTGGGAGGTAGGCATGAGTGAAGCAAGAGCGGAAACAGCAGGTTAACTGGAGAAAATCTATGGTAACAGTTTAACAGGGTCCAAGGCCAGATTTAGAAGCCTACATCAGCAACCCAGCTAGGGAATGGCAATCAGAGACTCATTGCAAGGGAGGGCAAAGACTTCAGAGCCTTGTGTTCATGCTGAATGGGATCCTTGCTTTCTTCTTAATTAAAATGTTCATTTTGAGATAGTTACAGATTCGCATGTAGTTGTGGAAAATAATTCAGAGATCCCATACCCCCTTTACCCACTTTCTCCTGCTTGTCACAGCTTTCAGAGCTAGAGTGTAATATACAACCAGAATCAATATATTGACACAAGCAAGATACAGACAGTGCCATCATCACCAGGAACCCTCACAGCCGCTTCACTCCCACCCTTGCACCCTCCCTGGTCCCTGGCAACTACTGATCTGTTCTTCATTTCCATAGTTTTGTCATTTCAAGAGTATAATGTAAATAGAATCACACAGCATGTAACCTTTTGGGACTGGCTTTTTTTCTTTTTAAACTGAGCCTAATTCTCTGGATATTAATACAAAATGCATGTTATCAATAGTTGTTCCATGATATACATGTACCAGAGTTTAACCTTTCACCCATCTAAGGACATCTGTGTTTCCAGTGTGGTGCTATTAAGAATAAAACTGCTGCGAACATTTATGTACAGGTTTTTGTGTGAACAGAAGTTTTTTATTTCACTGGGATAAATGCCCAGAAACATAGTTGCTGAGTCTTATAGTAGTTGCATGTTTCGTTGTTTTTTTTTTTCTTTCAGAAATTGCCAAACTGGTTTTCACAGTGGCTGCACCATTTTACATTCCCAGAAGCAGTGTACGAATGGTCTAGTTTCTTCGCAGCCCTTGGTGATGTCACCATTTGGATTTTTGGCTTGTGTTTAGCAAGTCTGAGTGGTGTGTAGTAATGTCCCCTGGTTGTCATCTGTGCTCTCTAGGCTAATGATGTTGAGCATCTTTTCTTGTGTTTACTTGCCATCCTTAGATCCTCTGTGCTGTAGTGTCTGACAAATTTAGGGGGATCTTTTCTAAGCCTTCTATTTCAGTTTAGCTCCCTCTGATAGGGCTCTGACACAAAAAGGGGAGGGGATTGGGGCACCACCACACGACTGCCAGCTGGAGGTCAAAACAGGTCCCCACTCAGCCTCCACAGACAACTGTGTAGCGAACCTTCCTGTTACTGGTGGGCAGGGTTGGGTGTTCCAGTGTCCACTAGGTCTCCACTGATACCTCCTGACTGAGATGCATAGGAGTTCCTCATTACCGCTCCCCACTTGGCCTCAATATACATCACGGGTGGAAAGGGTATGGCTCTATTACTGCTGGGTGACAGAGAAAGTCTCAACTCTCTACTAGAGTGTCTGACACCACCCAGCCAGGAAGGGAAGGGTAGTAGTCGAATGACCGGCTTGTGAGTGTGGAAGTCCTGGCTCCCCACGTGGTCTCCACTGATGCCCAAGCACGGACCAAATTACCACCTATCTCCCTCCTCTGCCTTCTCTGGCATACTGTCTGACAAGGGACTCAGGTGGGAGCTTGGGAGCCTGATGTTGAAATCTCTGCTCCCTACTCAGCCTTTGCTGGTGGATGTGTTCAGCAACACTAGAGAGCTTCATATCTAAAATGGTCTGTCTTGGGACTTCCCTGGTGGTCCAGTGGCTAAGACTCTGTGCTCCCAATGCAGGGGGCCCAGGTTCCATCCCTGGTCAGGGAACTAGATCCCACATGCTGCAACTAAGAGTTTGCATGCCACAACTAAAGATCTCACATGCCTGCGTGCTGCAACTAAGACCTGGTGCAACCAAATAAATAAATAAATGAATGTAAAAAAATAAAAATAATTTGTTCTATCTTGCTAAGCTGTCCCCCTCCTAGAGAGAGATGACTTTTCCTGGGGCTTTTTAATCTGCAACCATTAGCCTTTCCAGGTTGTCAGTTTCTTGAGCTCCAAGGCTGAAAAGATGAGGCAAGAAGAAAACTCAGGAAACTCACCACCATGTGTCATTGCTTGAGTCCAAAAACCTAGTAGCCTGTCTGCCTTCTCCACCTTCCAAAGTCTCTTGTGGTTTTTTCATACATATTGTCCAGAATTGTCAGTTGTACTTAGCTGAAGGAATTGGCAAAATTATGTCTATACCGACTTCCCTGGTGGCTCAGATGGTAAAGAATATGCCTGCAATGCAGGAGATACAGGTTTGATCCCTGGGTCAGGAAGATCCCCTGGAGAAGGGAATGGCACCCACTCCAGTATTCTTGCCTGGAGAATTCCATGTACAAGAGGAGCCTGGCAGGCTACAGTCCATAGGGTCACAAAGAGTCAGACACAACTGAGTGACTAACACTTTCACTTTAATTGTCGTCTTCCTAAACCTTTTGCCTTTGGAAAAAACCACAACTTTGTATTGATGAGTAACATTGGAAAGTGTACAAAATTCACAAGTTTACAGCTTAATGAATTTTCACACACTGAACCCACCTAGCACCCAGATTCAGAAAAAAAGAACATTACCAGTACCCCCACGAGTCTCCTCACAGCCCCTTTCAACCACATTCTCCACACTGGAGTAGCTACGGCCTCTGTGGCTCTTACCTGCTGGCCCAGCAGAAGGGCAGCAACAGCTTACATGGTGGCCCAGCAGAAGAACAGCAACAGTTGGAGATCCACCGTGACTGGTTTGTAGCTCTCTTCAGCGTGCGAGCGTGACTACATGTGTATGTGGTGTGTGTGTGTGTGTGTAGGTGTGTGCTCACACCTGTCCCCTCATGCACAGGCTGGTAGAGTTTTTCACACAATTTCTATTCATCTGACCTCCTCACCTAGGCACCTTAGGTTTGCGAGCTCTTCACAGACCTGGGTTCAAATTTGAGTTCCATTATTTACCAAAAGTTTAGTGTAGTGACTAAGAACATGGGCTTTGGGGTCAAGCTGTGCTAAGTCGATTCAGTCCTGTCTGACTCTTTGTGACACTGTGGACTGTAGCCTGCCAGGCTTCTCTGTCCATGGGATTTCCCAGGCAAGAATACTAGAGTGGGTTTCCATGCCCTCCTCCAGGGGATCTTCCCAGGGATTGAACCTGTGTCTTTCATGTATCTTGTGTTGGCAGGCAGGTTCTTTACTATTAGTGCCACCTGGGAAGCCCCCAAACATGACTTAAAATCCCAGCTCTCCCACTTGTTGACTGTGTGGTCTAGAAAAGGGTAATAACAGTAGGGCCTTATGTCTAGGTACTGTGAGGATTACATGAAATAACTCATGTGAAGTGCTTAGAACAATGCTTGACACAGAGGCCAACCAACCCTCAATCAGCTTAGGTATTACCATGGTTAGTGTGAGGGCTGTTGTGACTCTTAAAAGATATCAATTATGTCAAGTGCCTGATACAGTTCCTAACAGTAAGTGTGAGCTCTCCTCTTTCTTGCCTGCCTGCCTAGTCACTCAGTCATGTCCAACTCCTTGTGACCCCATGGACTGTAGCCTGACAGGCTCCTCTGTCCATGGAATTCTCCAGGCAAGATACTGGAGTGGGTTGCCATGCCCTCTTCCAGGGGATCTTCCTGACCCAGGGATGGAACCCAGGTCTCCTGCATTGTAGGCAGATTCTTTACTGTCTGAGCCACCAGGGAAACCTTGCAGGGGAACACTAAGGAGTTGGTACTGGTAATTTTGTTCTCATGGGTTGGGGGAAGAGAAGGAAAAGTTTCAGTGGGGATAGTAGCTGTGCTGTGGTGTCCTTCCCCCGCTTCCTGGGAATATGCATTAGGTTTCCTTTTGACAGACTTCCTTCCCCTGCTTGGGAGCAAACTCAGCTGCCACTGCCTCCCTTCATGCCTTGACTCAAGACTCTTCTGGGCAAAGGCCTAGATGGAACAGAGAGCAATGCTCATGGGAAAGCCAGCCCCCTCTCCACAGGTTAAGGTGGACCTGGCCCCTCAGCTCTGACGCTATTGTATTTCCTCCTCAATACGGCAGAATAAAGGCCCTGGAGGGTTCCAGGCTAGTACCACTCCATATTCCAGGTTGGCCCCTGTGAGTCTTTTCCTTTCTCTGGCAAATGGTACTGACTGCCATGCCCAGACCTACCTCCATGTTGTCTCCCAATTTGGGGGTTAAGGAGAGAGTTCGTCACTAAATATCCAAAATGTAGTTTGACATGTTTCATTTTCAAACTATCTCACTACACATTTCTGTGAGAAGAGAAGGAAAGAGTATCTTAAAGTTGCAAAGAGCTATGGCATTACAAGTCCTCAAAGTCTGGGAATCGGCTACTGTGATAATCGAATGTAATTTATAAACTGCTCTGCCTTGTTTCAGTGTAGAAAAATTTCCTACATCCTCTAGATTTATGGTGTTGTCCTTCTCTCTGCAGACAGCAGAGGGCCTCATTAGCACAAACTCAATGTCACTGACATACATGGGAAGGGATGTTTGCAAGGTTCTCAGTTCAGTTCAGTTGCTCAGTCGTGTCTGACTCTTTGCGACCCCATGAACTGCAGCACACCAGGCTTCCCTGTCCATCACCAACTCCCGGAGCTTACTCAAACTCATGTCCATTGAGTTGGTGATGCCATCCAACCATCTCATCCTCTGTCATCCCTTCTCCTCCTGCCCTCAATCTTTCCCAGCATCAGGGTCTTTTCCAATGAGTCAGTTCTTCACATCAGGTGGCCAAAGTATTGGAGTTTCAGCTTCAACATCAGTCCTTCCAAAGAATATTCAGGACTGATTTCCTTTAGGATGAACTGGTTGGATCTCCTTGCAGTCCAAGGGACTCTCTCAAGAGTCTTCAACAACACAGTTCAAAAGCATCAATTCTTTGGTGCTCAGCTTTCTTTATAGTCCAACTCTCACATCCATACATGACTACTGGAAAAACCATAGCCTTGACTAGATGGACCTTTGTTAGCAAAGTAATGTCTCTGCTTTTTAATATGCTGTCTAGGTTGGTCATAACTTTTCTTCCAAGGAGTAAGCGTCTTTTAATTTCATGGCTGCAGTCACCATCTGCAGTGATTTTGGAGCCCCCCAAAATAAAGTCTATCACTGTTTCCACTGTTTCCCCATCTATTTGCCATGAAGTGATGGGACCAGATGCCATGATCTTAGTTTTCTGAATGTTGAGCTTTAAGCCAGCTTTTTCACTCTCCTCTTTCACTTTCATCAAGAGGCTCTTTAGTTCTTCTTTGCTTTCTGCCATAAGTGTGGTGTCATCTGCATATCTGAGGTTATTGATATTTCTCCTGGCAATCTTGATTCCAGCTTGTGCTTCATCCAGCCCAGGCATTTCACATGATGTACTCTGCATATAAGTTAAGTAAGCAGGGTGACAATATACAGCCTTGACGTACTCCTTTCCCTATTTGGAACCAGTCTGTTGTTCCATGTCCAGTTCTAATTGTTGCTTCTTCACCTGCATACAGATTTCTCAGGAGGCAGGTAAGGTGGTCTGATATTCCCATATCTTTCAGAATTTTCCACAGTTTGTGGTGATCTGCACAGTCAAAGGCTTTGGCATAGTCAATAAAGCAGAAGTAGATGTTTTTCTGGAACTCTCTTGCTTTTTTGATGCCAAGGTTCTACAAGCACTGTAAAACTTTGATTAACAGAAATGTGCAAGAAAATTGGCTGTTTAGGTTAATTCCCTAAAAAAAAGAAAACAATTTTCTGAGTTAATAGGGGTTAAACAGAAAGGAGGGCTTCCCAGGTGGTGCTAGTGGTAAAGAACCTGCCTGCCAATGCAGGAGACACAAGAGACATGGGTTCGATCCCTAGGTTGGGAATGGATCCCCTGGAGGAGGCATGGCAACCCACTACAGTATTCTTGCCTGGAGAATCCCATGGTACAGAGCCTGGTGGGCTACAGTCCATAGGGTTGCACAGAGTCAGAAACAATTGAAGCAACTGAGCATGCAAGCAGAAAGGAATCAATAAAAGAAGGAATCAAGTCTTAGAACATGAGGAAAAATGAAAGAACATGGTTAAGCAAAAACATGGGTAAATGCAATGGGCTTGCTTTCTCTTCTTGAGCTTTCTAAATTATGTTTGATTGTTGAAACAAAACATAACTATGTCTGATGTGGTTCTCAACATATATAGAAGTAATATTTAAGATAATTATATATTTATAAATTATACTTTATTAAAGCTATAAAAAATGTAAGAAAATACGAAAAAAGACCACTATATTATAATAATGGCATGTAAAGATAGATAAGAGTTTTATACTTCACTCAAACTGGAAAAATATTGACACCAGTAGGCTGTGATAAGTTTATTATATTATTATATATAATATATATTATATAATGCCTCAAGCACCCACTGGAAAAATTATACAAACAGCTAAACCCCAAAAGCACTATAGATAATTAAAGTTAAATTCTAAAAATGATACAGGTAACCAACAAGAAGTTAGAAAAAGGAAAACAAACAAAAACAACAACAACAAAACCAGAATAGGAAAAAAAAACCCCAGTAAAATAGTGGTCTCAATCCCCAGAATATATAGCAAATAATTCTATCTGATGTACTATATATGGTTTAAATACACCTAAAGAGTCTTCAATTTACATATTAGATTAAAAAACATGAAAAAAAATACTGGATGAATGTTAAGTAGATTTAGTGTGGTAATCATTGCAAAATATATATGTATAGCGAATCCTATTGCACACCTGAAACTAATATAATGTCTTCGCTCAATTAGATCTGCATTTGTAAAAAGCTAAAAAAATACTGGATGCCCAGCTAAGTTTGAATTTCAGATAAAAATAAATAATTTTTGAAGAAAATGACTAATTTCTCTGATATAAGTAAGTCCCATGCAACTGCTCTTTTACGTTCCTTATAGCTGGTTCTTTTCTTCCCAATTTGCTCACCTCTCATAGAAAAATCAATAGTCTGAAGAAAAATAAGCAGTTTAACTCAGGTCTCTTCTCCAAGGAAACTGAGTTGATTTTCTATGAGGTAGATTTCTCTCTCTGGATTATTGTGTGGATTAGACAAGCAAATGGAATTGAAAGCTCTTAGCACCCAGGAGTTGCTCAATAAATATTAACTTTCCATAAACATCAAGGAGAACTTCCCAACATTCTTGACCTGTCTGTGGCTCAGAGATAAAAACCCAGCTGACCCTCTGAACTCTGCATGTCGTTATTATTTTAGTAACGAATGCTTTTATTAAAAATATAAGAAATCCAAGCAGTACAAAATGGTATACTATGAAAAGGAAGTCTCTCCTATCCCAACCACAGTCCTCCACTTCCTCTCCCTTGAGGCAAACTCTGTTACCAATTTATTCTTCCAGAGTGGCCCTATGCATATGTATGCCTATATATAACCTTCTTTTTTTACCACCAGTGTGAACATACTAGCTACACTGTTCTGCACCTTCACATGCTATTTTTAGCATCTAATTGCCTGACTGCAGTGGGATACAGGCCACCAATTCTGAGGGTCCTTATGAAAAACAGTCCTTTGAAACTTGTTGCTGCTACTGTTGTAAGGATGTCGTCAAGGATGTTGTTCATTGTATCCCACAGCATCCTCTCTGAGGACCCCCGGGAGGAATTCCTGTCTGATCTGAGTACTGGAAATAGTTGCCCTTCTGAGCAACTAGTTTGTTTTTATCTCCTGGACATTGTGAACTGTGTAACAAGGTTTCTTTCCCCTTTCCTGTTTGCTGCTAGAAAGCTTAGAGGCAACTTTCAGGCCCACCCTTTGTGGGAGCAGAGGTTTTGATGGTATGCATTCCTACCCTTATTCTTGACTCTACATTCTGTCCACTCTTGTTTTTCTTTTTTTTTTTCCATTTATTTTTATTAGTTGGAGGCTAATTACATCATTACAGTAGTTTTTGTCATACATTGAAATTCACTCTTGTTTTTCTATCTTTAATCTATGCTGTCTTATTTTGTGAGCCCTTGTAAGCTACTGCAAATCTCTTCTGAGAAAGGGCAAAGTTGGAATAATTAAGTAACCTCCTGGCTTTATTCACTCCCTCCATCCAGTCCCCACTACCCGCAGCAACCCCCATCATATCCTTTCAGCAGCTTCTGACACTCCCCTCTGTCCTGCTTGGTAATTACTCTCCCCTCCAACCTTTTATCTCAACCTGTTTTCATTGGTCTTTGCCTTGAGGGGCCTCTCTTGCTTGTCATTGTCCCCTCAACCCCTCACCATCATCCCAACCTCAATATACTTTGTGGGCAGCTTTTCCATGCTTCGTTTGATCATTCTAGGACTGAAGACTCTGGTGCCTGGCCACACATCAGAGCCTTTCTCCATCCACCCCAGGTACCACCTTGCACCCCTGATAGCCTGGCTTGCATTTCATAATGTCGTTGGTGCATGATAAAGGAACAGAGCCTTCACAGACTCAGCTTGCATCTTTGGACCAACATGGTCAAAGCTTCAAGGGAGGATTCCGTAGAAGAGATGAATTCACTTTGAAGGGAGCTGCATTCTCAGGCCCTAACCTTGTTTTCCAGGTAAAGGATTTGCAGGGCCAGGAAGGCAGGGTGGCCTCTGGAAGAGACCCTGCATACCCACCAGAAAAATTTGGAGTCTGGATTTTCTGTTCCCAGACTTGCCATTGAGTGGCTGGGCAGTGCTAGACATGTCTTGTCTCCTCCTGGACCCTGCTTTTTTGAATTCATAACGATAGAAAAATTAGATAGAAACTTAGATCATAGATGATCTCCAATGGGCCTTCTGGGCTTCCCAGTAGGCGCTAGTGTTAAGGCTTCCACTTGCCAATGCAGGAGATATAAGAGATGCGGGTTTAGATCCCTGGGTCGGAAAGATCCCCTGGATGAGGGCATGGCAACTCACTCCAGTATTCTTTTTTTTTTTCACTCCAGTATTCTTGCCTGGAGAATTACATGGACAGAGGAGCCTGCTGGGCTACAGTCCATGGGATCACAAAGAGCCAGACACCACTTAAGCACCTTAGCATGCATGCAAGGGCCCTTCCAGCTTTAATAGTTCATAGTCTCATGCTTGGGATCGCTCTTTTCAGGGCCTCTACATGTACTCCTCCTGCCCTGAGGTGTTTCCCAGCCTCTGTTAGCCAGTCCACAGATCTAAGCAGGTCGACTGGGTCTATTCCTGCTGGACAATGTGCTCACCCCTCTCATCTGTTGCAGATCTGCCTATCCTGGCATCTCTGCTGAGACACTTCTACCCCTTGGCCACAGAAGAGCAGTTTCAGCAATTGCCAATCTTCCAAACTGGCAGAGACGCTCCTATTGACTATAATAGTCTGAATTCAAATTAAACAGCATAAGTTCAAGGGAAATGCAGCTGAAAGGACTGATGGGCCCACCACTTAGCTAGTTGTGTTTTTCTCTCAATGCCTCTGCAGTACTGCCCATTTCACACTGCAGTGCTATGGCAGGTAAATGGTCTGGATTATAACGAATGGTATTAGCACAGTGATCATTCCCCTAGGAGCTCAAAGTGCTCAGAAGTTCATCGTTACTTTTTCCACAGAGTGGAAATACATATTTGATAAATTTTGAAATCCTTCAAACACACAGAAAAATAGAGAAACAATAATAGCTGCTTTGAAAAGTTCATACTTGAGTGCAGTAATGTACCAGTCCTATTCAAAGTCCTATACTTTTGATGGATTAAGCATTCTTCACAACAACCCAGTGAAAGTGGTGCTGTTATAATAAACACCTGCATAGCCACCTGCCAGATTTAACAAATGTTCACTTTTTCCCATATTTACTTAGGATCCTTTCAACAGCAAACAAGAAAGAAATATGACACTGCAGAAACAGTTAACATTCTCCTTAGCCTGTTCCTCTTCTACCCTCCCCACTGTCAACCATTATTGTGGAGTTGGTGGTTGGTGGGGAAGGATCTTTCCTAATTATGTTTTTTTTTTTTTCATGTCAGTAGCTGGAGACTTTATGTATTCTGACTGTGCCATGTGGCATTCAGGATCTTAGTTCTTTGACCAGGGATCGAATCCATGCCCCCTGCATTGGAAGCACAGAATCTTAACCACTGGACCACTAGGGAAGTCCCACCTAGTTATGCTTTGATAGTTTTACTACATGGTGTATATCCATAAACATTCTGTAGTATTGATTTATATATTTTTAAATTTTTAAAATACTTTTATATTTTTATTTTTTGGTGGTGCTGGGTGTTCACTGCTGCATAGGCTTTTCTCTAATTATGTGGCAGGGGCTACTCTCTAGTTGCAGTGTGAGGGCTTCTCATTGTAGTGGCTTCTGTTGTTATGGAACATAGGCTCTAGGACATAGACTTCAGTAGTTGAGCAAGTGGGCTCAGCAGTTGTAGTTCCCAGACTCTAGAGCACAAGTTCAATAGTTGCGGTGTGTGGGCTCATTGCCATGGCTTCTCTTGTTGCAGAGTAAGGCCTCTAGGGCAGGTGGGCTCAGTAGTTGTGGTTTGCGGGATCTAGAGCACAGGCTCAATAGTTGTGCCACATGAGCTTAGTTGCTCTGGGGCACATGGGATCTTCCCCAGATGAGGGATCAAACCCATGTCCCATCTTTGGCAGGCAGATTCTTTACCACTGAGCCATCACAAAAGCCCCGATTTCTGTTTTTCTTTTTTTTCCACTGTTGGTGTCATTATGTACATTTCTTTTGGAAACGAGTGGTTAATTTGTATCTTGCTCTAGCGCAGTGGTCCCTAACGTTTTTGGTACCAGGAACCAATTTCATGGAAGACAATTTTTCCATGGAATGGTCAGGGTAGGGGGGTGGTTCAGGCAGTAATGTGAACAATGGGGAGCAGCAGAGGAAACTTTGTTTCCCCAACTGCCACTCACCTCCTGCTGGGTTCCTAAGAGGCCATGGACCTGTATTGGTCCTTGGCCCAGGGAACTGGGGACCCCTGCTCTAGTGGATGGCTTCATTGACGTAGTTTCCAGATCATAAAATGTCAAGAGGTAGGGCCCATCTAGACTTGCCTTTGGGCTTCCCAGGTGGCTCAGTGATAAAGAATCCACCTGCCAATGCAGGAGATGTGGGTTCAATCCCTGGGTGGGGAAGATCCTCTGGAGTAGGAAATGGCAACCCACACCAGTATTCTTGCCTGGGAAATCCCACAGACAGAGGAACCTGGCGGGCTACAGTCCATGGGGTCGCAAACAGTCTGACACAACTTAGCGACTAAACAACAAGATAATCACCTTCACAGAGAGCTCTGATTCCTTCACAGCCTTGTGCTTCAAGAGGTCTAAACACCAGCCTTCCATAGACCAGCTTTATGTCCCTTACAAATACAGCCATGCTAACTAGCTCCTATCAGGCCAACAGCCAGGAATTCCCTCAGCTTTCGAGCTGCCCTCCTACCAAGTCTTCTCTATCTTTAGTCACCACCTTAACTTTCTTTATTCCATCAGTCCCCAGCACTTCAGTGATTACCTACTGAATGCGTGACTCACGAAACTGTATACAGTCCAGACTTTTCTTCCCATTTCCAAGCCTGTACCTCCATCTGCTGAAATGAACACTCTGGATGTCTTAAAGGCACCTCCGATTCAATTTGCCTCAAGTTGAACTTATTTCCAGCCTCCTCTCTAAAACAAAACACAACTCTTGAAAGAATTGTCTGCACATATGGCTTCAATTTCGCTTCTCATTTGGTCTTCCTTTTTAATTAATTCATTCTTCAATCCATTCTAATCTAGTTGCCAGCCCCAACATTTCAGCAAAACCGTTCTTGTCAAAGTCCCTGATTATCTCCAAGTCACCAGCTCCAGTGATCAATTGTTTGTCCTCAACTGGCTAGACCTCTCAGCACCAGTTTTGCCACTGATCACTTAGTCCTTCTTGAAATTCTTTCCTCCCTTCGTTTTGGGGACTCTTCCACACTTTCCTGGTTTCCCTGCCTTACTGGTTGCTCCTTCTCAATCTGCTTTGCAGGGTCCTTCTCATCTCTGTGCTGTTAGCACTCAGAGCCCTTGTCTTTTCTCTCTGCACTCAGGCTGATGGGGAGGTCATTCAGTCTCATTATCAATGAATCCCAAGTCTACAGCCCCTGCCTCCTCTCTGAACTCAGAGTCATATAGCCAAGTTCTTACTAGGAGATTCCACTTGGAAGTCACATTGCCCCAACCAATGTGGTTAAGACTGAGCTCAAGGCATTGCCCAAATCAGATTCCCCCACTTCAGGAACTGGCCCTAAGCAGAAACCAAGAAGTCATACTTGACATCTTCTTCTTGACCTCATTGCCCTATCCATTGCTAGGTTCTGCCAATTCTGCTTCCTAAACCTAGCCCCACCCCCACCACATCTCACCATCTCTATAGCTTTCACCCCTTTCTGAGCCACCATATTCTTTCCTGAACTTTTGTTTTTTTTCTGCCTCCATTCTTGTCCTGGGGCTTCCCAGGTGGTGCCAGTGGTAAAGAATCCACCTGCCAATGCAGAAGATGCAAGAGACTCAGGTTCGATCCCTGGGTCAGGAAGATCCCCTGGAGTAGGAAATGGCACCCACTCCAGTATTCTTGCCTGGAAAATTCTATGGGCAGAGGAGCCTGGTGGGCTACAGCCCATGGGGCTGCAAAGAGTCAGACATGACTGAGCAACTGAACACACATTCTTGTCCTGGAATCCATTCTCCATACATATAGCAGATATATCTTTATATATAAATTTTGATATTTAAAAACTGCTGCTGTGGACAATGCTGTGCTGTCCTTAGTCACTCAGTCATGTCCAACTCTTTGTGACCCTATGGACTGTAGCCTACCAGGCTTCTCTGTCCATGGGGATTCTCCAGGCAAGAATACTGGAGTGGGTTGCCATGCCCTCCTCCAGTGCTATGGACAATGGGCAGATACTAAAGGACTGGAGAGCAAGCAAGTTGATATATTTGACTTATATATGTATTTGATTTATCACAATCTTTGATTTATCATATATATGTATATATATGTATATGTATATATATATGTATATGTATATGTGTGTATGTATATATATATATATATGAAAGCCTATAAATCAAGTCCCCTATTCCAAATCATTTGACATTTGCCCACTGTCTGCAGCAACAGGTTTGAAACTTCTGTGTGGGTGGGTTTTAACAGAGGAACTTTAAAAAAAGTTTTTAGGGAAACAAATGAAACTTTTAAACACAGGTCAGAATGGAGCTGATCTAGTTGGAGAGGGGCAGGTATCCTAAAGCCCCACCTGCTCAGTGTCCCTCCGTGTCCCTTCCTCCCCTCTGAGCTCCCGAGGAGACTAGAGCAGCTCCATGGAGGCCATGGGGAAATGTGCAAAATAAAGGCCAAATTAACAAAACAAACAGCAACAACCCATGCTCTGGGTTCTGCTCCCCTGCCCATCTTGCCACCCTACTGCATTCCTTATGCATTGGCCAAGGCCACACCACGGCCCTCAGCACCCCCAGCAGTTTCAGTCCCCTGGTGCATAAGTGTCATGTCATGTCCCCTGGCGGAGTGTCCCATGCCCCGTGCCTTGTCTCACTCTGAAAAACTTCTCTTTCAAAAGTCAGTGCAGGGACTTCCTTGGCGGTCCAGTGGTTAAGACTCTGTGTTTCCAATGTAGGGGGTATGGGTTCAATCCCTGGTCAGGGAACTGTGATCCTGTATGCCACAAGGCACGGCCAAAAAATAAAAAAGAAATAAAATGCATTTACTAGTAGAAAGAAAGAGTTAAAATGATGATCTAAAATAAAAAGGAAATTTTTTTTTAAAAAGAGTCAACACAAAAGTCCACACTGCCTCTTTGAAGTCTTGCCTTATTCTTCTTAGGAGGCCTTGTGTAGGTGAGGTCTGTGGTGACCTTCTTTAATCTCTGTGTTCCCATTTTCTTGGCCTGGGTGCCCTGGAGAGCAGGCAACTTCCTCTACTTATCTGTGTGAACCGTGGCGCCTGGTTTGTAATAGGTACCCAATCAATGTTTGGAGAATGGCTGGGGAGACAGAAGTGATGGTCTTGACCCCATGAATAGACCCTATTAATATATTGCTTTAACCAACAGGACTATGTAGATAGGGCTATCTTTACTGATAAGAAGGAACTCCCTGGAGCCCGGTTTCTTCTCTCCTATCCTGGAAGCCATAAACAACGTTGTCCCACTGTTTCAGGTTCCTGAGAGGGGAAGAGAAGTTTCATCAAGCCAGCTGCTCTTGGCAGCTTTCCTCAACCATATCTAACCCGTGTGGGAGCCCAACAAGGTACCTCCAGGTTAATGAGCACACAATGGCTACAATGTGCTGGGCTGTGGGGTGAAGAGAACAATCTCTCTAGTCTTTACTGTTTACAACAACTTAACAAAAACACTGCACACAAGTGGAGGGGTGGCAGCCTGAGAATATAGATTAACACAGGGAAGGAGTGGAGGATGATGGAGGAGGGAGTCTAAAAATTGAACAACAACCCTCCATGGAAATCAGACTGAGGTGGCACCTGCTATCTCCTGATGGGGTTGTTGTTGTTTTGTTTTTGGTAGCCGTGGAGGCACTGAGGAGGAAAAAGGTGACTTAACAGGTCCCAATTATTTAGAGTTTACTGTGCACCAGATGGGCTTCTCAGCTCAGTTGATAAAGAAACCTCTTGCAATATAGGAGACCCCAGTTTGATTCCTGGGTTGGGAAGATAGGCTACCCACTCCATATTCTTGGACTTCCCTGGTGGCTCAGCTGGTAAAGAATCCACCTGCAATGTGGGAGACCTGGGTTCGATCCCTGGGTTGGGAAGATCCCCTGGAGAAGGGAACAGCTACCCACTCCAGTATTCTGGCCTGGAGAATTCCATGGACTGTACAGTCCATGGGGTCACAAAGAATCAGACACAACTGAGCAACTTTCACTTTCATGCACCAGATGGGTTTCCCTGGTGGCAATCTGCCTGCAATGCAGGAGACCTGGGTTTGATCCCTGGGTTGGGAAGATCCCCTGGAGAAGGGAATGGCAACCCACTCCAGTATTCTTGCCTGGAGAATCCCATGGACAGAGGAGCCTGGCAGGCTACAGTCCATGGGGTCACAAAGAGTCAGACACAACTGAGCAACTGACACTTCACTTTTCAAGCTCTTGAGATGATTACTATCCTTATTGTCCCCATTTTACAGATAAAGACACTGAGGTGTAACAAGGCCAAGTAGTTTGCCCCAATTTACACTAGGACCGAGCCAGAATTCAAACTCCCCTACAATCTGGCTACAGAGCGCACACAGTTTACCATGGCACCACACTGTCTCCCACTTGTTGTACAAAGGCCATGGCAGTTGTGGCCGTGATACTAGTGGATTTGACAAAGAAGGCAATAAAAACCAACATGGTCTTCAAGGGGAGAGAATATGACCATAAATACACAAAGTAGAAATAGTAAATGAAGCCCAGAGAGGCTCACCAGTCAGAGTTGGCGCTGAGAAACTTTGGCAACAGCCTAGAGGCAGGATGGGGCCTCCCAGGTGGCTCAGTGGTAAAGAATCCACCTGCTAATGCAGGAGACACAGGAGACCCAGGTTTGATCCCTGAGTCAGGAAGATCCCCTGGAGAAGGGAAATGGCAACCCACTCCAGTATTCTTGCCTGGAGAATCCCATGGACAGAGAAACACAGCAGGCTATGGTCCAGGGGGTCAAAGCATGCATGTTGCGGCAGGATGGGGTGAAGTGAGGAGCTTTTCCTAGAGATGCTGATAGGTGTGCTGAGACAGAGTGGAGTCAGGACAGAAATCTGTGACAGCAAGTTTCCTCCGAGGAAGGCCAGGCCACTAGCCTATTGTGGGGAAGGGGCTAATACCACAACATCCATTCTAGGCAGATTTGCTAAAATGAAAGCAGAGACTTCAACAGATTTTTGAACACCCATGTTCACAGAAATTTTCACAATAGTCCAAAGGTGGAAACCCAAATCAACAGATGAATGGGTAAACAAAATGTGGTATATACATACAGTGGAATATTACTCAGCCTTAAAAAAGAATGAAATGACAACTGGCATGTAAATATTGATGACATTATGCTAGTCAGTTCAATCGCTCAGTTGTGTCTGACTCTTTATGACCCCATGGACTGTGGCACACCAGGCTTCCCTGTCCATCACCAACTCCTGGAGCTTGCTCAAACTCATGTCCATCGAGTTGGTGATGCCATCCAACCATCTCATCCTCTGTCATCCCCTTCTCCTCCCGCCTTCAATCTTTCCCAGCATCAAGGTCTTTTCCAGTGAGTCAGTTCTTCACATCAGGTGGCCAAAGTATTGGAGTTTCAGCTTCAGTATCAGTCCTTCCAATGAATATCCAGGACTGATTTCCTAGTTAGGACTGGCTGGATCTCCTTGCTGTCCAGGGGACTCTCAAGAGTCTTCTCCAACACCACAGTTCAAAGCATCACTTCTTCAGCACTCAGCTTTCTTTATAATCCAACTCTCACATTCATACATGACTACTGGAAAAACCATAGCTTTGACTAGATGGACCTTTTTTGGCAAAGTAATGTCTCTGCTTTTTAATATGCTGTCTAGGTTGGTCATAACTTTTCTTCCAAGGAGCAAGCATCTTTTAATTTCATGGCTGCAGTCACCATCTGCAGTGATTTTGGAATCTAAAGAGAAGTCTGCCACTGTTTCCACTGTTTCCCCATCTATTTTCCATGAAGTGATGGGACGAGATGCCATGATCTTAGTTTTCTGACTATTGAGTTTTAAGCCAACTTTTTCACTCTCCTCTCACTTTCATCAAGAGGCTCTTCAGTTCTTTGCTTTCTGCCATAAGGGTAGTGTCATCTGCATATCTGAGGTTATTGATATTTCTCCCAGCAATCTTGATTCCAGTTTGTGCTTCATCCAGCCCAGCATTTCACATGATGTACTCTGTATATAAGTTAAATAAGCAGGGTGACAATATACAGCCTTGACGTACTCCTTTCCCTATTTGGAACCAGTCTGTTGTTCCATGTCCAGTTCTAACTGTTGCTTCTTGACCTGCATACAGATTTCTCAGGAGGCAGGTCAGGTGGTCTGGTATTTCCATCTCTTGAAGAATTTTCCACAGTTTGTTGTGATCCACACAGTCAAAGGCTTTGGCATAGTCAATAAAGCAGAAGTAGATGTTTTTCTGGAACTCTCTTGCTTTTTTGATGATCCAACAGATGTTGGCAATTTGATCTCTGGTTCCTCTGCCTTTTCTAAATCCAGTTTGAACATCTGGAAGTTCATGGTTCATGTACTGTTGAAGCCTGGCTTGGAGAATTTTGAGCATTACTTTGCTAGCATGTGAGATGAGTGCAATTGTGCAGTAGTTTGAACATTTTTGGCATTGCTTGCCTTTCTTTGGGATTGGGATGAAAACTGACCTTTTCCAGTCCTGTGGCCACTGCTGAGTTTTCCAAATTTGCTGGCATATTGAGTGCAGCACTTTCACAGCATCATCTTTTAGGATTTGAAACAGCTCAACTGGAATTCCATCACCTCCACTAGCTTTGCTCATAGTGATGCTTTCTAAGGCCCACTTGACTTTGCATTCGGGATGTCTGACTCTAGGTGAGTGATCACACCATTGTGGTTATCTGGGTCATTAAGACTTTTTTGTATAGCTCTTCTGTGTATTCTTGCCACCTCTTAATATCTTCTGCTTCTGTTATGTCCATACCATTTCTGTCTTTTATTGAGCCCATCTTTGCATGAAATATTTCTTTGGTATCTCTAATTTTCTTGAAGAGATCTTTAGTCTTTCCCATTCTGTTGTTTTCCTCTATTTCTTTGCATTGATCACTGAGGAAGGCTTTCTTATCTCTCCTTGCTATTCTTTGGAACTCTGCATATCAAATGGGTATATCTTTCCTTTTCTCCTTTGCCTTTAGCTTCTCTTTTCTCAGCTATTTGTAAGGCCTCCTCAGACAACCATTTTGCCTTTTTGCATTTCTTTTTCTTGGGGATGGTCTTGATCACTGCCTCCTGTACAATGTCATGAACCTCTGTCCATAGTTCTTCAGGCACTTTGTCTATCAGATCTAATCCCTTGAATCTATTTGTCACTTCCACTGTATAATCGTAAGGGATTTGATTTAGGTCATACCTGAATGGTCTAGTGGTTTTCCCTACTTTCTTCAATTTAAGTCTGAATTTGGCAATAAGGAGTTCATGATCTGAGCCACAGTCAGCTCCTGGTCTTATTTTTGCTGACTGTATAGAGCTTCTCCATCTTTGACTGCAAAGAATATAATCAATCTGATTTTGGTATTGACCATCTGGTGATGTCCATGTGTAGAGTCTTCTCTTGTGTTGTTGGAAGAGGGTGTTTGCTATGACCAGTGCGTTCTCTTGGCAAAACTCTGTTAGCCTTTACCCTGCTTCATTTTGTACTCTAAGGCCAAATTTGCCTGTTACTCCAGGTATCTCTTGACTTCCTACTTTTGCATTCCAGTCTCCTATGATGAACATCTTCTGGGGGTGTTAGTTCTAGAAGGTCTTGTAGGTCTTCATAGAACAGTTCAACTTCAGCTTCTTCAGCATTACTGGTTGGGGCATAGACTTGGATTACTGTGATATTGAATGGTTTGCCTTGGGAATGAACAGAGATCATTCTATCGTTTTTGAGATTGCACCCAAGTACTGCATTTGGACTCTTTTGTTGACTATGAGGGCTACTCCATTTCTTCTAAGGGATTTTTTCCCAAAGTAGTAGATATAAGGGTCATCTGAATTAAATTCGCCATTGAAGGGAATGGCAAACCACTTTAGCATTCTTATGTTGAGAACCCCATGAACAGTATGAAAAGGCAAAAGATATGACACTGAAAGATGAACTCCCAGGTTGGTAGGTGCCCAATATGCTACTGGAGATCAGTGGAGAAATAACTCCAGAAAGAATGAAGAGACAGAGCCAAAGTGAAAACAACGCCCAGTTGTGGATGTGACTGGTGATGGAAGTAAAGTCTGATGCTGTAAAGAACAATATTGCATAGGAACCTGGAATATTGGGTCCATGAATCAAGGTAAATTGGAAGTTGTCAAACAGGAGACATTATGCTAAGCCAGTCACAAAAGGACAAATACTATATGATTCCACTTATGTGAGGTACCTGCTGCTGCTGCTGCTAAGTCGCTTCAGTCATGTCCGACTCTGAGGTACCTAGAATAGTCAAATTCATAGAGACAGAAAGTAGAATAGTGGTTTCCAGGGGCTGAGGAGAGGGAGGACTCAGGAGTTATTTATTGTTTAATAGGTACAGAGTTTCAGTTTGGGAAGATGAAAAAATCTAGAGATGAATAGAGCTGATGGTTGTACAATATGTGAATATAGTTAATGCCACTGAATTGTACACTTAAAATGGTTAAAAAATAAATAAAATAAAATAAAATAAAATAAAATAAAAACAGGCCCAGCAGCGGCCTGGTCCACTGAACTTGCAGCCCACAAGAAATGGGTTTTGAGGTCCCAGGACAGAGCCTCAAATGTCAGAAGCAGGTCACACACAGAGAAGAGTGGCAGTGAGTGGCATTGACTCAAGAGGGCGCCAGAGAGCTCTGGGAGCTCCTTAGTCTACCCCACCCCACGCACAGTGTGTACCTTACACACACACACACACACACACACACCCTCTACACACACACACACACACACACACACACACACACACACACACGCCCCTCTGCAGAGAAGACACTGCCAGCCAAGCCAGCAGTGTTGGGTGTGGCCTGACTCTCAGGGAGTCCTGGGGAATCCCTATAACTGGGCAAAGGTCGTGCCTGTTTCTCCCAGCTTCTCCAGGGAGTAAGTCCTCCCCTCTGAGGCCTGAGTCGATTTATTCTCCAGTGAAAAGATTGCTAGGAGGTGCTACCTGTCTAGGCTTCCCAGGTGGCGCTAGTGGTAAAGAACCTGCCTGTCAATACAGGAGACAGAGATGCAGGTTCAATCCCTTGGTCGGGAAGGTTCCCTGGAAAAGGGCATGGCAACTCATTCCAATATTATTGCCTGGAGAATCCCATGGACAGAGGAGCCTGGCGGTCCACAGTCCATAAGGTCACACAGAGTTGGACACAGCTGAAGCAACTTAGTACACACGTATGCTACCTGTCCAATCCTCAGGAACTCTGTGGGGGAAGGAGGCAGTCCAATCCAAGTGGCAAGATCAGGGATTCAGACTAGGGTTCAAATCCTGATTATGCCACTTGGTAGTGTATGACAGACTAGGGTTCAAATCCTGATTATGCCACTTGGTAGTGTATGACCTTGGGCACACTGTTTAACTCTTCTGTGCCTCAATTTCCTTGTCTATAAGATGTGACTGATAATAGTACAGGGACTGCTCTTCAGGTGTTGTGAAGATTAAATGAAATCTGTCAAGTGCTCACAATAGTGCCTGCACAGAGAGGAAAGCTATGGTTCATGGTCTCTGGGGAAGACAGTGACAGCTAGTCCCCAGAGAGCCCTGCCCTGCATCCCCCTAGGTTGTTGTTGGATGGATCTCAGGAGGGAAGCCAAGAGCCAGCAGCAGAGAGCTGGTGGTACTGCTGACCTGCCAAGCCCCAGACGCCTTCAGAGAAGGAGAATGGGAAGGGGGTGTGTCCATCTCAGTCTCCTAGGGCCAGCTGTACAGTAACAGCCACTGTTTCTATTCCCCCCTCCTGATGTCTAAGCTTGTTTTTGTGGCTGGAGAGGAAAGGCATGGGCGGGGCTCTGCTGCACAGCACCAAGAACCACAAACCCGCCCCCTGAGTGAGGGTACAGAATGTACCCAGACTGCAAACCACACCCTGTGGCTTGGGGAGGCCCCTGGGGTGGGCTGGGGAGCTGTCACACTACATTGTTTGAGAGCCCTGTGCCTAGCAACTGGCTTGGGATGCCACAGCATTTGGACAATGGGATGTCCCAAGGGGGCCAGGACTGAGTTAAAGGACCTCCCGCCAAAGGATCTCCCAGGACCCTGGGTCCCTCTGATCTGAAAAGAGGTCTGTGGACCCCTGGCACCCTCCTGGGTCAAATTAGGTCTGGAGCTGACCTAGGAGAGCTTCCAGCCTAAGGGCACCAAGAGGGAGCATTCCCAGTCCCAATCAGACACTCTTCCACCCCAACCCATTTTGGGGACCAGATTCTGCCCTCCCCTCCACCTGTCTGCTCCAAGCCCAGGAGGCCTCACCAGAGTTCCCAGAGCAGTGAAAGCACAGAGACAGATGGGACCTTTGGGGAGGGTGGAGACAGTTTATTGAAGCAATCTGAAAATGAAAGCAGGTTGGGAAGAGGCCAAACCCACAGAAAATGACAGAAGGACTTCTGGTCAGATGAGTTGGAGAAAGGTCCTTCGAAACCAGATGAAATTCAGTGGGGACAAGTGCAAGGGGCTTGTTAGTGACAAAACCTGACAACATAATTTGGCTCAACACAAATAAACACGAAAACACCAAGTGAAGGAGGGAGTTGACCACAAGTTGGATATGAATCAGCCTCAGAAGAGAGCATGGCTCATTACATCGGCTGCATTTTCCAAACCAAAGATCAGAATGCCTGTTAAGCAGGGATGAAACAAGTTTCAGTGGCTGGAATTGAGACTCTCTCCCCAGCAAGCCTAAGTCCTAGGCTCACAGAGACCATGCTCTGTATGAGAGCTATGTCCAGAATCTGGGGGAAATGGAGAATGTTCAAAAGAAGAAAAAAGATGAAAAATGGGACCTCTGGGCAAAAATTGGCAAAGGAAAGGTAGCATGAGGAGGTGGAAGGAACCCAGGCACCAACATTCGGGAGCTGGACACTGAGCTACTTTGCAACATTAGGAAAGGTACTTAACCTCTCTGAGCTCCAGTATCCTTGTCTTTAAAAGTGGAATCACAATATCTGCCATAACAATTAAGTGATTCCAGAGACATAAAGCACGAAACACATAGTAGGTCCCCAATAAATGTATAGCTGTCAGTTTGGAGAGGGAAGAATAAGATACAGAGGATTTTATGAGGAGGTTACAAAGTAGTTGTTCTCCCATATCCATGGAACAAGGAGAAAACCTGGAGTAGGAAGCACTTTGGTAGGAGTGGGTCAGAACCTGGTGATCATCAGAAGTTGCAAACTGACAGCTGACAGGCTGAATCCAGCCCTCAGGCATGTTCTCTTTGGCTCAAACAGTGTTTTCCAAAAATCTGAATTAGTTGCCAACCTTTTAAAATGTGAAAGATTTCACATAAAAGTCCATATTTCTGGCCTCTCTTGAGAAAGCAGAAAATCTAACAATCCTGGACCCACATGTTTGCATGACAGCGATTGTGGGAAGGGGGCCAGCAAGGGCTGCTTCTGGAAGGTCTCTCACACCAGTGTTTCTCAAACTGTAATTCTTGGAGTAATCACCTGATGTATGTGCTAAATTGCTTCAGTCATGTCGGACTCTTTGCGATCCTATGGACTGTAGCCTGCCAGGCTGCTCTGTCCATGGGATTCTCCAGGCAAGAATACTGGAGTGGGTTGTCATGCCCTCATCCAGGGGATCTTCCCCACCCAGGGATCGAACCCATGTCTCTTACATCTCCTGTGTTGGCAGGCGAGTATTGTGTTAAAATGCACATGCCAATATCCAGAAGAGGCAAATCCACAGAAAGTATAATAGGGGTTGCCCATGGTTGGATTGAGGAGGGAATTGGGGGAGGCGGGGTGATTACTAATGGGTACCAGATTACTTGGGGGGTGATGAAAAGTAAATCTGATAAGAGGTGGTAGTTGTACAAATTTGTGAAACGTAATAGTAAAAATGATTGAGTTTTCCTCTTTCAGAATGTGAATTTTGTGGTGTGTGAATTATATCTTAATAAAGTGGTTACTTTAAAAATGCAGATACTGATTCAGTGGCCTGAGGTGGGGCTGGAGAAGCCCGAAGTTCAAACAAGCTCGGGCGTGGTCAGGGCTGTGAGGCTGGAGACCAGCTCACTGCGGCTCTAGACGCCGTGGGCTCTCAACCTCGGGTGCACATTGGAACCACGTAGGGAGTTTTTAAAAACTACTCACACCCGGGTCTCACCCCCAGGGACTCAGATCACTTCGGTCTGGGGTGAAGCCCGGGCACCGGGATTTTTTTTTTTTTAAGTTCCTCAGTTGATTCTACTTGGCAGCCAACTTTGAGAACCCCTGTCTTGGCCGGTGGTTGCTTTCCCCTTTTCTTCCTTGGCGCTCCCCAAGACATCTGAACCCCTGCTCCGCTCCAAGCCCCCCCGCAGGAAGGCCGTGACTAGCCACCCTGGCCCTGCCCACCACCCTCATCCCACTCTGGTTCTGGGATTCTAAAGCCAAACATTTCCTACTCCCACTCCTCCCAAGTGCCTGGGAGTTCGCGTAGGTCGTTTGGTTTTCCCGGGCAGCTTTGGGTGAGGACGTTTGTCAGAGGCTTTTGGGAAGTCGAAAGAGCCCCCGATCCTCCCAGGTGCCTCTGGGAAGTAAGCCGAGACTCGCCAGGAACGCAGGTAGGGCTCCGCGGCCGCCGGATCTTCCCTCTCCACCCAGCCCTCGGCGGGCGGCCGCCCCGCCCACGCACACGCCCCCTAGCTTCCCCGGCTGTAGCCGCATGGGAAGCCATGTGCCCACCGGGGAGGGTGAGCGAGAGGCAAGGGATGCCTTGGATGCCGCTTAAGAACCAACCGCAGCGACTCTTCCTGTGGAACTAGGGCGGCAGTGGGTAAGGAGAGAGGGCGGGGGAGGAGAGCGTCGGCCGAGGATGACTTGGGTAATTCACGATTGCGATTGCGTGAGAGCGTCTTAGAGCGGCAGCCCTGAGCAAGGTCCAGACACGGGCAAGTGAAAAGAGGTTATAACCACAGAAAGATAGAACATTTCGTTCTGAGTGGGAGGAAGACAGCTGGGCAAGGCCAATGGAAAGCCCCCCCACCCCCAACCAGCCTTGCTTTTACAGGGCTGACACCATTTCCCAGATGTTTTAAGGATAACTTCTGTATTTTTTTTCTGCCACTGACTACTTATTTTCTCTGTGTAGTTGCCTTGAATGCAGCTATTTGTGTCCCCTTTTCTCAAGTGCTTGTCTCTTTTTTCCTAGAGATTGGAGAAGATCTAATTGGCTTCTACCTAGAAGGTGCAGTACAAGCTGTTGTTAAAGGCTAGACTGCCAAGGCAATCCCTAATTGATTTAGCACTGGGGACATTTTCACACTTGCTCTTGATAACTCCTGGGAGGTGCAGGAACAAGGAGGTGCCTTTGAGATCTGGTGTACAGTTGGGAGAGCAAACAGATGCCTTCAGTGGTGGGTCACTGCCTGGCCCTCCAAGACTCCCTCTGTTTTCAAGACTAGCTTTTCTCCTTCGTTTTTCAGTGTGTGGTATGAATCCAGGCACATGGGTACGTACGCTGGAGGATGGTAGTTGAGCGGCCACGGGGATGGCTAGGTAGGAGGTGATCTTTGAGTTCTTTGAGCTCCTTGTTCCTTCCTTCCAGCCAAGAGATCAGAGCTTGTGGGGGAAGGGGCTGTTCCCCCCTCAACCCTCCCTCCGCCACATACACCTGCTGCTACCTCCCAGCATGCCTGCTTAGGGCAAGAGCAAGGTTGGACATTCTCAGAAAACTTACTCCCTTGGCGGTAGCTGCCTCCCCACACTGAAAAAGTGCTGATTGGACAGACTCTCAGCATCTCCTTGGCTCCACCTGGCATAGCCTGCTGGCTCTCTGCCCTTGCCCGTTGCCCTCTGTCTCTGGCTTCTTCTCCAACAATGGCACATGAGATAAAAGGCAAAAGGCTGAGCCATAGAGGCAAGTTGCTGTGAACTAGGATGAGAGGCCCTGGAAGGACCACTGTCTGTGGAGCAAGGACTGAGTCCCTCAGACAAGGGTTCTTAAGCAGGGCTCTGTGGCCAGGCAGTGGTGGCCTGAAGGGGATGGTTATGAGCTGTGACCCTGGGGAAAAATCTTACAAGGGGAGATGGACATAAAGTCAAAGGTGGGTAATTATACCCTTTAGCATTTATTGAATGCTTCCTAAGTGCCAGGTACAGGGATAAATGCTTTACGTATATAATCTCATTTAATCCCCCCAATTACGTGCATGCTAAGTCACTTCAGTTGTGTCCAACTCTTTGCAACTCTATGGACTATAGCCTGCCAGGCTCCTCTGTCCATGGGATTCTCTAGGTAAGAATACTGGAGTGGGTTGCCATGTCCTCCTCCAGGGGAATCTTCCCAACCCAGAGATCGAACCCGCCTCTCTTATGTCTCCTGCATTGGCAGGTGCGTTCTTTACCACTAGTGCCACTTGGGAAGTCCCCCAACTACCCTAATTGGCCCCGTTTTACACATGGCTAGTAGCAATTCTGGCTCAGAGAGTTTAAGTAACTTGTCCAAGGCCCATAGATAGTAAAGGGAAAGTGAAGCCTAGACCTCAGCTCCATCTGAGTTTAGAGCCACTACCCTTGGACCGATAGCCTCCTCACCGCTGGCATAATGACCTCAGAATTACCAAGGAAGGTGCTGGCAACTCCAGCCCAGGCCCTGAGGGACCACTGCCTCCCAGAGATCCTGGAGAAAGACAGTGGGGCTTGTGGGGAAAAAGTCTCATCCCATCCTCTGTGCCCAGCTTTGCAGCCTGTGATGAGCCCTTTCCTTCTGTCAGCCGTAGGTGTCTACCCCAGCCATGTGTAGATCCATGTGCAGCCACAAGGATCATGGGACCAGGCGGGACCAGAGAGCGGTGCAAATGTCTTGGCTGGTGGGAAACAAATCAACATGCAGAAGGCTTGGCTCTTGGAGCCCCAGGGAGCCCTAGGTTTTAGCTGGGAGAGTGTTCTAGATGTTCCTCGCCAGCAGGGCTAAGATGGGGCATCTCTTTCATCAGCTGTGCTAAAAATTGCCCCCCAGCGAAAGCCAGCACTGTTTAGACACCTGTTGTTTTCCTCAGTGTGAACTTTTCTATAAGGGTTTGCACCAGGGGGCCCTTTGGGGTGTTCTTGGGGATGGCCTGGTCCTTGTCCCAGCAGGCAGGGCCTTCTGGCCAGGGAGAGTGAATCACCCGGCCCAGAATTCATGCATCTGTTTGGGAGAACACTGTGTGCTCTGGACTGGCACCAGAGCCCGAGGGGAAAGGGAAGAGTGCAGAATGGAAGGCGGTAGAGAGACTTGGAGGGGCTTCTGCTCTGGCAGCTGCTCAGTCTCCTCCTCCTAAGTGTCACCGCTGACACCTCAATTCCCCACCTTGGGTGGCAGGAAGTAGCAGGTGAAATCATTCACAGGTGCCCCAACTTGGAGGCAGCTCCCTCGATGGCCCTAGGTGTTAAGTCACAGCACCCATGCATTACTCCTGCAGTGTGTAATTTAGCATTAATGGAGCATCATCTGATTTGAGCTGGGTTCTCCACCCCTCCTGTGCCCACCATTTCTGCCAGGACTCAGACCCTTGAGTGTCTGTCTTCTGAATTACTGTTAAAGCGTCCAGCCACCACCACCATGCCTCAGCCCGTTACCCTTGCCACTACCTGAACCATCGTTCTGAAAGGTATCTATTCACCTGTGGTTAAAACCCTCCAGTGGCTCTTCATTACCCACCAGGGCACAGGGTGAACATTTTGGCGTGGCATTCAATGTTCTCCAAGTTAGGCCCCATCTTGCTCTCCACCAGTGTAGGCATGTCAGGTGAAATGCAGGGGTGCTCAGTTAAATGTGAATTTCAAATACACACAACATACTATTTTTTAGTTAGTGTGTCCCTTGTATTGTGTCCTGTATTTTCATTTGCTAAATCTGGAAACCTTACTTCAGCTGTGTTGCCATTCCTACTGATAGAGCCCTATTTCAGGCCCTTGGCATCACACTCTCTTGGATGAAGTTGCCAAGGAATCAGCATCCATACTGATTCCTTCACCCCTTGGCTCCCCCTCTTCCAAACCATCTTCCCCTCCATTCCAAGATGCTGCTTGGGTCATTCTTTTGCTGCCATGGAAGACTGCTTTTTACATTTCCCACTCCTGTCCAGATCCATCTCCACACTTGAGTTCTTCCTCCATTATGCTCTGTTCAAGAGTCTTAACATTGGTCACTGCCCTCTCTTCTGGAATGCCATTAGGACATCCCACTGTTCCACCTAAACACTTGGTTATGTCATGGTTTCACTGCAATGCACTGATCTGTGGAGAGTGTACCTTCTCCACATCATCATGGCTGCCATATGTGGGGATGCTCAGTCACTTCAGTCCTCTACGACCCTTTGCAATCCCATGGACTGTAGCCCACCAGGCTCCTCTGTCCATGGGATTCTCCAGGCAAGAATACTGGAATGGGTTGCCATGCCCTCCTCCAGGGGATCTTCCCCACCCAGGGATCAAACCCAAGTCTCTTATGTCTCCTGCACTCGGCAGGTGGGTTCTTTACCATTAGTGCTTTTTATTCTTTCCTTCCTCCCACCATCACAGAATGGGGCCTCAATCAATGTACACTGGTGAATCAGTGGTTTATTTGTTCTCTCACAAGACTGTGAGCTTCTCAAGGGTGGTCTGTGGACTCAATCTCATGCAGTTCTCTTTGGTTTGACAAATGTTTCTTTTAAATTGGAGGATACTTGCTTTAAAATGTTGTATTGGTTTCTGCCATGCAGCAATGTGAATCATCCATAATTGTCTAATCTAATCTAATCTAATCTATATATCTCCCCTCCTTCTTGAGCCTCTTTCCCACCCCAATCCCCCATCCCACCCCTTTAGGTCTTCACAGAGCACCAGACCAAGCTCCCTGTGTTATGTAGCAGCTTCCACTAGCTGCCTGTTTTACACATGGTAGTGTATATATGTCAGTGCTACTCTCTCAATTCATCCCACCCTCTCCTTTCCCTCCTGTGTCCGTAAGTCCATTCTCTATGTCTGTGTCTCTATTCCTGAGGATAGAGAGATGGCATACAGGGGGCATTGTGCTACTGCTCTCAAAGAACTCATGGTGTGTCTAGGGAGGTATGATTAGTATGGTTACTTACAGAGCAACATGAGTTGTGCAATGAATAAAGCGTATACAAAGTGTAAAGTGCTTACAGAGAAATTGATAAGCAGAATTTGGGAAATGGAATGTTGGAGACATTTTACCAGAGATTATGCCTCTTTAGGAGGATGGAAAGGGCCTCTTGATGAGGGTGAAAGAGGAGAGTGAAAACGCTGGCTTAAAACTCAACATTCAGAAAACTAAGATCATGGCATCTGGTCCCATCACTTCATGGCAAATAGATAGGGAAAAAGTGGAAATGGTGGCAGATTTTATTTTTTTGGGGGGGCTCCAAAATCACTGTGGATGGTGACTGCCACCATGAAATTAAAAGATGCTTGCTCCTTGAGAGAAAAGCTATGACAAACCTAGACAGTGTATTAAAAAGCAGAGACATCACTTTGCAGACAAAGGCCCATATAGTCAAAGCTGTGGTTTTTCCAGGAGTCATGTATGGATGTGAGAGTTGAACTGTAAAGAAGGCTGAGGCAGAAGAATTGATGCTTTTGAATGGTGGTGTTGGAGAAGACTCTTGAGAGTCCCTTGGACAGCAAGGAGATCAAACCAGTCAATCCTAAAGGAAATCAATTCTGAATATTCATTGGAAGGATTGATGCTGAAACTGAAGCTCCAATACTTTGGCCACCTGATGCCAAGAGCCAACTCATTAGAAAAGACTCTGATGTTTGGAAAGATTGAAGGCAGGAGGAGCACAGGATGACAGAGGATGAGATGGTTGGATGGCACTCAGTGGACATGAATTTGAGCAAATTCTGGAAGACAGTGAAGGACAGAGAAGCCTGGCATCCTGCAGTCCTCAGAGATGAGTTAGTGACTGAACAACAAAGTGCATTCCAGGCAGGGAAATTGCAGGCACAAAAGCATGGAGGCAGGAAAGAGTGTATTGGATTGGCCAAAAAGTGCATTCCTCTATGTTAGGGAATCACAGGGTCAGGTATAAATAACCTGGAACAGTAACATGAAGTGTCTGATGTGTGGATGATGAACAGCTGCTCAAGATTTTTTTCCCAACTTTATTGAGATGTAATTGATATAAAACATTGTGTAAACTCAATGTGTATCTGATGACTTGATATACATTTATATTGTGAAATGATTATCACAGTAAGGTTAGTTAACACATCCACCAGCTAATCATCATTTCATCCAAGGGTTTTAACTGAGCAGATGTGTATATTAAGAGAAGCAATCAAAAAGCCCAACACAAAAGACCATGTATTGCATGATTCCATTTATATTGAAATACCCCGAAAAGGCAAATCTGTGGAGACAGAAAGTAGATGAGTGATTGTCTGAGGCTGGGGGTAAGAACAGGAAGTGACTGCTAATGGGCACGAGGGACCTTTTCAGGGTGACGGAAATGTTCTAAAATTGGCTTGTGGTGATGATTACACAATTCTGAATATACAAAGATCACTGAATTATATGTTTAAAGCAGGTGAATTGTATGGTGTGTGTGTTGAATGCTAAGTCACTTCAGTTGTGTCTGACTCTTTTTGACCCCATGCCCCGTAGCTCACCAGGTTCTGTCCATGGGATTCTCCAGACAAGAATACTGGAGTGGGTTGCCCTGTCCTTCAGGGGATCTTCCCGATCCAGGGATCAAACCTGCATCTCTTATGTCTCCTGCTTTGGCAGGCAGGTTCTTTGCCACTAGCGCCACCTGGGAAGCCCTGAATTGTATGGTATATAAGATATATCTCAATAAAGCTCTTTCAGAAAAGACCATCAGTCTGGCCATAGTGTTGGAAATGGATCAGAGTGAGGCAAGCCTGGGCTTGGCAAGAGCAGTGAAGAAACTTCTGCAAAGGTCTGGGAAAGAGTGAGCTGCAGTGCTCAGGCAGTGCTGGAGGGGTTGGGGAAGGAGGGCTGAAATCACTAGACATTTAGGAGGTGGAATCAATGAGACTTGGTAAACAGATTGCCTGGAGGGGATAAGGAAGAGAGATGGAAGGGTCTAGGACGACACTCTGGTTCCTGACTTTGACGGGTGGCCAGGTGGTGGCACCATCAAACCTCACAGCACTTAGTACAGTGCCTGGCCCTCAGCACAGGTCTGTGGAATGAAGAAATGATTGGATGAATGAATGAAGTGCATTCGTGTCATCTCCTGCTCTGTTGCTCTATTTCACCCACAGGCTAGGCCTTTGGACCCCGGTGTACTTGTTTCCATCACTGCCCATTTGGAGACAGGGAGCAGCCTGGAGATTCCACTGTTCCCAGTTCACCTCTAGGAAACCCGCATCTTATTCTTTCCCTTCTGGCCCCAAAACCACCCGAGCACACAAGGGATCCCTGGTCTGGGGGTGGGGGACACGTGGGAGCTAATGGCCACCTAGGCCCTGAGGACTCTTGTCATGGGCTCAGGACTCTTACATCCTTAACTGCCATCCTCACCCAGACTCTGTTACTTAACCCTAACCCCTCCCGCATCCATCAGCAATGCATCCCAAGTGCTCAGGAAGTACTGTCATCCTAAGCTTCCACTTAAGTTCCCACTCAGGCATGAGTCGCCTGCCAGAATGGGCCAGTGTCCCTCTAAGCATTCTCTTTAGATCCCCTGCCTCAAGATGATGTGGCGGGGGAGCAGGGGGGAGGGTGTTTATTAAACAGGCAGATAGCCAGACTCCACACTTGACCCACTCGATCAGAATGAGTTCCACGTATTTCAGAAATTCCCTGGATGGTTGTGAGAGCAGCAATGTGTGACTGTGTATTCGGGGTGCTTGTGGCCCTGGTACCCCAGCAGGTAGTCCCTGGCAGCCACCCGATGGACAGAGTCCACCCCAGAATGCTGCCCCCGACATGGGCATCCTTCTTTCCATCAGGAAAAGCACTCCTGCCCCGCCACTAATTAGATCACCCTCTTGCACAATCTTCTGCCCCCCCTTCCCCCACTAAATTTCCACAGGACAATCAATTCTCAATTGCTCTTTCCTCTGTCCTCCCAGCACTCGGCACCGGCTGCAGTGTGTGAGAGCTGGTTGTTTACATATGAGTTCTTTCAGAGCCCGATACATTTAGACCAGCAGCCTTGAGGAAGGGTCGGGCAATACTGTAGGTGCTGGATGGATGCTAGGGGGGATTGAATCACTAAAGAAAGGAGCAAGAGGACTGAATGACATAAACCAAAGTCCTTCACATTTGCCTTTAGGAGACCATATTTGCCTGCCAGTGAGGTCAATAGATCAACACTGCTGCTTTCAAGCCCCAGAGAGGGTGGGAACACAGTGACCAGATTAAGGAGCTATGGGGCTGACATTGTGGGCTGCCCAGGCCAGCAAGGAGCTTCATTCATTCACTCATTCGTTCACTGAAGCAAATGTGCCAGGCACTGCACAAGGTGCGTGCTTAGTCGCTCAGTCATGCCCGACTCTCTGCAACGCCATGGACTGTAGCCCACCAGGCTCCTCTGTCCATGGGATTTCCCAGGCAAGAATACTGGAGTCAGTTGCCATGCCCTCCTCCAGAGGATCTTCCCAAACCAGGGATAGAACCTGGGTTTCCTGCATTGTAGGCAGATTCTTTATTGTCTGAGCTACCAGTCAGGAAAGGTACCAAAGATAAAAAGGGGAACAGGACAGACAAGACTCCTGCTCTCACAGAGCTTACAGTTTTGTGGGGAAGACAGATGTTAAATAATTGTAGAAAGATTTATAGTTGTGAGAGAGCTATGAAGGCAAAAAACAGTGTCCAGTAAAAGCGTATGTAACAGGAGTACTTGAATTAGCCTTTTGGGACAGGCGATGCCGTCTGTACAAGGATTTTCCCAGGGAGCTGACCTTGAATCAAGACCATAAGCATGACCAGAAGGTAAATAGGCAAAAGGCTGGGGAAGGGCATCTCAGGCAGAAGGTACAGCCATGTGAGGACCCGAGGCAGTTACAAGCTTGACGTGTTTGTGGAACGTGCTGGAATGCTGGGACTGGAACAGAGGGAGTGAGGAGGCAGGGGGTGGGAGGCAGGTGATGAGATTAGACCAGATCACATAGGGCTTTTTGTGGGTCGTGGTAAGGACTTCAGATTTTATTTAAAGTGAGATGGGAGGCTTTTAACCTGGGAAGAGTTACAATTTAATTTGCATTTTTAAAGAGGGTCCCCTGGCTGCTGTGTTAGTAATGGATGAAAAGGGGGATGGGAGTGGAAGCAGAGAGACAAATCAGGAGGTTATGATGGTGACCTGGCTGAGAATAGTGGCTATGGAGACCTCAGTGAAAGCATTCAGCCCACACGTTTTACAGATGAGGAAACTGAGTCCCAGAGAAGGGGGATGATTTGCCCACACTCACCCTGCCCCTGGTCCTAACAAGAGAGAGGTTAACAGAGGACCAAGCAGAGAAAGCTGAGTGCAGTCTGGTAGGATGAATTCATGGATGCCTCGTGGCACATCTGGGTTCTGGCAGCCAAAGCATATGCTTGGAGTGGGAAGGAAATGAAGTGTCTCTGGTATCCATTATTTGGGGGTGCTCTGTAGTTCCATTGCCTGGGGGTGCAGTGAAGCCAGCACCAACCCTTGGTCGCATATCCCAGCTCTGTTTAGTCTGGCCGTGGCCCAACCAGGAGCTAAGTACTTACTGGCCAGTTCCTTCCTGCATCCATAGTATAATGAAGTGCTGAGCTGGGCAGAACTCCCAGTGCTCCTGGGTCCAGGAGCAAGCAAGCAGCAACCTCATGCAGGGCCACGTGAGGTCAGAGGGCGGGGCCTGCATGCCCGAGCTTGAGTGGAATTGGCTGCTTGTTGACACACCACTTCCGCGGATGGCCAATCACAAGAGCCACAACATCCTTGCTTTCCCCACCCCTCCCCTCACTTGTCCTTGTGAAAGCCACAGAACTTCCCACCACAAAGTGAGCTGGGGAGAGAAGTCTCTTTCCTCTGCTACCTCACACCAGGCCTTGGGGAGAGGCGTCCTGCTCACAGTCCAAGGAGTATCAATGCTTTGCTTCCCAAAGCAGAATGTTTGCTTTGCGGGGAGAACTCCGTTGAAGACCTATTAGGGAGTTCAGTTCAGTTCAGTTGCTCAGTCCTGTCTGACTCTTTGCAACCCCATGGACTGCAGCATGCCAGACTTTCCTGTCCATCACCAACTCTTGGAGCTTACTCAAACTCATGTCCTTCGAGTTGGTGATGCCATCCAACCATCTCATCCTCTGTCATCCCCTTCTCCCTCCTTCAATCTTTCCTAGCATCAGGGTCTTTTCCAGTGAGTCAGTTCTTCACATCAGGTGGCCAAAGTATTGGAGTTTCAGCTTCAGCATCAGTTCTTCCAATGAATATTCAGGACTGATTTCCTTTAGGATGGACTGGTTGGATCTCCTTACAGTCCAAGGGACTCTCAAGAGTTTTCTCCAACACCACACAGTTTAAAAGCATCAATTCTTCGGTGCTTTCTTTATAATTCCAATTCTCACATCCATACATGCTGCTAAGTCGCTTCAGCTGTGTCCGATTCTGTGTGACCCCATAGACGGCAGCCCACTAGGCTCCCCCATCCCTAGGATTGTCCAGGCAAGAACACTGGAGTGGGTTGCCATTTCCTTCTCCAGTGCAAGAAAGTGAAAAGTGAAAGTGAAGTTGCTCAGTCATGTCCAACTCTTAGCGACCCCATGGACTGCAGCCTACCATGCTCCTCCGTCCATGGGATTTTCCAGGCAAGAGTACTGGAGTGGGTTGCCATTGCCTTCTCCAGGGGATCTTCCTGACCCAGGGATCAAACCTGCGTCTCCTGCATTGCATGCGGGTTCCTTACTCACTAAGCCATTGATTCAATATTAGTGTAAATATTTATAGTTATTATAAAATATTGGTTATATTCCCTGTTGTTATATATATATATATATAATAGTTTGTACCTCTTAACCCCTACCCTTATCTTGCCCCCCCCTTTCCTCTCCCACTGGTAACCACTAATTTGTTCTTTATATCTGTTGAGTCTGCTTCTGTTTAACCCTGGTTCTTTTATTAGGAGTCTTAATAGCTACTGTGCACCAGATACCAGGCCAAGCATTTTACATTCCTCATCTCATTAAATTCCCACAACTCCTGTGACATAGATACTATTATGTCTCACCTCCTCCAACTTTACAGATACATAAAATGAAGCTCAGAGAGGCTAAGTGACTTACCCAAGAACACACAGCCAGCAAAGGACAGAGCCAGGATCTGAGTTCAGGTCTATCTGATCCCACACCCCATACTCATAACTGCTTCCTTAAGCAGTGACTTTACAGGCTCCACACCATCCAAACTGCCCTTGGAGCCCTGACAAGCTGGGAAGGCCCAAGAGACAAACAACCTTGCCTCCTCATTTTACATTTTGTGTGCCAGCCTGTTATGTTGGTAGATGGACACTTTTCTGCCGTGAGCTGAGGGGTCAAGAGAAGGCCTCTTTCAACTAGTTCCTGGCAAGGGTGCAATGGTGGGGGGTCCTGGGGGCCCAGGGAGAAGTAGGAGGGCACTGCCAGCTGGGAAAGCTGGCAGGAGGAATGCCCCATGAGGGCATCATCCAATTTATAGCTTCGGATCCCTTCCCTGGGATTTGGGGTATCTGACAAATACTGGACAAGTTCTCAGGTCTATACCCTAATGATATTAATGAGGGCAGGGGAGCTTAGTGAAAATTTAATAGACAAGTATAAAAAGTTTCACAGACCCTGTCTGCAGAAGTTCTTTTGAAGGTCTGCACAAAGCCACAAGGGCTGCTTGGAACTCTTCGTCCAAGGAAATTATTAACCTTCCTCATTTTTGGAGAACAATGCAATCTGTTTATTAAATGCCCAAATTAAAGGGAGAGGATACAGTGCAGTTGGGGGTTTTCCATCATAATTCATTGGAGGCTCTCAGTCAGGGAAATTTGAGCCTGGGGCTGACTGGGCTTCCTGACCACTTCCGGCTCCCAGGCTCCCTCCAACCCTGTTCCTTTAATAAGTTCAGGTTGCTGGGAGTTCAACTCTCATTAACCCTTTGAAGTCTGCATAGATAAATTACAATTAAAGTCCGCGAAGCACTTAATGTACATCAAAGATTGGCCAAGGAAGCAATTGTTCCAGCATGGATGCTTCTGTTGTATGGATCAACTGAGATAATGTGTGTGTGTGTGTGTGTGTGTGTGTGTGTGTGTGTATGAAAGCACTTTGTGATCCTTGAAGCACAGTAAGTTACTTTTGTTGTTATTTTTCTGAATAGGATGGGTTATTTATTTACAAGATGGATGCCTGTCCTCATTAGATGACTTTGAACAAACCAAACTGGTACTCATTGAGGCTAGAAAAGTACCAAACTTTCCTTGAACTTCCTCCTTTGTTCCTCAAGCTGATTGAGACTTAAGAACCTTCTGATAGGTCTGGAGCCTTGTGTACATGGAACCAGTGTAAAATTTGCTGATTGTTTTTCCTTCAAAAATAATGTGAAAGGCAGAAGATGCAGGAACATTGCCAGCAATGCAGGGCGTGGGTTTCTGCATTGCTCCACCCAGAAGGAGAATTCTCAAAGGGCAGGATTATGTGCTGAGAGGCTGAGCAGCCTTTGTATGTGCTGGGGTGGATCAGTCACAAAGACAGGTGAGCTAGGAAACAGAGCTCATGCCCTGAGAAAATCCTCTTCCACAAATTCCTGAGGTGACTCTCATACATTGCTGGTGGAAAAGAAATTGGATACAACCCTTCAGGGGAGAATTTGACAATATCTCACAAAATCATATATGCATTTACTTTTTGACTTAACAATCACATTTCCAGGAACCTACCCAGGTGGCTCAGTGGTAAAGAAACTGCCTGCGATGCAGGAGATATGGGAGATGTCGGTTCAATCCCTGGGTCAGAAAGATCCCCTGAAGGAGGAAATGGCAACCCAGTCCAGGTATTCCTGCCTGGAGAATTCCATGGATGGAGGAGCCTGGTGGGCTACAGTCTATGGGGTCACAAACAGTCATACATGACTGAGCACGCACACACATACACACACACAAGTACCCTGACAGTACACCTCAAACAACATGAAAATGTATATGCACGAGGTTGTTCATTACAGCTTTGTTTACATATATGCAAAATATTTGAAATTACCTAAGTATCCTTACAGAGGAGAGTGGTTGTACAGACTTTGGTACAACCACAGAATGGAGTCCCATGCTGCTATAAAATAGGAGGAGGGTGCTCTTTATGAACTGATAGGGAGTTATTTCTAGGATATGTTGGTACATGAAAAAGGCCAAAAGCAAACAAAAAACATATCTGTAGTATGCTTCCTTTGGTGTAAAAAGAAGAGGAAATAAGTAAATATAGATGCATCTGCTCACTTGTACAGAAACACAAGAAGTAGAAGCTGGAAACTCATAGAATTGGTTACCTACAGAGAGGGTGGGAGCAGCACATAGTAGGTGCTTCACAAGCATTTCCTGATAATGACCATTGGGTGCTATAGAGGACACTGTGGAAGGAATGGTAGATACAGCTGGGAATAACAGGAAGGGTTTCTATTGTCGTCTTGAAACATGAGTCTGTGGTCAACTTGTTGGGTGGCCATTTTGAGAGATTGTACCAGGCAGAGGGAAGAATTGTGAGCAAAGATCCAGGAAGGGGAGAGAACGTGGCATAGAAAGGGTCTGGGACTTTGGGTGGGAGGGGGGACTATTGTGAGAAAGGCTGGATAGGGCAGGCGGGAATCAGGATGTGGACTTTCTTTTATGCAACGGTAGTGAGTTTGAATTTTATTCTTAGGAACATGAGAAGCTGTTGGAATATTTTGAGCAGAGGAGTGATATGGTCAGTTTATGCTACATTGACCCCTGTGGCTATAATGTGGGGTTGGACTGAAAAGGGAAAGAGTAGAAGCACGGAGGCCACTTTGAGGCAAGAGAGGATAGTGACTTGGAGCAGAAAGGTAGTATTGGGTTGGCCAAAAGGTTCATTCAGATTTTTCCGTAAAATGTAGTGGAAAAACACAAATGAATTTTTTTGGCCAACCCAATAGTAGAAATGGAAAAGAGTGGTCATGTTCTGGATATGTTTGAAGGTGCAGCTGGTGAGACAAACTGATGGATTGGGTGTAGGGGAGGACGAAAGAGGAAGAAGGGTCTGGGATAACTCCCAGCTATCTGGCTTCAGTGATTTGGTGTCTAATGGAGCCATTCAGCAAGATGGGGAACACAGTAGAAAGAGTAGAATTTGTGGGGAAAGGTCAAGTCACCTCAGATGTGTCAAGTGTGAGGTGTCAGCAGATTGGGTCTGTTGGATGTATGGGTCTAGGGCTCAGGGGAGAAATCTGGGCGGGGACCATAGATGTGGGACCATGTAGATGGAGGTTGAAAAGATGAGGCCAGAATGGGAGAGCGTAGGTATCACTGTGAGAAGAGATCCAAGGGCAGAGTCCTGGGGAACACTAATAGGAAAGAGAGGCAGAAGATGAAGACCTCATGAAGGTGGCTAAAATGAAATCGTAGTAGAAATAGCATGAGGACCAGGAGAGAATAGGGTCCGGAGGCCCAGGGGGAGGGAGTGGCAAGAGGAGCATGCTCAGCAGTGCCTAGGGCTGCATGGGAGGCCCCAAGACAAAAGCTGCACAGATGAGAATGGGAGGCGGCTAAAGGCAAACTACAAGGACTGCACAGTGAGCAGAAGGGCTCAGTGATGGGGTTCTTTTTCGAGGACCTTTGACTGTGAAGGGAAAGAGTGAGGTGGGATGGAAGCTGGAGGAGGGGACAGTGAAGGGTTGGAGGAGAGCCATTATTATAAGGAAGAAAAAAGGAAGCTCATTTTTAACCCCCGAGTCAGTAGACACGCAAGACTGAAAACCCAGAAAAGGAAGGAATCCACCGGTGGAGGAAAGTCAAAGTGTTAGTCACTCAGTCATGTCCGACTCTGCAACCCCATGGACTGTAGCCCACCAGGCTCCCCTGTCCATGGGATTCTCCAGGCAAGAATACTGGAGTGGGTTACCATTTCCTTCTCCAGTGGAGGAAGGTGGGGGCCTAATGACATGGAGAGCCCAGAGACTGGGGCTAGGGTTGAGCAGGAAAAAGTGTATATCTATCTAAAGGGTCACTGCCCATGGAATCATTTTCAATATGAAGGAAACAGCGAAGATCAAATTATCCACGTGTGAATTGGGGCTGTCTGCAAAGTCAGAGAGTGAGGGTGTAGTCATGTGTCAGTTCAAATAGGACCCTGGGCCGTGTTCAGAAGCATCAGGAAAGGACAGTGTTGACAGAGGCACTAGTCACCCGCAGGGGACTGCAGACAATGCACACTTCAGGTACGTTTGTACAGACTCAAACATAGCTTCACACACGCTTGGGAGCTTTGGATATTAATCAAGGTAAAAAGTCTTCCATAAAACAAATTATGAGACTTTACGATGACTAAATAGGACCTAATGAATGGGTTTACCAAATGTTCTTCCCTGTTCTGGACTTTGGGCAAGAGCTGGAGGGCTGAGAACGGGACAGAGAGCCAGGCCCCAGGCTCCTTTTTTGGCTTTGGCCTCAGGGGCCGTCCCTAACCCTAACGGTTCAGTAGACCTTGGATAGAAGTGAGGCCTGGGTGTGGTGCTGATCTTCTGGGAAGCAGAGAGTTTGTTCTCTCTGAAGGACTGAGGGCTAAAACATTCTGTCCTTTTGCAGACAGTGGAGCTGGTAAGCTATTTCAGAAGTGTTCATGCAAATCATTGTCTAACTAAAAAAAAAAAAAAAAAAAAACACCAATATGCTGACCCTTGCTATCTGGCATGATATGTATCAGACAGAGAAACACAACATTTGGTTTTGACCCAGGCTCTGCTACCAGCTTGCTGTGTGACTTTAAGCAAGTACCTTCTGCTCTCTGGGCCTCAGCCATTGCATCTGCCAAATCAGTAGAGTGGACAGATGATCTTCTAAGGGAACTGCTGCATCAACATTCTGGTTTTTTTTCTTTAATTAATAGACTATTTTTAGAGCAGCTTTAGATTCACAGTATAACTAAGTGCAAAGTATAGAGTTTCTGAATACCCCTTGTCCCCCCAAATGCACAGCCTCCCTCACTAGGCTCGCCCCCCACCAGAGGGGTACATTTGTTACAATCAATAAACCTACATTGACATGCCATTATCACTCAAAAGTCCTTATTCATGTTGCACATGTTATGGGGTTTTGACAAATGTATCTGCCATCATAGAATAGTTTCATTGCCCCTAAAAATTCTCTATGCTCTGAGAATTTGTCCCTCTCGCCCCTCAACCCCTAGCAACCACTGACTTTCTCCCTGTCTCCATAGCTTTGCCTTTCTCAGAATATCATATAATTGAGATCATGCAGTTTGTAGTTTTTTTCAGATTGGCTTCTTTCACTTAGTAATAAGCATCTGAGATTCTTCCATGTCTTTCCATGGCTTGATAGCTCACTTGTTTTTAGTGCTGAATAATACTCCATTGTCTAGATGTACCACAGTTTATTTATCCATTCACCTACTGAAGGGCATCTTGGTTGCTTCCAAGTTTTGGCAATTATGAATAAAGCTGCTATAAACATCCACATGCAGGTTTTTGTGTGGACATAAGTTTTCAACTCATTTGGGTAAGTAACAAGGAGCATGACTGATGGACTTATGAAAGTGTATGTTTAGTTTTTTAAGAAACTACCAAACTGTCTTTCAAAGTGGCTGTCCCATTTTGCATTCCTACCAGCAAGGAATAAGATTTCCTATTTGCTCTACATCCTCATCCAAGCATTTGATGTTTTTAGTGTTCAGGCTTTTGGCCATTCTGATAGGTGTGTAGTGGTATCTCATTGCTGTCTTGATTTGCCTTTCCCTGATGGTATATGATGTTGAACATCTTTTCATATGCTTACTTCCATCTGTATAGTGTCTGTTCGGGTGAGATGTCTCTTCATGTCTTTTGTTCACTTTTATTTTTTTATTAAAAAAAAATTTTTGCCTGCACCTTGAGGCTTTCAAGATCCCAGTTCCCCGACCAGGGGTCAAACCGGGGCACTCAGCAGCAAAAGCGTGGAGTCCTAAGCACTGGGCCACCAGGGAATTCTGTCTTTTGTCCATTTTAAAATCAGGCCATTCATTTTCTTCTTATTAAGTTTTAAGAGTTCTTTGTCTACTTTGGATAATAGTCCTTTATCAGATGTGTCTTTTGCAAATATTTTCTCCCAGTCTGTGGCTTCCTTTTCATTCTCTTGACAGTGTCTTTCACAAAGCAGAAGTTTTTGTTTTAATAACATCCAGCACAGCAATTATTTCTTTCATGAATTGTATCTAAAAAGTCATTGCTAAACCCATGGTCATCTAGATTTTCTCCTGTGTTAGCTTCTAGAACTCAATGTTGTCATAGTTTTACATTTTACGTTTACACATAAAGTCAGAGGACTGACCACTATCTAATGTGAAGACTTACTATGAAGCCACAGTGATAAAGATCTGTGTCTAGATTGATTTTCTTTTGTATGTGGATGTCCAGGTGTTCGAGTATCATTTGTTGAAGAGACCACCTTTGCTCTGCTGTATTGCCTTTGCTCCCTTGTCAAAGATCAGTTGAGTATATTTATTTGGGTCTATTTATAGGGCTCTCTTTTGTGTTCCACTGATCTCTTTGTGTATTCTTTCATTGATACCATACTGCCTTGATTGCTTTAGCTTTATAGTAAGTCTTAAAATCAGATGGTGTCAGTCCTCTGACTTTCTTCTTCGGTCTTGAGTTTGCCGAGAGTTTGCAATATACATTTACAACTCATCCAAGTCGACTTTCAAGCGCACATGCCTTATAGTAACAAAATATTCCAATCCTGTCTCTTGTCTCTTGCACTACTACTGTCATTCATTTCACTTATACACAAACATACATAATCAAATGGTTATTGTTGTTTAGTCACCCAGTCATGTCTGACTCTTTGCAACCCCATGAACTGTAACCCACCAGGCTCCTCTGTCCATGGAATTCTCCAGACAAAAATACTGGAGTGGGTTGCTATTTCCTTCTCCAAGGGATCTTCCCAACCTAGGGATCAAACTGCATCTCCTGCATTACAGGCAGATTCTTTACCACTGAGCAACCTGAGAAGCCCCATACATAATCAAATACATTATTGCTATTACTATTTTGAAAACAACTGTTATTGTAAGATCAATTAAGAATAAGAAAAAAGTTTTTATTTTACCTTAATTTATTCATTCTCTGATGTTCTTCCTTTCTTCATATAGATCTGAGTTTTTGACCTGTATTATTTTCCTTGTCACTAAAGAACTTTTAATGTTTCTTACAACACATGTCTACTGGCAACAAATTCCCTCAATTTTCATTCGTCTGAGAAAGTCTTTACTTCTCCTTCAATTTTTTTAAAAGATTTTTTTTTGATGTGGACCATTTTAAAAATCTTTATTGAATTTGTTACAACTTTGCTTCTGCTCTGTGTTTTGGTTTTTTGGCCAGAAGCCATATGGGTTCTTAGCTCCCTGACTAGGGATCGAACTTGCACCACCACCCCTCACACACACACACACACATACACACACACACACACACACAGAGGCAGGTGAAGTCTTAACCATTGGACCACCAGGGAAGTCCTTATTTCTCATTCACTTTTTTAAAAAGTAATTTTATTTATTTATTTATTTATTTTGGCTGTGCTGGGTCTTCGTTGGTGCTCAGGGTTTTTTCTTGTTTCAGCAAGTGGTGGCCACTCTCTAGTTGCAGTGTGTGGGCTTCTGACTTGGGTGGCTTCTCTCGTTGTGGAGCATGGGCTCTAGGGTGCACAGGCTTCAGTAGTTGTGTCACATGGGCTCAGTAGTTGCAGCTCCCGGGCTTTAGAGCACAGGCTCAGTAGTTGTGGTACACAGGTTTAGTTGCTCCACAACATGTGGGATCTTCCTGGATCAGGGATCAAACTCGTGTCTCCTGCATTGGCAGGAGGATTCTTTACCACCGAGCCACCAGGGAAGCCCTCTCCTTCACTTTTGAAGGATAATTTTACAAACTACAGAATTCTCTGTTGGTGTCTATTTTTTTTCCCTCTCTCAATACTTTAAATATTTCACTCCATTCTTTTCTTACATGCATGGTTTCTGAGGAGAAGGCAAATGTAATCTTTATCTCTGCTCCCCTATGGGTAAAGTGTTTTTCTCCCTCTGGCTTTATTCGAGGTTTTTTTTCCCTTTATCTTGGATTGTTCTCAAGTTTGAATACAATATGCCCTTATGTGGTTTCTTTTAACTTTGTTCACTTGGTGTTCTCTGAGCTTCCTGGATCTGTAGTTTGGTGTCTGACATTAATTTGGAAAAGACCCTGATGCTGGGAAAGATTGAGGGCAGGAGGAGAAGAGGGCAGCAGAGGATGAGATGGTTAGATAGCATCACCAACTCAATGGACATGAAGTTTTGAGCAAACTCTGGGAGATAGTGAAGGACAGAGAAGCCTGGCATGCTGCAGTCCATGGGGTCACAAAGAGTCAGACACAACTTAGCGACTGAACAACAACAACAATTTGGGAGAAATTCTCAATCACTATTGCTTCAAACATGTCTTTTCTCTTTGTTTTCCTTGTATTACTTCATATATATCGCACTTTCTGTATTTGTCCCACAGTTCTTGGATTCTGCTGTGGTTTTTTTTTCCCACTTTTTTCATCTCTTTGCTTTTCAGTTTTGGAGGTTTCTATTGTCAAAGCCTTAACTTCAGAGATTCTTTCCTCAGTTGTATCCAGTCTACTAATGAGCCCATCAAAGGCATTCTTCATTTGTGTTACAGTGTGTTCAATCTCTAATATTTCTTTTTGATTCTTTCTTAGACTTTCATCCCTCTGCTTGCATCATGCATCTATTCTTGCATATTGTCTACTTTATCCATTAAAGCCCTTAGCATATTCTTCATAGTTTTAAAAAATTCTTGGTTTGATAATTTCTACATTCCTGCCATATTTGTGTCTGGTTCTGATGCTTGTTCAGTCTCTTCAGTTGTGCTTTTTGCCTTTTAATAGGCTTTGTATTTTTTTTTTTTCATTGTTGTTGAAAGGGGGGCATGATGCACTGGGCGAAAGGAACCAGGGTAATAGTGAAATGGTGGTAAATTGTCAGGGAGGGGAAGAATTCCACAGGTCTATGGTTAGGTCTCAGTCCTTCATGATGTTGTGCCCCTCAACTTTGAACACCACCAGTGCATCTCAGTTTTTCCTCCAGCTTCGATGGGACAGGATGGTTAGAATTAGCTGGAATTGACTTCTTCCTTCTCTTGGGTCAGTTAGGCTCTGATAAAACCCCAGAGGGTTAGACATTGGTTAATTGGCTTCTCCGGAAGGCAGATCATTTGAAGAAATGCAGAATGATCTGGTGTATTTCAAAATGATTGGTTTTTGCCTTCCCTCTGCCTGAAGCATAGGAAGTTTTTTGTTTTCCAATATTAACTCTAAGGACCTGGTTGAGCTCCTGAATATAAAGTTAACAAAAGTATCATGGCCTCCCCGTAGACTGGATCCCCTGGAATTTTAAACTCACAGCTTGTCCACACTGAGTCACCAGCAATTCCTTAATTACGTTCAGATTTTCCTACTCCAGTACTGATTTCCGTGGAGGTTTCTGCTCTACATTGTGAGTCTGTATCTCCTTCTCTGTCTCTTCAATTTGGAGGGCAACAGTTTACTCAGTGACCTCACTTCTCTTATGAATCTAAGCTTTTTATTTGTTGTACAAGGGAGTGTTGACTTCTAAACTCCTTACATGTTTTTTTTTTTGTCATTTAGTCACTAAGTTGTGTCTAACTCTTTGCAACCCCATGGACTGTAGCCCACCAGGTTCCTCTGTCCATGGGATTTCCCAGGCAAGAATACTAGAGTGGGTTGCCATTTCCTTCTCCAGGGGATCTTTCCAACCTAGGGATCAAACCCACTTTTCCTGTATTACTGGTGAATTCTTTACCACTGAGCCACCAGGGCTTCCTTCCATACTGGACTAGAAACCATAAGTTTTTATGGTTTTCTATGTGTTTATTTATAGAGACACAGGAGACGTGGGTTCGATCCCTGAGTTGGGAAGATCCCCTGGAGGAGGAAATGGCAACCTACTCCAGTGTTCTTGCCTGGAAAATCCCATGGACAGAGAAGCCTGGCGGGCTACAGTCCATGGGGTCACAAAGAGTTGGACATGACTGAGCACGCACACGCTCCCTGATTATACTATAAACTCTGTAAGGACAGGAACCCTGTCTGTCCTATTTATCTTGTATCTTCAGTGTCTAGCACTGTTCCTGGCACATAGTAGGTACTTGACACTAAATATATTCAATGAAAAAATGAGAGACAGAGAGTCAGAAGACATGGACAATATACTCTCGGGCAAGGCTCTTCCTGTCTTGTAGCCTCAGTTCCTCACTACCTGATGTTGCTGTTGTTTGTTTGCCTCTTTGTTTTGGCTGTGCAGCATGCAGGATCTTCCTTGACCAGAGATTGAACCCATGTCCCCTGTATTGGGAGTGTGGAGTCTTAACCACTGGACCACCAGAGAAGTCCTTGTTTGTATCTTGATTGTCTCTCTCCCTCTGCTAGAGTGTAGGCTCCAAGAGATCAGGAACCTCATCTGTCAGAGAGCTCAGCACACAATAGGTTGTCTATTAATATTTATTGAATGAAGCAATGGATGACTGACTGACTGAATCTACTAAAGGAGGGGGTTAGCCTTGGTAATTTGATGGCAGAAATTTCTGGGAACTTTCCCTTTCCCATACCCTAACGGGCATGCCTGTCTGAACTAGTTTTATGTACTTCTAAGAGAGCTTCATGCCTCCCTAGGACAGGAATGAAAATAGGTCGCTTGAGTTAAGATGATCAGAAGTGTATGGAAAAACAGCTTGCTGAAATTTGGAGCTCAGTGGCTTCCCTTCGTGTCACCCAGGAGAACACAGGCTGCACTCCAATGTGTGTCTGACAACAATTTGAAGCTTGATATTGAGCCCTGCTAAACCACACAGACTCAGATAATGTCACCCAATTCCTTGGTTTTTGCAATGAAGAGGGTGTGCAACTGGGAGAAGAAAAGGCAGTTATTTACCAGTTTCTTCCTCAGGGCAAAAAACAGAATGTTCAGCATTCGTGGGAGGAGCAGGAGTTATGTTTTGCCTGAGGAATCTTGCTTGCTGGATGAGCAGGGTCAGGTGACAGAATTCCATAGCTTGGCCAGAGGCAGGAGCAATATTTTCTTGAAATCCTAGTTTCCTCAGCATTCCCCAACCATTCCCTGGTAGCCCATTTTATGGGCTTGATAGGGAGAATCTTAAGTCATTAACCTGTGGGACCTTCCAAGGAAACTTTTGTAGAAGAATTCAGTTGGGAGCCCGGAGCACCAAAGTTCTAAAGAGTCCCTTGCTTTTTGCTAAAAACAAAATAAACCCATTCTTTGACCCTCTGCAAGGCAGAAGCTGCTAAGATGACATGGATGCCTTTGGAGTGAGAAGGAGAAGGGAATTGAGGAGCAAGTCGGTCCTTCAGGGACACTGAATCATCTATTATTCTTCATAAGGTCAGCAACTGCTCTTCAGCAAATTTGAAGACTGTTGAAACAGATCCTGTATTCCTAGGTTTGGGGAACTAGGTGTGATTGGGTAATTTTTACCCACAAAAATCTTTTAGCTCTGCAAAAAGCTACGTTCCCATAGAAAATAATCCCCTCAAATGAATGTCTTCTCCATGCAGCCTGTCTTCCCTGCCCCTACACAGCATGTGGAGTCTTAGTTCCACAACCAGGAATAGAACCCTTGTCCCCTGCAGTGGAAGTTTGGAATCCTAACTACTGGACCACCAGGGAATTTTGTATCTTGACTGTGAGGTTTTGGAGGGTAGAAGACAGTGACGATTGGTGGGATGAGGATGGACTGGGTGACTTGCAAGACCCCTTGCAGTCCCAAAATCTGAAGATTGTGTGCTGATTGTTCCCTTTATATTCACCTAAAACTAAGAGGATCTTCTCTGGAATTCTGACTTTGACTATTGGTGTCCCAGATTTTGACCTATTGAAAGTGAAAGTTGCTCAGTCATGTCAGACTCTTTGCAACCCCATGGACTATACAGTCCATGGAATTCTCTAGGCCAGAATATTGGAGTGGGTAGCCTTTCCCTTCTCCAGGGGATCTTCCCAACCCAGGGATCAAACCCAGGTCTCCCGCATTGCAGGCAGATTCTTTACCAGCTGAGCCACAAGGAAGCCCAAGAATACTGGAATGGGTAGCCTATCCCTTCTCCAGCGGATCTTCCCGACCCAGGAATTGAACCGGGGTCTCCTGCATTGCAGGTGGATTCTTTACCAGCTGAGCTACAAGGGAAGCCCCAGATTTTGACCTGGGGCCACGTATTTCACATATCACTATCCCGTTTGCCTCCACAGAGGCATTTAAGAGGATATAGTTTCTGGAATCTCTCCGACGAGAGGCCTTTTGGTTCAGCTTCTAAGGCCCAAAACTTCTTGGCTGGAAAATTCTGGGAAAACAGTTTTTCAGCAGCAGAGATGCTACACCGCCAAGGGTTGCTCTGCTCACTTGGTTCCCAGGGCACAGATCTCACCTGCCAGCCAGCTTTGGCCCACTGGAGTAGGCACATCCTCTTATGCAGAAGTCAGTGGCCACAGGCCCATTTATGATACAGTTTGCTATGCTTTCTTTCTCTTTTCTTCTTCTCCCTCCTTCTCATCTCTCAATATATCCAAACACCTGAAGAAGAAACTTCTGGTTGTTTACTCCAACATTTGTTCTTTTCCTGATTACCATGGGAAGAGGTAACCAGGTTGGGGGCAAAATAGGGGTAGGGTATTAAGACCTTCAAGCGACTGTGTATAAAATAGAGAAGCAACAGTTTAGATTGTACAGCATAGAAAAATATAACCATTACTTTCTTTTATTTCTTTTATTTTTTTGCTGCACCCTGTACCATGCAGAACTTCCCTGACCCGGGCTGGAACCTGTGTCCCCTGCATTGGAAGACCAGAGTTTAACCACTGGACATCGCAGAAGTCCCAATCATTATTTTATTTTTTTAAACACATCTTTTAAAAATATTTATTTATTTATTTTTGGCTGTGCTGGGTCTTCATTGCTGTGCGTGAGCTTTCTCTAGTTTCAGCAAGTGGGGGCTACTCTCTAGTTGCAGCGTGCCAGTTTCTTGTTGTGGTGGCTTCTCTTGTTGGAGCACAGGCTCTAGGCACTCGGGCTTCAGCAGTTGCAGCACATGGGCTCAGTAGTTGTGGCTCATGGGCTTAGTTGCCCTGAGGCATGTGGGATCTTCCCAGACCAGGGATCAAACTGGTGTCCCCTGCATTGCAAGGCAAATTCTCTGGACCACCAGGGAAGCCTCTCAACCATTATTTTATAACTTTAAATGGAGTATAATTTATAAAATCATTGAATCACCTTGGTTTATACCTGAATCTAATATAATACTGCTACCCAACTATATTTCAATTAAAAAAACTCCACAAAAAAGTATGTGCAAATCACACAACACCAAATTAAACACTGTTCAAAAATTAAATCACAAACAAAATTTTTAAATACTTTGAGATGAATTTTAAAAAAAGCCACTAGGTACGAAACTTATACTGCTTAAGTGGTGCTAAGAAGAAAATGTATAGCTGTAAACATGGCATCCGGTCCCATCACTTCATGGCAAAAAGATGGGGAAACAGTGGCTGACTTTATTTTGGGGGGCTCCAAAATCACTGCAGATGGTGACTGCAACCATGAAATTAAAAGACGCTTACTCCTTGGAAGGAAAGTTGTGACTAACCTAGACAGCATATTAAAAAGCAGAGACATTACTTTGCCAACAAAGGTCCGTCTAGTCAAGGCTATGGTTTTTCCAGTGGTCATGTATGGATGTGAGAGTTGGGCTATAAAGAAAGCTGAGCACCAAAGAATTGATGCTTTTGAACTGTGGTGCTAGAGAAGACTCTTGAGAGTCCCTTGGACTGCAAGGAGATCCAACCAGTCCATCCTAAAGGAGATCAGTCCTGGGTGTTCATTGGAAGGACTGATGTTGAAGCTGAAACTCCAGTACTTTGGCCACCTGATGCGAAGAGCTGACTCATTGGAAAAGACCCTGATGCTGGGAAAGATTGAGGGCAGGAGGAGAAGGGGATGACAGAGGATGAGATGGTTGGATGGCATCACCAACTCAATGGACATAGGTTTGGGTAGACTCTGGGAGTTGGTGATGGACAGGGAGGCCTGGAGAGCTGCAGTCCGTGGGTTCGCAGAGAGTCGGACACGACTGAGCGACTAAACTGAAACTGAACTGAAACATCTATATTTCAAATAAAGATTTTAAGTCAATAACCTCATCTTTCATCTTAAAAGCTACAAAAACAGTAAGTAAGCAGAAGAAAGTATAAAGGCAAATAAGGAAATAAAATAGTACAGAAAAATAGAAAAAGTCAACGAAACCAAAGCTGGTTCTAGGAAAAGATCAAGGCCACATGAGTGAGTGTGACTGAAAGGAAATGAGCTCAGTCCAAGTCAGCTGAACCCTACAGACTCATGAGCCAAATAAATATTTATTGTTTTCTGTTTCTGATTCTGATGGTTGTTTGCTATGCAGTGTTATCATAGCAGTAGATAACTGAGGCAGTTTAAAATAAAAGGTCTCATAAAAACAGAAACTTAAATTTCTTTGGGGGTGGCCATGCACATAGTTTAAAAGAAGCCTCCCTTAGGAGGAGTAGCCAGACTAAGATCTGGCCAATGAGATATAAGCAGAAGTATACTGTATTTCTGGGAAGCTTCCTCAAAAGGAAGCAGTGATTTTTTGCAATGGCTGAAGCTTGAGCAGCCATTGTCAACAATGAAGCAACATGCTCTGTATCTAGTGGAGCAGCAACTTGGAAGAAATTTGGGTCTCTGGTGACGTAATAGAGTCACTCTATCAACCTCGGACTGCCTACCTTCAGACTTTTCTTATGGGAGAGATAAATGAACATCTATTCAAGCAACTATCATTTTTTCCATTATTGCAACCAGAGCTAATCCTAACTAATACTATACCTCTCCCTAACATGAGACTGGAGTTTGACAAGTAGCTCTAGGTAATGGGGTGAAGTTTTATAGGTGAAAATGTGGATGTGGAGAAAAGTGAGCATTTAGACTAACTTAAGGGATAACAGAGGGAATTTCCCTAGGAAAGAGGTATGGGAATACAACTAGGCTGTATGCAATTTCCCTTCACAGCAAATCCCGTGAGAACCCACATCATACTCTCAGATTTGTCACAATATCTTCAGTGCCTCAGCCGGTGCCTGACACATAGGACAGGCTCAAGTAAAAATTGTTGAAAGAATAAAGAGCTTGTTGTTTTCATAATTGACATAATCAACAGCTCAATTTACTTGTGTGATTTGAAAAACTTCGTTTTTTTTATTTATTTATTTATTTTTGGCTGCACTGGGTCTTCATTGCTATGTGTGGGCTTTCTCTAGTTGCAATGCATGGGCATTGTGGTGGATTTTCTTGTTGCGGAGAATGGGCTTGTGGACTCAGTAATTGCAGCTCACTGGCTTAGTTGCCCCGAGGCATATGGGATCTAGTTCCCCTATCAAGGATGAAACCCATGTCCCCTGCACTGGGAGCATGGAGTCTTAACCACTGGACCACCAGGGAAGTTCTATATATATATATATATACATATATATATATATATATATATATATTGATCAACACGTGTCAGGTCATGGGTTCAACTTCATGGGAGGTAGTGGTGAGCAAAACAGGTGTGGGTCCTTCCATCAGGGAGTTTTAGTGCAGTGAGGCAGAAACAACAAACAAAAATATGTGAACTAAGGATGTCCCTAGTTGTCCAGTGGTTGACTCCATGCTCTCAATGCAGGTTTGGTCCCTAATTGGGGATCCCAATTGCCAAGTGGTGCAACCAAAAAATATATATATGTATGTGAACTACTCATTACCATTCGGAATAAGAGCAAGGAAAGAAATAATAACGGGGGAAACTCCTGTGGACAAGGTTAGGGGTGAAACCTGTCAGGAAGGGAGACAGCCAAAGGACAAGAACAAACAGCTATGGGCTTCCCTGGTGGCTCAGAGGTAAAGAATCCACATGCCAATGCAGGGGACATGGGTTTGATCCCCCAGTCAGGGAAGATCCCACATGCATGGAGCAACTAAGCTCATGTGCCACAACTACTGAGCCTGTGCTCTAGAACCCAGGAGCCACAACTACTGAAGCCACATGCCCTAGAGCCTGTGCTCTGCAGCAAGAGAAGCCACTGCAATGAGAAGCCCACATACTGTAACAAAGAGTAGCCCCAGCTCACTGCAACTAAAGGCTTGTGTAGCAACAATGAAGACCTAGCACAGCCAACAATTAAATTAGTTAATTTTTTTTAAAGGAAAAACAGCCATGAAGAGAATTGGATGGCAGAGCTAGTGGGAGCATCTGGACTGAGGGAAGCACATGCACAAATGCTCTGAGGTGTGTTCCAGGAATGAAAGGGGGTTGGAGCTTGGTAAGAGCGGGGGAGTGACACACATAAAGACTGGAGAGGTCAGCACAGGCGAGATCACGTGGGCACTTGTAGACCATGAGAAGGAGTTTGGACTTTATTCTAAGCACAATGATAAGCCTTTGATAAGCTTAAAGTAAAGGAACACCAGGATCTAGTTTTTCATTAAGAAAGTCACTTTGGCTGCTGTGGGGAATTGGACAAAGGCCAGCATGCAAGCAGGGAGACCAATGTGTGAGATGGCCCCCATGTGAGAGATGAGGATGGCTTAGACCAGGGAGCGGTGATGAGGCTGGAAAGAAGTGGAGGGATTCAGGGGTGTTTCGGAGGCAGAGTGGCCCACTCTGGGTGATGGATTGGATGTGGGAGCTGAGGGGGTTGGGAGGGATCAAGTGTCTGGTTGAGCAACTGTGTAGGTGGTGCTACCTTACGCTGAGGTCAGATACGCTGGGGGAGGTGGGAATCAAGACTTTGATTTTGATCACATGGATGTTGATGTACATGTAAAACATACTATATGGGGCTGTCAAGGAGAAAGTAGAATATTTCAGTTTGGAGCTCAGGGGAATGCTTAGGATTGGTAATATAAATTTGAGAGTCACTAGTGTGGGGTTGTTACTTAGGACCTTTGGAATAGATGGAGTCAACCAGAGAGAGAGAATAGGGTAGAGCCAAGTGTAGAGGCACTCCAACATTTAAAGAAATACAAGTCTGCAAAGGAGGCTGAGAAGGGGGCCTTAAGGTTATTTGTATACTGCTCGTCATCTCCAGAAGAGTGGTTTAGAGTTTTGATGAGGCTGATAAATAGCATCTCTTTTCTTCCACCTAAAATCAGAATCAATCAAAAGAGACACACTTATGAGTCAGACAGGAGATAAGAATATCACCTCTATTAATCATAAGGCTGCCTGGAGAAAGTAGAGTTGCCTGTGAATAGGCTGCTAATATGAGCAGCCTGTCTCAGCCACCCTGTCCACACAAAAACAGGAAACCAGCCCCATGATCACAGTGTCCAGTTCTGCTCTTGCCCAGCTCTAGCTGAGGGCCTGGCACCCAGCAGGTGCCCGTGTGCATGGCATTAATGGATGTCAGAATTGAAACCAACCTCACAGATCATCCGGGAATTCCCTGGGAAGCTGACCAATGCCAGTGCCCATGTTACAATCCATGTTATAATCTGGTTTTATCAACATTTCTGGGGACAGAGTTCAAGGCAACAGTATTCCATTCAAGTCTTGCCGGGTGATTCCACTGTGAAGCCAAAGTTAAAAACTATTGCTCTTGGGAATCCCCTGGTGGTCCAGTGGTTAAGACTTGTGCTTCCACTGCAGGGGGTGTGAGTTCGATCCCTGGTCAGGGAACTAAGATCCCACATTCTGTGTAGTGCAGCCAAAAATAAACAAAAAAAAATTTTTTTAAGTTTTTTGTGAAAACCAAAATACTATTGCTCTGACCCAGTTTCTCATTTTCCCAGTGGAAACACTGAAGCCTAGAGTAATTACGAGGGTTATCTGTAACTTGTGGGCTTGTCCTAGCCCTGCTGCCGACTGCCTGAGTGGCTGGGACAAGCCTGTTTCTGTCTCTGAGTGTCAGTGTCCTCCTCTGGGAAATGAGGAGGTTGGGATCTCTAGCAGGAAGTTCACTACTGAAACAGCAGAGGAGCCCAGCTAAGAAAGGTCTAATGGGCTGGGGATGCCCCTTGGGCCTACATTTGTCTTCTTCTAATTCCTGTCCGGCTCTGCCCACCCCCTCCTAAGTCATCTCCTTTTCATTCCTCTCCTGCCCTCTCTATGTATCGGTATCGGTCACAAGTGTTTTGAAGGTGAGCCTATCCCCTCTGACGACCAGAGACATCGTCGGTGCAACCTGCCCTCCTTCCTGCCACATGAATTTGGTGACCAAGAACTCATAAGTGTGTTGTCACAATATAAGTAACCAGAAGTGATTCATGCAAAGAGAAAGCCTGGGAAATAAAGATTGTCAATGATTCCTTCTATAAATTCACATGGGAGTGTCAGGGAGCAATGTATTGGCCTTTAAAAGTGATTGTTTCTGCAACATGGATGGACCTAGAGATTGTCATACTGAGTGAAGTAAGTCAGACAGAGAAAGACAAATATATATCTTTTATATGTGAAATCTAAAAAGAAATTATATAAATTCATTTACAAAACAGAAACAGACTCACAGATTTAGAGAACTTATGGTTGCCAGAGGGGAAGGGTGGGGGGAAGGGATAGTTAGGGAGTTTGGGATGGACATGTACATACTGCTATATTTAAAATGGATAACCAACAAGGACCTACTGTATATATAGCACAGGGAACTCTGCTCAATGTTATGTGGCAGCCTGGATGGGAGGGGAGTCTGGGGGAGAATGGACACATGTATATGTATGGCTGAGTCCCTTTGCTGTCCACCTGAAATTATCACAACATTACCAATCAGCTACATTCCAATATAAAATAAAGAGTTTAATAAACATAAATTTTAAGAAGTGTCTGTTTCTTCAGCAACTTGTTAAGAGCTCAATATGCGGATTAATAGAATCTGGGAGCTGGAAAGGAAATAGGCCCAGAGCAAGGAGGTAGCTGTATAAATCTCACTGTCACACTAAGAGGGTTCTTCCTGGCCAGGGTACTTACTAGGTACTTGGCTGAGAATTGATTCTGGGTAACTGCTTTGTTTAGCAGATTGGGAAGCTCAGGTCTGGCAACACTGCTAATGACTTGCCCAAGGTCCTATAGCTTATTGGCTGAAGATAGGAAGACAGCCCAGACTTCTGACTCCTCTTCTCTGAATATCTCAGCTGCCTCCTTCTACCCCAAAATGAACTTCAGGGGCTTGTTTAATTTTATAAGCTGGTGGGGCTTGTGCTAAGGACTTTGAAGAGGAAATGTCAAAAAGAATAGACAAAAAGATAAAGATGGGGAGGAGATCACAAACCTCAGTGTTCCCTGGGGGCCTGTCTTGTCTTTCTCTGACACTTGCCAACCAGCCCTCCATCCTGCCTCACCCAGCCTCACTGTGGGCAGCCTCTGAAGTGCAGCTCTAGGCTTTCTGCTGGGCCTCCTTGGCACCCACTTCCTGGAGCACATGTCCCCTCGCATCACTCTAGCTCCTGTGACACGCAGACATACCCGCATCTGGTGCTCTAGCCTTGAAGCTGACAGTTCTTTCCATAGCTGGTTCTAGGATATTTCCCTATGTAAATATGGTTAGCTCCGTTGGAGATCAAAATTGGAATTTATCTTTCCTCTGCGAATCTGTTGCCTTTGGGGCTTCCAGGGTCCCCCAGTCTCCCAGACACAAAACTTTCAGATCAGGCTAAGGGGGTGGGGAGGCGGGAATGGGGACTTGGTGTCTAATGGGTCCAGAGTTTCAGTTTGGAGGAGGAGACAGTTCTAGAGATGAATGGTGACGATGGTTGCACAACAGTGTGAATGTACTTAATGCCACTGGACTGCACATTTAAAAATGGTTGCAGTGGTCCCTTTTATGTTATATATATTTTATCACAGTTAAAAAGAAGAGAAAACACAAAACTTTCAAGTCATCCTTGGCCTGTGGCTACTTTGCTTTCTCATCCCAACTCACTGTGTTACCAGGTCATGCTGATTTTTCACTTAGCGGAGGTTCCTCAAACTTTCGCATCCTGCAGCATGATCAATGGAGCTTGTTAGAAGTATCAGTTCCCAAGGCCCACCTGCTTCCCTCTTTAGTCTGGGCATAGGGCCTGGAATCTGCCTTTTAAAATATTTATTTATGTAGCTGCATTGGGTCTTAGTTGCAGCACTCAGGATTTTCGTTCCGTCAGGCAGGATCCCCAGTTGTGGCGTGTGGGCTCAATAGTTGCCACGCACAGACTTCGTTGCCCAGTGGCCTGTGGGATCTTAGTTCCCCAACCAGGGATTGAACCCATGTCCCCTGTATTGCAAGGTGGATTCTTAACCACTGGACCACCAGGGAAGTCCCCTGGAATCTGCATTTTAAATCTCCTTACCAACAAAGCTGATGCGAGTGGACCGCAGACCACACTTGGAGAAATACTGCCCTTTACCTCCTTTTGGCTTTGTCCCTTTGTCTCCTTTCCATGACCCCGTCCTGCCCCGGCTGGCCTTCATCTCCTCACACCTGGATTACTGCAACAGCTGGCCTGCCTTCAGCTAGCTTTTCTCTGCTCCAGCCTCCCCAGCTGCCAGGACCCATCTTCCACAAATATCTTTGGCATCACATCACTTCCCTGCTCAGAAGTTTACCATGGTTCCCCCAGACCTATGAGATCCTAGCTTAAGTCAACCAGCTGGGAACCAGCCAACTCAGCCTTCCGTTCTTCCTCTCCCCCCCCCCCATTCTTCCTCTCCCCTCCTTTCCTAGTCACTCCAGCCAGCCAGCTTCAGCTTCATTGGTCACTTTTAATGTTATGTTAGCCCTTCTGCTAGTTGGGGGTGATCTTCTTCCTACGCCCCCGCCCCCGCCCCCGCCCCATGCTCAGAACACCTCTTGTGACTTAGGTGGAATTATGAAAACTGTTGAGACTCTCCAGTCTGTTTCTCAGCACATCCATCTCCCCTCCCCCCGTCGCGGCTTGGCCATTCACCTCACACAAGTTGCTTCACCTCTCTGAGCCTTAGTGTTCTCATTTTCTCATCTGTAAAATGGAGATCTTCGTGGTACATCCTCATAGGTTAGCAGAGACGATGAAAAGAAGCACTAGGTGTCAAAGGGACCTAGAATATTGTCTGACATGAAGTAAGTGCCATGTTAAGTGTTAGCTGTTATTACCTAATCATTGTTATTATGGCCCCTTCCAGCAAGTTCTTCCCCAGAAACCACTTCTGTTTGGAATAGCTAACTGGTTGAGTTCTCTTTCAGACCTTGCCGATCTGGCAGAGGTGGTTAATTGCTAAGTATTTAGGTTCCAATAAGCAGCTCTGCATGAGACAACCTGAGGAACTGGGCTGCCTATAAAGCATCCATTAATTTCTAGCCAACTAGGAGGAGAGGAGGTGAGATTTGAAATCAAGATTTTTCCAGGATAAGTAGGATGATGTTAGGATACTTCAAAATACCCTAAAGAGAATGTGCAGTTTATTTCCTATGGTCTTTCTAGACTCCTTCTTCCTATTCCTCAGGTCCCAGTGGCCCTGTTTCCTCATCTCGCTCTGTGGGTTCTTTCTTTGGAGCCTCACCAGAAGCACTTTCTTCTGTAGTGGTTCCCAGTCTGAGAGCCCTGTGCCTTGCACTCCTGCAGTCTTAGTCTGTAAATAATCTACCACCCACATTTCTGTTCTACTTTTCAAATCCACCTCTATGCTTGTGTGGCAAATACAGTAAGTTCCTTTATAAAAGCCCCACTGAATTTACAGTCACTGCTTGTCATTACATGTTCTCTTTCTCTGTATCAGTGAATAATACCCAGACACCATGTGTTCAGTTCCAGACTATGGCCATAAAGTGAAGATCATAATAAAGCAAGTCATGTGAATTTTTTGGTTTCCCAGTGCATAAAATGTATGTTTACACTATACTGTAGTCTATTAAGTGTGCAGTAGCATTATGTCTAAAAAAACAATGTACATACCATAATTAAAAAAATACTTTATCACTGAAAAATGCTAAGCATCATCTGAGCCTCCAGCAAGTCATAGTAACATCAAAGATCACAGATCACCATAACAAATATAACAGTAGCGAAAAAGTTGAAAACATCGTGAGAATTACCAAAATGTGATACAAGGACACAAAGTGAGCAAACACTGTTGGAAAAATGGCGCTGATAGATTTGTTTGATGCAGGGTGGCCAGAAACCTCTAATTTGTTTAAAAAAAAAAAAAGAAGTATCTGCAAAGTGCAATAAAGTGAGGTATGACTGTAAGAGTTCAACTACTTTTGGGTTGGGATAGATTGGGGAAGAGTTTTGACATTTAAAAGGTGCCCTTTATGTCATAAAGGCCCCATGGGATCAGTGGGAGCCATGGGAGTAGCACTGAACTCTCTGGTTCTGTTTTCTTATCTGTGAAATGGAGGTGAACCACAAGTGTCTATTTTTGTAAGGGCAGAAAACATGGATGTGGCAGGGGGTGGGGGTGGGGGGTGGCAGGCTGCATGAGGATCAAATGAGATAGTCGTAGGAGGGTCCTGGGAGAGGGGGCATGTCCAGGCAGGGGAACATACAGCTTCGGTACTTGTGGTTCTTTTCCTTGTACTGGGTCCAGCCTGACCAGCTAGGCCCAGAAGCCCCAAGCTGTGAAGGTCTTTCCAGGAGTCATGTGTTCTTTTGCCTTTCCCCACCCCTGCTGGTTTTCTGTGGAACAAAAACAACAAGAGCTGCGCCTCTATGTGACTAACAAACAGCCACAAAGTTCCTCTTATCTAGTCTAGCAACTGCTGTGGCCTCAGAAGGTGCAGTGTTTGTCTCTGTTTAGTCATGGTTGCCTGGGCAACGTGCTTGTTCTCTCTTTCCCACTGTGTGACTGTGGGTATGTTTTTCCCCTTTCTCGTAGGGAAGGGCTGGATGACCAGAGAGGGCTGTATGTTTGCTGGGCCATCTTCTTAGTTTCCTTTTTTCATCTGTTGGTTCTTATTTGGCTGGAAATCAGGGTATGGGAAGTCTGCAGATGAGCCTAAGAGTGGAAAAGTCCCTCAGTTTGTGAGAGGGCGGGGGGATGGGAGTAAGTGGGAACTGGGGAGAGCCAGGTTGGGTGGAGGGGTGAGGGGAACTGGGGGAGTAGCTGCCTGATACAAAGTTTGTGCCCATTCCACCAACTGTTAAGTCTGCACAGCCAGGAAATGGATCAGATGGGCAGGTGTAGACAATGAACTTGGCATCATGAGTTGAGAGGTGAGGAGCGGGAAGGGAAGTTGGGATTTGAGAGACCAGCAAGTAGAGTAAGGTTGTGAAGAAAAGGTTTAGTGATTCGAAATGAACAGGCCTACATGTGTGACCTTTAAGTGAAAGAAGCCTGCCATTTGAAATATATTTGGGCAGTGATAGGTGCAAGAAAGGGAGCCAAGACCTCTTGGCCCTTGAGGTTTATGGCTCAGGAAAGTCAAGGAGTTCCTTTAAATTTCAAGTGAGGTAGGTACATATGCTACAGGAAGCTGAGATGGAATGGAGTCACTCACACAGGAGTGATTCCCTCCCTTGGGAAACTGGGGGGCTTAGACCACAGCTTAGGGCCCATGGTGGCTCTAGGTAAGGACATAGTGGAGGAGACAGTGAATGCCCAGAATCAGAGAAATGGCTGGACCCCAGATGCCAGAGACATGGGGCCCAAGAAAGGGTGGTGGGTAAGTAAGGATGCCTTCAAGGAGAGACAGAGGACGGAAGTGGAGTTGGGATACTTAGACTTGGCCGTGCCCAAGGGGCTGCTGGGTTTTGTGAGCAAAATCTCAGCAGTAACAAGTGGAGCAGCAGAGCTTGAGAGCATCTCCCCTTGAGGGAGTGGGATGGGGTTTGGGCCATCATATATACTGTGTGTCCTTTTCTCCCTGAGGCCCTCTTAGCTCCTTTTTCAGTGTCAGTGGTCTCCTGTGGGTGGTATTAAGGTAAATGTACTAAGTGATCTGGATGATGTTTCAGAAGGGGAGGGGCCCATTTGTGTTTATTTGGTTCCCCTCTTCTTGCTCCCTCACGTGGACCCCCTGCCATTTTCTTTTGGGGCCTTTCTTGGGATACCTTTCCTTCCAAATCACCCCTCAAGCTGAAGTTGTACATTAGTAGTCACCTCACCACTCACTCCCAAGCTGCCATATGAAAGCAGGAGTGGGAGAGCGGGATGGATGGAAGGTTGGGTCCCAATTTGCCATAATAGCTGTGTGCCTTTCGGCAAGTCACTTCAGCGGGCTGAGTCTCAGCTTCCTCACCCATACAATGGGGGTGTTGTGACAGTTATGCAAGATCATGGCTGTAGCACAGGCCTGTCACTCAGGTGGTGCCCATGAACAGATGAGTCAGAAAAACAATGCCCCCAACCACCATTAGGGCCTCTACCACCCACTCTGTTTTAAACTCAGGCAGACACGAGGTTTATTTTTAGAAAAAAAAGAAGAGCAAAGTTTATTGAAATTTCAAGCTACATTTGAAAAATCCAAATCCAAATCCTGGAGACATAACATCAGGATAAGGTGTTAGAAAGTGGGAAGTGTTCACTGCCACAGAACTCCCTAGAGACAAGCTCCCTGAGCACATCACCCAGGTATCATCAGGTCAGAGTCATTCCCTTGTCCATGAGAGGACACCGGCAAGCTAATCATTCTCTGCACTTGAAAGTTTTCCACAACCGCTAAAAACAAAACAAAGTTTTCAGATAACAAAGTCCCAGCTGATCTCTCAACCCCATTCTATGTAGTCAGCACCAGTGAATGGTGGGTTTGGCATTCAGAAGGGGACCTCACATGTATTCAGGGGACATATGGGGCAAAGGTTGCAGCAGCAAGGCATTTAGAGGCTGGCCCCCCTCCCTGCCTTTACTCTTCAGTTTTACTTAACCTAAAGGACAAACTGGATCCACTTAGTAAATGAACAAATCTAAGAATTAGCCTTAAGAGATAAGGGACCACTCAATACTTCCAAAGCTGGTTAGGCCCTTCAACACATAGGTGTATGTGTATATGTATACATCACTACACTAAGTTACAGATCTAGCCCTATGGGTATATATATGCATGTATGGCTATATAGAAAAAACTATGCCAATACTAACCAAACAGAACTTTGTAAGCGGTCATCCCAAAGCCATAATCGCACACTGGGCTGTGCATAAAGCCATGCATTACATCATATTCACCAACAGAAGGCTGACTTGGCTCAATCTCTCCCAACTCTGGCCCTGTCCTGGTGAGGCAATGGAGGAGAGAGAGGTTGCCTCTGCTTAAACCACAATTGGTTTCTTCATAGGACAGTTGTTGTCAGGTTGAAGCTGTTGAAGATGTCCATGGAAATGAAAAAAACAGACCCCTTAGACTTTCTGGAGCAAACGGGCGGCCCGTCTCAAACTACCTTTCTCCTTTGCCAGTTGCAGCTAAATTGCTCAGGCCCTGGGAGCCCACAGGGCGCAGCAGCATTAGAGGCTCACTGGCTTGGGGTGATGAGGCCCCATGCAACTCAGCCTCTAGAGACCTACTCTTTGTCAGGGGTCTGTCACTGGAGTGGACCCAGGTGGCCATGTCCTTGGGACATCTCTTGGCACCAGTTATGCTAGGTGTAAAGTTCTCCACGTGAGATGACGCTTGGGGAGCCAAAAAACAAACTGGAAAGAACTAGGTAGAACAAGTTTAGTGGCTCTGCCCACCCTGAGGACAGAGCCACTTACACCGCAGAACCACCGGGGGCCTCGGGGGTTTCTGGGGTTTCGGGAGCTGGCTCCTCGGGGCTCAGACGGGACTGGAACTTCTCCAGCTGCTCTGGGCTCGCCAGGGTCTTCAAGAGAGTATTCTCCCGCTCCAGCTGGGAGTTCTTCTCCACCAGCTCCCGGATCTGCTCCTTCAGGATCTCCACCTCCTCTCTCACAGCATACATCAGATGATTCTTCACTAGATCCTGTCCCGGAGGAGATGATGACAGAAGCATCCGTTAGCCATGGCGGCCCCTCTGCAGCACTGCGCCCTGGCCATTGGGGTGCCTGCTGTCTCTCACATCACTGACCACCATACTTCCCTCAGCATGCTGGCCCTGTGTGGCCCTGCTCCTCCTGCCCCATTCTCCCAAGCACCTAAAGCCATGCTCAGAAGAGCCGTGGGATCGGGGCCACGCCTGAGTTGGGAGCCCAGCTTTGAACTACATAGGATTCTCCCCCCATAAGTTTCTAATAACTTTCAAAGCTGGCCTCTTGGGAGCCTTTTGGGTGTGACTGGTGGTGGTTCGCTCTATCTCCATTTCCACATAAGGTCCTGCTGCTGGCCCTGATCCCAGGGAACACCTGCAATGCACCCCCTACTGTCAGTCTGCTTGACACATCTTCACCAAGAGAAGAAAATGGGCTATTTTGGAGCCTCTCCCACTCCTCATTAGCCAGCATACTGAGCTGCAGCTGCTCTGCAGCCTGGCCAGACAGGACACTGGCCCTGGCGGAAGCTACCAGCATGGCCGCATCCTCTCTGAATTCGGATGACTGCACTGGAGGCAGAGAACAGTGTCCTTAGGCTCCAGGGCACAATGAAGTGGTTGCTAACTGCTTGATGCCCCAAAGCCCTGCAGCCACTGGCTGCTTGGTGAGTATGACCTCCACCTGGTAAGCAAAGGGAGAAGGGATTGTGGGGGGGGGGGTGCTTTGCCTCCTGTCTCCTCCCAACTCCTGACCCCAGCCCAGACTCTGCAGAGGCACTGCAGTGCGCTTACATCCAATGAGCTCTGGCCCCTGCCAAGTGTGGGATGTAGACAAATGCAGGTGTCTGAGCTCCGTGCCCTGCCATGGGCCCAGGAGGGAGCCAGACACGGCTGCAAAGCCCTGGGATTGGAAAAGAAGGAGGAGGAGGAAAGGAGAGGGCCCAGCAAGTGTGGATTGGAAATGCCATTTCTATGGGACTCTACTTAAGGCCTCTAAGGGGAGAGGAGACAAGCTGTCAGCTTCCCCAGGCTCTTGGCTTTTGCACCCACCCCCTCACCACTACCCTGAGTTACATAAGCAGAAGCCAGGTCTGGGGACGACAATGACGCAATAATGCCACTCACCATGGCCTGCTCAATCTTGTTGTCTATGGCCACCACACTGGCTCCGGAGGCACTGTCAAGACAAAAAGGAAAGCGACCACGTTACCCACTTGGTTACAGTCTTAAGTACCTGGTAGTGGTGGCCACAAGGTCCTCCCTCTGCCCCAGCTCTTCCTCTCTACCGCAGCCCTGGCTGGGAGTTTCAGGCAATTGTCCCCAGGTCCCTCTCTGGCCCCTGCAGGAAGCGCACCCCCCCACCCAGGCCGGCTGCTGGTCACTGCTGTCTGGAGCTCCGCGGGGAGCGGCGCGCAGGTCCGGGGGTGCACGGGCCAGCGTGGCCTGCTCGGCGACGTGCAAACAATGGGGACGCGCGGCCCAGCAAGTCGCCTGCTGCCGGCCCATTACGGCGCCGGCCCACAAGGTCCAAGGCAAACCTACCGAGACCTGCAGCTAGCTAGGAATTCCTCCTCTGCTCAGAAGCTTCTGGCCTGCTCCCCAACGGCGCACGGCGCGCGCCAAGCCTCCCGCCCAGCCCTGCCGCCTCTGCCTCTGCTGTGGCAGCTCGTTCTTATGGCGCAGCGGCCGCAGGGACGCTCCGACGGCGGATCCCAGCGCGGCGGTGACCGCCCCCCCCTCCCCGCGTCCCCTACCTCCGCCCCTTCCCAGGATGCTGCACCGCGGGGAACGGGGGCCGCCGGCACACGGTTCGCTCGGAGATCCCGCTTGCAGCCCAGCCCCCGCCGCCGGCGCCCGGGCTCGGGAGCTGTGGCCAGCCGTTACCTGTTATCCAGCTTAACGGAAACCACATCCCCTCCAAGCAGGGAAGAGAAGAAGGAGATGTTGAAATTGTGCAGCTGATAGACCGCCACCTCCATGGGGGTCTGATACATTTCGGTGTTCATGGCTCGGGCTGCCGGGGAGCTCTGGCCGGGCTGCGGGCTGGACTGGGCTGGGCAGGCTGGGCGGCCGCCGGTGGCTGGCGCGCTGCGTGGGGCTGGGCTCTGCGCGTTGGGCCCTGGGGCTAGAAGCGGGGCGAAGGCTGCCAAGAGGACCCAAAGCCGGGTGGGCGTTCCAGAGTTGAAAGGAAGTGACTCGAGGGGTGTCACCTAGTGTGTCACAAACTCCACGGCCGCCGGTCCAACCCAGACTCGGAGATATTTCGGCTCCTTCTTCTTTATATAGGAGGAGCCGGCTGCGTCACATGGCGTCAGGGGCCATGCAAATGAGTCCTGTACCAGGCTTTGTGGCCCAGTTAAACCACATCCCCTCCCTGAACCTTAGGCTGGGACTGTAAACCGTTCAGCACTTCATTGTGCCAACTGGCATCTCCAAAGAGGGCTCTGGAGATTGGTAAAAACCAAACTGGAGCTTTCTTAGAGAAATGAGAAGTACAAATGCCATTATAGGAGCTAGGAAGCTTTGGTAGAGGGCGGCACTGGTTTTAAAAGCTCTTCCTCATGGCTAATTCATGTCAATGTATGACAAAAACCACTACAATATTGTAAAGTAATTAGCCTCCAACTAATAAAAATAAATGAAAAAATAAATAAATAAAAGCTCTTCCTCAGATGTCAGCCAGCACACTCGCCTGTCTTTGCCATGCGATCACAGGCTGCCGCCCTGGATACCTACCCTCACCACGAGTACCTTCACTCCTTCCTGCCACCTGCCTTCTTGGCCTCTCTCCTGCACACAGACTTTGTCACCAGCAGGTCCCCTCACCCAGCCAGCTTGCCCACTGGCTTGCCCCTATCCCCAGTACCTATCCACTCACCTTATCCTCAGATGTACCTGTCCATGTACTGACACATGCACAGATCTGTGGCATGCACAGACTAGCCAATCTGTATGTGCCAGTGTGTTTGTATGGAGGACACTGTAAGTGTTTAGGAACTCAGATGAATTGGGGAACATGCACAAGGGAGCAGCTGGGGGCCAGGCAGGTGACAGAGGGGATGGGGAGGAGCCAGTAGGGGAGTGGGCACTGCAGTGACCACAAGATGCCAGAAAATACTTTTTAAATTTTTTGGTAATGCCATGCAACAGGTGGGATCTTAGAGTTCCCTGATCAGGGATTGAACCCACTCCCCCTGCATTGAAAGCACAGAGTCTTAACCACTGGACCACCGGGGAAGTCCCTCATGTCCTTATTTTTAAAGACAAGATTTTGTTACTTTCCTAGAAACAGCAAACGACAACAAAATTATGAATCAAGGCTATATATAAACCATCCCAGGAAAATATCTGCCCTATGATGGGGTCCAGTCATATACAGGGTTACAGGGTACTTCACAGATTCCAAGTCACAAGGAGGATGAGGTGATTGTTGCCTACTAAAAATTACACGTTTCCATCAAAATATATTTTCATTCTTTCTAGCCTCAATCTTAAAAAACAACAACAAACCAAACCATCAGAGGCTTGAAGTCCTTTTATCCTGCTCTTTCCTAAGTGAGGCCACCTAGTGGACAGAAGGAGAACTGCAGCCAGATGGAGCCATCTAGAGAAACAAGGACAGGTGACGCAACTGAGAGTATTATTACACAAACTCAGGACCATAAGGAGAACATCAGGTTCCACCACATATACAATAGTTTTGATGAAGTTAGGGCCAGTACCCATGAATCAGTTTGTGATTCAGGCTATGGTCCAAATAAATATCTTAGTGCAATCATGCTATTGGAAAAGTACTGGGGGCTTCTTATCAGCAAAGGTTATTATTATTTGCTTCAGGATATTTCACCTAATCAGGTGCCTGGCACGGACATCCTGGCCAAGGCCCTAGTTAAGCCTAGTCTGAAGGCCTTAATTTTCTCTAGGCTGCCAATGCAGTTATGCCACCGAACAGCCAACATTTTTTAGCATGATGTGAAGCTCCCAATGGATTCTATGTGTGTGCTAAGTTGCTTCAGTCATGTCCCACTCTTTGCAACCCCGTGGGCTGTAGCCTGCCACGCTCCTCTGTCCATGGAATTTTCCAGGCAAGAATACTGGAGTGGGTTGCCATTTTCTTCTCCAGGGGATCTTTCCGACCCATGAATCAAACCTGCATCTCTTATGTCTCCTACATTGTGGGTTCTTTACCACTAGTACCACCTGGGAAGCCCTCCATTGGATCCCACCGGTGGTAATACATGGACAAAGATCATTCTATTTGCAAATGACTGACAAACATGTCTACCCAAGCAAACCTACTGCACTAGCCCCGGATGGTGATTTTCTTCACCCCAGTTTGGCTGGCAGACAATCCCAATCTCAGGATATCAGGTTATCCTCAGGTCACAAACTCTCTGAACAAGATGTTCACACTAAGCTACATGTAGTAGATGGGACAAAGTGCAAACTACGTTTATAGATCATCAGGAACATTAACTGAGCAAAAAAAAAAAAACCTTCTTAAATCTGGAGCTTAATCGATATTGGAATTCCCTGATATCTTAATCTGCCCTCTGTGTCACATAGAGCCTTCCTGGTCCATAAAGGGTCTGAGCTGACCTTTCATTTGCTTGTAAATCTTTCTTAAACACACTATTGCTACCCACCTCAAGATTCCAAGGGAGATGATGAAAAGAAAAAAGAGAGATAAATAAGCTGGGTCAGGAGGAAAAAAACACCACCAGGAAAACAGGGCATAGGAGAGGAGAAAAACCGGCTCCTTCAATGGGAACTCCCTTATATGGAGAGAGAGGCATAAAATTCCAGGTAGTTCGGGGAGGGGAAAGCAAAGAGGTGAAGTTTGCTAGTGAGGCTGTGTTTGAACCGTACATTGTTGTTGTTGCTCAGTCACTAAGTCGTGTACTGTAACTGTACATTAATTATACTTCAATTAGAAATAAGCTGAGTTTGAGACCCGCTGACAATAACAGCTACCATACACTGAGCTTCGGCTATGGGCTCTGGCTCAGCTGTGTTGGCTGAGTTACAAACCTGGCAGTGTAGGCACTGTTACTGTCATTTTTACAGATGAAGAAACAGAGGGTCTGAGAGGTTACCTTGCCCAAGGTGGTGGTGCAGTGAATAAATTATAGAGCTGGGACTCCAGCCTAGATCTTCCTGACCTAGAGACCAAGTTTGTTCTTACTACACTTACTAGTGGGGCAGGGAGTAAGTTTACTGAATGAGTGAATCAAGGCAGTTGGTGGATGTGTTGGAGGTGCCAGGAAAGTAGTGAGGGAGGAAGAAAAGGTGGGGGCAGGCGAAGTATGTCTAGGACACCAACAGCATGTGGGACCAGAAGAATATCCAAAGTGTCTAAATGAGCTTTATAAGAGGGCTTTGCTCACCTGCATTATTTCAAAAGGCAGCTACACAGTCCACAAAGAAAGCCCTCTCTGTCTAGAAAACTGAAACTATGAGTCCCACCAGGTGGCTCCCAGGATGGACTACACAGCACCCCACATGAGGTCGGGAGTCTTGGAATAATAATCCAGTCAAACCAAAAGTCCCCAGGGCCCCACTAACTGATGCCCTTAATTAACTCTTTCCCCTCATTCCTGCTGTGCTCAGCTTTTAGAAGAATGAAACCAAGAGCAAGAAAACAAGCTCATATCAGGGATGTAGTTTAAAAAAACAACTTGGAAAGAATGTCCCAGGTTCAGCCCACACTCAGCGGATCTCTCTCCCCTGTTCACCTCTAGTTTACCAACCGGTAGTGAGAAGCATTCCCCCTGAGGCCTCATGGTTCTCAGTTTGCAAATCGTGGCTGGATCCCTGGACCCCAGGATTTGCTAAACTAAGGCCACCAACCTAAATAAAAACTGTCCCTATAGGAAGATTTTCAAACAGCAGGCATAAGGAAGATGCGGCAGGTAGTAGGGGGAGAGGGAGAAATTGGAGGAACCCAGAAGGCTTTCTGCTGAATCCTGGGCACACCAGAAAATTCCTCTGTCCAGAATAGTTGCACCAGACCTTGCAGTGAGTGGAAGTGTGCGCTGTATAGGGTATCTGTGATCTGATCTGATTTTTCTGAGTAAAGTGTTGATCCATGAGGCTGTCAGCATCCTTGTGCCCTGTGGACGTGGGCCCCAGGCAGGAAACAGTGGCCTAAGGATTCAACCGCACAGCCGCCCCAACATGTGTTTCCTGACTCCCTTTCTCCCATGCTGTGAGTTACATGACAGACTGGACTGAAAACCCCCACAGTCCCAGCACCCAGCTGATGAGTGAGCTCCTTTGCCGGCTCTGATCCTAGCCCTACAGCTGTGGGTTTCTGTGGTTAAACAGACACAGCTGACCCTCCCCCTCCCAGGGTGACCTTCTAGATGGAGGGCAGCAAGAGGAGGGTGGGTCAGCTCCTCAACTCCCACCATCTCAGGTGGCCCTGGAGGTCACCTGAGGCTGGATGTTGAAACACTTGTTCCCTCGGAACTGGAAGAAGTGTCTCAACATTATCACCAGTCTCTTTTACTTCAAAAGCCAGACTCTCTAGGGCTGGAGCCCCTTCCTATTTTGGGTTCCCACAGCCCAGGAAGACGGAGAGTGGCCCGTCTGGGCCACAGAACCCGTGGGCAGGATCTGAGCACGCTGCTGAGGTGTGGGGACCAGATTGGGGTGGGTGCGGTAGGTTGAGGGTGGCAAGGAGGGGGAACATCTCACTTCCCTTTTTGTCACACTTGAAGCATTGTGTACCACGCAGCCCAGAGGAAACTATTTATAGGCAAGTCTTCCTTATTTTCTACAGGATATGTTCCACCCCCAAGATTCAGCCCTGTTGCCAGCAAAACACAGGGTCTTGTGTCAGGAGACGCGGGAAGGTATGGGACTGGCCACCAAGAAAACGCTGAGTTAGGAGCCAGACAAGGAAATCATAAAGGCTGTTGAGTACCGGAGCGTCAGCACAGTTGATGGGGTGGCTGCAAACAACCCTCCCTACTTACTCCCCTGCCACGCGCCCCCTCCACCTGAAGCTCTGTTTACCCCTAAGTACTTACTTGTCCCTTTTTCTGAAGAGGCTGGGGGAGAAAGGAGGCTGAAATGACATCATTTAAAATTTGTCCTGGCTTCACTCTTCTCTCTTGCCCTCAGGTTCCACGTCAGGGGTGGGAGAATACAGACAGGAAGGACGCTGCCACTTACATGGTTAATTTGGCCTCATGGAAAATCCCCAAAGTCCAGAAGGAGGGAAGCAAGAAGGAAAGACAGTGACAGACAAAGTGCCTTGTCCTCAGTGGGTCACGTGAACTGCCCCATATGGCTGGGACCCGACCCTGGGGGGCAGGAAAATGGGGAGGAGGATGCAGGCGAAGATGCAGAAGGCGGCGGTGGGATGCAGGGAGCCCAAGGGGAACTGTGGCAGAGAGGGACACTGTCTTGGAAAAGTGGCTCTAGCAACCAATTTGGGCCAAACCTTGGCACCGAATGGTGGCAGAAGCAATGAATTGTGCCTTTCAGCTCCCTCCGGACAGGGTCCCATGTGAGCTTCACAAACAATCTCTCAGTGACACTATGGATGACAGGCAGAAGCAAGCCCCATCTGGACAAGGCATTCCACCCTTCTGACCCTCATTCAAAGAAGCCAGAAAGGGCTCTTGTCAAATCACCTTGGTTGCTCCACCTCGGGCATCTCACTTTGGGGGGGGGGCGTGGTTTGTGCTGGCATCTCAGCAAGACTGGAAGTATTGGCAACGTTATCCAGGAATGCAATTTAGCTCAGTGGATCTTAAATTTCATGAACCTTGTGTCAATATTTATGCTTGTCTCCCTTCTCCTTATGCCTTGCAGCTGGGAAAATTTACCTCCATAATTTTTCTAAGTTCTCTTCCCATTTTCCACTGTCCCCATTACCCATCTACAAGTATGAAAAAAAAAAAGACTGTCAAATTCACCTCAGTAATGGAATACCCTTCTCTTCCCTCCTCCCCACACAGTTGCCATTATCATTCAATTCAGTTCAGTTCAACTCAACTCAAATCAAAGTAGATTAACACCTATTCAAAGTACAAGGCACATTTTATGGAAATTAAAAAAAAATAAACAAACTGGTAGTACAGGTCAACAACTGTGTTTCCATCTACAATATCCTAGGCCTGTGGTGAACTCTGAAGTCTCCCTACTGGTTAGATCACAGTGAAATGTTTACTTCACGAAAAAGCCTAGGGCTTCAGGGTGCTCAGGATGGCAGTCTGGGGTTTGGGAGGGGCATACCACCATCATCACTCCATTCCCTAGAATTTGGCACGCTTGTTTTCTCCCCACCCTGTCATTTGGTCCATGTCCATCTAGACAGGGATAACACAGCAGTTAGGGGCTTCCCTGGTGGCTCAGATGCTAAAGAACCCACCTGCCAATGTAGGAGACATAAGAGACTCCAGTTTGATCCCTGAGTTGGGAAGATCCCCTGGAGAAGGAAATGACAACCCACTCCAGTATTCTTGCCTGGAAAACCCCATGGATAGAAGAGCCTGGTGGGCTACAGTCCATGTGGTTGCTATGAGTCGAACACAACTGAAGCCATTTAGCACGCAACAGAGCAGTCATAAAACCTGGAATTTCCATGGGACCTAAGGCTCCTGTGACATGGTGATTGACAGTGCCAGGGTCCCTCACTCTGATTCCCTTCCTTTGTAAACCAAGGGAACAAAGCACAGGTCCTTAAGGGTCTCACAGTTGCCAGCGTCTTCCTTCTGAGAAGGGGGGATCTATGTTTAGCACGGGGAGGGGGGTGGTCACCTCTGTCTGCCAACCTCTAGGTCTCCCTTCTTTGGCCAGCTCCTAGTGGTCTCATCCTTGTTCATATGGCCCTCCCAACTAGTGAGCATCTTCAGGTGGGCAAATAACCCCCCTCATCACGGCCCACCTTCTGGGAATCCCTGTGCTCGACAGCCTTCCCAGAGGTTGGGAGAGGAGGCAGCAAGAACACGGCCACTCTCCATGTTTGTTCATCTGCACCAGCCCTCCACCAGCTTCTCAGGGCCAGGGTGACCGACACTGGTTGGGCCTCTCCCCAGCCCTTCTGCTCTATGGAGTGGCCCCAAGAGCCGAAATTCCAAGGCAAGCCATTTTTTTCTGGCAGTTGCTGGGGTTACTCTGAGTGGTATGTGAAGGACTTGCAATGATTGGCAATGCTCAGAAGATGAGAACCAGGAGGATCTCGTTGGGGACGCTGAGCCAGCAGACGAGGGGCCTGTGAAGAGGCCAGGGGCTCTGAGGTGGAGCACCTGGCTCCATTGCGGGCCCCTGTGATAGAATGGGTGACCTCTGAAGTGGTCCAGGTTCCCTGGGGAACAAAATGCTGGTAATAATGCCAGCCTCTTCAGGCGCAGGGAGGCTCCCAGGCCAGGATGGGTAAGCATTATGAGCCTCCCCGGGCTCCCACATTGTACTCCTGAGGCCCTTGCTTAACTCACAGTGGAGCTATTCACAGTAGGCTCACTTGAGGTGGCTCCTTGATCCTCTGTTGTGGGACTCTGTGGGCCTCTGGCTCTCCAGCCACCTCCCCCCTCCCTCGGGTTTCCTGGATGGAAAGAAGGCAGCCCAGCTGAGATGGGGCAATGGCAGGAAGGGGCAGGCTACACACTACTCCCCAGAACAGAAAGAAAGGAGAGAAACAAGGCAAGCTCCTCCCTGGACAGTCCCCCTGCCCCCACCCTCCCCAGCCATGGGAACTGAGCCAGGGAGCTCAAAGGAGTGCTAGGAGAGGTTAAGGAAGGCCCCCTGCCCAGGGTTTGAGAACTGCTGACAAGGAATACACACACCTTATCAGGAAGAAAAGAGCAGCACAGAAGCACACACACACACACACACACACACATTTATGCAAACACTCTTTCAGCCTTTGACGAAGTCTAATTCAGAGAGAGGCTTCCCTGGTAGCTCAGCTGGTAAAGAATCCGCCTGCAATGCAGGAGACCCTGGTTCAATTCCTGGGTCAGGAAGATCTGCTGGAGAAGGGATAGGCTACCCACTCCAGTATTCCTTGGGCTTCCCTGGTGGCTCAGACAGTAAAGAATCCACCTGCAATGCAGGAGACCTGGGTTCCATCCCTGGGTTGGGAAGATCCCCTGGAGGAGGGCATGGCAACCCACTCCAGTATTCTTGCCTGGAGAATCCCCATGGACAGAGGAGCCTGGCAAGCTACAGTCCATGGGGTCACAAAGAGTCAGACATGACTGAGCGACTAAGCACAATTCACAGAGAGATAGGCAAGCCCAGGGCATCATTCAATCTCTCTCTCTCTCTCAGCTGATGCCAGCTTCCCCGTGACCCCAAAGGGGTAGTAAAGGAATAGGACATGGCATGGTGGCAGGGCAGGATACTCTAGACCCAGCCAGAGTGTCACAAGCCACAGCCTCTACTCTGACATCCAAGAATGACTGAGTACTGTGCAACGGTCATGGGTGACAGGGTCTTGGGAGTGGAAGTCAGGTCGGTATAGGGGGAACCAGCTTGATACTACACACTGTTCACCGGCTGCAAGGAAGTGCTGGTGCTGCCAGGCCCACAGTTTTCAAAGAGGTTAATTACACATTCAAAGAAATAAGAACAAGCACCATTTGTGTACCATCAATCATATGAATGCCTAAGAGATGATTCCTGCAGGCTCCTCATGAGATCTGGTCTAGGGAGAGCCAGTCCTGGCATAGACATCATATGTGACTGACATCTGAGAAGTATGATTTGAATGGCACTGAGGAAAATTTCCCCTCAGTCCAAGCTGTTTGCCTGACCAGACTACTGCAGTGCCTACAAACGTCACCCTCCGAGTCATACCTTAGAGTTCTAATGGAATTCTTTACACTTTGAGGAATTAGGAATTTTTTTCCCCAAGCAAAAGCCCTGGGAGAGTGCCACATTCTGCCACTATCAATTACAAATATTTAAATGGGGATGAACTCAATTTTTGTATTACTTTCAACAGAGTGGTCAGTGGCCAATCAGCATCAGAAGATGAGTAAACACAGCAGGTACACCTTGCTGGTGGGCTGCGGAGGGCAAGAAATGGGTCCAGATGAGGAGAATATGGATGTCTGTGGATTGGGGAGGGTCCTTTCAGGAGATGTGGATGCAGCACTTGTGGCTCCAGTCCATGGAACTGCTTTTGGGAATCACTGGCCTACAGGTGAGAGCCACAACAGGGTCTACTGAAGAGTCACCATAATGCCAGTCACCATGACCCACTTTGTATCACACACCATGATGGGGTTGAGCACTGTTGTTCAGTCACTCAATCATGTCCAACTCTGTGACCCCATGAACTGCAGCAGGCCAGGCTTCCTTGTCCTTCACTATCTCTGGAGTTTGCTCAAACTCATGTCCATTGAGTTGGGGATGCCATCCAACCATTCCGAGCCTAACTTCTGTTCAGTCATCTCCTTTCCTCTCCTGTTTGGCTACTTCTTTCCCTCTCACTCCTAAAAGCTAGATCAGAAAATGAATGAGAGCCACTATTAGAAAGATAACCCCAATCTGCTCTGATTTATAAGTCAACCTTTGGCAAATTTGGCCTCTCCATTATGAGGAACAGATTGCTTCTGAGACACTTCCCAGCTGTTGGTGGGAACTCTTGGCCTGGGAGGTTGGAGGTATGGGGGTGGGCATCAGGGCGACAAGGGAGAAGAAGAACCTGGAGAGAGGGTGAGAATGAGGAGGGGCTGCTTTTTTTCCAACAGCACAGTCTGGTCAATTAACCAGCCCTACCTCCCTTCAACAAAAGCCAGCTCTCCTCCAGCCCTGTGGCTGTCACTGCCTGGTCAAACATGGATCCATTCTGAGGTTGGCTGGAGGGCTGTGACTCACTGCCCCCTCAGGAGCTTGCTGGGCTGACTATAAAGACTGGCCAGGATCTCTGCCAATGTGCCCATCCCCACCCTGAGCCAAGCCTTGCTCCCCCTGCCCCTACCACCCTCATCCCATCCCATGGCTTGCTAGCGCTTCCCTGGCCAGGAGGGCGCCCTTGAGGCTCACTGACTCCCCCTCTCCCCAGGGAGAGCAGAAGGGGAATTCACTGCTCTCTGTGGTATGCATCCGGCCTGTGTTTTGGTATCTTATTTTATTTTTATGTTTAATTTACACTGCCTGCTAGGTTTGGGGCTTAAGTAAACAAAGGCTGTGTTTCCCCCAAGGCTTGGACTTCCTGGTTCTCTGTCAGCAACCAAGTGACCCTTTTAACCTCTCACTCCTTGAGACAGGCAGTGTTGGGGGCGGGGTTGGAAGAACAACATACTTTGCGTCAAAAGCCTGGAAATTCTTAGTGCCAGCCTGAAATACCATCCCCTCACCCTTCTCCACATGAATGTTAAGTCCCGAAGCTGCCTTACCAAGTATGGACTGCTTTTAAAGGGCACTGTAAGAGTGTAAGGGTAAAGCACAAGAAAAGGAAAATTCAAAGTATTCACATTGATTTTTTTTTTTGACAGATGTCTTTGTGCATGCTAAGTCGCTTCAGTGATAAGCTGCTTCAGTCGTGTCTGACTCTGTGCGACCCCATGGACTGTAGCCCACCAGGCTCCCTGTCCATGTCACTCTCTAGGCAAGAGAATGGGTTGCCATGCCCTCCTCCAGGGGACCTTCCTGACCCAGGGATGGAATCCCCAGGGGTTGAATCCTCATCTCTTACTTCTCCTGCATTGGCAGGCGGGTTCTTTACCACTACCACTACTTGGGAAGCCTGATGTGTTTGTGCCATCAAGTAAAGTCAGAAGAGCCCAGGTCTTGGTGGGTGGAGCCTTGGCAGTGAGCAGCCTTAAAGGCCTATAGATGGAGCAGAGCACGTTGGACCTGCCCGGGAAAGGCTTCCTGCCAAAGCTCATACATCTTAAAAAATAAGGAGAACACTGGCCCCTATGTCCTAGAATAGAGCTCTAACAGCAAAGTAATGAATTCTGGTTAACAGTTCTGACATCCTGTTGTTTACTAAAACTAATAATACCATGGCGTTTGTTGACAGAGTTGCAGAAGAACTAAAGTAAACATGGAAACTGAGGAATGGCCAAGTGTAGACAATTACTAACTCAGCAGTTGAGAAGAGGGAGTTTCTCAGACACTCCTTGTACCTCTTGGGGCAGTGGGGCCTGAGCACAGTTAGGAGACAATCCAGATGCATCTGTCGTCTTGTTGGGTGATTTCTCTCCAATAGTAGGCTGCTGCAATAAGGGGCTTGGTCCACGGAGTTGAGTCCTCAGACAGAGAGTATAACAAGAAGAAGTGAGAGGGACTCTACCAGTGCGCATGGCAGGGGAGGGGCTCCCTGAGAAACACGGCTCTAGCACCCGTTTTAAATGAACTTGGCTGAGTAATATTCCATTGTGTATATGTACCATAGCTTCCTTACACAATGGAATATTACTCAGCCATTAAAAAGAATTCATTTGAATCAGTTCTAATGAGATGGATGAAACTGGAGCCCATTATACAGAGTGAAGTAAGCCAGAAAGATAAAGACCAATACAGTATACTAATGCATATATATGGAATTTAAAAAGATGGTAATGATAACCCTATATGCAAAACAGAAAAAGAGACACAGATGTACAGAACAGACTTTGGGACTCTGTGGGAGAAGGCAAGGGTGGGATGTTCTGAGAGAATAGCATTGAAACAAGTATACTATCAAGGGTGAAACAGATCACCAGCCCAGGTTGGATGCATGAGACAAGTGCTCAGGGCTGGTGCACTGGGAAGACCCAGAGGGATGGGATGGGGAGGGAGGCGGGAGGGGGTAATCAGGATGGGGAACACATGTAAATCCATGGCTGATTCATGTCAATGTATGGCAAAAACCACTACAATATTGTAAAGTAATTAGCCTCCAACTAATAAAAATAAATGAAAAAAAAATAAATGAACTTGGTCAAATAGGAAGAAAACATATCAGAAGGCCAGAGTTCTTTTTCCACCTTACCCCCAGACCCCCTGGACACTTAGAAGGCTTCTAAATATGAAGGGCCATGTGAATGTGGGGTAAGGGCCCTGTTCCCAAACACTGCTGGTAAAATGGCTCACCAGATGAGAAGCCTTATCACTACTCTTTCAAAGTTTAGCATTTCTAACTTCCTGTCCAGTTCCAGTTTGTTGCTGCCATGGTTTCACAAGTTGGGGCTACTGCCTATGGGGAGGGGGATAGTGCGAGTGACTGATGTTCAAATGGGAATCAACAAGTAAAATGTAGTCTCCTGAAGGTCTTAGCAATCCTTTCCTGCTTGGACGACTTGTAACCTGCATAAAGTTTTGGCCTTGAGAGTCTCTCTCCAGGCAAGAACACTGGAGTGGGTTGCCATTTCCTTCTCCAGGTGATCTTCCTGATCCAGGGATCAAACCCGCGTCTCCTGCACTGCAGGCAGATTCTTTGCTGCTGAGCCACCAAGAAAGCCCCAAATGGCACCAGTAGTCAGTAATCACCAGGACTTCTAGTCTTTCAAGCAGGACTAAAGGCACAGCCAGATAAGAACATGTCCACCAGAAGTGGGCAATGCATACATTCTCAAGTGAGCAGTGACTGGCTTTCTAGACTAGAATACAAGCTCTCTGAGGGCAGAGGCTTATCTTATTCATCACTGTATCCCTCAGAGTTTGGCCCAGTGCCTGGCACACAGCCTCAATGCCATACACCTGTGCTTAATAAGTAAGCAGAAGGTTTAGATAAGTATTTGAACTTGGCTCATGGCCCCCACAGGGTAGAACTATAGGCAAATTCATGAATTTGCTTCCTGTTAATATTTTAATTTGGTGACAATCATTGTCAGAGAGCAACTCTGCAGTTAAAAACAAGAAAGACCTGTGAAAATCAAACATACTTGAGAAACCCAACCCAAACACAATCTAAGTGTCCACTAATGACCTGGAATCAAGGCCTGACCTCTTCAATAAAAAGGATAATTCATCCATGTGTGTGTGCCTGGCTTTGTGCAAATGCTGGGACTTTGGTCACTTTCCATCTTTAGCTGGAGGGGGTGGGTCAGTTGGGAACAGGGCACCCACAGGGAGCACTAGAGGGTGATGAAGCCCGGGAGGAGGGCAGCCAAGTCTCAGCTGCTGGCAGTAACATCAAAGGGATTTCAGGCTAGCAAGCCTGATTCTGAGTGAGTGACAGCCATATAACTGGAATGATGTGCAGTGGGGTGGGGGTGCAGATAAAAAACCAATCCTGATTAAAAATACCCTAATGTCCTCCAACATAGAGTAAATTCTCACCACTAATGTCATCCTTGGCTTTAAAGTCTTGAGGAACCCTGTTGAAATGAAAAGTCTTTCTCAGAAGGGAAACTTTCATTTTTCTCAGGGAAGAACATGATGACCTGCTCAGTATGGTCTGAATATAATTACTTTATTTGGAGTACTAGGTTGAGTATTGAAAATGAGTTGGGGGGCTTCTGGGATTAGTGACCCAGGCTGACTAAGTATAGACTAGGCCTAGGTGAGGCCTTACAATGGGTCCTAGCTAACTGGTGGCCTTGGGCTTTCAGGGGACAGGCAAATGTGCCCAAATATTCCTAAACTCACTGTAAATAAACCAAACTGCCTGAGTGGGCATGTCTGAATAGCAGAGTTTATGACAAAGGAGCTTGTTTTCTCCTGCTCTTCTTGGTAAATACAAGCAAAGTGTTCTGCAGAGGCTATGAGGAGCATTCATATATATGTCCAAGCCCTACTGGGGATATTTTCAGTGCTCCTTGTGTAGGGAACCTGGTTTGCGTGCTCATCAAAGAATCCTCCCTGGAAATCTCCTCCTCAGGTCCTACCAACTCACTGATAAATTGACACAGGTGAGAAACTGACCCCCAGGAAAGCTCTGTGACTGATAAGGGGTACATGGGTTCTCCTTTCCTGAGGTAATTTCTTTTTTACCAAGAGCCTCCTATTAACCCCAGGGAATGAGTCCAGTGCAGGGAATGCCAGGCAGGAGGTCAGGTCGCCGGGGGAGCTTTCTTTGGCCATTTTCTGCCACTCTCTGTTGGCAGCTGTCTTCTCTGCCTGTGTAGCAGGCGGCCCTGGTGGCAGACACAATACTCACACCAGAGCTGGCCAGGGCAGCCCTTGCCCCTCAGCACCCCTCCTTCCTGCCCTTGTAAAACTGGCAAAACCTCAGCCCCAGAATCCCACTCTAGCTTGACCAGGCGATGGCGAACTGCCTGATACCAGGCAGAGTTGGGCTGATGGAGGGAGGCGGGGGAATAGGGCTGGGCAGCAACTCCCCCCCCCCCAACCCCTGTGGCTCTGTTGTGAGGTGCTGACAGCTGGGAGAGGACCTGAAACCAGTTAGCTTGGGGCTCCCAGCCAGCAGTGTATTTTCATCTTGTTTTGACTGGGACTGTCCTCCTCTATGTAAACACGTCCATATCAAGGGGAAGAAAATGTAGAACAGCTTAAAATAGGTGGGTGGAACACATCCCACCCATGAATCACCAGCTCAGGGAATGCCCTGCAGGTGGGCCTTGCTTTAAGCAAACCTGACATGTGAAAACCTCAATTCAGCAAGAGGGCAGGGATGCACAGCTGTTAGCTTGACCTATCACTGGGAGATCTCACAGCCACATCTGGTCCAAATAATAACATCAGTAGTTCCTGTGTACTGATTGCTTAGCGGGCGCTGTGTTAAGATTATATCCATTAGCCTTTTGGACCTTGTCAATAGCTATGGATAGTTGACAGTAGTAGGAATTGGGTATCAGATTATCTCAGGCCCATTTTGTGGACGAGGAAACTGAGGCTCAGACAGGTTTAAGTGACTGCTATGTGCTAAGTCGCTTCAGTTGTGTGCGACTCTTTGCAACCCTATGGAATGTAGCCCACTAGGCTCCTCTGTCCATGGGATTCTGCAGGCAAGAATACTGGCGTGGGTTGCCATGCCCTCCTCCAGGGGATCTTCCTGACCCAGGGATCAAACCTGCATCTTCTGCATTGGCAGGTGGGTTCTTTACCACTAGCGCCATCTGGGAAGCCCCAGGATAGTTGATAGTAGGAATAGGGTATCATATTATCTTAGGCCCATTTTGTGGATGAGGAAACCGAGGCTCAGACAGGTTTAAGTGACTAGCCTAGGGTTTCCCAGCTAGCAGTTGTAGAGGTGAGACATGAACCTTTGGTGTGTGATTCTAAACTCCAGGCTGTCTCTGGCTGGGGATTTCACCTTGTTTTGAGATTTCTAAGCACGGCTGCATTCTAGGCATGAACGCCCATTTGCACTGAACCCCCTTCATCACAGTTCACAGGGGAACTGTTAATAGGCCTTTACAGGGTTAGGGTGGGGAAGCCCCCAGATTGGGGCTGGTTTTTTCCACTGACTAAAAGACTCCCATGGGGAAAGGGGCCCTACCGGCATGCTAGGATGGGATGGATCTGCATTTCAACTCAGGCCTGGCAGACTGGTTAAGGCAGCAGTCCCCAACCTTTTTGGCACCAGGGACCGATTTCATGGGAGACCATTTTCACATGGACTGGGGGTCGGGTATGGTTTCGGGATGATTCAAGCACATTACATTTATCGTGCCCTTCATTTCTAATCTGATGCTGCCAATGATCTGAAAGGAGGTACCAGTCCACAGCACAGAGGTTGGAGACCCCCGGGGTTAAGGACAACTGCTTGACTGGACACAGGGAAGGCCCCTCCTAATTGCAAATCAGTACAAACTACTCCCACAGCAGGCTGTGGCAGGGACAAAAGACTCAATATAATCCAAGTAGAAGGAAAGACCAATTGTAAACACATATTTTTGAAACAAAATGTCACTGGTCAATGTTGATGTTGGTGCAGGGCTGGCCTCCAGGCTAAACTGTGAAGGAGGAGTCTGTGTTCAGAACCTTCCCACTTCCTTTCCAGGTACCTTCCTCCTGCCTGTCCCTGCAAGTGACCTAGGGTTCCATGGGGACCCTCACTAATGTTTGGAGGTGTCCTGCCCTTCCTAGCAATGCCCCCTTTAAGGGCGAAAGTTGTTCTACCTCCCTGCAATGATATGCACCCAGCCTCTCCTGAAGGACAAATCGGGGAAATGTGTTTGTATAAATGGCAGGTAATGGTTTAACAGGTTTCCCCCAGATCATGCGGCTCTAACCCTTAGATTTCAGTTAGTGGTCCAATTTTTTGCCCGGGTGGGGACCTGGGGGTGGGGAGGGAACAAGCTAGCAGGGGCACAACAGTGGGAGAGGGGAGATTGCTCATCAGTGATCTTCAAGTCCTGACAAGTAGGCCATGTGCTACTCTGACTATAGGTTAAGTGTGGGTCTGCATAGATGGATAAGCACTCTGCCCTTACACTCACTGTATTCTTTCCAGAGCACCGTGGACAGGGCACTGGGGTAACAGTCAGGAGACCAGAGTCTGGCGTGGTTTTGCCCCTGGCTGCCAGAACAACATTGGAAATGTTTCATAACCACTCTGGGCCCCAGTTTCCCCTAAATGTAAAGTGAGAGGATTGAGACTACAAATGTATAGTTATTTAGGTGCTTATTTGATGAGTGATACCCCCATTTAGGGGGCTTCCCGGTGGCACTAGTGGTAAGGAACCTGTCTGCCAATGCAGGGGACATAAGAGATGTGGGTTCAATCCCTGGGTCGGGAAGACCCCCGAGGAGGAGGGCATGACAACCCACTCCAGTATTCTTGCCTGGAGAATCCCAGGGACAGAGGAGCCTGGCAGGCTACAGTCTATGGGGTCGCACAGAGTTGGATATGACTGAAGTGACTTAGCAAGCACACACGCACCCTCGTTTAGACTTGAGAGCTCCATGAAGCTACATACCAAGGGCCTATAACAGTGTCTGGCACATAGTAAGTGCTCAACAAATGGAACAATTGAAGGAAGGAATGGCAAAAGTGACTTCTAAGGTTGCTGCCAGTCCCAGCCTTGATGTCCTCAAATGCAGCTCTTTATAGTTGTGCCTCTGAGTGGAGAGGCCCAGGCCAAGGGCTGAATGAAGCCTCCAGGTGCTTGCCCTCAGGACCAGAGGGTACAGGGGCAGCCTGCACTGTGGAAGGGCAGCCTCTGGGACCAAAGGCAGCTGGGAAGAGCTTCCAGGAGGCCCAGGAGGCTTTCAGGATGTTGGATGGGGGCGGTGGTGAGGAATGTAGGAAGGGCAGGGTCGGGCAGGAGGAATCAGGAGAGTAACTTTTACACAGTTCTCTGTAAAACGGTAAGCTGAGATAACAGAGACTTGATGGGTGTCTGGGCTGAGGTAGGAAAAGTGCGGAGTTGCAATGGTGACTCAAGGTCAGGAGCTGGAATGGGGCCCGGAGCTCTCAAGCCTCTGCTCACCCCCTTGGGATGGGCCCCTGGCTCCAGGCCAGCTCCCTGAATAGCTCTCCCACCCCCACTCACCCCTCCACCATTCTAGCTTCTCAGGCCAACCTGTTTCCCTGACCAACCAACCAGTGGCTGCCCTCTCCCCTCCCACAAGGTGATGTGAAGTCCACCCCCAATCTCTCTCTGGAGGCAGATTTGCCGCTCCTTCTCACATCTCCTGTATTCACGCTCTGACGCAACTCTTCCCCTTCTTTCGCAAAACAGGTGCATTCGCCAGGCTGCCTCTCCTCCTCTCACTTCCCCTCCTAACATCCCCCTGCCTTCCCCTCCCCAACCCCACTCCATGGCCAGGGCCCTCTCCTAGGAATACTCCTGTGTCCCCACTCTCCTCCAGCACCCTTTCACGTTTTGACAGGACCCACAGTTTCAATCCATGAGAATGAGTCTTTAAGAGTGAAATTTCAGGTATGAGTGGAGAGAGAGAGATTGATTGATGGAGCAGGGGTCTCTTCCGGAATTCCTGGTATGACACTCCATCCTCTGGATGCTTCTTAGACCAATTCTGTCTTTTGCTGCCCTGGGAATTGGGAGACCAGAGTTCTGGTCCCATCTCTGCCACTAAAACTGTTTGTGTGACCTTGGGCAAGTCATTTAATCTCGCTGAGTCTCAGTTTCTTCATCTGTCAAATGGGAGTAATTACCCCTGCCCTACCCTTGCCACGCTCAACAGAGGTGTTATGAAAATTAAAGGAGATGTGTGTGTGTGTGTGTGTGTGTGTGTGTTGGGGCAGTGGGGGAGCTAACTCCAAAGCCTGGGACAAGTACCAGGGGTTATGTCTCCCCACTGCTATGTTTGAAGGACTCATGAAGGTTACATGGTAAAGCTTTCTTTACAGAAATGCCAGTGTGCCTTTGGCCTGCGCCTTTCCCCTGCTTCTCCTCCAGGGCTTGGGTCTTCGCCAAATCTGGTCTCCTGTGCACCTCCGCCCAGCTTCAAGAACCTCTCCTGCCCCGCCTCCATACCCCTCAGCACCCATCCAGTTGCCTCAGGCCTTCCTTCACCATCCAAGGGCCTCTTGCTCCATTCTTCCCCTCTCTCGAAGCCCAGTGCCCAGGGCCATCCCTTTGCCAAATGACCCTGCTCTCCTGGCGTGACCTCAGCCCATCCCCATCAAAGCTTTGAAGGGGAAGGACTCTGGGGCGGGGGTAATGACTGAACTTGATGATTTGATACAGAGGCTGAGCACAACGCGGAACACCCAACGTGCGTTCCAGAAGCACATCATTGTTTGGTTGCATGTGCTGGGGGAGACTTGAGGGTAGAGGCAGCTTCGGGGCCCCTGACAGCTCACCAGATAGAAGGTTGCTCCAGTTCTAGATCTGCGGGGCCCTGCCTGCCTGCTCTTCCCACCTGTCTTCCCCTTCACCTCTCAACTCAGAGCATGGGCTGGGCTCTTTCATCTCCAGGACCTGCATGCTAGAATGTGATTTCAGGCCTCCCTGGCCTACTGCCACTTCGTTTCTCAGGTGACCCCACCTTTCCCTCAGGGACAAGAGGCTGAGAGCAGTTTGGAGCACCCTCTGAATTTCCCAGCATAAGCAATCACCTCCCTCTCAAGGCCACACCTAAGAGTCTTCTCACCTGAGGAAAACCTGGGTTTTCCTCTGCAGATGTGGGGGCTCTTCAGCTTTTCCCCTTGGCTGGAATGTTTCCTGGACTGGCAAACACTGGAGAGGGTTCCTCCCAAACTGCAGGGGCAAACCCTTCTCTTCTATCCCTCAGGGCTATTGTAACCCTCCTCTCCCCAAAGGAGGAAATCAGGAGCAAAAGGTGACCTTGCTAGGCCTTGGCAGGGAACCGGTGACAGGGTGGCAAAACACGGCCTCATTTTGTTGGCTTCTGCCACCTGTCTCCCTCCCTCCGCCCACTGCCGGGGCCCCAAGTTGGCAGGCAAGTCGGGAGGAGGTGGGACTCTCTGGTCAGGCTGTCCAGGAAAGCTGGTCTCATACTGGAGGTGACAAAGTTGGTATCAGAGCCCAGCAGCTGAAGTGGTGGCAGGATTCTGAGGCAAGTCAGAGGAGAAGGAAGCTGATAGTGCAGAGTCTGGGTCCTTGGTGGGAGTGGAAGACTGGTAAGAAAGACCACTACTCTCACATTTGTTAAACCAGTCATTGTAAGAGTAATGATAATAACCACAGCTACTAGTTATTGCAAGTGTATTATGTGTGAGGCACAGTGCCAAGCGTTTCTTGTGCGCTTACTATTTCACTTACGCCTCACAATAACTTTATGTAAAGAAAAATATTATTTTTTTTCAGATGACAAATAAGGAAATAGAAACTCAGGGGGGTTGTGACCAGCCCAAAGTCACTCAGCTGGAGCTGCTTATCTGAGGACCTAGTTGACTCTGAAACACCCCCTCTTCACCCCTACCCAGCCCTCACCGTCCTTGCCCCCAGCATGGGCTCTGCAGCCAAATGGCATACCAGGCACTCTCCAGCAGGTTTTTGCCTCCAAAGGTGCTGAGAGCCTCAGTCACCTGGAACTGGTTTTTCTTCGCTCCATTCCCCCTCTCCTCCGCACCACCAAGAAGCTAACAATTCTAATCACGCATTTGTTTAAGAGCATCCAGGTGGCTCAGTGGTAAAGAACCCACCTGCCAATGCAGGAGACATAAGAGATGCAGGTTCGATCCCTGGGTGGGAAGATCCCCTGGAGGAGGGCATGGCAACCCACTCCAGTATTCTTGCCTGGAAAATCCCATGGACAGAGGAGCCTGGCGGGCTACAGTTCATGGGGTTGCAAAGAGTCAGACACTACTGAAGCAACTTAGCACGCAATCCAATGAATGGGACAGGGGTCATGCACGAGTACTGGGCTTTGAAGGGATCAGTGATGTATAAAATCCAAGGTTGTCAAACTCCCTGACTAATCCTTCCCCTCTGTGCACACCACCCCACTCCTTCCTAGAAACCATAAAGTTGTTTTGAAAATAACTTCATTCGTAATCATTCTTTTTTAGAAGATATAGTTAGGGAGTTGGGGACAGACATGTGCACACTGCTATACTTAAAATGGATAACCAACAAGGTGCTACTCTATAGCAGGGAACTCTGCTTCAATGTTATGTGGCAGCCTGGATGGGAGGGGAGTTTAGGGGAGAATGGATACATGTGTATGTATGGCTGAGTCCCTTTGCTGTCCACCTGAAACTATCACAACATTGTTTAATCAGCTATACTCCAATATAAAATAAAAAGTTAAGAAGATTTTAATAGCTTCATGAAAAAAAATAATCTGAGTGTCAAATACTTACTGATGGGCCCCTGAATCCTCTGCTCTCCATGGAAGAAGCCCTGCCCATTTGAAAGTGTTTCCACTCCCCCCACTGCACTCAGAGCTTACCCTTTGGAGTGTCTGCTGTAACCCTCACCACCCTTAATATTTGGTCCACTACTCACTCAAGACCTTGGTGCCAGGCAGTGGCTCCTTAACTGGCATGCCCTCCAACCAAGACCTCTCTCACCAAGCATGCATCAATGTCCCTTCCTATCACTCCTCTGAGATGACCTTGCCTTGCCTCGTCCTCCCCCTTCTCCTTGTCCTTTTTTCCCCCTAGCTCATTATTGCTCTTTTCTCCTGGCAAACAAGTCTGATCCACAATGGCTGGCTTCCTCCTTAAACATGCAATTCTCCCCTTTGGCCTACTTGGCATCATCTGGCCTCTTTTTGTTGTGTTTTGTTTTCCCACATATTCAGAAAGATGGAAGGAACCTTGAGGATCAGCTAGTTAGTTCCAACCCCTCCCTTTATGGGCAAGGAAACTGAAATTTGAATAGAGTAAACGACTTGCCCAGGGTCACATGGCTGGGCAGGGGTAAAGCCAATACCCCATCCGGGTCTGCCTGATTCTGGGGCTTCTGCTCCTTTACTCTGCTCCCTTGCCCTTTAGGTAAGGCCTTAACCCACCAGCTGTCAATCCCCTCTCCTTCTTCAGATGAACCTATGGCTTAGGTCACACCACCGTGCACTGATTCTATTTCCTACTTGTTTCCTATGTGTATATCTAGGTTTCACAATGAGAAAGTAGTATGGGCAGCGGGAGCTAACTCCTTCCTCCCACTTGAATGATGTACAAAAAGGGGAACTGAGCTGCCTAAGGTCATGCAGCTCTCTAGTGGTACAACTTGGGGCTTTATCCATGACACCCCAATGCGGTGCACCTCTCTTTTTATCCCATTTCCCCCTTCAATACTGCACTGGGATGTTTCATTCTTGCTTCTTCTTTTCTTGATATACTTATCCTCCTTCCCAACTTCTGTATTTTTCACAAACCTGCTGGATTTAAGAGCTGGAAGGGACCTCAGGGATCATTAGTTTCACCTATCACTGCACAGATGAGAAAAATGAGACCAGGAGAGGGGAAGTCATTTGCTTGAAATCAGACAGCTAATTAGTGGCCCAGCTGGGACCCAAGTCCAAGTCACCAACTCCTAGTTCAGTGTTCTTTCAACCACCCTCTTCCTGTCTGTGCTTTTTGTCAAAAATTCTTCTTATCTGGAAACCCGTCCCCCTCCCATGATGCTCAGGTCCTGCAAGATCTGGGAGGGCTTTGGTCCAGGGTGACACAGTGTCACCAGGGAAAGGTAGAAGGAGCAGAGGCCTGGAACTGCCTGTATCCTCCCATGTCTCACCACGGGAGGCCCCAGCCTGGCCTTGCCAAGACTGGTGACTATCAAGTATGTGTTGAGATAAAGCCATAGCCTCTCGAATTCTCAGTTCATGGCCTAGACACTGGCGTCAAAGCCCGAGCCGGCTGCAAAACGAGGTCAGTTCACTGGCCTCCCAATGGAAAAATCTTATAAAATCAATAGCATTTATAACGTCAACAGACTCAGAGACCTTTCCTCTGTTTGTTTTTTCCTTCTGGGCTGCTCTTTCTCACCCACCCTGCTATGAAGGCATAGACAATACAGGAATCTGGCAAGCAAAGCTGCAAAGGCCAGACCACTGCCCCCAGAGCCCCTGAACTGAATGGGGAGTGGTAGGAGCATGTTGAGGTATGAATGATTTGTGAAGACTCTGACCAAGGCCCTCCTGGCTTCCTTGGGCAATGCTAATTGGATGTGAGGCCCTCCCTGGTAGCTGACCCCTGAGAATAATCAGAAGCTGTCCAGAGCTCCAATAGCAATTCTGGAAGCTCAACCGGCCCCAGCTTTGCCGCACTGGGCCTTCACTAAGGAAGACAGTAACTAGAAAGCCAATTAGACAATGCCATGGGGCCTTCCTGCAATGGGAAGTGTCTGAGGCCCTCAGACTGGCTTGGATGTTGGCCCTTTTCCCAAACATCCTTCCCTCGGCCCCAGTGGGTGTATCCTACCTTCCCTCCATGCACACAGAGGGTGGCTGCCCTCATCATGCTGTTATCTGCATGGTCACAAACAAGCTTCTTCCTCCTGTCCTGAAACTGGTCCTGAAACCAGACCACAGAGCTTGAGCCTGGCATTTCTACCATTAAATGATGTCCTTTCTATGGAAGTATTATGAACTTATTCCAGTCTGAATTCATTGAACAAATATTTACTGAGTACCTACTCTGTGTCAGACACTGGTAGCTTCTATCAATTGTGTTTTGTGCAATTGAAGACTGCTGTACCTCAGGAGCTCCTAATGAGCATGCAGGGTCAGATGAAATAGCAGGTTTGTTGCTACCAGGCAGAGGAAGCTTGGGGATAAACTACAAAGGCAGGTCCTGAGAGTAAGTATGTACCATAGTGTGGGTCTCTGGACATCAGGGATATTGAGGTATGGATGCTTAGGGTGGTAAGCTGGGAGATGCCACTTCCACACAGACTCCTAGGACCAGGGACAAATCTCACACTTGTCCTGGGGAGCCACAAGCAGCAGACATGTAGACAATCGCAGGAACTTCCACAGCTAAGAGACAAGTCGTGCCCTCTGTCCTCAGTCCTTGCCACTGACCTCCCAAACAAGGCAAAGGACAGGACATTTTGTAAGAAGCTGAGATGGTTAGATAGCATCACTGACTCAATAGACATGAATCTGAGCAAACTCTGGGAGATAGTGGAGGACAGAAGAGCCTGGTGTGCTATAGTCCAGTGGGGTTGCAAAGAGTCAGACATGACTTAGCGACTGAACAACTGTACTCTCTTTTCTGATATATTCCCTGGGCACTTGAGTTTGTTTCCTTAGCTGCTCAAGAAGTGTTCAAGGCATTTAAAGGCAACTCTTCAGGGGAAAGCATTCCTGGTTAAACACCCACCTTCCAAATGCATGAACTCAATTGTGCAGCTCATCTCCGAGGCATGGTTTTGGCCCTGTGCCTGGTGCCCTGACCTTGCCCTCTGGGTGATCTTGCTCAAGGATGCCAAGGGAGTTGGTGGCAGGGGCTGGGAGCAGAGCCCAGGTTTCCTGGATCCTGGCCTGGCACTCTGGCCACCAGACCCCACTGGCTCTCCTCTCCTGCCCTTTGTGCTCTGTCTGAACCGTCTGGAGGCATGTGCCCTGCACCCAACTAGCTTCCACTGGGTGAGATATTTCTGTCTCACACCAGTCAGCGGTTCAGCCATATGGGGCATAGGCAGTCTGGCTGACGGCTGACCAAGGGGCCAGGCCCAGGTGGGGGAGGGGAGGGGAGGTCACTCTGCTGGTCTGGGATCTGCAAAGCTGGGTCCCTAATGCAGTAATTCTTTTTACTAGGGGTCCAAAGTGTGGCCCCTAAGCTCAGTATCCCAGGGCTTGGGCCAGGTCACTGTGGCCCTCCACTCCCAGGCTTGTTGCTACGATACAGGGTTCTACAAGTGCTGAGCGGCATTGTCGGGGCCGGATGCAAATGGCACGCAGCAGGGTCTAGCTGTGAGCCAGTTGGCCAGCTGACATTTCAGGGTCCAAAGAGCTTGTGTGTACTGGACAAGCTGTTTATTGTGGTCTTGGCACTGCCCGGCCCTTCAGACAGCAACAAATGCTCCCAAACTGGGAAAGGAGAGGAAATAAGGAATCAGCCGTAGCCAAAGAAGACCTGGAATCTCTCTCCTCACACCATTTGCTCCCTGCAGCTGACATGCTGCTGGTGCCAACCATCGGAAGTTCCCCAGTGAGGGAACTGGAGGGGGCAAGCCCCACAAACCTCCATTCGTGAAGACCTAGATTGCAAATCGTGTACATGCCCACGTCAACATCCTTCTGACTGCCCAGTTCTCAGATGCTGCTGCTGAGGGAAGGTTGAGCACTCAGAAAATACCAAGAAGGAGAAATCTTGATGTCATAATGTTTAAACACACAGAAGAACTGGGACCCCAAGGTTGCAGGTTGTTAATACACACACACACATACATACACATCATCATCATCATCATCATCTTCAGAGAGATGGTTATCAACAGGACATGACAGAAATGGTCATTTCGAGTCTTGGCCTGGTTTTTTTCAGTTACACTCAGAGTTGACAATGGGCTTCCTTGGTGGCTCAGGACAGTAAAGAATCCACCTGCAATGCAGGAGATGTAGGTTTGATCCCTGGGTCGGGAAGATCCCCTGAAGAAGGAAATGGCAACCCACTCCAGTATTCTTGCCTGGAAAATCCCACTGGACAGAGGAGCCTGGTGGGCTACAGTCCATGGGGTTGCAAGAGTCGGACAGGAGTGACCATCTTTCACTTTCACAGAGTTGACAACACGCTGGAGAAAATGCGGCAAGAGCATGTGTATTAGAGCATAGGCTGGGGTAGACAGGTGAAATATAGGAGACCCCAAATGAGGGAAGCTGAGAAGCTAGAGTCCAGAGAAATTGTGGGAAATGTGGCATTTCCCAGAAGACATCTGGCCCTATCCACACTGCCTGGAAGTCTAGTCTGGCCTATAGCCTGAAGGTAAGCTATGCTTGGGAGGGATGGAATCATGGATAAGTTGTTGAACTCTCTCAGGCTCTTGACCTCCAAACCTTGATCCATCCAAGATTGTGGCTGCCTAGGCTGGACAAATGGAATTTCCAGAAAGGCTTCTGCATGTCCTGGTCAGGGTCTCCAGTTTATCTGTGGTTTAGCACATAGTCAGTCCTATCAGCCCAGCTGTGCATGATAGACACCTTCAGTATACACACACACACACATAGACAGACACACACACAGCAGCAGCAGTAATGAACACCAGCAGTTAACATTAATCAAGCACCTGCGAGCGCATGTTCAGTTGCTCAGTCATGTCTGACTCTGTGACCCCATGGACTGGAGCCCACCAGGCTCCTCTGCCCATGGGATTTCCCAGGCAAGAATACTAGAGTGGGTTGCCATTCCCTTCTCCAGGGGATCTTCCCGAGCACCTACTTTGCACCAAACATAGTTCAAAGCACTTTATATACAGTATGTATTTTTATCTCAATTAACCCTCCCCAGTTTACAGAGGGATAATCTGAGGTCCAGAAAGGTGAAATAACTTACTCAAAGTCCCATCAGGTACAGTGTCTGAATAGGGATTCAGCAGAGGTCTGGGCCCAAAGCCTGTGCTTATTAAATTACAGGGCCCTTGTGACTAAGCATATGAATGTGCCCATTTATACAGAAAGCCTCAGGGAAGGAAGGAACACAGGGGTAAAAGGAAAGATCCAAGAGCTGGGCCTTTGGAGAACCACCTGGGGGGAGGAGATGGTGGGCCATGGGGTAAAAGAGTTAGGATGGGCAGCAGAATGCCCATTAAATGCCAGAAGCTCAGGTGATCTAAGTTTGCAGCCTCACATGTCTCAGGAACTGCCAAGGTCTCCATCATGGTGCCTACCATCACACCAGTACTCAACTCAGTAAAACAGATAAGGAGCAAACAACACAGCAACCTTGGGGGTTACACACAGACCAAATGGCTGCCTCCCCCCTTGGTAAGACCCAAGCTTTAAAGTGGCTTCCTCACAGGCCAGGTCACAAGACATTACTTAAGCTCCCAGCACATGGCAGGCAGTGGGGGGATAGAGACAAGCCCAACAGGGACCCTGCCCTTAAGATGTGGCCAGGCTGGCAGTGGGGGAGATGTAAGATGGGCCTTGAGCTGTCCCTGGGGTTAACTGGGGCAAACGATGCAGGCTGTGCCCAGTCAAGGAACAGAAGGAAGCCCCTGGGCCTCCCCAGACACGGGGCCGCTGCCTTCAGCTCCACTCACAGAGCTGGACAGCCCAGCTGGCACCATTCCCCACTGGGGTTGCTGAGACAAACAGCTCGGAGCAGCCTTTCAGGGCTGCACCGGCCACTTCAGCTGACACACCAGGAGCCTGCAGTGGGTGAGGGCTGGGAGAGGTGGGGAAGCCATAGGAGGTTACCCTCGCCCTCTCTCACTTGCCAGTGGGCCTCCCGCCTCCAGTAAAGGGGGAACGCTCTTCTTCAGAGCTCTCCCCCACCAGCCCATCATCTCCTCCCTCCCTTGGAAGCCCAAGGCTTAGAGAAATGAGTCCAAGTAATTAACTAATTAATGAATATGGATGGCAAAGTTGCTGAGGTTGCTGGAAAACACCCTGTTGCTGCCAACACACACAACCCGGCTCGGCACCCGCCTCCCACTGTGGATGAAAAGGAAGCTCTGGGGGACTACTTGACTGCATCTCCCCAAGGTGCCAGCTGCAGCAGAAGCGCCCGCCACCCAGCAACCCCTTGCCTGATGCCAGGAGACCAGCTTCCAGACAGCACATCCCCCTGCAAGGACAGCCACCCCAGCCCACCCTCAACCCCAGCTGGGCCTGCAATCCACTCAGTTACTCGGCGTCAAGGGGAATCTCTGTGGTCCAAGGAAGTCTGTCTGTGGGCTCTCCCAAAGCCAAGTGCAAGGCTGCAGGAGATGGATGGATGGAGATAGAAGAAGAAGAGAGAAAAGCAGAAGGAGCGACCAAGAGGCACACACAGCTGGCAGGAGCCCATCTCCAGCTGTTGGGCGGGCTGTTTCCTTTGATAAAGCACTTGGCAGTACTCCCAGTTCTGTAGTTTCTGGCCTGTGAAAGCACACCCGGAGCACGAGCCTGCCTGTGGGAGGACTTCACCCTTGCTTTGTTTTCTTTCTTTCTTTTTTCTGGCTTAAAAAAAAAATGCTCCCCTCCTTTCAGGAAAACTCGTCCCTCCCTGACACCTGGGTAGAGTGAGGTTGTACCAACCAGTGACATGGGCTGGGCCACGAGCCTGTCATCACAGAAAGTCAGTGCCACAGAGGCATGGGTTGTGCGGTGAAGCCTCAGCATGTGTGTGTGTGTGTGTGTGTGTGTGTGTGAGAGAGAGAGAGGGAGAGAGAGAGTGTATCTGAGAGGCTGTGCTTGTTTGTTGTGGCTGACATGGCCTTCTGTGTGGCACATCATCATTGTTCTCCCCACCTAGGCTCCTTCCAGCCCACTAATGCTTTCCCAGAAAGCACTGGGAAATAGAGGAGTCCCAGGGTCATGTGATCACATAGAACAATTCGCCCTCTCTCAAACCCCTGGTCATGTGGCTTCATAGAAGCCTGTCTTCTCCATCTCATCCTGTGTGAAACAAGGAGCCAGGCTTGAAGGCCTCCCAGGTCCCTTGGAAGAAGCAGGGCATGTACTGTGGCCCCCTCCTTCGCCTGCAGGATCATTTATAGCCTAACGACAAACAGCCCCCAGACCCACACTTTGACCAGCGCCCACAGGGCCTCCCTCAGGCCTGACTATCCTGAGGGAACTTGATATCCTGGGGGTCAGCACTGGCTCTTCACACAGTCCCCATAAGTTCCTGTTCCTCGGGGCTCTCCCAGCCTAGCACCCACTCCCACACACAGCCAGCGCCAGGCGTCCATTGGCTGTGTCTCCATGGGAACCTCTGGGGTCAGTTCACAAGACTGCTTCCAAGGGGAGGAGGCCGGCCTGGCCCAGAGGAGACAGCGTCTCTGGCAGAAGACACAGAATTGCCTCTGCAGCCAGAGAGGGAGGCCCAGAGCAGCCTTGAACCACTGACCCACCACCCCACCATGTTCAAAGCCCAAGCCCAGTGGCTGCTGGCCCTTACAGATGGGAGAAGCCAGTTGGGAAGAAGCAAACAGGAAAACAAACATAACCTGGGAACTTTGGACCAGCTTCCAAACTGAAAGTCCTCAAATATTCCTTGTCTGTCCCCTTGTAAAAAAAATGCCCTCTCATGAAAAAATGGGGGACCCTTAGACTCCAGGATGGCAGAGCCAGAAGCACCTCAGGAATCCTGTGTTCCAACCATTTCACCTTATGTATGGGGGTCCACAGTGAGGCGGTCAGTAGAAGAGCTGGCACTTGAAGTCAGGACACTAGGTCAAAGAGTTCTGGGTCCTGGCCATGGTTGACAGTAGATATACCAACCTGAGGCCCAATCAAGAATTCTGGGATCAAGAAGCTCTGTGTTGACAAGGGTGGTATAGCCTGGTGAGCTGAATGTGGCCATGAGACTGGTGTGGGGCTATGAGTTCTTGAAATCCCTTTCGTCTGCCAAGGGATATGTCTGTTGACTTTATGGGGCCAGGTGAGCAACACAACTGGGACTCAATGTCAAGTCAGACTTGGGTTGGGGACTCTTGCTCTTCCCTGCCTTCATGTTTTCTAGAGTATTCTTCCTACCAAGGCCTCAGGTCTAGAAGGGGGAAGAACTAAGACCTAGTTTTTCCACTGATAGGAAAGGGCAGTGTGGCGGCAATCCTAGGTATGTAGCCTTTGCCACCTCTTTGAGGTTCAGAGCCCACCTTGCTCCTTCGCAGCCCAGATGTAAAACTCGAATTGTGATCAGGAAAGAAAAAGTGGGTAGGTGGGAGGGCCTATGAGCTTCGAGAAGGTAATAAGCCATGGATGAGCATTCTTTACTTTGAGCAAGCTCTGAGGCCAGATTGTAGGCAGATGGCAAGGCCCACAAAGCTGAGCCTGGCAGGATGCTCAGGACAAAATTATATCGACTGAGTCTGTCTTCAAGCCACGGGCTGGGATGAAGCTGAGTTGACTCCACCCTCTCAGAAACAGCCAACCCTCCAGTGTGGAAACAGCACATGCTGTTTTCTGAGACAGGGTGACTTGGATATCTGGAAGAAACTCCATTAAAATAAACAGCTCAGCATGGAAGACAGTCATGCCCCAGACTTGCAATACTTAAACATATGCTTTAGAACCTACCATCACCACTTCCATTCCCCTTGTTCTTGCTGAGGGCTATGGCATTCAGGCGACAGTTAGAACAAGGTCCATCTTGACCCCACTCACAAAGTCCTGTATCAAGATTCCAGACAGCTGCACTGGCCACTTACTTCCACCTATCATTTTATAGAGACGATCATTTTACAGGACATTTTGGCATGTGTTATTTTGCATGTGTGTACTATCTTTATAATTGTTCTGGAATGATTTCTCTGCATGTAATCCATCTCCCTGACTTGACCCCAAAGCTCCTGAAGGGTGGGAAGCAGGCCTTCGGTGGCTTTTTCTCCCCTCCTCCCTCCCCCTGTGGCACTCAGGACAGTGGTGTGGCCAAGAGGATGGTCTCAATTGTGCTTGTTCAACTCGGTAACAACAACTGGGGAGGCCAGCATAATTTCTGAATTCATCCGCAAGTGCATCCAGTGATGATGGAAATCTGCAGCTGGATGGATCCACTGCAGCAAAGAAAGAGCTATTCTTGAAGGGAGGATCACCCAAAGCCAGCATGTCAGTTGACTTAACCACCCCCTCCTCGTCCCATCTTGATGAAACAACAAATAAGCAATTGGGACAAGGGTGGGGTGTCTCACACCAAGCGGCCATTACGCTGACAGTAGCTGGACATTGCATTTCCCAGCATCCTCCACTCCGATACATCCATCTCTTTGGCAACAGAGTGTTAGGCTGCTTTCTAACTTCGTTTCCAGATGTGGCAGTTCCCTGACTCTAGCTGTGGGACTCCATTGGACCCAGAGTGAGTTATTGATAGGAAATTATTTGAAGTTAGAGATCATGTTTGCTCATTAATGGTTCTTAATGTATATCTTCTTTAGGGGTTTACCTAGGAGAAGATATTAGAGGACTGGCTTTGATGATGGATACACATTTACGGATGGGAACCTTGAGTACTTAGGAACACTCTTTCTAAAACACTCATCCCAATCAGAACTGTCGCTAGGTTTTCCTTCTCTCCTGTTTCATAAGCAACCTCACAGACTGAGTAGCTAAAAATCTTTCTAACAGAAATAACACAGAGGTAGCCTGGAGACCTATGTTATAGCTGAGACTGGGAATTTAGCTAATATCTCTAAAGAGTGAGCTACTTACTATTAACCAAGTCATTAATTAAGGTCATGTTTGCACTTCAATTGTCAGCCTCAAACATCTGTTTATTTAAACCGAGGTCACTTTAGTTTATTACAGTTATAGCCACTGGTGAGATAATCTGCTTAGATTTCACAAGTATGTGTGAATTGCCTACCTCAGCCCTTATTTTCACAGAATAAGAGTTCTCCTGAAGGCACGGGGTCAGACTTAAGATAATAAATGATTTTCCTTCTCAACAGAACTAAAAACAAGGCTTTAATTAAGTCACCAAAATTCTCAGACTGAATATCTATATTACATTTCTTAATGATGGTAATCCGTCCAAGGGTGATCCACAGGATTCCCATTGATCCAAGAACAATCTTTAGGCAGACATTTCATTGGCTCAGAGATTGTTTCCCAATCATTGACACTGCCCTTCTCAATGGTGGAGTCACCCCCACTTTGTTGGTAGAGACTGCAGGTGGCCTGGGAGAAGGGGCAGTGGGAAGGGATGATAGACATCATGAAACAGAATGGGGGAGAATACATGGTAGAAAATATCTCCCTAAGGAGGAAAAAGTAGAGGCAGAGAACTTAAAGATATCTGTGAGTGGAGAAAAAGAAATTGGGGCCAAGATGGTTTTCCTAGGCAAGCCTAAGACTTGAGGATAGTCTAGATATATACATCCTCACAAACCCTCACCAAACCCTCACCACACACACACACACACAGAGGCACACATGCCTCTTTAACATATACCTTCCTCATCCTGACTCTCAAGTCAAAAATACAGGAATAGACTCAGACAGTTACACACTCATATGTCATACACATAAGAACACCAACCCTCCCAGATGCCATCCTTTTAGTTGTCCCTTCACAAACACAAGTATCCCTCTCCATCCACACATAAATATATTTCCCATACATTTCCATATCTTTTTTGCATATGATTTGAACATATTTTTATGTATATCTATATTACCACCTAAACTCCCTCCACACAACCAAGTCCTCCTACCCACATACATGAGCTTCCCAGGTGGCGCAGGGGTAAAGAATCTGCCTGCAAATGCAGGAGACATGGCTTTAATCCCTGCATGGAGAAGATCCCCTGGAGAAGGAAATGGCAACCCACTTCAGTGTTCTTGCCTGGAAAATCCCATGGACAGAAGAGCCTGGAGGGCTACAGTCCATGGGGTCGCAAAAGAGTTGGACATGACACAGTGACTAAACACCACCACCACCATACATGCATACACTCAAACACATCTTCTTCCCAACAAAGGCAAAAAGAGGTCTGTGCTCTATAAATTCTAGTGCTTTCTTCCCTTGGTGGATGGGATTTAAAGGAATGACTGGATAGCTAGATGAACTGGAGAAGTACTTTTGCTAATGGTTCTTAGCATGGTGGAAAAGTCCATCAAGGACATTTGAAAGCCTCACAGAGTTTACTCCCTTGGCCTATAGACAAGACACCAGCGGTAACCTTTAGCAGCTGCCAAAAGCATCTAAGACTCTCTTAGTCCTGCTATGCTAGCTGACCTTTGCAAGGAATCCTGGGTACTTTGAACTAAGAACATTTAGTATAAGAAACAAAACAAAAACAAACATATTTCCCTGACATTTAAGAACAATACTAAAAGTGTCTATCCAAATTCACCTGGCAGGCTTGGCCTGTGGCAAGATGGTGAAGGAGGAGAAGGTGATTTTAAAGCCCACCAGCCCTGGGTGTCCTCTTGGAGCTCCCACTCCCTCCCATATATGCTCTGGAACCTTACTGTCTTCCCCACAAGGCTGCCTCTGTGCTGGCCAAAGAAGACTAGAATTGGGAAAACGCTTTTGGATTCAACCAAAAGGAAGTCATGGGCAACCTGACGGGGTACAGTTAGTTTATTAGATCTAAGATTAAAGTGGTGGGCACTGTGATCTGTGCAGTGCCATCTGCATAGGAAGTCTATGGTCCAGTTACTTTTTATCCTGGCCCCAACAGCCTGCCCATTAAAAAAGTTCAAATGTGGCTCAGCTGAAAAGCAATCAGATCTGTTATTGACACTGTTTCATTCTGAATAGTACAGAGGACTAAAGGCTTTCTTTACTTAGTTCATTAGTTAGCTAACAAGCATTTTCCAAGGACCTACTGTGCATGGAGCACAGTCCCAGACACTCACTCTTGCCATTGCTGCTTCTGCTATTTAATTTCTGAATACAGGCTGTTGCCAGACATCCAATTTTCTGAGTGCCTGCTCTGACAGGGAACAATGACTAATGAACCAAACATCAGGGAGGGCCTTCTGATCTCCAGCACAGAACATGCCCATAAAGGCAGAGTCTAATTTGTTCAGCAGGCAGCTGCCAATTCTTCTGGGATCTTAATTACCTGGAGCAGTTTATATGGGCGAATCCCCTTGGGAGAGAAACCCTGAACTCTGTCTTTCTCACACCCTATCATATGCCAGGCCCTACAAATGGCTTGAAACCCCAGCCACTGCACATAGGTACAAAGTCCAGGCCACGGTGGTTCACCAGACAGGCACAGCACACAACCCACCTTCACACCTCTGCATACACTCCCCTACACACACACACACAGCAGCAGCAGCAGCAGCAGTGGGTTATAGCGGAAAGCACTCTGGATTGCAAGTATCTTGGTATCAACTCAGCTCTGTCTCTGCTTCTCTGGGTGACCTTGGACGAGACTTTTTCTGTCTCTGGGCTTCTGTTTCCTGTCCTATAACGTGAGAGGTGGGACTAGATGATCTCTGTGGGCCTTTCCGGTTCTAGGACTTGACATTCTGCTTCCTGACCCCCAAGAGAGCTGCGTGACCAGGTCAACTTTGTAAAATGGGGCTGAGACAAGATGGGGGCAGCAGTCAGAGTCATGGAGGAACCTCTCTGTTTCCTTGGGTTGGCCCCTCTCAAAGCTCCAGTCTATTTCTGAAAAGTGTCACAAACCAAGCTGGGGGATCTGGTGGCACTGTGGGTTCTGCTGTTCCCTTCAGCTTCATCTCCCTCCCCCATCATTCTTTTTATAACCCTTATTCCAACTCTCATTCCTTTTAACTGGCCCTTAAGCTCATACTGACTAGTTCCCTTTAGCAAGCTCTTCAGAGAGACCAATGATTAAATGGTCTCAAGAGTCTCCTGAGTCTGTAAAATGTAAATAACAGCCCCTGCCCTGGCGGCCTTCACAGGCTTTCCAGAGGATCAAATAAGATAAAGTCTGTGAAAGTTCTTTGGAAATTGTCAAGTGCTATGCAAATGCGAGGGATTATTATTAATGATGGGTGAGGAGGTAGCCATGTGAGGCGAGGGGGAGCAGAGTGCCAACTTGCCTGCTCTCATCACCGTCTTCACTGGGTGAAGGCATTGGTGTTGCCAGCTGGCCTGTAGTCACCTAACACATCCATGGGGGTGGTTCTTTGATTAGCATTACCCCCCCACTGTCCCCTAGCAGAGTTCAAGCCAGAGGAAAGAGGACAAGGAAGGAGTAGGTTAGTTTGGTATGGGAAGGCCTAGGGTTGTGATTTTTTTTCTTAAAAAAGGCAACTCTTTCCTTCAAACAGACTCTCACATGGAAAACTCAGTTTATAAAACAGATGAGAGCAGAGCTACTCAAGTTGAAGTTGGGATGATGCCCATGGAATCCCATTGGCTGGAGTCTCTGCTTGCCCTCAAGATCACTCTGGTGGGTCCCGAGGGCTCCAAAGGAGCACATGGAAAAATCCTCAGTGTAGAGCAGGCACTCTTGCCTGGCATCTGGGGGCTCCAGACATGCAGGGGACAGCCATAGTCTGGGCACTGGAGCGAGGGAGTACAGGGCACAGAAAAGGGAGATGGAAGAATGCTATAGAAAGGCAGAATCGGGGGCAACACCTTTAGTTTACTCAGCAGCTTTTGTCTGGGCCCCAGGCCTGCATTCTGGGGTTACCCTAGAATGGTTTGGTTTGGTTTGGTTTAGTAAGTTGTGTCCAACTCTTGCAACCTCATGGACTGTAGCCCGCTAGGCTCCTCTGTCCATGGGATTCTCCAGGCAAGAATACTGGAGTGGGTAGCCATTCCCTTCTCCAGGGGATCTTCCTGATCCAGGCAGACTCCTTACCGACTAAGCCACCAGGGAAGCCCAGGGCTGCAGTTTTGTGAATCAGTGCTCCAAAATCAGTGCTACAGAAAAACATGGGTCTAGAAATGGGTGAAGGGGCTTCCCAGGTAGCGCTGTTGGTAAAGAACCTGCCTACCAATGCAGGAGACATAAAGAGATGTGGGTTTGATCCCCAGGTCGGGAAGATCCCCTGGAGGAGGGCATGGCAACCTGCTCCAATATTCTTGCCTGAAGAATCTGCATGGACAGAGGAGCCTGGTGGGCTACAGTCCAGAGGGCTGCAAAGAGTCAGAAACAACTGAAGCAACTAACATGCACACATGCAGAAATGGGTGAAACAAAGGATGGGACCAAATGAATGTAAGCAGGGCTCCTGCTTTCTCACTTTGAGGGGGAAGGAGTCTGCTGGAGTAGCTCTTTCCAGCCCATGAGCATCCTTGGCATGGGATGAGGAAAAGGCCAGAAGGAACTGGCCCGACATCTTCAGGTGGGCTCAGTGGCCAGACAGACAGCAAGCTGCCACCAGCTCCGGGGACTGGGCAGAGGAGGAGGAGCGGACACACAGGTGAGCACAACTATGCCCTCTGAGCAGGGGGTGTTGGGCCTTGTCAGGACTAGAGTCCAGACGCCTGAGACATAGAACAAGGAGAGAGAGCTGAGGAGTTGGGGAGGGGATGGGGAAACAGAAGGCTTCCTCCTGAAGTGCTTGCTCCATTTTCCCACCCTCCCCACCCAAACAGGCTCAGTGACATGGCACAGTTGACTGAGTAGGCAGAAAGCAATCAGATACCGTAGGTACAAGCTGAGTGTTCCAGACACGATAGGGGTACGTGTGCCTAAGACTTTCACACAGCCAGGACATGAGTGGTTGCTGACTCCCTAAGGCAGATGGAACAGTGTCAGGAATTTCTTTTGAGTATCTGGAACTGGGAGGATATAATAATAATAATAATAATAATAACAATAAAATCACCTTAGACTAAATGATGCTGGCACCAGAGAAACATCCGGTGCTGGTATTTCTGTAATATTCAGGCCCTTTGCAAAAGTTCAACATCTTTCTTGAGGAGATTCTTATTCCACATGTGTCTTCTCTGATTCCTTTTCCACATGTGGTGGCCTAGAGCTCCTTCTCAAATTACCCTGAGGTAGCTGCTACAGAGACACGTTCTCTGTGCCAGGGTTGAGCAGGAAATGGGTAACCCAGAGCAGAAGGATCAGCAGCAAAAGCCATTTGCGCTCGAAGGAAACGAGAGTATTTGGAATTCCAGTGTGCTTGGGCGGAGGGGAAGAGGTCGTTACACCAGCCCAGACAGTCTTTGTCCCCACTCTTCTGTAAAGGAGCAGTGGGACCATCTCGGAAAATGTGTTGGATGAGAGAATCACTTGGCTAGAGGTTACTTCCCTTGCATAAGCCTGTGTGAGCACAGACACTGGGAAGGAGGCAGAGAGGGGGGCTCCTGAGGGGCCTGAGGAGGAACTGGACTCAAGGAGGAAAGAAGAGCAAATGAGCCAAAAATAGCTTTGCAACAGACCCCTCAGAAGGACTGTAACCCTTGCTCTGTAAGTGGTTAGAGCTCCTCCCTTCAAACGAGAATGGTTTTGCTATTACAAGGACATTTAAATCAGGTGTACACACACACACACACACACACACACACACACACACACACACACACACACACAGAGCCAGGAAGGATTTCTAGTTTCTTCCTAGCATCTTCCAAAAGTGCCTGCCTGGCTGGTGGCGGGAAGGTGTGCATGCTAGATTGCGTCTGATTCTTTGCGACCCTATAGACTAGCCCACCAGGCTCCTCTGTCCATGGGATTCTCCAGGCAAGAATACTGGTGTGGGTTGCCATTTCTTCCTCCAGGGGATCTTCCTGACTCAGGGGGGTCTCCTGAGTCTCCTGCATTGGCAGGCAGATTCTTTACCACTTCGCCACTTGGGGGGAAGGCACAGGGGCCTAGGCCGAATTTAGGCTCAGCTGGAGTCCTCCCCCTCTGTTTGGGCTTCTATGAGGGTCAGGGCAGAGCTAGGACTCTCCCAGTCCCCTCTGCTAACGTCAACAGCATCCCCAGGGTTGGCTTTATATGTGGATGGAGAGGGTAGCTGCCTGCTTGGTATGATTTGAGAGGTAAAGGTCAGAGGAACCTTGCCTGAAAAGGTCAGCTCTGCTAGCCCCCAGCTAAGCCTGCAGTTCTCACAGTGCTTACTCTTGGCAAAGGTCCAGGTCTAAAGAGAATTGTGACTTGGGCAGGGGAAGCATGTTCAGTTACTACCAGCTGTTTACACCTTGGCTGGATTCACAGTATCACATTAGCAGTAGCAGAAAGCAAGCTTCCCGCAGGAGGATGGTTAAGAGACAGGAAGATCAGGAAAGTTCTGGAACATGTGCCATCTATCACCCCGAGCAGCTGGGGGTAGTTTGAGGGAGCTTGTGCTAGAAAGCAGAATGAGGGAGAAGAAAGAGAGTCAAAACCAAATTCTACCCAGTTGGCCATTTTCTGAGGAATGTGCCTGCTTCCTCTATCCAGGCTGAGAATGTTTCAGATTTGACATTTAGGTTTACAACAAAGGAGATAAAATCTCCTCCCCAGAGAGAGGCATTTCCCCTGAATTCAGACTCATCGCCTCCCACTTAACGGACGGACCATGTGCTGGTGAGGAGGGCCGAGATCCCGAGCCAGGGTGTCACTCACCCTTCAAGGCCTGGCGTGGCGCACTCCTTGCTTCCTGAGAAGAAGAGCGTGACCACCATCACCTGGTCTTTGTCATGGCGGGGAATCTGCTCCCTTGGCCAAGCCCCTGCCCTGGAGACAAAGAATAGGAAAGGAACACACAAAGAGCTGCACTTAGATGCCAGGAGTCTGTTTCCATCCGTGCCAGGAACAGACCTGAGCAGTGGGTTGGATGTTGCAGCTGGGGTCCCTTGGCACTGGAGAGGCTAGAAGTTATCCAGACAATAGAGCCCAATAGATGGAGTCCTGCAGCCCATCTTATATTCCCCAGAGATACCACGAGAGTCTAATGATGTTGCCGAGGCCCATAGCCAAAACGCGCCCGGCAGACAAAAATGCAAAAATCGATTCACAAAATCCGCAAAGAATTAAGTGTAGATAGAGCCAGATTGAATGAACCCCCTGGCCTCTGTGGGCTGCAGGGACCAGAGGAACCCCATTCCCCTAGGTTGCTACAGTGCCTGTCATGGTGACATGACATCTGCTGCAAGGGGACTGGCTCAAGGGTCTAGGGTCCGTCCCTTTGGTGTCTCACTGCTAGGCAAAAAGCAGTAGCAAGCGTCTTTCGTTCACCTACAGCTTGGTCCCTGGTGGGATGCACCTGGCCAGCTCTGCTCTGTTTTCTTAAGTGTATGCAGAGTCAGAGCAAGGAGCAAGGAGGGAGGAGGGGAGCGAGGAGGGAGGATGGACTTGAGGAAGGGAGGAAGGGCCAGGATGCTGGCCTCCTGAGGTAGCCCAGATTTCACATGAATACACTACTGACTATGAAAGGTAGCAGTGTTGTCTCTTCCAATTCTAGCACTTCTGGGAGTCATTTCTCAGCTCACACTTCCCTCCTGTGACAGATACATAAATCCTTGGCTGAAGAGGCTGCCGTGCCCCTTCCTGTCTCAGACGTGATTTTCTTCAGATGAATTGCACCACCTCCTTCAGACTTGCACAGGTCAGGTGACCAGACCAGGCACAGTGCAACAGTCATCAGGCTGTGAGGAAGGAGAAGAGAACTGTGATTTCTGGTCAACTCCCTGGCTCCATGTCTCCCCAAAGCAATCTAGATACCTGCAGACAGGCCCCTTAGACCTTCGTGGACAAGTCCGTTGCATAAACAACCATATGACACATACCTAAGACACACAGAGAAGATTTCTGAAAGCCAACTCTCAAGTATTTCTGGGAGGCTTTTCCAGTTTGATAAACGTCTGTGGCAACACCTGGTTTCAGCTTAGCTTTTCCCTACACCCAGGTTCTTCTCCTAGTTTCTGTATACTCCAGGAATGCAGGCTCACTTTCATATTGGCCCAAATAATTAGGAAAGGAGAACTACTGGAAAAAAAAAACTAGGCCCATACTGCAATTTAAAAGCTAGCTATACGTGATTTTTTGGGGGTATAACTTTTATTTTGTATTATCCATGCCACAGGTCCAATGTTACCCAAGCTACATGAAATTCAACTCTAACCGTATTTGGAATCTGTGTGTGAGTGGATGATTTCTTTTTGCAAGAATATTTTTTATTTATGTTTGACTTGGACTGGTGTCAAAGTGACTCTGCATGCCTGAGTACCCACAAAGCAGCTCGTTCAGGTGGGGGTGTGCTAGCAACCTAGGAGTCAGTGACTCCTATGGATAATCCCCAACGTGGATAATGAATATAAGAACAACCAAAATGTGACAGATACAAGAATGGATCTATGTGGCTAAAGACAGAGGCTGCAATGAATCAGAAGTACATAATTTAGTATTATTAAGGAGTAAGCATGATCCTGGATGCTGTAAATAGAGAAGAAGCCTGTAGGAACTCTGAGGTCATCTTCCTTCTCTATTCCATGGCCACTGGCCACTAATGAAACCCTATACTGCTCCAGTCTCCCATGGAACAGCTAGCTCAAGGAGTTAGGGCAGGTGATTAGGTCCTCTGAGGTTCAGTTAATTTTGCTCTTTTTCAAACCGGCCATCTTGCAAAATGTGTGTCACTGGTAAGAGAGATGGGGGTGACTGGCTAAAGCTGTTACAGAGGACATAATGAAGTTTCTGGTAGAGAATTTGGAGGTTGTCTAAGGGATAGAGGAATACAAGCTGGTTCAAATTTTTTATAATAGATTTTGTTAATTTGGAAAAGCAAACTGACAAAGGGCATCAGAACTGCCATTAAGCATACGAAGAGGCGGATCAGAAAGCAGGACGGAATTTGGGAGGAACAGTCTCACAGAGCAAAGATTATTCAACACTGGCTGGATCACCGAAGGATGTTGTAGTATTTCCTTTCTTAGAGGTGTTGGAAGCTCAGCTGTCTCGGCTTGAGCCTTTGGCTAAAGACAGTTCCAAGGACAACATAGCAAAGACATGCAAGGCTCCTCAGGTACAATCCAGGCGGAAGGCAGAACAGACCCAAAACCTCGATCACCTTTCCACTTCCTTCTAGGGCTCACCTCACAATCCGCAAGGTGAGCCCCAGGAGGAAGCAGGACTAATGATCATCTTCCCTATCTCAGGGCAATGGAAGGAGGAAGGGGCCCATCACAAATTCCTCGTAGAAATGGGAACCCTCTTGTACAGTTTGATTTTATACAAATTTCCCACCAAATCTTGCCTGAATCTGTCCAGAAATTGGCGCAGTCCGTGTGAAATTGCCACAGTGACATATTTCCTGTCCTTCTACTGGGGCTTTGTGCATTCAGAGAAAGATTGGAACCTCTTAGACTTACTTCCTGGAAATACTCCTTAAGGTGGAGCTGAATATGCCTGTGAACAATGCTGAGAAGAAATGAGTGGAAGGTGGTGAGGACAGCCCCACCAACTACTCAGTGACTGTGTCCCAGAGTGTGGTAGAGGCGGTGCCTGGAGCCAGGGGAAAGGCCTGCTGCTGATCTGGAGTGTTGAGTGTCACGGGGCAGAGCAGGACATCAGAGATATAAAAATAGCAGCGTGTTCTTACACTTGGAAGTGAGCTGTCAGAGGGGGCCTTCAAGCTAGGTGTACATGGATAAGTTAAAAAGTGAAAGTTGCTCAGTCGTGTCCAACTTTTTGCAACCCCATGGATAATCCATGAGATTTTCCAGGTCAGAATACTGGAGTGGGTAGTTATTCCCTTTTCCTGGGGCCCTTCCCAACCCAGGGATCAAACCCAGGTCTCCAGCATTGCAGGCAGATTCTTTTCCAGCTGAGCCACCAGAGAAGCCAGTACATGGATAAGACGATCTTAAATCATACAGTATGGCTCCCCTTGCCTGCCTCTGCTAACACAAGTGTGGTTGGATGGCCCCAAATCCAGTGATTTGCCTACCACTTTCAAGATTTAGGCCATGTTTGAGGACCACCAGTATTGTTCTTTATTTGTTGTTGTTTAGTCAGTCACTCAGCCGTGTACCGACTCTTTTGCAACCCCATGGACTGCAGCTTGCCAGGCTCCTCTGTCCGTGGGACTTCCCAGGCAAGAATACTGGAGTGGGTTGCCACTTCCTTCTCCAGGGGATCTTCTCGACCAAGGGATTGAACCCAAGTGTTGTGCATGGGCAGATGGATTCTTTACCACTAAGCCACATGGGAAATCTTATTTATTTAACATTTTCTCTAAAACAGCTTACAGGAGATTCACTTTTTAAAACTGCCTCCAGCTCAGACATTTTTTAGAAATCATATGGTGTATGTGTTAGACACACTCCTCCCCCTCCATACATGTTGAATAAATAAATAGCTATAAAAATAGAAAAAGTTAGTCCACGTACCACCTAAAATGATCTTGCACACCACCAGCACCTGTTTACCGTGCTTGGGGGGAACAGTGCTTTCTGTATAATGCATGCAGAAGGTCCCCACCGCCAACAAGCATGGCTTTATTTCCTCCTGCAATGTAAAGCCGGCAGGGCTTTAGAGGGCTGAATGGCCGGGATGCCATCCTGAGCCTGCCTCCCTCACGCCTTCCTCTAGGGCTAGGGCCCCCGGCCCTTACTATTTTCCTCCTTTCAGGTGCCAGCCCTGGCCAAGGCTGCAGTTTGCAGCAGAACACAGGGCCCTTATTCTTGGTCAAGTGCTCCTGCCCTCAAGCTATTTTCCCTGCTGAGAATTCCTCACTAGACCTCACTTAACTTGGACAGTGCCCTCTGTGGAGCGGACTTCCTCAGCCTTGGCCCCAGGGGCTGCTTTGGCAGGAGTGCCCCCAAGCCCACATCAGTAGCCTGCCTGTCCAGCCCAGTGCTCACACGGGGCCCAGTCACCTCCGGCTGAGAAGCGTGGAGTGCGCGGTGCCCCGAGCTGGGAACACTGTCTTCCCTGGGAGGCCAGCAACACCCCTTTCTCTGAGCTGGCTCCCCGGGTGGTCAGGAGACAAAAGAGGCCCGTGGCAAGAACATGAGCAGTGGAGCCAAAGTGTTCTGCAGGCCAGAAAGATTATGCCAATGTGGGCTAAACACAAGGACTATCTAACAATCAGGGCTGACCAACAAGGGAACCCACTTGTGGGTAGATGTTTCAAGCTAAAGCAGTGTGTTCACCCTCTGGGGATGCTTTACAAGATTCCTGTTTCTGCTGGAGAGTTAAGACCCTTCAGGGGCTTAGAGCCCTTTTTGCTCTTATTAAACAGATAATCATTCCCCATTCCACCACCCCCCGCCCCCACCCCATCCAACTTGGACTCTCTCGGGGTCTCTGAATGCAAAGTCCCCAGAAACAAAACTGCTCTGAGGGAGGCAGGGCTGAGGCAGGGAGCTCTGCCCGTTCCACTCCCAAGGCTCCCAGAACTCCCTAACTTCCACCACCCACCGGGAGATGCTTTCTAGTTCAGGGCAGCCCAGCTTGAAAATACTGTGGTGAGAAAATTAAACCAGGTGAAGACCCAAACCCCTTCAAGTTTAAAAGACACACACAGATTTTTATTTGTGACCTTGTTTGTTTGGAGGTGTAACATCTATTTGGAGATGAAGGCGGTGGCACAATGCCTCCTGTCTTTCTTTGTGTCCTCCTCTAAACTCTTTCCTCTTCTCCTTCTCTCTTTCAAATTCACCTTCACCCCGGCCTCTCTTCCCCTGCCCCCAACTCTCTCCTCCCTTTCTCTGTTCTTTCCCTTGAGCAGATGCCAAGGCACCACGGAGGACCTTAGGGCTCTATGTAGTGCAGCGCTATTCCCTGTGGGAATTCTAAGATCCCTTGAAACCACCAGACTCTATGACTGATTAACTGAGGGACAAGAAATGATTGTTGAACAAACTGAGCTACGAAGAAGGTGGGCTAGCAGCAAGGAAGCAGAGTGTGTGACTCTGAGGGTGAGGGCACTAGGGCAGTAGGCAGGTGCCTGACAGGTGGGGCTGGCTTCTCTTCTACTCACCCTCCCCATTGCAGTAGAGAGGCTGGTGGGTACACAGTTGGCAGAGGACATTGGAGATCTGCCATGTAGGCAGCCCTGAGCTCTCAAGCCTCGTCTGGCAAGGAGCTCTCTCTGGTTAGTGAAGTGTCACCTACTGTGGCTATGGACCCTCATCATATAATCCAGCGAGAGATGGTCCACTATAAAGGAATCAGAATGCAGTGAAAGGTACCAAACACCAACTTTCACCAAGCAGATTGGTTTCTGGTAGCTTATCTATGCATAAGTGAGGGGGAGAGCAGCTATATATAGCAGCAGTCAAATTCTCAAAGGGCCCTGCACTGAGTCATGCAGCGGTGGTTCTGGTGAAAGTGGGGCTTTACCAAGAAACCAGATTTTTTTTTTCCATTTAATTTTATTAGTTTGAGGCTAATTGCAATATTGTAGTGGTTTCTGCCATACATCGACATGAATCAGCCATGGATTTACATGTGTTCCCCATCCCGATCCCCCCTCCCGCCTCCCTCTCCATCCCATTCCCAGTGCACCAGCCCTGAGTACTTGTCTCATGCATCCAACCTGGGCTGGTGATGTTTCACCCTTGATAGTATACTTGTTTCAATGCTGTTCTCTCTGAACATCCCACCCTCACCTTCTCCCACAGAGTCCCAAAGTCTGTTCTGTACATCTGTGTCTCTTTTTCTGTTTTGCATATAGGGTTATCATTACCATCTTTTTAAATTCCATATATATGCATTAGTATACTGTATTGGTCTTTATCTTTCTGGCTTACTTCACTCTATATAATGGGCTCCAGTTTCATCCATCTCATTAGAACTGATTCAAATGAATTCTTTTTAATGGCTGAGTAATATTCCATAGTGTATATGTACCACAGCTTCCTTTTCCACTCGTCTGCTGATGAGCATCTAGGTTGCTTCCATGTCCTGGCAATTATAAACAGTGCTGCGATGAATACTGGGATACACGTGTCTCTTTCAGATCTGGAAACCAGATTTCTAAGACAAAGGGCCAGTCTAGTCCTTCTTCTTAGGCAGTCTTTTAGAGCGAATGCAAACATTCAAGACCAGAAAATCCCCCTAGTTCAAATGATAATTTCTCCAAAGACACACACGAAGAACTCAAGAAACACATTCTGGTTTGAGGAGCTGAGCTTTGGGGCTGAAGGGGTCACTGGGAGACATCTGGTGAAGAGCTCATTAGCAACTATACCTTGACCACACCCCCAAACACCTTGGTCTCATTACTAAATCATTCCAAGTCCATCATCCTTGAGTTTTTAAAGTGGACCCTAATGTTCTATTCAGCCTAGATCCTCTCTTGTGGTTATGACTTTTTTACACATTTACCATCTTCTCCTTTCCCTTTCTTGCTTTTGTGAATCCCCTCTTCCTCCCATCCTTCCAACCTTCAGGGCTTCAATGACATATTCATGTGTCCACACATCCCATCTATACACAGCAAGATGCTACAGGTGTGATCTTCCAAAATATCTGAATTGGAAGAGAGTCAAGAAACCCATTTTTTCTCTCCCCTCTCTCATTTTGTAAGTAGGGAAAGCAGCCCACAGAAGGGCAGGGAGTTACTTTCTCAAGCTCAAGCATCAGATTGGTGGCAAAGTCGGGACTCGAACCCAGATCTTCTGGATCCAAACCTGACCCACTTTCTACAACCTCAAGCTGTAGCTCCTCCAGGAACTGTGCCTCCTCCATGAATTCAGGGTCCTCTACAACCTGGGGCTCTTCCATGAGCTGAGGCTCCTCCAGTCTTTCCCCCTTCATTGTCACTGTTGCCCAGGGAAATCTTGATAGCCTGACTGGAGTTGGTTTCTCTCTCTCTCTCTTGCCTGGTTGGGGTTGGTTCCTCTCTCTTTCTCTGTATCTCCCTCTCACGCTCTAGCTCTCCCTCTATTAGCTGCTGGGCTAGGGCAGGATCAACTGGAAACTCTTTCCCAGGCTCAGAAGAAAAAGTGCTCAGGGAGCCTCGGGGCCAGCCTGGGCTGCCTCCGCTGTGGAGGCGGGAGGAAGTCCCCGGCCCTGAGTGCCTTCGGGGGCTCCCAGGCTCTGAGGGAAGGCTGGAGCTCCTGGGGCAAGTGCTGCCCTCCGGATCTTCTGCTGAGGCCAGGCCAGCTTTCTAAACTAACTCCCAGACTGAAGGGGAGGGCCGGATCCTCCAGGGGAGCCCAGACAGTGGCTCTGCCAGCCAGCCCCTGTGGTTGGAACTTTCAAAAAGACCAATGTTTCAGCAACTGATTTCTTTTCCAACCCGAACAGCAAGCCTTTCTGTCCCCCTTGCATGACTGTGGCTGTGGCACGCAGCCCCAGTCTGAACAGAAGCAGAATTCCAGGGCTGGGACTCCATAACACCCAAACCGCTGGTCAATTCCATTAAATAAAATCAAATAAAAAACCACCGTTTTGGGCATCAGGGAGACCCAAAGCTGGTCTCTTGGCATGGAGATGTTGTGTACCTACGGGGATGGGATGTGCACAGCCATCTAGAGATGAGAAGTCATAAGACCATTGGGTTAGAAAATCAGGAGACATGGTTTCTCTTTTCAGCTGGTCACTAACTGGCCGTTTGGCTTGTGACAGGCACCCACCCATCTCTGGGCCTCAGTTTCCTCATTTGTAAAGGGTGAGGGTCAGACTGAATGACTGCAGAAGCCCTACCAGTTCTGAGCCTCTGTGTCTGGCTAAGATGCAAGTGAAGGCAGAAGGTGCCAGCCCCCAACATTGGGTAGATGGAATTTCAAGGTCTTGAAGAGGCAGTCCCCAGTTCCACTGCCCTCTGAAATCCTTCTCCATTTGCCAGCAGTGCCAGTAGGGTGCCCTCATGCCTCTTTAGGTTTCAATCTCTGGTAAAAATGTCAAAGCTCCCGGCAGTTTGTCCCCTGCAAACAGAAGGAAACCTAGAAGCCTTGTCAGTCATTTACACCTGAGTGTGAATGAAGAAGGTTCAGAGAGCAAGCCTTGACAGAGATAAAGCTTGCCAGACTGGGCTGCAAGTGTTAGCTGGCTTTGGGCAGGACAGGTTGTGTGATTGACGGAGTAAGGGGAGGGGTCTGTGAGGGGACTGGTGAGAGAGGGAGATAAGGCATGTCCTAAAAGGTTTTGTTCTGGCTCTTCATATGATTTGCCTAATGATAAGGAAGGCTTCTCTTCACTGAGTGCTTCCTGGAACATCCTCTCACCTAACCCCCACCTCTCAACCACACTTGCACCATTTTCTTTTTCTTTTTTTTAATTCCACCATTTTCCTAATGAGGAAACTGAGGTTGAGAAGTCACTTGCTAATGTCACATAGTCTGTCAGGCCCTTCTCTACTCCTCAGAGGCTGCTCTAGGGTCTTTTGACGGTGAAGAATCCCACCCCAGCTCCCCACGAAGGCCAGCACCTCCCACCCTACTGGGAGAGAAACCGGGAAAAACAGAGTGGGGCCCTGCCTCTCTAGGATCATGGCTCCCCATGATCAATGGCTCAGCATTCAAAAGCTCTGGACACACCTTGCAGTTAATACTAGAATATACTAGCAAAGCCACCCATATCTGAATAGGTGGCTGAAGATATAGCATTTTGGAGACATGGTCATTTCGGGGGGCCAGTTTCGAGTATAATTTTCAGTGCATTAGTTCTTTATTCTCTTCACTGACTTTCGCCCTGTTCATCTGGCAGGTGAAGAGCTCTTCAAAGTCTTTTTCTGATCCTGATTTTCAGCTGATAGGCCATTATGGCCCTTAGAGAATCACTCTGCCTAAATCATGGCTGCTTGATCTTGGCCATGAGAAAATTTCCTTGGGGGTTTGCTCCTATCTGAGGTCCCCAGTGAGCCAGAGTGACTTCAAAATCCACACCTTAGGGTATTAGCAGTGACTGGGGGGCAAGAATCCCTCACAGAGGGACATAAATGATACAATGCCCAAGGTTTTAACAAGGTGACTTTTGTTTTTGTGAATTTTCTAATCCTCGGGGAAGGATTAGAACACCCCTTAGTCTATGTTCTCACAGCTTCCTGCACCTTTTCTTCATTATGATCAATTGTAATGATATGGCTATTTGTGTAATTATTATTTGATGTCTGTCTCCATTATTAGATTGTAAATTTCCTGCCACGGGGATCCTGCCTGGCTTGTTGGCTGCCACTTTCTCCCCATGTCTGATTTTCACGTGTGTGTGAAAGGAGAAATCCTTCTCTTCCCCACGCACCTGGGGTGTGCAGTCTTATTCCAATGACCTCCCACACTGAGATGCTCCCCCAAATTGTTAGACCATTAGGATGGATATACCACTGACGCCAATCTGCCTAGGAGATAAGAAACCTGAAAGATTCAGAGGGGAATTAACAGCTCCTTAGTCGGTTCCCCCACATGATTCCAGTCCTAGAAGAGCTGGTAAAGAATCTGCCTGCAATGCAGGAGACCCCAGTTCAATTCCTGGGTCGGGAAGATCCCCTGGAGAAGGGATAGGCTACCCACTCCAGTATTCTTGGGCTTCTCTTGTGGCTCAGCTGGTAAAGAATCCGCCTGCAATGCAGGAGACCTAGGTTTAATTCCTAGGTTGGGAAGATCTCCTGGAGAAGGGAAAGGGCTACCCACTCCAGTATTCTGGCCTGGAGAATTCCATGGACTGTATAGTCCATGGGGTTGCAAAGAGTCAGACATGACTGAGCGACTTTCACTTCACTTCCATTTCCAATGGAAATTTCATACATGTTTCTATTACGAAAGTATTTTCCTAAAAACATTCATCTCTCACACATGCACTTTTCTTTTCCTTATAAGCACCTGCATCTGATGCCTTTGCTTTCCCCACCTGTCTGACCCCTTTTGTCCATGATCCTTATTACCAGCCCTCTCATACTTTTATTCAGTTCTTTACTGCTAGTCACCACCTTCCCCGTGTTTGCATTTTATGTAACATCCCTTGGTAATTTTGTCTAGCTTCTCTGCATGCTAGTAGTCAGGAAGTTCTTTCTGTTATCTAATCACAGTTCTTCATGCTACAGTAGAGGCCTATTTCCTCTCATTCTGTTTCTAGTGTGGTTTGGAAACACTAGTCACCATCTCTGAGTTGTGACTTTCTTATATTTGAAGATCAACCTCTCTTTGACCACCGTCTGGCCCATCCTTATGCTCGTCTTCAATCAATCATCTTGGCTCCTTTAGCTTGGTCCCACAGCTCCCTGAAGTCCCAGGAGTTAGCCGGTTGGCTAAGCAAGCTTCTCTTCCCTTCTGTATTCAGACTGTTTTTCAGCCTGGACAAATTATCTGACATTTTCAACCCAGAAAATTTAACCCTGGGGCCCCAGAAACGAATGCAGCCTGAAGCTTTGTGCCCCACAGCCTCTGTACAATGAGAAGCATTCACAACTTAGAACGAGGCCCGCAAAGGGAAAATAAAACCCAGATGACCCTCTGTGGTTCTTTTTTTCTTTACAGTAAATAATTTACAAAAACAAATTTCCCTCCACCATAGGCTTTATCACTGGTCTCCAGGGCCAGCCTTTACGTATTTCCATACCGTCATGGACTATTTTTAGTGAAAGATGACATTAAGTACTGGCTGCCCCATGGGCTTCAACCCCCATCTCTTCCTCCTGTCAGAATGTTGTCAGACCTCCCCTTTTGGACCTGCTGGCCACTCATAGCCTAGAAATATTTCCAAGAGTGTGAGTAGCTATGGCATGACTTCAGGGGTTTCTGAGAAAGCCTCTGTCTAAACATGTCTCCTTCGGCTTGGGTCTGATTAGAATTTCAGCCATAGAGCTTCATTTCTTTAGTTCAATATCACTTCCTCAGGAAGCCTTGTCTGATACTTTGTTACACTCTCAGAGAGGAGCTCATTCCTTTTCCCTCTTGGCACTTCTTTGTAATTATAGATTCATTAGCGTGGTTATTTTGGTTAATGTTCATCTCTTTACTATTCCATGATGGCTGTGGCCATGCTTTTTGTGAGTTCCCCACTCTATTCCCAGTGCCTAACATTGAGCCTGTCACATGGAAGGCATGAGAGAAATATTTGTTGTTGACTGAATTTGCTCATGAAGCTAAATGTGAATTTTCCAGAGCACTGATAGGAAAGGGTGTGGGCATGCATGCCCAGGACACTAGCTCAGTGCGAGGGCCCCAGAAAGCAAGGTGCTGACCGTAAGCAGCAATCTGCTTCCCCAGATGACCCAAGGCTGCTTCCTTTTTGCTACTCCAGCTCCCTTTCCTTTCCTGTCAGCTTGAGGCTTCCCTCCTTCCTCAGCCAAATCCCAGGACCTTCATTTATATGGCATCTGGGAAGGAAGGGTTTGACCAAGGTATTGATACAAACAAGGCTAAAATGACACCCCGTGAGGCCGCCAGGAACTTTTTTTTCCAGAGAGATTTGGGTGAACAATATGTGTGTGTGTCTGTGTGTGTATTCTTGGGCTTCCCTGGTAGCTCAGCCAGTAAAGAATCTGCCTGAAATGCAGGAGACCTGGGTTCAATCCCTGAGTTGGGAAGATCCCCTGGAGAAGGGAATGACAACCCGCTCCAGTATTCTTGCCTGGAGAATCCCATGGACAGAGGAGCCTAGTGGGCTACAGTCCATGGGGTCGCAAAGAGTCAGACACGACTGAGCGACTAACACTACTACACTACATACATATTCTCAGGGCAGTGCTTTGACATGATCCTGGTTCTGTTATCCCCCTCAGAAGGGGCCTGGTGGAGACCGAGGCCAGAGATGCACAGATGTGAAGCCATACCCCCAGACTCCTCTGGCACCCACCCTCAACTGCACTCCCATGCTTAGCCCTCCTGGTTCTGATGGGCTTTCTGCAAGCATCCAGGAGTGGTGCCTTTCTGCTCTTGGGCCCAGAAGGCCTCCACCTACCCAAGACTAACTAGGTCCCTGAGGGGAGGTTTGCTCCGACTCAGAAAGGGGCCACAAGAGGAGGGCCAGATCAGGCCTCTCATACATGGAAAGTGTTCCTTGCTGTCCCCATCCCAGCCAGCTCCTTCTGACCCATGACCCTCGCTGGACAGGCAAGGTGCCCCTCTCCCCTCCCAACCAGACAGCCTTACAGCTCTTTCCACTGGCCATTCTTTAAGGCCCTGCTGGAAGCTGCTGCCATAAAGAGACTCTCCCTTCCTAGTTTGCTTTGGCGCTGCCTAAGTTTTGGGCTTGCAGACCCAGGAAACAGTAAGCTTGAGGCCTTTCCCTCAAGGAGCAGAAGCCCCAGCCCAGCCTGCAGTGGCTGGTGGCTCCGCTGGAACTGCTTTGGTCCTGCCACCTCCCTCCTCTACCCCTCTTCCATGCCTAACGGGGCAGGCATTCAATAAATCTGCAGTAGGTGCTGGGTAAATAGCAGGCCCGTGGTCAATAAATGATGGATTGATTAACTGAAGTGCTTGGCTGCTCAGTAAAAGGTCTAATGAGGCACTGCCGTGGTTCATTTTCCTGTGCACCTGGGGAGGCAGAGTTTAGTGCATTAAGACTGGGCCAGGTTTATCTTATTTGCTTTTCTTTTCTTTCTTTTTTTTTTTTTTTACTACAACTGACTATCAACTGAAAGGGTGAGGGATACAGAGAAGTGAGAGGCTGGAGGCCTGGGAGGGGCCTCAAGAAAGGGGAATCCTGCACCTCTGCCTCAGTTCCTGCCCCCAACTGTCACTGGATTCAGGGAACTTGGGGTGTCCAGCTCTCCTGAGCCCTGAGATGGTGGTCCTGGGCTTGTCTGAGAGTTGCATACAAATCACACCTGTCAGTAATTCCCATGCTACCTTTTGACTTTACCTCCTTGTTTCTTCCTCCTTTCCTTGGACAGGAGGGCACTGTCCCCCACTACACTCAGCATGTGAGGCATTTACCCACTGGCAACACAGTGTGACACGCTGGGTGGAGACAAGGAAAGAGAAGAGGACCTATTGGTTTAGACATAAACTTTGAGCCAGTGGACTATTAGATTGATGGGGCTATTATGTGTTGTAGGTATTCATGTGAGTTTATTAGAGAAATATGCCATAGAATTTAGCAAGTCCCATTTCACTGGGGGCTCAGTTGCACCAAACCAGCAATGCCATTTTCTGAAAAAGCTAGAAAGTGAACTAGGTATCACTGTGAATTCAGGCCAGCCTGGGGACTTTGAGACTTTGTGAAGAATGGATTGGGCCTCCCAGCTTCTATTAAACCCATCTCCCTAAAGTCCCCAGAACAGTACCTGACCCAACAAAAGGAAGAAGAACTTCTGACACCTGTTCTGCACCCCTACCCCCGATACACCAGGCTGACTTCAGCACTGTACCATCAGGTGACAGCAGGAGATGCCACCCCCTCAAGAACACCCCAAACCATGCTTAAGCCCAAAGCAGCTCACCTGCCTGCTTACATGTGCTGCAGAGTGTGGGGGCCTCAGAGGGGGAATCACCTCCACCGCCTGGCACTTGCCTCTGAGCAGACTCTTGGCCTGACACTAGGCAGGGAAGGCTTTTCCTTTGGAAGTGTAGCGAGCTCTACTTAGACCCCCAGCAGGCTTCTGAATGCCTGGCCCCAGGGAAGCCTGCCACTGAGCAAGCAGAAGCTTGATGCCTCAGTAACCTAGCTCTGTTACATAACGCACTATGAGAGATATGAGTCAGGGACCTCAGGCTGGCCCAGGCCCAGCCTAGCCTGGGAGTGAGGCTAAAAGGGAGGTGTGTGTTTGTGTGTGTGGGGAGGGGGGAGTAAGCCAGGAAGGAGCTGCTGGAACCACTTCCCTTCCTCTCACTTCTCACCCCCTTCTTCCTCAGGGATAGCTATAGCCAATCGCTGGCCTACAAAGCTCGGAGTGGGAATCCCGGCCAGACCCTGAGCTGTGAGCAGCTGCTCTCCATCTCCCCTGAAGAGAAGACAAGAGGAAGTAGGCTGAATACCCAAGGCTGTTTCGTGAGTAAATTCTTCCTTCTAGGAAGGATGGGGAAGGTCCCTCTGGGGCTTTGTCCGCAGGCAGGGGCCTGATTTCAGGCTGGGCCTATTTGAGGAAAGTGGTTCCCAGGGGAGGAAGGCTGATCGCATGCCTGGGGCATCACTGACCAAGCAGCTTAGGGCTCTGGTTTCCCCTCGGGCTAGTGCTGCACAATGGGAAGCCTTCCAGTCAGTCTCCGTGCTGGCCGGGATCTCACACCTCACAAACTGTTTCCCATAGGGCAACAGCCACTTTGGGGCAGAGATTTCCGGGTAGAAGGTACAAGTGAATTAGCTTTGCCCCATGAAAAGACTCCCTCCTGCCCAGATTAGCATTTGTAAAAGCTTATTTTCTAGACTCCTCCCATCTTATCCCCACTCTGACTCCTTAGCTAAGCTGGATTTTGGCATGGGTATGTGGTGGCTTCCATAAGCCATTTCCCCACACTGACTACTCATCAAACCTGCTTTGAGGCTGAGATCTAGCCTTCAGCCTTCACAGAGAGCCTATTAGTCCACAGGGTCCTGCTCTGCCAAACCCGTGGTCCCAAGCGAAGCCCTAACCCTTGTCCCATTATTGCAGGCAATGGGACAGCACATGTCCTGGGCAATTATTGCCTTCTTCATCTAAAAGAGAAATTTCGTCTTTTTTGACCCCTGTGGTCAAGGAATGCTCTCCCTTGAGTGCACTGAGCACACTGAGTGCCCCACCAAATGGGTCCAAACTTCAGGCCCACTCAGCACACTGGCTTCTCCAGGGCTAGCAAGACTACTGCATGACACCAACCAATTTGTTATGTAAACCCAGCCAGTCATGGCAGATTATGGCTCTGTGGTTATCTTGAGGGATCCCTTACACAAGAGGAGAAAGTTCAGGTAAGAGCATAATCGTGATGAGCAAACACGGCGCAATGGCTACCACCAAGGTAAAGACATGGCTGACCTTATTCCTCTCAACCAGCCCGCAAAGCACAGGCAAGTGCTCTGCTGGGCTCCACCACTCAGGGGACCCAGAGACCCTGGCAGCCTTGGCCAGACACATCCATCTCAATTTATCCAGACTTCCTGGCCTTTGGGACCTGTTATGGAAAGGAGCCAAAGTTCTACCTGGAATTGAGAGCTTGTTAGTTTATCTGGAAGTGCAAATATAAGCAGGATTGTTAACCTTCTCTTCAGGCAAGGAGGGAAAATAAGGTCACCCTGAAAAGAGTTATTTTCTGAAGTGTGGGCTCACATGGGCCCATTCCTGGCAAGACTGAGGAGGAGACTGCTGCTGCTGCTAAGTCACGTCAGTCGTGTCTGACTCTGTGTGACCCCATAGACGGCAGCCCACCAGGCTCCTGTCCCCGGGATTCTCCAGGCAAGAATACTGGAGTGGGTTGCCATTTCCTTCTCCAGAGGAGGAGGAGGTGGAATTTTTGTTCTGTTCTTGTCACTTTTCGTAAGAGCACGAACCTTCCATCCAGGCCTCTCGAGCTCCGTGCTGCCCAGAGCCCCACACTGCAGCAGGCCTTTCAAGGACTCTGGCCCCATCTCTCTGCTTCTCTTCTCCAACTCAGCTTTCATAGGTTCCATTCCCATAGAACCCTATTCCCAATGAGCTGTCACCCTCGAAGGAAGTTCTGATAAACAAATCACACAAAGTAGTCAATGGTGAGTAAAACAGTTACATGTTACTCTTTTAAAAAGGAAACCTTGGGTAGCAAACCTGGGTAGACCCTGCTCATTCATGACCGAGAAACACTCAAACTTTTTCCAGTCCCTAATTCATGAGCATCCTGAAAGCACATCATTTCTCTCATAAAACTTCTATCAATTGGTTAATCTTCTTAGCTTTCTTTCATTGTAATCACTAGCACTTGACTCAGGGAGGGAGGTCTTCTCCCCAAAGAAATAGACATTTGCTCTTTTCATGGGCATTACTACACTTGAATGAATTGACTATGAGAAAAGGACCACAAAATAGGGTTGAAAAGTAGGTCTGGGCAACTCCACTCCTACGTAGAGACCCAAAAGAATTGAAAGAAGGGGCTCAAAAAGATACCTGGACACCAATGTCCAAAGCAGCATACTTCACCAGAGCAAGCAGGTGGAAACAACCCAAGTTTGTGAACAGATGAATTGGATGAATGAAAATGTGGTGTATCCATCAAAGGAATGTCATTCACTCATAAACAGAAGTAAGTGCTGATAAATGGATAGAGCTTGAAAACATTACCTCAAGTGAATGAAGGCCACATTTTGTATAATTCTATTCATAGAAAATAATCTCAAATAGGCAAATTCCTGAGATAGAACAGAGGTTACCAAGGACTGGAGGGAGAGGAGAACAGAGAGTTACTGCTTCATGAAGCGAAGAGTTAGTCATTCAGTCGTGCTACCTCATGGACTGTAGTCCACCAGGCTCCTCTGTCCATGGGATTCTCCAGGCAAGAATACTGGAGTGGGTAGCCATTTCCTTCTCCAGGGGATCTTCTGGACCCAGGGATCAAACCCAGGTCTCCTGCATTACAGGCAGATTCTTTACCACCTGAGCCATCAGGGAAGGTACTAAATAGGTACAGAGTTTCTATTTGGAATGGTGCCAAAGTTCTGGAATGAGTAATATTGCTGACTGCACCATTGTGAATATACTTAATACCACTGACCTACACACTTAAAAACGGTTAAAATGACAAATTTTATGTTATAAATATTTTACTGGTATATATGCATATACCTAATATATACATATATAACATACACTCACATATGTAGTATATATAGTAGTTGCTGGTAGAGCAGTAGGGTCACTCATCACCCAAAGCCTCTGAGCACATGGAATTCACATCTGTGTCTCAGCAAAAAGATAGTTTCTAACACATCAGGGCTCTCATGAAGTATATAAACCATGAATGTTAAGTCTGCAAATGCATTTGTGTTTTCAACAGAGAATGTGTCTTAATTCAATGTGCCTATTCTTTGTCAGATCACTAGGCACTCAGGAAAAAGTTATTTTAAATTACCCTGGGCTAGGAAAGGCCTTTCAGAGCTTGATACCAAAAGCAAAACTCACAAAGGCAAAGAATAACAGACTTAAGCACATAGAAACTCAAAACCTTTTCCCAGAAAAGTACACTATCCTCAAAATCAAATGGCAAAATCAGTTGACACAAGGTTGCAATCTCTAAATCAGAATTTCTTGTGGTGTGGCCCAAATACCGCTGCACTATGGAATAGGAACTTGAGATGACAAGGACAGAAAATTGATCTTAGAGTATAAAATTAAGCACTACAGCAGGCAGGTGGGAGAGTTTTGCCCCCCAAATCCTCTATGTCCTCAGAAATCAGGTTCAGGAATATACATTTATGAAATCATTACTTTGAAGACTCAGAGTAGCACAAATAATTTTTATGCAAATTTTTCTTGGAAGCCTGATCTCTGATCTTTCCCTTTACTATTTTTTTAAAATTTTATTTATTTATTTATTTATTTTCCATTTATTTTTATTAGTTGGAGGCTAATTACTTTACATCATTGCAGTAGTTTTTGTCATACATTGAAATGAATTAGCCATGGATTTACATGTATTCCCCATCCTGGTCCCCCCTCCCACCTCCCTCTCCACCCGATCCCTCTGGGTCTTCCCAGTGCACCAGGCCCGAGCACTTGTCTCATGCATCCAACCTGGGCTGGTGATCTGTTTCACCCTAGATAATATACATGTTTCGATGCTGTTCTCTTGAAACATCCCACCCTCGCCTTCTCCCAGAGTCCACAAGTCTGTTCTATACATCTGAGTCTCTTTTTCTGTTTTGCATATAGGGTTATCGTTACCATCTTTCTAAATTCCATATATATGTGTTAGTATACTGTAATGGTCTTTATCTTTCTGGCTTACTTCGCTCTGTATAATGGGCTCCAGTTTCATTCACCTCATTAGAACTGATTCAAATGAATTCTTTTTAATGGCTGAGTAATATTCCATGGTGTATATGTACCACAGCTTCCTCATCCATTTGTCTGCTGATGGGCATCTAGGTTGCTTCCATGTCCTGGCTATTATAAATAGCACATCAATAGAGAAGGTTAAAAGAATTAACACATGTAAAACAACTAGAAATCTTGCTATTATTATTTTCTGTGCATCTAAGTGGGGACCAGTTGTTGCCAGTGCAGAAGCTTAAAGGTAGACTCCGAGGGCTCTCAGAGCTGCAAGAGAACTCAGATTCAAAGTAGCTCAAATCACACTGGCTGGGGTGCTGGGAAGCTGAAGAATAGAGCTGATTAAGTAGTTTTGGATCAAATCTTAGAAATAAATTTGAGATTACAACAATGACAACAACAGAATATGGCAAAAGCTCCCCTTTCAGCTTGCTACACTTTACTGATCAGAGAATTTGTTGTTGTTTAGTCACTAAGTTGTGTCCGACTCTTTTGTGACCTCATGGACTGTAGCCTGCCAGGCTCCTCTGTCCATGGGATTCTCCAGGCAAGAATACTGGAGTGGGTTGCCACTTCCTTCTCCAGGGGATCTTCCCAACCCAGGAATTGAACCTGTGTCTCCTGCATTGGCAGGTGAATTCTTTACCACTGAGCCACCACAGAAGCCCAGATCAGAGAATAAAGGCCCCTCAAATTTCAACTTTGCAAATTTTTTAATAGGCTGCATTTCAATTGAAAAAAATTAGCTCTTTGCCCAGAATATTCTGCCTCTTAGGTTTTCCAATTTTAGAAGCATTTTAAAATAATACAGTATAGTCCCCTAATAATAGACTGACCAATCATCCCAGTTTCCCTGGGACTGTCCCTGTCTGAGCACTGAAAGTCCTGTGTTGGTGGAAAGTCCTGGGATGATTGGTCACCTGACCTAATTAGGACATTTTAACCATTTGATTAGTTTATGGGCTAATATTTGCCTCTGTTTAACAATTCTTCCTTCATCGACAATTCTTTAGTGTCCTACTGATCTTAGGTGGAGTCTTGGCTCTGCTCTTTATTGTAAGGCATCGAGGAAGTTATTTAATTTATCCAGCCTTAATTTCCTTCGTTAAAAATGAAGAATGGTGATAACAGTACCCATTTCATTGGGTTGGTGTAAAATTAAATGAGGCTATGCAGATATAATGCTTTAGCACATGCTATAAACACTCAGTAGATGTTTAGCTATTAATCTATTATAGTTATTAGTTACCTAACACAAGATTGAAGGGCTGGTGTGTAAAACATATCTCCCCCCACAAGTAGTTTAGAGGGACTATTTACATACCAATGAGCTACATGCCCATTACCACTGATTCATATGTATATATACAACACTGCTCATCAGGGCTTCTACCAGGCTATCAGAGTTACTGCATGTGGTTCATACCAAAAAAAAAAAAAATCATATTTAAACCCTTATAAGAATTTTTCAAGAGTCAATTAAAGTTGTAAAATCTTTACATAGGACCACACCAGCAACTAAGCAGTCATCTAGCCCAAAAAAAACCCTTTATTGAATACTGGCAGTATAATTAGAAACCAAGGAAAAGCTAAGTAAGTGGAAAACACACCCGACCCTCAAATTGCTTACACTCTTGTGTTCCAAGGAAACCAAGAGCTAAGCTTAGAGTCAGGGACAGGTCAAAGCAGAAACCAGATAGAAATAAAAAATCTGCCCTATGCTTCCTCCCAAGAATATAGGAGCCCCTGCAGCTGGGGAGTGGGCTGTAGGAGGAAAGGCAGAAGAGTCGCTTCTCCAGAAGAGATGGCCATGCAGGAGACAAGTTAGAGGAAAAGGACACTCAGGCAGGAATCTGAAGTATCAAATAATTAAATGGAAGAGAAGTAACAATGATGGCTGTGGTATGAAGCTAGAAAACCAGGGAATAAATGAAGTAGGAAGAGGAAATTTTCACTCAGAAGACTGTCCAGCCTAGATTTTGGAAAAACCCCATGACCAGCAATAATGGCCTCCTACTTTGCCAATGAGCGTGTCATTGTAGGCAAACTTTCAACCAAATTCAGAATCTCCAGTCTCTAAGGTCCCAGTTGTGAAGGCAAGTGACAGAATGCTTTGTCTTTCTGGAACTGTTAAAGTGGTTACCACAGGACCCTGTCACTCCCCAGCCTGAGGGCTTGAGTTGCTCTGTTCACAGGAGGGGAGGCAGGGTGCTCAGAGACAACTTCCCAATGATATGCCCTGCTCCCTCCACCAAAGCCCTCAGCCTCCAACCCAACCTGGTAGCATTTCCAGGCTTTGCCAAGAACCAAGAGGTGTTAACAGAGTAGGTGACAAAGGAGGTCTTGCCGTTTTCAAGAAACCCAGACCACCAGAAAGCCTCCCAAGGTGTGGCAGAAGTGAACACTTTGATTTCAGACTTTCAGCCTCACATCCCACTCACTTAGGTCTGACCCTCCCAGGCCTCCAACCTAGGACCCAGAGCTGAGGAAGAATCCCCTCTTATGTTTCATCAGGTCATTTTGGAGCAGATTCTCTCCCAGTTGAAAGAGTGCAAGTGCTATGAGCCCTCTTTCCAGGTGTCACTGCCATCCATCCCCCGCTAACTACAGCTCTAAGCTCAGCAGACTATTAGGAACCTGTTAGGGCTTTTGCTCGGCAGGGTTGCAGTGGCTGTGGTCTGAATACACTTGTAGTCATCTTTCACCAAAAATGAAGATTCCCTGGAAACTTTGCCTGGTTTCTTAGAAACAATGAGACAAATTGATGCCTAAAGTGAAATAATAGATGAGAAAGGGCTTTGATGGTGTGGAAAATGCCTGCAAATACAACCTGTTATAATAATGCTAACGAAGTCGGCAGCCTTGCTTGTACCCTGCTGGAACTTCTGGAACCGTGGAGGCTAACCTGGGCTGAGCACTAAGTGAGGTAGTTCTTGCCTAGCATGATGGCTTTTAAAATTTCCTATTTGTGTCTCACCGACAAACCATCACATTATTCAACTACTCTGTGGGAGCCCAAAATTACTTATTACCTTGTCTGAGCACATTACCTGCCCATGACTTGGAATCTCAGAAATAAAAGGAAGGTTAGAGACCAGAGAGGTCAAGCAACTTGCTCAGGGTCACACAGGGAACTAGACACACAACTTGTACTACAACCGAGGTCTTCCACAGAGGGTTTCTCTTTCTCTTACATAACCTGTGACCTTGCGGAAGAAGAAAATCCACCCACCCACCCCCACATGCACACGCACACACACACTCCAGTGCCTCGTCCCTATGGCTCTAAGAACACCAAACCCACAGCTGAGTTTCTTAAAGTTGCCTCTCCTGCCTCAAAATTGCTGCAGTTGTCTCCCCAAGACCGGCTCTTACCAGAGTGCCTGACTGGAAGACTGCAGCCACCTTTGGTCTTCCCATTGTGTTTTTCTCCTCCACTCTCCCTTCCTTGCCCTTCAGCAGGATTTCTAGAAAGTCTGACCTGCACTCCAACACAGGCTTGCCATGACATGGACTCATCCACCCTCCTGTCTGGGATGCTCTTTGGGGCTGCCTTTAGCTGTCACTAGAAATGGAAATGGTGGATCATGGATGGGGAGGGGTCCCCCTATCCAGAGTTTCAAGAAATTCTCACAGGTCTCTAATTTTTCTTATTCCCCACCCTCCCCCACACCAGTAGCAGCTGAATCTGTCGAGACAATTTTCTTGCCCCCATTCTCAGTCAGGGCCACTCAGTAATTTAAAAGCCCTTGCAATTTCCACCCAAGTTTGCCTGTTTGGAAATGGACTTTTGATAAGCGTGGAACTCAGGTCCCAAGAGCATCCCATGGCAGACTCTCCAAAGTGGCTGTAGAAATGTAGGCATTTGGGTAGAAAGTGCCGCTAGCTATCCCCAAAGCATCTACCGCTCTGTCGCTCTGTCCATCTTCTGGGCTCCAGCATTTCCCCAGGAAAGCCTCCGCAGGCACCTTTCCAAACAGGGCTCCCACCTGCCAGGCCTCCCACCAGCCAGGCCTCCCCTCAGCCACACAGGAATCCAGGTAGCCTCCCGTGTCGGGTTGTGGCGGTCCCAGGCGCCCAAACCTCCAGGGCTCCTCTCGGCCTTCCAGAGGGGCGCATTCAGCCCAGGCAGGTGCGAGGCAGCCGGGACCAGGTGCCCACCCGCGCGTGCCCCGCCACCCACCTGTGGAAGAAGAGCAGAATGGAAAGCATGGTCTGGTCGATGTTGCGGTTGCAGATGCCCTCGTTAATCAGGTAGCAGGGGTCCCGCAGCACGGGCTCTAGCGAATCCTGCCGCATTATGCTATTAAGCTTGTCGGCGTTGAGGTTCTCGAAGACCAGCTTCTCCTGCAGCTGCCGAAAGTTGCTCACGGTGGGGCTGCCCGAGTTGTTGTTGTCCCCGCCGTTGTCGCGCTGGAGCCCGCTCCGGTGGGCCAGGTCCAGGCAGCAGTTGCAGCAGTCGAGGCCGACAGGTGAGCGGCAGTCGGACTTGGGCTGGGCCATGTTCTCCGGCTCGGGGGCCGCCTGGCCCGCGAGGTCAGGGGCTCCTGGCAGGTGCGCGCCCGCCGGGCCGGCCGGAGGAGACTCCAGGGTGTCTGGGACAGACAAGCTGAGAGAAGAGTTGGAAATAAGCGTCGAGAGCCGGCCACCCTCGGCTCGGCCCCCTTCTGGCTGCGCTGCTCAGGGTGCGAATAGAAACAGCTGGACAAACAGCTCTGAGCGGATCCTTTGGGCTCACTTCCTCCTCTTCCTCCTCCTCTCCGCCCCCCTCCTCTTCCTCCGCCTCTCCAGGCCAGGGCCGCCCCCCCACCCCCACCCCGAGGTGCCACACGCGTCCCCCTCGCCGTCCCAAGTTTCCCAAGTGTCAGAGCTGGGGCCGGGGGTGGACCTGGAGCAGCAGGAAGGGCGGGCGGCGGGGCCGACAGAGAGCCGGGGCGCGCCCTCGCTCCCTCCCTCCCGGGTTCCCTCCCTCCCTCGCCAGCTCGGGGACTCGCCGGCTCTCGGGCTCTCCGGGGCTGCGCCGGCGGAGCGGTGGCAGAAGCAGAGCGCGAGTGAGCGAGCGAGCGAGCGAGCCGCGCGCCCGGGAGTCAGCGCGGGGCCGTGACAGCATGCAAATGACCCGCCGGGGGGCCGACCGACCACGAGGGGCCGCCGCCGCTTCGCCCGCGCGCGCCCGGGAGCCGGCGGAGCGGTACTGTCCCCCTCCCCCGCCCTGCTCCCACCGGGCTTCCGCCCCCATCTCGCCCCAGCACCCGCAGGGCCGCCCGCACCTTCCGTCGCGCTCCCAGGAGCCCGGCCCCGCTCGGCCTCCCTCCGTGAGCCCCGCCGCGCTTTGGCTCGGGCTGTCTCGCTGCTTCTGGCGCATCTTGGGCCAGGAATCCCCAAGAGCTGCCGCGCCACCCCCGGTCTCTAGCTCAGCGGGCGGACCAATGTGCCTGGTCCCACCGCGGACGGGTCCCCCTACAGGAGAGACGCCGCCTTCGAGAAGCGGGGTGGGGGTGGGGGTGGGGTGGGTGCAGAGAGCGCGTGGCCCCTGCTGGGTGTCCGAGGGCGCTGTGCGCGCCTCGGGGGTAACCGACACGCGGCTGCAACAAAACTCACAGAAGCACGCTCAACCGCTTCTCGGTTTCTGTCCGTTTCTTCTCCCTTCATTCCTTTCCTCCTTTCCCCTCAATTGCTCTCTCCTATGTCTTCCCTGAACCCCATCTGAGATGGTCTCTGCTCCGGCTTCCCGGAATGCCAGTCGGTTAGCAGTTCTCCCTCTGTCTGCACGCCCCCCACCCCCACCCCCCACGCCTTGCTTCTCTTTGCCCTTCTTCTTCCATTCTTTCTTTCATATTTATTTTTCTGTTCGTTTCCCCCTCTTTCTCTCATTTATTTTTCTGTTCTTTTTTTCCTCTTTCTTTACTCCTTTCGGCCCTTTCCTTTCTTTCTTTCTTTCCTTTTTTTTCCTTTCCTGGATTTCCCTATTTACCATTTTTCTCTGCCATCCCTCTTTTACTCCTTTCAGTTTCTTTCTTTCTCCTTTCCTTTCCTTCATTTTATTCCCCCCCCCCATGCTCCCCTCACTTCCACACCCCCTCATTCTCCTGTTTTGTCTTGTCCTCCCTATTTCACTTAGCTTCCCCAATTTGTCCAAACTTGCAGTTTTTTGATCCCCACCTACCACCTTAGGTGATCTCTATCCTTACCTTTTTGGTTGTTCATGGACACTGCGGAGTGTCCTGAAACCTTGGCCTGAGCGGAAAGTGCCCCTGGGCCCGAGCTGATGTGAAAGGGCAGGTTTGTGGAAAGCAAGCAGGTCTAACCCCAGCCATGGGTGTGTAAGTGGTAGGTTCCGAAGTGTCTCCGGACTTGGAGACTTGGAATAGTTTGTATGCATAGAATTCAGTAATTATTGGTTTCTGAGAAAAATTCGAAATATTCCTCATGTTCAGTTTTCACTTAAATGGATTTCAGTTTCTCAGCACTTCCCCACCCTTCTTTCAACTCGCTTTCACAAGGCCATGGCCCTTGCGATAGACCAGTACATACCGCCATCTTGTGTTCACAGAGCAGAACATTTCTTGCCTGAGTCAGATCTTGGCGGAGACGCTAGAGGTGCCCCCTAGTGGGATTCACGCTGCACTGGTCCTGAGACCACGAGGTAAAAGGAGGCAGATCCTCTAAGCTAAGAGGGCTCGTTGGCCAGGCTGTACATCTGGACACCAATCAGGGCACAGCCACTCTCTTTTCTAGTGCCGCTCCACTTATCTGAGTCTCTGGAGATCGGGCTTTCATAGATTTAACATTCCCTCTGTGTGCCACAACTATCACCCCCATGATAAGGAGCAAAGGACAGCTAACAAACTCCTGTTTCCAAGGCTCTATAGATCTTACAAGGGGCCCAGCAATTTTCAGAAATGGAAGGAGGACAGTACTCTCTCTGCTGTAGGACGCAGAAAGCCAAAACCGATCTATATCCCTGCCTCCTGACAGGATCCTAAGATAAGACACGAAAGAGGGGTTGCAAGGTCACTGACCCGGCCAGCAAAGCTGTGTTCTCACAGACTGTTGAAGACTGTTTATCTCAAAAAAGCCAGTCATTTAGATGCATTAATTTCCCTTTTTCTTCTTCATTGTCTTTTTTTTTAATGTTCTTGGTTAAAAGCCAGAGGAGGTAGTAGAATATGAAATTTCATATGCGTTATGTAGACTTATAGCCTACTGAATTGTTTTTTAATTACAGTGTTTATGATTTTCCCTCTTGTTTATAATTATTTTATGTTAAACATTATAACAAAATATATTAGCTTCATAAATGTTTATTTAATTTGTGTTTTGAGAACTGCAGGGGCCTTTTGCTTCTACACTTGCCTGAATCCTTTTATCTTTGTGCATAACCTTGGGATGAGGCCCTGGTGGAAGTATTTCCTTCTTGGCATTTGGCACCATTAAACTCCAGAGTTTGTCCCCTTGACATTTCCCTTGTTGTAGTCCTTGCTAGCAAGCAGTATTGTTAATAATTCAGTACAGCTTTGCATACTATATCCAGGCTGATCAAGAGCAAATATAACTTAGAAGAAAATCTAGATAGTTCCGAGATAGAGTTCAGAAAGCTGTTGTGTATTTGCACACAAGTCCAGCGTGTACTGACATATAGCATGCCTTCTTGAAAAGGCTGACAGGGCAGGGCCTTCTTGGCTCCTCTCTGTGAAGCCTCCCTCTGCTCACATATATTGTGTTGGATGGAGAGACTCCCAAGTAGCAAAACAGTCTTATATAAACCCAGCGAGCAGAAGGGGGCCCACTTACAGACAGGGTGGAGTAGAAAGGGGGAAAAAAGGGATACCTCCTTCTCAGATGGAGTCATCAACAGTGACTTTCTGCTTGCCCTGTGCCAAGTATGGGGTGAGTGGGGATTCAGAGGTAAGTAAGACACAGCTGAAGCACCCAAAGAACTCATGGTCTAGTTGGCAAAACAGAAACATAAACAGACAAAAACAGCACAATCTGGGAATGACGATGGAGGCCTGGTGTGTGTGTGGTTGGGGGGGGGGCACTGCTGTGGGAGTGTGGAGGAGGGGTCAGCTTTGGAAGGAGGGAAAGGCACTCAACATGGAGAGAGGAGAGAACAGAGGCCTGGAGGTGACAACAGCATGTGTGCAGGGGGCTGGGTATGAATTATAAAGAAGTTCAGTGTTACTGGAGAATAAGATGTGAAAGATGGAACAATGAGAGTCAAGGCTAGAAAGAGATTTGGGGACCAGGTATCAGGGAACCTCATGTGGAACATGAAGGAAATCCCCCTGCTTCACAAGTTTGCCCCATATTTAGCAATTATTAAGAAAAGGAATAGGTATCATTTACTGAGGTCATGCTATGTGCTGGGTACTTTACATATATTATCTTATTTAATCCTCACAACAATCCTATGAAGTAGGTTATGATCCCAGTAATGAGATGGCCTTGGGAATGTTCAAGAAGCTCTCATGTCACATAAGTAGTAAGTAGTGGCGTTTGGATTGAACCCACCCTTTCCAACTTCAAAGCTTATGTCTTTAACCATTAGGTGACTTTTTAGTTATGCTTTATCAAACATTTACAAAGCATAACATCTATTTTAAGAAGATCATATACTCTAAAAAAGTGCAATCAATGATTTACTAACACACACACACATATATATGGCTTCCTTTTTTAATGTTTGAAAATTTTTATACAATTTTAAAGGTTACTTTCCATTTACAGTTATTACAAAATATTGGCTATATTCCCCATGTTGTACAATACATCCTTGAGCCTATCTTATACCCAACAGTTTGTATCTCCCACACTCCCACCCCTATATTGCCCCTTCCCTCCACTGAACCACTACACTGTTCTCTATATGTGAGTCTGCTTCTTTTTTGTTATATTCACTAGTTTGTTGTATTTTTTAGATTCCACATATAAGTGATATCATACAGTATTTGTCTTTGTCTGACTTATTTCACTTAGCATAATGCCCTCCAAGTCCATCCATGTTGCTGCAAATGGCAAAATTTTGTTCCTTTTAATGGCCAAGTAGTAGTCTGTTATATATGTATGCATACATTTGCATATATATTAATATATATATCTATATATATATATCTGTCCCACGTCTTCTTTTCCATTCATCTGTTGATGGACACTTAGGTTGCTTCCATATCTTGGCAATTGTAAATAATGCTGCTATGAACATTGGGGCACATGTATCTTTTCAAATTAGTGGGATTTTTTTCAGATATATAACCAGGAGTAGAATTGCTGAATCATATGGTAGTTCTATTTTTAGTTTTTTGAGAAACTTCCATACTGTTTTCCACAGTGGCTGCACAAATTTACATTCCCACCAACAGTGTACAAGGGTTTCCTTTTTTCCATATCCTCACCAACATTTGTTATTTGTGTTCTTTTTGATGACAGCCATTCTGACAGGTGTGAGGTGATATCTCATTGTGATTTTGATTTGCATTTCTCTAATATTAGTGATGTTGAACATCTTTTCATGTGCCTGTTGGCCTTCTGCATTTCCTCTTTGGAAAAATGTTTATTCAGGTCTTCTGCCCTGACCATTATATTTAAAAACTTTTATTTGTGCTGCAGAGAGCCAGAAAGGAAATTGATTAATCTGGTATAATAATTAATATTATGATAGCTGAATTTTTTATTATTACCATGTGCTAGATATTTCCAAGTGCTTCCAGAGACCTCACCTGTGCTTTACATAGTATTATCCAGTTTAATTATCACAACAAGCCTGTGAGATACTACCATCATATCCACTTAAAAGATGAGGAAACCAAGGCACTGAGAGGTTATATAGGGTATCTAGAGAATAGGAACTGTCTCTAAGCACTTGCAATCTATTAATAATTAGGTGCAAGTTAAGACATACAATAGTTTTTAGGCAAGCCCATTTCCCTACCATCAATACTTGGTTTTGTTAAAGTTTCTTAATGGGAGAAAGCAGATTATTCTTCCTGAAACTTTTCACAATTGTTCACAGATTTGTAGACTGCTATAGTTGGTAAGGGATTCCCAAGTGGCACAGTGGTAAAGAATCTGCCTGCCAGTGCAGGAGATGTGGGTTCAGCCCCTGGATCAGGAAGATCCCCTGGAGGAGGAAATGGCAATCTTGTCTGGAAAATCCCACGGACAGAGGAAACCAGGGGGCTGCAATCCATGGGGCTGCAAAAGAGCCAGACTAAACAACAGCAGCAATAGTTAGTAAGGGTTTAAAACTCGGAGAAGGCAATGGCACCCCACTCCAGTACTCTTGCCTGGAAAATCCCATGGACGGAGGAGCCTGGTGGGCTGCAGTCCATGGGGTCGAGAAGAGTCGGACACGACTGAGCGACTTCACTTTCACTTTTCACTTTCATGCATTGGAGAAGGAAACGGAAACCCACTCCAGTGTTCTTGCCTGGAGAATCCCAGGGACAGGGGAGCCTGGTGGGCTGCCGTCTATGGGGTTGCACAGAGTTGGACACGACTGAAGCTACTTAGCAGCAGCAGCAGCAGCATGGATCCCTCTCAGAATAATGTTTTTAGATACACAGAATACAATATGTAGAATTACAAAGGAAATAAATCATATTGAAATTCACTTATCAAAATATTAAAAATGGAAATTGTTTTATAATTATATATAAGTGCTTGTTATTAATGTATTAACAAGATATGGATGCAGCTCTGATAACCTCTATAACTTCAAAATAATGAGTGTAAAAATATTTAAAGACATCTGTAATAGCAGTAATGTGACATAAAACTGTGATTCCTACTGGTGACAAACTCACAGTTACTGCTAGTACTATTGTGATCTGTTCTCTGCATGTATAAAAAGAGGAAATCTAAATTTCAGTTAGAGATTGGTGAAAATACAGCTGTAATATTTTCCCTTGAAGTTCATTTATCCTCTGATTTTTCAAGCGTTCCTGTTCTAGACCAACCATGGTATAATATTAATAACAACAGCAAACATGAATGAGCCTTTACTATATGCAAGGCATGGTGCTAAGGGCTTTACTACCATTTTCCATTTATTCCTCATAGCAAGCCCATGAGGTAGCCTTGCTTTACAGCTCTCAGAGAGATGGAATTAATTTTCCAAGGTTACACAGCTGGCAAGTGGAAGAGAACAACAGAAATTTATTTTCTCACAATTCTGGAAACTAGGAGTCTGAAATCAAGGTGTTGGCAGGGTTGTTTTCTTCAGAGTCCTCTCTCCTTGGCCTGTAGATGGTCATGTTCTTCCTGTGTCTTCACATGTTCATCCCTCTGTACATGTCTATGTCCGAATGTCCTCCTTTTATAAGGACAGTCATATTGAATTAAGGCTCACCATAATGACTGATGCTGAAGCTCCAATACTTTGGCCACCTGATGCAAAGAGCCAACTCATTGGAAAAGACCCTGATGCTGGGAAAGATTGAAGGCAAAAGGAGAAGGGGGCAACAGAGGATGAGATGGTTAGATAGCATCACCAACTCAATGGACATGAATCTGAGCAAACTCTGGGAAATAGTGAAGGACAGGGGAGCCTGGTGTGCTGCAGTATTTGGGGTTGCAAAGGGTCAGACACGACTTAGCAATGAGACAACAGCAACGGCAATAAATAATGACCTTGTTTTAACTTAATTACCTCTTTAAAGATCTCATTTCCAAATATAGTCACATTTTGTGGTATAGACAGGATTTCAACATCACCACAACAGATCCCAATTAAAAGGATTCAGATTAAGTAGGTCTGGAGTGGGGACCAGGTATCTATAATTTTAAAAGGTGATACTTATAATTTTAAAAGGGTGATACTTATAGATAGCCAGGTTTGGGTTCCCAGCCACAAAATTTCTTAGCACAGTGCTTGGACATGGTAGATACTCAATAAAAACTTGTTGATTGATTATGCAAGAGGAAATAAAATACAAAGATGAGCAACTGGGGGAAATTTTAAACTGCCCTCAGGGATCTTCAGGTTGAAGTTAGACAATTAGAGAAATAATACATTTTGGTGCTCAGTCACCCAGTCATGTCCAACCCTTTCGACCCCATGGACTGTAGCCCTCCAGGCTCCTCTGTCCATGGAATTCTCCAGGCAGGAGCACTGGAGTGGGTTGCCATTTCCTGCTCCAGGGGTTCTTCCCAACCCAAGGATCAAACCCGTGTCTCTTATGTCTCCTACATTGGCAGGCGGGTTCTTTATCACTAGCGCCACCTGGGAAGCCTAATCTTCCCCATAGAGCTCAAAAAATGGTAATAATTATAATAATTTAAAAAATAGTAGCAGTTGTAATTAATAGTAGTAGTAGCAGTAGTATACTCCTTAATGTCTGAGCCACCAGGGAAGTCCCACTTCACTTCTAGTAGCAGTAGTATAAGGCCCAGAATATAAGAATTTATTTTATAGATCTTCTTAGTGCTCAGGGCTCAGTCATGTCTGATTCTTTGTGGCCCCATAGACTGTAACCTACCAGGCTCCTCTGTCCATGGAATTCTCCAGGCAAGAATACTGGAGTGGGTAGCCATGCCCTCCTCCAGGGGATCTTCCTGACCCAGGAATTGAACCCACGAGACATGTAGGTTCAAAGCGGATTCTTTGCCACTGAGCCACCTGGAAGCCACAGATCTTCTTTAAATACTGATTTATTTTACTACAGTTTGGTTTTCCATTCTTCTATCACAACTAGGATTTACTCTATTTAGAATTGACACATTTTTCTCTTGATTAAATTTGAAATATATATCCCCTCTGGAAGGATTCCAACTAAGCTGGTGACAGGGGTTACTTCTAAGGAGGAGGTGGGATTAGGTGTGAGGGGAAAGGCGTGAAGGAGAGGGACTTTCTAGCTTTATCATTTGCCAAAAATCAGTATGTTTTACTAATATAAATTCAAGATTTTTTTTAATATAAAAGCAATACAAGTACTTTCCTGGTGGCTCAGTGGATAAAAATCTGTCCGCCAATGCAGGGGACACAGATTTGATCCCTGATCTGGGAAGATTCCACATGCCATGGAGCAACTAAGCCCGTGAGCCACAACTACTGAACCTGCTTGCCCTAGAGCCCATGCTCTGCAGTAAGAGAAGCCACCACAATGAGAAGCCTGTGCACTACAGTGAAGAATAGCCCCCACTTGACACAACTAGAAAAAGCCCATGCAAAGCAACAAAGACCTAGTACAGCCAAAAAAAAAAAGAAAAAGTAATACAAGGTTATTTTAGAAAATTGCTATTGCAGGATGGTATGAAGAAGCCTCAACATTCATTCAAAATTTAGCCAGCCAAGAGCAACTTTTATCTCAGCCGCTATCTTTTTAGAACTGTTTCATGGTGGTCATGTATTATTGCAATGCAGGAGACCTGGGTTTGATCCCTGGGTCGGGAAGATCCCCTGGAGAAGGAAATGGCAACCCACTCCAGTATTCTTGCCTGGAGAATTCCACGGACAGAGGAGCCTGGCAAGCTATAGTCCGTGTGTGTGTGTGTGTGCTGTCACTTCAGCCATGTCTGACTCTGCGATGCTATGGACCATAACCCACCTGGGAAACCCAGTAAAGGGATAATCTCTGGTTTTCTGATAAGTAAAGCCCCTGAAGACAGCTGATAGAAGTCAATCAAAAGCTTTTCTCCTCTTTCTTGGGCACTTATACTGTCTGGATCAGAGGGTATATAGGCCACAAGTATGGTCGTCAGTCCAATCCCATCTTCCCAGAAGAGCCAGGTCTTCCTTCCTCACTAGCAGTTGATGATCAGTTTCCACCCCCCACCGACCCTCAGTTTCACTAGCTAGTGCAACTCTTAGTGTTTTTGCAGAACTTCATGGGTATTGTACCTCAGGTCTTCCCTCGTGGCTCAGATGGTAAACAATCTGCCTGCAATGCAGGAGACTTGGGTTTGATCCCTGGGTTAGGAAGATCCCCTGGAGGAGAGCATGGCTACCCATGCCAGTATTCTTGCCTGGAGAATTCCATGGACAGAGGAGCCTGGTAGGCTACAGTCCATGGGGTTGCAAAGAGTTGGACACGACTGAGTGACTAACACTTTCATTTTCATGGATATTGTAATAGGCATTTGTAAATGGTGGGCATCAGACATTGCTAGCTTGCTGCCCTATTAACCGAGAGTTCCCCTGTTTATTATATAATCAATATTCTTACTAAACACTTCAATGAGAAGGCACACAAGTCGTTTGCTTTTTCCATGGTTCTTTGTTATTAGCTTTCCACCTCTCTCCATCCTGGGGATCCTGTTTTCACTAGTCCTTTCATTTAACCCAATACAGTAGTCTTCTCCCTCTTCGTAAGGAAAAACTGTGTGGTACTTTCCTGAAGCTTTGATCTCCTCTTGAAAGAAGGTAAGGGCAGAAACTGAACCTGGAAGCTGGCTGTCAGGGTGTCGGGGTGAGGAAGATGGGGGCCCAGGATGATGTTTTCTGTCTTCTTCTCTGAACTGAGAATCCAGGCAAATTACAGACATCAAGGCAAAGGAGGGTAACCACCTTGCAGAGATAACTTGTAAACTTGTAAGCCTTCTATATTGTTTGTAGATCCCAAGCTTGATTAGGGGCCCCTAACTCAAGTGGGCCTTAGAAAGCATCACTATGAACAAAGCTAGTGGATGCGATGGAATTCCAGTTGAGCTATTTCAAATCCTGAAAGATGATGCTATCAAAGTGCTGCACTCAATATGCCAGCAAATCTGGAAAACTCAGCAGTGGCCACAGGACTGGAAAGGTCAGTTTTCATTCCAATCTGAAAGAAAGGCAATCCCAAAGAATGCTCAAACTACCACACAATTGCACTCATCTCACATGCTAGTAAAGTAATGCTCAAAATTCTCCAAGCCAGGCTTCAGTAATACGTGAACTGAGAACTTCCAGATGTTCAAGCTGGCTTTAGAAAAGGCAGAGGAACCAGAGATCAAATTGCCAATATCCGCTGGGTCATCAAAAAAGCAAGAGAGTTCCAGAAAAACATCTATTTCTGCTTTATTGGCTATGCCAAAGTCTTCGACTGTGTGGATCACAATAAACTGTTGGAAATTCTGAAAGAGATGGGAATACCAGACCACCTGACCTGCCTCTTGAGAAACCTGTATGCAGATCAGGAAGCAACAGTTAGAACAGGACATGGATCAACAGACTGGTTCCAAATAGGAAAAGGAGTACGTCAAGTATTGTCACCCTGCTTATTTAACTTATATGCAGAGAACATCATGAGAAATGCTGGGCTGGAAGAAGCACAAGCTGGAATCAAGATTGCCAGGAGAAATATCAATAACTTCAGATATGCAGATGACACCACCCTTATGGCACCCTTTCATCCTCTTGATGAAAGTGAAAGAGGAGAGTGGAAAAGTTGGCTTAAAGCTCAACATTCAGAAAACTAAGATCATGGCATCTGGTCCCATCACCTCATGGAAAATAGATGGGGAGACAGTGGAAACAGTGTCAGACTTTATTTTTGGGGGGCTCCAAAATCACTGCAGATGGTGACTGCAGCCATGAAATTAAAAGACGCTTACTCCTTGGAAGGAAAGTTATGACCAACCTAGATAGCATATTAAAAAGCAGAGACATTACTTTGCCAACAAAGATCTGTCTGGTCAAGGCTATGGTTTTTCCAGTGGTCATGTACGGATGTGAGAGTTGGACTATGAAGAAAGCTGAGCACCGAAAGATTAATGCTTTTGAACTGTGGTGTTGGAGAAGACTCTTGAGAGTCTCTTGGACTACAGGGAGATCCAACCAGTCCATCCTAAAGGAGATCAGTCCTGGGTGTTCAATGGAAGGACTGATGCTGAAGCTGAAACTCCAGTATTTTGGCCACCTCATGGGAAGAGGTGACTCATTGGAAAAGACCCTGATGCTGGGAGGGATTGGGGGCAGGAGGAGAAGGGGATGACAGAGGATGAGATGGCTGGATGGCATCACCAACTCGACAGGCATGAGTTTGAGTAAGCTCCGGGAGTTGGTGATGGACAGGGAGGCCTGGCGTGCTGCGATTCATGGGGTCGCAAAGAGTCAGACATGACTGAGCAACTGAACTGAACTGAACTGAACTTAATATAGTAGGAAAATGCTTTGTCTTGTTGTTGTTGTCTGTTAATATCCTTCCCAAGGTGAATCTCCCTTCCTGCACTAGCTTTTTAAATCTTGATGCTGTGCACTCAGATTGATCTATTTACCCTATTTTCCATTTCTTGGAGCATTCTCATTTACCTTTCAGCCACCTCTGGAATTCTGGACTCGATTTATCTAGCCCTTTGTCACTGCTCTATATGTTGATATTCAGGAAGCCTCCAACTTGTACACAGGCTAGGATCTCAAAGTTCACTCTGAAGTCAATTGTTTGGAAGGTGACATGCATTTTTTCCATAGGAGAAAAATATTGTTTTAAATGCTAGTTATATTTCCAGATCAGACCATAAAAGGCTTTTTTAAACATTAATGTGCTAGAACTGTGGGCCATTTGTGATGAAAAAGTAGAATATCTTCCTAATTCAGCAAAAACAGGAAAATAGTCCAAGGGAGTAAGAAATTCTTTAGTGTGACTGCTGTCTGGCACTGGAATCAAGGAGGTTGAACTAGATGAGGAAAATGGAGAATTCACTCCATTTTGGAGTCTCTCAAGGGGACTTTCGGGGACTTGGAAAGGCTACACTAGTTCTTTATTATTTCTAACTTCACTTCAAAACTGATGGCTTTCAGTAATAATGACTGCTATGTACTGAGCATCTACTGTGTGACAGACCTTGTGGTAGACAATTTCCATATTTCTCTTCATTTCACCCTCACAACAGCGTGCGTGGGTGCTAAGTCACTTCAGTCATGTCTGACTCTTTGTGACCCTATGGACTGTAGCCTGCCAGGCCCCTCTGTCCATGGGATTCTCCAGGCAAGAATACTGGAGTGGATTGCCATGCCCTCCTCCAGGGGATCTTCCTGACCCAGGGACTGAACCCAAATCTCTACATCTCCTGCTTTGACAGGCAGTTTCTTTACCACTAGCGCCACCCCCAGGTGGCCCCCTCACAACAGCACTATGGGGCAAATGCTATAATGACCTTTATTTTACAGATTAGGGAACTGAAGCTCAGAAAGGTCCATAAGCTTGATGAAGGTCATTCACACAGTATAATGGGAAACCGAGTCAGTGGTTTCCCACCACACAAACTCATGCTTTACAATATGTTACCTGGTCACTCTTTTCTTTTCCTTATCTGGGTATATCATGAGCGCTAAGGCTACCGGCCATAGAGTTGCTTGTTAGCTTACAATGTAAACAAGGATCAGAGAAATCAAGAGAGGTGGAAGGAGGGAGAAAATGAAGGTGGAAGGGAGAGAGTTTTGCTAGGCAAAAGTTCACCTAAGAAACCAGTGCTTCTCACTGTACTGTGCATACAAATCACCTGACACTTGTTAAAATGATTATTCACCAGGTCTGGGTTGGGGCCTGAGCTCCTGCATTCCTAACAAGCTCCCAGGTGATGATGCTACCCTTGGTCCATGGGCAACACTTTGAATTGCAAGGCCACACAGAGCCAATGATAAGCAAGCAAACATATTAAGCATCATTAATTCCTTGTTACTAATTTAATTGAGATCAGCTTCTATACTAAACAGTCACTTATTATTCTCTTTTCTCCTGTAGGCTGTCATAGGTCATTGTCTCTGCTTTGGATCTGCCTGTCTGTTTCAACTTATACTCAACTGCTTTTTAAAATACAAGTGTTAAAGACATATGAGCATCTTCTACTACTTGGAGCCCTAAGCAGCCTCAATCAAGCATTGCTTTCTTTTGGCCCAAGCCATATCTCTGGCCATGAGGTCCAGACCTCAGCAGCTACTCTCAGATTTCTCTCTCCTGCTAGGAACAGTCTTATAAGGGTGAGGCGTGTAACACTGCTGTCCCAGCTCTTTCTAATTTCCTTCCTCAGAGCTGCTGCGTTCATCTGGAGCAGGAAACAGCATGGCTATTTCTTCTGCATAGTTGAAATAATACCAGGCATTAATTTAAGGCAGCCATTGAAAAAGTTCTTTGCAGAGTACTCCTGCTAATTCCAAAAGACTAATAAAATTTGTTTCCTGGAAGATTATTTGATTTATCTTGCCACCTTCTCTCCCCCCTCCCCTTAGGATTTGACTGTGATCATTTTGAGCCATTCTTCAAGTTTTTCTTCTATTTTTAGATGCTCTGACTCATTCTTCCCCAATAGCAAGAGGCAGGGAGGGCCTTCTATTCCAGCCAAGCTCTACTTTATAAAGTAGGAAATAGTCTCTCACAATGTCTACAAATCAACTTGATGATCTGTGGTCCGAAATAACTCCACTGCTTTTCCATCTTCTCTCTCCCACTGTGGCCTTTCTGACTCCCTTCTCAGGTAGGTATTCATCCAGTCTTCACGTGAATATATTAGGTAGGGTCACATTTCATCATTGGATAAAAGAAAAAACATGCTTAAAAAAGATTTGCAGTCTTTTCCTTGTAACTTCTACCCATTAATCTTACTTTGACCATAGGGAGCAGAAATAACCCTTCAAATGTATCATGACGCTAACCATATCCTCCCGTAAAGGTTAACTATCTCTTTGCTAGACTAAATATGCTCAGTTGCTAATCAATTCACTATAGTTTGTAAACGCTTATGTTAAAATAAGGCACCTAGGAGTGGGTGTACTGCTCCATGTGTGGTTTGAACTGAGCTTAGTACATTAGGACTGTTCCTTCTTGTGATCTTCTAATGTGACTTTACTATTGTGTTGGCTTTTTTTTTCATTTATTTTTATTAGTGGGAGGCTAATTACTTTACAATATTGTAGTGGTTTCTGTCATACATTGACATGAATCAGCCATGGATTTACATGTATTCCCCATCCTGATCCCCCCTCCCACCTCCCTCTCTACCTGATCCCTCTGGGTCTTCCCAGTGCACCAGGCCCGAGCACTTGTCTCATGCATCCAACCTGGGCTGGTGATCTGTTTCACCATAGATAATATACATGTTTTGATGCTGTTCTCTCGAAACATCCCACCCTCGCCTTCTCCCACAGAGTCCAAAAGTCTGTTCTGTACATCTGTGTCTCTTTTCTGTTTTGCATGTAGGGTTATCATTACCATCTTTCTAAATTCCATATATATGTGTTAGTATACTGTAATGGTCTTTTACCTTTCTGGCTTACTTCACTCTGTATAATGGGCTCCAGTTTCATTCATCTCATTAGAACTGATTCAAATGAATTCTTTTTAATGGCTGAGTAATATTCCATGGTGTATATGTACCACAGCTTCCTCATCCATTTGTCTGCTGATGGGCATCTAGGTTGCTTCCATGTCCTGGCTATTATAAACAGTGCTGCAATGAACATTGGGGTGCACGTGTCTCTTTCAGATCTGGTTTCCTCAGTGTGTATGCCCAGAAGTGGGATTGCTGGGTCATATGGCAGTTCTATTTCCAGTTTTTTAAGAAATCTCCACACTGTTCTCCATAGTGGCTGTACTAGTTTGCATTCCCACCAACAGTGTAAGAGGGTTCCCTTTTCTCCACACACTCTCCAGCATTTATTGCTTGTAGACTTTTGGATAGCAGCCATCCTGACTGGCGTGTAATGGTACCTCATTGTGGTTTTGATTTGCATTTCTCTGATAATGAGTGATGTTGAGCATCTTTTCATGTGTTTGTTAGCCATCTGTATGTTTTCTTTGGAGAAATGTCTGTTTAGTTCCTTGGCACATTTTTTGATTGGGTCATTTATTTTTCCAGAATTGAGCTGCAGGAGTTGCTTGTATATTTTTGAGATTAATCCTTTGGGTGTTGCTTCGTTTGCTATTATTTTCTCCCAATCTGAGGGCTGTCTTTTCACCTTGCTTATAGTTTCCTTTGTTATGCAAAAGCTTTTAAGTTTCATTAGGTCCCATTTGTTTATTTTTGCTTTTATTTCCAATATTCTGGGAGGTGGGTCATAGAGGATCCTGCTGTGATTTATGTCAGAGAGTGTTTTGCCTATGTTCTCCTCTAGGAGTTTTATAGTTTCTGGTCTTAGATTTAGATCTTTAATCCATTTTGAGTTTATTTTTGTGGATGGTGTTAGAAAGTGTTCTAGTTTCATTTTTTTACAAGTGGTTGACCAGTTTTCCCAGCATCACTTGTTAAAGAGGTTGTCTTTTTTCCATTGTATATCTTTGCCTCCTTTGTCGAAGATAAGGTGTCCATAGGTCATGGATTTATCTCTGGGCTTTCTCTTTTGTTCCATTGATCTATATTTCTGTCTTTGTGCCAGTACCATACTGTCTTGATGACTCTGGCTTTGTAGTAGAGTCTGAAGTCAGGCAGGTTGATTCCTCCAGTTCCATTCTTCTTTCTCAAGATTACTTTGGTTATTCGAGGTTTTTTGTATTTCCATACAAATTGTGAAATTATTTGTTCTAGATCTGTGAAAAATACCGTTGGTAGCTTGATAGGGATTGCATTGAATCTATAGATTGCTTTGGGTAGTATAGCCATTTTGACAATATTGATTCTTCCAATCCATGAACACGGTCTGTTTCTCCATCTGTTTGTGTCCTCTTTGATTTCTTTCATCAGTGTTTTATAGTTTTCTGTGTATAGGTCTTTTGTTTCTTTAAGTAGATATACTCCTAAGTATTTTATTCTTTTTGTTGCAGTGGTGAATGATATTGTTTCCTTAATTTCTCTTTCTGTTTTCTCATTGTTAGTGTATAGGAATGCAAGGGATTTCTGTGTGTTAATTTTATATGCTGCAACTTTACTATATTCACTGATTAGCTCTAGTAATTTTCTGGTAGAGTCTTTAGGGTTTTCTATGTAGAGGATCATGTCATCTGCAAACAGTGAGAGTTTCACTTCTTTTCCTATCTGGATTCCTTTTACTTCTTTTTCTGCTCTGATTGCTGTGGCCAACACTTCCAAAACTATGTTGAATAGTAGTGGTGAGAGTGGACACCCTTGTCTTGTTCCTGATTTTAGGGGAAATGCTTTCAATTTTTCACCATTGAGGGTAATGCTTGCTGTGGGTTTGTCATATATAGCTTTTATTATGTTGAGGTATGTTCCTTCTATTCCTGCTTTCTGGAGAGTTTTAATCATAAATGGGTGTTGAATTTTGTCAAAGGCTTTCTCTGCATCTATTGAGATAATCATATGGTTTTTTTATCTTTCAATTTGTTAATGTGGTGTATTACATTGATTGATTTGTGGATATTAAAGAACCCTTGCATTCCTGGGATAAAGCCCACTTGGTCATGATGTATGATTTTTTTAATATGTTGTTGGATTCTGTTTGCTAGAATTTTGTTAAGGATTTTTGCATCTATGTTCATCAGTGATATTGGCCTGTAGTTTTCTTTTTTTGTGGCATCTTTGTCTGGTTTTGGAATTAGGGTGATGGCGGCCTCATAGAATGAGTTTGGAAGTTTGCCTTGTTCTGCAACTTTCTGGAAGAGTTTGAGTAAGATAGGTGTTAGCTCTTCTCTAAATTTTTGGTAGAATTCAGCTGTGAAGCCATCTGGTCTTGGGCTTTTGTTTGTTGGAAGATTTCTGATTACAGTTTCGATTCCCATGCTTGTGATGGGTCTGTTAAGATTTTCTATTTCTTTCTGGTTCAGTTTTGGAAAGTTACACTTTTCTAAGAATTTGTCTGTTTCTTTCAAGTTGTCCATTTTATTGGCATAGAGCTGCTGGTAGTAGTCTCTTGTGATCCTTTGTATTTCAGTGTTGTCTGTTGTGATCTCTCCATTTTCATTTCTAATTTTGTTAATTTGGTTCTTTTCCCTTTGTTTCTTAATGAGTCTTGCTAATGGTTTGTCAATTTTGTTTATTTTTTCAAAAAACCAGCTTTTAGCTTTGTTGATTTTTGCTATGGTCTCTTTTGTTTCTTTTGCATTTATTTCTGCCCTAATTTTTAAGATTTCTTTCCTTCTACTAACCCTGGGGTTCTTCATTTCTTCCTTCTCTAGTTGCTTTAGGTGTAGAGTTAGGTTATTTGTTTGACTTTTTTCTTGTTTCTTGAGGTAAGCCTGTAATGCTATGAACCTTCCCCTTAGCACTGCTTTTACAGTGTCCCATAGGTTTTGGATTGTTGTGTTTTCATTTTCATTCGTTTCTATGCATATTTTGATTTCTTTTTTGATTTCTTCTGTGATTTGTTGGTTATTCAGAAACGTGTTTTTTAGCCTCCATATGTTTGTATTTTTAATAATTTTTTTCCTGTCTAATCTTACTGCACTGTGGTCAGAAAAGATGACTGGAATGATTTCAATTTTTTTGAATTTACCAAGACTAGATTTTTGGCCCAGGATGTGATCTATTCTGGAGAAGGTTCCGTGTGCACTTGAGAAAAAGGTGAAGTTGATTGTTTTGGGGTGAAATGTCTTATAGATATCAATTAGATATAGCTGGTCCATTGTGTCATTTAAAGTTTGTGTTTCCTTGTTAATTTTCTGTTTAGTTGATCTATCCATAGTTGTGAGTGGGGTATTAAAGTCTCCCACTATTATTGTGTTACTATTAATTTCCTCTTTCATACTCATTAGCGTTTGCCTTACATATTGTGGTGCTCCTATGTTGGGTGCATATATATTTATAATTGTTATATCTTCTTCTTGGATTGATCCTTTGATCATTATGTAGTGTCCTTCTTTGTCTCTTGTTCACAGCCTTTATTTGAAAGTCTATTTTATCTGATATGAGTATTGTGACTCCTGCTTTCTTTTGTTCTCCGTTTGCGTGAAATATTTTTTTCCAGCCCTTCACTTTTAGTCTGTATGTGTCCCTTGTTTTGAGGTGGGTCTCTTGTAGACAGCATATATAGGGGTCTTGTTTTTGTATCCATTCAGCCAGTCTTTGTGTTTTGGTTGGGGCATTCAACCCATTTACATTTAAGGTAATTATTGATAGGTATGGTCCCGTTGCCTTTTTTTTTTGTTGTTTTGGGTTCACGTTTATACAACCTTTCTGTGTTTCCTGTCTAGAGAAGATCCTTTAGCATTTGTTGAAGAGCTGGTTTGGTGGTGCTGAATTCTCTCAGCTTTTCTCCTTCATATCTGAATGAGATCCTTGCTGGGTACAGTAATCTAGGTTGTAGGTTATTCTCTTTCATTACTTTAAGTATGTCCTGCCATTCCCTTCTGGCCTGGAGGGTTTCTATTGAAAGATCAGCTGTTATCCTTATGGGAATCCCTTTGTGTGTTATTTGTTGTTTCTCCCTTGCTGCTTTTAATATTTGTTCTTTGTGTTTGATCTTTGTTAATTTGATTAATATGTGTCTTGGGGTGTTTCGCCTTGGGTTTATCTTGTTTGGGACTCTCTGGGTTACTTGGACTTGAGTGGCTATTTCCTTCCCCATTTAAGGGAAGTTTTCAGCAATTATCTCCTCGAGTATTTTCTCATGGCCTTTCTTTTTGTCTTCTTCTTCTGGGACTCCTATGATTCGAATGTTGGGGTGTTTCACATTGTCCCAGAGGTCCCTGAGGTTGTCCTCATTTCTTTTGATTCTTTTTTCTTTTTTCCTCTCTGCTTCATTTATTTCCACCATTTTATCTTCTACCTCACTTATCCTATCTTCTGTCTCCGTTATTCTACTCTTGGTTCCCTCCAGAGTGTTTTTGATCTCATTTATTGCATTTTTCATTTTTAATTGACTCTTTTTTTATTTCTTCTAGGTCCTTATTAAACATTTCTTGCATCATCTCAATCTTTGTCTCCAGGCTATTTATCTGTAACTCCATTTTGTTTTCAAGATTTTGGATCATTTTTATTATCATTATTCTAAATTCTTTTTCAGGTAGATTCCCTATCTCCTCCTCTTTTGTTTGACTTGGTGGGCATTTTTCATGTTCCTTTACCTGTTGGGTATTTCTCTGCCTTTTCATCTTATTTAGATTGCTGTGTCTGGAGTGGGCTTTCTGTATTCTGGAGGTCTGTGGTTCCTTTTTATTGTGGAGGTTTCACCCAGTGGGTGGGGTTGGACGATTGGCTTGTCAAGGTTTCCTGGTTAGGGAAGCTTGCATCGGTGTTCTGGTGCGTGGAACTGGATTTCTTCTCTCTGGAGTGCAATGGAGTGTCCAGTAATGAGTTTTGAGATGGGTCTATGTGTTAGGTGTGACTTTGGGCAGCCTGTATGTTGACGCTCAGGGCTATGTTCCTGCATTGCTGGAGAATTTGTGTGGTATGTCTTGCTCTGAAACTTATTGGCTCTTGGGTGGTGGTTGGTTTCAATGTAGGTATGGAGACTTTTGGACGTTCTCTTATTACTTAATGTTCCCTGTAGTCAGGAGTTTTCTGGTGTTCTTAGGTTTTGGGCTTAAGTCTCCTGCCTCTGGATTTCAGTTTTATTCTTCCAGTAGTCTCAAGACTTCTCCAACTATACAGCACTGATAATAAAACTTCTAGGTTAATGGTGAAAAGATTCTCCATGAGGGACACCCAGAGAGGTTCACAGAGTTACATGAAAAAGAGGAGAGGGAGGAGGGAGATAGAGATGAGCAGGAGGAGAAAAAGGGGGACTCAAGAGGAGAGAGACAGATCTACGCAGTTGTCTGTTCCCAGAGTGTTCTCCGTAGCCCAGACACCCACAAAGATTCACAGAATTGGATTGGGAAGAGAAGGGGAAAGGAGGAAATAGAGGTGTTCTGAGGTAGAAAATGGAGAGTCAAAAGTGGGAGAGAGTAATCAACACACTCCTGAATAAAAATGGGAACTGAATATTGGATTCTTAAATGTCCAAAATTTATATCACATACTGAAAAACAAAGATTAAAAATCTAGAGTAGAGGTTAGACTCTTAAAAATACAATATTAAAAACAAAAACAAAAAAACACAAAAAATTTTAGAAATATATATGAAGTTCGGTTTAAAAATAGGGCTTCTCTTTTTTTTTTGCAAGGTTATAGTGAAATGAAAATGAAAATTAAGGAGTAGTAGAGGAGTAATAGAGGACTTTAAAAGAAAATAAGAGAAAAAAAAAGAAAAAAAAAACAAAAAAAATTTTTTTTCCTAATTAAAAAAATCATAAAAATCTATGAAAATGAAAGTTAAGGAGTAATGGGGGAGTAATAGGGAATTTTAAAAGAAAATAAAAGAGAAAAAATAAAAAAGAAAAGAAAAAAAAAAATTTTTTTAATTAAAAAAAAAAAAGGTAAAAATATATCTAGGAATTTCTCTGGAGCTGTTGTGGTCAGTGTGGGTTCGGTTCAGTTTCAGATAGCTCCTCGTTCCAGCTTACACTTCTCGATATCTATAGGCCCCTTCCAGTGTAGTCGGTGTTACCTACAGGGATTTTAATCTGTTGCACTGGTCCCTTCTGAAGCGGTTCCCTTTGTTTATTTGGCTTCTGTTTGCCGGTCTCTTCAGTGTCTAATTTCCGCCCTGACACAGGCGGGTGGAGGTGGTCTCTTGTTCAGGTTCGCTAGTTCAGTCCTGCTGCGGGGAGGGAGGGGCGCTGCAGGCAGATATCACTGTGTGTGGGGAGCACTCACAGAGTTCTGGCCACACTGGGTTTGCCCCGCTCACGGGTGTGTGCTCTCCCCGTCTATGCTGCTCAGGCTCCCGGCTGCTCTATATGGAGCGTGCCCTGTGTTGCGTGCGGTTCCAGTTTTCGGGTATTCCACAAAAGCGCGGACTCGGTTGCGCCTGCGTTTTGTGCCTTCCCCGGCCCGAGCAGCTCAGGCAGCCAGGAGCTTGAGGCACACTCTCCCCGGGTGCAGTGCACCTTCTCCCCTCCGTGGTCCCAGCCTCAGTTTCCGCCTGTTTAGCCGCGACCCTCCCGGCGGATGTCGACCATCCAGAATCTCAGGAAGTCTTTGGTTAGAAACTGGAGGCCTGTTTGCAGTGTGGTAGGGGATGCCGTCTCTGGGGCCGAGTTTGCCCCTTTCCCCTCCCCCCTGCCTCCTGCCTCCGGCGGGGATGGGCCGGTCCGCAGCCGGCTAGCTCCTCTGGACTTGCTCGGTCCCTTTGTTCTGTGAACGGCCGGCAGTGTGTTCAGGCCGGTTAATTTTCTCTCTCTTGCTATCCCACAGTTTAAGTTGCTATCTCACAAAAGCTCCCTCCGATTGCCCTCAGGGCACTCAGGCCCGGTCCTTACCCTAAGCAATGCCGCCCGCTCCTCTCTGTTCCGCCCCCACTTGCTGGTGGCGGATGCGGGCGTCTGGGGTACTTTTCTGCTGGGAGTTGCTTTTAGGCACGTAATCTGTGGGTTTTATTTATTTTTCCTCCCAGTTAGGTTGCCCTCCGAGATTCAAAAACTTCCCCCAGACCCGCCAGTGCGAGGGTTTCCTGGTGTTTGGAAACTTCCTCTATTAAGACTCCCTTCCCGGGACGGGTCTCCGTCCCTAGCTCTTTTGTCTCTCTTTTTATCTTTTATATTTTGTCCTACCTCCTTTCGAAGACAATGGGCTGCTTTTCTGGGCGCCTGATGTCCTCAGCTAGCGATCAGAAGTTGTTTTGTGAAGTTTGCTCAGCGTTCAGTTGTTCTTTTGATGAATTTGTAGGGGAGAAAGTGGTCTCCCTGTCCTATTCCTCCGCCATCTTGGCTCCTCCCCTGTGTTGGCTTTAAAAAGTCACTTCTTCACATTTGTTGAGCACCTCCTTTGGGTCAGATACTTGATATCTACTAAGCAACTTGTCTAGAGTTTCAGTGGTAGAGGTTCTCTGTTCTCTCTTACTCCATGGGTCCAGGAGATGGTATAGCTACCTTCTTCCCAGCCTTCTTCCTCATATCCACTGCCCTCCAGGTCTCTCACTTATTGAGGATCTCGGCATCTCACTTATAGTCTCCCCAACTCTGGCCCTTATCCTGAGTGACTTTAATGTCCTTGTAAATGACCCATGTCCAAGTTTCATCCTTTCAATTTCCTGCCCTCACCCCACTCTGCCACAGAGTTGCATCCCTACATGTCCTACCTCCTTTCTTCTTACTTTGCAGGAACTGCTTATGATTTGGAGCCTATTCTCTCCCACTTCTTGACCTCTCTTCTTCAGTTATCACCTCACTCATCTGTATCTTCAACCTTTCTTTGTCTTTTTACTGGCTGTTTCCCCATCAGCATTTAGATATGTATGACTTTCTCCTATTACAAAAGAAACAGACATGGACCTGGACATTATCATACTAAGTGAAGGAAGTCAGAGAGAGAAAGACAAAAATATAAGATATCACAAATATATGGAATCTAAAGAATTGATACAAACGAATTATTTACAAAACAGAAACAGACTCACAGACATTGAAAACAAACTTATGGTTACCAAAAGGGAAAGGAGGAGGGAGGGATAAACTAAGAGTTTGGATTGATAGATACAAACTACTATATAGAGAATAGATAAGCAACAAGATCCTACTGTATAGTGCAGAGAACTATAGTCAATATCTTGTAATAAACTATAATGAAAAGAATCTTAAAAATATACATATATATATGCATGTATACATTCATATGGGTTTCTCTGGTGGCTCAGACAGTAAAGAATCCACCTGCAATGCAGGAGACCTAGGTTCAATCCCTGGGTTGGGAAGATCCCCTGGAGGAGGGCATGGCAACCCACTCCAGTATTCTTGCCTGGAGAATACCATGGACAGAGGAGCCTGGTGGGCTACAGTCCATGGGGTCTCAAAGAGTTGGACATGACTGAGCAACCAACACAACAACAACAATACATACATGTATATACATACATACATACATATATATATATACACATATATATGTCAGTATGCATGTATATGTATGTGTATATATATATATATATATATATATATATATATATCTCTGAATCATGTTGTTGTATACCAGAAACTAATACAACATTGTAAATCAATTATACTTCAATTTTTTAAAAAAGAAGCAAACTCTCCTTTGGCTCTATCTTTAACTGGTGCTCACCCTATTTCTTTCCACCCACTATCACAGTTGCCTTTCACAAGAATAGTCTACACTCATTATCTCCATTTCCTTACCTCCCATTCAAAAGCCAGCCCTGCCTCTCTCCACATCCCACCTCCCACCTCACCCCACCCCCAGTCTGGCTTTTCTGATCCCAGAACACCATGGTTACTGCTCTTGTTAAGGAAACTAATGATATCCTGATTGCCAAATCCAATGAACAATTTTAAGTCTTTGTTTTAACAGAACTCTGTTTTACTGGACATCTTGCTGCTGCATTTAATATCTAACTCTCATTCCATTTCTGTCCTCATACCTCTCTTGAAAGTGTCTACTCCTTGGCTTTGGTGATGCTGCTCCTCTCCTGATTCTCCTCATTCTTCTCTAGTTACTCCTTTATATGCTTCTTTGTGGACTCTACCTCTGCCACCCTTTAAAGGCTGGTCTTTCCCAGGATTTTTCTGATTCCATACCTTTCCCCAAACTGTGGAAAATTCTTCAAGAGATGGGAATACCACACCACCTGAGAAATCTGTATGCAGGTCAAGAAGCAACAGTTAGAACTGGACATGGAACAACAGACTGGTTCCAAATTGGGAAAGGAGTACGTCAAGGCTGTATATTGTCACCCTGTTTATTTAACTTATATGCAGAATACATCATGTGAAATGCCCAGCTGGATGAAGCACAAGCTGGAATCAAGATTGCCAGGAGAAATATCAATAACCTCAGATATGCAGATGACACCACCCTTATGGCAGAAAGCGAAGAAGAACTAAAGAGCCTCTTGATGAAAGTGAAAGAAGAGAGTGGAAAAGTTGGCTTAAAACTCAACATTCAGAAAACTAAGATCATGGCATCTGGTCCCATCACTTCATGGGAAATAGATGGGGAAACAGTGGAAACAGTGGCAGACTTTATTTTCTTGGACTCCAAAATCACTGCAGATGGTGACTGCAGCCATGAAATTAAAAGACGCTTGCTCCTTGGAAGAAAAGCTATGACCAACCTAGACAGCATATTAAAAAGCAGAGACATTACTTTACCAACAAAGGTCCATCTAGTCAAAGCTATGGTTTTTCCAGTAGTCACATATGGATGTGAGAGTTGGACTATAAAGAAAGCTGAGCGCCAAAGAATTGATACTTTTGAACTATGGTGTTGGAGAAGACTCTTGAGAGTCCCTGGACTGCAAGGAGATCCAACCAGTCAATCCTAAAGGAGATCAGTCTTGAATATTCATTGGAAGGACTGATACTGAAGCTGAAACTCCAAAACTTTGGCCACCTGATGTGAAGAACTTACTCATAGGAAAAAACCCTAATGCTAGAAAAGATTGAAGGCAGGAGGAGAAGGGCATGACAGAGGATGAGATGGTTGGATGACATTACTGACTCAATGGACATGAGTTTGAGCAAGCTCCGGAAGTTGGTGATGGACAGGGAAGCCTGGTGTACTGCAGTCCATGGGGTCGCAAAGAGTCAGACATGACTGAGCAACTGAACTGAACAGTGTTTTAAGGACTATGAAAAATGAAAATGAAAGTCGCTCAGTCGTATCCAACTCTTTACAACCCCATGAACTGTAGCCTGCCAGACTCCTCTGTCCATGTGATTCTCCAGGCAAGAATACTGGAGTGGATAGCCATTCCCTCCTCCAAGGGATCTTCCTGACCCAGGGATCAAACCTGGATCTCCTATGTCTCTGGCATTGGCAGGCAGATTCCTTACTGTCTGCGCCACCACTGATAGGTGTTTCCCCCCTGTGACATTGTCACAGTACTTGCTTCAAGGTACATGTTTTGATCCCCAGTTTATAGATGAGGAAACTGAAATCACTACGGTTAACTACTTTCCTGAGGGTCACATTGACAATAAGTGGTGAAGTTTAGGTTTGAACTGAGGTCTTTTGACTTCAAAATTTATGCTTGATTCATAACACTACAAGAGTCAGACTGAAATCACGAGATGCAGGTTTAATCCCTGGGTCACGAAGATCCCCTATAGAAGGAAATGGCAGCCCATTCCCCATTCCAGTATTCTTGCCTGGAAAATTCCATGGACAGAGGAGCCTGGCAGGCTATAGTCCATGGGGTTGCAAAGAGTAGGACAGGACTGAGCAACTAACACTTTCACTGTTTTTTCTACTTTTCACAACACTACACTGGTTAAAAGGGGTGCCTCCACTGCTGACTGCCAGGCAAGGTATTCTCCAAGGTTGACTTGAATTCTTAGTGCTAGTACCTAGTGCTTACTGTTCCCCAAGGCAGCCATCTTTGGACATCCATATTCTGACCATTTTAAAAGCTCTTGTTTGTAGGAAGCCAAAATTATAAATGAGCTGAACAAGACACAGCCAAGAATAGAGCTTTTTGGCTCACTCCTACAACTTCCCTTCATGTGTGATACCAAATCATTCATTTGTTCAACTAGTTACAGGCTCATCGCAACAAATAGCTGGGGCACCCAGCCTGTATTTGGCTATCTCATCAACAAGGAAAATATGGGAAACTTTGCTTAACGCCTGGATGGATTGCAATCCACTATATATATCACATTCTCTGATCGGCCAATCTAGTAAAGAGATCAAAAAAAAAAAAAAAAAAAAAGGAAATGAAGTCTGGGAGGGATATTTGTTTTTAAAAGGGGCAATTTGTCAATGACTCAAAGTAATGATTTTCCAGCAGAAAGTTCCCAGACTTTCAAACGTAACTGAAAGGCTGTCAGGAAGAAGATTTGGGGGCAGTGGGCTTCCTACTGCTCTTCAAATGACATCTAAATAAGCAGGGTCCCCCATTTTCATTGCTTTGAATGGTACAGCACTGTTGTTTGCACCTGGTTTTATTTAGGCTCCCATTTCAGTTTTCCATGCTTTTATTTTTCTTTGAGTTCTACACTTGCACATGTTTCTTCTGTCTGGCTTGTTCCCTAAATTTCTACATTCTCCCCTCCCCCAAAACACACATACACACATGCACACACCCTCCTTGTCCTTTGAGAATCAGTGTACCCAGCCTTCCCTCTGGACACCCTCTCTGGTGCCTCCAAACTGAATAACTGTTCCTCTTCTTGTGTGATGTAGTGGAAAGTGCACACAATGTCTATCACAAAGTTGATGCCCAATAAACGTTAGTTTCATTCTCTCTTTCCCCATGTATATCATTAAAACAGTATGGATCACGCCATATTGTATTCTCTTGTTTACTTGCCCCCTGCATCAGTCAATTCTGAACTCATGCGTTCTTTCATTCAAGAGGTATTTATTGCATGTTTACTGTGTGTGCAAGTCATTGTTCATGCTAGGTGCTGGGGATACAATAATTTCTGAAAATCATACTTACACTGTCTTTTTCATTTTTGCATTCATAGCACTTTGCATAGTGCCTGGCAAATAAAGATTGCTCATTGCAGGTTTTGTAAGAGAATGTATTTCCTCAGAAGAGTTTCTCCAAGTGTGGTCCTTAGACCACTTGCATCTAGGTCACTGAAGGGCTCAGGTTACATGTTAAATGTCAGTTCTTGTTCTAGATCTACTGTGTCAGAATCTCTTAAGGGTGGACTTCAGGAAGCTGCATTTCAGTCTAGTTTGCAGATATTTCTTTCCCACTAAAATTTGGGAACCACTGCAAAATAGGAGTCAGGGGAGGGGGGAGAACTAATGCATATTTTTGAAAAGTATAGCTAAAACCAGTTGAATCATGTTTAATGCCTCTGACTACAGTAAGAACATTTTGTAAAGGGGGAAAAAGGCATTTGTTAAAATTATCTGGGAAGGGTTTTTAAATAGACTTGGAATATTCAATTAATTATATTAAAGTTCTAAAGTCTAAGATAATAAGTGGAATTATTGCTAATAAAATCTAATCTTAATTTAGATCAAAGTTTGTGATGCCAGAGAGTTTTCATTTTTATATAACTACTTGTATATTGAGGGCTTTCCTGATAGCTCAGTTGGTAAAGAATCCACCTGCAATGCAAGAGACCTGGGTTTGATCCCTGGGTTGGGAAGATCCCCTGGAAAAGGGAAAGGCTACCCACTCCAGTATTCTGGCCTGGAGAATTCCATGAACTGTACAGTTCATGGGGTCTCAAAGAGTCAGACACAACTGAGTGACTTTCACTTTCCCTTTTCACTTCACTTGTATACTTAACAATATAGAGAGATTTTGCCTAATTTAACAGTATAATATAGTGATTGCCATACTACAGGCCCAAATCACAAATTTGTTATTTTAAATTATGAGAGTATGTCACAACTATATTGGTACTTTGGCCCTTGGTTAGGTATGTTTTATCTGATGCCTAGTCCTTGATCAGAAGTGGTGGTAATGCTCATTCTCCATGAAAATTTGATTCATTTTACCATTTTATGCTGTATTTTCCCAGAGGGTACTGTTATTAAGCGTGTTCTTTGGTAATAGATGAGGTATGTACAACATCTGAGTCAACCTAAGGCAGCATAACTTCCCTTTCAGGAAGACTTGCAAAACTGGATTTTATGACCATGTTCCTGGGGCTTGGAACTTAGCATTTTTGGTTTGCCTTGATGTGATTTTCACAGTCAAGAGCTGAGGTTGTCTATGCCTCGATGCAAACCTCAAATACACACAAGTTTGTATTTCAGTTTCCCTCCTTGTAACTTTACTTTCTTTAAAATGTAATTTAGGGCTTCTTTGGCGGTGTCACTACTGCTAAGCTGGATCCTCACGGTGCCCACATGGCGCCACATCCAATGACCTAAGCATTCTGTGCAATGACTCCTCCCTGGAGCTGAGCGAGTACTGGGACCAGAAGTTTAGTGGTGACAACAATGAGCAAGAAAGATTACTGATGGAAAGCTCCACACTTTATGTGGGGAATCTTTCCTTTTATACAACCAAAGAGCAAATATATGAGCTCTTTAGTAGATGTGGTGACATCAAGAATGTTTATATGGGCCTGGATAAAATAAAGAAAATGGCCTGTGGTTTCTGTTTCATAGAATACTTTAACAGAAATGAGGCTGAAAATGCCATGCAATTCCTAAATGGCACCAGCCTAGATGACTGTATTATCTGCACAGATTGGGGTCTAGGCTTTAGAGAGGGCAGACAATACGGCTGTGGTCGATCTGTTAAGAGGGGCCAGTTAAGAGATGAGTTTCATGAAGACTTCAATGTTGATAGAGGAGGTTTTGGAAAACAGGCTCAGGTCCCTGGTAGGAGAGGAATTCACTCAAAAAGTCTTTGTTAAAGAACAATGCCAGGCCAGCAAATAGCCCATTTCATAACAAATTTAAATTACTTTATTTGCTGGGCAGAAGCCTTATTGATGTATTTTTTCTCTCTGAAATGATATTAAATGGTGCAAACAAAAATAGTCTCTTGTTCTTATCTTAATTTTGAGACTTGTTGTCAGGTTACCAGTTTGATCATCAGGTGGTCAAATGTGAAATGTCCTTCAGGAATTAACTATGTGAGATATGACTCGTGAAAAGTACAACTTCCCATTCAGGAAGATTTCAGCTGGATTTTATGACCATGTTCCCAGAACCTGAAATGATCATTTTATAGACTTTGCATAAAATAAAGTAAAATAATTGGAAACAACTTAAAAAGTCATTAAAGGAATGTAAGCACATTATTATAAAGTATTTAAAAAATCCAGAAGAGACTATAAGGGAAGCAAAAATCCCCCTGCCCCGCCTCTTCGTATCCTAGGCCTATTCCCTGGGTGATAACTTTCAATTATTTTAGCAGCTTGTTTTGGTATCTTATGGCAGAAAGTGAAAAAGAACTAAAGAGCCTCTTGATGAAAGTGAAAGAGGAGAGTGAAAAAGTTGGCTTGAAACTCAACATTCAGAAAACTAAGATCATGGCATCCAGTCCCATCACTTCATGGCAAATAGATGGGGAAACAATGGAAACAGTGACAGACTTTATTTTCTTGGACTCCCAAAATCACTGCAGATGGTGACTGCAGCCATGAAATTAAAAGACGCTTGCTCCTTGGAAGAAAAGCTATGACTAACCTAGACAGCATATTAAAAAGCAGAGACATTACTTTACCAACAAAGGTCCATCTAGTCAAAGCTATGGTTTTTCCAGTAGTCATGTATGAATGTGAGAATTGGACTATAAAGAAAGCTGAGCACCAAAGAATTGATGCTTTTGAACTGTGGTGTTGAAGAAGACTCTTGAGAGTCCCTTGGACTGCAAGGAGATCCAACCAGTCCATCCTAAAGGAAATCAATCCTGAATATTCATTGGAGGGATGATGCTGAAAGCTGAAACTCCAATACTTTGGCCACTTGATGCAAAAAACTGACTCATTGGAAAAGACCCTGATGCTGGGAAAGATTGAAGGCAGGAGGAGAAGGGGATGATAGAGGATGAGATGGTTGGGATGGCATCACTGACTCGATGGGCATGAGTTTGAGCAAGCTCTGGGAGTTGGTGATGGACAGGGAAGCCTGGTATGCTACAGTCCATGGGGTCACAAAGAGTCAGACGTGACTGAGCGACTGAACTGAACTGACTTTGGTTTATTTCCTGGTAGTTTTCTCCATATTTCTAAATAACATGACTACTTACACTGTTTATTTTAATTTTAAATGTCATCTATTGACTTTCTGCTTTCAGAGATGAGGATGTAGCTCAATTACACCCCCACTGGCACTTCTCTTCTCTTGATCCTCTCAATATAGTTTATAACATTTTACTTACATTTTATATTGTTATATAACATAGGTTAGCTTATGCTGCAGTGACAAACAACCTCGAAAGCCTTAGTGGCTTAAAATCACTGAAGTCTGCTCCTCAAACTACATTCTCATTGCTGATTGCCTGGGGGGTCTGCTCCATGCCATGATCATCCTCCTTTGGGGGCCCAAAAGGCTTATCCACTATCAGTCACGTGAATCAGTTATGGTAATTCCCTCTTTCTTGTTAGTGATTGGTTTAGGAATCCAGGCTTAAGCCAATCAGAGGTTTACAATCCCATGAGATTAGTTATTAATAAGGCCACAGGTGGACAATGACCAATGGGGACCCCCAGTAAAGACAGAAATGAAGGATTTAAAATTTATATTTGAATGAACCATTGTCTCTCTCCTTCCCATATGAATAAGTATGTGTACAGAGATTGCTACAAATGGCCTTCTTACAACCACAAGACAAACAAGCCCTAGGATGAATTGGGCTCTTTAGATGATGGGAAGAAGAACCAAAGCAACTGTGTCTTTCATGAAATTACACAGATGCTGAATCAACTAGCCTTGTAGCACACACTATGTCTGGATATCCTATTATGTGAGATAATACAGTATTTTATCCTGCAAACCAGCTTGTTGACATGCAGCTGAAAGTACCCTGATACCAAATACTTTTTCTTAATTTTATTCTTGTATAAAGGATTTAAACTGATTTCTCATGAGCCCAAACATACCTCTCCAGGGTTCATGACCTTTCATCTGGGAATTTCGATAAAATCCCCATCTTACTCCCGATTTCTTCACCCTGTGTCCTGATGTTATTTCTCTCATCAGTAACATACTTTCCTGAGTAGGAGAAGAAAGGGAATGTCAATTTTTATGACTATTAAGTTCTGGGCATTTTGATGGAGGCTTTTAAACACAATTTCATTTATTCTTAACAACTCTATGCCCCTTACGTAGATGAGAAAACAGAGACTCAGAGAGGTAAGGGCACCAACTAGTAAGTGGCAGAGCTGGGGTTCAAACCAAGGAGTCTCCATCGAAGGTGGTGTTAAGCAGGGTACTCTATTGTCTCTTTCCCTTATCTTCAGTCAGGACAGGAGGTCCAAATCTCTATTAGAGTTTTATTTCTCCAGAAATTGTCCCACTGACCACATCATATCTGAACTCTCGCTCCCTCAAGCAAGCTTCTCAAGCCTTTCTGTATGATGTCGAGAATTCCACCCAGCCATATTTATTTTTACTCTCTGCGAGAAAGAGGAGCACCTGACATTCATTTCTGGCCAATTTAGCTTACTCTGCATACAGCAATGGAGTTTACTGAGTTTTTAGTGTCTCCTCTTTGCAACTTCCCTAAAATAGAAAAAGAGACTTTTCAAGTCATGGGATTAAAATTTTGTTTTTATCACAGGATGTTTCTGGAGGAGTACCTTGGCATATCTCCCAGCCACTCCTCCTAGTGGCTACCCACTTAGCCTGCTCCCAAATATGTCTTTAAGCATTTAACAATGTCTTATGAAACATAGTGTCAGTTAAATTAAAGGAACTTTCATACTGTGTGGCTAGAGGACTCTTCCAGTAGTTCTTACAATAAAACATTCTTCAAAATCATATTGAATAAATCAGTAGACTAAAGGATAAAAATCACATGATAATAGATGCAGAAAAAATATTTGAAAAAATTCAATTCCCTTTGCACAACAAAAATGACCAACAAAATAAGAATAGAACAGAACTTCTTCACTCTGATAAAAGGTATCTATGAAAACCACATAGTCAATGGTGAAAGACTGAAAGTTTTCCCTCTGAGATCAGGAACAATAGACTTTTGTTCAATATTGTGCTGGAGATTTTAAGCTAAGATTAATTAGGCAAGAAAATGAAATAAAAGTCATTCATATTGAAAAGGAAAAAGTAAAATTCTTTATTTGCAGGTTGCATGATCTTGTAGAGAGAAAATCCCAAGGAGTCCACTAAAAAGAGAACTACTAGAGCTAATAGTTCAGCAAAGTTACAGGAGATAAAATCAATATACAAAAATCAATTGCACTTCTATGAACTAGGAATAAAAAATCCAAAATGAAATTAAGAAAGCAATTCCATTTAAAATAGCATAAAAAGGAATAAAATACTTAGGAAAAAATGCAACAAGTGTCTAATTTGCACTCTGAAAACTACAAAATATTGTTTGAAAGAAATTGAAGAAGGCTTAAATAAATGGAAAAAGTATCCCATATTAATGGATTGGAAGACTTATTAATATTGTTAAGAGGACAATATCTCTCAAGTTGATTAGTAGCTTCAATCCAATTCCTATTGAAACACCAGCTGGCAGTTTTTTTTTTAAATAAATTGACAGGCTGATCCAAAAGCTCATATGGAAATGTAATAGAATAGCTTTAAAAAATCTTGAAAAAGAAGAACCAAGGGGAGCGGTCCTAAGATGGTGGAGGAATAGGACAGGGAGACTACTTTCTCCCCCCAAATTCATCAAAAGATCATTTGAACTCTGAGAAAATTTGAACACTGAGCAAAACAACTTCTGAATGCTGGTGGAGGACACCAGGTACCCAGAAAGGCAGCCCATTGTCTTGAAAGGAGGTAGGACAAAATATAAAAGATAAAAAGAGAGACAAAAGAGTTAGGGACAGAGACCTGTCCCAGGGAGGGAGTCGTGAAGGAGGAGAAGTTTCCAAACACCAGGAAACCCTCTCACTGGCAGGTCTGTGGGGAGTTTTGGAATCTCAGAGGGCAACATAACTGGGAGGGGGAAAAAAAAAAAACCCCACAGATTACGCGCCTAACCACAACTCCCAGCAGAGAAGTAGCCCAGACACTCACGTCCACCACCAGCAAGCAGGGGCTGGACAGGGAGGCGTGGGTTGCATGCTTAGGGTAAGGACCAGGCCTGAATGCCCTGAGGACAATCTGAGGGAGCTAACGTGAGATAGCAACCCAAACTGTGGGATAGCCAGAGAGAGAGAAAAAAAAGAGAGAGAGAGAGAGAGAACTTTCCTGTGAAAAGCTCTAACCTAAGGCACTGCTGGGCCCACTCACAGAACAAAGGACTGAGCGAATACCAGAGGAGAGCTAACTGGCTGCAGACTGGCCCATCCCCCACCAGAGGCAGAGAGGCAGGCAGGTGACAGTCAGAGCCAGAAGGTGATGGGCAATCTTGGCCCTGGAGACGGCATTCTCTACCAAACCGTGAGCAGGCTCCCAGTTGCTAACCAAGTCTTCCTGGGATCCTGGACGGTTGACATCCACCAGGAGGGTCGCAGCCAGAGATCAGCTCCCCAGAGGAGACACACGGCACACCTGAGACGGTGCTCCTGCTGTGCACCCAGGAAACTGAGCTACTGGGACTGGGGAGGTGATAAGATGCACCGTCCACCTGGGAGAGTGTGCTTGCCAAGCACCTGGTTGCCTGAGCTGCTCAGACCTGGGAAGGGCACAAAACACAGGCCCAACCAAGTCTGCCTTTGTGGAGTACCCGAGAACCTGAACCTGAGCAGCTTAGACCTGGGAAGTGCACGCAACCCAGGGCCCACTTTAGACAGTTCCCCTGCAGAGCAACCTGGAGCCTGAGCAGTGTAGACTGGGAAAGCACACATGCCATGTGGGGGCAAACCCAGTGTGGCCCAGACACTGTGAGCATTTCCCCACACATGCCAGTGGGATTTGTTTGCAGTGTTTCTCCCTCCCCACAGCACAACTGAACAAGTGAGCCTAAATAAGTGTCCGTCTTCGCCCCTTTGTGTCAGGGCAGAAATTAGACACTGAGGAAACTTGCAAACAGAGGAAAACAAAAATAAACAAAGAGGGAACCGCTTTGGAAGTGACAGGTACAACAGATTAAAACCCTGTAGTTAGCACCGACTACATTGGAAGGGGCCTATAGACCTTGAGAAGAAGTATAAGCTGGAACAAGGAACTATCTGAAACTGAACTGACCCCACACTGCCCTCAACAACTCCAGAGAAATTCCTAGATTTTTTTTTACTATTATCATTTAAAAATTAAAAAAATTTTTTTTTCATTTATTTTTATTAGTTGAAGGCTAATTACTTTACAATATTGCAGTGGTTTTTGCCATACATTGACATGAATCAGCCATGGATTTACATGTGTTCCCCATCCCGATCCCCCCTCCCACCTCCCTCCCCATCCCATCCCTCTGGGTCTTCCCAGTGCACCAGGCCCGAGCACTTGTCTCATGCACCCAACCTGGGCTGGTGATCTGTTTCACCATAGATAATATACATGTTTCGATGCTGTTCTCTCGAAACATCCCACCCTCGCCTTCTCCCACAGAGTCCAAAAGTCTGTTCTGTACATCTGTGTCTCTTTTCTGTTTTGCATGTAGGGTTATCATTACCATCTTTCTAAATTCCATATATATGTGTTAGTATACTGTAATGGTCTTTTATCTTTCTGGCTTACTTCACTCTGTATAATGGGCTCCAGTTTCATTCATCTCATTAGAACTGATTCAAATGAATTCTTTTTAATGGCTGAGTAATATTCCATGGTGTATATGTACCACAGCTTCCTCATCCATTTGTCTGCTGATGGGCATCTAGGTTGCTTCCATGTCCTGGCTATTATAAACAGTGCTGCGATGAACATTGGGGTGCACGTGTCTCTTTCAGATCTGGTTTCCTCAGTGTGTATGCCCAGAAGTGGGATTGCTGGGTCATATGGCAGTTCTATTTCCAGTTTTTTAAGAACTCTCCACACTGTTCTCCATAGTGGCTGTACTAGTTTGCATTCACACCAACAGTGTAAGAGGGTTCCCTTTTCTCCACACACTCTCCAGCATTTATTGCTTGTAGACTTTCGGATAGCAGCCATCCTGACTGGCGTGTAATGGTACCTCATTGTGGTTTTGATTTGCATTTCTCTGATAATGAGTGATGTTGAGCATCTTTTCATGTGTTTGTTAGCCATCTGTATGTTTTCTTTGGAGAAATGTCTGTTTAGTTCCTTGGCCCATTTTTTGATTGGGTCATTTATTTTTCCAGAATTGAGCTGCAGGAGTTGCTTGTATATTTTTGAGATTAATCCTTTGGGTGTTGCTTCGTTTGCTATCATTTTCTCCCAATCTGAGGGCTGTCTTTTCACCTTGCTTATAGTTTCCTTTGTTATGCAAAAGCTTTTAAGTTTCATTAGGTCCCATTTGTTTATTTTTGCTTTTATTTCCAATATTCTGGGAGGTGGGTCGTAGAGGATCCTGCTGTGATTTATGTCAGAGAGTGTTTTGCCTATGTTCTCCTCTAGGAGTTTTATAGTTTCTGGTCTTACATTTAGATCTTTAATCCATTTTGAGTTTATTTTTGTGGATGGTGTTAGAAAGTGTTCTAGTTTCATTTTTTTACAAGTGGTTGACCAGTTTTCCCAGCATCACTTGTTAAAGAGGTTGTCTTTTTTCCATTGTATATCCTTGCCTCCTTTGTCGAAGATAAGGTGTCCATAGGTTCATGGATTTATCTCTGGGCTTTCTATTTTGTTCCATTGATCTATATTTCTGTCTTTGTGCCAGTACCATACTGTCTTGATGACTGCTGGCTTTGTAGTAGAGTCTGAAGTCAGGCAGGTTGATTCCTCCAGTTCCATTCTTCTTTCTCAAGATTACTTTGGCTATTCGAGGTTTTTTGTATTTCCATACAAATTGTGAAATTATTTGTTCTAGATCTGTGAAAAATACCGTTGGTAGCTTGATAGGGATTGCATTGAATCTATAGATTGCTTTGGGTAGTATAGCCATTTTGACAATATTGATTCTTCCAATCCATGAACACGGTCTGTTTCTCCATCTGTTTGTGTCCTCTTTGATTTCTTTCATCAGTGTTTTATAGTTTTCTGTGTATAGGTCTTTTGTTTCTTTAAGTAGATATACTCCTAAGTATTTTATTCTTTTTGTTGCAGTGGTGAATGATATTGTTTCCTTAATTTCTCTTTCTGTTTTCTCATTGTTAGTGTATAGGAATGCAAGGGATTTCTGTGTGTTAATTTTATATGCTGCAACTTTACTATATTCACTGATTAGCTCTAGTAATTTTCTGGTAGAGTCTTTAGGGTTTTCTATGTAGAGGATCATGTCATCTGCAAACAGTGAGAGTTTCACTTCTTTTCCTATCTGGATTCCTTTTACTTCTTTTTCTGCTCTGATTGCTGTGGCCAACACTTCCAAAACTATGTTGAATAGTAGTGGTGAGAGTGGACACCCTTGTCTTGTTCCTGACTTTAAGGGAAATGCTTTCAATTTTTCACCATTGAGGATAATGTTTGCTGTGGGTTTGTCATATATAGCTTTTATTATGTTGAGGTATGTTCCTTCTATGCCTGCTTTCTGGAGAGTTTTTATCATAAATGGATGTTGAATTTTGTCAAAGGCTTTCTCTGCATCTATTGAGATAATCATATGGTTTTTATCTTTCAATTTGTTAATGTGGTGTATTACATTGATTGATTTGTGGATATTAAAGAATCCTTGCATTCCTGGGATAAAGCCCACTTGGTCATGATGTATGATCTTTTAAATATGTTGTTGGATTCTGTTTGCTAGAATTTTGTTAAGGATTTTTGCATCTATGTTCATCAGTGATATTGGCCTGTAGTTTTCTTTTTTTGTGGCATCTTTGTCTGGTTTTGGAATTAGGGTGATGGTGGCCTCATAGAATGAGTTTGGAAGTTTGCCTTGTTCTGCAACTTTCTGGAAGAGTTTAAGTAAGATAGGTGTTAGCTCTTCTCTAAATTTTTGGTAGAATTCAGCTGTGAAGCCATCTGGTCCTGGGCTTTTGTTTGCTGGAAGATTTCTGATTACAGTTTCGATTTCCATGCTTGTGATGGGTCTGTTAAGATCTTCTATTTCTTTCTGGTTCAGTTTTGGAAAGTTATACTTTTCTAAGAATTTGTCTGTTTTTTCCAAGGTGTCCATTTTATTGGCATAGAGCTGCTGGTAGTAGTCTCTTATGATCCTTTGTATTTCAGAGTTGTCTGTTGTGATCTCTCCATTTTCATTTCTAATTTTGTTGATTTGGTTCTTCTCCCTTTGTTTCTTGATGAGTCTGGCTAACGGTTTGTCAATTTTATTTACCTTTTCAAAAAACCAACTTTTAGCTTTGTTGATTTTTGCTATGGTCTCTTTAGTTTCTTTTGCATTTATTTCTGCCCTAATTTTTAAGATTTCTTTCCTTCTACTAACCCTGGGGTTCTTCATTTCTTCCTTCTCTAGTTGCTTTAGGTGTAGAGTTAGGCTATTTATTTGACTTTTTTCTTGTTTCTTGAGGTAAGCCTGTATTGCTATGAACCTTCCCCTTAGCACTGCTTTTACAGTGTCCCATAGGTTTTGGGTTGTTGTGTTTTCATTTTCATTCGTTTCTATGCATATTTTGATTTCTTTTTTGATTTCTTCTATGATTTGTTGGTTATTCAGAAGCGTGTTATTTAGCCTCCATATGTTGGAATTTTTAATAGTTTTTTCCTGTAATTGAGATCTAATCTTACTGCATTGTGGTCAGAAAAGATGACTGGAATGATTTCAGTTTTTTTTAAATTTACCAAAGGCTAGATTTATGGCCTAGGATGTGATCTATTCTGGAGAAGGTTCCATGTGCACTTGAGAAAAAGGTGAAATTGATTGTTTTGGGGTGAAATGTCCTATAGATATCAATTAGGCCTAGCTGGACCATTGTGTCATTTAAAGTTTGTGTTTCCTTGTTAATTTTCTGTTTAGTTGATCTGTCCATAGGTGTGAGTGGGGTATTAAAGTCTCCCACTATTATTGTGTTATTGTTAATTTCCCCCTTCATTCTTGTTAGCATTTGCCTTACATATTGTGGTGCTCCTATGTTGGGTGCATATATATTTATAATTGTTATATCTTCTTCTTGAATTGATCCTTTGATCATTATGTAGTGTCCTTCTTTCTCTCTTTTCACAGCCTTTATTTTGAAGTCTATTTTATCTGATATAAGTATTGTGACTCCTGCTTTCTTTTGGTCTCCGTTTGCGTGAAATATTTTTTTTCCAGCCCTTCACTTTCAGTCTGTATGTGTCCCTTGCTTTGAGGTGGGTCTCTTGTAGACAGCATATATGGGGGTCTTGCTTTTGTATCCATTCAGCCAGTGTTTGTCTTTTGGTTGGAGCATTCAACCCATTTACATTTAAGGTAATTATTGATAAGAATGGTCCCACTGCCATTTGTTTTGTTGTTTAAAATTTTTTTTTATTTTTAAGTTCTTTATTACTTCTTTAATTTTCATTTTTATAACCTACTATTACCTTGCAAAAAAAGACCCTATTTTTAAAGCAAATTTCATATATATTTTTTATAATTTTTGTGATTTTGTTTTGTTTTTTAATATTGTATTTTTGAGAGTCTAACCTCTACTCTAGATTTTTAATCTTTGCCTTTTGGTATTTGTTATCAATTTTGTACCTTTAAGAATCCAATCTTCAGTACCCATTTTTACTTAGGAGTGTGATTACTGACTTGATTGCCCTCTCCCCCTTTTGACTCTCCTTTTTCTCCCCAGGTCACCTCTATCTCCTCCCTCCCCCTTCTCTTCTCTACCCAACTCTGTGAATCTCTTTGGGTATTCTGGGCTGTGGAGAACACTTAGGGAACTGATTACTGGCTAGATCTGTCTCTCTCCTTTTGACTCCCCCTCTTCTCCTCCTGGTCACCTCTATCTCCTTCCTCCCTCTTCTCTTCTCTATGTAACTCTGTGAACCTCTCTGGGTGTTCCAGACTGTGGAGAGCACATAGGGAATTGATTACTGGCTAGATTGCTCTCTCCCCTTTTGATTCCCCCTCTTCTCCTCCTGGTCACCTCTATCTCCCTCCTCCCTCTTCTCTTCTCCATGTAACTCTGTGAACCTCTCTGGGTGTCCCTCACTGTGGAGAATCTTTTCTCCATTAACCTAGATGTTTTATCATCAGTGTGGTATGGATGGAGAAGTCTTGAGGCTACTGTAAGAATAAGACTGAAAACCAGAGGCAGGAGGCTTAAATCCAAAACTTGAGAACACCAGAAAACTCCTGACTCCAGGGAACATTAAATCGACAAGAGCTCATCCAAAAGCCTCCATACCTACACTGAAACCAAGCTCCACCCAAGAGCCAACAAGTTTCAGAGCAAGACATACCAAGCTAATTCTCCAGCAATGCAGGAACATAACCCTGAGCATTAAAATACAGGCGGCCAAAGTCACACCAAACCCATAGACACCTCAAAACTCACTACTGGACACTTCATTGCACTCCAGAGAGAAGAGATCCAGCTCCACCCACCAGAACACCAACACAAGCTTCCCTAACCAGGAAACCTTGACAAGCCACTTGTCCAACCCCACCCACAGGGAGAAACCTCCACAATAAAGAGGAACTACAAACTTCCAGCATACAGAAAGGTCACCCCCAAAACAGCAATTTAAACAAGATGAAAAGGCAGAGAAATATTCGGCAGGTAAAGGAACATGATAAATGCTCACTAAACCAAACAAAAGAGGAGGAGATAGAGAGTCTACTTAAAAAAGAATTCAAAATAATGAAAGTAAAAATAATCCAAAATCTTGAAAACAAAATGGAGTTACAGATAAATAGCCTGGAGACAAAGATTGAGAAGATGCAAGAAATGTTTAACAAGGACCCAGAAGAAATAAAAAAGAGTCAATCAGTAATGAATAATGCAGTAACTGAGATCAAAAACACTGGAGGGAACTAACAGTAGAATAACTGAGGCAGAAGATAGGATAAGTGAGGTGGAAGATAGAATGGTGGAAATAAATGAAGCAGAGAGGAAAAAAGAAAAAAGAATTAAAAGAAATGAGGACAACCTCAGAGACCTCTGGGACAATGTTAAACACCCCAACATTTGAATCATAGGAGTCCCAGAAGAAGAAGACAAAAAGAAAGGCCATGAGAAAATACTTGAGGAGATAATAGTTGAAAACTTCCCTAAAATGGGAAAGGAAATAGTCACCCAAGTCCAGGAAACCCAGAGAGTCCCAAACAGGATAAACCCAAGGTGAAACACCCCAAGACACATATTAATCAAATTTAACAAAGATCAAACACAAAGAACAAATATTAAAAGCAGCAAGGGAAAAACAACAAATAACACACAAGGGGATTCCCATAAGGATAACAGCTGATCTTTCAATAGAAACTCTTCAGGCCAGAAGGGAATGGCAGGACATACTTAAAGTGATGAAAGAGAAAAACCTACAACTCAGATTACTGTACCCAGCAAGGATCTCATTTACATATGAAAGAGAAATCAGAAGCTTTACAGACAAGCAAAAGCTGAGAGAATTCAGCACCACCAAACAAGCTCTTAAACAAATGCTAAAGGATCTTCTCTAGACAGGAAACACAGAAAGGGTGTATAAACTCGAACCCAAAACAATAAAGTAAATGGCAACGGGATCATACTTATCAATAATCACCTTAAATGTAAATGGGTTGAATGCCCCAACCAAAAAACAAAGAGTGGCTGAATGGATACAAAAATAAGACCCCTATATATGCTGTCTACAAGAGACCCACCTCAAAACACAGGACACGTACAGCTGAAAGTGAAGAGCTGGAAAAAGATAATTCACAGAAATGGAGACCAAAGAAAGCAGGAGGGAGTAGCAATATTCATATCAGATAAAATAGACTTTGAAATAAAGGCTGTGAAAAGAGACAAAGAAGGACACTACATAATGATCAAAGGATCAATCCAAGAAGAAGATATAACAATTATAAATATATATGTACCCAACATAGGAGCACTGCAATATGTAAGGCAAATGCTAACAAGTATGAAAGGGGAAATTAACAGTAACACAATAATAGTGGGAGACTTTAATACCCCACTCACACCTATGGATAGATCAACCAAACAGAAAATTAGCAAGGAAACACACAAGCTTTAAGTGATGCAATGGGCCAGTTAGACCTAATTGATATCTATAGGACATTTCACCCCAAAACAATGAATTTCAATTTTTCTCAAGTGCACACGGAACATTCTCCAGGATAGATCACATCCTGGGCCATAAATCTAGCCTTGGTAAATTCAAAATAAAAATTGAAATCATTTCAAGCATCTTTTCTGATCACAATGCAGTAAGATTAGATGTCAACTACAGGAAAAAAACTATTAAAATACAAACATATGGAGGCTAAACAACACACTTCTGAATAACCAACAAATCACAGAAGAAATCAAAAAAGAAATCAAAATATGCATAGAAACGAATGAAAATGAAAACACAACAACCCCAAACCTATGGGATTCAGTAAAAGCAGTGCTAAGGGGAAGGTTCATAGCAATACAAGCTTACCTCAAGAAACAAGAGAAAAATCAAATAAACAACCTACCTCTACACCTAAAGTAACTAGAAAAAGAAGAAATGAAGAACCCGAGGGTTAGTAGAAGGAAATAAATCATAAAAATTAGGGCAGAAATAAATGAAAAAGAAACAAAGGAGATCATAGCAAAAATCAACAAAGCTAAAAGCTGGTTCTTTGAGAAGATAAATAAAATAGACAAAACATGCCTCACCATAATAAAAGCCATATATGAAAACCCACAGCAAACATTATCCTCAATGGTGAAAAATTGAAAAAAAATTTCCCCTAAAATCAGGGACAAGACAAGGGTGCCCACTCTCACCACTACTATTTAACATAGTTTTGGAAGTTTTAGCCACAGCAGAGAAGAAAAAGAAATAAAAGGAATCCAGATTGGAAAAGAAGAGATAAAACTCTCACTGTTTGCAGACGACATGATCCTCTACATAGAAAACCCTAAAGACTCCACCAGAAAATTACTAGAGCTAATCAATGAATATAGTAAAGTTGCAGGATATAAAATTAACACACAGAAATCCCTTGCATTCCTATACACTAACAATGAGAAAACAGAAAGAGAAATTAAGGAAACAATTCCATTCACCATTGCAACAAAAAGAATAAAATACTTAGGAATATATCTACCTAAAGAAATGAAAGACCTATATGTGGAAAACTATAAAACACTGATGAAAGAAATCGAAGAGGACACAAATAGATTAAGAAATATACCACGTTCATGGATCAGAAGAATCAATATAGTGAAAATGAGTTTTCTACCCACAGCAATCTATAGATTCAATGCAATCCCTATCAAGCTACCAACGGCATTTTTCAGAGAACTCGAACAAATAATTTCACAATCTGTATGGAAATACAAAAAGCCTCGAATAGCCAAAGCAATCTTGAGAAAGAAGAATGGAACTGGAGGAATCAACCTGCCTGACTTCAGGCTATACTACAAAACCACAGTCATCAAGACAGTATGGTACTGGCACAAAGACAGAAATATAGATCAATGGAACAAAATAGAAAGCCCAGAGATAAATCCACGCACCTATGGACACCTTATCTTTGACAAAGGTGGGAAAAAACACAATGGAGAAAAGACAATCTCTTTAACAAGTGGTGCTGGGAAAACTGGTCAACCACTTGTAAAAGAATGAAACTAGAACACTTTATGACACCATCCACAAAAATAAACTCAAAATGGGTTAAAGATCTAAATGTAAGACCAGAAACTATAAAACTCCTAGAGGAGAACATAGGCAAAACACTCTCCAACATGAATCACAGCAGGATCCTCTATGACCCACCTCCCAGAATAATGGAACTAAAAGCAAAAATAAACAAATGGGACCTAATTGAACTTAAAAGCCTTTGCGCAACGAAGGAAACTATAAACAAGGTGAAAAGGCAACCCTCAGAATGGGAGAAAATAATAGCAAATGACCTTGCTTCTATCACCAGTCCCATCCACACCAGGGTGTTGTTTTTGCTTTAACTCTATCCCTTCATTCTTTCTGGAGTTATTTCTCCACTGATCTCCAATAGCATATTGGGCACCTACCAACCTGGGGAGTTCATCTTTCTGTGTCCTATCTTTTTGCCTTTTCATGAGAAATACTGGGCTGGAGGAAGCACAAGCTGGAATCAAGATTGCTGGGAGAAATATCAATAACCTTAGATATGCAGATGACACCACCCTTATGGCAGAAAGTGAAGAGGAACTAAAAGAGCCTCTTGATGAAAGTGAAAGAGGAGAGTGAAAAAGTTGGCTTAAAGCTCAACATTCAGAAAACTAAGATCATGGCATCCAGTCCCATCATTTCATGGCAAATAGATGGGGGAACAGTGGAAACAGTGGCTGACTTTATTTTTTTGGGCTCCAAAATCACTGCAGATGGTGACTGCAGCCATGAAATTAAAAGACACTTACTCCTTGGAAGAAAAGTTATGACCAACCTAGACAACATATTAAAAAGCAGAGACATTACTTTGTCAACAAAGGTCCATCTAGTCAAGGCTATGGTTTTTCCAGTGGTCATGTGTGGATGTGAGAGTTGGGCTATAAAGAAAGCTGAGCACCAAAGAATTGATGCTTTTGAACTGTGGTGTTGGAGAAGACTCTTGAGAGTCCCTTGGACTGCAAGGAGATCCAACAGGTCCATCCTAAAGGAGATCAGTCCTGGGTGTTCATTGGAAGGACTGATGTTGAAGCTGAAACTCCAATACTTTGGCCACCTGATGCAAAGAGCTGACTCACTGGAAAAACCCTGATGCTGGGAAAGATTGAGGGCAGGAGGAAAGGGGATGACAGAGGATGAGATGGTTGGATGGCATCACTGACTCAATGGACATGGGTTTGGGTAGACTCTGGCAGTTGGTGATGGACAGGGAGGCCTGGTGTGCTGCGGTTCATGGGGTCACAGAGTCAGACATGACTGAGTGACTGAACTTAACTGAATAGCCAAGGAAACAACTGACAAAGAATTAATCTGAAAAATATAGAATCAGCTCATGCAGCTCAATTTCAGAAAAATAAACAACCCAATAAAAAATGGACCAAAGAACTAAACAGACATTTCTCCAAAGAAGACATACAGATGGCTAACAAACACATGAAAAGATGCTCAGCATCACTCATTATCAGAGAAATGCAAATCAAAACCACAACGAGGTACCATCTCATGCCGGTCAGAATGGCCACTATCAAAAAGTCTACGAACAGTAAATGCTGGAGAGGGTGTGGAGAAAAGGGCACCCTCTTACACTGTTGGTGGGAATGGAAACTAGTACAGCCACTATGGAGAACACTGTGGAGATTCCCTCAAAAACTGGAAATAGAACTGCCATATAACCCAGCAATCCCACTGCTGGGCACCCTCGGCCTACATACTGAGGAAACCAGAACTGAAAGAAACACAGGTACCCCAATGTTCATCGCAGCACTGTTTACAATAGCCAGGACATGGAAGCAACCTAGATGCCCATCAGCAGACGAATGGATAAGAAAGCTGTGGTACATATACACAATGGAATATTATTCAGCTATTAAAAAGAATATATTTGAATCAGTTCTAATGAGGTGGATGAAACTGGAGCCTATTATACAGAGTGAAGTAAGTCAGAAAGAAAAACACCAATACAGTATACTAATGCATATATATGGAATTTAGAAAGATGGTAACAATGACCCTATATGTGAGACAGCAAAAGAGACACAGATGTAAAGAACAGTCTTTTGGACTCTGTGGGAGAAGACAAGGGCGGGATGATTTGAGAGAATAGCATTGAAACATGTATATTATCATATGTGAAACAGATCACCAGTCCAGGTTCAATGCATGAGACAGGGTGCTCAGGGCTGGTGCACTGGGATGACCCTGAGGGATGGGATGGGGAGGGAGGTGGGAGGGGGGTTCAGGATGGGGAACACATGTACACCCATGGCTGATTCATGTCAATGTATGGCAAAAACCACTACAATATTGTAAAGTAATTAGCCTCCAATTAAAATTAATTAATTAATTTTTTAAAAAGGACTGAGAGACATGGGGAAAAAATAAGAAGAATCAAGTTGGAAGGCTTACACTTCCTGATTTCAAAACATACTACAAAGCTACAGTAAACAGGACAATGTTGTACTGACATAAGAATAGACACATATATCAATGGGCTTCCCTGGTGGCTCAGATGGTAAGGAATCTGCCTGCAATGCAGGAGACCCCATGGTTTGATCCCTGGGTCAGGAAGATCCCCTGGAGAAGGAAATGGCAACCCACTCCCAAGAACCCATTATTCTTGCTTGGGAAATCTCATGGACAGAGGAGCCTGGTGGGCTACAGTCCATGGGTCACAAAGAGTCAGACACAACCGAGTGACTAAGCACCTAGTGCTCAATTTTGCCCACCCGATGGATCAACTAGAATAGAATTGAGAGTCCAGAAGTAAACTTTCACATTTACAGCCAAATTATTTTTGTCAATGGGGGAAAAGATAGCCTTTAAAGCAAATGGGACTGGAAAAACTTTAAATGGATATCCATATGCAAAAGAGTAAAGTTGGTTATCATATACCATACACAGAAATTAATTTTAAATGGGTTAGATAGCAAAAACTATAAAACTCTTAGGAGAAAACATAAATCTTCAAGACCTTGGCATAGGTCATGATTTATTAGATATGGCACCAAAAGTCAAAGAAAAATTAGATAATTGAATATCATCAAAAATTTAAAACTTTTCTGCTTCAAAGGACACCACTATAAAGGTAGAAAGACAATCCACAGCATGGGAGAAACATTTTGTAAATCATATATCTAAAAAGGAACTTGTATCTAGAATGTATAAAGAATTCTTACAATTCAACAAAAAAGACCAAAAATTTTTAAAAATGGGCAAAGGATATGAATAGACATTTCTCCAAGATGAAAAACCCATGGTCAATAAGCACATGAAAAGATATTCAGTATCTTTAGCAATAAGAGAAATGCAAAGCAAAACCACAGTAAGATACTACTTCATAAACAGTTGGGTGGCTGTAACCAAAAAGTCAGATTCTCATAGCAAATGTTGATGAGGATATAGAGAAATTGGAACCCGTATACATTGCTGATGGGAATATAACGTGGTATGGTTGCTTTGAAAATAGTCTGGTAGTTCCTTGGAATGTTAAACAAAGTGTTACTAAATGACCTAGCAATTCTTCTCAGAGTTATATACCCAAGAGGAATGAAAACATGTACACAAAAATTTGTACATGAATGTTCATAGCATCATAAATTAGAGCCAAAAGGTGGAAACCACTCAAACATCCATCTACTAATGAGTGGATCAATAAAATGTGGTATATCCATACAATAAAATATCATGTGGCCCCAAAAAGAAGTGAAGTTGCACATGCACATTATGCTGAGAGACACCAGGACACTTACATGAAATGTCCACAGTAGATAGATCCATGGTGACAGAAAAGCAGATTAATATTTGCCAGGATCCAGGGAGTTGGTGGGGAATGATCACTATTGAGTACAAGATTTCTTTGGGGGGTAGTAAAAATGTTCCAAATTGATAGTAGTGATGTTTGCACAACTCTGTGAATTTATCAAAGCCTTTAAATGGATGAATTGTGTGGTATGTGACATATCTCAATAAAGCTGTTTTAAAAAATCACATTGAATAAAAATTTGTTGGATATGACCAGATATAGGGATAGGCAGGCTATTTTATCTGTGTATATCCTGGTAGTATTGAAGACTTCTTCAATTTAAAATTTCTTACATAAGGCTTACCTTCCCTAGAACCCTACTTTTACCTCCAACCCACCCTCTGCCTGTTTGCATTCCTTGATGGGTTTTACTATGGTATTAGCACACCAACATTTTCCTTTGTGGAGAGGGTGGATGAATATTTAGTCAGATACTTGGATTCATTTCTATATTCTGTTCTAGGGCAGCTGTCTCTTTGTCCTGGGAAGGATAGGGCACTGGACCAATATCTGATCTCAATCCAGGGATAACTGGAAAGGATATATAATGCTACCTTTGAATCACCTCCTCCCTGGAAGACACTTTCTCTGTCCTCTTGATGCTCTCGGATTTATTTATTTATTTATTTGCAACTGGACAATGAGATTTTCATCTTCACCAAATTTCCAGACTGAAACCCTCCCCCACCCCCACCCCGGGACTTTAACTAGCTGTTCCCAGTGTGTATAAATTGGGCACAAGATACAAAATAATGAGCTGAAAATGGCCTTATACCTCACCTCATGTGTGGATGCTAAGTCGTTTCAGTTTGTCCAACTATTTGTGACCCTATGGATTATAACCCATCGGGCTTCTCTGTCCATGGAATGTCCTTTGTCCATTCTCCAGGCAAGAATATTGGAGTGGGTTGCCATGCCCTCCTCCAGGGGATCTTCCCGACTCAGGATCGAACCCATGTCTGTTACATCTGCATTGGCAGGTGAGTTCTTTACCACTAGCACCACCCGGAAGCCCATCTCACCTCAAAGGATCTCAAATTTTATCTCATAGGAGTCCCCTCAAACTCCCTTATTGAGATAACCCATGCTTTTCTCTAAAAAGCACAATGTTTTATTATATATGTTCATTTGCTGGTGGGGAGGTAAGATCTGTGGGCTTCCCTGATAGCTCAGTTGGTAAAGAATACGCCTGCAATGCAGGAGATCCTGGTTCAATTCCTGGGTCAGAAAGATCCAGTGGGTGGATAGGCTACCCACTCCAGTATTCTTGGGCTTCCCTGGTGGCTCAGCTGGTAAAGAATCCGCCTGTAATGTGGGAGACCTGGGTTCAATCCCTGGGTTGGGAAGACCCCCTAGAGAAGGGAAAGGCTACCTACTCCAGTATTCTGGCCTGGAGAATTCCATGGACTGTATAGTCCATGGGGTTGCAAAGAGTCAGACATGACTGAGCAACTTTCACTTTCACTTTCTTTAAGATAAGATCTGTAGATAACAACTTATTCAAGGCTTACCAAGAAATCAGAATGAAAAGGAGGGAAAACTAATGAGTTATAAATTCTTTAATATTCTTATAATATATATCTAAGTATCTATATACTATATCTAGATATAGTATATGTATAAGTATCTGTGTTTTTAGGTTTCACTATTTTTTATTGTATTTTAATTTTTTTATTATTTATTTTTTCCCATTTATTTTTATTAGTTGGAGGCTAATTACTTTACAATATTGTAGTGGTTTTTGCCATACATTGACATGAATCAGCCATGGATGTACATGTGTTCCCCTTCCCAATCCCCCCTCCCACCTCCCTCTCCATCCCATCCCTCTAGGTTTCACTATTTTTTAATTCATATTCATTAAATAATTACTGACTCTCTAGTATGTGCCAGCCACTCTGTAGGTTCTGGGAGTACAGTAATGAACAAAATGGACAAAATTCCCTGCCTTCATGGATTTTGTATTCTAGAAGGAGAAGACAGACAATACGTATGTGCAATATACATGTTGGGTGGTGATAAGTTCTGTCTGTTCAGTTGCTCAGTTGTGTAGACTCTTTGTGACCTAATGGACTGTAGCCCATCAGGCTCCTCTGTCCTTGGGATTTCCCAAGCAAGAATACTGGAGTGGTCTGAAAGAGACACGTGCAGCCCAATGTTCATCGCAGCACTGTTTATAATAGCCAGGACAGGGAAACAACCTAGATGCCCATCAGCAGACGAATGAATAAGGAAGCTGTGGTACATATACACCATGGAATATTACTCAGCCATTAAAAAGAATTCATTTGAATCAGTTCTAATGAGATGGATGAAACTGGAGCCCATTATACAGAGCGAAGTAAGCCAGAAAGATAAAGACCATTACAGTATACTAACACATATATATGGAATTTAGAAAGATGGTGACGATAACCCTATATGCAAAACAGAAAAAGAGACTCAGATGTATAGAACAGACTTTTGGACTCTGTGGGAGAAGGCGAGGGTGGGATGTTTCAAGAGAACAGCATCGAAACATGTATATTATCTAGGGTGAAACAGATCACCAGTCCAGGTTGGATGCATGAGACAAGTGCTCGGACCTGGTGCACTGGGAAGACCCAGAGGGATCGGGTGGAGAGGGAGGTGGGAGGGGGGATCGGGATGGGGAATACATGTAAATCCATGGCTAATTCATGTCAATGTATGACAAAACCCACTACAATATTGTAAAGTAATTAGCCTCCAACAAATAAAAATAAATGAAAAAAAAAAAGGAATACAGAAAGGATTAGCTTGACTTAAATAGAGAACATACTTGTGGACACAGTGGGGGAAGAAGAGGGTGGGGTGATTTGAGAGAGTAGCATGGAAACACACACGTTACTGTATGCAAAATGAACAGCCAGTGAGAGTTTGCCGTATGATGCAGGGAACCCAGAGCCGGTGTCCTGTGACAACCTAAAGGGGTGGGGTGAGGAGGAAAGTGGGGGGAGGGCTCAAGAGAGAGGGGACATATGTATACCCATGGCCGATTCATGTTGATGTATGGTGGAAGCCAACGCAATATATTGTAAAGTAATTATCCTCTAATTAAAAATAAAATTAAAAAAAAAATTCTGGAGTGGGTTGCCATTTCCTTCTTCAGATAAGTTCTGTAGTGTTAAAATAAAACACCGTTTAGGGAATGGGTAGATGGGATTTCAATTTAGAGTGGTCAGCAAGGGCCTCACTCAGAAAGTGTCTCTTGAGCAAAAATCTTTAAGAGGTGAAAGACTGAGCCATTTGGATATCTGAGTGTGGTAGATTGTATGACTGTAATAATCTCTCCCATTCAGCATGCCCATTTTGTAATGTGATTTTTCTACTCCTTCTATCAAGAATTGGAACTTTCCCTCTTCTTCTTGAATTTAGGATGGTCCTATGATTTGCTTTGAAGGGGACAGGAATGATTTGTAAACTTGTCAGTGCTAGGTCTTAAGAGGTTTTTCAGCTTCTTTGTTTTAAATTATTTATTTTAATTGGAGGATAATTACTTTACAATATTGTGATGGTTTTTGTCATCCATCTTCTGTTTTTACCCTCCAAATATGGCTGCTATATAGAGAAGTCCAAGCTTTCCTGATGTAGAAACAGGCCACAAGGAGAATTACAGTGCCCCATTTGACAGTGAGCACAAAGGTTCCAGTCTTGTGAGTGGGGCCATATTGGATCCTCCAGAATTAGTCAAGCAGCTCCATCCAACATCATGTGGAGTAGAGACGAGCCATTCCCACAGAATTCTGCCCAAAGAGGAGACCAACAAAAAGGTAAATAAATGGGATAATTATAAATTATAGTAAGTTCTACCAAAGAAACAAACAAGAGGTTAAGAAGGAGAATAATACAAGGGGCCTAGTTTATTTAGAAGCACTTCCCTGCTAGCTCAGTTTGTAAAGAATCCACCTGCAATGCAGTAGACCCCAGTTCGACTCCTGGGTAGCAAAGATCCACTGGAGAAGTGATAGACTACCAACTCCAGTATTCTTGGGCTTCCCTGGTGGGTCAGCTGGTAAAGAATCCACCTGCAATGCAGAAGACCTGGGTTCAATCCCTGGGTTGGGAAGATCCTCTGGAGAAGAGAAAGGCTACCTATTCCAATGTTCTGGCCTAGAGAATTCCATTGGGGTTGCAAAGAATCTGACATGACTGAGTGACTTTAACTTTCACTTTCCAGTTTACTTAGAAGGATTGACCAGGGAAGGCATATCTAAGGAATTGGCATTTGAGTTCAGACAGAAAGGATATAAAGGAAATAAGAGTATACTGGGCAGAGGGAAAAGCAAGCATAAAGGCCCTGTCTCAAAAGAGAGGTTAGGTGTTTCAAGCACTTTTTAAAGAAGACCAGGGGGGCTAAAACAAGGAAGATGGTTCCAGGGAAACAGAGACTAGATTATACAAGGTCTAGCCAGTTGATGAAGAATTTATATTTTTTCCCTAGGTGAACTAAAGGGTTCTAAGCAGTGTAGTGACATCATCTTTCAGTTTAAAAGTGTCACTTCTGCTGCAGTGAGAGAATAGATTAGAGGGGTCAAGAATGCAAGTGGAGAAATTAGGTCTTACTGTCATCCAGACTTGAGTTGAAAGTAGTCCAGTTAGAGTGATGACAATGAAGATGGAGAAGTGTGAGCAGCTTGAAGGTGTGTATTGAAGATACAGCTCACTGAGGAGTGAAGACAGGATAAGAGAAAAGGGAAATGGAAAACTCAAAGATAACACAACAATATCTGACTTAGGCAATAGGATTGATGGTGGTATTCGCTACTGAAAGTAAGGAGATGAATAGAGGAATCCAGAATTTAGTTTTGAATATATCAAGTGTGACTTATTTGTAAGATATCTTTATATAGATGTCAAGTGGACAGCTAGAATTCAGAGGAGAACTCTGATTGACAGATTTAAATTTGAGGGTCATCAAAATAAAATACAATATTTAAATCTATAGGAATAGCTGAGATCATGCAATGAGAAAACACAGAGTAAAAACAGAAGAGGGTATAAGACAGATCACTGAAGAATGTGAGTATTAAAAAATAAACTAAAGGAAGAGCAGATAGCTAAGCAGAGTGAATAGTGGCTAAGAAGTTAGGAGGAAAAACCACAGGAGTATGATGTCAAGAGAGAGAAGGCAATGGCAACCCACTCCAGTACTCTTGCCTGGAAAATCCCATGGATGGAGGAGCCTGGTGGGCTGCAGTCCATGGGGTCACTAAGAGTCGGACACAACGTTGAGCGACTTCACTTTCACTTTTCACTTTCATGCATTGGAGAAGGAAATGGCAACCCACTCCAGTGTTCTTGCCTGGAGAATCCCAGGGACAGGGGAGCCTGGTGGGCTGCTGTCTATGGGGTCGCACAGAGTCGGACATGACTGAAGCGACTTAGCAGCAGCAGCAGCATGATGTCAAGAAAGGCAAGAGAGATGTGTATTTCAAACTGGAAGAATTGGTCGATAGTGCTGAATGCTGCTAAGAGCGTGAGTAAAATGAGAACAGATAAGAGCCTATTTGGACTTCCCTGGTGGCTCAGACAGTAAAGAATCTGCCCACAATGAGGGAGACCCAGGTTCGATCCCTGGGTCAGGAAGATCTCCTGGAGAAGGGAGTGGCAACCCACTCCAGTATTCTTGCCTGGAGAATCCCATGGACAGAGGAGCCTGGTGGGCTACAGCCCATGGGGTCACAAAGAGTTGGACACAACTGAGTGACTAACACTTTCACTTTTCAACACAGATTCAGGACTGGTTAAGAAATGAAATGAAGTCAGGATGGAGGCTGATACATACTGAGAAGAGTGATGACCAGTGGATTGGAGGTTTTAGAAAGGAAGTGTGTGTGTGTCTGTGTGTGTGTGTGTGTGTGTGTGTGTGTGTGTGTGTGTTAGCAGTGAGGGTGGGGGAGGGCAGAGGAATGGGAAGTTTCAACTAAAAATGGCAGAGGTGATAGAATTTTTGTGATGATAAGGTCCAGGGTGTAACCATAGGAGTAGATGGCTGAATTGGGATGGAGGAAAAGATCATGGGAAATGAATAGATCAAGGAACTGAGAATCCAGTGGTCCATCCATGTGAATGCTGAAGCACCAACTTTGTGGTGTAGGAGGTAAAGTCATCTATAGATTGTGAGTCAATCACTGTTTGCTCTTTTGCAAAGAAGTCAGTTTTTGTGTTTGGATTTTAATTTCCTAGAACCTCAGCTGGGCCCTCAGCAATACTAGGCAGGTCAACAGTTCCCCAATTAGCTTCCTCTCCGATTCCTCAGAATAACTGTTTTGACTGAATACTATATAATCTTAACACTGTGTAGATGACTGGTTCCTACTCACAAAGAAAACGGTCCATCAGGAAGAAAATCTCTCTCATCAGCTCCTTACATACATATGCACAGTCCCATGTTTTCTTCCTTCTTAAGTGGGAATCGATCCACTCTCCTGTCTAAGGCTAATGCTCCATCAATGCAGAGCTCCACCAATGTGCTCCATGCCAGCAACATCCCATCTCTCCTGTATCTTTACTCTATTTCCACTTGGTGCTTCCCCTAAGGCTGTAAACTGGCATGAATCTACCCCACGTGTACAACAGCAGCAGCTGCAACCCCTCCCACCACTGGACTTGCCTCCACAGGCAAACTTGTTGAAAGAAATTGAAAGTAAAGCAAAACTAGTTGAGAAGTTGCTGTCTCCACTTTCATCTCAGAGTCTCTTCTTTTTTTAATTTAGCTTTTTATTTTGATTTTTGTATTTTAGCTTTTAAGCATTTTATTTAAAATAAAATTGGAACTGAAGCTCCAATACTTTGGCCACCTGATGCAAAGAGCTGACTCATTGGAAAAGACCCTGATGCTGGGAAAGATTGAAGGCAGAAGGAGAAGAGGGCAACAGAGGATGAGATGGTTGGATGGCATCACCAACTCAATGGACATGAATTTGGGCAAACTCTGGGAGATGGTGAGGGACAGGGAGGCCTGGGGTCCATGGGGTCACAAAGAGTTGAATACGACTTGGCAACTGAACAATGACAACATTTATTTTTTTATTTTAGCTTTTAATTTCAGACTTAGAAAAAACTTGCCAAAAGAGTTTTTAAAAATCCCATTTTGTCCCTCACTCAGATTCCCCAAATGCTAACATTTTCCCACATTTGCTTCTTTCTCCTCTTCCCTTTCCTCATGTTCTCATCTCCTCTTCCTCTTCCTTCTTCTTCTTGTCCTCCTTGACCCCTCCTGCCTCTTACCTTCCTAGGTGAACCATTTGCTCTCATAATTCCAATGTGCACACTCATGATTTCCACACCTGTGTGCTCAGCCCTTATCTCTCTTCTGAGCTCCTCATCCATATTTCCATTTAAGTCTAGTTATTCCCTAGACTCCTCATGCTCAACATGTCCCAAACTGATCTCGTTATTCCTGCCCCACATTTCTCCATCTCCATTTCTCCCCTATTTCTTTGCATTCCCTGTCCCAGTTAGTGACACCACTGGCTCCAAGTACCTAACCAGAAATCTGACTCTTTCTTCTCCTTCACTTATTTTGTCACAAAGTTCTAAATCTCTTTCATTTATGTGCTCTCCTTATTTGGCTTTGGTTGAGATGCTCAGTTGTGTCCGACTCTTGCGACCCCATGGACTGTAGCCCGCCAGGCTCCTCTGTCCATGGGATTCTCCAGGCAAGAATACTGGAAGTGGGTTGCCATTTCCTCCTCCAGGAGATCTTCCCGATCAAAAGATTGAACCCCATGTCTCTTACGTTTCCTGCATTGGCAGGCAGATTCTTTACCACTAGCACCAAGTATCTCTTGCTTAACATAGTGCAATGATTTTCCAACAGCTCTTATGCGTCAATCTCTACCCCTTTGAATTACTTCAGCTACCTGAGTAATTTTTCTTAAATGCAGATTTCATCATGGCATTGCCCTATTTAAAACCATTCAAAGATTGCTCATAGCTTCTGGATAACATCCATACTCCTTGGAATGTCATATAGAGTTCTTCGTGATCTGTCTTCAGACTATCAGCCTGTTCATTCTCCTCCACACTCAACCATGTACCTACAATATTATTCATTTATTGAAGTTACCATGTTCCCTTTGGCCTCTGTGCCACTGTGCATGCTGTGCCATCTTTCTGAAATGCCCTTCTTTCCCTGAACAACACCTACTCTCTTTTCAAGACTTATCTTTCCCTGTTCCACTCGTTAGTAGGATCCCATTCTCCATGCTCTGTAGCAGCTTGTATTTATCATATCTCAGTGCTTTACCCCCACTTTATTGTAACTGTCTGTTCACTTATCTTTTCCCTACTAGACTGGGGACTACTTGAGGAGAGGGACTTAGCACACACTGAAAAAATTAACTCTAATATAATGAGTTTGATTTATACAAGGAACCAATAAGAACCAATCAAATTGCTTTGCAGTCATAGGCTTCTATCTTTTTTCATTGTATATGTATGCATTGATAAATCCTTGAAATAAAATATAAGATTTATATATTACTTGTCATGTATTTTGATATGTTTACTAATTTTCTCATGCCATCTATCTGGACTCTATTTTCACTCCTGGAAGCTTATATTTCCCTAGAATAAAACTTCAAGTCCCTTCTAAATGATTATGTTCAGTGAACAGGTAGATAATTTTCCACAGTCACACATAACTGAATTCTTTATTTTTCTCCTGCAAACTTATCAGGATTTAGAAAATCTAAGAGTTGAAAAAGATCTTTATAAGTCCCCTTTTCTAGTGCTTCCCAACCCTAGTAGCTCATCTGAAGGAGCCTGTAAATATACAGATTCTCATGCCCCACTCCAGAGGTGTTGGTTGTTTAATCACTAAGTTTTGTCTGACTCTTTGTGATTCTATGGAGGCAGCCTGCCAGGCTCCTCTGACCATGGGACTTCCTGGGCAAGAATACTGGAGAGAGTTGCCATTTGATCTTCCCAATCCAGGGATGGAACCCAAGTCTCTTGCATTGGCAGGCAAATTCTGTACCACTGAGCCACCTGGGAAGGCCAGGTGGTACAATACAGAGGTACAATACAGTATAGTCTGAGACCAATATTTCTAAAATTTTCCCAATTAGTTCAGATGAGCAACCAGGGATTAGAATGCTTGATCAAGTGTAATCATCATGTCGGTGCTTGAATACCCTGGATAACATCATAGCATTCTCAAACTTTAAAGTGGAATTTCACTTGGTAGGTCTGGATAGGCGGCCTGAGGTTCTGTACTTCTGGGAAACTCTCCTCTAGTACAATGGACCACACTTTGGATATCAAGGGCATTAAAATCACACAATAGTGGAGTCAGAGAAACCTGGGTTCAAATCCTACTTCTTCTAGCTTAGTAGTTATGCAACCTAGGGCAGTTCACTTTTCTGATCCTCAGTTTCCTCATTTATAAAATCAATATGATAATGCCTCATTGGGCTGTTGTGGATTTTTTTTTAAGAATACAAATTGACACAGATATATTTTTTTTGACAATTCAAGCAATCTAAACCAATTGAACTTTCTCTTCATCTTGATTATGCAGACACATTTGAAGAGAATATCTTTATAGTACTATGCCTTCCTATACAGAAATGTCACTTTTTATTTGTCTTTATGTGCCATGATTAAATTAAATGAGATAATGCTTTAAAAACACTTAGCATGGTTCCCGGACATCTTAAGTGCTTAGAACATGGTAACTGGTAGCTTTTAAAAATTTATTTGATTATGGAAAATTTCAAACACACAAACTGTATAAAGGTCAGTATAAGTGAATCTCCATTAATCCATCACTCAGGTTCAACACTTATCACCACATGGCCAAACATGTTTCATCTGTACACCAGCTCACAAAGTAAATCCTAGACACCTATATCATTTGCTCAGTAAACACTTCAGCATGTATCTCTAAAAGACTTAAGGCTGATTCCCACCCCACCGCTATCTTTCTCTCTCTCGCTCTCACTATAACCATTAATGCCATTATTTTCACCTAATAGTTTAACACAAAAATCTTAGTATGATAAATTGAATGCCAATCAGCACTCAAACATCTCCAATTATGTCAAAAACAGTTTTTTTTTAAGTTGGCTTGTCCAAATAAGGGTAAGAAAGGAAGTTGTATTACTATTATCATCACCATTATCATTTCTATCACAAAGATCTCCATCCTTGATTTCCAGTGATGAGGAGCTTATCAGCTCTCACAGCAGTTCATTTTATTTTTCAATAGTGTTTCCATTCAATAGAAAGAAGGATTGCTGTCTCCCTGTATCTTCTATCCACTGAGTCTTACATAGAATAAATCTACTCCCTCTGCTCCATGACAGTCTGTATTAGTTTCCTGTGCCACAAACCAGGTGGCTTAAAACAACAGAAATTTATTGTCTCACAGTTCTCCAGACTAGAAGTCTGAAATCAAGGTGTTGACAGGGCGATGTTTCATTTGTTTCATTTCTGGGGAGAAAGTTTTCTTGCCCCTTTCAGCTTCTGAGGGCTCCTGTTTTTTGGCTATGACAGCACAATTCCAGTCTGTGCCTCCTTCTTTACATGATCATCTTCCCTTTGTGTCTGTGACCAAATTTCCTTCTCACAAGGACACCAGTCATGTCGGATTAAGCCCTGACCCTACGCCAATATGCCTCATCTGAATGAGTTGCATCTGTAAAGACTGCGTTCAAAACTCAGTGGCTTCCCTGGTGGCTCAGTGGTAAAGAATCCACCTGCCAGTGCAGGAGACACGGGTGTCAATCCCTGATCCAGGAAGATCCCACATGCCTCGGAGCAACTAAGCCCATGTGCCACAACTACTGAGCCTGTGCTCTAGAGTCCAGGAGCTGCAACTACTGAGCCCACATTAAACAGCTACTGAAGCCTGCGCACCCTAGAGCCTGGGAACCACAAGAGAAGCCACTGCAATGAAAAGCCCACACACCAGTATACCACAACTAGAGAGTAGTCCCCCCGCTTACTGCAACTGGGGAAAAGCCCATGCAGCAGTGAAGACCCAGCACAGCCAAAAATAAATACATAAAATTATTGTTAAAAATCAAGTCACATTCTGATATTCCGGAGTTTAGAACTTCAGCATATCTTTTAGGGGGGACACGATTCAACTCAGAGTACAACCCTTCAAATATTAAGAAAATCATCAAATTCCATATGGCCTTCTCTTGTCTCAGTTAAACCTCCTCTGTTCCTTCAATCATTCCTGAGCTTTGGCTCTATTTTTTTCCTAAATCACTGCCATTTATTGAATAATTCAACTGAGCCCACTGATTGAAATGTTACTCAAGTGTCGTTTGACCATATGAATAGACCCACACTATCCCCTCTCTGTTTCCACATACTCTAATTCTATCACTGCAGCTTAGGTGTGATGTACCATTTCCTCTGCTGCTGCTCCTGCTGTTTAGTCACTCATTCATGTCCATGCAACCCCATGGACTGTAACTCACCAGGCTCCTCTGTCCGTGGGATTCTCCAGGCAAGAACACTGGAGTGGATTGCCATTTCCTTCTCTAGGGGATCTTCCTGATCCAGGGATCGAACCCAGGTTTCCTGCTTGGCAGGTGGATTCTTTACCACCGAGCCACCTGGGAAGCCCCTACCATTTCCTCTACCTCCCCTCATCTCAGGCTGGGCTGGATGTTCCTCTTCTGTTCTTTTGTTTTACCTCTATCATTGCACATTACACTATGTAACAGCTATTTGTGTGAAAAGAAGTAAGAATGTTTTAAGTCAACCCCATGAACCAAGAGGATGTTATGGCCATAAAATAGTGGATTCATCAAACATCAGCTGAATCCTTACTATGTGTACATGGTGTGATGGGTAAAATTTTGAATAAAGCATACTCTTTGCCCACAGGAAGCTCACAGTCTAATGAGGGATACAGACATGTGAACAGACAAGAAAAATACAGCTGGATGTAGAAGCAGGATGCTTTGGAAGCACAGAAGAGGAAAATCTAACCCAGCATAGGACAGGGCATGTTAAAGAAGCCTTCTTTGAGGAGATGATGCCTGGGCTGAGTTTGAGAGGATGACAAGAAGTCTGCCAGGCAAAGAGGGAATGAGAAGCAGAAGTGATGGGCATCAAAGCAGAGGCTGCAGCATGAGCAAAGTCCTAGAAGTGTTTGGAGAATTGCAAGGCTGCCAGCAGTTTGGTATTGTTGAGACATTAGCTGTGAATGAGGCAGTAGTGTGGGAGATGAAGCTGGCAAGTTTGAGGAGATTTGCATGTCCCTGATATAGGGGCCAAGAATTGGTGCCTTCGAACTGTGGTGTTGGAGAAGACTCCTGAGAGTCCCTTGGACTCCAAGGAGATCAAACAAGTCAATCCTAAAGGAAATCAACCCCAAATGTTCATTGGAAGGACTGATGCTAAGCTGAAGCTCCAGTATTTTGGTCATCTGATGTGAACAGCTGACTCACTGGAAAAGTCCCTGATGTTGGGAAAGATTGAGGGCAGAAGAAGAGGGCATCAGAGGATGAGATGGCTGGATGGCATCACCAATGAAAATGGACATGAACTTGGGCAAACTTTGGGAGATGGTGAGGGACAGAGAGGCCTGGTGTGCTGCAGTCCATGGGGTCGCAAAGAGTTGGACATGACTAGGTGACTGAACAGCAACATAGCTTAGACTCCATCTTGTAGGTCATGAGGTATTACATGATTTTGTGTGTGTGTACTCAGTCTTTGTGACCCCCATAGACTGTAGCCTGCCAGACTCCTCCAGACAAGAATCCTGGAGAGTGAGTTGTGATTTCCTACTCCAGGGGATCTTCCCAACCCAGGGATCAAACCTGGGTCTCTTGTGTCTCCTGCATTGGCAGACAGATTCTTTACCACTGTGCCATGTGGGAAGCCTGTTACATGATCTTATTTTCAATTTAAAAAGCTAATTCAGGTGGCTATGTGGAGAGCTGGATAGGGCCAAAACTGGAATCGGGGAGACAACTACCAGGTGTGTGATGAGCTGAGAAATATTTGAGAAGGAAACTTGTCAAGATTCAGTCAGGATTTAGCTATGAGGGAAGTGAGTGGGAGTGAGGAGGCAAAAATGACTTTCAGGTTTCTGGTGTGGGAGTGATTGGGTGATGCCATCCAATAAGACAGGGATTATAAGAAAAGGAATGGACTTGGGGGACACTGAGTTTGGTTTTGGACCTGTTCAAATTGAGGTACCTGCAGGATTTTCAGACTTGAAACAAAGTTCTGGCCTGGCTATATAGATTTGAGTGTCATCAGGACAAAGGTAAGACTGAAAACAATGAGAATGGATGGGACCATCTGGGACAATTCAAAAAGTGGGAAGATCCAAGGACCAAGGATGAAATCCTGGTCAACACACCTAACATGCTGATGGAGGAGGAGAATCACATAAAAGAACAAGTAAGAATAATCATAGAGGTGTGAAGAGAACAAGGAAAGTGTGGTGACATGGAAACCACAAAAAAGAAAGAAATGAGCAGCAGTGTTAAATGATGAAAGGTTTAGTAAAATAAGGGTTCCAGAAAAGAACTTATTTAATTCTTTGTTAAAACCCCCCGAAAATCCCAAATTCCATTTGTTTATTCTCCCTAATGATTAGCTTCATCAAAGGAGAAAATCAGGTTAATTTGACTTATTCTTAGAAAAAACATCTCACTTTAATAATCTGAGCATTCTAGAATTTTTATTAAATGGACAAATATCTATTGAGCACTTAACTTACACCAAGCATTGCACTAGGCTCTGTTCTAGGCTCATCATTAGTAAACCAGACAGAAAAAAAGAAAAACCCTGCTCTCATGGAGCTTGTAATTGAGATACACTGTAGTATGATACTGACTTCAATCCCGATAAGTGTCGAGGGTTTTCCCCATACCACCAAGCAGTTTTCCCACACCAGCTGGGTGTGCTACAATTCAACTCAATTCTGGCACTATCCACCTGGACATAAGAGTCAGATCCCATAGGTTAAAGGCTCAGCCCTACAAGATGCCCCTTGCCCTTTAGATGCCAATGACAAGACCAGGTGGTTGCCTGTACTTCTGACCCACTGGGTGGAGATTTGAGGTTCCAATGACCCCCTCCTTGAGTTTGGCTAATTTACTAGTATGGCTCCTAGAACTCAGAGAAACGTTTTACTTACTAGATTACCAGTTTATTATTAAAAGATATAATCTTAGAAACAGCTAGATGGAAGAGATGCATAGCACAAGGTATTTGGGAAGGGACAGCAAGTTTCCAAGCCCTTTCTGTGTGCCCAATCTCCCAGCATCAATATGTGTTCACCACCTAGATGGGTGGAGGGGGGAGGTTCAAGATGGAGGGGATATATGTATACATATAGTGATTCATTTCGTTGTGCAGCAGAAACTAACATAACGTTGTAAAGCAATTATACTCTAAAAAATATGTTCATCAATCTGGAAGCTCTCCAAACCTTGTCTTTTGGATCTTTATGGAAGCTTCATTACATAGGAATCATTGATTTAAATCACTGGCCATTGGCTAACTCAACATCCAGCCCCTCCCATCTCTGGAAGTCCCCTGGCAACCAGCATCCTACCTTGGGTGTGATCCAAAATTCACCTCATTAACATAAGAAAAACACATTTTCCACTCTCATCGCTTAGGAAATTCTGAAAGTTTTAGGAGCTTTGTGCCAGGAACAGGGAGGAAAACCAAATATATATTTCTTATTATAAATCACAATATCACAGTAGCATAATGCTTATAAGCCTGGGTCTAAATCCTGGAAACACTACCTGCTAAACTATGTGACTATGGATAAATTACTTAATCTCTCAGCCCTGCTTTCTTCATCTATAAAATGGGGAAATTAAGGATTATTGCTCCGAGATTATTATTAAGATTAAAAGAGCTAATACACGTAAAATGCTTTGAACGGTGTCTGGTACATCAAAAGAGCTCAATAAGTGTTAGTTATTCTGTTGTGTGTGGGCACATGGGGACAAGCCAATAAACAAAAAAATACAAGTTAGTGATGGGTGCAATGGAAATAATTAAAATGGAATGATTTGAAAGCAAGTAAATGCATAGCTGCTTTGGATGGTGTACCCTGAGACAAGGATGTTTGAGTTGAATTTGAACAAAAAGGTATGTATTATAACAATCCTGGCAAAGGACACTCTAGGTAGACCAAAGATGACCCTTGGGCCAAATCTGGACCGCAACCTGTTTTTGTAAGTAAAGTTTGATTCTTTACACATCATCTGTAGCTGCTTTTGCTCAGAGCTGAATAGTTGTGACAGAGACCATATGGCTCAAAATCCAAAAATATTTACTATTTGGCTCATTAGAGAAGAAGTTTGTCCACCCCTGCTCTAATAAAAAAGAATAGCAAACTCAAAGGCCCTAGGCAGGGATAAGCTTGGAGGGTTCAAGGAACAGAAGTGAAAGTGAAGTGGAAGTTGGTCAGTTGTGTCCGACTCTCTGCAACCCCATGAACTATACCATCCATGGAATTCTCCAGGCCAGAGTATTGGAGTGGGTAGCCTTTCCCTTCTCCAGGGGCTCTTCCCAACCCAGGGATCAAACCCAGATCTCCTGCATTGCAGGTGAACTCTTTACCAGCTGAGCTACAAGGAACAGAAAGAAGTACTGTAATGGATTAGAGGAATGAATGATAATGAATCTTATCCTGGATCCACATTAAGTCCACCCTGGTCTGTAGGTTTTAGAATCCACTATCTTTCCTCCTTTGAAAGCCCCTCATCACTAGTCTTTGAGGATCTGATACTGATACTTCTCCCATGTGTACGATTTCCCAATGATCACTGACAATGGTTCTTTGATTGTACTTGCACATTCTCATTGCCTAGGGAGTAATTCATCCAGGCTAGAAGATTTGAACTTATTAAAAGTAGAACTGTTAACCCATTGCAGGCCAGTTGATAGTAACAGAAAGCACCATCTCCAACTGCTACTTTATTTTAAACTTGAATCCCATTCAACTTCATTTCACTGGTATTTCTGAATTGGAATTTATGGTCATGGACTTGAAGTCAGTTCAGTTCAGTTCAGTTCAGTTGCTCTGTCATGTCCAATTCTTTGCAATCCCATGACTGCAGCGCGCCGGGCTTTCCTGTCCATCACCAACTCCTGGAGCTTACTCAAACTCATGTCCATCAAGTCGGTGATGCCATCCAACCATCTCATCTTCTGTCATCCCCTTCTCCTCCCACCTTCAATCTTTCCCAGCATTAGGGTCTTTTCCAATGAGTCAGTTCTTCGCATCAGGTGGCCAAAGTATTGGAATTTCAGCTTCAGCATCAGTCCTTCCAATGAATATTCAGGACTGATTTCCTTTAGAATGGACTGGTTGGATCTCCTTGCAGTCCAAGGGACTCTCAAGAGTCTTCTCCAACACCACAGTTCAAAAGCATCAATTCTTTGGCACTCAGCTTTCTTTATAGTCCAACTCTCACATCCATACATGACTACTGGAAAAACCATAGCTTTGACTAGATGGACCTTTGTTGGCAAAGTAATGTCTCTGCTTTTTAATATGCTGTCTAGGTTGGTCATAGCTTTTCTCCAAGGAACAAGCATCTTTTAATTTCATGGCTGCAGTCACCATCTGCAGTGATTTTGGAGCCCCCAAAAATAAAGTCTCTGTTTCCATTGTTTCCCCACCTATTTGCCATGAAGTGATGGGACTGGATGCCATGATCTTAGTTTTCTGAATGTTGAGCTTTAAGCCAACTTTTTCACTCTCCTCTTTCACTTTCATCAAGGAGCTCTCTGCTTCTTTGCTTTCAGCCATAAGGGTGGTGTCATCTGCATATCTGAGGCTATTGATATTTCTTCCTGCAATCTTGATTCCAGCTTGTGCTTCATCCAGCCCAGCGTTTTACATGATGATGCATATAAGTTAAATAAGCAGGGTGACAATATACAGCTTTGACATACTCCTTTCCCAATTTGGAACCAGTCTGTTGTTCCATGTCCAGTTCTAACTGTTGCTTCTTGACCTGCATACAGATTTCTCAGGAGGCAGGTCAGGTGGTCTGGTATTCCCATCTCTTTAAGAATTTTCCACAGTTTGTTGTGATCCACACAGTCAAAAGCTTTGGCGTAGTCAATAAAACAGAAGTAGATGTTTTTTCTGGAACTCTCTTGCTTTTTCTATGATCCAACAGATGTTGGCAATTTGATCTCTGGTTCCTGAAGTAAACTCTGATTAATATCCAGTATATATATTTATAGACATTTATAGATATTTATTTATAGACAAGGGAAGCCCATCTCTATGTCTATCTATACATATTTATCTATGTCTGTATCTGTGACAGTATTTCCAAAACTGTATTTTGAGAGATGCTAGTATCCTGTGGGATATCAATAAGTGAGTAAAACATGAAAGTTCCAGGGTCAAATATATCTGGAAAATGCTAAGCAAAGATAAAATAGGTTTTATTTCTGGCAAGACTTCTTAAAGCCTTAATATACTAATGTCTCTGAGAGAGAGATTTGATGTGCAATGTTTCCTAAACTTACTTGATCGAATTCATTTTTCTTGAAACACTGGTTAATACCCTGAGGGACACTAGCGTTTCTTGGGTCAGTTTGAAAATTGCTGGCATTTAGGCAGTTGAGGCACAGAGAAATGTGTCTGGCCTCTTTGTATGAATCTGCTATAAATTTCTGCCAAGAGATCCTTTCCATGTGATATTCCCATTGCAGATGGAAGATTGGAGTAAATCTGAATCAGTGTGATTAAAGTCATCTCTGGACTGCACTCTTTCCTGTTCTTTGCATACTGTTTTAGTTGTTGGAGAGGCACCAGTGATAGAGACAAAGTTCTTGTTCTCATGGAATATATATGCTTATGTGTGCTGTGTGTGTGTGTGTGTGTGTGTGTGTGTGTGTGTGTGTGTGCATGCGCGTGTGCATGTGCATGGTGGGGGAAATATAATAAACACATTTAGTAAATTTAGCTAGCAGTAAGTGTCCTGGAGGGTGTTATATTAGAGAAAAATGTGAAGAGTTTACTTTAGATGGGGTAATCAGGGAAGGCATCTTGGAGTAGGTGATGCATAACACAGAAGAAGGAACTAGAACAGCCAGGTGAAGACTGAAAGAGAGAGCACTCCAGCAGAGGGAAACTACATGCAAAGTTTTTTTGGGTGGTCAAGAGCTTGTGGTTCCAGGGGTGTCAGAAGACTAGTGTGTTTGAATTTTAAGGGCAAGAGTATAACAGGATGAAGTGGGAGAGGTAGATTAGAGCCAGCTAATGCCAAGTCTTAGAGACAATGTCAAGAAATCTGCATTTTACTCTAATGGCCAGAGAGAAGAAAGTAAAATCTGATCACTTTTAAAAGAGCACTTTTAAGTGATTGTAAGAGGGCAAAAGAAGTTGTTTAGTCACTAAGTTGTTTCTGACTCTTTTGTGACCCTATGGACTGTAGCCCACCAGGCTCTTCTGTCTATGGAATTTCCCAGGCAAGAATACTGGAGTGGGTTGCCATTTCCTTCTCCAGGGGCTCTTCCTGACCCAGGGATCAAACCAAGTCTCCTGTGTCTCCTGCACTGCAGGCAGATTCTTTACCGCTGAGCCACCAGGGCTTCCCAAAAGTAGAGGAGGGGAGACCAAAGTGAGACTTGATGATGGATTGGACACTGAGTGTTGGGGAGAGGAGAGCATCAAGGATAACATCCCAGGGTCTGGTTTAAGCATTTGGGTGGTGTAATTGACTGAGATGGGGAGTAATAAAAACCAAGGGGTCTCTTTTAGTAACATTAAGTTAGTGCTGGGCTTCCCTGGTGGCTCTGTGGTAAAGAATCCGCCTGCAATGCAGGGGACATGGGTTTGATCCCTGGTCTGGGAGGATCCCACATGCTAAGCCCATGTGCCACAACTACTGAGCCTGTGCTCTAGAGCCTGGGAGCTGCAACTACTGAAGCCTGTGCACCCTAGAGCCTGTGCTCCACGACAAGAGAAGCCACCACAATGAGGAGCCTGTGCACTGCAACTAGAGAGTAGCTCCCGCTCGCCACAACTAGAGAAAAGTCAGAGCAGCAACTAAGACCCAGCACAGCCAAAAAAGAAAAAAAAGGTTAGTACTGTTCATGAGGCAACCAGGTGGAGATATGAAATAGTCAGGTGGATAAGCAAGTCTAAACTCAAGGGAGAGGTCTGAGCTGGAGAGCTAAAATGGGGATTGTACTTAAAACATAGGACTAGAAGAGGTCACCTAGGAAGTGAATGTAGGAGTAGAAGAGAGCCAAGGACCAAGGCTTGGGTCACACAAACCTTCAGAGGTTGAATAGCAGCAGGAGGAAGCAACAGAGCCCATTGGAAATGGGAGCAAAACTTGGAGGACATGGAGTCATAGACACTACTAGATTGTAAGTGACCTGGTGAGCTGGTTAGGAAAGCATGGTGAGCCTCAAGTTTTAAGCTTGGTCTTAAAGGCTAATTAAAACTCTAGGAAAGCATTTACCAATGTACCATAGATTTCAAACAGATATGTTTATTGTAACAAACAGAATAACTCAAATAAATTACAAAATTAATGAAAGCAAGACTAGAATAGAGTTCAAAGGTGAGTAAGAAGGGCTAGTAGCATGCCATTTCTCCATACAGGGAACGTATTTATTTGAACGTGGCATGCTCACAACTGATTTTAGAACAATGTCCTATAGATGAGCCCATGCCAAAGTACTTTTCTTCTCACCATCTTGTTAAGAGCTCACTGGTTAGAAAAGCCTTCAGTCAACTTCTGGATTTCAGACAATTAGCCACTTCTTTTGAGAGCAGTATGAAGGTTCCCTTCTGCAGAAGTAACAATGCTCTTATGCAACAAAATCTCCCTTCTGTGATTTTTTCCTTCTGAAACAGACTGGGCTCTGTGCTTCTCTCTGTGGAAAGTATCTTGAGCATTCCTCCGCCTACCCTGCCCCCATATTTGTAGTTAGGAAAAAAAGAGCCCATGAGCTGTCACATTCATCCTCTAGAACTGTGGTGTCCTGAGTCTGCCTCACTTAATTCAATTAAACACCTCAAGCAGAATTTGTCAGACGTCATTTTTTTCCCATGGGCCCGATTTATTTTGCTAATAGGATCAACACATGCTACATACAAAGGTAACCATTAAATAATTACAGACAAATAATTTCATCACATACTCCCAGACGAGTTTGCATCTCCTGCCAGACACAAAACGTTTACTCTAATACATTTACAGGGATAATTTGCATAAAACCACTGAAAGTGGAGATATTTTCAAACTGGCTGCTTATGGGATGTGATTAGTGAAATCTCCACACCCCCATTCACACCCACCCACACTATTAGTCACTGCTTTAATACATGGAAGGCCTCTGTTAAAATTAAAACATTACTAACAGAGAGACAAATGAAGTTATTAACATTTAGCTCAAATTAGTTGATTGAAATCCTTTATCAGTAAGGTCCTTTGTGAAAGGAACCCAGAAGCAGTTTTAAGTTTTGAGAAGGAAATAGGAAAGATTCAGAATATGGGCTGCTGTTTGGGGAGGGAAGAGGGGTTTGGGGCACTCTGTACAGAGCTCTGGTAAGCCAGAGACCAGTTTGAAAGCACTGAACACTTAGGTAAGACTACAGTCATACACAATGAAGCAAGTCACTTCAGTTAAGTCACTCAGTCGTGTCCAACTCTTTGTGACCCCATGGACTGCAGCACGCCGGGCTTCCCTGTCCATCACCTACTCCCGGAGCATACTCACGTCCATCAAGAAGGTGATGCCATCCAACCATCTCATCTTCTGTCATCCCCTTCTCCTCCTGCCTTCAATCTTTCCCAGCATCAGGGTCTTTTCCAATGAGTCAGTTCTTCACATCAGGTGGCCAAAGTATTGGAGTTTCAGCTTCAGCATCAGTCCTTCCAATGAATATTCAGGACTGATTTCCCTTTAGGATGGACTGGTTGGATCTCCTTGCAGTCCAAGGGACTCTCAAGAGTCTTCTCCAACACCACAGTTCAAAAGCATCAATTCTTTGGCACTCAGCTTTCTTTATAGTCCAACTCTCACATCCATACATGACTACTGGAAAAACCATAGCTTTGACTAGATGGACCTTTGTTGGCAAAGTAATGTCTCTGCTTTTTAATATGCTGTCTAGGTTGGTCATAGCTTTTCTTCCAAGGAACAAGCATCTTTTAATTTCATGGCTGCAGTCACCATCTGCAGTGATTTTGGAGCCCAAGAAAATAAAGTCTCTGTTTCCATTGTTTCCCCACCTATTTGCCATGAAGTGATGGGACTGATGCCATGATCTTAGTTTTCTGAATGTTGAGTTTTAAGCCAACTTTTTCACTCTCCTCTTTCACTTTCATCAAGGAGCTCTCTGCTTCTTTGCTTTCTGCCATAAGGGTGGTGTCATCTGCATATCTGAGGCTATTGATATTTCTCCCGGCAATCTTGATTCCAGCTTGTGCTTCATCCAGCCTGGCATTTCTCATGGTGTACTCTGCATATAAGTTAAATAAGCAGGGTGACAATATACAGCCTTGATGTACTCCTTTCCCAATTTGGAACCAGTCTGTTGTTCCATGTCCAGTTCTAACTGTTGCTTCTTGACCTGCATACAGATTTCTTAGGAGGCAGGTCAGGTGGTCTGGTATTCCCATCTCTTTAAGAATTTTCCACAGTTTGTTGTGATCCACACAGTCAAAGGCTTTGGCATAGTCAGTAAAGCAGAAATAGATGTTTTTCTGGAACTCTTTTGCTTTTTCAGTGATCCAGTGGATGTTGGCAATTTGATCTCTGGTCCCTCTGCCTTTGCTAAATCCCTCTTGAACATCTAGGGGTTCACGGTTCACATACTGTTGAAGCCTGGCTTGGAGGATTTTGAGCATTATTTTGCTAGCATGTGAGATGAGTGCAATTGTGCAGTAGTTTGAACATTCTTTGGCATTGCCTTTCTTTGAGATTGGAATGAAAACTGACCTTTTCCAGTCCTGTGGCCATTGCTGAGTTTTCCAAATTTGCTGGCATATTGAGTGCAGCACTTTCACAGCATCATCTTTTAGGATTTGAAATAGCTCAACTGGAATTCCATCACCTCCACTAGCTTTGTTTGTAGTGATGCTTCCTAAGGCCCACTTGACTTTGCATTCCAGGATGTCTGGCTCTAGGTGAGTGATCACACCATTGTGGTTATCTGGGTCATGAAGATCTTTTTTGTATAGTTCTTCTGTGTATACTTGGAGAAGGAAATGGCAACCCACTCCAGTATTCTTGCCTTGAGAATCCCTGTGGACAGAGGAGTCTGGTGGGCTGCCGTCTATGGGGTCGCACAGAGTTGGACACAACTGACTGAAGCAACTTAGCATGCATGCATCTGTGTATTCTTAACATCTCTTCTTAATATCTTCTGCTTCTGTTAGGTCCATACAATTTCTGTTCTTTATTGTGCCCATCTTTGCATGAAATGTTCCCTTGGTATCTCTAATTATCTTGAAGAGATCTCTAGTCTTTCCCATTCTATTGTTCTCTATTTCTTTGCACTGATCACTGAGGAAGGCTTTCTTATCTTTCCTTGCTATTCTTTGGAACTCTGCATTCAAATGGGTATATCTTTCCTTTTCTCCTTTGCCTTTCACTTCTCTTCTTTTCTCAGCTATTTGTAAGGCCTCCTCAGACAACCATTTTACCTTTTTGCATTTCTTTTTTGGGGGATGGTCTTGATCACTGCCTCCTGTACAATGTCATGAACCTCCATCCATAGTTCTTCAGGCACTCTGTCTATCAGATCTAATCCCTTGAATCTATTTGTCACTTCCACTGTATAATCATAAGGGATTTGATTTAGGTCATACCTGAATGGTCTAGTGGTTTTCCCTACTTCTAGTGGTTTTCCCTACTTTCTTCAGTTTCAGTCTGAATCCGGCAATAAGGAGTCCATGATTTGAGCCACAGTCAGCTCCCTGTCTTGTTTTTGCTGACTGTATAGAGCTTCTCCATCTTTGGTTGCAAATAATATGATCAATCTGATTTTGGTATTGACCATCTGATGGGGTTGGGACACTCTGTGTAGAGCTCTGGTAAGCCAGAGACCAGCTTGAAAGCACTGGACACTTAGGTAAGACTATTAAAGTCATACACAATGATATAAGTCAGAGAGACAAACAAATACCATATAATATCACTTATATTTGAAATCTAGAAAATTAGTGCAGACGAACTTATTTTGCAACGCAGAAACAGAGACACAGATGTAGAGAACAAACATGAATACAAAGGGAAGAAGTGGGAAGGGATATACAAACCACTATGTATAAAATATCTTCCCTGGTGGCTCAGACAGTAAAGCGTCTGCCTGCAATGCAGGAGACCCGGGTTTGATCCCTGGGTCAGGAAGATCCCATGGAGAAGGAAATGGCAACCCACTCCAGTACTCTTGCCTGGAAAATTCCATGGATGGAGGAGCCTGGTGGGCTACAGTCCATGGGGTCGCAAAGAGTTGGACACAACTGAGCAACTTCACTTTCACTTTTCATGTATAAAATAGGGCTTCCCAGCTAGTGCAAGTTGTAAAGAATCTACCTGGCAATGCAGGAGACATAAGAGATACAGGTCAGATCCGTGAGTCGGGAAGATCTGCTAGAGGAGGGAGGGCATGGCAATCCACTCCAGTATTCTTGCCTGGAGAATCCCATGGGCAGAGGAGCCTGGCAGGCTACAGTTCATAGGGTCACAAAGAGTCAGACACAACTGAAGTGATTAGCATGCATGCATATATAAAATAGATAACTAAGAAGGACCTACTGTTTGGGCTTCCCTGATAGGTCAGTTGGTAAAGAATCTGCCTGCAATGCAGGAGACTCCGGTTCAATTCCTGGGTCAGGAAGATCTGCTGGAGAAGGGATAGGTTACCCACTCCAGTATTCTTGGGCTTCCCTTGTGGCTCAGCTGGTAAAGAATCTGCCTGCAATGCAGGAGACCTGGGTTGGGAAGATCCCCTGGAGAAGGGAAAGGCTACCCACTCCAGTATTCTGGCCTGGAGAATTCCATGGACTGTATAGTCCTTGAGATTGCTGTTTAGCACAGGGAACTCTACTCAATACTCTGTAATGGCCCATATAGAGTGCATATATGTGTATGTATAACTGATTCACTTTGCAGTACACCTAAAACTAACACATTTAAAATCAGCTATCAGTTCAGTTCAGTTCAGTCACTCAGTCATGTCTGACTCTTTGCGACCCTGTGAACCACAGCATGCCAGGCCTCCCTGTCCATCACCAACTCCCTGGAGTCCACCCAAACCCATGTCCATTGAGTCGGTGATGCCATCCAACCATCTCATCCTCTGTCGTCCCCTTCTCCTCCTGCCCTCAATCTTTCCCAGCATCAGGGTCTTTTCAAATGAGTCAGCTCTTCGCATCAGGTGGCCAAAGTATTGGAGTTTCAGCTTCAGCATCAGTCCTTCCAGTGAACACCCAGGACTGATCTCCTTTAGGATGGACTGGTTGGATCTCCTTGCAGTCCAAGGGACTCTCAAGAGTCTTCTCCAAAGAGAGTTGGACTATAAAGAAAATCAGCTATACTCCAGTAAAAATTAATTTTAAAAAAGTGAAGGAAAGGTGGTTTCTGAAAATGATAAAAGCCATTAAAAGCAAGTTTCCTTTAAGCGACAGTTCAGCCAAGAGCAGCTAGCTTGGTTCTGGTGTGTCCGTGATAAAAAGTGGTTGCTTCTTCACATTTCAGAAAACTCTTCAGCTCTCAGTAGGGATCATATCAAGTGAGGTTAAAGAATTCTCAGGGATCAATTGACTTCTGACTCAACTTTGGGTTTTTTGAAGAGATACCTTAAATTTTGTTTTACTACAAAAGAAATTCTCTTTGTAGAGTATTCAAACAGTTATAAAATATATAGACTCAAACCTGAACAATCCCCTCAACATCCACCACAATACTTGGCTTTTGCTATTCTATACTGTGCTTCCCTGTTACATTCTATGCCTTTACTGGCATATACATACATCTACTTTCTTACACAAATTCAATGAGCTTTACCTGTTATATATACCTTTTCATTCTTTTAATTTTTAAATTTGTTTTATTGTATTAAAATATACATAATGTAAAAATTACCTTTGTTATCATTTTTGAGTGTATAATGCAGAGGTATTAAGTACATTCACAATGTTACATAATCATAAATGCTTGACTCCCAGGGAAGTAGGCAATCAGTTTCTTAGGTAGCTTTACCGAAGTCTATACACATGTAGGCATAAATGAAAGTGAAAATGTTAGTCACTCAGACGTGTCCAACTCTTTGTTACCCCATGGACTGTAGCCTGCCAGACTCCTCTGTCCATGGGATCCTCTAGGCTGGAATGGGTTGCCATTTCCTTCTCCATGGGATCTTCCTGACCCAGGGATCAAACCCCATGTCTCCTGAATTGCAGGCAGATTCTTTACCACCTGAGCCACCAGGGAAACTCCTATAAGCATACATGGATGGACATATATACCTTCCCTCCTTTTTTACATAGTAGTAGCAAACCATAAACAGCTTTCTCTTTTCACTTAATATCTGCAATATGTAAATATATATGATATATATATATATATATACAATTCTTACATATATACTCTTCTGCTATGCTACTATTTTAATTCTGACTCAATTTTTTAGAAATTAATTTTTTATTGTGACAAAAAAACATGTAACATACAATTCACTCTCTCAGCAATTTCTAAGTGTACAATACAACCGCATGCACAGCCTCATGCAACAGATTCCCTAGAACCCCTGACTTCAGTCCTGCTTGATTGAAACTCCACATCCACAAAACAATTCTCCTCCCCTTCCCCCTAGCGCCTGGAGTACATGATTCCACTTTCTGTTTCTATGAGTCTGACTACTTTAGGTACCTCCTGTAAGCGGCATCATACAGTATTTCTCCTTTTGTGACTGGCTCATTTCACTTAGCAAAATATCTTCAATGTTCATCCATGTCATAGTCTATGGCAGGATTTCTCTCTTTTTTAAGGCTGATTTCCCTCTCTTTTTGTATATGCCATATTCAGTACACATACCATCAGTGTATATGCCACATTTTCTTTATCCATTCATCTCTCTATGGATATTTAGATTGTTTTCACTTCTTGCTATGGTGAATAATGCTGCAATAAACATGGGGGTGCAAATATCTCTTTGAGAGTCTGCTTTCAATTCTTTCAGATATATTTCCAGAAGTGGAATTGCTGAATCACATGATAGTTCTATTTTTAGTTTTTTGAGGAACCTCCTCACTGTTTTCCATAGCAGTCGCACCACTTTACATTCCTACCAACTGCAAATAGTGTTCCAATTTCTCCACATCCTTACCAACACTTACTATTTTCTGTTTTATTTTAAATACTAGTCAGCCTAATGGGTGTGAGATAATACCTTACTGTGGTTTTGGTTTGCATTTCCCTGATGATTAGTGATGCTGAGCATCTTTTCATATGCTTATTGGCCATTTGTTTATCTTCTTTGGAGAAATGCCTATTTGAGTCCTTTGCCCATTTTTTTCATTGTGATATTTACTTTGTTATTGGATTGTAGGAGTTCTTTACCTATTAACCTCTCACCAGGTACGTGGTTTGCAAATATTTTCTATTTTTGCCTTTTCACTGTTAATTCATCTGCTGCACATAAGTTTTAAATTGAATGTAGTCCCTCTTGTCTAGTTTAGCTTTATTTTTGCTTGTGTTTTTGGTGTGACTCATTAACTTTTACTTCTCTTAGGGCCAGACTTTCATCAGGATAGCTTGGTTGTGATTTTTGCCTTCCTTTCCACCTCAGTGCTCTCTTGCACATTGTTTAACGGGGTGTTGGCTAATTACTATTGGTTCCCTGATGGGATACACCCAGAATTACCTTAATTTTTCTGGACTCATTCCCACCGAAGGTAATGGGAGGCCTATGGGAGAGGGGGTTCTTTCCTCCCATTTTCTCACTCCTTTCCCCTTCATCTCGCCTTTTTAAAAAATCCCCTTCATTTCCCTATGTTGAGGTACAGAATCTCCTCTGTCCCCCTTCCCTCTCCCACTCTCCTCAGGGAGTGGGGCGGTGGTCTCTGAGCCAATGACAGGTCAGCCCACGGGCGGACTCCAGACCAATGAGCTCTTCTGGGTTCCAGCTGGACCAATTAGTTTATTAGGGACATTGAATACCTGTTATATAGCTAGCATCTGTCCCATTGTCCTCTTATTAAAGACCCTCTGGTTTGACCCATCAAGGATTTGACTGTGTAAATGAGGCCCTACACTCTCCCCCCGCCTTTTTTGGTTTTGTTTTTTAATTTTGGTGGCTTTAATCCATCTCCACAACTTCTGCCCAAGGCCAATAAAACACAGCCATTCTCCCTTTGTAAAAAGAAAGAGGGGTTGGGTTTCCTTCAATTGTCTGCCCTTTTCTGTCTCCTCCACTATTTTTGTTTTATTCTGTAGTTAACTTTACATAGAGCAGCTTCGTCCGAGGACCTGTGCGCTGGACCCGGGCACTCTCTTCTCATTGCTTGTGGCAACGGCCCTTCCGTTTTTCTAACCTAGGGGTTTGTGGGGGCCAGGGGCTTGGCGGCTGGGAGAAGAGTTTGGCCAGAGTCTTCCTTCTGCATTTCACACACATTCTGCTGGCGCTCTCGCTCTCTTACACACACACACACACACACACACACACACACAAACACACACCCCCGCTCCGGCCCCTCTCCGTGTGTCTTCCTTCAAGATGACAGGGCGCTGGAGAAAAGGCTGCTGGAATCAGCTGGTAGGTACAGTAGTAACCCGAACCCCACCCACCCGCTGCCTTTGCTCGCTCAGGTTTCTCCGGTCACTCCTGCCAGGGGAGAAAACATGTAAACGCGCCTCCAGAGGAGGGGCAGGGGGAGCTGAGAGCGGCGGGGGCGGCGGAAGGTGAGCCGGGGAAGGTGGCCGAGCGCCCCGGCTGCCGGGCCCTTCCCAGCGCTCCCTCGGGGCAGCAGCCCCAGCCCGCTTCGCCCCCACCCCATCCCCCTTTTCGTCGGGATTGCCTTCTCCCCCCCCCCCCGCCCCCACGCCCTGCGACGGCGGAAATGACAGTGTGGTGCTGCCGCGGTGTCATGGTGCTGCCCCTGGACTGAGGAGCGAAAACTCTTTAAGTTTGGCTCGGGAGACCCAGGCGCGGTAGCGTGGCGGCCGCCGTGCTGTCCCCGGCGGGGCGCGCGGGCGGGCGGATCCTGGCTGCTGCGCGGCGGCGGCGGCGGCGGCGGCGGCTGCGAAGGCGGGCGGCGGCCTAGAGCGGCGGCGGCAACGGCGGCAGCGGTGGCAGCCGGGGAGCTCGCGCCGGAGCCTGAGCCAGCTCGCGCCGGAGGCAGGCGAGCACCGGCGCCCTCGGGCGCGCCGAGGACATGGCCGGCAACCGGGAAGGCTCTGGGTAAAACGCGCCCCGTCGCTGCGGCCCCGCGGGCCGACCGCCACCACCGGCGCAGGGCTCGGCCCCGGGCTCGGGCCGCGCGTCTCAGGTGCGGCCGGGGCCCGGCGGGGGCCGAGGGCTGCTCCGAGGCTTGGCGGGGCGGGGTGACGGGGCCCCGCGAGGCTCCGAGGTGGCGGCGGAGGGCGCCCTGGCTCCCCAGTGCGCCGCTGGGGCCCGGGCACCCCTCGCTGCCCTCCAGGGACGGAGTTTGCACTCCGGGGTCCGGGGCGGGGGCGGGTCCTAGGCCTCCCGCGCAGTCCAGCCGGGTAGGGCGCCGGCCCCTCCCCGAGCGGCTCTCCGAGAGCCTGGGCGCTAGTCTGGGAAAGGGCACCGCCGCCTTCCCACGCTCCCGCGGCCGGCCACCTCCTTGGCCCGGGCGGCGCCCCTCGGCCGCCTGGCTGTGGCGGCTGCGGCAGCCAGAGATGCTGCGGACACCCTGCCCGCGGGGAGGCCGGGCGAAACTTAATCCCTTTGCTGCCAGGGAATGATCCTTGAGTCTCCGTCTGGGTGGTTCCTTATTTTTGGCCTAGCTGTGAAACCAGCTCCGTAGGGGAGAGGGAAAACTTATAGGTCCCCCAGACAGACTGCGATGGAACCCGGGAAAGGTGGGGTTTTCCCATTCCTGGCTCATAAGAATTAAGTAAATAACAGCGGAGTAGATTGACAGAAACATTTTTGGTGATGATAAGGTTTCGGTTACTTAGCATAACGCGTGCAGCACATTTCTTGGAGGCGTTTCTTCTCAGAGCAGGACATTGGAATCCTGGCGTCATTGGGTTCTTCACTTTTTCTCTTCCACACTCCCCTACCCGCCTTCATGCTCACTCGCCTTCTTCCTACGTGGTGATCACACACCTACTTGCTCACCGGAATCTCCCAACCAGAACCACACGTCTCCTGCAGTCCTGTGCACTCTCAGGCTCCCTGTCAAGCAGCCTCTGGCTTCTGAACCAGCTTTGCCTTTTTGAAGATTTCTGAGTGTGGGGAGGGTGGATGGTTATGGTTGGTTGTGTCTGAAGAGAAGCCCTTATAAAGGAGTGTATTAGAGGCTATGTAAATAGACGAGTACTGTGTGTGGGTTGATTCTTCTGATTCTTAAGTTGGGCCATAAGGGCTGCCTTTAACTCCATTCTGTCCCCTTCCAGTACTCCAATCAGTTCTCTGTCAATGTTCCAATGGAAGGGGAACCCTGAATAGGGGGAGTCCCTCCCCTACTACTCATTTTACCCCAGCTGGTTACCCCTAATGCTCACATCCCCCTTTTCACTTCACTTATCACAGCCTTGAGAGGGAAAGAGTCTTTGCTATTTTAATATGTTCCTGCCCAATCAATTAATGTAGATATACAATGGGAATTAGATTTCCCCTGATGGTTCCACACAGCTTGATTTATGTGGTTGAAATACAAGTCTAGGAGCCAAGGAGATCAGAGAGTTCATTTCAGATCTGATGTTGCATTGGCTTTGTGGCCTTAGGACATTCCTGTGACCTTTCTTTCATAGTTGATGCACTTGTATGAAAGACATCATATTGTGTACTGGCTATTGTGAGTCTTGGCTTGGTCCTTTGAAGATGAAAGGATTCTATAAACCTTCAGCATTATACTTTTCAAAGAAAGTACTTCATTTACCTTTTATTGAGGTAATAGTTTGACTGCGTGTAAGTAGGAACCCTGGTTTACTGGGAACCCTAACTTGCCATTATTAACCCTTTTGGGAGCCAAATCTATTACCCTACTGTGGTCCTAGGTCTGTTTCTTTTTTTTTCCCTTAGTGCACATGCAACTGAATGAAAACTTACATAAAATAAGACATACAGAGTAATGATGATTATTTTAAACTAAGGCTTGAATCATTTCTAATGTACTCCAACCTAACAATCTGAGTCAGACTCATTTGAAAACATAACCTCACTCATTTTTAGCCCATATGGGGGCAGGTAGTTACTTTCTGCTGAAAAGTGGCTTAAATACTTTTAGGCATGGCTATCTAAGCAGGATTAGTATCTTGCGGTGGTGAGTCAACAGTGTTTCTTAAAAGCACCTACAGTGTGCAGCCCTCTGCTGACTGGGCTAAGGCCCCAGCTTTGGCCTTACATTTTGGCCTCCTGTTTGTTTAAGGCATGCCTCTGTACTTGGAGCTCTCAGATTAGGACAGGGAGGGACTGTGCAGGGCAGGGGTAAAGTCTAGAGACTTGAAGGAGTGAGTATTTCCCTCCCATTTACTTTCATGACTACTAGACTCCTAATCTAGCATGTTGTACCTTGCAAGTCCACCACTGGGAAGTACTGCCACAAATCAGAATGGCTTGGTTGCTTTATGAACATATCATCTGAACAGTGCAAATTGATTTAGGTGAAATTGGTTTAGTTAATCCCTCCTCTAAGTGCAGGGCAACTTGCTCCAACTTGTAGATCCTAAAACAGTGCCAAAGGAGTCTCATAATTGCATCCAAAAATTGCTCTGAGTAGTGAACCTGTCCATTCCCTCATCCCTCCTCCCATAAAATCTGCTGACACCATGACAGTTGAGAAGGAAACTGCCCAAGGAATATGCCTTTGCTACTTGATGAAGAGGAGAGAATGTCTTCCCTTCACTCTGTCTCTCAGGTTCTCTCTTCCCCCAACAGGGACAGAAATCTCTAAAAGGAAGGGAAGATAGTGCAAAGGCATAGAATGTGTCTCAAATGGCTGTTCTCAGAGGTGTCTGCTCGTGTGTGTCATTCAGTCTTTGTGGATCTTGGTAACTCCCTAGCTGTTAGGCCATTGGCCTCAGCTGCTGGTGGAGGCCAGAGGGGTGTTTCATTGCCAATTAGCATTAAGTTTTGTTCTTTTCTTCCATGTGAAAGTGGGAAATTGGCACTGTGTGAAGCACCTCCTTACTTAGGCTGAGTATCTTGACTTAGAGCATTGCATCATCAAAATAGGATGTGTAACATGTTGATAATGGATATATGACAGTTCACAATTGTTCACTTTTTGATGAGTGAAATTTGGGTACCAAGGTGGTGTGCTAATGTCTATATCCCAGGTCTCTCAACAAACCTTGTGTTCATCGCTGACCAGTGTAAAAAATAGACTGGAAAAGTGTTTCTCAACCAGTGTGTTGGATCATTCTAACAAGTGAGAAGACCAGATGGGTGGTGTTGCAACAAGAAATTCCGACTCCAATGATTCCCCTGTGCAGGCTGCTAGTCCTCTTTTTATTTCCCCTCTCTTCCAGGGATCAATATATGTTTCTCCATTTTCATGAATGAAAACTGTTAAGAGTCTTCTGTGGCTTCCCCTCCTCCATAACCACAGACACACTCTTTTGACAACCCCCCTGCTCCTGCATTGCCCTTAGAAATCTGTGTAAGCTGCTCAGACTACTAGATGGTTAATAGGGTGGCAGAGGGATTTTGAGCTATGTGCCAACATCTCACCATTCCCTTCTTCATGTGGGGTTCACTTGAATTCATAATAAGGGTTTTGGTTCTGCCTAAGTGGGTTAGCAAAGTATCCTTAGTAAGACTTGTCCTACTTGGGATCTTTGCTCCGTGCAGAGCTCCGACTGCCTGACCTTGGGCTTTGTCTCAGCCTCTTTCCTGCAGGTCAGACTCCTCTAGTCTCTGGATCTTCCTCTTGCAGAAACCAAAAGATCTGATAACAAATTCATTATATAACCTAAAATCCTCTTGAAACAGAAAATCCCAGTAGTTGCAGTTTGACCAGTTAGGGATATAACGTGTGGGCATGGGAGACAATGCTAATGCAGGACTGTGACGTGTCTGAATGTATACAGCCCAGAGGGAGAAAAATGGTTTATGGTCCAGAATCCTGGATCGCTTTTGTCTATAACCCTTTGTTCAGTGTTGCTAGGATCCATGTGTCTCCCAGGGGAGTAGAGGCTTGATTTCAAATACACTTCTCTTCTCTGCCCCTTGTTTCTGACCTGAACTTGGGGTCCTCTCAGCCTAACACCTAACAGCATGCCCTACATACATATATTGCCAATTTTATTCTGTAGAGGTTAGAGATGGCTGTCCATCCAGGTGTGCCCCTGAACATTTAAAAATTTACAAATATTTCATTGGGTAGCAGAGATCAGGAAAAGGAGTCCTAGAATAGATGGAAAGCTATCCTCTTAGCAGTAGGTAAGTTGTTTGTTCTCCATTTGTTCTCCAACCCCAAAACTGCCAGTGTAATTGGCATTAAGATAAAGGTGTTATGAATTGTACTTATGATTTCTGACAATTATCAGGTGTTACCTTGGCAAATCCTTTTCTTGGTTACTTAGATTAATCATTTGTGCTTGTAGCAGATCTAGGACTTCTAGTTCTGCTATTGTGATATTCGTTTTAATGTTTATGATGACTATATTGTATCAAATAGCCAATGGTTGGATTTAAGAGCTAATTATTGTAAAGATCATTAAATCTATGTACTATAAAATATTAAGTAGGCTTTAATAACCTTTTAGACAGGAACTGGCTCTGGTGCTGTCAGTCAATAATCAACCTCCAGTCCTGAGCTCTCCCTGTGCATGATAAAAGCTTAAGAAAAAAGAAGAGAGATAGTTTCTCCCTTTGGGGAAACTCCAGTCTAACAGGGGATACATTTGGGCATGTTAAATACCACAGTCAGATGCATGGTCCTCCAGAAAACTTGTGGGGGAGTGTAATTGTCCTCTATTATGTCAACCATTATGCATTTGGGGTGTATTTCCAAACATGCACTATTTCCTTAATAACTTGCTCTGTATCTGTCATCTGTGAATGTGTGTTGAGACTATCTGTATTTATAAAGCAAGTTAATAATATTATTTTCATCTGATCCTCACAAAAGCCTGTGAGATTGGGTAACACAGGTATTTTTCATTCAACAGATGAGGAGGCTGTGGCCCAAAAGATTTAAATGTCTTACCTGGGATCACTCAGCAAATTCAGCTTAGAGCCAGGACTACAACCAGGCTTTGCTGAGAGGATCAAATGAGATTGATAGCTTTGGAGCCATTTGAAAAGTATAAAATTGGTACATAAATGTTAAGTGACTGTTAAGTGTGCTTACTGACCACATAGTCTCTTTTTCTGCGTTTCTGTCTTCAGTTTTTTTAGGATGAGAATTCTATGCATTGGGTGCCTTTTATACTCCCAAATAATATTGTTTTGTGCTGTAGAGGGGTCCTTTCCTACTAAATAGTATTCTAGAATTTGGTGTCTTCCTTTTCTTCCAAAAGGTGTTTTCATTAGTTTGTACTCCCGTGGGATGCCCCTCCCCCTTTAGTTGTCCCCCGGAACACCCATTATGTCTTCTTGGAGGTACAACAGGCAAAACCAACCACTGTCCTTGAGCACCTTGGCTTAGCCAAGGGTAAGTAATGCATTTTGTTTATTTCCCGTTTCTTTTATGATGATGCCCATCGCTTGTCAGCTTTCAAGTCATACTAATAAGTAAGATTTGTGTTTTGAGGAGCTGGTTTTCATTAATCCCAGGTGCCTTTCCTATGTGGTAACATATAGCAAGAACTCTGTTATAATAGGATGTCAGAGCTGGAAAACATCTTAAAGAGATCGTCTGATGATTCTAGTGCAACTTGAATGCCATTTTACAGTTAAGGGAACATCAGACTAAGCCAGGGCTCATTTGCTCATCCTCTAAGGCAGAGAGACAGTTTCTAGTGTTTTAAGGAAGAGCTCAGCTCATGGGATATTAATGTTAATATCCTGCAGAATATAAAGCCTACTGCTTGGCTCAATCCTCATTCTACAGCCCAGGGGTCAGGCTGGATTTCACACTCCTGGTTTTTCTGTGAAGAAAAGGCGACTGTGGCTCCTCAGGGAGGTAATGAGAGCCCAGAGCCATGCTCACAGACCTGGAAGATGAAAACTAGATGGAATATAAACTGTTGAAATAAGCGGGCATTTAATTATGTTCAAATAACATTTGAAATAATAGCATTCTGCCAAGTGCCGATCACGGCTTCTCTGATCAGAGTTAACTGAATGCTGGATTTGAAGGGCAATGCTAAAGTCAATCTTTTATTTTCTAAGTGTAGAATGTATTATTTTTATCCTAATTGCCTGCATTGAAACTCCTCCTTTGTATTCCTGCCTACTCACACAGCCTTATGATACCTTCTTATAGTTTATTCTCATCAACTTTTTTTTCAGGAGTCTCAGCCTGAAGGGGGAGTGCAGGTTAACAGTCAGCTGTACAGAAACAATTTTATACTAGAACAAGGGCAAATCCATAAACATTCTTATTTGACTACACGGCAGTAACTAAATGATATGGAAGGGAACAAATCAGTAGATATGGATGTGGGCATTTTTTTCTTAAATGACAATTGACCTGCCTGCCCAGGCATTTCATTAGTGCATTTTTATGACAAACTATTGTGTTTTCTGGCAAAACAAACTTTGTGATTACCTGTCATTCAGTGACACTCTATCAGGTTTACATCCTGTCTTTTTCCTTAGTATATTATCTAATTCTGGATAGGTTAGCATTTCACAAACTTTTTGAAGTTGCAACACAGCCATTGTTTTATTTTTGTTGTACCACTTCTTCCTGTACTTCCTAAAGGTATTTTGTGACCTAGGAGTCAAATATGTTTTAGGAGTCTTACAATTTTTAAATGAATAAAAAATTGGGAGCTAATCATTTCCTGATACCCATTGATCATTAGAGATATCCCAGGTATTGTAAAATCTAGACAGGCAATCACCAACCTAGAAAAGCAGTTGAAAGGAGTAAGTGCTTCAGTAGAATTTAGAAACACTACTGAGTTACACAGTTGCCAGGGTGGAATAGTGGTTAACTGTTCACACTCTGGGTTGTGGGTTTGAATCTTTTTTGAAAATTAAGATAACATTCACATACCTTAGTTTCACTACTTTGAAGTGTACAATTCAGTGGTTTTTAGTATAATCACAAAGCTGTGCAATCGTCACCACTAATTCCTAAACATTTTCATCATCCCCAAAGGAAAACCCATATGCATTAACAGTCACATTCCATTTCCTCCACCCCCCACCCAGGCCCTTGAGAAATACTAATTTTCTCTCTGTTCTTATGAGTTTGCCTATTCTGGGCATTTCCTATAAAGGGAATCATATAATCTGTGACCTTTTGTAACTTAACTTCTTTCACTTAGCAAAATGTTTTCAAAGATCATCCATGTTGTAGCATGTATCAGTGGTGGTGGTTTAGTCGCTCAGTCATGTCTGACTCTTGCAACCCATGGACTGTACCTGCCAGGCTCTTCTGTCCATGGGATTCTCCAGGCAAGAATACTGGAGTGGGTTGCCATGCCCTCACCTCCAGGGGATCTTCCCAACCCAGGAATCGAACCCTGGTCTCCTGCATTGCAGGCAGATTCTTTACTGACTGAGCTGCAAGGGAAGCCCCGCATGTATCAGTACTTCATTCCTTTTCTTGCTGAATTATATTCCATTGTATGGATATACCACTTTTGTTTATCTGTTCATCATTTGAGGGACATTTGGGTTGTTCCCACTATTATTGTGATTAATACTGCTATGAACATTTGTGTACAAGTTTTTAGGTGAGCATGTCTTCAGTTCTCCTGGATCATATGGTAATTCATTTAGCATTTTGGGGAACTGTCAAACTATTTTTGCTGCATAATTTTACATTTCCACCAGCAATGTATGAGGGTCCCAGTTTCTTCATGTCCTGGCTGACATTTGCTATTTTTTTTATTCTGGCCATTTTAGTGTGTATGAAGTAATATTATAGCTATTCTAGTGAGTGTGAGGTGGTATCTCAGTGTGGTTTTGATTTGTATTTCCCTAATGGCTAATGATGTTGAGTACCTTTTCATATACCAACTGATCATTTGCATATCTTCTTTGGAGAAATGTCTATTCAGATGCCTTGCCATTCTGTATATTTCTAGATACTAGACCTGTATCACATATTTGATCCACAAATATATTCCCATTCTGTGAGTTGTCACTTTTTTGGTGATGTCATTTGTAGCACAGAAAGTTTTAAATTTTGATGAAGTCCAATTTATCTGTTTTGTTCTTCAGTTGCATATTTGCTGCCATCTAAGAATCCCTTGCTTAACCTGCGTTCATGAAGATTTACACTTATGTTTCCTTCCAAGAGTTTTATAGTTTCTGTGCTTACATTTAGATCATTGATCTATTTTGAGTAAATTTTTGTGTATAGTGTGAGGTAGATCTCTAACTTCATCCTTTGGTGTGTGGGCAACTGGTTTTCCCAAAGCCACTTGCTTGAAAAAATTACTGTTTCACTGTTAAATGGTTTTGGAACCCTTATCAAAAGTCAGTTGACCATAAATATATGAGTTTATTTCTGGGCTCTCAGTTTTATTCTGGGTTTTAATCTCCACTTTGCTACTTGCAAACAAGTGTGACCCTGGACAAGTTACCTTTTTTGTTGTTTTAGTAATAATATCTGCCTTTTAGAGGGCTGTTGTGAAAATTAAATGAGATAATGCCTATAAAGGGTATTATTTACTGCCTCACATGTGGCAAATGCATAACCGCTTTTAAGGGGAAAGGTTCTGGGGTAGTCAGGTAGGTAGGGAAAATGGGAGGTAGGTTGAAAGGATGCTGAAATACTAGGAAAGACCAGAAAAAGGTCTCTCATAAATGAGAGATGAGATGAACAGATATTTGAAAAAGTTGAAAAAATACCTAATTCTCCCAAATTGTAATAAAACAGAGTAGAAAGAGTTTTGGAGGAGGCAATGGCACCCCACTCCAGTACTCTTGCCTGGAAAATCCCGTGGACGGAGGAGCCTGGTGGGCTGCAGTCCATGGGGTCGCGAAGAGTCGGACACGACTGAGCGACTTCACTTTCACTTTTCACTTTCATGCATTGGAGAAGGAAATGGCAACCCACTCCAGTGTTCTTGCCTGGAGAATCCCAGGGACAGAGGAGCCTGGTGGGCTGCTGTCCATGGGGTCACACAGAGTCGGACACAACTGAAGCGACTTAGCAGCAGCAGCAGAAACAGTTTAATAGAAAAAGTTACTTACCATAAGCAACAGACTGTAACCATTTTATATTATTCTGTATAGACCTGCAATCAGTTCAAGTAGTTATTTTAGAGCACTGATGTTTGGCTTTTTTGTCAAGGACTCTTTTTTTTTTTTTGGCTGCAGCATGCTACAGGTGGAGGCTTAGTTCCCCAACCGGGGATCAAACCCATGCCGCACCCCTACATTAGAAGTGCAGGGTCTTAACCCCTGGACTACCAGGGAAGTCCCTTCTGTCAAAGACTCTTTTGAAAACAATTCAAATGCTACGGGCAATCTGCTCCCCATGAAAGTGGATATGTGATCTACACAGCATTCTTTAAACATTTCTAGAAGGTTCAGAAATCCCTGGTCAGAAATCCTATTTTGACCTTATCCAAGGCAATCCTGATTCATAGCATGCTTTCCTAAGCTTAATTTCATAGTGACGTTCCAAGTGTCACATTTAGTCAGGAACAACTTTTTGGGTTGCAGGAAAATTCAGAGTTTTTCCTCTGTACTGGGGAATTTATATGGCACGTTCCTAAGATTTAGAGAAGTTGTGGTACACCAGTTGTTTTTGTAAAGGTTTCAACACAGAAACAGGCCTATCAGCAATGCTTTTGACCACCTATCATTTTGGCGGGAGGCCTTACTCCATTCTCCCAAGTAGCTTCCAGCACAGACCCTGAGGAATGCAGACCTGTAGTTCTGGAACAGAACACAATAGAAATTCAGAGTGAGGTGGAGATGGGCCTAGAAGGAAGAGATGTGATTCTGAAAGAGACTAGGAGTGAGAGGCAGATTCAGAGAAACTCAGAGGGACATAGCCTCAAATAGAAGTGGAAACATGCTGTCTAGAAACCCTCTTGTAAATAGTCAAGATATTTGTCAAGTGAAGGAGGTGAGGTGATTAAAATAAAGGTGTAGGGGAAAGAGCACAGACATTGGCATTAGACTGCTCCAGTGATCTGGGTATGTAGGTTCCTGGTTCATTTACTTAACAACGCTGAGACCCAGTTTCCTAACCATAGTATGTGTATAGCATTAGTACATTCTGTACAGCCTTCTTGATAGAATTTAATGAAATACTGTGTGTAAAGTTCCTAACAAGGTACTTAGAATACAGGAGGTGCTTAGTAAACACTAGGTCCCTTCTTTAACTTCCTCTACTTTAAGGAATCTTTCATTTAACAATTTTTGAATAACCAGTGTGTGCGAAGCACTGTGCTGTGATTAAAAATATGACATAGTTAATGCCTGCAAGGAGAGTTAGCTGGAGACACAGATACATGTATTAAATAAAACAGAGTGATAAACATGTAAATGAGAGAACTCCTGGGTTTCTCGGCTTGGATGATGATATTCAGCAGATAGGGAAAATTGGAAGAGGGGCAGGTGTTTTGTGTTGTGGGGCTGGGTAGAATATCAAGTTCATTTATGGACATGTTGAATTTGAGCAATGGAACTACCAAAGGCAGTATTCCTGCCTTGAGTGAAAGTTGGGATCTATCATCTCTAAAGTCTCTTCCAATCCTAAAATTCTGTGATATATGTATATTTTAATTGTTTTACTTTTTCATCTTTATTGGTGAATGCAGATAGATGTTATAAGCTACAAAATACTAGCCAACAACTTTTAAGCACTTGTGAATTGTAAAATAAGAATAGCACACATCTCTTTTTAAAAAGGTGGTTATGCAAACATCTAAACTTATTAAACCAACTGAGAATGTTTTACAATAAAATTCTCCACTTTTACAGTTCAGTTTCCCATAGATATCCATTAAATAGCTGGTTAGTCCAGTGCACTTAAAACATTTGATTTAGAAATAGCTTTTAGGGATACATTTATTGTACTTGGGGACAACATGTAATTGTACTCAATAGTTAAGTGTCCTGTGAGAGGGCTATGCAGATATCTCTGACAGATGACAAAATCTGAACAAATACCAATGGCAGAATCAAACCATCAAGCCCTGATGAGACTCTCTAGTAATAGCAAAATGATGAACAAAAGTTATTCAGAACCAAAAATGCCTTTCTCTTTTCATAAATCAGATTCCCACTTTAAGCCAACAAAATTCCATAATTTTTATACTTTAATATTTTTCCTCTTTGTCTCTAGTAACTCAGTTTGCTAAAAATGGTATGGAATAGAAATTTCCATGTGTGGTAATAGGAAATAATTCAAGGTCACCTATCTGAAGAAATAATTATCCTGCACTGAGAACTACATTTTTCGAAAGCTCTTCTTTTTTTTACAGTCTCTTAGAATGGTATCATTCCAAGAACCAGAGAGTTAGGTTGAAATATGGCCTTGTTTTCCTTTCACTAGATGTGAAATAGGAGCAGCTTGGAAGTAAAATAGAGAACACTACTGGAGAATGGAGATTGAGAATTTGGCAGGGCCTCAGACGCATCATAGTCCAGGACAAGAGATGTCAGTGGAGAGGGTCTGTGAATAGGAATATGAGTTGGTAAACCCGGATTCAGAGGTGGCACTAGCTTCTATTTATTAGTGCAGGAAAATAAGCCCAGGCATTTGTCAAAAATAAGGTTTCAAGGGGGAGAATAGCTTTCTGATTAATTCCCAACTCGCTTTCCTAGTGCGCCAGCATCCGTGGGGAATCCAGCCTGTAAAGCCTCCATGGGTTAGTGTGTAGTTATGTTACATCCACATTTCCTTTGGAAATGCTTAACGACTTCTTGCTTTGTGTTCCTTGCAGGTGAAAGCCCAGCCTCTGCGGTTCTTAATGCCTCAGCAGGATTATTTTCACTAAAGATGGAAACACTGGAGTCTGAATTGACCTGTCCAATCTGTCTAGAGTTGTTTGAAGACCCCCTTCTGCTCCCTTGTGCTCACAGCCTCTGCTTCAGCTGTGCCCATCGCATCTTGGTCTCAAGCTGCAGCTCCGGTGAATCCATTGAACCCATTACTGCTTTCCAGTGTCCTACGTGCAGGTATGTTATCTCACTGAACCACCGGGGCCTGGACGGCCTCAAGAGAAATGTGACTCTGCAGAACATTATTGACCGCTTCCAGAAGGCTTCCGTCAGTGGACCCAATTCCCCAAGTGAGAGCCGCCGAGAGAGGACTTACAGGCCCAGCAGCGCCATGTCTAGTGAGCGAATTGCGTGCCAATTCTGTGAGCAGGACCCCCCAAGGGATGCAGTGAAAACGTGCATCACTTGTGAGGTCTCCTACTGTGACCGTTGCCTGAGGGCTACACACCCCAACAAGAAACCTTTCACCAGCCACCGCCTGGTGGAACCAGTGCCAGACACGCATCTTCGAGGGATCACCTGCCTGGACCATGAAAATGAGAAAGTGAATATGTACTGTGTATCTGATGACCAATTGATCTGTGCCTTATGCAAACTGGTGGGGCGTCACCGAGACCATCAGGTCGCATCCCTGAATGATCGGTTTGAGAAGCTCAAGGTAAGAGATCTGGAAGACACATCTTACACAACTTTGTCTCTTTACATATAGTTATATACAGTCAGCAAGTTCCCTAATAAAATCGGTCACTTTTCCTATATGATAAGAATGATTTAACTCCAAGTTCTTTTCATAAGAAATAGCCTTCTAACCTGCAAGCTCTCACTGTAGCCTGTTTCATCTTTTGCACAAACCTGCTTGCATTCATTCATCTCTGGCCAGTTCTGGGGGATTTAGCCCATGGCCCACACTAATAGTCTGCCCAGGGAAACAGCGCCCTCTCTCCTCTGACAATGACATATTATACCCTGTATATCTCTGCCATGATCTTTCCACATCTTCTTTTAAGTATGTGAGCACCTGTGTAGATGTACTGCAATTAGCATATGTGCTGATTTGCATAATTGTGCATATAGCAATGGGAAGGTTGGGTGTGTCTCCATGTAGATGTGGGTGGAGGTGTCTGAGTGTATCTGCTTAGCTAAGAGGTTTTCATGGAGGACAGTACTGTATGTGTTATACACTAGAGAAGTAAAGCTTTGGCACTGACCACTACAAATTGCTACCAAGCCCTTAACAAGGTGGCTAATTCTAAATTTGCCTTAAAAAACAAAGCAAACAGACAAAAACGGGACTTCAGTGTACTATGAAGTCAGGAGGGATCATCAAATACTGAAGTAAACATTTAAACTGAAGGCAAAAAATATTTAATCCAGGATCACATTTTGTGCCAGTGTTCATTTTTGTGGGGTACATACCAAAGTGTTTGTTTGCAATCCTTTCCTGGGAAGTTCCTGTTCAGTAGACAGAGTTTTCTGAAGTTGTTGTGCCATGTAATATTTTTGTGCAAGTCTAAGTGCCTGTCTCTTTTAGAGCACTACTACCTCACATTGATGTTAACAAAAGTCAGACCCAGCAAATTATTTTATTACCATTGCCTGTCTGCTATGGGGCTCAATTTCTCTTAAGAAATTACTCAACTGAAATTCTGGAAAAATAAAATGTTTAAACAAATAATAAGATTACCATCCCAAAATAGGGCCTGGATATATAAGCGAAGCTAGAAGGAACACCCAGACAGCATGGAAGGAAGGTGATAAGGGAATGGAGATTCCCCTATTGCCATGCTATGGAAAAGTCATTGTAGCTTATGTAAAAATTATGATGTTGGTGAGGGTAGTAATACTCAGAATAGGATACACTTTCCATTCTGTAATTTATTGAAAACAATATTGAGAGTCACACTGACCATGGTTTGTGCCTTTTTAATTTTTGGAATTTGTTGAAATTGGCTTTTTTTAAAAGAAATTTTTTTGGCTGTGCTAGGTCTTTATTGCTGTGTGAGCTTTTCTCTAGTTGCAGCAAGTGGGGGCTACTCTCTGTTGGACCATGTAGGCTTCTCATTGTGGTGGCTTCTGTTGTTGCATAGGATAGGCTCTAGGGCAAGTTGGGTCCAGTAATTATGACTTGTGGGTTTGGAATTTCTGCTCCCTGGCTCTAGAGCACAGGCTCAGTAGTTGTGGTACATGGGCTTAGTTGCTCCATGGCATGTGGAATCTTCCTGGATCAGGGATCGAACCCATGTCCCCTGCATTGGCAGGCAGATTCTTTACCACTGAGCCACCAAGGAAGTCCAATTTGTGCCTTTTGATTTTTATTTACATTTAATATTTATAAATTTGTATGAAGTTTAATGTTTATCTGTTGATTTCACTCAAGTTGATATTCTCATTCATATCAAGACTGTAGAGGGCAATAATCTCATTGGCTTCAATTCTTAGAATCCTAAGATGGTTGGCCTTGGACTTGGTCCAGTTGAAGCCCTGTGTTTTAAATTGGTATAAATGGAGGCTTTGTGTGGTTAAGCCATTTGGTCAAAGTCACAGAACTGGAACTGGAACTCAGCTTCTAGAGCTAAGTTGAGTTAAATATCCTTTCTATTGTAGCTTGCTGTCACTTTGTTTTGGACCTAAACTTTTCCTGTGAAATGTGATTTGAAACTTAAATTTATGCTCCAGCAACTGCAGATTTCATGGGTCACAGATAAACAGTTAATAGCATCGAGGAAAAGGCATATTGTATAAACTTACAGCTTTTTAATAGCAAGAGATGAAAGCGGGGTTGCAGGAAGACTAGGGGATATGGAGAGGAGAGAACAATCTCTGCCAAATATTTGCAGGTGTTGGAACTATAATAAGGCATTGGCCTTGAGAAATATTCCAAACAGAAAATTCTGTATCCATATGTACCATTGAGATAACAAAAGACTGGATAGACCAAGCCTGTATCTACAGAACACCAGCTTTTTGAAAACATCCGAAAACATGAAAACATTGGATGATTGATTAGATATTTGGCATCATGCAGCTACAGTCCTTGTCTCCAGGGATAGGTGTAAAACAAAAGTATTTTACCAAAAGATACTTTACTCTGTAACTAATCAGTAATTTGGGGAGTTAGGAAAGATCACATTTTGAATTGTTCCCCTTTAAATTTTTAGGAAATATGCAGAAAATTCAGATTATAAATTAAGTGGAAACTTTTTTGCTCATTTTTGGACAGAGAGTGGAAACATATGAATCATTCCCAACTGTGTGGTTTGTTATGTTGTCTGGAACAACTTGGCTTTGAGGAGGGAGAGAGAAGTCCTGCTTGTATGAGAGGGGGATGGGTGGGGTAGGGGTCACTTGGGTTTGGTGCCAAGAATAAAAGGATATTAATTCTCCACATTAAGCTGAGAGGAAGTCTGCCATTTACGGTCACATAAGCCTCACTTCTTTGAGTTAATTTTAATTTAGAAAAGCATTTAGGATTATCCCCTTTATCTGCTTGATTCTTCCTGAAGGAGAAAGGAGAGAGGTAGCTGTCAGAAGCTATAGGGTAGATGGCCTTGAGTGGACTCCCCTGGCCCTCAGAGAAGCACAGGAGTCCTACCCGAGGAGGGAAAAGGTTTTACTTCCTGGTCAGTGACCGATGCAGTGTTTATTTGTACTTTTTCTCTGGAGATTCATTGGTGGCATTTCTAACTACTCTTTTTGCACTAACCTTCCTGATTAGGATTAGTGGTCTCAAATATTTATATGTTCAATAAAGAATAAACAGATCATGACATTTTAGATGAAAGGTCAGAAGAACCAGAAGCTAGCCTGGCTTCTTAACATGTACTCAAAATGGGTTAGAGGATTTGGGATACTTAGTATCATTTATTATCTTTATCTAATTGTCCTGTCTATCTAAATATCCTTCAGAAGGCTACCAGTGGTTTAATTAATTCTTTGATTTGACAGAGTAATTGTGTTCATGACAGTCATTACAGTTTAAGGCCTATCAGAGTAACTATCTTCTCTATTCTCTTTTCATCTACTATTCCATATATATGAGCTTATGATATATGTTGCATTTCTATAAAAATGCTTCATATTTTAGAGTTTTCATTGTCACATGAGTTCTTCCCCTTAGCAAAATTGATATTATTGCATTAATAAATGTTGGCTTTATAAAAGAGGTCAAATTTGGGTGACTCTCTACTGGGGACAGAACTCAACTGAATATTCCAAGTCCTGTACAACTTGGGTCTCATGCTTGCTCACCTATCTTTTCCTCCTGCCACTCTCAAGCATGTTACCTTCACCATCCAGTATAACCTTCTGACGGTCTGCTAAACATGCCACTCTTTTCTGACTCTTAACATTCACTCATACTGTTCTTTTGACCTGCTTAGGAATCCTACCCACTATTTAGTGCTCTATTGAAATCCCATAAGGCCACTCCAACACACCCCAGTGATACCATAAATTCTTTGAGGTCAGGCACAATGTCTTTTTGGAGCACACAAGGACAACCCACACCAGCATTCTTTCCTGGAGAATCCCACGGACAGAAGAGCCTGGCAGGCTACAGTCCATAGGAGTTGGACACGACTAAAGTGACTGAGCATGCATGCACAGTGTCTTTTATTTCTCCAAAGTCTTCCTTTGTGTCTAGCACACATAGTATAGGCTCAAGAAATCCAAATTGCCATCCTTAACAGTTAATAAGTCTAGGGGAAAAAATCTCCTGTGAACTACTGATAATGATAAAAACCAGAGTGTTAGCAAAAGTGTGACATGTCCTTAATTTCAGGTGCCTATCCATTTTGACGGCTGAATTTTCTAACTGCCTAACCCTAAGGTGACATTTGTATAAATCAGATGTGATTATTATAATTCTCTTTGAGAGTAATGTCTTCACATTTTCATGCCCACAGCCTGCCAAAAATATAGCTGATGAAAACCAGGGGGAATAGAGGAATTTCCTGAAAGGAATAAACAAGTACATTTTCTTTTTCATATTATATTTCCACAAATTCATTACTACAAATAATTCTTAAATGAAGTTACATTTACCTATCATGGATCTTGTTGTTATAAAATATTACTTGGCACTAGAGTAAGATTTTTGCTATAGAAAGTAAAAGTTCCTCCCCTGCACTCCCCCCTCAACACACACACACATAAACAGAGACTGAGACAGAGAGAGCTAAAGATTGCCAGACAAAGAGAAGGGAGATATGAGACTTGGAGAATGTTCAAAAGAAAACCACAGTGAGAGTTAAAAGGTTGGAAAATATGATATTCTAGAATCTTATCATATGTGGGTTACTTGTCCTTCTTCCTACTCAGTCACTCTCTCATCTACCCACCCATTCTCACTCAGCCACTACCTTCTCCCAGTCGGTTGTCTACTCATCCACTTGACACCAACTGCTGTCTGCCTAAACAGATACCCTCTCAGCTTATCTACCAATGGATGTTTGTTTCTGAACCAGTATGAATATCAGAGAAATAAGGAGAAATATCTTTATGAGAGACTGTGTTGAGAGAGGGCATATTTGCATACATCTGTATATGTCGCTATACACAAGTGTGTGTATCTCTGCATGGGTGGGTGGCTGAGAATTTAATCTGTGTGTGTGTCTGTGTATCTATAAATGTGTGTCACTGTGTGAAGAGGAGAGAGTGCCTGTGTTCATCTTCTGTGGGCTTATCAGTGGATAACTGGGGTATGAGGGGGTCGTGAGTGTAGGACAGGTTTTCTGTGGTCACTCTAAGGAGAATTAGGGCTTCAGTAGACCCTATCCTGAGACAAGGGATCACCAATAACTGAGCTTCATGATGAGACAAATCTTTAGAAGGACAGGGTTGGTCACCATAGCCAAAGGAACAGAAAGAATTGTTTCTCACTTTCACCCACTTAGGTACTGAATCATAATAGCTAAATATTGATATTATAAGAGCAGAGCATTTCTGTCTAGATTTGCACTCTCTAAGGTACGGTGGTAGACGTGTGTGTATGAAAGTATTAGTTATTCAATCATGTCCAACTCTTTGTGACTCTATGGACTGTAGCCTACCAGGCTCCTCTGTCCGTGGGATTTTCCAGGCCAGAATACTGGAGTGGGTTGCCATTTCCTTCTCCAGGGGATCTTCCCAACCCGGGGATCGAACCCAGGTCTCCCGCATTGCAGATTCTTTACTGTCTGAGCTGTAATATCTGTCATGGGGTTTTTCAACTAAACCGGCCTTCATCTCACAATCTTAAAATCATTCTTGCTTGTAGATCTGTAGTCTGTTAATTGTCTAAGGCTTGACCCTGACTACTTAGAATATGTATAAATCTGTACATGTTCTGTATGTGTGTGGGAGGGTAAGAAATGCATTTTATTTCATTTCTACTTGAACTGTGTGCTAAGACTCATTTGAATCACCTTTCTCGCCCTCCAATAATTATATTGATTCTCTGACTCTATTAGTAGTAGTAACAGGCCCCTGTGTTGGAAGATGTTTTCTATTGTTTCTCAGATTTGAGAGCAAGTTTAGCAAGTGGATATTCCAACTATCTGTGCTCTCGAGAAAGTGAAAGTTGCTCAGTCATGTCCGACTCTTTGTGACCCCATGGACTATACAGTCCATGGAATTCTCCAGACCAGAATACTGGAGTGGGTAGCCTTTCCCTTCTCCAGGGGATCTTCCCAACCCAGGGATCAAACCCAGGTCTCCTGCATTGCAGGTGGATTCTTTTACTAGCTGAGCCACAAGGGAAGCCCGATCTGTGATCTTATCTTTCTGTTTTTCTTTTATTTCTTTTGTCCCAAGTCTCCTCTTCATCATCATCTGAAAGAGCTAACAATCATCAGTCTGAGAACAGCTTACAAAACATTGACTCCAAGATTGTTCTTGGGTGGATGAAACTCCTGTCTGTTATTATTGGGCAAAAGAACATATTACAGAAATATAATATACAGAAGGAAAGATTAAAGAAACAAGAATTATTAAACCCAAAGAAGTGAGGTTTAAAGGGGAAAATGTAATAATGACACTCAAGTTCATGAAGCATTGATATATGAGGTAATGTCTTGTTCTTTATCTCCCCTGAAGATGGATCAGATAAGAACTTAAAACTGTAGCCCCAGGGATTTAGCTCTGGGGCTCATTCATTCATTTAAAAGCAATTAATGAGCATGCATTTTGTTTATTTAAAATGAAAGTGTTAGTCGCTCAGTCTTGTCTGACTCTTTGCGACCCCATGGACTGGAGCCCACCAGGCTCCTCTGTCCATGGGATTCTCCAGGCAAGAATACTGGAGTGGGTTGCCATTTCCTTCTCCAAGGGATCTTCCCAACCCAGGGATTGAACCTGGGTCTCCCGAATTGTAGGCAGATGCTTTATGATCTGCACCACCAGGGAAGCCAGTCCATGGGGTTGGAAAGAGTCAGACATGACTGAGAGACTTCACTTCACTTAATAAACAAAATGGGGCTTCCCTGGTGACTTAGACAGTAAAGAATATGTCTGAGCAAGAAACTTGGGTTTGATCCCTGGGTCTTTAGGTCATTATAGTAGGATCTAGGGACGTGGGAAATAAGGCACAGTGCCTGCCCTCAGGAACTTTGAGCTCAATAAGGGAGATAGATAAGGACATCTCTGAATTCAGTATGGTAAGTTCCATGACAGAGGTTTGCACAGGGTGCTCTGAAGCACAGAGGAAAGGTTGGTGAAAGGAACTCACTGAGCTAAAAGCAGGAATCATAAATGATTTTATTGGAGAAGAGGGCCAATTGGAGAGAAATTGAAGAAAGAATTGACAGGACTTGAAGAATGATTATAGTGCTTATAGATGATGGAGAGAAAGAATTAAAAAGTGACTTTTGAGGAGGAGATGTCTTGAAGAATGGTGATATTGGGCATAGAAATAGAGAAATTAGAAAGGGGCTAGTGGTTTTGGGGGTTGACTTGACTTCAGATTTGAGTTTATGTGATTGATTGTGGATCACTTATTATTGACTCACTCATCACACTTTTACCAAACACCTGTTAGGTGCCAAGCAATAGAAGAGGTGTTGGGGTTCCGGTGATAAGCACAACACAGCTCCAACCCTGGTGGAGTGCTCAGCTTAGTGTGGGGAGGCAGAAAAATGAGAACACAGTGGCAAGACTGTGGTGAGTGATAGTGGAGGCATGAGGGGAAGGGTGGGGAGGGTGCGAGACTACATAGGAGGGCCAACAAAAGAGACTTTGGGTGGCGTTTTGGACCCCCAGTTGGGGGATAAGGTTGGGGTTAGGGGCAAGGAGTGTTGTAGTCCAGAGAAAATAGTTTGTTCAAATATCTGGTGGAGGTTGAGCATGGAGCACTTGCAGAACTGAAAGGGCAAATGTTCTAGAAGGAGTTGACATTTGGGCCTTTGCAGTGGCTGAAAGATCAGGGCCAGAGACATAGGTTTGAGGGTATTTAGCGTGGAGGGAGAAGCATGCAGTAGTGGGCCGAATGAGAGCCAAGGAGCAAACCCTGAATCACCCTCCTGGTCTAGAAGGAAGACAACAGAGGAAGGGCAAAAAATGAAGGAGAAAGGGGAGGATGTGTGTAAGGAGGCAGGAACCAAAAAAGAATCATACAAGTGGAAGAGAGTAGTGAGGCCTCCAGGAAAGTAGAGTTCCTTTGGTTAGTATTATCAAAGTAAACACTAGATTTAGGTTTTTAGTACAGGTTTTCTCATAGAAGGTCCAAATCATAATTTACACATTTAAGCTAGAGACTTAACCAGGATACACCCCTGAAGAGAGGGAAAAGAAAAGAATGTGTAGCTTGTAGATCGTTTGTATAGAATTTCTGATAAGGAAACTGGGAGAGGGTGTGTCTTTGCTGGATGATTTCAGGACCTTCTGAGAAAAGGAGGGCTGGCCACCTGTTTCACCTGGCTTGAAGACCAGTCTGCTGGTTTCCCCAAGAAACCCTCAGGGAGAGCAGATCTCATACCCCCAGTATGTCACATGCCTCTCATTCTGGGACAAAGCCTGTGTCTATACAACAGCAAATAAATGTTTGGGGAAGAAATAAATTCAGGCATAAGGGTGTGGGCTTCAGTTTGTGGACCAGATGGTGTGTTCTGCTGTTGAAAGGCCATATGTAATTGATACATAAAGTGACAGACTGAAGCAAAAGCAAAGTAAGTATTTTAAGACAAGCAGTTAAAAAAAGAAGGCAGAATGTGACCCCAAAAGTGTGCTAAGATTTTGGCTACTGGCTTTTGGAAGAGCTGGGAACATCAGTGAATAGACAGGATATCAAAAAAGAGCTTGTCAAAGAATAGCAATGGGGTCACTGGCTCCAAGTATTTTTAAAAATGAAGTTGTCTGCTGTCAATTGGGAAGGCTGAGGTTTGGGGTGGATTGGCCTTTCTTCCATTCACTTCTCTCTGCAACCTCCAAGGTTCAGTTCCCACATCAAAACAGTGGGGATCTTGTCTAGGTTTAGGTAATGTTCGCCTTGTACCTTGTAGAAAGCAAGAGAGAATTCTGTGGCATTCAGTGGCAATAAAACATGTTTCAATAGAACAAAGAGAAAGGCTTTGCTCATTTCTAGGCTTCGAGACTTGCTGTGTCAGGTAGGTGTATATAGGTGTGCTCATATATGTGTGAATACATGTGCCTTCCCGGAGCATGACGGATGAAGATTACGGTCAAGTGTGTGCCATAAGGGGATTCTCTGGTTTTAATGAAGAGCTGGTATTTGAATGTGTAGCTAGATTTCTTGAGTGAAGCAATGATAAAGTTATCTGAAATAACCTGTGTCTAAAGAAGTGAAAAAAACCCAGCAATTATTTGAGAGGGTTAGTGAAGCCATTTCTTTTTATGGGAAGCTGTCTGGAAGAAGAATAGCCCGTGCCTGGCTTTCTCAGAAATAGCAAAGCATTTTCCTCTTTGGGAAAGGTATAACAAAACACAAACAGGCCAAGTCTATATGACACAAATGAGGTGGAACTTGGGTAAAAATGTAATCAGACTGCCAATTAAGCTAACTTGGGCCTTTTAAAATCTCAGTTATGCAAATCAGCCAAGTCTTCCCCTCACTTTGTGCCATTTAGACACATGTGCAATTTTGAGAGAGCTCTAACAATGTAGTTACCTGGAAGTGTGGAGGGGGCAGGTTGTGTCACATTTTCATAGCTAAATGACTTCTCTAAGCCTCAGGGAAGCACAGAAGGGGCCAGAGGTAACCTCCTGCAGCAGGAAATGGGAGCTTCATCCTGCTCTCCTTGCCAACCTCCTGTCCCGTTTCCTCCAGCAGATATCTCCATTCCAATCTCCCCTGCCACTTGGGCCCACTCATTATCATAGATCAAGTGTTCAGAGAAAACTGCACTAACTAGGCATAGGCAGAGGGAGCCTGGCCAAGTCACTAAGTGGACTGCATGAAAAAAGAACAACAACAACACAACAACAACAAAGAGACATGTTTTACATAAGATTTTGCACACACCCACACACACATCCTTTTAGTTTACTTAGCATATAGCCATGATAATTACTTAGCCAAATCAATGAAATCATTCAAAACTAGAGTGGCACAGAATTTCTAGTTGCAAATGATTCATTAGGGCTAGGCATGATAAAGAAGGGTGAGGAAATGGACTGCATAATTGCTTCAGTTCTCTGCTTCCCTTTGCATATGTTCGTTATTGAGAATCAATTCCAGTTTGAGAGGAGGCTTTAATTCCCAGTAAATGAATAGGAAGTGAGTAAGTAAACGTTCAGTATTTCCCTCGAATTATGTCTTGTAATGTAAGAAAACAGTGGCAAAAAGCCATCAACAGATGGTGTTTTCATTAGCCAAAGATTTATTTTTCCAAGCACTTTCATATTAATGAAGTAAGGTTGAAATTAGAGTCATCTTGTCAGTTCTAGTTCTGGGTTGATAAAATGTGCTGGCATTCGGCAAATTGCTAGGGGGTGGGCAGAGCGAAATAACCATTTGCTATGATGTTGTGATGGTAACCCAAGGTCTATAGTCTAATCAGACCCCACATTATATGTTCAGCCTTAATTTTTGTTTTCAGTGGCTTTACAGAAGCTGTGAGTCTCAGTTGTGAGCCATAAATGAGAAACACACGGCAGGGATTAGTCCTGCTCTACACGATGAATTATTTATAAGATATCAGTTTCATGACAAGTGTTGCAACAGGTTGCATGCATTTGTTAGGAAACATTCTCCCCTTGGAATCCCATGTTTGAAAGAAACCACATTACAGTTGAAACACAGGTTTCTAACATTATATATACTCTGAGTTCATCAATCTACACTATATTTACCTAATACATCGATAGAGTCATTTGTGATACATGGAATGTCCACTGATCTAGGAATCTGGACCACTCTGCCTGAGGAAATCACAAACTGATTGTATCCGTTACCCGTGCCTACTCTCTAACTTGAGCTGGAATTTTTGAACTAACTACAGCTCCATCATATTCACCTTATGGCTCAATTTTTGAAGAGGAGTCCAGACTTGTAGCCTCTACGTCATCATTATTGACATACTAACCCTGCACAGTTTGGCACTTGCTTCCAAAACTCTGCTGAAACTCCTTTATCAAAGGTCACCAGTGACCTCTAATTACCAAATTCAGCTACCTTTTATCAGGCCTCATATTTCTTGCCCTCTCTGCATATTTCAGAGTGACAAATCCTTTCTTGAAACACGTTTTTCTTGATTATCCTCTTAGCTTGACCCATATCTGCATTACCAACTGCTTTGCATATTGCAAGTCTCCTCTTGACCAGTGCCCCTGCTCCCAGGTCTTCTTGTTTTAGTCTGCCCCACATAGGTTGATCTCATAAATGCAGCCCTGATTATGTCATTATCTTGCTCAAAAGCCTTTGATAAACACCTACTGCTTTAAAAAAAAAACAAGTACAGACTCCTCACCTAGACATTTAAGACCTTCATAACAGAGCCTCAATCTCCATTTCCAGCCTTGTGCCATATAATAAATAGCCTTCATGGTACTAATAAAATACATATCAGTTTTAACTTAGTACCAGCACATACTGTAAAGCAATTATCCTCCAATTAAAGAAATATCAGGGACTTCCCTGGTGGTCCAGTGGCTGAGACTCCATGCTCCCAATGCAGGGGGCACAGAGTTCAGTCCCTGGTTGGGGAACTAAGATCCCACATGCCTGCAGCGAAGAATTTGTGTCCTGCAGCAAGACCCGGTGCAGCCAAATAAATAAAAATAAATATATAAAAAATATCAACCCCCCCAAATTTAACATAGTAATATCCATTATAAGGCTTTAGAAAATATTAACTACTTCAAAGTAAGTCCTAGGGCCCATATTTAAAACTTAGTTGTCATGAATGTCCATTGATTCGTTCTTTCAATTCCTTCATGCAGTATATGTGGACTATATGCCCCTCGGGCAGAAGGGTTGCAACTAAGACCAAATCAGACATAATTCCCCTTCAGGGAGATGAAATTACACTTTAGAGCAGAAGATGGACAATAAACAAGCACCAACAGCTATCTAAGTATAAATTATGATAAGTACCATGAATAAATAAATCCATCACCAGCCAGTTGAAAATAATTTGAGTGCACAGGTCTGGGTGAAAGTCTCAGGATGGACAATTATGGGGGATCTATGTTCTGATGTTAGGGGCCTCGACTTCAGTGCTGACAGAGGAAATCAACAGGCCCCCAATATGGGCCATAAGAATGCTTTTTACGTAGAAAACATTGCCCTTCTATAAAAACACTCTAAAGTACTTGGTGAAATTAATCACCTTTTTAAAAAAAAAACTTTTTTTTTTATATTGGAGTATAGCTGATTAACAATGTTGTGATAGTTTCAGGTGCACAGCAGAGTGACTCAGCCATACATATACATGTATCCATTCTCCCCCAAACTCCCCTCCCATCCAGGCTGCCACATGACATTGAGCAGAGTTCCCTGTGCTATACAGTAGGACCTTGTTGGTTATCCATTTAAATATAGCAGTGTGTACATGTCCATCCCAAACTCCCTAACTATCCCTTCCCTTTCCCCTTTCCCCTTGGGAAGCATAAGTTCGTTCTCTAAGTCTGTGAGTCTCTGTTTTGTAAATGAGTTCATTTGTATCTTTTTTTCTTTTTTTATATTTCATGTGTCAGGATATCATATAATATTTCTCCTTCTCTAAGACCCATCTTAATTTCATCTCCTCTTTATCTCTGAAGTCAAAGCACCTTGAATAGAGTGGGTGCTCAATACCTTCTATATTAAATACAAATGAAATACCTTTTGTATTAAGTCTCTGAACTGCCATCTCTTTCCTTTGTCCTGACATCTTCTTTGCTTAGAACTCACATCCAAATCAACAATTGTGGGCCTTCGTGTTTTCCTTTGTCTCTCTTCCTTTTTCCTTGCTCAGGGGAAGACCACAGATTGAGATGGTGGTGGAGTTAAGGAAGGCCAGGAGAGACACAGTGCCCAAGCCAAGAAAAATGGAACAAATGGTGAAAACTCACTCCCATGGGAATAAAGCCAGAGAACCCAAGAGAGATCTGGCAAGAAGCAGGGATTAAGCTGATCCTCGTAATCCAGATTGAGGACAAGTGAGATCAGATTACCTGTCCTAGCAATATATATATATCCATGGGAATACTCACCTGGGATAGATTCGTGGGACAGTGCCAAGGATACTAAGGAACCACAGCTACCTAGCAAAGAAGAAAGGGGCCAAGTATACGAGTCCTCTCCCCTTTTTCCCACTCTTCCTTGCCCCCTCTTCCCTGCCCCTGCCCAAAACATGAACTTTGAACAACTATGAACTGTAGGAATGATGAAGACAGCAATGAAGCAATGGGCACAACCAAGGGAAGCCATGCTATGCTAGCAGAATAAAGGCCCAGAAGTTGGGGTAATACATTTGGAGCAGACTTTGTTGGGATGGTGAGTGAGAGAGGAATGGTTATTGGGGCAGGTCCTGGAAGAGAAGCAGCCACCAGAGCTGAAGACTTGAAAATGAAGAGTAATTTAAAAAAATCCTATTATTAATCTAGAGTGAATAACATTCTGTTTTTGTTTTCCCACAGGAGGAATGGAAGAGAGTAGCATGCTCAACTGAAAATATGCTAGGAGGTCTTAGTACTGCTGTAACCATGTTGTAATAAACAGATCTGCAAAGAATCTATGTCCCAATAAATGATAGTAAGCAATGAATGTCCTGTCTTGATATAGCCAGGCTTTGCAGTTCGAAGTCTGGCATTTTTGTAGGCTATTGCTTAGTGCCAAAAGAGGGAAGCTGTGAGATAGAAAGCTAGATTCTGATGAATTTCACACTTAAAATACCAACTTTTTTTTTCTGAAAGAACCTACAAAAGACAAAGACAAAATAAATATCATGAAATACTGAGGCAAAACTGTATCTGATGACTAGAGACCTGGGTTCCAGTCTTAGCTTTGCCACATGCTAATGTTATGACTGGGCCAAGCACTTTAACCCCGCTCTGCAGATCATTTCTCTCATCTGTAAAATGCTGACATGATTATTAAATGATATGTTTGAAATTGCCTTGGTTAGTGTCTGGCAAGTAGTAATTATTCAATAAGTTATAGTTTTCTTAGTCAACTTACCTGTAAAAAAGAGAATAAAACCTATTTTCCCTATGTCACAGGATTACTATGAGGGCAAAATGAGATATTGACTCTGAGATACTTTCAAAAGTTTAAAAATATTATAGAGAACATAAAGTTGCTTTAAAGTCATTAAATTCCTACATCCTCCAAGTCATGAATGTCATTTTTCCCCAAAAATGGCAATCTGGAGCAAAGGTACAGCATTATTAATCAGCACCTAGAACAATGCTTGGCCCATATGCAATGAATCTTTGAAATAATTGTTGACTGACTGATAACCACATGATACTGGGTCTCAAACTCATTGAACATTTCTTCTTTCTCCCCCCTCTTCCATGCTTCTCTCTGGCTTCATATTTGGCAATGGCAGCAAACTCTGGAGATGAACCTCACCAACCTGGTTAAGCGCAACAGTGAACTAGAAAATCAAATGGCCAAGCTAATACAGATCTGCCAGCAGGTTGAGGTACGTAACAGAAACTTTTGTCATTCTTTCAAAGAACTGGGATCCAGTGATCCTTTTGAGGGGATTTGTTTTGCCAGAGTATGACTCAGTCATTTGGAGTGAAAGGCTTAATGAGAATTCTTTTTTTTTTAATATTTAAAATTTTTTCTTTTTTCTTATTTATTAGTTGGAGGCTAATTACTTTACAATATTGTAGTGGGTTTTGTCATACATTGACATGAATCAGCCATGGATTTACATGTGTTCCCCATCCTGATCCCCCCTCCCACCTCCCTCTCCGCCCGATCCCTCTGGGTCTTCCCAGTGCACCAGGTCCGAGCACTTGTCTCATGCATCCAACCTGGGCTGGTGATCTGTTTCACCCTAGATAATATACATGTTTCGATGCTGTTCTCTCTAAACATCCCACCCTCACCTTCTCCCACAGAGTCCAAAAGTCTGTTCTATTAATGAGAATTCTAAGAAATCTAATTCCTTCAAGATGCATGTTCTAAGAAAAGTGGCAGATAGCTATTGTTTAAAGGATAATAATAAGTGGTAGTGGTGAGTGGAGGGGAAGACATCAGCCCAAGGGGCAGTGCTGTCTCCTCTTCCAATAGCAGGTGGTATGAGAATCCAACATGAAGTGTGTTTCTTTCTTTATCAGACTAGACATCATAGCTCCTTAAAGAGATTGCTGGAGAATAAGAAAAGTTGGGAACCTGAGGTCCTTGGGGATAGAGTGAGGTTTGTTCAATGCAATATTATTTCTGTAAAAAATATGATTAGAATTGCTTCTCTTCTTCCTAGTCCCTTCTCCCTTCTTTTTCATACACCTTACCTGGTCCTCACTCATCACCTTTCCACTTCTTCTTGTCATCATCAAATGGTATCTATGTTAAAGTTATCTGTTTCCAAATGTGTTATCTACATCAAATCTCAGAACAAAGCTTATGAGAGGAGTTGACCTCTTCATAAGTGGACATGATAGAAGAAAGATGCTTTTTCTCTCTTTTTCTCAAGAGCCTGAAACTTCAGCCATAGCATTTGGTTTTGTGTTGATTTTCTTGATGAGGTGCCGGTAGAGCTTAAAGTGTAGACAGGGTTGGGTAAAATATTATAGGACTCCTTGTGGGCAGTGGTTGGGTAAAAATGTTTCTATTTATAACCTGATACTCTAGTTCTAGGGCTTCCCTTATAGCTCAAATGGTAAAGAATCTGTCTGCAATGCAGGAGACCTGGGTTCGATTCCTGGGTCAGGAAGATCCCTGGAGAAGGAAATGGCAACCCACTCCAGTATTCTTGCCTGGAGAATCCCATAAACAGAGGAGCCTGGCAGACTACAGACAATGGGGTTGTGAAGAGTTGGACACAACTTACTGACTAAAACCACCACCACCACTCTAGTTCTAGTCTTACTTATATCACAGAAAATGTAATGGTTCAAGTTTATTTCAAAAAATAAAATAACTTTATTAATATCTCATCTCTTAATCCCCCCTGGGGATTCCTATTTAAAAGAATGTGGAGAATCTTCTTATGAAAGAATCAGAAAGGCAAATTCTTTGCCTTCTTATGAAAGGCAAAGAATCTTATATGAGTAACCACTCCTGATTGTTTGGATATCTTAAAGTACTGGGTTTCTTAAAGTAGGTTGTTCTTGTAGGATGAGCATACCATAGCAATTTAATCACTGCTGGGTGTTCCATTCGTGGAAGAGAGTGGTGGTGTATGTAGGGTACATAGGATACTGGTTAAACTCAGGTGCAAAATTGTGGAATGGGGTGGGGAATTTAGGAAGAAGTATAAGGAATGGAAAGAAAAAATACTGGAATGTAAGTTGGAAAATTGGGTTCTAAATGTGACTCTGTCATTAACTGGTAGTATGATCTTGGGTAAGTCATCTAGCCTTTCAACTTCAGTGTCCTTACCTATAAAATGAGGGATTTAACTGAATACATGACCTTCACTGTCTGTTCCAAAGGCATGATTCTGTGAATAGTTACTTTATTCTTTTCTTTTTCTCTTCAGTCTCATCCTTTCCAAGAGGGGAGAAGCAAAATAGAAGGCATTTTAGAATGGTTTTCAGCTAATCAGAATCCCTTTATGTTCCACTCTATCAAAGCTTCTGATTATGCCGTTAGATTACAGTGTAAGAAATCCACACTGGTGAAGAGACAAGGAAGTATTGTGAGCAGGCGACAAGAAAAGGAATCCCTTTGGTTTAGAATTTGCATGATTGAGGGTGGGGTAACAGCTCATAGTGAATAAAACATGGTTAGAAATTATAATAATCGCTTTCTCAGTCTCATCACAAAGTTATTTAAGTAGAGAGCAAGTTGTAGTCAAATTAGCAAAGTAAGCGGTTTCTTTTCATTGCTTATTCACTTTAACACTGCTCTAACATCTTATTACACACCCCTCCCCCCACCTCCAGAAACTTATCGCTCTGGCCAGCCTCACCCAAACAGCCCTGTTCTAACCTTTCCCAGCCCATTGCACCAATCAAACCTGTATAATTCAGGGCCCTACTGTTTTCAAGCATTAAGGAGCTAGCCTCATAAAACAATACATCATTGTATAAATGGAGAAGGACTCATTCTGGCCCTCTAGGTTATAGGCAATGTTTTCACAGTGCCTTTCTGAAGCTAGTATTCCTGCTTGAGCCTTCAGGAGATGATGCTAGTGCCAAATGTAAGCAGAGTAGCTGGGAAGAGCAGCCCCATGGCAACCAGCAAAGGAAGTGTTTAAGAGGCTTCCTTAGGGATGCTTATAAAATCCTTGGCCACTGTCTGCTTTCACACACAAAAGGTCACCTTTTATTGATACTTACTTATGCATAGCATTGGGCTTCCCTGGTGACTGAGACATGAAGAATCTGCCTGCAAATGCAGGAGATGCAGGTTCGATCCCAGGGTTGGGAAGATCCCCTGGAGGAGGGCATGGCAACCCACTCCAGTATTCTTGCCTGGAGAGTCCCATGGACAGAGGAGCCTTGAAGGCTACAGTCCATGGGGTTTCAAAGAGTCCGACATGACTGAGCGACTAACACTAACTATGCATAGCACTGTACCAGGTGCAAGGAAAACGGAAGAGACACAGTATTTATCCTTTAAGGGCTTACATGTTATACAAGTCCACCCTAATGTAGATACACATGTGCAAGCAATACAGACAGTGGAGTTAAAATATTAACTGAGAATTGGGAAAGAATCTTGAGATAGATAGTACATTAAATGTCAAGAGTGAGAGTGTATCTTGGAAGTTAAGTCCACCATCTTTTCAGTTTAGGATTCTGTCTTTGGTGGGGGCCCTACAGGATGGCTTCTGGATGCCCATGGCTGTGCTCTATGACATCACCCCTTCTGAAAGGTTAGGGATGTGCCCTAACTTCCCCATAATAATACGGTGAATCCAGAGTCCTTATTATGTTCATTTGGCACAGAGCCTGTGTGTCCAGAAGACTTCAGGACAGCCCCCGGGATTAGAAAGGCAGTTAAAGAATGGATTTGAGACTTCATACATGCTTATAAGGGCTTCCCTCATAGCTCAGTTGGTAAATCATCTGCCTGCAATGCAGGAGACCCGGGTTCGATTCCTGGGTCGAGAAGATCCCCTGGAGAAGGAAATGGCAACCCACTCTAGTATTCTTGCCTGGAGAATCCCATGGACAGAGGAGCCTGACAGGCTACAGTCCATGGGATCGCAAGAGTCAGACATGACTTAGCGACTAAACCACCACCACCACCACATGCTTATAAATACTTTATAAAATGAAATAAATAGAAGGAGACTGTCTGTCATGGGAGCCAGAAAATGAGGGGTTATTTGACTTTTTTTTCATTTTATCTAATGCAAATTTGTCTATCAGGAATGACTGTATTCACAGTGTAAAGCAAGCATTTCACTTCGGGCGGGAGTGGAGGATCCCAGCTAAGGCACTTCTGAGAAAACTGGAATAGGCTATTTTCCTGCCAGACCTGTTCCCCTTCCTGATTGTCTGCAAATATTTTTGTCACAGATTGACTTTTCATAAAAGAGCCATAAATACTACCTCCCCCTCCTGGTTCTTTCTCCCCATTCTCTATTCTCCTCAGAAAGTAAACAAAGCTGCAGTCTTCCTATTATTACAGAAACAGAGATTAGGATCACCACAGATTTGTTAGCTGAATTCTTTGGTAATGCAAGACTCTTAGAGTCACTGCCCAGCTTTTCAGAATTCCGTGGATAGGCAGTTGGAAAATATTTTCTGTTGGGGCTCTAGAACATGGGAAGGAGGGAGAGGAGGGCCAAGACTCCTTTAATCTGGTTAAGGAAGGGAATGCTCTGACCTTGCTACTCTGGCCACTTGATCTCTATATATAGTTCTTTGTCCCATCTCATCAGGCATCTTTTGTTTACATTTCCAGAGGAAATCTCTGTTTAATGCATAGCCAAGGGAAAATATATACCAACAGATGAATATTTCCTCTTGGCTTCCAAGTCTACATGGTTTTGTGAATAAATAAGCATTCCTGAAAATACTGAGAGGAAGAAAAATGGTAAAATACTAATCAGTCAGGCAACGACATTTCTTAAGCAAACATGATGTACTCCATGTGGTAGGTCATTTGGGGGCTACAAAAAAAAATAAGTTGTTGATGACCTCCAGGAACTTTTATTCTAGCGAGGAATAACCCAGTACCTAGTGAGAAAGGGGAGTATTTGTAAAACAGCTTGCAGTATAGGGAGCACAGATGAATGTAGCATGACCCTCCCAGGTTTACTTATTTTATCTTATTGTTAAATTTTAGGGCATGGAGTGGATTAAAGCACTTTCCTGGCTATTCTGTGTGCCATCTGTTTTCTTCTTCAGAAATGCTGCCGGACAATGGGTCTGTCCATCCCAGAATCTCCATGGGTAGATTGATTTCTTGCTGGCTCTTCTCAAACCATTTGAGGACCTCGGTGGCATAGCTCTTTAGCATTAACAGAAAGAAAAAAGAAAGGAGATGAGCTGGCTTCCCTTGATTTGCAGAATTTCAGCTTTTCATCTTGCCACCAAGTCTTTGCTCCAGTAATTTTCAGAAGTCTTCTATTAGAGTTCAAACTGTAGGTGACTTGGTGTTCTCCCCTTTCTACTCCTGTTGCTCACTGAAATGGTATTTGGTTTGGAAATAGCAACAATCAATGTCTGATTCTCCAAGCATAAAAATAGGTATCTTAAAAGAAATTAGTTGAAAAAAACATTGTTGAGTGATTCCAGCAGATGATCCTGAAATGTTTTCAAGTGGTTGAACTAGAAGAAATAATAGAATCTTAAATCATTAAAGCACAAATATGTTTGTTGGAAGACTCTTCTGTAAGCACTGAGGATATGATAAAACAGAGTCATTAGAGAGATGTAAGCATAATTAGGGAAAATTTAGTGGAGAAAATGCACTTTAGACAAATGTTGAAGGAGGAAAAATAAATTCCCCCCTTCTGCTGAGACAGGGAGCAAAGGTATTAAAAGAGGTGGAAATGAGCAAATTGTATGGGCAAAATGGTATATACACTGGCTATACAGAGATAAACAGTAAATAGTCCCTGACCTCAAGGAACTTGTTTAACAGGTAAAATGTCAAATATAATGTGAAGTGGTAATTATTGTAATGAAAGTAAGTGCAGGATGTCAAGCTAGCATAAAGAAATACCTGTCTGTCTGAGGGACTTAGGAAGGACTGTAGAGTGGGACCAAAAATCAAACTGTCTTAAATAAGAGTAGAATTTTGCCCCCCAAAATGAGAAAAGAGAGTGAAGGGAACACCATATAAGAACACAGGAGGGTAAACAGCATAGAGGTGTTCGGGGGAGCACCAGAAGTTTAGTTCAGCCAGAATGTGAGATGGGAGAATCATTGTGAGAGGTGAGTATGGAGAAGTAGCTAGGGCCTGGGTAGCAAAGGGCCTTGTATACCATGTACAGGTGTTTGGACGTTATCCTGTAGACTCTGGGGACCCATGGAAGTATTTAAAGTGAGTGAATAACTGGATATGGTCTTCATTTCGGGATTGCTCTGGCTGTAGTATGCAGGATGGAGCAAGTGTCAAGGGTCAAAACTGAAGGCGAAGAGACCAGTGAGGTGGCTTTTACTGATCCCTGGAGAGATGAAGGCCAACCTAAGGCAGTGGCAGTATGGTTAGGGAGCAAGAGATAAATTCAAAACAGATTTGTAGGAGGTAGAATCAATATTTCTTGGAGAGCAGTTAGATGAAGTGGGTAGAGAGATGAGAGAATAGTAGGATGATCTATAGGTTTCTGTCTTAGGGAACTAAATAAATGTGTTGCCTTTAACTAGGTTAGGAAATAAATGGGATTCTTTTTAGACAAGTGAGGTTTGTTGTGCCATGGGTCAGAGAGTCAAGTAGGAAACACCCAGTGGACAGCTGTCTGGGTCTGGAGGTCAGGAGAGAGGTCTGGGAAAGGGATAAATACCAGGGAGTCATCTAAGTAGCACTGAAAGCCATGGAGAATGTGTACAATGAGAAGAAAGCCTAGGACACCGAAATCAATTGTTTGTCACTGAGAATACAACAACAAGCCGACTTTCCAAAAATAAATGGAAAGGCTGGAGCCTTTTATAAAGTTACTGAGGGATGGCATGTGTTTAAAAAATTAAATATCAGAAGGAAAATTTTCAATTGTGGGCATAATCAACATTTTAGATATTACCTCTGTAAAGACTGCAATAATAAGTGACAAGGAAGATTTCCCACATTACAGGTAAGCACTTTGTATGTGCTAACTCATTTAATCCTCACAACAACTCTATAAGGTAAACACTATTCTTATTCTTGCTTTACAGATAGAGACATTGAGATACAGAGAGATTGAAGTGATTTGCCAAGGTCATGCTGCTAGTAGGTAACAGAGTGTGGATTTGAGTCCAGGCACTTTAGCTCCAGAGCCTACACCCCTGAACACCCCATTATTATACTTCTTTTGCAAGGCCAAGGCATACATCACTTGGATGTCCCTTGTTCATCACCAGTGGTTCCTGACCATCATGAGGATGACTTGTAGTGAGTAAGGGGAATGATATATGGGTGTGAATTCTGAAGGAAAGCAAAAGAAACAGAAGGTTCAGAATGGAGGAAGAAAATTGACAAAACAGAGGCTCAGAATGGCAAAGGAAGAGAGGCCTTCAAGGTGTGGGAGTCTTGATAGAGTCCATTGGAGCAGTGCCATTATATAGGAAGATATAATTAGTGACCTTTGAGAGGAGGTTCAGTGGAAAGGTGAGGATAGAGTCAGAGAGGTCCACAAGAAAGTAAGTTGTAAGGAAATACATGCTGTGAGAAGTTTGACCATGAAAGTAAAAAGATAAATAGAGTGATAGTTATTATCCTTTTGAAATGCCAAACGATCAGACTCACAAACACTCTGTACAGTATTTTAGTTGTTTATTTATTACTTGGTAGCTCATAATAAGAGTCACTAGATCCACTGACTGACTATACATGCTTCATTTCCCATCCTGATTTGGCTTCCAGCCCCCTTTCCAATCCTGGGCCCTCCTGCCCAGCTCCAAGTTTCTACAGCTCTCCTCAGTTTCTACATCTTGCTCCTTGTAGAAAGTGTGTGGATTCTGGGATGAAATGTGATACGGTAGCTTTGGAGTTGGGTGTGCTAGCTGTGTAACCCTGGACACACACAAAACTTCTCTGAGCCTCAGTTTTATTATCTATGAAACTTAGATTAATCATATTTTTAAGGGAAAGGTAATATATGTAAAACACTTGCTACTGTAACAAGCAGATAGTCAAAGCTCAATAAATGGTAGTACCAGTGGCAGCAGCAGCAGCAGCAGGAGTGAAAATAGGAGCACTTGTTAGTATTCATAGTACTAGTATTAATAGTGCATATGCATGCTAAGTTGCTTTTGGTTGTGTCCAACTCTTGTGCGACCCTATGGACAGTCGCCTACCAGGCTCCTCTGTCCATGGGATTCTCCAGGAGTGGGTTGCCATGCCTTCCTCCTGGGGATCTTCCCAACTCAGAGATCGAACCCCCATCTCCTGTGGTTCTTGCATTGGCAGGCGAATTTTTCATCACTAGCACCACCTGGGAAGCCTGGTATTAATAGTACTAGCAGTATTTCTGGGCACCTCACCTTTGCCAGAGATTCCTAGTCCCAACTTCAGAACTTCTAAAGGATCATCAATATTTCTGAGGGTGGGGAAGACAGACAGTCCCCAGCAATCACAATCAATCTCAAATTTCACACATGAACTAGAACTTGCCTTGGGAAAGGGGAGTGGTGATGAAATTGCAGCACTAAAAATGTTGGAAATCTCAGCCACATGGCCCTATTTAATCACCCACCCACATCTGTGCAAAGGTGGTACACCAAAAAGGGTTATTATGCTCAATAAGCTGCCGGTTTTCAGTTACTGAATTCAACTAATTTTATTTACTATGGAAAAGTTCACTGCCCTTCTGCACGAATATCTAGGGGATTCTTTAAGTTGATACTTATGTAAACTTGCCTATTATCCTGCCCAAATTCCCCTTGATTACTGCCCCTAAGCAAAGGCAAAGAAATGTTTTGGGGAGGGACAGATGCTTTCATCTCTACTGGTTTTTAAAACAGTGACTTTGGGGGATTTTTTTTAATTGAAGTGTAATTGACATACAACTCTTTGTTAGTTCCAGATGCACAGCACAGTGATTCAATATTTATTGAGGATTTTAAAATGTTTATTAGCCAGAATGTTCTGTGAGTATTTTTGTGGAAGATGGAAGAGCAAGAGGAGCAGACTTAATGTTAAGCTCCTGAGGAGGATTTGGCCTCCCAGTGCCTTATGAGAATGAAATAGCTATTTTGAAGCCAATGTGGAATAATAGGTGAAGAAATGGTTTTCATGAACAATGGGAAACAAGTACAGAGTGACCTAGTCAATCTACTCATTTATACTACTGAAATGACTAATTCAGAGTATTATAGTCAATCTTATTAAGTATATGGCAATTGATAGTTAATATAGATGAAAAACCTAAATCAACTGTGCAATCTTAAGTGTGGGCATAGCCCATTTTTATACTAGAAAAGAAAATGCTTTGTAATTTCTCAGACACCTAATGTGTTTCATTCTTTTGTGACAATTCTTGATATATTCTAGTGAAATAAAAATTTTGAGGACATTAAAGGCTGCATTTGAAACATTTGGAGGGTATGAACACATGACAGGCTGTAAGGATAAAATGAGTTAGGATTAACATTGTTTTCCCTTCCCTCCTCCCGACACCTATAGGGCATATAAGCCTTCCAGTGTGGCCATGTTTTCATAGTCAAAACGGTTCATATAGGCATGTACTCTTGTTCTGTTTTTGTGCCTTTGGAGGGGGGAGTGCAGTGAAGCTCACTTTATAGCTCCATTCCCCTTCTGCTGCCTTCTTCCTCCAGTTCCTGTTTCTCAGTGTTCAAATTCCAGGTTATTCACTAAATGACCAGAACACTTGCCTAATTTTAGATTCTTCTGCTTGCTCCACTCTTTGCACAACCCATCCAAATTTCCCATTTCCAATGTGCTCTTGAAAAGTTGGTGGAATTCTAATAATTCCAGTTATAGCCATATCAAGCCTACCCTATAACCTTTAAATGTTTCCAGTTCCACCTCTATCTCCAATCTTTCTTGCCATCAACCCAACCGAAACACCAAACAAATAAATCAAAAACCAAAAAAAACCCCCTAAAAATGAAAAGAACATCCACCACTATAACAGACATGCATACAGCCGTTGAAATGCCCTTTCTGTCTCTGCTTGTCTGGAATAGTCCAGCTGTGTGATAGGGTCAGCAGAGACTGGGAGTGGGAGAGAATCATATTTGAATCTTATGTCCTGGGCTTTGTGCTAGTTCAGTTCAGTTCAGTCGCTCAGTTGTGTCTGACTCTTTGCGACCCCATGAACCGCAGCACGCCAGGCCTCCCTGTCCATCACCAACTCCCGGAGTCCACCCAAACCCATGTCCATCGAGTCGGTGATGCCATCCAACCATCTCATCCTCTGTTGTCCCCTTCTTCTCCTGCCCTCAATCTTTCCCAGCATCAGGGTCTTTTCCAATGAGTCAGCTCTTCACATCAGGTGGCCAAAGTATTGGAGTTTCAGCTTCAACATCAGTCCTTCCAGTGAACACCCAGAACTGATTTCCTTTAGGGTGGACTGGTTGGATCTCCTTGCAGTCCAAGGGATACTCAAGAGTCTTCTCCAATACCACAGTTCAAAAGCATCAATTCTTCTGTGCTCAGCTTTCTTTATAGTCCAACTCTCACATCCATACATGACCACTGGAAAAACCATAGCCTTGACTAGATGGACCTTTGTTGACAAAATAATGTCTCTGCTTTTTAATATGCTGTCTAGGTTGGTCATAACTTTCCTTCCAAGGAATAAGCATCTTTTAATTTCATGGCTGCAGTCACCATCTGCAGTGATTTTGGAGCCCAGAAAAATAAAGTCAGACCACTGTTTCCACCATTTCCCCATCTATTTGCCATGAAATGATGGGACCAGATGCCATGATCTTAGTTTTCTGAATGTTGAGCTTTAAGCCAACTTTTTCACTCTCCTTTTTCACTTTCATCAAGAGGCTCTTTGGTGGTTCTTCACTTTCTGCCATAAGGGTGGTGTCATCTGCATATCTGAGGTTATTGATATTTCTCCCGGCAATCTTGATTCCAGCTTGTGCTTCCTCCAGCCCAGTGTTTCTCATGATGTACTCTGCATATAAGTTAAATAAGCAGGGTGACAATATACAGCCTTGATGTACTCCTTTTCCTATTTGGAACCAGTCTGTTGTTCCATGTCTAGTTCTAATTGTTGCTTCCTGACCTGCATACAGGTTTCTCAAGAGGCAGGTCAGGTCAGGAGGCATTCTTGTTTCTAATCTCAGTGTTTATGACAATCCTGTGATAATGTTGGTGATATCCCCATTTTACAAATGAGGAACCTGAGAGTGAGAGAAATTTGATGACTTATTCAAGGTCACACATAGAGTTAGCTCAGGTTCAATCTTGCATCTCTCTGGCTTTGAAGTCCAAGTTCTTTCTGCTGTACTATGCAGCTGACTGAAGACAGTGTCTACTTGCCATGGATTTACTGGTGTTGGAGAAGGAAATGGCAACCCACTCCAGTATTCTTACCTGGAAAATCTCATGGACAGAGGAGCCTGATGGGCCACAGTCCATGGGGTCACAAGGAGTCAGACATGACTTAAGCCACTAAACAGCAAACAGAGGAGATGGCTTAGGATGCCCACTGATTTTCCTCCCTTCATTAAATAACTCCAGAAGAGTAGATGATCTATTTTGGGCCTTGGCATTCCTGACTGAATGGGAAGTCTCTTATATACCTATATTTGATAGCCCAGAGCAACTCTCTGCCATAAAAACCCTTCGTGGAGTTAGGAAGCAGAGGGAAAATGGCTGCTCCAGCCAGCAGAGAAAGCAGTAATGCCCAGTGTTAAGGCACTTACTTGCTTAGATTATTTTTGTGCCATGAGACCAAGGTCAGGGGTGGTCAGCTCCAGGTATTGATACTGACCCTGGTCATACAGTCAGTTTACTGTGGGACCCATACTTCCTCCCTGAGACTGCCTTGTTGGGCCTCCTAGGGCATGACTCTGCTCCTGGTTAAACATTGTCTTCATGTGAGACAGGTTTTCTTAACCATTACAAAAAAGTTTAGCAGTAAAGATTTACTCTCAGCCAATCTACAGATTCAATGTTCAATTCAGTTCAGTTCAGTTGCTCAGTCGTGTCCGACTCTTTGTGACCCCATGAATCACAGCACGCCAGGCCTCCCTGTCCATCACCAACTCCCGGAGTTTACTCAAACTCATGCCCATCGAGTCAGTGATGCCATCCAGCCATCTCATCCTCTGTCGTCCCCTTCTCCTCCTGCCCCAAATCCCTCCCAGCATCAGGGTCTTTTCCAATGAGTCAACTCTTCGCATGAGGTGGCCAAAGTACTGGAGTTTCAGCTTCAACATCAGTCCTTCCAATGAACACCCAGGACTGATCTCCTTTAGGATGGACTGGTTGGATCTCCTTGCAGTCCAAGGGACTCTCAAGAGTCTTCTCCAACACCATAGTTCAAAAGCATCAATTCTTCGGCGCTCAGCTTTCTTCACAGTCCAACTCTCACATCCATACATGACCACTGGAAAAACCATAGCCTTGACCAGACGGACCTTTGTTGGCAAAGTAATGTCTCTGCTTTTTAATATGCTATCTAGGTTGGTCATAACTTTCCTTCCAAGGAGTAAGCGTCTTTTAATTTCATGGCTGCAGTCACCATCTGCAGTGATTTTGGAGCCCCCAAAATCAATAATCCCTATCAAATCACCAATGGCATTTTTCACAGAACTAGAACAAAAAAAATCTCAAAATTTGTATGGAGACACAAAAGACCCTGAATAGCCAAAGCAATCTTGAAAAAGAAAAATGGAGCTGGAGAATCAGGCTCCTTGACTTCAGACTATACTAAAAAGCTACAGTCATCAAAACAGTATGATACTGGCACAAAAATAGAAATATAGATCAATGGAACAGGATAGAAAACCCAGAAATAAGCCCATGCACCTATAGTCAATTAATCTATGACAAAGGAGGCAAGACTACACAATGTTGGAAAGACAGTCTCTTCAACAAATGGTGCTGGGAAAACTGGACAGCCACATGTAAAAAAAAATGAAATTAGATCATTCCTTAACTCCATACACAAAAATAAGCTCAAAATGGATTAAAGACCTAAATGTTAGACTGGACACTATAAAACTCTTAGAGGAAAACATAGGCAGAACACTCTCTGACATAAATCACAGCAACATCTTTTTTAATCCATCTCCCAGAATAATGGAAATAAAAACAAAAATAAACAAATGGGGCCTACTTAAACTCAAAAGCTTTTGCACAGCAAAGGAAACAAAAAACAAAAAGACAACCCACAGATTGGGAGAAAATATTTGCAAATGATGTGACTGATAAGGGATTAGTCTCCAAAATTTACAAACAGCTTATGACACTTAATAGCATCAAAACAAACAACCCACTCAAAAAATGGGCAGAAGACCTGAATAGACATTTCTCTAAAGAGGATATACAGATGGCCAATAGGCACATGAAAAGATGTTCAAGATGTTATTATAAAAATGCAAATCAAAACTACAATGAGGTATCACCTCACACCAGTCAGAATGGCTATCATCAAAAAATCCACAAACAACAAATGCTGGAGAGGGTGTGGAGAGAAGGGAACCCTCCTGCACTGTTGGTGGGAATGTAAATTGGTGCAGCCACTATGGAGAACAGTATGGAGGTTCCTTAAAAAACTAAAAATAGAGCTACCATATGACCCTGCAATCCCTGTACTGGGCATATACTCAGAGAAAAACATTTTTCCCAAAGATACATGCACCCCCAATATTCATTGCATCACTGTTTACAATAGACTAGACGTGAAAGCAACAAATGTCCATCGATGGAAGAATGGATAAAGAAGATGTGGTATATATATACAATGGAATATTACTCAGCCATTAAAAAGAATGAAATAATGCCATTTGCAGCAACATGGATGGACCTAGAGAGTGTCATACTGAGTGAAGTAAGTCAGAGAAGGAAATATATATGACATCCCTTATATGTGGAATCTAAAAAGAAATGATACAAATGAACTTACAAAACAGAAAGAGACTCACAGACTTAGAAAATGAACTCATGGTTGCCAGGGGGGAAGGGATAGTTAAGGACTTTGGGAAGGTCATGTACACACTGCTATATTTAAAATGGATAACCAACAAAAACCTATTGTATAGCACATGGAACTCTGCTCAGTGTTATGTGCCAGCCTGGATGGGAGGGGAGTTTGGGGGAGAATGGATACATGTATATGTATGGCTGAGTCCCTTCACTGTTTACCTGAAACTATCACAACATTGTTAATTAGCTACACCCCAGTACAAAATGTTTTTGGTGTTAAAAAAAATAAAGAATCTTAAAATTAAAAAGTGTCCTTAATTTTATCATACTTAGGCTATAACTGATAAATATAATACCACAGTGACTGCAAATATACAGATTTCCTCAGAAAAAGTACATACTTTGCTACTATTTTTAAAAATTAAATTAAATTTTTAAAAAAACCTAGAAACAACACACCCATTTTCCCCATCCCCCTATCCCCCACCTCTGGCAACCACCAATTTTTTTTGTATCTATGAGCTTATTTTTTTAATTAAAATTTTTGTTTAGATTCCACATATAAGAGAGATCATATGGTATCTATCCTTTTCTGTCTTATTTCACTTAGCATAATGCCCTCAAGGTCCATCCACATTGTCACAAATGGCAAGATTTCATTCCTTTTTATGACTGAGTAATATTCCATTATATAGGTATATCACAATTTCTTTATCCATTCATCCACTGATGAACTCTTAGATTGTTTACATGTCTTAGCTATTGTAAATAATGCTATGAAATAGATATAGCATTATTTACAATATGCTGTGGGGACATGGGGGTGCATACTTTAAAAAAATATTTGCTTATTTACTTGGCTGCTTTATATCTTAGTTTTGGCATGTGGATCTTTTAAATTTATTTATTTTTAATTGAAGGATAATTGCTCTACAATATTGTGTTGGTTTCTGCCAAACATCAACATCGGCATGCAGCTCTCATTGCATCATGTGGGATCTTTCCTTGCAGCATGTGGGCTTAGTTGCCCCAGGCATGTGGGATCTTAGTTCCCCAACCAGGGATTAAACCTGCATCCCCTGCATTGCAAGGTGGATTCTTAACCCCTGGACCACCAGGGAAGTCCCAGGTACTTATTTTTGAATTAGTTTTTCATCTTCTTTGGGTAAATACTTGGAAGTGGAGCTGCTGAATCATATGGTAGTTACACATTTAATTTTTTGAGGAACCTCCATACTGTTTTCCATATCGGGTGCACCAATTTACATTCTCACTAGAAGTACACAAGGCTTTTCTCCACAAGGTTCTTATTGACTATGTTTTCTTCTGGGAGTTTTATTGTTTTAGGTCTTATAATTCAAGGATTTAATCCATTTTGAGTTAATTTTTATGTGTGGTGTTAGTAGTCCAGATACATTATTACTGTTAATGGTGGGCCCATGTCCTCTGATGGAAGGTGCAGGCACACCTGTGGAATCAGCTATTTACTACTTCAGGACAGAAAGAGAATTCCACAGCTCAATGCATTCCCACTCCTTCTCCTCTCACCTAAATCATATCTAGAATCTAAGTTTACCCCATCTCGGGTAGTTCTAGGAACTCTTATTACTCATTTATCACTCATTTAATCTTAACAATAACCCTATGCTGCTGCTGCTGCTAAGTCACTTCAGTCATGTCCGACTCTGTGCGACCCCATAGATGGCAGCCCACCAGGCTCCCCCGTCCCTGGGATTCTCCAGGCAAGAATACTGGAGTGGATTGCCATTGCCTTCTCCATAACCCTATGAGATAAGTACTATTATTATTCTCATTTTACAGACATAGAACCTGAGACACAGGGCAGGTAACTAATTTGTACAAAGTCACACAGGGAGTAAGTGCAGAGTGAGGATTTGTATCTAGTTAGACTCTAGAATTCATGATTTTAACCACTGTGCTATATTTAAAGTGAAGGGCAGAGCTGACCGGGTCACTTAGTGGCTCTATGTGCAATGCTTTGAAAGTTGCTTATTATTGTGTCTCCAGTCTGGATAAGGACAGACGTTTGTCAGTATAATCAGTCTTGGTGTGTTAAGTGAAAGTATGTCTATGTGGGAAGGGCATGGTGCATATCTGATCAGTGTTTGGGCATGCCTTTCTTTGTAATGATAAGCTTTCTATAGAGCATGCATCTTAGCACCCTTCCACATGCTATGTGTCTATTTCAAACATGGCTGCCTGAGTGTTCATCTTGTGTATGTGTGTGTAGGGAGGTGGGTATGTTATAAAGATAATATATGTGGAAAGAAGAATATGTCTAATGAGAGTAAGTATTTGAACTGACCCTTGGCATTTTCCCCATATAGGGGAAAAAACTGAGAAACACCTGGAGGAGGTAGTCTTTTTGTTTGCTTTCATTGGAAACCTTGTCTCTCATGTTCAGAGCAGTTTTTCTGCCCTCTTCTCCTCTGTATCCCAGGCCTGTTCCAGCTTCTTCTAATAACATCAAAAGCATAAGAGAGTCATTGGCTTTGGAATAATTTGTAAACCAATAGAACTTTAGCCAAAAGACTGCATTGTACCAATGGAAGCCCATGTCACATAGAATCACACACTTCTGCCTTTTGCTTTTCCACTCCCAGTTTATATATGGGTAGTCACATGCTGGCACACAGCAGCAGGCTTGCGAGTGCACAAAGATGTCTTCTTTGAAACATCTCAGGGGAGGGGCAAGCACAGGACAAGAGGAGGATTAGACAAGGGTGAAAGGACCACAGTGGTACTCGGTGAGAAAGTATGTGAAAAGGAAGGAGGAAAACAATCACAAGATGCCAGTTTACTATATAGTGCACATAATGTAATTCTTGCCAAATTTGTGATGTGTTCTAGGATCTGAAGAGCTCTTCTAGTCTTCTTGGGCTATTCTTGGATTCTGATTGCCATCCAGTCTTCAGCCAAGAAATGCAACCTATTTTAGGAGGATTCCATTCGCTTTTGAAAGAAGTGGAATTTATATTATATGGGTAGCAGAGAGAACATTTTATTTAAGAAGCAAGATCTACTCTTACAGATGAGTAGGCAAATTGTACAGTGGTCTGCAGACCAGGGAGTGGAATAAACATCTTTATGCTTTCACACTCTGTTTCTGTCAAAAACAGGATATTGGCAGCAAACCACCTGAAAAAGACCCACTGAACTATATATAGTGAATCCTGCCAAGTGAAAGTGAAAATGAAGTTGCTCAGTCGTGTCCGACTCTTTGTGAGCCCCATGCTTAATGCTAACCTACTAGACAGCTGCTAACACATCATTAGCCCAGGAGGTGAAAGCAAATGGCATTCCCAGGATGCTGGTGTTTACTATTTATGGTCTCCTTTTAGAATGGCAACCCACTCCAGTATTCTTGCCTGGAAAATCCCATGGATGGAGGAACCTGGTAGGCTATAGTCCATGGGGTCGCAAAGAGTCGGACACGACTGAGGGACTTCACTTTCACTTTAAAAAATAAATACCCTTATAGAGAGTCAGTAAAGCTTGTCACTTTCCCTATGTGAATGTTTATCAAGAGGTATTTATTAAATTCCACTGTGTGCTTAGCATTGTGCTAAGTATTGCAGGGGACTAGAGCAGGTATGCCACTGTCCTTGAAGACAAGGCCAGTGTAGCCTATTCAGGGAAACAAGAACAGTATGAAGCAATACAAAATAAAACAACTGAGTCCTCAGTTGTTGATAAGGGCTATAGGAGTTCAGACGAGAGGGAGATCAAAGAAGTCTAACTTTATCATCACTTTCTCAGTTCAGTTCAGTTGCTCAGTTGTGTCCAACTCTTTGCAACCCCATGGACTGCAGCACGCCAGGCTTTCCTGTCCATCACCAACTCCCAGAGTTTACTCAAACTCATGTCCATTGAGTCGGTGATGCCATCCAACCATCTCGTCCTCTGTTGTCCCCTTCTCCTCCTGCCTTCAATCTTTCCCAGCATCAGGGTCTTTTCCAATGAGTCAGTTCTTCGCATCAGGTGACCACAGTATTGGAGTTTCGGCTTCGGCATCAGTCCTCTCAATGAATAGTCAGGACTGATTTCCTTTAGGGTAGACTGGTTGGATCTCCTTGTTGTCCAGGGGACTCTCAAGAGTCTTCTCCAACACCACAGTTCAAAAGCATCAATTCTTCTGTTGCTCAACTTTCTTTATAGTCCAACTCTCACATGCATACATGACTAAAAGAAAAACCATAGCTTTGACTAGATGGACCTTTGTTGGCAAAGTAAAATGCATGTCTCTGCTTTTTAATATGCTGTCTAGGTTGGTCATAATTTTTCTTCCAAGGAGCAAGCGTCTTTTAATTTCATGGCTGCAGTCACCATCTGCAGTGATTTTGGAGCCCAAGAAAATAAAGTCTGTCATTGTTTCCACTGTTTCCCCATCTATTTGCCATGAAGTGATGGGACCAGATGCCATGATCTTAGTTTTTTGAATGTTGAGTTTTAAGCTGACTTTTTCACTCTCCTCTTTCACTCTCATCAAGAGGCTCTTTAGTTCTTCTTCACTTTCTGCCATAAGGGTGGTGTCATCTGCATATCTGAGGTTATTGATATTTCTCCCGGCAATCTTGATTCCAGCTTGTGCTTCCTCCAGCCCAGTGTTTCTCATGATGTACTCTGCATATAAGTTGAATAAGCAGGGTGACAATATACAGCCTTGACATACTCCTTTTCCTATTTGGAACCAGTCTGTTGTTCCATGTCTAGTTCTAACTGTCGCTTCTTAACCTGCATATACGGTTTGCAGGAGGCAGGTCAGGTGGTCTGGTATTCCCATCTCTTTCAGAATTTTCCACAGTTTGTTGTGATCCACACAGTCAAAGGCTTTGGCATAGTCAATAAAGCAGAAGTAGATATTTTTCTGGAACTCTCTTGCTTTTTCGATGATCCAGCAGATGTTGGCAATTTGATCTCTGGTTCCTCTGCCTTTTCTAAATCCAGCTTGAACATCTGGAAGTTCATGGTTCACATATTATTGAAGCCTGGCTTGGAGAATTTTGAGCATTACTTTGCTAGCATGTGAGATGAGTGCAATTGTGCAGTAGTTTTTAGCATTCTTTGGCATTACCTTTCTTTGGGGATTGGAATGAAAACTGACCTTTTCCAGTCCTGTGGCCACTGCTGAGTTTTCCAAATTTGCTGGCATATTGAGTGCAGCTCTTTCACAGCATCATCTTTTAGGATTTGAAATAGCTCAACTGGAATTCCATCACCTCCACTAGCTTTGTTTGTAGTGATGCTTCCTAAGGGCTTTTCTCAATAGCTAACATTTATTGACACTTCATATGTGTCAGGTATTTGTTAAGTGCTTTACACATATTATCTCATTTAATCCACCCAAGCTACCTCTGAGATAGGCATTATTATCCCCAAAAGAGGAGGAAACTCAGATAACTAAGTAATGTATCCCAGGGGAGTGATGAGACATGAGACTTGGAGAGGCGAGGAGGGACCTGATCACAAAAGACCTTAAGAAGTTTGTAATCTGTCCCAAGGTCAGAGGGAAGCCAGTTGAAAATTACAATGAAACCATATTAATCATTGAGAGGAGTGTGTTGTTTAAAAAAGATTATGCTGCTTGGCTGCTGTATTAAGCACACAGTTTGGATTGGGAAGATACAAGACCAGAGACAGAGGGACCAGTTAGATGACTATTGTATTGTGGTGCCTGGTACATAAATAGTAGGCACTCAGTGTCTATTTGTTGGATAAATGGATAGATATAGAGATTCTAGGGGACAGAACTAGTGACATAATAATAAAAGATAGAAAGGGATAGATTTTTAATTATATTTAGGAGGTAAAATTAGGGATTTAATGATTAACTGAATGTAGGGGATGAGGAAGGGAAATTAAGAACAATGCCCAGGAGTTCCTAGGGGCCAGTGGTACCATTTATTCATTTAGGAAGTATTAGAGAAGAATCAGATTTAATGGAAAAGGGTGAGGGAAGGAGATGAGTTTAGTTTTGGAAACTGATTTTGTGATGCCTGTGGTTATACAAATTAAAATGTCCAGTAAGCAGTTATAAATTTCAAGAGAGAGATTTAGGATGGAAAGAGAGATAAGTGAGATAAGTAGAATTATTCTAAACTTGGGTTGTGGTAATGGTTGCACAGTTCTATAAATTAATTTGAAAAAATCATTGCATTATCTAACAGCACTGTTTACAATAGCCAAGACATGGAAGCAACCTAAGTATCCATCAACAGATGAATGGATAAAGAAGATGTGGTACATTTTGTTGTTGCTGTTCAGTCACTCAGTCATGTCCTACTCTTTGCGACCCCATGGACTGCAGCATGCCAGGCTTCCCTGTCCTTCACCATCTCTCAAGAGTTTGCTCAAACTCATGTCCGTTGAGTCAGTGATGCCATCCAAAGATCTCATCCTCTGTCTTTCGAATAATTTCTGTCCCCTTCTCCTCCTGCCTTCAGTCTTTCCCAGCATTGGGGTCTTTTCCAGTGAGTCAGCTCTTCGCATCAGGTGGCCAAAGTATTGGAGTTTCAGCTTCAGCATCAGTCCTTCCAATGAATATTCAGGACTGATTTCCTTTAGGATTGATTGGTTGGATCTCCTTGCTGTCCAAGGGACTCTCAAGAGTCTTCTCCAACACCACAGTTCAAAAGCATCAATTCTTCAGAGCTCAGCCTTTTTTATGGTCCAGCTTTCACATCCATACCTGACTACTGGGAAAACCATAGCTTTGTTTATATGGACCTTTGTGGGCAAAGTCAAGTCTCTGCTTTTTAGTACGCTGTCTAGGTTTGTCATAGCGTTTCTTCCAAGGATAGATGCAGTCACCATCCACAGTGATTTTGAAGCCCAAGAAAATAAAGTCTGTCACTGTTTCCATTGTTTCCCCATCTATTTGCTATGAAGTGATGGGACCGGATGCCATGATCTTAGTTTTTTTTTGAATGTTGAGTTTTAAGCCAGCTTTTTCACTCCTTTTTCACCTTCATCAAGAGGCTCTTTAGTTCCTCTTTGCTTTCTGCCATTAGGGTGGTATCATCTGCATATCTGAGGCTATTGATATTTCTCCCGGCAATCTTGATTCCAGCTTGTGCTTCATCCAGCCTGGCATTTCACATGATGTACTCTGCATATAAGTTAAATAAGCAGGGTGACAATATACAGCCTTTTGCCAATTTTGAACCAGGCTGTTGTTCCATGGGCTTCCCTGGTGGCTCAGATGGTAAAGCATCTGCCTGCAATGTGGGAGACCCGGACGTTCGTTCGATCCCTGGGTTGGGAAGATCCCCTGAAGAAGGAAATGGCAACCCACTCCAGTATTCTTGCCTGGAAAATCCCATGGACAGAGGAGCCTGGCAGGCTACAGTCCATGGGATCACAAGAGTCAGACACAACTGACTGTGCTATGAGGCCTATGAAATTTTAGTTCCTTGACCAGGGATCAGACCCAAACCCCCTGCATTGGAAGTGCTGAGTCTTAACCTCTGGACCACCAAGGAAGTCCCTATATAAAGCTCTTTTTACAAAAAGATAAGCAGGGCACTGGCATATAGGTGGTATTGAGGCCTTAGATATGGATGAGATTACATAAGACTGAGGGCAATATAATTCTTGGAATACTGGCATTTATGGTTCAGGCAGAGGAGGTGGAGTGATCAGAAGGAAAACTAGGAGAATCAGTGTCATGGGAACCAAGGGAAGAGAGTGTTTCCAGAAGGAAACGGATGATTTTTTTAAAACTATGGGAGACTTGATCATCATCATCTGTGCATGCTCAGTCATGTCTGACTCTTTGTGACCCCATGAACTGTAGCCTGCCAGGCTCCTCTGTCCATGGAATTTTCCAGGCAAGAATACTGGAGTGGGTTGCCATTTCCTTCTCCAGGGGATCTTCTTCCTGATCCAAGGGTCAAACCTGCATATTCTTTCCCACATTATACCACAATATTTGACACATATTCTGTGTCACCTGGGAAGCCCCCACTGGAGAGTGCATGCAGGTCTCAAGCCATCCTGGAGAGGGTTATTTAATCAGTTTGTAGTTGAAGGAACCACTGAGCTACAGCCTGAATGTTGATGGGAAGGAGAAAGTTGAGAGGGAGAGGTTGAATGAAGGAGAGAGAAAGGAAGACTGATTAAGTGAGGATTCCAAGAGGGTGGGAGAGGATGGGGTGCAGAGCACAGGTAGAATGATCAACTTTCTAGAGGAAGAGAGACACCATTTTTTAAAAATAATGCCAGCTGAGGGCAGGATGGTTGAGGGTGCAGGTATGTTTGTTTATTGGTTTGTTTTGAGAATTTGAAGGAATTCTGTGACATAGGTTCTGTTTTCTTCATGAAGAAGAAAGTAAAATCATTTGCTGTTCTTTTATTATGAGTGAGAAGGGAGGTGGTGGCCTTGGAGCTTTGAGGACTGTGGAGCTTTGAATTAGCTACTGTAAAGAGAGATGGAAACAGCTGTTAAGAGAATTCTACTAATATAGGATTAGTAGGAAACATTGAGAGCCTGCTGGAAGCTGTACACCATGAATGTAAAGGGGGATCAATCTATGCTTGTGTGATTAGCATATAGGTCATACTTAAAACCACAAAAATCAAATATTGGTTAGGTGAGAAAAAGGATGTTGTTGTTGTTTAGTTGCCAAATTGTGTCCGACTCTTTTGCGACCCCATGGACAGTAGCCCACCAGACTCCTTTGTCCATGGGATTTCCCAGGCAAGAATACTGAAGTGAGTTGCCATTTCCTTCTCCAAGGGATCTTCCTAATCCAGGGATCAAACCTGTGTCTCCTGCTTGCCAGGTGGATTCTTAACCACTGAGCCACCAGAGACTGTGAAGAGGATGGCGGTGTATATATATACAACAGATAAAAAGGTTACTGTCACTAATATTGGAGATATCCAATATTTTATTATTATATTAGTGATGTTAGCCTTTTATCTGTCACATGTTGTGATTTCCCCCCCTGATTTGTCATTTATCTTTATTTTCCTATATGTCTTTTAGTGTTCCTGGCTTGTGGGAGGAAGGTCTCCCCTCCTTAAATGTTCTTTTCATGTTTTTAGTGGTTTTCTTTTTCGTATTTTAAGTCTTTAATATACCTGGAATTTATTTTAGGATATGTGGTTTTCAAATTTATTTTAGGATATGTAGTTTTGTTTTCTTCCAGATAAAGAGCTCCTATGCCGAGACCATTTATTCGCACAACAGTCCTTTTCCCATTGCCACATATTGGGTTTCCATATGTAGTTGGACCTATTCTAGACTCGACTCTGTCCTAACGCTTTAACTTTAATACCTTACTATTTTGATCATAGTAGTTTTATGGTAACTTTTAATATTTAGTAATATCTGGTATTTCTTTATCATAATTTTCTTTCTATTCTTGGATATTTTGTTCTCCATGTGAACTTTAAAATAATTTTATCTAGTTACCAAATATACTTAATTTGGATTGTGATTGTCATTGTATTACATTGGGAAGAAATGATGTTGAATCGTCCCAAACAGAATCATGCTATGTCTCTGCAGTTTTTCAGGTTTAATTTTTGGGAACTTCTCTTTAACACTTTATTGTATTCTTCAAATAGGTACAGTGCATTCTCATTAAATTGATCCACAGGTATCTTATGGTCTTGTCCATGTTGTGAGTGGTTTTTCTACTTCCATTTAAAATAGCATGTGGAAAAGACTCTTGATTTTATGTATTTTCTTGTCTGTAATAATCTTACCAAATAATTATCTTTTATATCAATTATTTAATTTTCTAATATTCTTTTATCTCAGCTAAAACATTAAAAACATTGCTGAATAATAGTTTTGCTTGTTCATGTTCTGGGAAGGACCTTAGAATTTTCACCATTGAATATCATGTTTGCTATTTATTTTCTTTATCATATTTAAAAGTTGTCCTTTATGTAGAGTTTTTATTTGGATTGCCTGCTGAATTGTGTTTAAAAATCTTTTAGAATGTATTAATACAATCCTTTGTGTTGATAGATATTTCTAATGTTGAATCATTCTTTTATTTCCAGAATAAACTCTGATTATACTGTTCTATTCTGTTGGCACTAGTGGTAAAGAACCTGCCTGCCAGTGCAGGAGACATAAGAGATGCAGGTTCAATCCCTGGGTCAGGAAGATCCCCTGGAGGAGGGCATGGCAACCGACTCCAGTATTCTTGCCTGGAGAATCCCATGGACAGAGGGACCTGGTGGGCTACAGTTCATAGGGTCACACAGAGTCGGACACAACTGAAGCGACTTAGCACCCATCCATTCTATTGTTACCCTTTTGGATTTCATTTTCTATTTTATGTAGAATTTTTCTGTATATATTCAGAAGTGAAATCAATCTATATAGTATTATTATTTCTGATACTGTTTTTAGGTTTCTGGTATTATGGTTATATTCGATTTACTAAATGCAGTTGGGATATTTTTGTCTTTCTCTGTGGTCTTCATAGTCTAAACAGCATAGGAATGATCTGTTCTCTAAAGAGTTTACAGAACCCAGTTCTGAAACCATTTTTTAAAAAAAATTATACATCTTAAATCAGCTTTCCAGTCTGGCCTAAAGTTATCAGTCTGTCAAGGTTTTGTTGCTTCTTCTTGGGTAAAATTAGGTAGTATTTGATAGATTTTCAACTGTGTCCTGTAGGTTGCACATATTTCCTTGTAATTACTTTTATGTCCATCTAGTGGTATGCTGCAGTTGGCTAGCCAGTTGTGTACATTTCTGGGTTTAGTGACTACACATTGGTAGCTTAAAATCCACCATGTTAGGAGTTTTATACCATGAAAATTAGCAAGCACTGCAAATAGAGGCTTTTTCTGAGAGCCAATTTTTAAATGTTTACCAGCATACTATTGTCTGTATCTGAGTGTATCTCCTTTTTCATTGTGTTTTTCTTGTATGTTTTGCTTTGTTTTCTCTCTTTTTACTTAATTAGGATTTTCAAAGAACCCATATTGATTTTAATTATACTTGGTATGATAGTTTCATTTTGATTTAATCAATTTCAGTTTTTTAAATGAGATACTTCCATTTCCTTTTAGTTTATTTTATTGTCCTTTTCCAGTTTTTTAATTGAAAATTTAATGCATTTATTTTTAATCATATGCATTTTCCTGAGTAGAGCTTTGAGTCTATCCTGTAGATGCTGTTAATAAGGTATGCCTTTTCATTATTTTCAATAAAATTATGGATTTCAATTTTAATTTCCTTTTTGATTCCAAAATTTATTTAGATTTACATGTATTCCCCATCCCGGTCCCCCCTCCCACCTCCCTCTCCATCCCATCCCTCTGGGTCTTCCCAGTGCACCAGGCCTGAGCACTTGTCTCATGCACCCAACCTGGGCTGGTGATCTGTTTCACCCTAGATAATATACATGTTTCAATGCTGTTCTCTTGAAACATCCCACCCTTGCCTTCTACCACAGAGTCCAAAAGTCTGTTCTGCACATCTGTGTCTCTTTTTCTGTTTTGCATATAGGGTTATCATTACCATCTTTCTAAATTCCATATATATGTGTTAGTATGCTGTAATGGTCTTTATCTTTCTGGCTTACTTCACTCTGTATAATGGGCTCCAGTTTCATCCATCTCATTAGAACTGATTCAAATGAATTCTTTTTAATGGCTGAGTAATATTCCATGGTGTATATGTACCACAGCTTCCTTATCCATTCGTCTGCTGATGGGCATCTAGGTTGCTTCCATGTCCTGGCTATTATAAACAGTGCTGCGATGAACATTAGGGGTGCACATGTCTCTTTCAGATCTGGTTTCCTCAGTGTGTATGCCCAGAAGTGGTATTGCTGGGTCATATGGCAGTTCTGTTTCCAGTTTTTTAAGAACTTTCCACACTGTTCTCCATAGCGGCTGTACTAATTTGCATTCCCACCAACAGTGTAAGAGGGTTCCCTTTTCTCCACACCCTCTCCAGCATTTATTGCTTTAGACTTTTGGATAGCAGCCATCCTGACTGGAGTGCAATGGTACCTCATTGTGGTTTTGATTTGCATTTCTCTGATAATGAGTGATGTTGAGCATCTTTTCATGTGTTTGTTAGCCATCTGTATGTCTTCTTTGGAGAAATGTCTGTTTAGTTCCTTGGCACATTTTTTGATTGGGTCATTTATTTTTCTGGAATTCAGCTTCAGGAGTTGCTTGTATATTTTTTAGATTAATCATTTGGGTGTTGCTTCGTTTGCTATTATTTTCTCCCAATCTGAGGGCTGTCTTTTCACCTTGCTTATAGTTTCCTTTGTTGTGCAAAAGCTTTTAAGTTTCATTAGGTCCCATTTGTTTATTTTTGCTTTTATTTCCAATAATCTGGGAGGTGAGTCATAGAGGATCCTGCTGTGATTCATGTCGGAGAGTGTTTTGCCTATGTTCTCCTCTAGGAGTTTTATAGTTTCTGGCGTTAGATTTAGATCTTTAATCCATTTTGAGTTTATTTTTGTGGATGGTGTTAGAAAGTGTTCTAGTTTCAGTTTTTTACAAGTGGTTGACCAGTTTTCCCAGCACCACTTGTTAAACAGGTTGTCTTTTTTCCATTGTATATCCTTGCCTCCTTTGTCGAAGATAAGGTGTCCATAGGTTTGTAGATTTATCTCTGGGCTTTCTATTCTGTTCCATTGATCTATATTTCTGTCTTTGTGCCAGTACCATACTGTCTTGATGACTGTGGCTTTGTAGTAGAGTCTGAAGTCAGGCAGGTTGATTCCTCCAGTTCCATTCTTCTTTCTCAAGATCTGCTTTGGCTATTTGAGGTTTTTTGTATTTCCATACAAATTGTGAAATTATTTGTTCTAGTTCTATGAAAAATACCGTTGGTAGCTTGATAGGGATTGCATTGAATCTATAGATTGCTTTGGGTAGTATAGCCATTTTGACAATATTGATTCTTCCAATCCATGAACACGGTATGTTTCTCCATCTGTTTGTGTCCTCTTTGATTTCTTTCATCAGTGTTTTATAGTTTTCTATGTATAGGTCTTTTGTTTCTTTAGGTAGATATACTCCTAAGTATTTTATTCTTTTTGTTGCAATGGTGAATGGTATTGTTTCCTTAATTTCTCTTTCTGTTTTCTCATTGTTAGTGTATAGGAATGCAAGGGATTTCTGTGTGTTAATTTTATATCCTGAAACTTTACTATATTCATTGATTAGCTCCAGTAATTTTCTGGTAGAGTTTTAGGGTTTTCTATGTAGAGGATCATGTCATCTGCAAACAGCGAGAGTTTCACTTCTTTTCCTATCTGGATTCCTTTTACTTCTTTTTCTGCTCTGATTGCTGTGGCCAAAACTTCCAAAACTATGTTGAATAGTAGTGGTGAGAGTGGACACCCTTGTCTTGTTCCTGATTTTAGGGAAAATGCTTTCAATTTTTCACCATTGAGGGTAATGCTTGCTGTGGGTTTGTCATATATAGCTTTTATTATGTTGAGGTATGTTCCTTCTATTCCTGCTTTCTTGAGAGTTTTAATCATAAATGGGTGTTGAATTTTGTCAAAGGCTTTCTCTGCATCTATTGAGATAATCATATGGTTTTTATCTTTCAATTTGTTAATGTGGTGTATTACATTGATTGATTTGTGGATATTAAAGAATCCTTGCATTCCTGGGATAAAGCCCACTTGGTCATGGTGTATGATTTTTTTAATATGTTGTTGGATTCTGTTTGCTAGAATTTTGTTAAGGGTTTTTGCATCTATGTTCATCAGTGATATTGGCCTGTAGTTTTCTTTTTTTTTTGTGGCATCTTTGTCTGGTTTTGGAATTAGGGTGATGGTGGCCTCATAGAATGAGTTTGGAAGTTTGCCTTCTTCTGCAATTTTCTGGAAGAGTTTGAGTAAGATAGGTGTTAGCTCTTCTCTAAATTTTTGGTAGAATTCAGCTGTGAAGCCATCTGGTCCTGGGCTTTTGTTTGCTGGAAGATTTCTGATTACAGTTTCGATTTCCTTGCTTGTGATGGGTCTGTTAAGATCTTCTATTTCTTTCTGGTTCAGTTTTGGAAAGTTATACTTTTCTAAGAATTTGTCCATTTCTTCCAAGTTGTCCATTTTATTGGCATAGAGCTGCTGGTAGTAGTCTCTTATGATCCTTTGTATTTCAGTGTTGTCTGTTGTGATCTCTCCATTTTCATTTCTAATTTTGTTAATTTGGTTCTTCTCCCTTTGTTTCTTAATGAGTCTTGCTAATGGTTTGTCAATTTTGTTTATTTTTTCAAAAAACCAGCTTTTAGCTTTGTTGATTATTTTGCTATGGTCTCTTTTGTTTCTTTTGCATTTATTTCTGTCCTAATTTTTAAGATTTCTTTCCTTCTACTAACCCTGGGGTTCTTCATTTCTTCCTTCTCTAATTGCTTTAGGTGTAGAGTTAGGTTATTTATTTGACTTTTTTCTTGTTTCTTGAGGTAAGCCTGTAATGCTATGAACCTTCCCCTTAGCACTGCTTTTACAGTGTCCCATAGGTTTTGGGTTGTTGTGTTTTCATTTTCATTCATTTCTATGCATATTTTGATTTCTTTTTTGATTTCTTTTATGATTTGTTGGTTATTCAGAAGCATGTTATTTAGCCTCCATATGTTTGAATTTTTAACAATTTTTTTTCCTGTAATTGAGATCTAATCTTACTGCACTGTGGTCAGAAAAGATGACTGGAATGATTTCAATTTTTTTGAAATTTTCAAGACTAGATTTATGGCCCAGGATGTGATCTATTCTGGAGAAGGTTCTGTGTGCACTTGAGAAAAAGGTGAAGTTGATTGTTTTGGGGTGAAATGTCTTATAGATATCAATTAGATCTAGCTGGTCCATTGTGTCATTTAAAGTTTGTATTTCCTTGTTAATTTTCTGTTTAGTTGATCTAGCCATAGTTGTGAGGGGGGTATTAAAGTCTCCCACTATTATTGTGTTACTATTAATTTCCTCTTTCATACTCGTTAGTGTTTGCCTTACATATTGCAGTGCTCCTATGTTGGGTGCATATATATTTATAATTGTTATATCTTCTTCTTGGATTGATCCTTTGATCATTATGTAGTGTCCTTCTTTGTCTCTTTTCACAGCCTTTATTTGAAAGTCTATTTTATCTGATATGAGTATTGCAACTCCTGCTTTCTTTTGTTCTCCATTTGCGTGAAATATTTTTTTCCAGCCCTTCACTTTTAGTCTGTATGTGTCTCTTGTTTTGAGGTGGGTCTCTTGTAGACAGCATATATAGGGGTCTTGTTTTTGTATCCATTCAGCCAATCTTGTGTCTTTTGGTTGGGGCATTCAACCCATTTACATTTAAGGTAATTATTGATAGGTGTGGTCCCGTTGCCATTTACTTTGTTGTTTTGGGTTCACGTTTATACAACCTTTCTGCATTTCCTGTCTAGAGAAGATCCTTTAGCATTTGTTGAAGAGCTGGTTTGGTGGTGCTGAATTCTCTCAGCTTTTGCTTGTCTGTAAAGCTTTTGAATTCTCCTTCATATCTGAATGAGATCCTTGCTGGGTACAGTAATCTAGGTTGTAGGTTATTCTCTTTCATTACTCTAAGTATGTCCTGCCATTCCCTTCTGGCCTGGAGGGTTTCTATTGAAAGATCAGCTGTTATCCTTATGGGAATCCCTTTGTGTGTTATTTGTTGTTTCTCCCTTGCTGCTTTTAATATTTGTTCTTTGTGTTTGATCTTTGTTAATTTGATTAATATGTGTCTTGGGGTGTTTCACCTTGGGTTTATCCTGTTTGGGACTCTGGGTTTCTTGGACTTGGGTGGCTATTTCCTTCCCCATTTTAGGGAAGTTTTCAACTATTATCTCCTTGAGTATTTTCTCATGGCCTTTCTTTTTGTCTTCTTCTTCTAGGACTCCTATGATTCAAATGTTGGGGTGTTTCACATTGTCCCAGAGGTCCCTGTGGTTTTCCTCATTTCTTTTGATTATTTTTTGTTTTTTCCTCTCTGTTTCATTTATTTCCACCATTTTATCTTCTACCTCACTTATCTTATCTTCTGTCTCCGTTATTCTCCTCTTGGTTCCCTCCAGAGTGTTTTTAATCTCATTTATTGCATTATTCATTTTTAATTGACTCTTTTTTATTTCTTCTAGGTCTTTATTAAACATTTCTTACTTCTTCTCAATCTTTGTCTCCAGGCTATTTATCTGTAACTCCATTTTGTTTTCAAGATTTTGGATCATTTTTATTATCATTATTCTAAATTCTTTTTCAGGTAGATTCCCTATCTCCTCCTCTTTTGTTTGACTTGGTGGGCATTTTTCATGTTCCTTTACCTGTTGGGTATTTCTCTGCCTTTTCATCTTGTTTAGATTGCTGTGTCTGGAGTAGGCTTTCTGTATTCTGGAGGTCTGTGGTTCCTTTTTATTGTGGAGGTTTTACCCAGTGGGTGGGGTTGGATGATTGGCTTGTCAAGGTTTCCTGGTTAGGGAAGCTTGCGTCGGTGTTCTGGTGCATGGAACTAGATTTCTTCTCTCTGGAGTGCAATGGAGTGCCCAGTAATGAGTTTTGAGATGGGTCTATGTGTTAGGTGTGACCTTGGGCAGCCTGTATGTTGACGTTCAGGGCTATGTTCCTGCGTTGCTGGAGAATTTGTGTGGTATGTCTTGCTCTAAAACTTATTGGCTCTTGGGTGGTGGTTGGTTTCAGTGTAGGTATGGAGGCTTTTGGACGGTCTCTTATTACTTAATGTTCCATGTAGTCAGGAGTTTTCTGGTGTTCTCAGGTTTTGGGCTTAAGTCTCCTGCCTCTGGATTTCAGTTTTATTCTTCCAGTAGTCTCAAGACTTCTCCAACTATACAGCACTGATAATAAAACTTCTAGGTTAATGGTGAAAAGATTCTCCCCCATGAGGGACACCCAGAGAGGTTCACAGAGTTACATGAAGAAGAGGAGAGGGAGGAGGGAGATAGAGATGAGCAGGAGAAAAAGGGGGACTCAAGAGGAGAGAGACAGATCTACACAGTTGTCTGTTCCCAAAGTGTTCTCCGTAGCCCAGACACCCACAAAGATTCACAGAATTGGATTGGGAAGAGAAGGGGAAAGGAGGAAATAGAGGTGTTCTGAGGTAGAAAATGGAGAGTCAAGATTGGGAGAGAGTAATCAACACACTCCTGAATAAAAATGGGAACTGAATATTGGATTCTTAAATGTCCACAATTTATATCATATACTGAAAAACAAAGATTAAAAATCTAGAGTAGAGGTTAGACTCTTAAAAATACAATATTAAAAACAAAAACCAAAACACAAAAAATATTTTAGAAATATATATGAAGTTTGGTTTAAAAATAGGGCTTCTTTTTTTTTTTGCAAGGTTATAGTGTAATGAAAATGAAAATTAAGGAGTAGTAGAGGAGTAATAGAGGACTTTAAAAGGAAATAAGAGAAAAAGAAAAATAGAAAAAAGAGAAAAAGAAAAAAAAAAAAAAAAGAAAAAAAAATTTTCCTAATTAAAAAAAATCATAAAAATCTATGAAAATGAAAGTTAAGGAGTAATGGGGGAGTAATAGGGAATTTTAAAAGAAAATAAAAGAGAAAAAAGAAAAAAGAAAATTTTTTTTTTTTTTTACTAAAAAAAAAAAAAAAGTAAAAATATATCTAGGAATTTCTCTGGAGCTGTTGTGGTCAGTGTGGGTTTGGTTCAGTTTCAGATAGCTCCTTGTTCCAGCTTACACTTCTCGATATCTACAGGCCCCTTCCGGTGTAGTCGGTGTTATCTACAGGGATTTTAATCTGTTGCACTGGTCCCTTCTGAAGTGGTTCCCTTTGTTTATTTGGCTTCTGTTTGCTGGTCTCTTCAGTGCCTAATTTCCGCCCTGACACAGGCGGGCGGAGGTGGTCTCTTATTCAGGTTGCTAGTTCCGTCGCGCTGCGGGGAGGGGCTGGTGCTGCTTTCCCCTCTATGCTGCTCAGGCTCCCGGCTGTTCTATATGGAGCGTGCCCTGCGCTGCGCGCGGTTCCAGCCCTCGGGTGTTCCACAAAAGCGCGGAACAAAAAGCTGCGCCTGCTTTTTGTGCCTTCCCCGTCAGAGCGGCTCAGGCAGCCAGGAGCTTGACGGGCGCACTCTCCCCGGGTGCGGTGCGCCTTCTCCCCTCCGCGGTCCCAGCCTCAGTTTCCGCCCGCGCCAGTCGGGTGCGTGCGCCTTCTCCCCTCCGCGTCCCCAGCCCCAGTCCCCGCCCGCGCCGGTCGGGTGCCTGCGCCCTGTGTCTCGCCGCGACCCTCCCGGCGGATGTCGACCATCCAGAATCTCAGGAAGTCTTTGGTTAGAAACTGGAGGCCTGTTTGCAGTGCGGTAGGGGATGCGGTCCTTGGGGCCGAGCCTGCCCCTTTCCCCTCCCCCCTGCCTCCTGCCTCTGGCGGGGCTGGGCCGGTCCGCAGCCTGCGAGCTCTTCTCTGGACTTGCTCAGACCCTTTGTTCTGCGAACGGCCGGCAGTGTGTTCGGGCCGGTTAATTTTCTCTCTCTCTTTTGCTATCCCACAGTTTAAGTTGGTAACTCACAAAAGCTCCCTCCGATTGCCCTCAGGGCACTCAGGCCCGGTCCTTACCCTAAGCAATGCCGCCTGCTCCTCTCCGTTCCGCCCCCACTTGCTGGTGGCGGATGCGGGTGTCTGGGGTACTTTTCTGCTGGGAGTTGCTTTTAGGCATGTAATCTGTGGGTTTTATTTATTCTTCCCCTCCCAGTCAGGTTGCCCTCCGAGATTCAAAAACTTCCCCCAGACCCGCCAGTGCGAGGGTTTCCTGGTGTTTGGAAACTTCCTCTATTAACGACTCCCTTCCCGGGACGGATCTCCGTCCTTAGCTCTTTTGTCTCTCTTTTTATCTTTTATATTTTGTCCTACCTCCTTTCGAAGACAATGGGCTGCTTTTCTGGGCGCCTGATGTCCTCAGCTAGCGATCAGAAGTTGTTTTGTGAAGTTTGCTCTGCGTTCAATTGTTCTTTTGATGAATTTGTAGGAGAGAAAGTGGTCTCCCCATCCTATTCCTCTGCCATCTTGGCTCCTCCTATATCTTTTTAAATGTATCTGTATTGTACCATTCTTTGTGCTGAAGTACATGATGAATTGTCTGTTTCACAAATAGAGTATATATTTTCTACAGGATGCAAAAGTTCTATATATAACTATTACATTGTTTTATCAGTATTTTTCCCCATAGTCTGTATGTCCTTGCTTATTTTTCAGTCTGAAACCTACCTGTTTCATCTGTCTGCTTCACACTGTAACTATATCTTTTCCCCTTGTCACTTCTCCTATTTTTAAGAATATTTGTTTCCTAGAAGTGCAACTGATAGCTTAAAGAAAAGGCACATCTTTAAAATTATTAATACATATTGTCAACATTCTCTGTTCACCAAAACAATTTACACTCCCACCAGAAATGTACAAGGGAGCAGATGGGGCTTTCTTGTGTTTTCCTCTGCTGTACTGTTACAAAATGCTGCTAAATTCAGTCAATTGCACCTAGCCTTTTTGGTCTTCTTTCTAAAAGAAAAATCCTTGGATGCTAAAAGCAGGAGCTCCCACTGGATTAGAGTTAGGGTTTACAAAACTGATGTCATCCAGTGGGCATCCTAACTCTTGTTGCAGGGAAGACAGCCAAGTCTCTATGGTTTGGGTTGTTTCCATAGAGAACAAGGTCAGAGAAATCAGAAGCAGTTTTGAGTAAGCAGCTAAATATCCCCATGTTGGTCCTTAAGTAGTTTTCTTCACAATTCCTGCCACCCTTGCATCCCCTGGCTTTCTTACTCTTTGTTCTTTCCAGAGGTGACTTTTTCTTCTCTCCAGTATCTTTCAGAATCTATTTTCTGGGACACTGAAATTCACCATGTTTTCTTTTTTAAAAAAATTTTATTTATTCACTTATTTAGTTTTATTTTTGGCTGTGCTGGGTCATTGTTGCTGTGTGGGCTTTCTCCTGTTGTGGCAAGCAGGGACTACTCTCTAGTTGTGGTGCTCAGGCTTCTCATTGCAGTGGCTTCTCTTGTCATGGCTCCCAGGCTCTAGAGCACAGGCTCAATAGTTGTGACACATGGGTTTAGTTGTTGAATATTCCCAGATCAGGGATTGAATCCATGTCTCTTGCATTGGCAGGTAGATTCTTACTACTGGGCCACCAAAGAAGCCCCACAGCACTTTTTTAATGAATGAAAACTGCTATACAGAGATCTGTATTTTCAAAAAAGACATACATTTCTGAAAGTAGAATTTTAAAGGTCAACAATTACAGTGGAAGAGTGCATAGTAATCATGGGGTCTTCCACTTTTTTTCACCACAAAACAGCAGTATTTAATTATTCCTTATAAATATAGACTTCCCTGGTGGCTCAGACGGTAAAAGCATCTGCCTACAATGTGGGAGACCCAGGTTTGATCCCTGGGTGGGGAAGATCCCCTGGAGAAGGAAATGGCAACCCACTCCAGTACTCTTGCCTGGAAAATCCCATGGACGGAGGAGCCTGGTGGACTGCAGTCCATGGGGTTGCAAAGAGTCGGACACAACTGAGCGACTTCACTTTTCACTTTTTAGAAATATAGATGTCCTTTGAAAAATCAGTATAAATTCCTCTTCGTAAAGTATCTGATTCAAACAAATCAACTGGAAAAGCACATTTTTTTTACATAATTGTGAAAATTTAAATATGGAACAAGTGCTAGATGAATAATATTAAGGAATTATTTTAATCATTGTGATTGTGCAATAAAATATCCTGTTATATTTGAGATTCAAATTGAAGTTAGGGGATAAAATAATAGATGAGATTTGCTTTAAAATGCTCCAGCAAAAAATGGAAATAAACCAAACACGTAGAGCAAAATGTTGGTGACTTTTGAAGCTGGGAGATGGATATATGAAGTTTTATCTAGAGGATGTCTAGTTTTAAATATGCTTAGAAAATTTCATAAAAATGTTTAAAATGGTAATAGTAATGTACATTCACTGCAACCAGTAAATCAGGGCTGCAATGTATCAGTGTAAGGAAAACATTTTCATTTTCCTCACCCCGCCCCCTCCAGTCAGAATCATAGTCTAGCTTCCTTTTTGTCTGCCAAATCCATTTTTGTCACAAAGTCCTATATCCCCACTTTCAGGACTAGCCCAGTTTTCTCCCATGCCCAATTTACCCTCCTTTTTTTGGGTCACATTGTTTGAAGCTCCTCAGTGAGGTGAATGTGAGAACAGGGAAAGATCCAGGTGCAAGAAATAAACCACATTACTGTCTAAAGGCAGCCCACAGGAATTGGCCATATGTAAATGTATCCTTCCTTAGAAAATTCATTTGGAATCTGGTACTGGAGATGTGAGATTTGAACTCGTAAGAGATCTTAGAGCTGAATTTCTACAATATGTTCATACCAGTGTCACTGAATAAGTTAGCTCATTATTCAAATAAGGCCAACCCAGCCCTTTAGGTTCTAGATGAGATTAAGAAGGAGAGAATGGAAGGAACTCCTGAGTAATAATTGAAGCCTTTAAATGATTTGGAAACACATTCTTATATGCACATATACACACCTACATGTTTTAAATTCTAAAACTATCTCCATTAACCAACAAAGATTACAGAAACATCAGTTGAAAATGATAAACCATCAAGAGTTGAAGTGCAAGTCATCCTATTTTTACAGTAAGATGAATAAGTATAGACATATATCAAACACTGAATTTTTGCTTTCTGGGAAAGAAGTACTGCATATTTCCAGTCTAGAGTAGAAAGTAGGGGTGTGAGAGGAGTGGGAAAGACCATCAATATTTTTTAATTTATTTTTTATTTGGAGGAAAATTGCTTTACAATGTTGTGTTGGTTTCTGCCATATAACAATGCAAATCAGCCATAATTAACACATATTCCCTCACTCTTGAGCCTCCCTCCCATCTTTGCATCCCAACCCTCTATGTCATCGATATTTATTTAACTCCTATTAGGTTCCGGGTTCTGTGCTAAGGCTGTTATCTCTATTTTTCTCATTTGGTTTTTAGAACAATCTGCAAGATATGTGGCAGTGCTTCTGTTTTACTTGGCAGAAAGATGGGCTCAGAGATGTTAAGTAACTTGTCTGAGGTCACTCAGCTTACAGGTATTAAAGCTAGATAAGACCTGCTTGACTTCAAATCCAGAGCTTTTCCCAGTCTACTTTGTTGCCTCCTGGGAGAAAAAAAGTGCTGAGAAGAAATGGCAACTTAGCACATGAAAATCCTCAAAAAGGAAAAAAAGAAGAGCGCTTTTTCTCCCCCCAAAATAGTTATAGCTACAAAGAGAGTGATCAAAGAGCAGGATTACTTTGATGGTTAGAATGAATCATGGGGAATCTGAAGGAGCCCTCGCTTTGAAATTAGAAAACCTAATTTGGGTTGTAACTCCACCACTCTATAGTTTATATGACTTTGATAACTCATTTTACCTTCTGAATCTGTTTTCTCATACATAAATACAGACAGTAATGCCTGTCCTAGCAATCTCATAAGGTTGTGAAGATCAAATGCAGACATCAAATATATCTGAAAGCACTCTCTAGTCTAAACCATAACCACTACACAACTATAACTAAACAACTGTAATCAATGATTTCCTTGATTAGAGTCACGTTGTGTTAAGATGATCAGCTCTTTGGAATTTCCCAGCAAGTTAAGATGCCTTCTCCTTTGCTTTGTGTTTTCTCTAGGAGCTACTGAACTTCCCAAAGTAAGAAACTGAACCCTGGGCCCTAGGAAGAAAGTAAAGACCCAAAGTAAATCATATTCTATGCCCCACTATACCACCACTGTTTATGTATAGGTGAATCAGGTTAGGGCTTCCCTGGTGGCTCAGTGGTAAAGAATCTGCCTGCAATGCAGGAGCCGCAGGAGATGCAGGTTCGATCCCTGGGTTGGGAAGATCCCCTGGAGGAGGGCATGACAACCCACTCCAGTATTCTTGCCTGAGAATCCCATGGACAGAGGAGCCTGGCAGGCTACAGTCCGTAGGGTCACAAAGAATCAGACAAGACTGAAGCCACTTAGCACACACACGAGCACGAATCAGCTTAAGGTCAAGATCAAGGGCAGACATATAAGTGAAAATAAGCTCCCAAAAGGTATCATTTTGTCTGAGCAAGTGTGAGATTGGGAGACACAGACCTACCCTCTTTGTCCTAGTGAAGGTGGAAAGAAATTATGAATTTCAGGCATTATATACACAGCAACACACGTGCAAACACTCACATATATGTGGGCCTCAACACTTTTCACCGTAAGGCAATGCCCATCAGGACAGAGTCCTAGATATAACCTAGGGTCATTGCTGATTCCAGTAATACTTGCATAATACCATACTTTCTGTTCATATGTTTGACAACTGCCTCTCATCTTTCCTCATCAATACCACAGGCAGGCTAACCAGTGAATCCCTGAACTACAGAGCAGGGATTCTATGTGGGAAGGTGCATATTCATCAATGCATTAACAAGTATTTTAATGAGCCTCCAAGGTATAGTGCTTTAAGCTGCTTGGAGCTTAGAGTACAGGACAAATGGGGTCCTCTCCATTAGGGACCATTGCAGAGGAAACTGAAACAGAATGTAATTATGCTATTATATTTTTGTAAGTAAGGGAATGTGTTAGCTTTCTTGCTTACACACCTATTTCTTTGAGATTCAGCCTAATATCTTTTGGTCTCTGAGCCTGGGGAATTGTGATAATTATGGGGAGAGCCCAGAGCAGAAAAGCAGAGAATAACATGCTTGAGCCAGCCACATTCCTTCCCAGCCAAACATGTGAAATATAATCAGTGCTTTGTCAGAAATCAGCACTTAATCTCTGTTTTGGCACCAGCCTTCTACTCTAAATGGAGGGAGAAGGTGATGGTCTGTCTCCTGGTAGGAAGAGAGACCATCTTATCTTCAGAGGCAAGACAAACCCTGTCCCACAGTATAGAGGTAACTACCTTTGGGCATGAGATCTAGATGCTTAGGTGTGGGAAGAAGTATAAGAAAAGGGATATGGTACTCTCAGAGAAAAGTGGTCATGACCCAGGATGTTTTAGAAAGAAAAACAGATGCAGAAACTGAATAAAAATAAACCAGATGATAAAAGAGTGCTTGTTCATTTGTTCTGCAGACAACCCCAGAAGATACAGTGGTTTTAGCAAGAGTAGTTACAGTCATCATCATCATCAGAGCAGCAGTAGGAAAAACAAAACAAAAGAAAAAATAACTATCTGACTACCTATTATATATCAGAAAATGCATTAGGTGCTTTATTTCTGTTGTTTAATCTAATAAACGTGTACAAACCCTTACAAGGCTGGATGCTAGTCTCATCCTCATTTGCAAAAGAGGAAACTTAGGCTGCTTGCCCAAGACCAGACAGGCCATTGGTAAGCAGCAGAGCTGGGAGGCTAACCTGAGGCTGTCTAACTTCAAAGTCCATTCTTTTAACTATTTTCGATTTGATTTTTGGTTCAGTAAAGATAAATCCTTACCCCAGGATACCCAGGAATCCTTCCCACAGAGTGTTCACATGGATGCGTGTGTATGTTCATGCTCTCATTCACTCTGTCTCTGTCCATCCCCAACCCCATCCCCACCAAGATAGCCTGGCCAAGGGCTCTCCTCAGGACCTCTTTATTTCCTTGGACTTTCCCATATAGAAACCCCTTAGCTGTGGTCCCTGTCCTGGCTCATTAGGTAGTTGGGACTCCTGAAAATACGTTGTCCAGGCATGTTTGTTACCTGCTCATGGAATTGGACATTTTTCTGGGGTCTCCTTTTTCACTGATGGTCTTACACAGAATTCTTCAGGTCCTTGTCCTGAGGCTCTTTCCTGGTGCTTCTCCATCTTCTTTCCCTAACCCCCAATTCCTCCACCCTCCACAGCTTAGAAACAATATAGGCCCTCCTTCAGCTATTTTTAGGACTTCCCAGGTGGCTCAGTGGTAAAGAATCTGCCTGCCAATGCAGGAGACATGGGTTCAATCCCTGGGTTGGGAAGATCCCCTGGAGAAGGAAATGGCAACCCACTCCAGTATTCTTGCCATGGACAGAGGAGCCTGGCTGGCTACAGTCTATTATGTTTCAGAGAGTCAGACACGACTAAGCACGCATGTAGCAGTCATTTTCACTCTTCCACTTGTTCTTTCTAGTGACCATCTTCCTTTTCTGAACATGGAACCAGTTTTTTTTTTTCCTTTTGTCATCTGAAGTCCCCTGCCTCATAAAGAATGACTTCTTTCTCAGAATGGCAGTTTCCCTGACTTTAACTGTCAGAATGTGAATTTCCTGGGCTCTCTTGCTCCATATGTATATAAGAAGTACCAGGATACTGCAGCCATCACCCAGAGACAAAGGTCTTGGGGAGGGATGCTAATGTCAGACTTGAGTTTAAAAAAGGGCTAAATCCTCCCCACAGTCTAGTCTGAGGCTAAAAAAAGCATAATTTTTCACTGGCTCGCCCTGCTCTATTTCCCTTACATAATTCTGTGGTTGTGAAAGGCAGTTAAAAGGAGAGCTTGGGGAAAAGCCCTAGACTCAGAATCAGGAAACCTGGTTTCTGTTACTGGCTCTGCCACCCACCAGCTGCAAGACTTTGGGTAGAGCAGCCAGTGTATCACCTCTGGTACACTGCCTACTTGGCTGTATTAGAATGACCAGATTCCATCTCATTTCCTTCTGTGGACTATAAGCTTCTTAAAGGCAGTGGCCATGACATATTCATTTTGGAAACCACAGTTCCTAACTGATCTATCTGAGTCATGCTGTCTCCTTCTCTAATCCACTTTCCACATTGTTGTGGGAATGAACTTTAAAAAATGCAAAACCCACATATCATTCCCCTACCACAAATAATTCAGTGGTTCCCCATCATGATTAAGATAAAGGTTTATAAGACCCATCATAGTCTGGACCCTACCTATCTCTAGCATGTGCTCTTTACTACCTGCACTTTATACTTTTTTCATTCATTCCACAGATATTTAGGCATATTTCTGCCTTGGACTAGGCATTGGAAATACAGTGTGAACATGAGCCTGCCCTCATAGAACTTCCACTCCTCCCCTCTTCTCCTGGCTGACTGCTGCTTGTCTCTTAAGACTTAGCTCAGGCATCCCCTCCTCCAGGAACCCATCATGCATGCTCTGTACTCTCTCTTTCCTTCCCCTGTGTACCTGAAGCACCCTATGCATACTTCTGTCATAGCACTTCTATGTATTGATCTGTCTCTCCACTAGACTGTAAACTCTGAGAATGCATACTGTGTGCTCTCTACTTTTTTATACCCAGCACATGGCTTGGTATGCAATAGATATTGAGAAAGGATAATTGAATAAACAGTACCCTCTGGTGGCTTGCTGTTTTAAGTGTAATCTTTCACACATCATGAAAGTGAAAGTGAAAGCTGATCAGTCGTGTCTGACTCTTTGTGACCCCATGGTCTATACAGTCCATGGAATTCTCCAGGCCAAAATACTGGAGTGGGTAGCCTTTCCCTTCTCCAGGGGATCTTTCCAACCCAGGGATTGAACCCAGGTCTCCCACATTGCAGGTGGATTCTTTACCAGCTGAGCCACCAGGGAAGTCCAAGAATACTGGAGTGGGTAGCCTATCCCTTCTCCAGGGGATCTTCCCGACCCAGGAATCAAACCAGGGTCTCCTGCATTGCAGGCAGATCCTTTACCAACTGAGCTATCAGGGAAGCCCTCACACATAAGGGTGAGTAAAACATAGCTGATTACCCAAGAGAGGTAACTTTTCCTCTTTTAACATTGGGTGGAAAACTATTTCAGAATATGTGATTACCTAGCACCTAGGTGGTTGTTCCAAGTTTTTCCAGATCTTTCATAATCAGCAAACAATACATAAATGACAGAACATGATTGTCATTTTGAGTAATTTTGTGAAAAGAAAATGTAAGGGAAATTTATCTCATGTAATGAAGAAATGTAACCTTGTGTATAATTTTGCAATTTACCTTTATTTCAGGGCCAGCATACTCACATTCATTCATTAATTCAACAGATATTTGTTGAGTACCTGCAATGTGCCAGGCACTATTCTAGGTGTTGAGGGTACAGCAGTGAACAAAACAGATACTTTAAGAAGCTTTCATTCCAATTGGGAGAGATACATGATAAACAAGCATATTTTTACTAGGGGTTATGTGTGTTATGGGTAAAAATAAACCTAGGGTGCAAAGTGGAGTATGAGAGGAGATGCCATTTAAGCAAAGTCCTAAAGACATATTAGCTATAATTTCAGAAAAATACATAAATATTGGTTCATGAGACCTGCCTAAAACATTGTGGGACTTCTAGAACTTTCTTTCTTTTTTTCTTTTAAATGTTGAAATAAGTTTAAGCTCATATTTGTTGTTGTTGCTCAGTCATTAAATCGTGTCCGACTCTTTGTGACCCTATAGATTGCAGCATGCCAGGCTTCCCTGTCCTTCACTATCTCCCAGAGTTTGCTCAAATTCATGTCCATTGAGTTGGTGATGCTATCTAACCATCTCATCCTCTGCCACCCTCTTCTCCTTTTGCCTTCAATCTTTCCCAGCATCAGAGTCTTTTCCAATGAGTCAGCTCTTCGCATCAGGTGGCCAAAGTATTGGAGCTTCAGCTTTCAGCATCAGTCCTTCCAATGAATATTCAGGGTTGATTTCCTTTAGGAGGAACTGCTTTGATCTCCTTGCTGTCCAAGGGACTCTCAAAATATACACATACACACAAACACACAAAAAAGAGTCTCCTCCAGCACTGCAGTTTGAAAGCATCGGTTCTTTGGTGCTCAGCCAAAGTATGGTTCAACTGTCACATTTATACATGACTACTGGAAAAACCATAGCTCTGACTAGATGAACCTTTGTTGGCAAAGAGATGTCTCCATTTTCAATATGCTGTCTAGGCTTGTCATAGCTTTTCTTCCAAGGAGCAAGCATCTTTTAATTTAATGCTGTAGTCACTGTCTGCAATGATTTTAGATCCCAAGAGAATAAAATCTGCCAATGCTTCCACTTTCCCCCTTCTATTTGCCATGAAGTGATGAAAGCAAATGCCATGATCTCTTTCACCCTCATGAAGTGAAAGTGAAAGTCACTTAGTCATGTCCAACTCTTTGCAACCCCATGGACTATACAGTCCATGGAATTCTCCAGGCCAGAATACTGGAGTGAGTAGCCTTTCCCTTCTCCAGGGGATCTTCCCAACCCAGGGACTGAACCCAGGTCTCCCACATTACAGGCGGATTCTTTACCAGCTAAGCCACCAAGGAAGCCCTTCATCCTCATAAAGAGGCTCTTTAATTCCTTTTCACTTTCTGCCATAAGGGTGGTATCATCTGCATATCTGAGGTTGTTGATATTTCTCCTGGCAATCTTGATTCCAGCTTGTGCTTCATCCAACCCAGTATTTTGCATGATGTACTCTGCATATAAGTTAAATAAGCAAGGTGACAATATACAGCCTTGTCATATTTCTTTCCCAATTTTGAACCAGTCAGTTATTTCACATCCAGTTCTAACTCTTGTCTTGACCCGCAACAGGTTTCTCAGGAGACAGGTAAGTTCTGGTATTCCCATCTCTTTAAGAATTTTCCAGTTTGTTGTGATCCACACAGTCAAAGGCTTTAGCATAGTCAATGAAGCAGAAGTACATGTTTTTCTGGAATTCCCTTGCTTTCTCTATGATCCAATGAATGTTGGCAATTTGATCTCTGGTTCCTCTGCCTTTTTTAAACCCAGCTTGTACATTTGGAAGTTCTCGGTTCATGTATTGCTGAAGTCTAGCTTGAAGGATTTTGAACATAACCTTACTAGCATATAGAATTGCTAAAATAATAGAGTTCCAACGTAACATTCATCTACTCTTCCTCAGTGTTAGCACCTTTCATAACCGCATTAACTATTGTAATTAGGAAATTGTCGTTGGTACAATATTCTACTTAGCAAACTACAGACCTCATTCAAATTTCACCAGTTTTTACATATACTCAACCTTTTGGGGCCCAAGGGAGTATCTGTATTTCTGTGAATTTTATCACATGTAAAGATTTATGTAATCACCACCATTGTTGTTGTTTAGTCACTCAGTCATGTCCAACTCTTTTGCAACCCCATGGACTGTAGCCCACCAGGCTCCATGAGATTTCCCAGGCAAGAATACTGGAGTGGGTTGCCATTTCCTTCTCCAGGGGATCTTCCCAACCCAGGGATTGAACCCATGTCTCCTACATTGGCAGGTGGATTCTTTACCACTGTGCCACCTGGGAAGCCCAATCACCACCTTGGTTAGAACAATATAATTCCATCACTCCCAAAACCTCATTTGTGCTACCTCTTTGTAGCAATCACTGATTACCCCCCAGCAATCACTGATCTGTTCTTCATCACTATAATTTTGTAATTTGTAGAATGTTATATGAACAAAATTATACAGTATGCAACATATTATGATTTGCTTAAGTCACTCATCATAATGCCTCTGAGACACACTCAAGTTGTGTATATCAATAGTGAAAAATTTTTATTGTTGATATTCCACAGTTTGTTTACCCATGTGCCCAAAGAAGAGCATTTTGATCATTTTTTGCTACTACAGTTACATCTGTTATAAACATTCATGCAAGATTTTTGTGTGTTTAGACATGTTGTTGTTTAGTTGCTAAGTCATGTCTGACTCTTTTGCAACCCCATGGACTGTAGCCTGCCAGGCTCCTCTGTCCATGGGATTTCCCAGGCAAGAATACTGGAGTGGGTTGCCATTTCCTTCTCCAGGGGATCTTCCCCACAGGGATCAGAACCCAGGTCTCCCCCACTGCAGGCAGATTCTTTACCGCTGAGCCACCAAGGAAGCCCTTAATGTCATACTAACACCTTTAACTATCATTGATTAACACCTTAGTTGAGAACAAGGTGAAGAGAAAAAGCAGGCAGGGTACTCAAAGAAGTGAAAGGATACAACAAATTTCTCACTTCTCATTCTAGCCCAGGATCACCCAGGTGACCACTTCCTCACCTTCTTAGACTCCAAAATGTCAAAGAAAAGAGGCTGAGGGCTTTGTTTAATATGCAGCCACTTTTTGTGCAAAGGAGATGAGAAAGAGAAGTAAATTGGACATCTGATTATCAAGAAATTGTTATGAAAACCTCTCACCTTGCTGAGCAGCAAAGAATTTATTACTGTCATAACAATACAGTCAAGAAAAGGCAATGGTCTCTTTATATGAGTTTGGTTTTTTTTTAAGATTTTTTGATTATACTTAACAAGACTGTATGTATACTTGAAAGTTGCTAACAGAGTGCATCTTAGATGTTCTCACAGACACACACACACAGAGATACACACATACATGTAACAATGTGAGGTAAAGTACATGTTAACTAACCTTATTGTGATAATTCTATCATGATATGTTAGCATATCAAACCATCATATTGTACACCTTAAATTTACACAATGTTGTATGTCAATCATATCTCAATAAAGCCGGAAAAATTAAGAAACCATGATGCTTATGATGCACATGTTACACCTACTGTGGCAGCATCTAAGCTAAGGTGTTAATCCAGATCACACTTTAAAGCAGGGGTCCCCAGCCTCCTGGATCTAATGCCTGATGATCTGAGGTGAAGCTGATGTAATAATAATAGAAATAAAGTGCACAATAAATGTAATGGGCTTGAATCATCCTGAAACCATCCCCCCCCACCCCCATCCTTGGAAAAATTGTCTTCCACAAAACCAGTCCCTGGTGCCAAAAAGGTTGGGGACTGCTTTTTTAAAGCACTGCATCACACACACCACCTCCACAGTCCTTTGTATCAGGAAGGTTCAAATGTATAAAAGGAAAAAGAAGATGAGACTACCTTGTTTTTTTGTTTTCTAAAGCAAAACAGGGCAGCATTTCAAAGATGATTCCATCAGCTTTACATAAAAATAATTAAATAAAGCAGGGCTTTTTATTGGATTTTATCTGTTCACTTGAAGGCAGGGGGGTCACTGCCTTCAGGACTGGGAGACATGTAAAACTATTAATAGGATTTTGAGTCCCCTGTACTGGAGTAGCTGTAGCTTAGGAGACAAAAAAATAATTCCTGAAGTAGAGTTAAGCAACCTACTGCCTTTAGTGCCTAAGTTTAAACTTTTTGGCAGAGGTGTGAGTGAGGGGTTGTGGATAAAGGTAGGTGGGGGATGGGGTGTTGAAGCTAGAAAAGTAGTGTGGATGGGGAGGTGGCAGCCAGGGCATCTAGAAGTATAAGAATCCTAGTATATTGGACTCAGGGAACCAGGATGTGGAAGGCCTTCTGACAGACATGGACATCAACTGAAGACATGTTTCCTGTCAGGCTGTGGGTGCTTATGATGTGCTAGGTACTGTTCTCATTGCTCCATATATTTTAACTCATTCACTTCTCCCACTTACCCTATTAAGTTGGCACGATTATTATCATTGCTATTTTACAAAAGAAACTGAGAAATAGAGGTTATATAATTTGCCCAAGGTCATACATATAATGAGTAAATGACACAGCCAGGATTTGCACTCCAGCAGGCTGTCTCTTGTCCATGATTTAACCAGGATGTGTGTGTGTGTGTGTGTGATAGAGAGAGAGCACGTGCTCACATACTTCTTTTCCTCTCAGTTGCCTCTTAAGATAATCACATTCCATAGCGTTAACTGTTACAAACATTTTGGGTAATTCGTTCCTGATTTTGAAAAAATATTGTATAAAAATGCATGTAATGTCACATTTATACAGTGTATACACATGTATCGACACATGTAGTCCATGTTTATTTTAGCCTAAGTAACTAACAAAAATCTTGGCAACAGAGAGAGAGAGAGGGCAATTTGTTCCATATGCATGCCTTAGGAATGAACCGGTGCCATGTTGCATGTCTGTGTTGGTTTTAGAATCCTTTCTCCCCAGGGATCAAACCTCCAAGCCTTGGTAGCCTTAGGGTTAGTTACTTTCTGCCATATATTCTCTTTCCACATAAGGCAGCTGTTTAGAACATGCAAGAAGTGGGAGAGGTATAATCTAGGCTTGCCTAGATTATTATTATATTATATATATATATATATTATATATAATATAATTATATTATTATTATATCCCATATATATATATGGGATTCTATATATAGAGCTATAAATCCTACATGAAATGAAGCAAAAACCTCCTTTCTGTCTCTTCAGAACCACAGAATTGTTGGATCTTCAAAAGACTAAAGAAATCATCAGTTCCTAGCCCCTCACTTTAAAGATGGAAATATGAGGCCTAGAGAGAAGGGCTTACCCAACATCATATTACTGATCAATGACAGGGTCTTCTGACTCCCCATCCAGTGTTCTTTCCACTCTACTGCTTCTTTTGTGAAGCATAGCGCTTTCTTATAACCCCCTCTGAAGATATAAAACTCTCTAGATCTCACCCTTGTGTGAACCCCAGAAATGTGAACATGTATGCCTAAACACAAGCTTCCCTGGTGGCTCAGCAGTAAAGAATCTACCTGCCAATGCAGGAGACGTGGGTTCAATCCCTGGGTTGGAAAGATCCCCTGGAGAAGGAAATGGCAACCCACTCCAGTATTCTTGCCTGGAGAATTCCATGGACAGAGCATTCCTCATGGGCTACAGTCCATAGAGTCGCAAAGACTCGGACACGACTGAGTGACTAAACAACAACAACATGGCATTAAGATCCTGACATTTTATCCAGCTATGTTCAGAGACTCCAAATGACAGTGCAGCTTTCTGGAATACATCTGCAGTCTTCATTTCTAGCCTTATTTCCCTCCCTTGCATCTGTCAGGCTGATCTGCTTTACCCAAACACGTTCTCTGCTTTCCTGCCTCTGTTTTTGCTTATGCTATTCATATTATTCTCTCTGGCTGCAGTTCTCTTGCCTTAAACCTAATTTCTGCCTGCCTAATTTTTGTCCTTCAAAACCAGCTCAGCTACATGAAACCTTCCCTAATCTCCTGACTGTCCTTTTCCACAGGCCAAATTACTTTCCTTTCTCTATGCTCTCCTAGAGCTTTGTTTGTATCCTATTATATTTCTTCTTCTGCTATTTATTAAATTGTAATTAATTGAATTCACAGTCGTATTTTGCACTAGACTATAAGTGCCTTAAAGGCCAGAAGCTGAGTCTTTTTCATCATTTTGGTCTCACTCAGAAACCCACCTAGTGCCATGTGTGTGATGTAGGCACTCAATAAAAGTGGAAAGTGAAAGTGTTAGTCACTCAGTCGTGTCTGACTCTTTGTGACCCCATAGACTGTAGCCCACCAGGCTCCTCTGTCCATGGAATTCTCCAGGCAAGAATACTGGAGTGGGTAGCCATTCCCTTCTCCAGGGCATCTTCCCAACCCAGGGATCGAACCAGGTCTCCTGCATTGCAGAAAGATTCTTTACCATCTGAGCCACCAGGGAAGCCCAGGCACTCAGTAAGTGCTGAAATGAAAACTTCCCCAAATGATTTTTTAAATATTTATTTATTTGACTGTGTTGGGTCTTAGTTGGGGCACACGGGATCTTAACTGTGGCAAGCGGGCTTCTCTAGTTGTGGCTTCTCTCTAGTTGTGGTGTGTGGGCCTAATTGCCCCACAACATGTGGGATCTCAGTTCCCCAGGTAGGGATTGAACCCGTGTCCTCTGCATTGGAAGGTGGATTCTTAACCACTGGACCACCAGGGAAGTCCCCCAAGTGATCTTTAATGCTGGCATTTCAATATCTTTGAGGTAGAAGGGGAAGACCTATTTGGGCAGAAGATTTCAGAAAATAAAGGAGGCTGGCATTGACCTTTTAGAGCAGAGTACAGTGAGATGGAGATATCAACAAGGAGTTCTATTACCATGTAAATAAATTGCATTTGAGTTTGCAAATGCTCATTGCAGGTAGAGGGCTCATCCACTACTTCATACATATTATTCTACCTGAACATAAATTCTCAGTTCCTCCTGAACTGCATTGTGGTGCTCTGCAGGACTGATGGATGTGACTAAGCTAGGGAGAGGGTGTAAGTGGAGAAGTTTCTTCTGGGGGTGAGTTGGAGGGAATGCTGATGAACTTTAAACCAAGGGATAAAGGACCAAAAGAATGAGTGTGTGGGAGTTCTCCCAAAAAACTCTCAAACAAGCTCTGTAAAAGAAGGGAGGGGTAAAAAGTTTAGCCCATTTACATTTCAATAGGTAACAGAAACAATTAACCAAAATAACTTTTTGCATCCTCTTAAACCTTGGTAACTTGTGGCTTTTGTGAACCCCTACATATTGATTTCCTTGTAAATCCCAGTTCAGTTCAGTTCAGTTCAGTTGCTCAGTCGTGTCTGACTCTGCGACCCCATGAACCGCAGCACTCCAGGCCTCCCTGTCCATCACCAACTCCCGGAGTCCACCCAAACCCATGTCCATTGAGTCGGTGATACCATCCAACCATCTCATCCTCTGTCATCCCCTTCTCCTCCTGCCCTCAATCTTTTCCAGCTATCAGGGTCTTTTCAAATGAGTCAGCTCTTCGCATCAGGTGGCCAAAGTATTAGAGTTTCAGCTTCAACATCAGTCCTTCCAATGAACACCCAGGACTGATCTTTAGGATGGACTGGTTGGATCTCCTTGCAGTCCAAAGGACTTTCAAGAGTCTTCTCCAATACCACAGTTCAAAAGCATCAATTCTTTGGCGCTCAGCTTTCTTTATAGTCCAACTCTCACATCCATACATGACTACTGGAAAAACCATAGCCTTGACTAGACGGACCTTTGTTGGCAAAGTAACATCTCTGCTTTTTAATATGCTGTCTAGGTTGGTCATAACTTTCCTTCCAAGGAGTAAGTGTCTTTTAATTTCATGGCTGCAATCACCATCTGCAGTGATTTTGGAGCCCCCAAAAATAAAGTCAGCCACTGTTTCCCCATCTATTTGCCATAAAGTGATGGAACCAGATGCCATGATCTTAGTTTTCTGAATGTTGAGCTTTAAACCAACTTTCTTCACTCTTCTCTTTCACTTTCATCAAGAGGCTATTTAGTTCTTCTTCATTTTCTGCTATAAGGGTGGTGTCATCTGGATATTTGAGGTTATTGATATTTCTCCCTGCAGTCTTGATTCCAGCTTATGCTTCATCCAGCCCAGCGTTTCTCATGATATACTCTGCATATAAGTTAAATAAGCAGGGTGACAATATACCCCTCATTGGATTTTCAGGGGGCATAGATTTTTCCACACACATAAAGCCATTTAGTCAAACACACTAAACCAAAGAACAAAGTTCAAGTAAAGATCTGGAGTTTTCCACAAACCACCAACCAACTGACCAATGAATCAACCAACCAATCAACCAACCAATCAACCAACCAAGAATGCTTATCAAGGTAACCCCAGTTGGAAAAAAGTAACCCCTGTTGTTTTCATCTGAGGGTTAGTAAGCAAGTGGAATACCTCACTGTATTTTCAAAGAAAACTGCAGACAAGGAAAATACCAGGGGTTTCAAGTGCCTTCCAAACAATTTGAGATGTTTTATTTACACCATGAAGACAGATTTTCCCTGGAGTATTTCCTGTTCCAAAAACACTTAAGGACTCTGCTCTTTTGGGCTGCTTCTTGACATGGAAAAATTTTAATGTCACTGCTTTACCTTTAGTTTGGGATTTTTGCCTCTTCAGTCAACTGTCTGCTCTACTAGTTGCATCTAGCTGTTTCATCTTGCCTGATGTAACTGTCCAAACCACACTCAAACTCCCTCATTTCAACCTGCATTTTCTCTAAAAAATGCATTTACTGTAGAATATTTTTAAATGTTTTTCATTCCTATTTTGATTTTTCACTTTGCTAAATCCATCAGTAAATGTTTCTTAAGTGTTTGTTGTGTTTAGGCGTTGTGCCTATTGCAGCAGGAAAAACAAAATGGCATAAAAACTTTCCTCAAGGAGCTTGTTGTCTAATTGAAGATTATTAAGCAAAGGGATGCTTCTCGTGTTTGACCTTTCCTTTCAATTCCTGTTACCCTCCTTGACTAGGCCCTGTTCATATCACAGTAGCCTCCTAAATTGTCCCCATGCTTGCTGCTGCTGCTGTGTGTGTGTGTGTGTGTGTGTGTGTGTGTGTGTGTGTACTCAGTTGTGTCCAACTCTTTGCGACCCCATGGACTGTAACCCACCAGGCTTCTCTGTCCATGGAATTTTCTAGGCAAGAATACTGGAGTGGGTTGCCATTTCCTACTCCAGGGAATCTTCCTGACCCAGGAATTGAACCCGTGTCTCTTGCATCTCCTGCATTGGCAGATAGATTCTTTACCACTGCTCTACCTGGGAAGCCCATGCTTGCTATTACCCCCAATTAAATTAACCCTAATTAATTTTCTTAAGAAATTTTATTATAGTTATTCTCCCACCATCTTACCCTCTTTCTTCCCCCGCAAAAATTTCAAAGATACTATACTATATTTTTTGATAAGGTTCAATCTCACTAAAGTAAGGTTCAATCTCATTATCTTGGCTCAAAATTTCCCCATTCTCACTTTTTAAATCTGAGTCCTATCCATTTTCAAGTCCTGCTTCATTCAGGTATCTTTTTTCAATTCCCCACTGAGACTGATCTTTCCCTTCAATTTCTGTACATTATAGCCTACATCACTCATTGACATTTCACTTATATTACCTTGATATGTTTTATGTTTAGGTGGTTTTTTCCCATAAAATTGGCCAAGGAGCCAAAAAAATGAAGCCCTTATCACCCTTTTGGAATGTACATTTATTGAGGGCAGGTCCTGAGCATAGTGCATTGCACACAAGAGATGATTGACGGTTGATGATAAAGATGGTGATGATTTTTCCTGATTTCAGGGGATAGGATGGATTATGAAAGATAGCAAAGTAAAGATTCTGCAGGTAGGGAGATGAATTAATGAGGCTTTTATAATAATATTCAAAAAAAGTTGATGAGGGCTTCAATTTATTGTTTCCTTGGCTCAGAGCCTCATTGTATTACCAGAAGGATTTTAGTGAGACTGAAAAGAAGGGAGGGGAGGACTTTGGGACTGCTGTGATTTTATGTGGGAATGAGGAAGAACTAGGTAACTGAACCGGAACAAGTACAATAATGATAGCATTAACTTGAAAGAGGAAATCAGAGATGGAAGCTGGATTTAGAGGGAAGATGGTGAGTTTGTTTTTAGACATATTGAGTTACAATAACTTGAGTAATTAAGTGAACATGTCTGACAAGCAGTAAGATACTGCTCTCCATTCAATTCAATGCAACAAATATTTACTGAACACCAACCATATGCCAGTTGCTATGCTGGAGATATAGTCAAATAATACACAGTCCCTGGCCTCCAGAGCTCATGTTTGCTCAGGGAAGTCAAATTAATAAATTCCTATAAGGTAGTAAATGATATGATAGAATTATATATAAAGTGTTGTGCGTGCATGCTCAGCCGCTTCAATCGTGTCTGTCTCTTTGCAGCCCTATGGACTGTAGCCCACCAGACTCCTCTGTCCATGGGGATTCAGAATACTGGAGTGGGTTGCCATGCCCTCCTCCAAGGGATTTTCCCGACCCAGGGATTGAACCTGCGTCTCTTGCCTCTCCTGCATTGCAGGCCAATTCTTTACTGCTGAGCCACCAGGGAAGCCGATATAAAGTGCTATGGGAATATAAATAGGGAATCAGTTGTATCCAAGCAGGTGGGAAAAAGTTTCAGAAGTGACAATCTTTGACCTGGGTTTGGGACGATAAGTAGAACTTTGTTCAACAAATAAATAGTGAAATCACTTTCTAAGTGAAAGTATAGTCTTGAGCAAAGGCACAGGACATGGATGTACATGGCCTTCTGGGGGAACATAGTCTGAAAACGCTAAAGAGAATGCAATGACAAAATAAAGATGGATAGTACAGAAGAGGTAACGATTGTCAGGAGCTGAAGACAGGATTCTGCTACACTAGACTGGAGAGACAGTTTAGTGTGATAGTTAAAGTTGTGAACTCTCAGAGGTGGATGCTCTGGGCTCAGATTCCATCTCTGCCACTTACTAGGGCTGGGGCCTTGAGCAAGTCAGTTTCTCTGTGCTCAGGTTTCCTTATCTGTAAAATGGGGCTAATGGTACCTCCTTTATAGGGTTGTTTTTTTTTTTTTCAAGTGAAGCTAGAATTGGTTTTATTAAAAGTAATCAAAATAGTCCCAAATAATATGAAAGTGAAAGTCGCCCAGTCGTGTCCAACTCTTTGCAACCCATGGACTATAACCTGCCAGGCTCCTCTGTCTGTGGAATTCTCCAGGCAAGAATACTGGAGTGGGTAGCTGTTCCCTTCTCCAGGGGATCTTCCCAACCCAGGAATCAAACCCAGGTCTCCCGCACTGTAGGTGGATTCTTTACCAACTGAGTCACCAGGGAAACCCCAAACTTCAGGACATGACTGAGTGACTTTCATTTTCACTTTCAAATAATATGGCATCCATTTAAATAGATCCTTTTAAAGAGATGAAGCACTACCATAGAAAGCTTCTGCTGGTACTTTAATTAAAAGATCCATAGGGTTGTTTTGGTGTTTGAGAGAGCTAGTATATAAACTATTCAGGACAGTGCCTGGCATATAGTGAGTTACTCCAAGGTTACTCCAAGGACTGAAATATAAGAAATAAGGCACCACACCACTGTTTACTATACCATCAACAGCTATAAATAGGAACTGTCTTATGTCTCCAAATAGTCTCTGCACAGATCCAGGGAGCACTAGATGAATCTCTGATTCCCACATGAGTGGGAATTCTTTGAGAGGGTGATATTATCTGCCTTGGAAAGGAAGATCCAATTTAGGAAGGGGTGAGCAGTCTGAGAAAACACATTAGGATGGCCAGAGTGGGACCATTCATTCAGAATAAATGGAAGCTCTCACTATGGCACTTCCCCTCTGGCAAGTGAAAATAAACCAAAAGAAGGTTGAAATTCGGCATGCATATTTTATTTCAGTTTAGTAGGAAATAGAAAATTGACCAGTAGGGACCTTAGAGGGTGAGAGAGGAGACAGTGGGGCCTAGTGACAGGTATCTTGCTGGGCTTGGAGTACATAAAGCAGCCCTCTAAAGAGGGCTAGCAGGTGAAAATGCAGCCCTACTTTGCTAATGAAGCACATCTGACGACTTCGGTTTTACTGCTCAAGAAATCCATTGTCTATGTCTCAGCTTTTTAGAGCTCTACTCGAATGATCCTTGAATAGACTCTTGGAATGATTGTGCTTCCCTCTGTGACTGCTGCTGAAATGAAACTGAACCTTATCTGCCCACCTTGCCAGCCCAGGAGTTTCCCTTGACACATCTTGTTTGAATTCTGTTCTCACCACGTCCCAGCTGGGCAGTCTCGAGCAAGTCACTGAAATTCTCTTAGTCTCAGTTTTCCCATTTGTGAAATGGAAATAAAAATAGCTCCTATATTATAAAGTGGTTATGATAATTATATGAAATAATTTATCTATAAAGTACTTGATACATTGAGTGCTTAAAAGACATAAGTTTCATTCCCCTTTCTTTCCGTTTACATTTAGGCAGCTCAAAGATCCTCTGTGCTCATTTTAGCCCAGCTAGGGACTTCATATCATCTAATGTCTATAGTAGTAGAGATGGGCAGAAGGAGAAGGCAGTACGTGGGAAGACGATGAAGAATGGTGGCTGTTTTTTTCACCCTCCTACCCTGACTTTGCAGTAAGGATATTTTGATGTAGTTAGTATCCACAAGTAGGAAAGATATTCAGATACTGGACAACCCAAAGTAAGAGATATCTATTAAGACATGATGACATTGTGTGAAAATACATCTATACAATCATATACTTAATATGAAGATAGAGCTAAACATTCATATGTTTTAAAATTAGAAAGGAACAAGGAAAACTGAAAACATTTTTGTTAGGATGGTAGAAATATGTTGTTGCAAGGTTAACCTTAGTATTCTTGTACCTATGGAGAGGATCCTCTTTCCCTGATATACTTAAATCTTCGTACCCTCTTTCCAAAAGAACAACAGGAGGACAGGGTGCTAGATTAAAGGGAATTGCACAGTGGGAATAATATGCCCCCATCTCATCTGTCCTTCTGCCCAGCCTTCCATTAACCATCATGATCTACCAGAGGCCAGAGACCTTCCTGTCTGTGGTGCTTCAATGCCCTTGCATCATTAATATCATCATATCTACCCTTCTTCTAGGAGTGGATCTTATGAGGGAGGTATGGAAGAAGTTGTGCATGCTTAGTTGTAAGTCCAAACCTTTCAGAACCTGCAGGGGACAAGGACAGAAATCACTATGTAACACTTTGGACTTTCTTGGCAGGTGAATACCGCTATGCATGAGGCAAAACTTATGGAAGAATGTGACGAATTGGTAGAGATCATCCAGCAGAGGAAGCAAATGATTGCTGTCAAAATCAAAGAGACAAAGGTAAAACAGAGCACTTCAGTGAGACCAAGGCCAAGTTGACTTTACAAAAGTCCAAGTTTCATTCCAGTGATTCCAGTTTAAACTTGGATCATGAAAACAAGAAGATATGGGAATTTAGGGAGAGAGACAAAGAATAAGCAATCTTTGGCCTATGGCTCTGAATTCAGAAAAGATGATGGCAGTTTTGCAGTGTTGGAAACATTTCATATTGTGACTTGGTTGGTAGTTACATGGGTATATGTATATGCAAATATCATTGAGTTGTACACTTCAGATTTGGTGCTTTACTCTATGTATGGTCTAAGTCAACACAGAAAGAACTGTGGACCAGAATTATGGAAAGATCATGGTTGCATTGTAAGGACTTAGGGTTTAATCTGAAAGGCATAAGGAAACCATTCTGTTCAGTTTCTTATGATGGGAAAATACTGATAAATATAGCAGAAGTATGCAGGGTAGATCAGAATAGGATGGTACTAAAGTCAGGGAAGCAAGTTATGAGGCTTATTGAATGATTCTTGGTATAAGTTGATGAAGGCCTAACCCAGGAAAGTGGCAGCACAAATGGAAGGGAAGAACATAACAGGCATTGCTAGAATGGAAATGACGAGAATCATCAACCAATTATATATATATATAAAAGATGAATGAAGGATAGAGAGAGAGAAGACTTTCAGGCTTTTAACATGGGAACTGAAGAATCATGATCAAGAAGGTCAGGTGTGGGCCTTCATGCAGCTATCTGATTTTATGCTTGTTGGTCTGCTGGTTAGTATAGTGATGATGAGCTCATGCTATGTGTACCATGTGAGAAGCTCTGAGAGCCTGGAGTGATAACCATTACTTTGTGCCATGCTGGGTGGTTCCTTACTAACACAGATATTGAAGTTTCTGAGAACACAGATCTGTGAGCACACAGGTACGCATGAATGCCTAGAGAGAGAAATATATACATATGAATGTGGATACTCATAATGAAAAAGGAGGTGTTTTTTATTAAGCATATACATGACAATATATTGACAATAAAATGTCAACAGAGGTGATCTCCAGGTGGTAGGGTTTCTTTTTATACTTTTTATTTTCTAAATTTTCTATAATGACCATGCATTGCTTTTATAATCAAAATAATTAATATGATCAATAAAAGAGGAGGTAGGTAACCTAGAGTGTATGACTGAGTGTGTTGCAGGGTAAGTAAGCGGATGCAGGGAGGAGTTGGAAAAATAGACATGGAGGGTGGGGGAGAAGGCGAGTGGTTAGTTCAGGGACCATGGGATGTTCATAGGTCTTATTTTTAGAATCACTGTAGCAGATCTCCTTTATGTTGTTTTATCATCTTTAATTAAGCACTGGATGTGTTTATTTTGTTTCTCTTTTGCTAATTCTTTAAGGTTATGAAACTAAGAAAGTTGGCACAGCAGGTTGCTAATTGCCGCCAGTGTCTTGAACGGTCAACAGTCCTCATCAACCAAGCCGAGCATATCCTGAAAGAAAATGACCAGGCACGGTTTCTCCAGTCTGCAAAAAATATCGCTGAGAGGTGAGTTCCTTATGGTCTTTCAACATGCCTCCTCTTAGGAAAAGGGAGCAGCTTAAAGTCACTTAATTCAGTTCAGGCATGTTTGTAGCCACTGCCACCTGAAGATTTTGCCAGCTGGCTACTTACTAAGCCTCAGTGTGGTAGGTAGCCCTGTGGATTTCTGGCGCCCCTTTCTCTGTCTCTGCCACCTCCCAGTTCTTCTTCTTTTTTTTAAACGTTGAAGAATTCCAGTTTTATTCTGTTTTTTTCTAAAGTGATTTTTAAAAAACTTTTTATTTTGTATTGGAGTATAGCCAGTTAACAGTGTTGTGATAGTTTCAGGTGAACAGCAAAGGGACTCAGCCATACATATACATGTATCCATTCTCCCCCAAACTCCCCTCCCATCCAGGCTGCCACATAACATTGAGCAAAGTTCCCTGTGCTATACAGTATGTTCCCAGTTCTTCTAATACACAGCCAACCATGCACCCTAGCGATGCCATAGCTCTATGCTACCTACTCAGGCCTGGAGCTTTCTATGTTGGTGTTGGTTTAGGGGCAGAGAAACTTTTGGCCACATACGTAGATGCATGCCCTACCTAAGTCTAGACCGTAGCACTAGACTCCCTGTGTTTGAATCTTTCCTCTGACCCTAAACTAGTTGGTTGGTCGTTGGGGAGTCACACAACCTCTCTGAGTCTCATTCTCATTCTCCTATTTGCAATAATAATAGTGCCTATCTCATAAAGTTTTTGTGAGGGTAAAATGAGTTAATATTTATTTATAAAGGTTTAGAATAATTCCCAGCATGTGGACTTTCCTGATGGTCCAGTGGTGAAGAATCTGCCTGCCAATGGAGGGGACATGGATTCAATCCCTGTTCCAGGAAGATTCTACATGCCTCAGGGCAACTGCTGAAGACTGAGCACCCTAGAGCCCATGCCCCACAACAAGAGCAGCGTTAGTCTCTCAGTCGTGTCCAACTCTTTGCGACCCCATGGACTGTAACCCTCCAGGCTCCTCTGTCCATGGGATTTTCCAGGTAAGAATACTGGAGTGGGTTGCCATTTCCTTCTCCAGGGGATCTTCCTGACCCAGGGATCAAACCCAGGTCTCCTGCATTGCAGGCAGACTCTATTGTCTGAGCCACTAGGGGGCTTCCACAAGAGAAGCCACCGCTATTGAGAGTAGCCCCTGCTCACCACAACTGGAGAAAGCCTGTATGTGGCAACAAAGATCCAGTGCAGCCAAAAATAATTAATTAAAAAATAATTCCCAGTACAAAATAAATACTCAGTATTCTTATTATTGGAGAGCAGAAATTGCAGATGAGAGGAGATTGCCAATTCTTGCAGTATTACTATTAGCTATATTTGACTATTTAATTGGGGCTTCCCAAGTGGCTCAGTGGTAAAGAATCAGCCTGCCAGTGTGAGAGATGCAGGAGATGTGGGTTTGATTCCTGAGTTGGGAAGATTCCCTGGAGGAGAAAATGGCAACCCACTCCAGTATTCTTGCCTGAAAAATCCCATGGACAGAGGAGCTTGGCAGGCTCCTCCATAGGGTCATAAGGAATCAGACACGACTGAGTGAGCACATATACACATTACCTTAATATAAATAACTTTTAAATATTTAAGAAGAATAAATTAGAGGTGAAGAAATTAAAATTATTTCAGGAAGTTTCCTGTAAAGGGAAAGAGAAAAATATGGTGATAACCAGAATGAGTATGAGATAAAGGAAGGTTGTGAATACTTTTTTTTAGATAGCAGAGGCATGAATGAGTTTAAAAGTGGATGTGAGGTCAGCTAGAGATGGGCAAAACTGAAGGTATGGAAAAAAGGTATGTGGCCAAGTAATGGATGTGGATGTTGGTATGCCCAGCAGTTTGGTATGATAAATTAAATAATTTATCATTTCATATCTACCCCTGTCTCTCTAAAATAGGAGGCAAAGTCATTTGCTGAGCATGAGCAGGAAGTTAGGGTTCTCTAGCTTTTTGAACATATGGAATACAGTTATAATCATTGCTTTAATGTCTAATTCTAATATCTGGGTCAGTTTCAACTACTTACTTTTTTCTCCTCATTATGGTTTTATTTTCTTGCCTCTTTATGTGTCTGTGCTCAGTCTCTTGTGTCCTACTCTTTGCGACCCCATGGACTGTAGCCCACCAGGTTCCTCTGTCCATTGTACGGCTGGTTATTTTCTATTGGATGCTAAACATTGTGAATTTTATCTTATTGGATGCTGTATATTTTTGTATTCCTATAAATATTCCTAAACTTTGTTCTGGGACACAGTTAAATTACTTGAAAATAGCTTGTTCCTTTTAGGTCTTGCTTTGAAAATTTTTTAGGTGTGATCAAAGCAGTATTTAGACAGGGGAAGTTTTTCCCCACTACTGAGGCAAGACCCTTCTGAGTACTTTAACAAGTGCCCCATGAATCATGAGATTTTCTGGTCTGACCAGTGAGAAAATACACTATTCCTGGGCCTGTGTAAGCATTAGTATTTGTCCCCTCTAATGTTTTTGGATGGCTCTTTCTCTGGCATTGGGCACTTTCCCCCACATGCATGTGTTGATCAGTATTTTGTTGAATACTAGAGGCAAAAACCCTTTCCAGTTCTCAGAATTCTCTCTGTGCATTACCCTCTCTAGTCATATGCCCTGAGAACTTCAACCAGCTTCAGTTCAGTTCAGTTCAGTTCAGTCGCTCAGTTGTGTCCGACTCTTTGTGACCCCATGAATCGCAGCATGCCAGGCCTCCCTGTCCATCACCAACTCTCAGAGTTTACTCAAACTCATGTCCATCAAGTCGGTGATGCCATCCAGCCATCTCATCCTCTGTCGTCCCCTTCTCCTCCTGCCCCCAATCCCTCCCAGCATCAGGGTCTTTTCCAATGAGTCAACTCTTCGCATGAGGTAGCCAAAGTATTGGAGTTTCAGCTTCAGCATCAGTCCTTCCAATGAACACCCAGGACTGATCTCCTTTAGGATGTATTGGTTGAGTCCAAGGGACTCTCAAGAGTCTTCTCCAACACCACAGTTCAAAAGCACCAATTCTTCGGCACTCAGCTTTCTTTGTAGTCCAGCTCTCACATCCATACATGACCACTGGAAAAACCATAGCCTTGACTAGACGAACCTTTGTTGGCAAAGTAATCTCTCTGCTTTTTAATATGTTATCTAGGTTGGTCATAACTTTCCTTCCAAGGAATAAGCATCTTTTAATTTCATGGCTGCAGTCACCATCTGCAGTGATTTTGGAGCCCCAAAAAATAAAGTCTGACACTGTTTCCCCATCTATTTCCCATGAAGTGATGGGACCAGATGCCATGATCTTAGTTTTCTGAATGTTGAGCTTTAAGCCAACTTTTTCACTCTCCTCTTTCACTTTCATCAAGAGGCTTTTTAGTTCCTCTTCACTTTCTGCCATAAGGGTGGTATCATCTGCATATCTGAGATTATTGATATTTCTCCCGGCAATCTTGATTCCAGCTTGTGCTTCTTCCAGCCCAGCATTTCTCATGATGTACTCTGCATATAAGTTAAATAAGCAGGGTGACAATATACAGCCTTGACGTACTCCTTTTCCTATTTAGAACCAGTCTGTTGGTCCATGTTCAGTTCTAACTGCACCAGCTTAGTCTCCTTGATTTCTCAGCTCTGTGTTCTTAATTAGGGACTCCATCAGATACCACCTGATTGCCCCTTCATGTACCATTTTATTCCCTTAATTTTGCTGGAACAAATTTTCCCTTAGCTTCCTAAGAGAGAGTACAAGGGAAATACATTTTTGAGAATTTATTGTTTAAAGAATATTTTAAATTTATTTTCTAAATTGAAAGATTGGAAAAAAATTTCCTTATAATTTTGAAAGCCATGGCACTATTGTCTCCTAGCTTCTCCTAGTGTTGAGAAGTCCACTAGTTTTTTGATTTCTGATCTTTTGAATGTGACATATATTTTAATATCTGAAGCTTTGAAAGTCTTATCTTTAAGCCACTTTTCCTGAAATTTCACCAATATATGTCTTGGTGTGAGTCTTTTATTATTCATTTTTGTTGGGCTCTAAGTGAGTCTTTCCAGTTTGAAGACTATTGACTTTTAGTTCTAGGAATTTGTGTTTTATTATTTGCTAATGGCCTCCCCCTCTTCTCCCTTTTCTCTTTCTGGGACTCTTATGAGCCAGATTTCGAACACCCTAGATTTTCCCTCTTATTTTAAGAAACCTTTTCTTCTACTGTTGCAGAAACCAGTAATTGAGAAACCAAGCACCACACTTGGAGAGTTGGAGAACTCAGGTTTATTACACTGGTGGGCCCAGAGGAGTTAACACTCTAAGCTCTGAGCCCTGAACAAAGGGGTTACAGAGTTTTTATAGACAGACTATAGTGGGCAACACTAGCTGCTAATAGGCTGGTTTAAACTAAGGGGTTTCGTGTGTGTGGGAACAGCAGTCAAGATGGGGAGGGGGATGCCTGACCTTTACACAGACAGGCATGATTAAGCAGGTTTGCAGGGGCTGGGCAATTGCAAAGAGCAGGACAAGGGTGAGTGAGATAAGCTCCAGTTCCTAGTATTGTAAGTCCCCACTTTCTGAGACTACGTGACCTACGTGATCCAGACTTTGCAAGGAGCAAGCTGAGTTACAGAGGCAGAACAAGCAGGAGGTTATGTAAAATTTTAACTTTTCCTCTTCATTCTCCCCTCTTGATGCTTCTATCACTCATTGTAGAAAGCATCATCTCATGTTTTGGTAGGACATTCAGAGCTCCCCATCATTTAGGGGGCTATATTGAGCTTTTACCATTTGTAACTTTATGGATTCAATCTGAGAGGTTATGAACTGGGTAATTGCATTGAGAATACAAGGGCCAAACAAGAGTGCCACAAAGAGCATGAAGAGAGGACCTGTTAAAGGGAGAAGTCACGATAACCAGCTCATGACTGGGCATGGATGCCCAGATATTGTTTCAATCACCCCAGGAATTAGCTAGTTTCTCTCTCCTTTTCATGATTTGTTCCCTTAGCTGTTGGGCCATGTCCCTGACTATTTCTGATTGGTTTACATAAAAGCAGCATTCTTCATTCAAGAAGAGGCAGAGTCCTCCCTTTTCAGCTGTCAGTAGGTCTAGCCCTCTCCTATTCTGTAAAACCACCTCAGCCAGGGAGTCTAGTTGGTCCTGTAACTAAGCAAAAGCACAGCAATAATACCAATTAGGGATAGAGGCCAGGGTTGACAATGAAAATCCATTGATATTTTGATAGCCGGATCCTCAAGCTTCTGCTGTGCATTGACCAGCCAGCTGCTGGAGTGTGGCTGGAGCAAGGCTGAAGAATCCTCAAGCTTCTGCTGTGTGTTGACTAGTCAGCTTCCAGAGTGACTAGAGCAGGGCTCAGCGTCCTTCGTGGGTGAGGGCCATTGTCTTTGGAACTGGACCTTGAGGAGGTTTTTGGGGTCCCAAACTGCTTTCCAGGTGTCCTCATCACAGGAAGTAGCTGCCTTCTTGACTCTGGTGTGGTGGATCCAATGGATGACATGTATAACTAACAGCAGTAGGGGTTGCCAGGACACCTGTGTGAGGGCCTGTCAAAACTGGCTGAAGTGCATGTTTGGTTTTTTTTTTTAAATCTAATCTTTAACCCATACATCACCTCCTGGCTGATAGGGATGAACCCACTTGCCCAAAGGAATGGATGTCCTTTCTAAGGTTGCTTGGGCAATATGGCAGAAGACTTTTCCAGGGCCTGGAGGTGTCAGGACATCTCCAGGTCAGCTAGTTGTTGGTGGTCTCCCTTGAGCTTTTCTATCACTGGGGGTGGTCTCCTGTATAAGATCTCAAAGGGAGAATAGCCTGAGGACCTCAGGGTGCATTTACAGAGGGAGATGAGAGTCCACAGAATGATAAGGCAGCTTGTTCTAGCATTGTCTGGGTGTTGGCAGGGGGATATTCTTGTTGTACTACTACTTGGAGAAACAAACTTAACAAGAAAGTTAAAGATATATGGCCCAAAGATTAATAGAAGTAGGAAAGCTGCTGAGGGGCTAGCCAGGAGAACCAGGTCCAGACATTGGTTCATGACATTAGTGTTTCTCTAGGTATGAGAAGATGCAAGAATTTGGACTCATAAAAATCTTTACCTGAAAACATCTGACTATCTGAAGGCCTGTTTTTCTGGGTTTTTCCCAGAGCACAGAGTGCCTTATTTTTTGTCTCCACCCTGAACTCCTTTCAAGGGGGTGTTGAAGGTCAGCATCTTGTAGTGGTCATGATTTAATCTTTGTAGAGGCAGCTGGCAAGGGCCAACTTCCAGTCAGCAGGGCCCCTTCATAGCCACATATTTGACCATGTTTTGGGGGCATTTCATGGTCATTGTGTCCCATGGTGCTGGGAAGGCTCATTCCCAGGTCTAACAAAGATTCCATTGACAGGCCACTCAATGTGTTGTCACTAGACCAGGCCTTGTAAGTAGCAAAAGTCTCTGGACCATACCTGTCTTACTAGCCTCTTGGTCCAGGAAAATATTTCCTCTTGTTGCTTCTTCCCATATCTAGAGTTACATTATTACAATTATTGATCTCATATGGAACTGCATATCAGCATTTTATCACAGGCTCAGTCATACATTTGGTAATGTAAGAAATAATCTTCTGAAGCAGGCTACATAGAAAATACTATAGCTGGCAGTTATTAGTAAGGTCACAAGCAGGTCATCTGACTCAGTTAAATGATTATAGCCAAGTGTTAATCTCCTGGTTGTACATCATGGAGCATCTGACCTTTATCCAAAGATTGGTTACTGAGATAAGCTTTAGAAACAATCTTAGAGTGTCCTTTTTAATAACTTAATTAAACCTTTTAGCAATATAACATCAGTTCAGTTCAGTCACTCAGTCATGACTCTTTGTGACCCCATGGACTGCAGCATACCAGGCCTCCCTGTCCATCACCAACTCCTGGAGTTTACTCAAACTCATGTCCATTGAGTCGGTGATACCAGTCCAACCATCTCATCCTCTGTTGTCCCCTTCTCCTCCTGCCCTCAATCTTTCCCAGCATCAGGGTCTTTTCCAATGAGTCAGCTTTGCATCAGGTGGCCAAAGTATTGGAGTTTCAGCTTCAACATCAGTCCTTCCAATGAACACCCAGGACTGATCTCCTTTAGGATGGACTTGTTGGATCTCCTTGCAGTCCAAGGGACTCTCAAGAGTCTTCTCCAACACCACAGTTCAAAAGCATCAATTCTTTGGCACTCAGCTTTCTTTATAGTCCAACTCTCACATCCATACATGACTACTGGAAAAATCATAGCCTTGACTAGATGGACCTTTGTTGGCAAAGTAATGTCTCTGCTTTTTAATATGCTGTCTAGGTTGGTCATAACTTTCCTTCCAAGGAGTAAGCGTCTTTTAATTTCATGGCTGAAATCACCATCTGCAGTGATTTTGGAGCCCCCCAAAAAAAAGTCTGCCACTGTTTCCACTGTTTCTCCATCTATTTGCCATGAAGTGATTGGATTAGATGCCATGATCTTGTTTTCTGAATGTTGAGCTTTAAGCCAACTTTTTCACTCTCCTCTTATATTTTCAAGAGGCTCTTTAGTTCTTCTTCACTTTCTGCCATAAGGGTGGTGTCATCTGCATATCTGAGGTTACTGATATTTCTCCCAGCAATCTTGATTCCAGCTTGTGCTTCATCCAGTCCAGCATTTCTCATGATGTACTCTGCATATAAGTTAAATAAGCAGGGTGACAATATACAGCCTTGATGTACTCCTTTTCCTATTTGGAACCAGTCTGTTGTTCCATGTCCAGTTCTAACTGTTGCTTCTTGACTTGCATACAGATTTCTCAAGAGGCAGGTCAGGTGGTCTGGTATTCCCATCTCTTGAAGAATTTTCCACAGTTTGTTGTGATCCACACAGTCAAAGGCTTAATAAAGCAGAAAGCAGAAATAGATGTTTTCTGGAACTCTCTTGCTTTTTTGATGATCCATCGGATGTTGGCAATTTGATCTCTGGTTCCTCTGCCTTTTCTAAAACCAGCTTGAACATCTGGAAGTTCATGGTTCACGTATTGTTGAAGCCTGGCTTGGAGAATTTTGAGCATTACTTTGCTAGCGTGTGAGATGAGTGCAATTGTGCGGTAGTTTGAGCATTCTTTGGCATTGCCTTTCTTAGGGATTGGAATGAAAACTGACCTTTTCCAGTCCTGTGGCCACTGCTGAGTTTTCCAAATTTGCTGGCATTTTGAGTATAGCACCTTCACAGCATCATCTTTATATAACATAACATAACAATATAACATATTACATATATTAATGCATTATATATTAACATATTATATATTATATATATTAACATATAACGTATTAACAATATAACATAACAAGTGAGTCTCAGAAGTGAGTCTTAGTAAGCACAGACCTTAATTAACAAAACTAGAACTTAATATTCAGTGAAACATAATTTTTTTTTTTTTTTGGAGAACTCATTGTGAGGGCATTAACACTGTAGCCAGGGAAGGCTTTAACCCATCAAATAAAAATGAGGTCTGTCAGGGAGCTGGGAAAAGCCAAGTGGCCATCTTGGATTTCCCATAGCCCTGGCTCTTTGATTTTTAGCTGTTGTTTATCCATTTTTAATTTCCTGATTTAGGAGCAGACTATTGCCATGTTTTAAGGACATCAGGATAGCAAAAGTCTAACTGTGAGGGGTTATTTTTTTGTAGAAGCAGAATGAGCTTTGTCTACATGTACCATAATCTTAAATAATGTTTATTTACTTTACCAAAGTAACAAAAAGATTTTAAAAACAAATATAAATCACTTAAAGGCAAAGAAATTCATAATCTGTTATCGAAAGCTGCATTCTAAGAAAACTTTGTTCTCTAAACAGAGAGAAGACCAAATTCCAGTCTGGTACCAGCTTACTGTTAATAACAAAATTTGTTTATCTGCTTAATCTTAGAAAGTCTTTTCCATAAATCTTGAAGAACTAGCAGTATTCTTCTAAAGGCATGAGAGTAAAACCATAGAAGGCATGTTTAAAATCTGATTCTATTGCAATTGACAAAGAAACCTGGTCATAACACTTTAATATGATAACTAGAATTATAATTGACCATATTTTATCAGGGCATATCAGATCTATATGAATTTCACATAATTTTAGGATATCTATATTAGTAACATCAACCATACAGTATAACCTGAAAAGATTTATCACCCCTTTAACAGTACTTCCCATGTAATTTAACATGTCCAGTGAACCCAGGTAGCTTAATAGCTCTTTGGGATGTCTCAGGGGCCCTCTGAAGCATCCCAAAGTTAGCTAGAAGTCAAGTTATTTAGGAAGTTTTGTCAATAAATATCAAAAGGGTTTATAACACTCAGTCAGGTAGGATCATATAAGTTACTGTGAAATAATAGTTATTTACTTAGCCAAAGTTAACAAAAGATTTCAAAGGTAAATATAGAACAGATCAATTAAGAGGTAAAGAAACTTAAATCTATTATTAAAAGCAGTTCAACATCTGAAGAAAGTATGTCCTCTTAACAGAGAGAAAGGCCAAATTCAAGTTTTGCACCAGCTTACTTTAAACTCATTTAGGTAAACTTAATTAAATTTATTTTAAACTTAGTCAGTCCTAACCATGCACAAAACTTTTTTTCAGGGTCCACTTTCCACAAACTTTTTAATCACTTTCTGTAACAGCCACCTGTAAGTCAGACCTACTTTCTTTTCCCTTTATAAAATGTAATTTTATTTTTTATATCTTCTTTATTAAAAACATACATCCTACTTCCTTATTAGATTAGCAAACAAACATTAATACTAGATATTTAATATTGAATATTTCCCAGTTTACATGAATCTGAAATTTATTTAGGTTAATTTTTCTTGTATTTAGAATTGTTTGATTTGTAAGCACTTACTTTTCTTTAGGCCAATTAAATTAGAACTCATTTACAACTTCAACAATATTATCAGAAAAAAACAAAAGACATACACTGAGACATACATAAATCCAGACAGACAGACTGACAGAGATCTTATAGTTTTCTGTTTGAGATTTAAAATATCTCTTTGACCCCCCTTTTTTTTCTTTGCTTGAAGTTCTAATTTGCCCAAGGCTGAGGTCTCAGGCAAAGTGGCTGTGTATTTCAAGGACATGGAAAGGGTTAACTTCAAGCTTTTTCCTAGGCAGGCCTTTTAACAAGCTAGTTGTTTTTAATTGCATATGCAAAAAGAATTGGTTTTGCAGTTTCCAAAAAGAAAAATTTCTCTCACTCTGTTCAATCAGCAATCATGCACTCACAATCATTCAGAGGCTATCACAATGCCTCCCTTCTCCTGAGTCCCCAGGTCTCCCTATCTGATGCTCCCTTCCTGGGAGCTCCAAGGAGGTGATCAGTCTCCTCTTCTACCCGTTGGGGTAGGACCTGACTGGGGACTGGCCCCAGGGCCTTACCTGATCCTGTGGCCATTCCTGGTGAGTTGGTCCATCCCTCCAATGAGTCTAGTCAGGGCTTAGCTGTCTGGAGAGTCAGAACGCCGGTCCAAAAGAGAACCCAGAATACCGTCCGGTGGTGCGCCTCCTTGTTCATCTCTCCACGCAGTTCCACTTGGAGTGGGTTCCTTCACTCCAGCCTGGCCGAGCCACCAGTCTGGCAGCTCAAGGGGCTGGCGTGGTTGGAATCTCACTGGGGCCTCCAGAAATGTTGCAGAAACCAGTAATCGAGAAACCAAGCACCACACTCAGAGAGTTGGAGAACTCAGGTTTATTATGCTGGCGGGCCCAGAGGAGTTAACACTCCAAGCTCTGAGCCCTGAACAAAGGGGTTACAGAGTTTTTATAGACAGACTATAGTGGGCAACACTAGCTGCTAATAGGCTGGTTTAAACTAAGGGGTTTCGTGTGCATGGGAACAGCAGTCAAGATGGGAAGGGGGATGCCTGACCTTTACACACAGGCATGATTAACAGGTTTTCAGGGGCTGGGCGATTGCAAAGAGCAAGACAAGGGTGAGTGAGATAAGCTCCAGTTCCTAGTATTGTACGTCCCCACTTTCTGAGACTGCGTGACCTATGTGATCCAGACTGCAAGGAGCAAGCTGAGTTACAGAGGCAGAATGAGCAGGAGGTTATGTAAATTTTTAACTTTTCCTCTTCACTACTTTCCATGACTTTATCTTCTAGGTCTAAGATGTTTCCTTAATTTTTCATTGAATCCTTCTATTAGAATTTTAATTTAAGGATTCATATTTTTATTAATAAGAGCTCTTTCTTGATCCTTGCTTCTTTTTTAGCACTCTGTCCTTGCTTTATGTATACAAACTTCAGTAAGTCCCTTACATACGAATGAGTTCCAATCTGAGAACGTGTTCATTAGTCCAAATTGTACGTCCAACAGTTAGCCTAGGTACCCAACTAACAGCTGGCTACACAGTACTGTACTGTGATACTTTTCACACAAATAATACATAGAAACAAAAACAAAAAATAAAGCATTTTTAATCTTACAGTACAGTACCTTGAAAAGTACAGTAGTACAGTACAACAGCTGGCATACAGGGGCTGGCATCAAGTGAACAGGCAAGAAGAGTTACTGACTGGAGGAGGGAGAGGAGGTGGGAGATGGTAGAGCTGAAGGATTGTCAGCAATAGGAGATGGAGGGCAAGCTGCAGTTTCACTCACACCTGATGCTGATGAAACACCTTCACATCTTTGAAAGTTTGAAACTTGAAGGTTTGTATGTAGGGGACTTACTGTATTTATCTTCCTGATGATATTAATGATCGTTAAAAATGTCTTCTTCTAAACTGCATTGTCTTGGTTTCCTCCATGTTCCATTTCTGTGTTAGTTTCTGTCTTTCCCTAAATGTTTGGGGAGCTTTTTGCTGCCTTTTTGAATTTAAGCACTAAAAGGTGGTTGGAATATCTGAGAGAGCGAGAACATTGTTGCTTGGTGAGCTTTGCCATGGGGTTTTAAGGTGGGGTGTTAGATTTTTATTGAGTGGACCCCATGTGTGTTAGTTCTGTAGGCGTTTTCTCTTGGCTTAGTTAGCCCTGGAAGGAGCCCACCAGTTTCCTGCTTCTGGGAGTGAGGGGAGCAGCGAAGGGCACAAGTCTGACTGCCCCTGTTCCAGGAACCGAGCAGGGAAAGGGCCTGAAGACTGCTGTTCGTTTGGCATCAGGATGAGAGAGGCATAGTCTCTGGTTGAGTGGATCTGGCAGTGTAGCTGTTTCTCATGCAAACCTTCAATGTCTGTGACATTAAATCAGCTTCATCTTGTTGCCTTCTTGATCCAGCTTTCTCTGCTCTGTGGTTGGTTACCACTCATCCATTCCCTTTCTAGTTTCCAGACATTTGTTGACAATATCTTACTTGCATCTCCTTTTCCATTCCCTTTGTCTTTGTGGGTTCACGATGTTTTTTTTTTTTCTTTGACTGTCATTTAAGTGGAATTTCATGAGAGCAGAGATAAAACATATATTTAGACCACTGTATGTAATCATGCCCACTCACTCTTCAACTCCCTGAAATGTCTTCTGCCACTACCACACTATTGAAAGTGTTCTTTTCAGGGTCACCTGATGAATAACTTGTTGCTAAATTATGATAGACATTTCTTTGTTTTATCTTACTGTTTCATCTTGCTTGGTCTCTTAGCATTTGTCCCTACTGACCATTTTTACTTGAAATTTCTCTGCCCTTAGCTTGAGAACACTCCTGGTTTTCCCCCTACATATCTGGTTTCATTTGCCTTTGCAAGCACTCTTCCTTGACCTATCCCCTTAATGCTGTTGTTCTTTGTGCTTCTGTCTTAAGCAGTTTTCTTTTCTTATTGCATATTCTCCCTGTTGCAGACTTATAGTTCCTAAGGTTTTGGTTACCATCTAGCTGTTGATGATTCCTAACTCTCTATATCTAAATATTCTTTTCATGGGCTCAAGTATAGCCTCTGTGGTAGGTGGAATAGATAGCTAACTCTGGTATGGCTTGAGAATAATCTACATAACCTAAATATCTTTCTCACTGGTCTCTCTCACAGGGTCTGAAATTCTTCCCCACAATTAATCATTGTTATGTATTAAGAACCAGGACTTCAGTTAAAATGAAATTTTAACTGAGAGAGAGAGAGTTATTCCTTCCCCCTTACTAATGACTGACAGCTCAGTTGGTAAAGAATCTGCCTGCAATGCAGGAGACCCCAGTTTGATTCCTGGGTCAGGAAGATTCCCCTGGAGAAGGGATAGGCTACCCACTCCAGTATTCTTGGGCTTCCCTGGTGGCTCAAATGGTAAAGAATCTGCCTGCAATGTGGGAGACCTGAGTTCGATCCCTGGGTTGGGAAGATCCCCTGGAGGAGGGCATGGCAACCCTTCTCCAGTATTCTTGCCTGGAGAATCCCGTGGACAGAGAAGCCTGGCAGGCTACAGTTTATGGGGTTGCAAAGAATTGGACATGACTGAGTGACTAAGCACAGTACATGCCAATTTAATTAAAATTCTCTGTATCTAAAATGTTGCCCTGTAGTTAATGAAAGACATTTTAGTGTGGTTTATGTATAATGCTAAATAAAGAATATTTAAGCTGTTTATAGATTATCCATTTTTATGGATAATCTATAAGGTCAGATGTTTTTAAAATTCAGCATGACAAGATACAGTGGCAAACTTTGCTTTACTAAATAAGACCAAGTTATAATTCAGGATTGTCTTTTAAACAGCTATCCAAAAACAACATACAGCTGTAGAACTACTGTATATGTGTGATTAGTAATGGTGCTTTAGCCAACTCAGTTAGAAGGATTAAATTACAGGAGATATACCAGCAGCACCAGCTTTGTAAATTATGTGATCATAAGGCTTAAGAATTAAAACCAAAATCATAGACTAAAAAATATTTATGAATTAGAACTGTGATATCAAAGAATATTTGCATTTGAACCTATTTTCTCATGTAATGCTAAATTTGGCCTCCAAAATCTGAGTCATTTTCAGTCCTAATAAAAATATGTAGGCTTATTTAATAGAGACATAAAAAGCTGCTATGATGCCTTTATTTATAATCATAAATGCTGTCTAATTTTACTTTACATTTCTTTGATTTGTCATGTAGTTGGGATTTTAAATATATTTGTTGACTATTCATTTTCATGTTTATGAATTAACTTTCTGTTTTATATGTCTATACTTCTCCTGTCACCACTTTACTTTCTGCTCATTCCTAGACACCTGAAAAACCTGATCTGCCTCTAGTTTTGACCACTTCCAGTCCATCCACTGCAGCTGGAGTATTGTTCTTGAAATATAAATTTGCACTCATCACTCCTCTGCCTAAAATGCTTCAGGGGCTCTCATTATACTAGTCTTTCACTTGTTTATCCTGGCCTGAAATTTATTCCCGCAGCATCTCTATTTTCAGAAACAGCCAAAAGCTATTGTCGTAGACGTGTAACAGGGTATCCATGCATGAGGAGATCTATTTCTTTAACTCCTCATCACCTTATAACTAGTTCACCATACAAGTTTCCTCTCTGGTCGTCCTACATTCAGTGCCTCTTTTCTCCACTCTAAGGTGCATATTGTTGCCAAGTTAATGTTTCTTTCCATACTGTTATTTGCATGCTCCAGAATTCTCATTGGCTCTGATTCAGGTCAGGCACAGGGCCTAAACATGTATGTTTCAATCAAAGCTCAGAGATAATTCTGATGTGGAATAATTTTTGAGAATTGCTGAGGTATGTAAAAATATACCTTAATTAAAAAAAAAACTCTCTACATGGTTAAGGGTATAGAGTTTAGAATCCAGGGAACATGGGTTCGGTTATATTTCTTTTTTTCTAACCCTTGTGTGACCTTGAGCAAGTTCCTTAACCTTACTATGTCTCATTTACAAAATGGAAATAACATTTGCTACACAGGGTTATGGTAAGGAGTAACTTAGATAATGTGTGTAAAGTGCATGCATGGTGTCTTATACATACTGAATGCTCAATAAAAGTTACCATTTGTGGTGTCGTTGTTAGTCATTCAACAATTATTTATTCACTATGTGTCCAACACTGCATTAGGAACCATGGTATAAAATGCGGATCCCGCTTTTGAGACTCTTACAATTAGTTAGGGAGATAAAACTAGCATAGCATTATATAACTAGAGAGCAATAAAATTAAATGTAAATGTTATAAAAGGTCAAACAAAGTATAGTATTTAGGGGAAGATTTTAACCAAGCCCTAGCATGCTGGCTTGTTGATTAACATAAAAAAAAATAGAGGGGTAGAAAAAAATCTCTCAAACTTCTGTCACCAAGCTTTCAGAGGTCTAGTTTTGATGCTGCCTGCCAGATGGAAAATGATGCAGAGGGAAAAAAATCCTGTATTTACTTCTCCAAATTAAGACAGGATGGGGGAGTGTGTTTGAGGAATGAACATATGTGAATAAATATAGTATAACCCTTAATTGGTTCTTGATGATTAAAATTTAAATGGTTTCCATTGGGAAAGGACAGATATTTTTCATTTTAATCAAGTCCTACCAGTCATTTATCTTCACCTTGTTAAACCAGAAATCAAACATTGGATAAAGGTTGCAAATCTATTTTGATGTATATTAATGCACTTTTCTCTCTTTCAGGGTCGCTATGGCAACTGCATCTTCTCAAGTTCTGATTCCAGACATCAATTTTAATGATGCCTTTGAAAACTTTGCTTTAGATTTTTCCAGAGAAAAGAAACTGCTGGAGGGGCTAGATTATTTAACAGGTGTGAAAATACTGTGCTTTCCTTTCCATTTTAGTCCTTTTCTTTTGGTAGGCTTTTACTTTAAAATAATCTGAAAAGGCCTTTATAAATATAAAAATGCCTTTATAATCTTTAAAATGATACATATATCTTTTTAGATAGAATATATTTTAATTCATGTAACATAAAATAGAAATGATTTCTCAAATATTTCCAAGGACAGAATGGGTATACACACCATCCCTACTTAAAGGTAAAAAACAAGAAGTTGCTGATGGTTTTCTCCTTACGAGCCTGTCAGTAATATAAGGTCGCCTGTTATAGGGGTAGAACTCGGATGGTAATTAAAGAATATTAGAGAATTTTTCACATGGGTACAGGTACCACCCAAATGCTTGTAAGGAAATTTAGGAATTAGCAGAATAGGAAGAAAAATGTAAGAAATATCTGACTTGCAGAGAGAATTTTAGAAAATGAGGGCAACAACTTGTCTGTTAAAAATACTGACTGCCTTCAGGAAGTTTGAATGATCATTTCATGAGGAAATATACACACACAATAGCTTTGTGTTTGTAGTTATCTTTGTTACTATATTAAAATAGGTGTCATTGACGGAGCATCTCCTTTAAGCCAGACACTATATATTAATTTTACATCATGATCCTTACAAGGAATCTGTGAGGTTAATTATCATCCCCATTTTACAGATGAGGAAATTCATATTAAATTTGCACAAATAATCCCTATTAATACTGCCAAAATATATAATACATCTTATTTTGAAATAAAAAGAAAATAGATTGAAGGCCATATAATAAGGAAACACATGACTGCGTTATTCTAATAGCTACGTATGTGTTAGTGCAGGCTGAGTAGACAATGGGTCTACTGAGTAACTTAGGCTTAGATCTTTGCCTAAAATTCCTATATCATTGAAGCAAAAGTGGTTAGGGGAACTTGAGGTCTCAGCACTTGACTTCAGGTTGTGTGGTATGTGCAATCTAAAGCTTCTTTTTAAGAAAACCTCCTTTCCAGGAGATGTTGGATTGGTTAGCAAGAGTAACATTATAAAATGCCATAACAGAGAGTATGTTTTCCTTACCTTCTTTTCTACCTTTCGTTACAGCCCCCAACCCACCATCTATCCGAGAGGAACTCTGTACTGCCTCCCATGACACCATTACGGTCCACTGGATCTCGGATGATGAGTTCAGCATCAGCTCCTATGAGCTTCAGTACACCATATTCACTGGCCAGGCTAACTTCATCAGTAAGTCATGGTGTAGTTGGGGCCTGTGGCCAGAGATAAGGAAATGTAAGGAAGCAGTAAGCTGCTCAAGATTGGCCGGGGCGCCACGAGGCAAGTGTTTGTAAGACATGTTAGGTTGTTTAGTATAGTGTTGTATAGACAGTGCAAGCTCCCCCAGCACATTGCAAAGATCTTACTGATGGGTGACAAGCAAATTGTGTATTTCCTTGCTGGGCAGTCATTGGGGCCACTCCCATTTGTATATGTAATCCTTAGCCTTTCTTGAGTTAATCCATGTCACTCCACTCTCTGAAATCAGAACACAGCTCAGAATTCATTCCTAAGTAGTTAAGTCACAATCATTGCTGATTCTATGTGTGTGACCATCTCTTTTCTTGACTCTTCTTCCACTTCATTATCATGGTAAAAAACATTACATTCAAAGACTACCACTTCCTTTACTGTACCCATTTGTATCAGTGAATAAGTGACAAGCCTCCTGCCTCTGTCACTCTTCCCTCTATCCCCTCTCCCTTTCCTTCAAAAATTACAACAAATGTAAAAGTGCATCAGCGAGCCACCAAATGAAAGATGCTCTGAAAGCAGTCATTTAGCTCACATGTTATGGTTTTACCTTCTGATGAATTGGAACAAGACATAGGACCTTAACTCAAACTGCAAGATCCCCTCAACCTGCTGGAGAAAATGGAAATGAAAGCAAAATTAAAGCTGAATTCAAGATTGGAACCAACTTGCATGCTAAGGTTGCATCTGCATAGCTGCAAATTAGTATTTTCCTTTTATCTTGTGTTTGTGCTTCTGTGTCTGACTTCACAGACCTGTGTGAGAGGAGTTTTTCTGATGAAACCCTCCTGAAAGGGCTTCCTTTTCCCATCTTGTGACAATTTAGGGCCACGTGGTGGGGTGGGGAGGTGAGAGGACATTTAGGGTCCAACTCAAAAAAAAACACTTGCCTCGTGCAGCTCCAACCTAAGCCACTTGGCCCTGGTAGCTGCGTTCCTGGGTGTTTGTTCAGGTTGTGAAGCTGAAAAATGCTAAGGCCTCCCCAACACACATGTTTACAGTGGCCTCTCCTGCTCTGGAAAGTCTTAAAGCCAGTAACTGTGCTTTTCTTTCCTGATATGGGGAGAGCAGTGGTCTCCTGGGAGTTGAGAATAAGTCCAAGAAGTGACAAAGATCAAAAGGCTGTTACCTCTATTTTCAAGGATAGATAGTCCTTTATAAAGAAAAGCTTAAAGGATAAGTCTTAATAGTGATAGGATCATTGCATTTTAGAATTGGAAGGGACCTAGGAAGTCATCTAGTCAAATCTTCTTCCCTTCTACCACATACCTTGTAGGTGGTTGTTCTGTCTCTGCTCAAACATTTCCAGTAATGGAATTCTAGCAAAATAGCCCATTCAGTTGTTGTGCAGCTATAAATAATTGTCAATGCTTCCTTATAAAAGGCCCAAGACTTCCTCCTAGTGAATAATATTAATAGTAATTTACATATGTATGTGTTTCCATTTACAGACATTCCCATATATGTTATCTCATTTGGTCCTCATGACTTCTTCCTTAGCCTTATGAAATAGATGATATTAATTATTTTATAATTGTAAAATTATAGACATAGAAATCGAGGCTCAAGTTGAATGAGTTGTCCAAGGTCACAGAGCTGCAAACTGAGGGAATCATGATTTGAACCCAAGCCTTTCAGACTTTAAGCTTAATGCCTCTTGAATTAAACTAGCTACCAATTAGTCCTAGTCCATGGAGGATAGCTGAATTATTGCTTTTGTGTATTAGCTGATATCCCCTAACCCCATACCTTTTTTCTAGCAGCCACATTGACTATTGTGTTGACTGAACATATAGTAAGCTGAACTCCCTAGGCTCTCCAAATCTCATTCCTATACGATTGAGTGTTTAAACTGAAATGCAACATCTTGAATTTATTCCTAGGGACATTTTTATCTGGTTAATTCTGACTCCTTACCAAGCCAGCTAAATTCTTTGGGGGAAGTTTCTGCCTCCCAATATATTTACCTTCCCTCCCAGCCTGCCTTCTCTGTCTTCCTCCTCTGATCATTGATGGAAAAGTGTAATAGGACAGGGACAAAGACAGAACCCTGAAGCAAAATTTTGGATGGCATTGGACAGATAAGTTGAAACTATTTTACTCAGAATAAATATTCATGAAGATTCCAGTCCTACATGCTTGTCTGGCCTGCCACTGTTGACTGAACTCTGTTTGTGAGAGCTACTTTCCCTTGAGGTTTTCCTACATTTTCTCTTTTAAAAACCACTTTATTGAAGTGTGATTGACATGTAAAAAGTTGTCCATCAACAGATGAATGGATAAAGAAAATGTGGTATATATATATAAAATGGAATATTATTAAGCTTTTAAAAAGAAGGAAATCCTGCCACATGTAATACCATGGATGAACCTGGAGGGCATTGTGCTAAATGAAATAAGCCAGACACAGAAAGACAAATACTACATGATACCACTTATATGGAGAATTTTAAAATAGTCAAACTCCACATTTTCTTTAACCAGAGATTTCTTCCTTGTTTGTTAGAATTTTGTCTGGAGAAATAGTTCTCTTTATTTTTTTAGCTTTTCTCCTTTATTTTGAACTTTCTTCCCACTTTATGTAAAATTTGAAATGGTCATAGGCCAATAGTGTTTCAGATGATGCTGTTGGCTGAATGAAAATTCCAACAGATGTTTGGATAATGGTCTTCCCCATTACTGTATTTCTTTCCTCTGTTTCAGTTTTGCATTTTGTATTATAAAAGCAACTGGCTATAACTTCTGGCTGCCAGGTGGTCTGTAACATACTGTCACAAAGATTAACTTCTGTCTCCCCTCAGTCTTGTTCTCATGCAAATGCTCTCTATGCCCATTTATACTCAGGATCATGGATTTCCATATTGTGGTCTTTTCCTTTTGAACAAGGTGTATACTTCCATTACCATAAATAAGTGATAAATCCCATCTCACTAAGTCTCAGTGATACCCAGAGGATCATATATTTACCTTTTTAAAATTTAGAAATGATTTCAAAATTACTGAAAAGTGTGCAGGACTAGTGCAAAGAACACCCATATACTCTTCACCCAGATTCACCTATTGTTAATATTTTATCCCATTTCTTTTATCATTTGCTAACATTCTCTATTGCTGTTTTTTCTGAACCATTTAAGAGTAAATTGCATACATCATGGCTTTTCACTCCTAAATTCTTCAGTATGTGTTTCCTAATAATAAAGAAATTCTTTATGTATCCACAGTAGTTATTAACTTTAACAGATATGATGTTGATGCAGTGCTTTTAACTAATCCACCATTCATATTCCAGTCTTGACCATTGACCCAATAATATATTTTATGACATATAGAACCCAATATTGTCCTATATAGTCTAAAATCAGGTACTGGACTTAATTGTCATATTTGTAGCATCCTTTAATTTGGAACATTTCCTCAGCCTTTCTTTGTCTTTAATGACATTGTTATTCTTTTTTAAAGTGCCCTTTTGTTTGTTTATTATGCTGTTCCTTGAGTTTGTCTGATGTTTCCTCATGATTATATTCAGATTATGCATTTTTGGCTTCCATCACATAAGTGATGTGTTCTCCTTAGGACATCACATCAAGAGACACACAATGTGTACATGCCCTTCATTGGTGATGCTGATTTTGATCACCTGATCAAAGGTGTTATCTGATTTCTTCTCTGCATAGTTACTAATTTTCCTTTTGTAACTAATAATCAATCTGTGCAGTGATACTTTAAGGCCATAAAAATATCCTGCTTCCTCATCAAATCCATCCTACTTCCATCCCTCTTTTAGCATCAATCAATAATTCTCACCTGATCCAAACTTTACTCTGATGATGGCAAAATAATGATTTTTCCAAGTGAGCATCCCATCCCACATTTACAGGTTGCCATTCTGCATTCTACTGTAAGCAAAAGCCTCATCCTTCATTTGTTTATATTTTTACTTCTCAGTATGGACTCATGAATTCTGTTTTTTCATTCGTTTATAATTCTTTATTGCCCTTACTTATTTTGGTGCTCAGATTGCCCAAATTTAGCCAGTTGGAGCCTTTTAAGCTGACTCCTGAGTCCTTATATTCTGCCATCGTTTTCTCGAGCACTTCCTTACTTTGCAACATAACAAAAGGTTATTGGCTAATTTTAGACCATGCCCTGCTCCAGCCTTGAAATCAGCCATTTTTCCAAGGAACCCTGGTCCCTTTTCATGGCAGGATGTTATTAGAGACCAAGACCTGGGTACTAGAAAAATACACATATAATTCACCTATGTACATATACATATTCACACATAATATATGTACCCATATACTTAACATATGTGCACGCATGTATGCACATACACATACACATTTTAGAAATAATGAGTTCATAGCAATATCTCCAGCCCATCCTCCCATCTTGCCACCACCCATTTCATACTTGGATGTTCCTACTTCCACAGTGAGAACCCTGGCTCCCAACAGCATCAACACATATACTCATTTGCTCAATCCTGTAGCATATCTGAAATAGTTTCAGAATGGCGTTGCCCATACCACTACAAAAACAAGCAATACTGGAGCATCTATTGACAGTTCTCCTCTTGCCCTTTTCTGTGATTGTTGATATTTGAAATGCAGGTGGCTTCATTTGGTTTGTTTGCTTTCAGTTTAAGACCCTACTCTTACCATTCATATTGGTGTCATTTACATTTTTTTAATTTCTAAAGCAACATTTCTGAAAGGGAAAGGTATGAAAAAAAAAGGTATACTCAGAGAAGTGTCATTCTCTCTTGTATTCTTTTAATCCTCTTCCCCTACCCCCATCCCTTGTGTGTAACCAGCTTCATTATTTTCTGGTTTTTCTTCCCTGTTATTATTGCTTTGTAAATCTAAGCAAATATGTGTAGGTTTTCTAATTTGCCTTTCTTTCTTGCATGAAAAAGGTAACATGCTACTTATACCCTTTTGTAATTTTCTTTTTAAAATTAGCAGCATATCTTGGAAATCATTCCATTACCAGTTCATAGAAATCTCCCACCTTCTTTTTTCATAGCTGCATAATACTTCTTTGTGAAGATTGTTTTCTTTTTTGATTTTTTGTTTTGTATTGTTAGAAGCATACCTGAAAGATCATATATTTCCCTCCTACTGTTAAAATTTAATATGTAGTTTATGACTAATACTGTGCATTGATACATTGGCAGTCAAGCCCTCCAACATTTTTTTTCTGGCCCTCATCCTTATTGTCATTTCATGAGAATCAGTGAACATTGCCACCAATTATTCTTCTTTCTATAGCATATCTGTTTGTACTCCATTGTGCTTCTTTTTCTAGTTTTAATTTAGACTTCTACCTCCCCCCAAGTTAATTACAAAACCTTCCTGATCATATCTTTTTCAAATAAGTTATTATTATTTCATTTTTAATCTTTACTAAAGCTGCATAGAAATAACTAGATCCACCAGTCATTTCCCCTGCCCTTTCTTTTCCATCCTCTGGTAGAATTATGGTTAAAAAGTGGTAAAGTGAAAAGCAGATAACAGAAGAGATAAGTGTAAATTCACAGACTGGAATGTCTATCCCTCTTTTATAAAAACTTAGCTAAATACATGTTTTTAATTATGTATATTTTTCTCTGTTTAAGTCAATGTTTATGGTCTAAAGAGTTTCAAAAGCAGAAACCCAGATCTCTGGTCCCTTTCCCTACTTTGGAGGGAAGAAGGTTCCAGACAACAAATGTGTTCCTGGACTGCCCAACCTCAAATGAGTATTGGAATCAGAAACAGGGAGGGGTAAAATAAGTAGTGTCAAGTAAGGAGATGCTATTTCACTCTGACTATCGTGTCATCTCCTTGGCTTCCCTATGACACCTTGGAGCCCACCAGGATTGGAAGCAAGGGTGAGGATAGTGTGGGAGAGCTGAATCATAAGCCTTGAAAGCTTTGCTACCTTGCAGTGACAAAGGAACATTGTTTGCTCCATGAATTGTGGAGCAGTGTAGTGGAGAGAACACTGGACTAGGTTAAAGAGACCAGGGTTCTATTCAGCACCACTCTCAGCTCTCTGTGGCCTTGGGCAAGTCACTTTCCTTCTCTCTTAGTTTCCTATTTGTAAAACAAGGGAAATACGGTGTTTAGTTGGCCTTTTGGCTCTGAGATTCCTTGTTATTCTGTTCTGCTCTACCCATTCGAGGGTCAGACTCAGATCTCAGAAGATTGAACCTTTGGGGTAAAGATCTAGAAATGCTATGAAAGACACGATTCTGTGATTTTGTGTAGAAGTTTTCCCTGTATTTTTTGGCAGAAAATTGAAGTAACTTTTCACCAGTGGTTACATTCAATTACCAGAGGCAAGGAGCCTGGCATAAGCTTAGCTCCATGGGAGAAAAGAAGCAGATGGGATTCATCTCCCTATGTCTTCCACGACTCAAAACAAAATGAAATTTGCTTTGGGGGGCTTATGATGAATACTCAGTGTGCTTCTCATCCTGCCTTTTTTACATTAACATCCTTGCTTTCCCCACATTACAGGCCTGTATAATTCTGTGGATAGCTGGATGATCGTGCCCAACATCAAACAGAACCATTACACAGTCCACGGACTGCAGAGTGGAACACGCTACATCTTCATTGTTAAAGCTATAAACCAAGCAGGCAGCCGGAACAGTGAACCTACCCGACTCAAGACAAACAGTACGTTGTGATCGCAAAAGGAGAGAGCAGCTTTGCCCTCCTAAGCAGCGAGTACTCTTAGCCTGACACTGGCACCTCCTACAGCAGTGTAAGAGGGCAGAGGCACCAAGTAGAGAAGCTTTGCTGTTGGATTATGTGCTTTGGGCCAGAGGGGTTGTTTTTGCCCCTGGGAGGTATGTGGACACAGAGATATACAGAAAACAGCTGGTGGCTTGGGAGGATGTTAGTGAAGAAATGTTTTTGTTTATTTATTTTTGACTGTGTTGGGTTTTCATTGCTGCATATGGGCTTTCTCTGGTTGTGGTGCGCTGGGGCTGCTCTCTAGTTGCCATGCACGGGCTTCTCATCGTAGCGGCTTCTCTTGTTGCAGAGTACGGGCTCTAGGCGCATGGCTTCACTAGTTGCAACATGCAGGCTCAGTAGTTGTGGCTCACGGGCTTAGTTGCCCCATGGCATGTGGAATCTTCCCAGGCCAGGGATCAAACCCATGTCCCCTGCCTTGGCAGACAGATTCTTAATCGCTGGTCCACCAGGAACGTCCAGTGAAGATTTTTCTCTGCACTCTGCCTCCATACTTGGGGTGCAACTGAGTAAAAGAGTACTGTTTGTAATAATCTGGTAAAATTCTCCTTCAGAGAAGCCAAACCTGTTAGGAATGCTTTTTGACAGAAAAATCCAACTAATTTAGCTTGACAAATATTATTTGTGAGCAGCTTAAACAAATTTTTTTCTCTCTTTCATATAGCAAGAAGCTCAAAGGTAGGCAGTTCAGGGCTGGTGCCTGTCATAAAAGACCAAGACTCCTCCTCCCTTTGTTTATTTATTTTTGACTGTGCTGGGTCTTCATTGCTGCATATGGGCTTTCTCTAGTTGTGGTGAGCTGGTTTGTGTTGGTTTATTGCTAACCTGGCAATAAGTACCAACCTGGCCACTACAACCTCCAGATGACATATTTCTTTTCAAGATAGAAAGAAGAGGGAAAACACTGGTACATGCAATGACTATCTCTTTTACCAAGAATGTAGGCATTTTCCCAGAAGTTTCCCCACCCCATCTGACCTCTGCTTCCATCTTCTTAGTCACCCCTAGCAGCAAGGGAGGCTAGGAGCTTGAGTATTTAGCTTTTCTTGCCTCTATAGTAAAAGCAGGTAAGAGAAAAAAAAGTAGTGGGTGGGTGTTACATTGACCAACGGTGTCTGTCAGACATGTTTTGTATTATACAGCTCTTGCCATACCCAGCTGTTGGCTCCTAGTAACTAACTGCTTTTGTCTTATGACTTTAAGGAATTCTTTGTTGGGAATGATCCAACACAACAGATATTTTCTCTAATTATTGATGGTGCAACAATCACTCTAACAAAGTGACCTATTAGATGTCATTTCAGTTCAGTTCAGTTCAGTCGCTCAGTCGTGTCCAACTCTTTGCGACCCCATGAATCACAGCACGCCAGGCCTCCCTGTCCATCACCAACTCCCAGAGTTTACTCAAACTCATGTCCATCGAGTTGGTGATGCCATCCAGCCATCTCATCTTCTGTCGTCCCCTTCTCCTCCTGCCCCCAATCTCTCCCAGTATCAGGGTCTTTTCCAATGAATCAACTCTTCACATGAGTGGCCAAAGTACTGGAGTTTCAGTTTCAGCATCAGTCCTTCCAGTGAACACCCAGGACTGATCTCCTTTAGGGTGGACTGGTTGGATCTCCTTGTAGTCCAAGGGACTCTCAAGAGTCTTCTCCAACACCACAGTTCAAATAAGCATCAATTCTTTGGCGCTCAGCTTTCTTCACAGTCCAACTCTCACATCCATACATGACCACTGGAAAAACCATAGCCTTGACTAGATGGACCTTTGTTGGCAAAGTAATGTCTCTGCTTTTTATTACATCCCAGTAATTAGAGGGCAAAACAATTTGTCCTATAGTTGAGTTATTCTCAGGTTTTTTGTTCTGCCACCAAGCAGCAATTATCTCATCTATCCCCACTTTGCCTTACCTGAAATACTTCTTTCCCTAAAATCTGCTCAAATCCCAAACCACCCACTGAAATAAAGCAAAGTACAAAAGTTGTTTGAGAATAGGAGACCTTGAGACCCCCTTTTAATTTGACAGTCTATGAAGGGGGGGACAGCTTATTTTTATTTTATTGAAAACAGTGGCTTTTGTCCTGCTTCTTTCATATAATCCAAACACCAGTCAGCTTTCACTGACTCAAGAATGATCATTATGTCGAGGTTCCTCTGATAGTGATGGTCCTGCAGAACCAAGAGAGAATTCTTACATACTTTCTCATGTATTTTCTTTTTTTTTCCTACTTTATTTTTCAGGCCAACCCTTTAAACTGGATCCCAAAATGACTCACAAGAAGTTGAAGATTTCCAATGATGGATTGCAGATGGAAAAGGAAGAAAGCTCTCTGAAGAAGAGCCATACCCCAGAGAGGTTTAGTGGCACTGGGTGCTATGGGGCAGCAGGAAATATATTCATTGACAGTGGTTGCCACTACTGGGAGGTGGTCATGGGGTCCTCCACATGGTGAGTGGATTCAACTTTTCTTTCCCCCTGTTGTTAGGTTCCTGGGAGATTCAGTTTGATAGTACAAATATAATACCAGTAAGTCAAGGTTAAAAGGCAAGTGATGGAAACCACTCTTAGAAAAATGTTCCAGTTTTTTAAAAATCAAATCATGGAAAATATACTGAGCTAGGAGTTGAAAATTACAGCACTCTAATTGCTAACTTTTTTTAAAGCTCTAGTGCTATCACTGTTATGGATCTAAATATAAACTATTTAAGGAAGAAACATGTATTCTATTGCTTAGATGTCCTGTATCATGTCTGTGCTGTGCTGTGCTTAGTCACTCAGTTGTGTCCAACTCTTTGCGACCCCATGGACTGTAGCCTGCCAGGCTCCTCTGTCCATGGGGATTCTCCAGGCAAGAATACTGGAGTAGGTTGCCATGTCCTCCTCCAGGGGATCTTCCCAACCCAGGGATCGAACCCAGGTCTCCTGCATTGCAGACAGATTCTTTATCATCTGAGCCACAGGGAAGCCCAATGGTATCTAGCATAACTCAGATCATGAATAGATGTGATCTCCTTTCCATTGTCTCACAGGTATGCAGTTGGCATTGCCTACAAATCAGCTCCTAAGAATGAATGGATTGGCAAGAACGCCTCCTCATGGGTCTTCTCGCGATGCAATAGTAACTTCATAGTGAGACATAACAACAAGGAAATGCTGGTGGACGTGCCTCCACAGTTGAAGCGCCTGGGTGTCCTTCTGGATTATGACAACAACATGCTGTCTTTCTATGACCCAGCTAACTCTCTCCATCTTCATACTTTTGATGTGACCTTCATTCTTCCCGTTTGTCCAACATTCACAATCTGGAACAAATCCCTAATGATCCTGTCTGGCTTGCCTGCCCCAGATTTTATTGATTACCCTGAGCGGCAGGAATGCAACTGCAGGCCTCAAGAATCCCCTTACGTTTCTGGGATGAAAGCTTGCCATTAAGTTTCAAGAGAGCATGTAATAATTCACTGGCTCTCCAGTTCAGCAGTGCTTCCCCTCCTAAACCTCAGTTAGTATCCAATATACAGGATACAAAAATGAAGTTCATTTGAAGCATCCAAAAGAACTAGATATTATAGATTTAATTTTTGTGCATTAAAGCTTGTATTTGAATTAATGTATTGAGTTTCTCAGAACAAATTATGAGTAGTCTGGGTTCAAGCCATTGGAGAACAAATTTGGAGAATTCTTCTCTTGTCATTGAAGGATTCAAAATTCCCAGTGATTTAGGAGTATAAATGATATTGGAAGGAATTCTAGGTAAATAATGTATAAAGATGCTCTGAACAAGGGGCTAGTCAGCCAGAAAGCAGGGATGCATCAGCCTTTCTAGTACTGGCTGATTTGGTCAAGTAGAATTTTGAAATGTCAAATGATCCCATATTATATGTAGCTTTTTATGAAAACCTACAATCAAGGATTTATTATAAAGAAAACATGTATGTGTATATATAATATATATATAAAATGAATAAATAATATATATTATATATTCATTTTATAATTATATATACATAATGAACTTTTAAATTTACTCATTTGAGTGAGAAACTGGAAGGGAAAATAAATTATACCATCCATTTTTGTCCCCTAAAGGGAACATCAAAATCATTTCTCCCCTCCCTCCATTCATCCCTCCCTTCCTCCCTCTGCTCACACACACATGCACATGCAATAATGACATAGATGGTGGGAAGAGCTCTAGATTGGATTAGGAGACATAGGGAGACAAGACTGCACAAGAGATGCTCTTGCTGGATAGAAAATTGATCCAGGTAGTTGTGTTATGTGTAGCACACTTTCATTGGTGCTACCTAATGGAGAAGGTCTGTCTGAACTGTTAAAAATTCTGTCACAGAATATTTCAAAGAAATAGTTTTACTAGTCTCAAGTAGCATACAGTTACTAGAAATAGGCTTAAAAAAACAAGAGTTGCATAATGGAGGTTCTTCAGGAACCTGCTTTCTTTACTTAATGAGTAAGAATGGAGTGTTGTAGATGCAACAGCTATTTCCATATAAATGGACTTATATTTTCAGATAAAACACTTCTGAAATGCTTAAGAATGCCTGAGAATAGTCTGTTTTCTTAAACAGGTTGAATAATCGTTCTTCTCCTGATCTTGTTTACACTATTCATTTGCTTAGCCAACCCCTTCATGGCAACTGCAGATGTAAACTTCAACCCAGTCCTTATTACAATCATTGAAGGGAATTAAGCTTTATGGTCAATGCTTCTGTCAGTTCCTCTTCTGTAATTGGGAGTGTCAGCACCAGAGCTCTCTCCTTTCAGGAGCTAAGTCGGCTTCAAAGAGTCTACTTCTTGGGAGTTATGAAAATATTACTGTCATACAACGTGGTAGTTGTAAGAAGCCCCCAGATTGGAGCCTTGAAACAATGCCAAAACTTCTCCCCCTCTTCCTTTCCACCACCTTGGTGGGCGTTCATTCATTCATTCATTCAACAAGTTATTAGATGCCAGGTACCATGCTAGAGCTGACATATTAATAATCCACAGTTCCTGCTGTCAAATGACTTACTATTCTGCAGGAGAGACAAAATATCTATAAAAATCCCCTAAATAAGTTTTGTATTGTTTGTACACCTAACATGGAAAGCAAGACTGATTCAGATACAGATGGCAGGCTCAAACTTACCTATCTAGTGGCAAAGTCAGTATTTGGGGTTTTAAAAACCCTACATACTTACTGCTAATCAGGAGACAAGCAACCTCAGTAAGATTCAGCAGTGCTGGGAAATAGTTTGCTGTGTGGGAAAGCTCATCATAGCCTTTGAATTAAAATAATCGATTTCCTCTGCCATTTACTAGCTGTGTGACCCAGGGCAAGTACTTCACTTCTTTGAGCCACTGTTTCCTCTTCTGTACAATAATACCTACCTCACAAGGCTGTTTGCAAAGATGAAAAAAGATAGCACATGTAAACTGCTTAGCACAACACCTGGCATTTAGTTAAGTATGGCATTAGTATGGCATACTTAACTATGAAGCGTGGCATTTTGCTAAGTATGCAACAAATATTACTCTCCTTTGCTCGGCCTCAGCCCCAATACAGTGTAGCAATGCTTTAAAATGGATGTTTTTCATTTCTAAGTTAACTCTGGGTCTCTCTCTCCTCTAGGGCCTATGCCCAAATTCTTAAACAAAACAGATGATTTCAACCCCTTCATAAAACATTTCACTGGCATTCAATAGAAAGTCCCAGTTACTTATAGTTTGGCTTTTCAAGTCCCTATTTGCTTTCACAGTTTCATCTTTTGCCACCTTCCCCCTCACATTGATTGCTGTACCCAAGCTTAACTATTTACACAAGTTGTTCTCTGGGCCTGGAATAGAGACATTAGTAACTGTTTTGATGTCCAGAGTAAACAGCAGGAATTGTTCTTAAAGTAAGGGAATAGTGTGAAAATGCTGTCAATGCAGAACACTCCACCTCCATCCCAGTTCCAATTTTCTTTAACTTAACCTAGGATCTCCAGTGCATTGGAGAAGGAAATGGCAACCCACTCCAGTGTTCTTGCCTGGAGAATCCCAGGGACGGGGAAGCCTAGTGGGCTGCTGTCTATGGGGTCACACAGAGTCGGACACAACTGAAGTGACTTAGCAGCAGCAGCAGGGTCTCCGGTGCCATTCATTTTTTGTGCCTTTATATTGTAGTGCCCCGGGACAAAGCTTCATTGTCTCCACCCTACTTTTGACTCTAGCCTGGACTACCTTTCCCCACTTCTGCCCCACAATAGATTTAATTCCTGAACCCCTAGGCTGGGTTATGTTTTCCTCTTGGGAGCTCCCATGGCACCATGACCATGCCCCCTCCTCAGCAATAATCACATTGTATAACAGTGTTTTTCAAAGTGTGATCCTCAGACCACCTGTTAGAATTATTTTTGGTGTTTGTTAAAACAGTTGATTTTTAAAGTAGACATCCAACCTCGATCTCCTTAATTAAAATGTCTGGGCACATAAGTGGAATTTAGCATTTTTAACAAGCTCCCCCAGGTGATTCTGATGCATACCAAGGTTTGACATTAAGAATCATCCTCCCTCCTAGACTGTGAATACCTTGAGGGCAGGGGTTGTGTCTTTTTTGTTGTGGTATTTTTAACACCTGACATAGTGTGTGGAACAGAGTAGTTGCCTGGCTAATGTTAATTGCGTGAATGTATGAATGAATGAATGAATGAATAATCAAAGTTTCCCTGTTGTACTCTGATATCCATATTGGTATTTGTTGTTTTCTGGGCAGAAAAGCTTGGCTACTCCATTTGAGCTGTACTGATATTATTTTGCAGATGTTCCAGAACTCATACATATAAATGAGTATTGTCTTCCTCAAAAGCTCTTGGGGAATTGTTTGGAATTATTTGGAGCATGTGGCACAATTGTTTTCAATAATTTTTCAGTCTCTTCAAACTTTGTTCTTTGAATGTGGATTTATGTTTTGGTTACTGCCAAAAATCACTCAGAGCTAAGCCTACTAAATAAAGTAGGAAATTAAACTGGGTTTGGGGTAAGCAATGAAGTTTCTGAGCCAAATAATGAAAAGTACGATCCAAAAAATGGTGACAAAAGTATTTGGTGGGGATATGGTGAATCCCAGATACTTCAGTAAACTTAAGGACTTTCATAGAATTCTGGCAATTTCAGGTACCTTAGAGATGTCATTGACTACCTCTAGCTAAACCCAGTTGGACAAAGGAAGTAAGACCTTTATTTAACATCTTCAAGGAAGGTGACTGCATAAGTTTTCATTGTTGCTGTCCTCAGTCTGTTCTCCTACAATCCTTTCTCCTAGCAAATTATTCTGTTGTCTGCAATTTATGCTTATTTTCACTTTTTATATTGTCTTATTGAAAGAAGCACAAAACTAACAATAAAGTTAAACATGTTTTGAGAATATGAAAGAAATTTTAATGCCACATTGGAGTTCTGGCTACTTGTATGTAAGAGTAACTGCATCTGTATGTGTTTTTATCATGTGATTCCATTGTGTAAACTCTGGATGCAGTGACTTTCAAATTGCAGCAAAATCACATCTATGTTCTTCTCAGCTAAAATATACTAGGTGAACTTTCTAAGCTTCCATGGTTTACATATTTATATATGACTACCTGGATGGAGAAATCCATGGATGGACTTTTTGATAAGTGCAAATATTTGATACCATTTCTTCTACAGAATGGAGAATGTGAGGCTGACAGATGAGAACCTCTCCCACACTTATTTCAGTTCCTGAAGCCAACTGCAGCCTCACAGCCATTGGGCTGTACTTGGATGTGTATTTCAGGTTGGCCAGGTTGACTGCCATCAGGTCAGGTCAAACTGCCTTCTACAGTCTGATCTGCCAGCTTCAGACATATGCTATGTCATTGTTGTTGGCTAGAATATTTATTGGACTATTGTTGGACTATTTTTTATCAAATATTTTATCCCAGGCTTGTTTGCCCTGGGAGCTCTGGACCAATAGTGTCTCTCCTAGTGACAGAAACCTGAGCATCTGCGGATTACACAGCCTCATCCCTCTAAAATATCCCAGCCCATCCAAAAATGCTATATTATGAATTAAATAAATATATATGTATTCATGAGTTCTTGATTGTCTCTCACTGAAGCTTGAATTGGGGGAAGATTAAAAGGAAGAAGGTCCAGAGTTACTGGAAATGACAGGGGAAATTGATTACCATATTAATAGGTAAAGATTCAGGCAAGGAGGATCTGGAACATCTGGATATCGAGATCCAATCATGAAGACTTTGGTTTCAGGTGCGGGATACAGTCAGAAAGACTAAAGAGATGAAGGTATATGGCCCAAGGAAACATGGCACGTTCATGTTTCAGTAATTGGGCCAGAAGGTGGTAATTAGGGAAGAACAAAGAAAACCCCAGTGCTGGAAAGTGAAAGTCGCTCAGTCATGTCCGACTCTTTGCAACCCCATGGGCTGTATCCATGGAACTCTCCAGGCCAGAATACTGGAGTGGGTAGCCTTTCCCTTTTCCAGGACTGGAACCTAGTGGTTAAGGTCAGGATAGGGCCAGATATGAATCAACTTGCTGTTAAACATCTGGCCTGTAGGAGGAGCCTGGGAGAGTTAGGAGATCTCCCAGAGCTGGGGTAGCATGTGTGGGTGTGCATGTGTGTGCACATGCACTAAATCACTTCAGTTGTGTCTGACTCTTTGCTACCCTATGGACTGTAGCCCACCAGGCTCCTCTGTCCATGGGATTCTCCAGGCAAGAATATTAGAGTGGGTTGCCATGCCTACCTTCAGGGGGGATCTTCCTGACCTGGAGATTGAACCCGTGTTTCTCATGTCTCCTGCATTGGCAGGCGGGTTCTTTACCACTAGCACCACCTGGGAAGCCCACCCAACCCAGTAATTCTTCCCAAATAATGGTTGATTTATGAATTAGAGTTACTAGTGGTAGCTGTAAAAGGAAGCCTTTACTGGAGACACAGGTATGAGAGTGGAAGCTCTTACCAGACTTGTACATAGGAGATACCTAGCAAGTGCTGGTTGAATAGAATTAGAACCTGATAAGCAGAGTGACAAATGGGCCACCTCCTACATTGTGAAGTTTATCTTAGGTGAACTCCACACCACCTCTCGGGCATCTACCTCTGGTCTAGGACAACTGCCTCTTGGTTAACAGGCTATTGTTCTTTATGGCCAGTCTCTTTCAGAGGGAACAATGAGATTTAATATATTAGCCATCAGTAATGTGAGAATGGAAGGGCATGGGCAAAATCCCACATCTCTGCCAGCTTCTCACTCTACCTCTTCCTTCCTGCTCAGAAAACAAGAAAATGTTAATGAGGGTCTTCTAGAGGCAACGTTTTGTTGTCTAACCTGGGGTGAGTTGGGTGGGGCAAGCTTCAGATTTTCAGGTTTGGAAAGGGTCAACCAATAATCCTCTGGAAAGCCTGTTGGAAACATACTTTGAGCAAAGGGGAGTCTTAAATAACAGAATACTAATGCCCACTCTTTTTGCATACAGAAGGCAAAAAGGATCTGTGACTACTTCCACCAGATTGGAAGATGCAGAAAAACGGAACTTGGGCTGATTTTCTGCATGCAGTGGTGGAAAAAAGCCTTTAGGATGTATGTATCTTTTTGTTCAGCTCAACTTCCTCTGTGATAAGGGAGAGTGCTGTAATATACCTGAACACAGCAAGTAGCAAGTACATAAGTGAAAGTGAAGTCGCTCAGTCGTGTCTGACTCTTTGCGACCCCATGGACTGTAGCCTACCAGGCTCCTCCGTCCATGGGATTTTCCAGGCAAGAATACTGGAGTGGGTTGCCATTTCCTTCTCCAAGTACAAGTACACAAGACCTGAGGCATTTAGCAGATAAAGTCACAATGAATCATGTTTCAATTCTGTTTATTACTTTCTCTTCAAGAAAATCACAGATACCAAGGGAACATTTCATGCAAAGATGGGCACAATAAAGGACAGAAATGGTAGGGACCTAACAGAAGCAGAAGATATTAAGAAGAGGTGGCAAGAATACACAGAAGAACTGTACAAAAAAGATCTTCATGACCCAGATAATCACGATGGTGTGATCACTCACCTAGAGCCAGACATCCTGGAATGTGAAGTCAAGTGGGCTTTAGGAAGCATCACTACGAACAAAGCTAGTGGATGTGATGGAATTCCAGTTGAGCTATTTCAAATCCTGAAAGATGACGCTGTGAAAGTGCTGCACTCAATATGCCAGCAAATTTGGAAAACTCAGCAGTGGCCACAGGACTGGAAAAAGTCAGTTTTCATTCTAATCCCAAAGAAAGGCAATGCCAAAGAATGCTCAAACTATCGCACAACTGCACTCATCTCACACGCTAGTAAAGTAATGCTTAAAATTCTCCAAGCCAGGCTTCAGCAATACGTGAACCATGAACTTCCAGATGTTCAAGCTGGTTTTAGAAAAGGCAGAGGAACCAGAGATCAAATTGCCAACATCCGCTGGATCATCAAAAAAGCAAGAGAGTTCCAGAAAAACATCTATTTCTGTTTTATTGACTATGCCAAAGCCTTTGACTATGGAAAATTCTGAAAGAGATGGGAATACCAGGCCTCTTGAAAAACCTGTATGCAGGTCAGGAAGCAACAGTTAGAACTGGACATAGAACAACAGACTGGTTCCAAATAGGAAAAGGAGTACATCAAGGCTGTATATTGTCACCCTGCTTATTTAACTTATATGCAGAGTACATCATGAGAAATGCTGAGCTGGAAGAAGCACAAGCTGGAATCAAGATTGCTGGAAGAAATATCAATAACCTCAGATATGCAGATGACACCACCCTTATGGCAGAAAGTGAAGAAGAACTAAAGAGCCTCTTGATGAAAGTGAAAGAGGAGAGTGAAAAAGTTGGCTTAAAGCTCAACATTCAAAAAACAAAGATCATGGCATCCAGTCCCATCACTTCATGGCAAATAGATGGGGAAACAGTGGCTGACTTTATTTTTCTGGGCTCCAAAATCACTGCAGATGGTGATTGCAGCCATGAAATTAAAAGACACTTACTCCTTGGAAGGAAAGTTATGACCAACTTAGATAGCATATTAAAAAGCAGAGACATTACTTTGTCAACAAAGGTCTGTCTAGTCAAGGCTATGGTTTTTCCAGTGGTCATGTATGGATGTGAGAGTTGGACTATAAAGAAAGTTGAGTGCCGAAGAATTGATGCTTTTGAACTGTGGTGTTGGAGAAGACTCTTGAGAGTCCCTTGGACTGCAAGGAGATCCAACCAATCCATCCTAAAGGAAATCAGTCCTGAATGTTCATTGGAAGGACTGATGTTGAAGCTGAAACTCCAATACTTTGGCCACCTGATGCGAAGAGCTGACTCATTTGAAAAGACCCTGATGCTGGGAAAGATTGAGGGTAGGAGGAGAAGGGGATGGATGACAGAGGATGAGATGGTTGAATGGCATCACCAACTCGATGGACACGATGGGTTTGGGTGGACTCCAGAAGTTGGTGATGGACAGGGAGGCCTGGCATGCTCCCTGTTAATGGGGTCACAAAGAATCAGACATGACTGAGTGACTGAACTGAACTGAAGTGAGTGAAAGAAAGAGTAATCAAAGATTCCTGCTCCTAGTGGTCCTTATCCCACAAGCCAAAAAGAAAGACAGTGAAACAAAAGGGGCTAGAGGACTGCAACAGGTAGCTGTTGGATATCCTCTTGCTAGGAAGCCAATTCTAGACTGAAACTAACTTGCTTTATAGTCTGTAGCTCTCTTCTGAGAGAGATGAGTCAGACAGATTCATTTCATCAGATCTCAGCAGGTGGTAAGCAGTGAAAAACTGTCTCATCATTCCAGAGAAGAGAAGAGATAACAGAGGTGAGTGGGAGATATCCCTGAAGCACTTTCCTGCAAGCTTCCAATGCTCTAGAAGGATCACAGGCATTTTGCTGAGACTCAGATTAGCTATGGTTCAAACCTTTGCTTGCTGGGTTTATGTGGATCACAGTTTCCAGGGTGGAGCTGTTCTACAGTAGTTGGCTGAAGGCTCAGGTACCTTCCCCGATGGGAACAAAAGGAAGTAAAGTCAGAGTCTGTTGAGGAACTTCCTTTCTCCCTCCTTTCTGCTGACCTCCAATTTTGGTCCTTTCATTCAGTCTCTTTGGGATTTGGGATGGGATGGGGGTAGGAGTTAAAGGAATAATGGGATACACAGCAAATTCAGGCCCTGAAAGATTCAGTACCAAGGCCAGAGAATCCTAAAGCCCAAGTCCTTTGCTATCTATTTCTGGCTCTTAGTTTCAACTGTTAAATGTATGAATAATGTCTAAAGTCCCTTCACACATGCACACTAGTTCTAACAGGATTAATTTCCATAAATGCAAGTTTAGTGAATGCAGTGGAGGAGCCTAATCTGCATACCAACCCCAAAAATGTTGGGACATGAGGTCAGATCATCAGGAACCCTATGACTAGAACAGAAAGGTGGATAACATTACTGTTCCTTTAGGACCACCATAAGCTCTGTACTCTGTATAGAGTATAGGGAGGGGTCTCAGTCACTTCATTCAGAGCTCCCCTGCCAAACTCCCTCATTTAACATTTACCACCATTATTCTTGACCTTTCCATGTCAGCCCTCTCCCCCTCCCTTCTTTACTAACTGTACAAGATGTGAATACTACTCTAGCAAGGCATAGCTCTGTTTCAAATTTCAGGTCAGCTTTCTGACAGTCATTCAGTTGTCCCTGTAGGAAACTGCCAAAGACAGTTCCATTTCCAAGGGCAGAGCAGGTCACTTGATAGAGTAACCAACAGTGGTCCCATGTGCCACCTTTCCCAATCATAGCCCTTCTTCCTCAAACTTCCACAAATGCACCTCTGACGTGGCAGAGAAGAAGGTCTTGGCATACCCACTAGTCCAAGTTATCATTCAATCACTCATTTATTAACTCAAGAAATAATTTATTGATAGCTTCTTGGTGTAAGATGCTGGAGTTCAGTGATGAAGAAAATACAGTTTTTGCCCTAATGAGGCTTACAATACAGAGGTGAGACAAACCACCAACAAATGAACACCTTTGTTAATAACAGGAGCCATCACTGATTGCTTACAGTGTCCCTGACAATATTCTAAGCACTTGAGATGTAGTAACTCATTTACATTCTCCCAGTAACACTATGAGCTAAAGCCTAGTACTGGCTCTGAAGGACACGAAGAGTTAATACCTCTGCCCTTGCCCAGAGCAGCAGATTCCGTGGTGCCCGGTAGTTGCTAGCAAGGGTCTTGTCTCTGGATGTCTTTGGCGCGGGGTAAAGGAGTTGGCACCTAGGAAAAGATCCAGCCGAGTGGCTCCTGGATTCGGGGTTGACCAGGCAGGATTCCCAGGGTTGCGCTAGACACCATCAGGACCGCCCATTACCGCGGTTTTCCATCCTTCCCCCCCCCCCTTCCCCTCCGGCTCCCCAATGCTCCCCCGTTCCCAGGCCGGCCCCTCCCTCTGAGCCTCCTCCTCTCTGAGTCATTTCCCCTTCTCAAACCCAAAGACCTTGGCTTTCCCTTCCCTCTGGCTGAAATGAGAAGGGCAAACTGGCTTTGGGAACTAGGTGAGCATTCTTCTCAGTGGGGAAGGGCAACACCTCCTGCCGCACCCGGTACCCCCTACCGCCCACTCCGTTCCTTAGGACAGGAAATTGAGGGGGTTCCCTTCGACTGAGAGGCCGCTTTCTCCGCTCCGAAGGCTCCGGTGGCGGAGCTTGGGAGGTGCCACCCCCGCCCCCGCCCGGTGACTCCTGGGATGTGAGCAGAGGCAACGGCCCAGTCCGACTGGCTGGCCACGTGCTCAGGCGGGGCAAGCTCAGCGCGCCAGGGAGAGACCTCGCTGCCCAAGAAGCTGAGGAGCGGGGGTGGGGGTGGGGGTGGGGGGGTCAGGCCACCAGTCTCCTCTGGCCCACCCTGGAAATGAGAGAGGGGAGAGGCTCCCTAGGCGGTGCCTGTGGAGACGAGGGTCTGAGGTGCAGGAGTGGAACGCGCCTGTGCGTGGAGGGACTCGGGGGGACATGCGTGCGTGTGGCAATGTTTTGAGGGATGTGTTTGGAGAACCGTAACGCGTGCGTGCGGCGCGTGCGTGGGGAGGCACGTGTAGGGGGTGAGTGCATGGAGGCCTGGGTGGGGGAGGTGCGTGCGTGTGGGGTGCGTGCATGTAGGCGTGTGTGGGGAGGCGGGCAGAAAGGAAAGGCGTGCGGAGGGACGCAGGGGATGGAGATCCACACCTCCAGCGTGCGGGACTGAAGTAAAGGATGGCAGAGGAGCTCTGGCTGGCAGCTTCCAACCAGCATTCTTTTTTGTTTTTTGAAGTGAGTTGGGGGTGGCGGGGCGGGGAGGACATGACCCGTTTGAAAATCTGAGGAAAATCATTGACCCTCTCCTCAAAAGGAAAAAAGTAACGAAAAGGAACAAAAAGCACGTGGTGCTTTCCTGGGCCCATGGACGGTCATCCGTAGACCCCACACTATGGTTGAAAGAGGGAAGAAAATCCAAATAGGTGACTTAGGTATTCGCCACTGGGGCTTGTGATTGTGCGACTGAGCAATGGAATAGGTGATCGAGCTGTTGCCTCCTTTCTCTGTGGGCCAGTCCTAGGCTGGGTGGCTTCGAGGCCAGATCACCATGCTTCTGGGACGTGGTACCCTCAGAGTGGGTTTATGAGATGGAGGTCGCTCCCTGGGGTATGGCCGCTCTAGGGCCCATGTTGTTCCCTATCCAGCTGGCTCACGGTGCCTTGCTGCCGGCCCCAGGAGAGCCCAGATCCGGGCTCCAGCCGCTGACGTGCTGGTCAGCTCCCTGGTCTCGCTCAGTTCAGAGCGCGGGGCTTAGCAGTGCGTCCTTGTCGCATCCTCTCACTCCCAGCGGTCTCCACGGTCTGGGGAGTGCGACTCTAAGGTTGGTCCTTGGTTGGGTAAGTGACAAGGAGGGCAGCGGATATGGGTTCTGAGTCCATCTTTACCATCAACTAACTGGGCTGTGAGTCAATTTCTGTAATCTTTCTGTGCCTCACTTTCCTTATTTGTAAAATGGGAGAGTAGCTCACACCGTGGTTGGAAGTGTAAATAAGCACTGGGAGGACCCAGAGGGATCGGGTAGAGAGGGAAGTGGGGGGGGGGGGGGATCGGGATGGGGAATACATGTAAATCCATGGCTGATTCATGTCAATGTATAACAAAAACCACTACAATATTGTAAAGTAATTAGCCTCAAACTAATAAAAATAAATGAAAAAAAAAGACTACTGTAATAAATTTTCAGCACATGGAAGCATTTAATGAATGGCATCATACCTTAAATGCTAGGAATTTGTTACAGTGTTATTTACACTTCCAACCACGGTGTTAGCTACTCTCCCATTTTACTAACGAGGAAAGTAAGGCACAAAAAGATTAGAGAAATTGATTCACAGCTTCCCTGGTAGCTCAGCTGGTAAAGAATCCACCTGCAATGCAGGAGACCTGGGTTTGATCCCTGGGTTGGGAAGATCCCCTGGAGAAGGGAAAGGCTACCCACTCCAGTATTCTGGCCTGGAGAATTCCAGGACTGTATAGTCCATGGGGGTCACAAAGAGTCTGACAGGACCGAGCGACTTTCATTTTCAAAGATAGAATCAGAACCCAAATCTGCTGCTCTCCTAGTCACTTACCCAACCAAGTGCCAACCTTAGAGTCGTATTCCCCACAGGACACCCAGGCTGTGGAGACCGCTGGAGGTGCAAGGATGCAATAAGGATGCAGTTTTATAATAGAATATAGTAGAAATTATATTCTTAAAGAATGTATTAAACTGCTGGTTTTCTTTTTCATCTCTTCTAGGCACATCTAGTTGTGCCATCTTCAGCCAAAGCCCACCAGATCCATCCTGTAAAGTCACACGCCTGAAGTAAGTGGGCCTTTAGTTTGAATTTTTTGCTGTGTTCTGAGAGAAAAGCCTTAGTCCAGTGTGAACTCTCACTGGGATTGCTGGTTTGGTCTCCGGACTTTCTCTCTTGGCCTGCTTCCCTCCTGTTCTTTCTCCTTGTTGCAGTCAGTTTCATTCCCTCTGAGCGACAAAGGAACCTACTGCTTGGGAGCACAGACTTTGGTGTCAGACAGATCTCCTTCAGATCCCAACTCCACCCTGCTCCCATCACTTTTTGTGTGACCTTGGACAAGTTACTAATACTTCACTTCTTTAAAAATCCTTTTCCTTGTCTGTAAAAGGGGATAATGGTGGTCTCTATCTCATACTGGTGTTCTGAGAAGTTCCAGAAGTAATGTATGTAGAGTGGCCCTTAATAACTCAGTAGCTTGGGAAATGGCAGATTAAAATAGATTAGAACAGTGAAGCTGCTAAGAAGAGTGTTTAAAGTGATGTACCATGGCATCTAGACTGTATAAGGAGTTAAACAATGAGGTGGTAATGAGCTGAAGAACAGGAGAAATCAAAGGATGGGAAATCTTGATGAGAACTAGGACTAAATATTTTGAGAACCAAGAAGGGGCAAGAGGTTGTAGCTAGAGATTGGGTTAGTGGAGTTCAGGAATTCTAAAGTGGGGCATCTCCATGTTTTTTAGGTGGTCTAGGGCAGTAATGGTTAGAAATGACAGGTGAAGTGGCATGTGGTCAGAGGTTGCAGAAGTAGAGGAGATTGATGGATAGTGAGGCCAGGGTTGTTGGCTGAGTCATCTATAATCACTGAAGTTGCTTATCTGATGACATACGTTGGAATGGAGAGGAAAATGGAACTAATGCCAAGCTAAAGTCCACCTTGATTAACAGGGAGGAGTCATTTATTTCACAAATATTTACTGAGCTCTTACTAAATGTCAGGATACATCAAGATGGACAAGAGTCCTGCTCTCATGGAGCTTCAGTCTAGTAATGATAACCGACAGTAATAATCTCATCTATAAATAGAAAACTGAAAATTAAGATAAGCCCTTGGGAAGGAAAAATAAGGGTTCTATAAATAATTATAACAGGAGGACCTGACTCTGACTTGAATGTCAGAGAAGGTTCTCCTGAAGAAGTGAGGAAAACTAAAGGATCAGCCAAAGTAGAAGGAGATAGAGGAGGGATGAATGGAGGAAGTGTTCCACGTAGAAGTATCAACATGTGCAGAGACCTGAAACTAGAACATGTACAAGGGACTTGAAGTACTGAAAGGTGTCTCCTGTGATTAGAGCATATTAAGCAAGGGGGAGAGTATTGGGAACTGAGGCTGGATGACAGGTTCCCTTAATTATTTTGAGCTTTATCGTAGGAACAGTGGGAATACTCCTACTTAAAGGGTTTTCATTAGGTTAATGGCATGGTTAGATTTATCTATATTTCTGCTTCTTCTGCCCCTCAGTTTTACTGAGATATAATTGATACATAACATTGTACAGTTTAAGATGTACAACATATTAATTTGATATATGCATATTTTGAGAAATGATTACCATAGTGTTTCTTAAATAATGCATAACTATATGCCCATTGTAATAAAATAAACAGCACAATTATATAAATTGTGAAAGTGCAATTTGTATTTTTGTTTTTGTGCATTAGAATATATAGGTACACATATATGGGCTTGCCAGGTGGTGTAAAGAATCCACCTTCCAATGCAGGAGACGTAAGAGATATGGGTTTGATCCCTAAATCAGGAAGATCCCCTGGAGGAGGGTATGGCAACCCACTCCAGTATTCTTGCCTGGAGAATCCCATGGACAGAGGAGCCTGGTGGGCTACAGTTCATAGGGTTGCAAAGAGTCAGACATGACTGAAGTGACTTAGCACACATGTATACATATATAATGCAATAGAAGTATACATTATTCCATATTTAAAATTATATATATATATAATATAGCAATTAGCTTTTCCCACTTAACAGTGTGTCTTTGATTTTTCCATGTCTTTATTTAATTACTCAATAATATTTATTTTCAAGGTAAAAGATTAAAACAGTACACAAGTATAGAGACAGTAAATCTTGAAACTTGCTTTTTCTGCTCCCTTTATAGCTGTCATTCCCACCCTCCCATAAAAAATGAAACAAAGAAAAAATTGTCAACAGTTTGGTGAGTATCCTTACAATCGCATTTCTATGCAATTATATGAATAAATAAGTCCTTGTACCATATATAATTCATTGATATCATTATATAGCTTTTAAATCTCTTATTTATTGACTTAATTGCACAACACACAAACATATTTTTTCTTTTAAAGGATTAGAATGTTACAGGGAAGGCTAAAGCCTCCTTTGGTCATCTTTGATTTCCTCCCTGATTCTCCCTCTCCCTACTCACTGTTTGACTTCTTCCAGACCTCTTTTTCTGTCTCTCTGCCACACACACACACACACACACACACACACACACACACACACACAGAATATATAGTATTATTTAGTGTTATTATTTAAAAATATAAATTATATCATGCTTATATGTATTGTTCTGCTACTTGCTACTTTTCACCCACCATTATGTGTGAGAACTTTTCATTTTAGTACATGTAAATCTAACTTTTTCTCTTTTACAGTTGCAGAGTTACAGAATAGATATGCTATAATTCGTGTAGCCATTTCCCCATTGACATGATTATTTCCAAGTTTTGTGCTAATACAAAATGTGCTGCAATCTTTATCCTTCCACATGCCTCCCTCTTTTCTTTCTCTACTTACTTCTAAATGCTACCTTTAATCAATACTAGATTCTTATGCATATTTAGGTTTCTTTCAGGATTCTTTATTTGATTCCGCTGATCCATTTACTTATACTTGCATTCATGTCACAGTTTAAATTTCTGTAGTTTTATGTTTGACGTCTGACATGGAAGTCATCTTTGTTCTCCAATTTTGTGTTATTCTTGCATATTTACTTTTCAATATGAGCTTTAGAGTCAGATTATCATTCCCATAAAGAATTTTATTGGCATTTGTTGAATTTCCAGCTTTATCTGGGGAGAATTGACATCTTTACATTAATGAGATATGAATAAATATGGCATGGCTCTCCGTTTATTCAGATTTTTAAATCCTTTAATAATGTATCATTTTCTGCATAAATATCTTAAACATATCTTGTTTGTGCTATTTCTAGATACTTGATAGCTTTTGTTACTACTATTAATAGAATTTTCTTCTTTCATTTTGTAATTAAGGATATGTGTGCTGTGCTAAGTCGCTTCAGTTGTGTTCGACTCTGTGCGACCCTATGGACTATAGCCCACAGGCTCCTCTGTCCATGGAATTTTCCAGGCAAGAATACTGGAGTGGGTTGCCACACCCTCCTCCAGGGGATCTTCCCAATCCAGGGATCGAACCTGGGTCTCCTGCATTGCAGGCAGATTCTTTACTGTTGAGCTAATTAAGGGTATATAAGATAACTCGGACGATAAAGCGTCTACCTACAATGTGGGAGACCCAGGTTCAATCCCTGGGTTGGGAAGATCCTCTGGAGAAGGAAATGGCAACCCACTCCAGGATTCTTGCCTGGAAAATCCCATGGACAGAGGAGCCTGGTAGGCTACAGTCCACGGGGTCGCAAAGAGTTGGACACGACTGAGCGACTTCACTTTACTCACTTAAGAAAACGATTGTTCTATGTTTGAAATTGTGTCCAACAACTTTATTAAATTTGTCTTTTCTCTAATAGTTTGTTCATTGAGTCTGTTGGATTTTCTAGGTTGGCAAACAGATTATGTGCAAACATTGATAGCTTTCTCTCTGGCTTCAATCTGTATACCACCTTCAGATGTATTTTTCTCATCTGAATGCATTGGCTAAGACTTCCAGTATAAGATTGAGTAGCAACAGTGAGATCAGACATCCTATCTCATCCTTCCTTTTAGTGGGAATGCTTCTAAAATTTCATCAAGTATGATCCTTAGTGTGAGTTTCTGGTGGTTGCCCTTTATTAAATTCAATAAATTTTCTTTATTAATAATTCCTACTTTTTGAGACTTTTATTTTTATTTATTTATTTTTTTTACTGTGATTAGGATTTTTTTTTTTCCATTTATCTTCACTAGTCGGAGGCCAATCACCACAACATTGCAGTGGCTTTTGTCATACATTGAAACGAATCAGCCATGGATTTACATGTATTCCCCATCCTGGTCCCCCCTCCCACTTCCCTCTCCACCCGATCCCTCTGGGTCTTCCCAGTGCACCAGGCCCGAGCACTTGTCTCATGCATCCAACCTGGGCTGGTGATCTGTTTCACCCTAGATAATATACATGTTTCGATGCTGTTCTCTTGAAACATCCCACCCTCGCCTTCTCCCACAGAGTCCACAAGTCTGTTCTATACATCTGAGTCTCTTTTTCTGTTTTGCATATAGGGTTATCGTTACCATCTTTGAGGCTTTTAAAAAGCAAGAATAGGTTTGAAATGTTATCAGTTGCTTTTTCATCTGTAAGTTGGACATAGTTTTTCCCCTCTAACTTGTTAGTTAATGCATTGAATTGCATTGATAGTTTAAAAAAAAACTGTCATGATAATTTCCAAATGTAAATGACAGTAGAGAGCACAATAAACCTCAATGTACCCATAACTGAACTTTAATAGCCATCAACATTTTGCCATACTTGTTTCAGCTATGCCCCTCCCCTGTTTTGTGCTGGGATATTTTAGGCTAATCATGAATATCATATGATTTAACTCCTAAATATTTCAGTATCCCTCACCAAAAAAATCACGTAATCATCATAATGCCATTTTCATACTAATACTCATCTTATCTTCAGATATTTCCAGGTGTCTAAAAAATGTTTTTTACCACTGTGATTTGTTCCAAAAGCTAAGACAAAACAACACATCCTCTCTTTTATTTTAATGGCATATTTTTGTTGAAGAAACCTGACATTTGTTCTGTGGACTCACCTACATTCTGGATTTGCCTTATTACTTCTGTGAGTTGCTATTTTACTTGTTTCTGTATTTCCTATAGAAACCTGTATGCAGGTCAGGAAGCAACAGTTAGAACTGGACATGGAACAACAGACTGATTCCAAATAGGAAAAGGAGTACATCAAGGCTGTATATTGTCACCCTGCTTATTTAACTTATATGCAGAGTACATCATGAGAAACACTGGGCTGGAAGAAGCACAAGCTGGAATCAAGATTACTGGGAGAAATATCAATAACCTCAGATATGCAGATGACACCACCTTTATGGCAGAAAGTGAAGAGGAACTAAAAAGCCTCTTGATGAAAGTGAAAGAGGAGAGTGAAAAAGTTGGCTTAAAGCTCAACATTCAGAAAACTAAGATCATGGCATCTGGTCCCATCACTTCATGGGAAATAGATGGGGAAACAGTGTCAGACTTTATTTTTTTGGGCTCCAAAATCACTGCAGATGGTGATTGCAGCCACGAAGTTAAAAGACACTTACTCCTTGGAAGGAAAGTTATGACCAACCTAGATAGCATATTAAAAAGCAGAGACATTACTTTGCCAACAAAGGCCCATCTAGTCAAGGCTATGGTTTTTCCAGTGGTCATGTATGGATGTGACAGTTGGACTATAAAGAAAGCTGAGCACCAAAGAATTGATGCTTTTGAACTGTGGTGTTGGAGAAGACTCTTGAGAGTCCCTTGGACTGCAAGGAGATTCAACCAGTCCATCCTAAAGGAGATCAGTCCTGGGTGTTCATTGGAAGGACTGATGTTGAAGCTGAAACTCCAGTACTTTGGCCACCTCATGCGAAGGGTTGACTCATTGGAAAAGACCCTGATGCTGGGAGGGATTGGGGGCAGGAGGAGAAGGGGAAGACAGAGGATGAGATGGCTGGATGGCATCACCGACTTGATGGACATGAGTTTGGGTAAACTCTGGGAGTTGGTGATGGACAGGGAGGCCTGGCGTGCTATGATTCATGGGGTCACAAAGAGTTGGACACGACTGAGCGACTGAACTGAACTGATAGTTCCCTCCAGGACTGTTGACTGTAACTCACTCTCTGTTATAATTTCTTTTTTTTTTCAATTTTGTTTTTTCCAGTTTTATTGCGATATAATTGACATATCATAGTGATTTGACTTACATACATCATGATATGAATACATTGTCTCATATCAGTTCAACATTAAAGAAATAGAAAAAATTATTTTTTTGGTAATGAGGACTCTTAGGATTTACTCTTAACAACTTTCATACAGCAGTATTAATTATCTTCACCATGCTGTATATTACATCCCTAGTACTTAATTTATAACTGGGAGTTTGTACATTTTGACTGCCTTCATCTAATACCCTCTCTCCACAAATGTGGTTGTAAATCTGATCTCTTTTCTAGGAGTTTGTTTGTTTTTGAAATATAATTAACCTACAACACTATGTTAATTCCTGTTATACAACAGAGTGATTTGATGTTTCTATACATTTCCCTTTTCTCCATATTCTTGCCAACACTTGGTCTGTCTTTTTGATAATAGCCATTCTGACAGGTGTGAGGTGATATCTCATTGTGGCTTTGATTTGCATTTCTCTGATGATTAGTAATGTTGAGCATCTTTTCATGTGCCTATTGGCCATCCATATGTCTTCTTTGGGAAAATGTTTATTCAGGTCTTCTGCCCATTTTTTAATTGGGTTGTTTGTTTTTTGATGTTGAATTGTATGAGTTCTTTGTATATTTTGAATATTAACCCCCTATAAGATATACCATTTGCAAATATTCTCCCATTCAGTAGGTGGCCTTTTCATTTTCTTGATAGTTTCCTTTGCTGTGCAAAAGCTTTTTAGTTTGATGTAGTCCCATTTGTTTATTTTTGCTTTTGTTTCTCTTGCCTGAATAGACATATCCAAAAAAAATATTGCTAAGACTGATGTTAGAGTGTACTGTCTATGTTTTCTTCTGGAAATTTTATGGCTTCAAGTCTTACATTTAAGCCTTCAATCCATTTTGAGTCATTTTTTAATATGGTGTGAGGAAATAGTCCAGTTTGATTCTTCTGCATTAGTTGTCCAGTTTTCCCAACACCATTCATCAAAGAGGCTATCTTTGCCCCGTTATATATTCTTGCCTCCTTTTGTTGTAGATTAATTGCCCATATAAATGTGGGTTCATTTCTAGGTACTCTATGTTGTTCCATTGATGTATATGTCTGTTTTTGTGCCAATATCATACTGTTTTGATTACTGTGGCTTTGTAGTATAGTCTGAGATCAAGGAGCATGATATTTTACGTTTTGTTCTCCTTTCTCAGGATTATTTTAATTATTTGGGATCTTTTGTGTTTCCATACAAATTTTAGAATTTTCTAGTTCTGTGAAAAATGCCATTGGTATTTTGATAGAGATTGCACTGAATCTGTAGATTGCCTTGGATAATATGGTCATTTTAACAATATTAATTCTTCCAATCCATGAGCACAGTATATCTTTCCATCTCCTTGTGTCATCTTCAGTTTCTTTCATTAGTGCATATAGTTTTCTGAGTATAGGTCTTTTCTGTCCTTAGGTAGGCTCATTCCCAGGCATTTTATTCTTTTTGATGCGACTGTGAATGGGATTGTTTTCTTAATTTCTCTTTCTGATGGTTTGTTGTTCCTGTCTCTGGTATAATTTCTATGTTAGAGTTCTTTAGTTGCGGGCAACAGAAATTGATTCTGAATAACTTGAGTGAAAATAGGGATTTTTGGAAGGATATTGGAGTTGCTTCAAACTACAAGAAGTGCTCCAAAATGATGCCTCAGGGGTGTCAGGAACTGAGGAAGCTTGGGACATTTGGGTAGTGGAAACTCAATCTGTACAGTCCCCACTCAGGTTTTAAAATTCAGGCACAGAGAATCTGATTATTCCATTAAGAGATATGGGATATCTTTTCAAAACCAAGCAGTAGTTACCAAAAGAGATAAGAAAAAGAGAGGTGCCAACATCCAAGTGGCTTGATTAAGCCTTTAAAGATGAAATATCTGGATCTGAGAGAAGAGAGCTGGACTGGGATAAACAAATTAGAGGTCATAAGGATAATTGAAGTTACGGGCATCTTAGAGATGGCCTAGAATGAAAGTGAGTAACCATGTACCTCTCCAGTTCCATTATCTGAGGGCAGGGGTGCTTACTGGAGTAATTTTAACTAGAGATTTTTTTTTCTGCTTTTTAGACGACATGGTATTCCCAGTGACTGGAAAGTGAATCCAAAATGTGGGAATGTAACATTGTGCTGGGAATATTCTGTCTCATAAGAGGTAGTTATGTGGAGATTTTAATAGAATGTAACTTCTTTATGTCAGTTATAATAAATGCCAACTTACCTTTCTCTAACATTTATTATTTATGTTGCACTTGGTCCTGTTCTAAGAATATTATGTGTGTCACCTTATTTAATTCTCACAACAAAACAATAAAGTAGTTATTATTATCACATTTTACAGATGACTTCCCTGGTGGCTCAATCAGTAAAGAATCTGCCTGACATGCAGAAGACCACCTGCAGCACAGGAGGCCTGGGTTCGATCCCTGGGTTGGGAAGATCCCTGGAGAAGGAAATGGCAACCCACTCCAGTATTCTTGCCTGAAAAATCCCACGGACAGAAGAGCCTGGCGGGCTACAGTCCATGGGGTCACAAGAGTCGGACACAACTTAGTGACTAAACCACCACCATTTTACAGATAGGTTACTGTTGTCTCAGGCTCATGTCACGCTAGTGGCAGAATCACAAGAGAGAGGATGTACAGCTGTGCAAGCATATTCCAAGCCCCTACTTGAGTCACATCTGTGTACAAGCTATTACCCAAAGCAAATTTCAGAGCTGAGCTCAAAGATAAGAGGTGGGAAAATGTTTCACTTCTTTTGTACAGACCTGCCAAATTCATGGCAAAGGCTGAGAATTGGGGCCAATAATTCAATTAAAGGGGGATAGACTGTAAATGAACAATAAGCCTAATACATGAGAAAATCATCAAGTGAGTTAGAAATGGGTAAGTAACAGTGCAACAAAAAATTTCAGGAAGGTGGTGTGAAGGTAATTCTAATGTGCAACTGGGATTTAGACGACTGATCTTGCAATGTTCAACCTGGAAAGAAACCTGGGCTAACATTCTCTCCACCATATTGAAAATAATAAAACAGATTCAGAAAGTAGAAGAATCTTAAGGTCCATAGAGGTAGATAGTTATAGAAATGGAACTAGGGCTTGGATCTCCTAACTCTCCAGAGTGTTTCTATTATATCACAGTATTCTAATCTGTGGTCTTAGAATTCTCCCTTTACCAATGGTACCAAGTTGGCTGTATTGTAGGACACAGTCATTCTTATCTTGACCACAGACATCAGAGGTATACTCCCTAAACCCTATCCTTCCCTTGGTAATGTATTTTATAGCTCAATTTGACATTCCTCATATTTGTACTCATCAAAAGTATGTAGACAGTCTATTTTCTGTTTAGTTTTTTTTTCTTTTTGTCTTCAAATTGAAGACTGTTAATTTTGGCCTGTCTTCATGTGATCTCCTAATCCCACCCTAGCTCTATACTTGGTTATTAGGCCTTCTCATTTCCCCAGCTCTGTAATGCTTTGAGTAGTCTTTCTTGAGTTACTTTTGTACTCTAGGCTTCCACCAGGCCTTACAGTCATGTACTGTTGAAAGAAATGAAAGGATATGGGACCTGCTTGCACCTGGAGTTTATTGTGTGAACAGAAAGGCGAGTAACCAAATGAGGTAAGAGAGGGTATAATCTTCATTCTCTTCCCCCTACTTCTTCTCATGGAATTTGGGATTTTTCTGAATCTTTAAAATTGTGTTATATGTGTATAGGTATGTGTATTTAAAGTATTAAATGGATACAGAATTTACCCATTATAATCTCTCTGCAACTTTTGTGTTTCCCAAAATGAGGGGAAAAAAAAACAGAAAAGTTTTTGTTGTTTATACTGTTTTCCATAGTTTCCCAAAGCATTTATAATCATAAAAGACTCTTAAGTCTCTCCTTTTACTGTAACCACAGATTTTCACAGGAGACAGCACAAAAGAGTAAAGAGTGAAGATTGCTGAAGTCCTTCCCCTTGTGGCTGATTCCTGAACTCCAAGAAATGTTTAGCTATGGGGAATAGAAACTGGTTATCTTCAACATACCACTCACTTGCTGCCCACTTCTGTGACATTCTAATATCTGCCTCTCCAGACTCTGCTTCCTCCCACCCACCTAGTCACACCTCCCATCTATGTCTTACTCTTACCTACAAAGGTGTGGAAATACTAAAAGCCTATAGGAATGTGGATGTGTGTGCCTGTGTGTGTGTGTGTATGCATTTGAATGTAGGTTATTGTATATTTCTGTTGAACTAATATCAGCAATGCCTTATTCTTTCTCATTCACAAGTTAAGCTCAACAGGAGCTCCAACAGAAGTAATAAGTTAATGTTCAATGGAAAACAAAACACCAGAAACAGTCACTTCTAATAATGAATGCCCTTTTAAGTTCATGCCTAAAAATTTCCTTATTTATCATATAAATAGAAATGTTTACACCCTAAATATATTCATAATTGTGTGGAAAGATCTTAGGTTTACTTTATGTTGGACATTAGCTATAAAATACCTTTTTAATCAGTTAGAATAGACGTGAGGTGGCTTTCTTTGTTGTATTTCTAGTTGGGGAACAGCATGAATGGCTGTAACAGTGTGGCTAAATTTGTGTGTATTTCATGTTTTGGTAGGAAGGTGTATTTGGGATACTGTTAACCCCAACTCTTCTTCCCACAGCTGCTTCAAGTTCTCTGGCTTCATTTTCATGGAAGAAGCTTACAGGCAGATGTCTATTCTGTTTTACTTTTTTCTGTTTTGGGAATAGTGCCTCCTGTGAACCCCACTCATCCTCACTTCTCCCCCATATCTTCCCCCATATTCACTGGGCAACAAACAATGGCTGTTTTTTTTTTTTTTTATAATGTTCATGAAGTCCCAAACTGTCATAACAAATAAGACTTTATATCCTTTAGAATAAGTATTCACATCCTCGGAGGACCTCTGATGATGGTCAAAGCAACAGGTATACGGGATTTTATGGATAGAATAAACCAGTCTGCTTCTGGAATGATCTAGATAGAGTCAACAAATTACAGCTAGTGGGCCAAATCCAGCTATCTGCCTGTTTTTATAAGTAGGGTTTTACTGGAACCAGCCATGCTCATTCATTTACATATTGTCTATGGCTGCTTTCATACTGGGATGCCAGAGTTGAATAAAGGCATACTTTGTTTTATTGCATTTCAGTTTATTGTACTTCACAGATATTATGGTTCTTTACAAATTGAAGATTTGTGGCAACCCTGTATCGTCAGATGATGATTAGCATTTTTTTGCAATAACGTATTTTTTAATTAAGGTATGTACATTGTATTTTAAATATAATGCTATTGCACACCTAATAGACTACAGCATAGTTAGTATAACTTTTACATGCACTGGGAAACCAAAAATTTGTGTGACTTGCTTTATTGCAATATGCACTTTACTGCAGTGGTCTGGAACTAAACCCACAATATCTCCAAGGTATGCTTGTAATTGCAGCAGAGACCTAAAAGCCTAATCTATTTATGAAATTTTATAAGAAAAGTTTGAGAACACTTTAGATCAGCATTCCCCAACCTGAATTCTACAGAACACTATTCTCCAGAAGTTAATAATTTTGCTTTTAAAAAAGGGTTCCATAGTCATTTAAGTCTAGAAAATATGGATTAAACAAAAGTCAAACAGTCTGCTTTTTTGAGCCATTGATTTGATCAGAGCCTTTCATATGCTAATATGCATTGAGAAACTCAAAAATGGAATAGATTTGCCTTACCTTATTTGACCACAGGACAACTTTTTCATAGCTCTCCTATTAATATCTTGCAAATGTTCCATGAAAAACTTATTTGGAAAATGCTAGCTTGGATATTAACTTAATAGAAGTTTGAGCTTGATAACTGACTCCTTGGGTTATTTATTTTAGTTGCAGAAAGTTAAAAGCTATGTGGTATAGTATTTAAGCACATAGGGCATGGTCTCAGACAAACCTGAGTCTTAATTTAAGTCTCTGCCATTTACTTGCTTATGAATCTTGGACAAGTTACCCAGTGCTGTAAGCAGAACTAGATACATATTTGTGGGGTATGGTGCAAAATGAAAAGGCAGGATTCATTGTTTAAAAATTATTAAAAATTTCAAGATGGGAACAGCAGTGCATTACAGAAAGTATGGATCCTCTGAGCACAAGGCCTAAGCACAGATTGCACACCCATGAACATATAACCCTGGTTGTAAGTTTTCAGTTTCCTCAACTGTAAAATGTGGATAATATCTACTTCATGGGATTATTATGATAATTAAATTTAAAATATATGTAAAGGGCCTAGTATATATATATGACACAGAATAGGCATAATAAATGGCTTGTTTTGTAATTCAAAAGCAAGCATTTATAGCCATTTTCAATAAATATTTATTTAATGTCTACCATGTTCCAGGCACCAGCTAGGAACTTAGGATACTATGATGAAGAAGACAGATAAGATCACTGTTTTCATGTAGATTAGTGGGAAGGACAGATAATGAAAAAAAAAGGAAACAAAACAATTGTAAATTGTGATAAGTGCTACAAAGGGAAAACGGAGTCCTGGGAAAGGGTATAGTAGAGAGGATCTGCTTTAAATTGGGTGGTCAGAGAAGTCCTCTCCTAGCAAGTAATGTTTAAGATCTGAAGGATGAGAAGGGAAGAGCATGAAAAAAGTATTTCTCCATGGGAAGAGCAGAAAAAAAAAGTATTTTCCAAGTGGCGAGAATAGCTGGTGGAAAGGTCCTGAAGTGGGAAAGAACATGGCATTTGTGAGAAACTAAAAGTAAGCCAGTATGGCTTTAGTATAGAAACTGAGAATGAGAGTGATATAAAACAAGGCTAGGGAGCAAAGACAGATAGGGCCCAGGTTGTCGTATAAGGTAAGGATTTGGGATTTAATAACAAGTGCAATGAAAAGCTCTTAAAAAGTTTTGGGCCAGGGCAATGACATGATGTGATTGATATTTTTCGATCATGTTGGCTGCTTGTGTGGAGAGGAGCTATTGATGGCAAGAGTAGATGAGTAGGAGGCTGTTTCACTTGTTTAGAAAAGAGTTGATATAGTGCCTTGTACTTGGGTGGTATTTGAGGATGCAGTGATTAATAAGTGGGTTGGAGGCTTGTTTTGGAGGTATGAATGCTAGGCCTTGCTTATTGGATATGGAGGATTCAAGGGGGTAAAAGAAATAATGACTCCTGACATTTTTGTGAGAAAATGGGTGGCACCATTTAACCAAGACGAGATGTCTGAGGAGGGTTTTGGTTTTTTTTTTTTTCGGGAGAGGGGTTAGTGGGAAGTGGAATAGAAATCAAGAGCTCTGATGCATGAAGTTTGAGGAGACTTTGACACATCTGAGTGGAGATAGAGGTGGTGGTAGTGTTAGTTATAGTTGTTATTTGTATTGTTGTCTAGGATTCTGTGATTATTAACTCTTGGTGTCACCTTATTAGATTACCAGGAAGTATTTAGAAAACATCTAAAAGAAAAATACCTAAAAATTAGAGTCGATAGATGTTATCATCATGGCAAACATATAGATACATGACTGCTTGTTGTAAAAAAAAACCACTGTATATCAGAAAAGCCACCATGCAGAATTCCTCAACAGTTTAAGTTTATTGAGATGGAACATGTGTTTGATCCTGATGAAGAGGGTTCTATCTCATCCCAAACTGTGGTGCTTCAGGGACGTGCTGGGATTGGGAAAACAGCTGTGGTACATAAGTTCATGTTTGACTGGGCAGCAGGAGTGGTTACTCCAGGAAGATTTGACTATCTCATCTATGTCAACTGCAGAGAGATGGCCCTTTTGCTAACCCTAGTGGTGCTGACCTGATCAATAACACTTTTCAAGATACAGGTGGACCAATCATGGACATTATTCTTGTATATCCAGAGAAGCTTCTGTTCATTCTTGATGGATTTCCTAAGCTTCAGTACTCTGTCAGTGACCAGGAAGAGGTTCTTAGTACCAATCCCCTGGAAAGGAAGCCAGAAGAGACTCTTCCACAGTTTCATGAGGACAAAACTGTTCCCTGAATCCTCCCTCCTGATAACTGCTCAGCCTAGAACCATGAAGAAGCTTCACTCTCTGTTAAAGCAACCTATCCAAACAGAGATCCTGTGGTTTACAATGTTGAAAAAAGAGCATATTTCTTGAGTCAGTTTTCAGGTGCTAATGCAGCAATGAGAGTCCTTTATGATCTGCGAGAAAATGAAGGCCTTCACATTATGTCTTCTCTTCCCATCATCTCCTGGATGATCTGTAGAGTCCTGCAGTCACAGGAAGATGGAGGCAGGACTCTTACGAGATCATGTCAAACTATGACTGATATGTATCTTGTTTTACTTTTCCAAGTGTCTCAACACTCTTACAGGTATCTCAGTGTGGAAGGGACAAATTTGCCTGCGGGGCCTTTATTCTTTGGCTGCAGAAGGACTACAGAACCAGCAGGTCCTATTTGAAGTCAGTGACCTCAGAAGACATGGGATAGGAGTATATGATACCAATTGCACTTTTCTCAATCACCTTTTGAAAAAAGTTGGAGTTGTCGGTGTCTACACTTTCCTTCACTTCAGTTTCCAAGAGTTCCTGACTGCTGTGTTCTACACCTTGAAGAATGAGAGCAGCTGGATGTTTTTTGATCAAGTGGGGAAAACATGGCAAGAAATCTTCCAACAGTATGGAAAAGGGTTTTCATCACTAACAATACAGTTCTTATTTGGCCTCTTACATAAAGGAAAGGAAAAGGCTGTGCAGACAACCTTTGGGGAAAAAGTGTCTCCAGGACTTTGAGAAGAGTTACTGAAGTGGACTGAGAAAGAAATAAAGGATAAATCTTATAGGTTACAGATTGAGCCGATGGACTTGTTTCACTGTTTGTATGAGACTCAATAAGAATATGCAAAAAGGATAATTAATGATTTAGGGTCAATTATATTGCTTCAACCTATGTATACAAAAATGGACATTCTGGCTATGTCATTCTGTGTGAAAAGCAGTCATAGTCACCTGTTAGTGTCTCTGAAGTGTCAGCACCTACTTGGATTTGAGGAGGAAGGTCAAGCCTCAGCATTCATGCCACCAACGTTGACACTTAATCAGTGAGTATATTAATGTCTTTTCACCAGTGTCTCGGCCTACAGAAATGATCGGCCTTCTTCTTTGTTTCAAGTATTCAGGCACATGATCATTTCTAGCATTGTCAATAAATAAAATGAATTATCTTTGCTTTTCATATTGTTTGCCAGTCAACACAATAAGGATTGAGTATCGCATATTGAACACTGGCCTAGGCAGACACTGAGGGAAAGCTAACATTTTTGAGCACTTACTACGTGCCAGGCACTGTGCTAGCCACTGTGTATGTCTATTAGTCTTCACTGTCTCTTTGTGAAGGTGTTGTATAATTATAAAAGGTTATGAGCATATTAATCATTAGGATTATAATTGAGCACTCTGCTATTTTGGTGTTGGACAACTATTTTGGAAAATGTTGTAAACTTAAAGTTGAATTGGTCCTCACTCCTCTCTATATGTATTTCATCACTGAGGCCTCAAAGAGCTCCAGGTTGGTAACAGACAGAGCTTACTTTGTATATAAGGCACTCCTGTGTATATTGCTATGACGCCTGAGTTCTTTCTGCCAAACTGACACCTATGTGGAGAGTTGAGAGCTGGAGTTCAAAGAGGCTTAGGTAAACCACTTACGCAATATGTGCTCTGTATACTGCAAAGTACAGCTCTACTGACTGACTCAAGAAAAATGCCACTGGTCAAAGTCTGTTTTCAATACTCAGGTTAATATGGACAGTGCCTCTTTTAGTTGTGGAGTCAGGTGAAGGGTAGGGGACCTTGAGAAGGATGACAGTGGGCAGAAGGCTCGACTTGGAAAATGAGTTAACCCGAGTCTTTTCTCTGGTAATTGTTAGTTCCTCAGTGGGCAGTAGCATAGAGATGGAATTGAGCATGGGGTATGTGTGTTTGTGGGAAGTGAGGGGAGCACGGAGGTGCAGCAAGAATTTGTTTGGGACCAGAAAGGAAGGGGTAGAAGTTACCTGGACTTGTAATTATGAAAGAACTTGGCTACCGTGTCTTCATGAATTCATGACAGCTTCAATCCAACTGTATATTATAAAGTAAAATAATGGGCAATATACAGTGAGCACAATATACACAATATACAATAAGCACTGATGGAAACAAAAAGGGGTTTTTGTTCATTTGATGTTTCCAGAAAATCAGCCTTAGATGGAGTCCCCACCCCTCAACCCATTACCTTTATCAGAGGGCTAAAATTCTTTTCAAAATTTAACCAAACAAAACACCAAAAGCCCACAAAAACCTCTTCTTCAAGGCATGTTGACTAAGTGAGAGTGTACTGCAGTTGATCCCTGAACAACAAAGATTTGAACTGTACAGATTTTTCTCAATAAATGTGTACTACAGGATTGAGGCTGGTTGAATCCTCAGATGCAGAACCTCCAATATGGAGGGATAAGAAGGGCTCACTCGAAAGTTTTATGTGGGTTTTCAACTGCAGGGGTGTGGTGCCCTTGGTCCCCACATTGTTCAACGGTCAACTGTATCAAACTTTCCTAGCTCTCAACTATTGTCATTAATTCTTCTGAGTACTGACAGCCAAGAATCAGTTACAGTGTACAGATAGCTTGAGCAAGTCACTTGACTTCTTGGAGCATCTGCAAAATGGTGATTACAATACCAGTCATTGGATTAAGGACAAGATAAAATAAACTGTGTGTAAAGTGCTTACCTCAGTGCCTGGGACACAATACCATGACATTGGAGTCAGACAGACCTGAATACTTAACTTCATTCTGTTCCTATTTGACTTTGGGCAAATTACTTTTTATGCCTTGATTCCTTATCTGCAAAATGGGGTATTAATTCTTAAGGTTTTTGTAAATTAGTACTAAGATGGCAATAGAAGCCAAAATAAGCCTGTTACTTAAAATTTTGCTTTAATAATTTTAAGTTATTTTTGCTTTTTCATCTTTTAGGCCCTTCCAGCTGCACAATTTGCCAGTCTCTCCACTACACTTGCTTTGCCAAGCACTGCATAATCCATACGGTAAAATAAAAAACCTGAAGTAAGTTGGACTTTGTTTTAAACTCTTAGGTATTTGCAGGTAATAACTGGGTTGCTGCGAATTGTTCTTCCATCTGATTGGACTTGAAAACAAAGTATAACTGGCACTGAGCTTCTTCATAGCAGAGCAGCAAAAGAAAAGATATGTTACAAGCCTAGAAGGGGTAGGGAGCCAGGCAGAGAACTCTGCCAACGCTTCCTGCCTCTTCCCCTTTGGTATGTGCTGCTTTTTGCTGTAGCAAGTGGGTGTCAGGTTTTAATACCTAAGGGTTTGTGTCTGGTGCCCCTTCTGGACCTGCCTTACTCCATTCCCTGCCTTTTCCTTCTAGACTCCCAGTCTTCCCTTTGGTTTCCTTTTCTTTCCCTCCATTCCTCACCCCCACCCTCCTCTTCAGTTATTCCCCAAGTGCAATTACTCAGAAGCACCCACCCCACACCCTGACCTCATTCACTCATTCACTCTCAGGTCCCCTTGTCTAGTCCGTCCACATCATAAACACACAAGTAGGAGCTGCCTTGGTTCCTCACCTCCTCCCCACAGGTTTGTGTCTGCTTTCCTTCCCTCTTGTACCAGAGGAAGAGGTGGCCTTTCCAAATCCACCCATGCGAGTAAATTCACTTTTTATTTTTTGTACTTTTGTGAGCATTTATTTTACTTCATACAACACAAAAGTATATAAAGATATAAAGGCTCTTCATCCCACTGCCCCGTACCCCAACCAACCCCATATACCTACTTCTGCTTCCCATCCTCTAATCCTGGATCCCACCACCCTCCCTAGTTAATAGCTTGTTTGCTAAATGTCTTCCCAGACATCTTTCTTTTGCATATTCAAACATAAATCTATAGCATAAGGCACACATAAATCTGTAATATACATAGCATACACACACACAGAACTTAATGGGAGTTTATTTCACACACACAGACACAATGGCACTCATATTTTTTCACTGAATAGTACAGTGGACATGCCTCCAATACAGTATGCAGGATCTACCGCACAGTCAAGGGTCCTTGAAGAAGAGCCTCCCCTCAGTAATTGCACTTCCTCACTTCTGCTCACTCCTCAGTCCTTGCAACTGGGCTTCTGCCCACTCCCCCACCCAGACTGGCTTAAAAATCAGACATGGCCAGACCCAATGAACACTTTTCCTCCCTTAGTGTCCCACCCCTGTTTCAACTACTCCGAAGTATTTCATTGCCTCCATGGTTCCCAATCAGTGCAGTTTTGTCCTCCAGTGGACATGTGGCAACAAATAAAGATATTTTTGGTTGTCAAGAGTTATTTTGGTGGGGGTGGGGTGGGGTGCTACTGGCATCTAGTGGGTGGAGGCCAGGGATTGTGCCAAACATCCTAGTATGTTGGACAGCCTCTTGAAACAAAGAATTATCTAATTTCAAATGTCAAAGAGTTCTGAGATTTGGAAACAGTTCATAAGATATAAACAAGGATACAAACAAGCCCAAAGAAATTTCTGACAAGTGGAGGATACAGATCTTGCCTCTAATCCTGATGATATTAACATCTGCTCTAAACAGATATAGCCCAAAGTCACATCCAGTTACTGCAGAGGTGTCCCAGGTTATGACAGCTTTAGTACCTAGGTCCCCAGTTCCCAGGCGATGTCCAGGGCTTCTCCATCTGAGTTTGATCCATCCTTCCATCTGTGGGCTAAAACATACATTTAGCTTCCCTCAACACAGCTTATAGGCATCAGATGGGGAGATGCACACCATCCTCCCCCTTCTACTCCCACCTTCTGGGAATTGATTTCCCATCAGGGTATGTTCCATTATGCATTTCTGAATTTACTAGCTTTGTAGCCAGACTCCACTCCCACTGTAATCTGGTGATGGGGGGAGAAAATCTCAGGATGGCATCATCCTTTGTTCAGTGGTTAGACCAGCAAACCCTTTAGGCACTCTCAGTTGCTGACTCACCTTGAAAGTGGCACAAGTTCCCTGTTCAGATCTGCCTGTCCCCAGTTGGAAGTGGGGACTGGGGAGGATTCTCCTCTCATGAGGCTGAACAAACGATAGCAGTCTTTTGTCTGCAGCTGGTGCTGGCGTCCTCTGTACAAAGCCCTGAGGGATTCCCTTAGGGGTGGTGAGTCTCTGCCCTGTTGTAAGCCCAGGGTTAACCTCAGGCCTGCTTTAATTGTTTCTTACAAAATTCACTCAGAACATGAATAAGCTTCTTGTCCAGTTCATTCCTGGAGCCTTGGGATACAGGAATCCCCACTACCCATCACTCCCTGATGCACCTCACCAGTCAGTTCCAACATCTTCTTTGATGGTTTACAGTTTGCAACTTCTCTTTTGGTATAAACTTCTGGCTTGGCTAAAATCTGGTTGCCCAGAACAAGAACTTGCTCAAGTTAGCTTAAAGAAAAAAGGATTGCTATGAATTTTCACTCAGCAAAATTGCAGGAAGTGGAAAAGTGGTCAGGCTGTCACTCTCCATCTCTGGGGTCACAGGATCAACTCTTCTCTGCTTCTCTGTGCCTCTCTGCCCCCTGGGCCCTCATAGTGTCATTCTCTAAAAGACACCTGGCTTCTGTAAAGCATACAGTTCTATTCCCCCACAGCCAGGGCCAGGTCTCAGCTGTGGCCTCGGTGTTCATGAGTGTGACCTTGACCCCGACTCCCAGTGACCCACTGCTTCACTTCCCAACACCATCCGAACTATGGAATCTGCCTCTGTTCAGATTCTCAGAATATTTGGCTCAGGATGGGTCACATGTCCCATGTGAGAACATTTGGCTCAGGATTGGTCAAATGTCCATTCCTGGTCCAATCATCTACAGCTTAGTGTGGGGGCGGGGGTAGGGAGTGGGAGTGTTATATACTGGCTGCCCAGGTCCAACAGATAACTAGAGGTGGGAAAAGAAATACAAATAGAAACTGCAGCAGTTCTGGGGTGTGGATACTCGTTCAGTCGTGTCTGACTTTTTTGCGACTCTATGGACTGTAGCCTGCCAGGCTCCTCTGTCCAGGGAATCTCTCTAGGCAAGAAAACTGGAGTGGATTGCCATTTCCTTCTCCAGAGGATCTTCCTGACCAGGGGATTGAACCAGGGTCTCCTGCATTGCAGGCAGATTCCTTCCTGTCTGCACCACCAGGGAAGCCCCTGGAACACAAAGGGGGTCAACGAGGGTGGGAGATGGGGTAGGAGTTGGGGACGGTGACACCGTCCCCAACTCCTACCCCTCCTCCCCCAACCTCATTCTCCCACTCTTCCCCTGACTTCACACCACCCATCCCCGCCCACTTCTCCCCCCTCTGGATATATTTTTGCTGTTTCACATTTCTGAATTCACTTCAGGGCTCTACAGTCAGATACACTTTCCACAGTGGAAACAAGTACCCCTCAGTGAAAAATGCACATATTTACACCAAGGGCAGTCCAAATTCCCAGGCCTGCTAAATACTGGAAGTCTTATCTGCTGAACGGGATCAGAATCGCTCCTGTCTCCTTCTTGAGGGTCTATTCCCTGGATCCCTCCATCAGACCACAAGCTAAAATCAGAGGATCCCCAGTGGGGAGACGTCTGAGATGAAGCTCCTGCTGTGAACGGTGCTTGTGGTGGAAATGTGGATGGGGATAATGTTGGTGCATCCGGGAAGGGGGCTAAGGGGCCTGAGTATGAATATGTGAGTGAGGCAGGGAGCTGGACAGGAAGGGGTTCAGGTGAGACTGCTGCCTTGGGCTTGAGCATCCCAGAGAAAGAAGACATGGCTGTTTCCAATGACCTGAAATCTCCCTCACTCTGCCTGCCAGAGGTGTAATTTTTCTGGTCTACAACTCCAAGAAGCTGCATAAGGTCTATACTCAGATTTTCTGCCCCCTCAGCAGCTTCCGCCCCCTCTGCATCCTCCTGTCTTCCTCCTCCTGTGGCTTCAGAAACCGCAGCAGTAGTAGCAGTGGCCCCTGCCTCCTCCTCCTCACTTGTTCCTTCTGTTCCAACCCCACTGGCAGTGGCCAGGCTTGGCCCCTCTGCGACTGGCGCCTGGGCAGACCGCAGCTCCTGGAAAGAAGTGAGCAGAGTTGTGACCTACCCTGACATCGGGGTGGGGGGGGGGGGGCCGCAGCAGGACTGAATGGGCGGGGCGGGACAGGGGACGGTAATCTTACGGCCTTGAAGAGCTTCCACTTGAGGAGGTCCCGCTCTTTCTGCACTTCCACCAGGCTGGCCTGGATCAGCTGCAGCCGGAAGGCCGCCTCCTTGCGTTCCACCTCGCGCTGTGCCGCGAGCAACTTCAGGTCTGAGGCCAACGCCTGCGCGGCTGACCTGTGCAGCCCGGCGAAGTCGTGCAGCCACTGCACCCTGTGTCTGTGTAACTGGCTCTGCTTGTGGGTGAAGCGCACGCCCAGGGCCAGGCTGCTCCAGACACAGGCCTCCTTGGCCTGGCTGGGCACCAGATGGTCCTCCAAGATGGCCCTGAGCTTGTCCTCCACCTTCTCCCACGACAGAGACAGATTCTCAAGGTAGAACTCAGGGCCTTTCGCGTGCCTGGACATCCTCTCGTTGATGAAAGCCATCACTTTGCCATGCTGGAACCCACTACTGAGGTCCTCAGATTTCAAGGCCATGACGACTGAGTGCCTTTGGGGCTTGGCTGGCTCTGTGGGGATTAATCTGATTATCAGTCCCCCTCCCCTCCCCCACCCCATGAGTCTCCTCTTCTCAGCTTACCTCCTCCGCCCCTCACACCCTCCTAAAGACCCTTTGCCCCGCCCCAGGACACCTCCCACCGAGCCTCACCTCCTAGCCTGTGAGAGTACAGGCCAAAAAAACCGCCTACCACACGCAAAACGTACCTCGCCTCCCTGACGGCGGCGCCAACAAAAGGAAGGCTCCGGCCTACCCTTCGAGGTTTTATCCTTGGGAATGTTCCAACTTCCAGAAACCGCGAGGGTGGGAGGGGTGCATGAAGATTTTCTCCCCCGCCCTCCCCTCCCGCCAGACATAAAGGAACGTCCTACAGTTTTGCAAGTCTTCGAAGGTGGGAAGAAACAGAAGTGGTCAGAAAAGACTCAGAGCCAAGAACATGAAGTGCTTGTAGTCAAATACCAAAATTCTCAGCTCCCCACCATAATGGTTTGTCCCATTCAGGGTCCGGACCCTCCTAGAGATGGAATATTCTAGAACAGGAAACAGCCCCCATCTCTCAGTGGCCTCGGCTGCCCCCTGGAGGCAGGAGGTGGAACCTGACTACTGCCTCATTCCGCATCACCGCAAATGGTCATAAATCCTGGCCATTTCCAACCGCGAAACATGCTTGTGTCTTGAATTTGTTTACCTCCAGCGCTTACCACCCTCTTCCACCACCATCGTCCCCCCACCCCCTGCCTGCAGCCGTAGTGCACCAGGTTTGTCTCCTGCTGTACCCTGTCACAAAGATTTGACTCTGTCTCTAAACTTCTGATGGTATTTCCAAGCCTACAAGATAAACCCCACAGCTCCCAGGTTGAGTAATATGTTACCACTTACTATATGATGTGCTGTGACTGTCTCAGTTTTTGTCTATGGGCCTAAGATGAGGACTGAATGACAAAATGCATGTGAAGTAGTAATGTTTTCTATGGTCCCATTTTTGTAAATAGGTACTTCCCCAGTGGCTCAGACGGTAAAGCATCTGCCTACAATGTGGGAGACCCGGGTTCGATCCCTGGGTCGGGAAGATCCTCTGGAGAAGGAAATGGCAACCCACTCCAGTACTCTTGCCTGGAAAATCCCATGGATGGAGGAGCCTGGTAGGCTACAGTATGAAGTGAAGTGAATTCGCTCAGTTGTGTCCGACTCTTTGCGACCCCGTGGACTGTAGCCTACCAGGCTCCTCAATCCACAGAATTCTCCAGGCAAGAATACTGGAGTGAGTTGCCATTTCCTTCTCCAGTACATGGGGTTGCAAAGAGTTGGACATGACTGAGCGACTTCACTTTATTTTTGTAAAATGTGCAAATCTTCTGTTTGTGTGTGTGCGTGCGCGCGCGCACGCGGGTGCATATGCACGCATGCGCGGGTGCGTCTGTGCGCGCAAGTGCATGCGCATACATATGTTTCTATGATCTTGGAGAAAGGAGTGGAAGCATATATACCACACACTAAATGCTGGGTATGTCTGGGAGTTGGAGGGGAAGTTGAGAAAACGTTTTCTTTTCTTTAAAATCTTTCTGTGATTCCATTTGTTACAGGGAAGATATTATGCTATTAATATACGTATTCAGTTCAGTCACTCAGTTGTGTCTTACTCTTTGTGGCCCCATGGGCTGCAGCACGCCAGGCTTCCCTGTCCATCACCAACTCCTGGAGCCTACTCAGACTCACATTCATTGAGTAGGTGATGCCATCCACCATTTCATCCTCTGTCGTCCCCTTCTCCTTCTGCCTTCAGTCTTTCCCAGCATCAGGGTCTTTTCCAGTGAGTCAGTTCTTCACATCAGGGGGCCAAAGCATTGGAGCTTCAGCGTCAGCATCAATCCTTGCATTGAATGTTCAGGACTGGTTGCCTTTAGGATTGACTGGTTGGATTGACTGGTTGGATCTCCTTGCAGTTCAAGGGACTCTCTCAAGAGTCTTCTCCAGCACCATAATTGAAAAGCATCAATTCTTGTGGCACTCAGCTTTCTTTATAGTCCAACTCTCACATCCATACATGACTGCTGGAAAAACCACAGCTTTGACTAGATGGACCTTTGTTGGCAAAGTAATGTCTCTGTTTTTTAATATGCTGCCTAGGTTGGCCATACCTTTTCTTCTGAGGAGCAAGTGTCTTATAAGTATGCATGCATTTAAAATCTGGAAAGTTACATACCAAAGTTTTAACAGTGGTTATCTTTGGGTGGTAAGGATACAGTACTTTCTCAAAAAATTTTATTCTTTATATTTTTCTCTATGGTAAAATTTATTTATAATAAACATGTATTATGTTTTTAAAATTTTTTACACTAATTTTTTCTGATAATTTCTGATCTTTTAAATACTAGAAAGTAAATGTCTCCCTATAATCCAACCCTTCCCTCCTACCTGGAAGATAACCATTGTTAACAGTTTGATATGTATCTTCCAGTGTTATAAAGTAGCCCATAGCAAGTAATTGACAGTTTCTCAACTGAAGCCTCCCCTCTCTTGCCTCCTGGCTTTTGCACAGGCTGCTTCATGAACAGGTTGTTCCTCAGCACCTCCTGCTCTCCCCACTCTGATTCTCCTCATCTACCTAATTCCTGTTCAATTTTTATTACCCTTTCAAGCAGAACTAAAGTATTTGCTCCTCTCATAAGTATTTCTTGATCCTCCAACCCCCTCCCACAGGCTAGGCCACTTTTCTGTGTCTCCATGGTGCCTTGTGCATACTACTTGCAGTGCTTTCCACACTGTATTATAATTCATGATTTTCTAAATTTTTTCCCCATTAACTGGGCATTCCTTGAGGGAAGAGTCTGGGCTGGGTCTTATTATTTCTGTGTTTTCACATCTTGCACAGTGATTAGCACCTAATAAATTAATTGCTGGATGAATTGAAATAATTCATTATATCAGTAATGAGGCAAACAAGTATCTTTATAGAGAGTTCTGTTTTCTCCTCTGAAATGCTTTTTCTGCACACAGACTGATTTTCTGCCACCTCACAGCCTCTTATGGCAGAGACCTCGCCTTAGTATTTGAAACCAACCAGTATCTGACAGATTTGGGATTTGTGAAAAACACCCTGGAAGATTCTGAAATGAAGCTTCTGTGTGAAGGACTAAAACAGCCAAACTGTATCTTATAGACATTGAGGTAACTGAGAGCAGGAGAATTTGTTGTGTTCATGTAATTTTTTGGTCAGTTTCTTTTGTTTTGAGGGAAAGCATGAATAAAGTAATGAGGTCATTCTTCTGTTCTCTAAAGGTTGTACCGATGCCTTATCTCTCCTGCTTCTTGTGGTGTTCACAAGCAACTGTTCACAGCACCAATCAGTGGCTCACTGAGCTCGAATTTAGTGAAACAAAACTGGAAGCTTTGGCTTTGAAACTGCTCTGTGAAGGCTTAAAAGATCCAAATTGCGAAGTACAGAAGCTCAAGTAAGTTGTCACTATTAGTTTTCATACTGCAAGAAAAATTTTATAAATATGCAGCTCAAGATGGATGTTGTATAATCAAAACACATTTCAAGGAGTCATGGAAAGGAAGAATAGTGAAAGTAGCAATAATGTTAATATCAATAATGAAAACTCACACTTACTGAGCAATTACTTTGTGCTAAGCATTGTGCTGAGTGCTTTGATTTCCTTTAATGTGTACAACAGCTTTGCAAGATTCAGATTATTGTCCCCATTTTGGCAGATGAGGAAATAGAAACCCAATAGTATAAGGCTAAAAAACATGACAGAGACACAATAAGAAACCCAGATGTGTCTGACCTGGCAGTCCACATGCATGTGTGGTAAGTCATGCGTGTAATGTCCCACTCTTTGCAACCCTATGAACTGTAGCCCACCAAGCTCCTCTGTCCAGGGCAAGAATACTAGAGTGGGTTGCCATGACCTTCTCCAGGGGATCTTCCCAACCCAGGGGTCAAACCCACGTCTTAGTCTCCTGCATTGGCAGGCACATTCTTTACCCCTAGTGCCACCTGGGAAGCCCAAAGTCCATGTAATGACTTTGATAAAAGATTTACCATATATATATATATCTTCTTTTCTGAAGAACCCTAACTAATTAGGGTTCTTCAGAGAAACAGAGAGGTAAAATGTGTGTAAACATATAGAGAGATTTATTTTAAGGAATTGGTGCTCTCTCAGATTATGGCAGCTGGCAGGTTCAGTATCTGCAGGGTAGGCCAGCAGACTGGAGACACAGGAGAGCTGGTGCTGTACTGCAAATCAAAAGGCAGTCTGCTGGCAGAATTCTCTCTTCCTAGGGTGTCAGTCTTTTCTATTAAACTTTTAACTGATTGGATGAGCCTCACCCACATTATGGAGGGCAAATTACTTTACTCAAAGTGTGCTGATTTAAATGTTAATCTCATTTAAAAAGTACCTTCACAGAAACTTTTAGAATAATGTTTGACCAAAAATCTGGGTACCTTGACATAGGCAACTTGATACATAAAATTAACAATCACAATGTATATTTGGAGTTTTCTATAGTAAAAGCTCTTAAGCATTAAAGCTTTCTAAATCTACTTTGAAATTAATTTTTTATTTAAAATACCTTTATTTAAAATTTCTAAATTGGGAAAATATATATACATGATGTCTTTATGAGCCCTTTTCAAGATTGAGTTTGGAGTCTGGTAACTCAAGAGAAAAATTGAAGACTCAGATGTTGTAGTGTATATCATAGAAATTCTTGAAAGTAATAGCAGAGAAAGTTGATGGGAAACAGTTTAAGGAATTGGACTGCTTAATATGAAGAGACAAAGATCGAGAAGACAGGAAGGTCAGTAAAAACCACTTTTTGTGCTCAAGAAGAGATATTATATGGATGATGGTGATGGTCTAGGTCTCTCTAAGGATGGCAAATCATTAATCAGTAATGAATTTACAGATAAGAGGAAAGGAAAGATCTTTTGACTGTATTAAGGATGATTATAGCATTTTCCCCTATAATTTGAAAGAAGATATGAGAGTGATAAAATTCATGCTGGGAATTAAAGTGAGATTAGGTCATTTGATACTTCCTTCCAATTCTTTTCTTTTTGGTGGCAGTCAACATTTATTGAGTTCTCACTGGGGCATACAGTGTTGTGGGGGCAATGTACAAATCCCCATCATAGATAAAAGGGGGCTGTGACATATTTATGGTTGGGGGTCTCATATGGGTTGGCCTTATTTTCTTTTCTCATGATGTTTTTCAGGTAGGGAATGAGTGGCCAATTCTGTGTCTTTCTTTTTTTCCAGGTTGTCTGCTAGTTTTCTCCCTGGAAGCTCAGAGACTATTGGCAGATATCTTGCCTCTGTTCTCATTTGCAATCCAAACCTCACTGAGCTGGACCTGAGTGAAAATTCCTTGGGGGACACAAGGGTGAAGTATCTCTGTGAGGGTCTCAGACATTCGAACTGTAAGGTGAAGAAGCAAGAGTAAGTTTTTAGAACTATCTGCTGTCATCTTACAACTACTGAAATTTTTTAATGCCTGCTCTGCGGCAGGATCTATGCTTGGTGCTTGCCAGAAGTTATTTCACATAATTCATTCCTTGAAATAACTATATAGGGTGGGTTTTCTTAGCCCCATTGTACAGATGAGGAAACTTTGAGGATTGGGGGGAAAGTGACTTGTCCAACGTCACACCACTAAAAAGTAGTATAGTCAGGGACTTCCTTGGTGGTCCAGTGGTTAAGAATCCACCTTGCAATGCAGGGACACAGGTTCTATCCCTGGTCCAGGAAGATCCCACATACCATGGGAAACTTAAGCCTGCATGCCACAGCTACTGAAACACAAGTGCTCTAGAGCCCATGCTCCACAAAAAGAGAGGTTACTACAATGAGAAGCTCGTGCACCACAACTAGAGATTATCCCCCTACTGTCTGCAACTAGAGAAAGCCCTCATGCAGCAACAAAGACCCAGCACAGCCAAAAATAAATAAATAAATAAATACATTTTTAAAAAGTGGTATAGTCAAGATGTGACTCCAAAATCTATCTTATCCATAACCCATGCTCTTTCCAGTATACAACCATCCTGTGTGTTTACAGGAGTGATGCTAATTAAATATTAACTCTATAAAGAATACTCTATAAAAAATGTGTCCAATAATGGGCTAGATGTGAATGGATTTATTAAGAGGATAGCAAGTGACAAAACTGCCTTTAAAGACACATAGATATGAAACAGAGAGCAACACAGTTGAATGTGTAATAAAGTGCCTAACACTACAGAATCATTCAGAAATGTCAGATGAGCCCAGGGAAAGAGAGGAGGTCATTGTGGGCTGGAGACCTCAGGAGGAGACTGTGTAGGTGGTGGGCGAGGAGCTAGAACTTGAAGGATAGCTAGGACTTAGCTAAATGAGGAGGCTGGGAGAACATTCCCAGGAAGTTCAATGACAGCAGTGGCTGATTTTTCTTCTTTGTCTCTGGGTAGCTTGAACACATGTTACCTGACAAATGCAAGCTGTGTAGATCTCTCTTCTTTCTTGCAAGTGAGTCAGACTTTAAAACAGCTGTTTGTGTTTGCCAATTCCCTGGGGGACACAGAAGTACAGCATCTCTGTGAAGGTCTGTGGCATGTGAATGGTATAATCAAGAATCTTGTGTAAGTGTCTGTTCATCCTTGTCCTTCTCATGGGCATTGCATTTGAGGTTCAGTGGGATTCCTGCTGCCATGGTTAACAACGTTGGTGTCCCCATACCTGCAGGCTTTCTGAATGTTTCCTCTCTCCAGCTTCTTGTGAGTCCCTCGCCCAAGTCCTAAACTCTACCCGGAGCCTGACAAGGCTGCTTCTAATTAATAATAAAATTGAAGATTTGGGACTGAAATTGCTGTGTGAAGGATTAAAACAGCCTGTCAGTTAAAGGATCTGGTATAAGTATCGTGAACAATCCACAGGCAGAGTTCCTTGATGTTTGAGCAGCTCCCCAAATTAAATGATTTTTTTTCTGGCCTGGTGATGCAATCTCCAAAGAAACGTGATGACTCGATAATTTAGGGGAGATAAATCTTCCTTTCTCCACAATCTCTGCTTGGCCCTGGCCCAAGGGATTTTTTTACATGACAAACTGATTTTCTACTATATTTTTCTAGTGGGTAAACCCAATATCTAAAGTGACCCAATCCTGATGAAATTATGCCAGCCTTATCTATCTTACTTCTTGGCAGACTGTGGACTTGTACCCTAACTAGAGAGTGTTGTCAGGATTCATGCAATGCACTGTACACCAATGAACACCTGAGAGTCCTTGAACTCATGCCTTAGGGGATGAAGGCATGCAGGTGCTCTGTGAAGGGCTGAAACACCCCTCCTGCAAGCCACAGACGTTGTGGTAAGTTCACAGAGACTCTTTGTCCACTGGGCTCTTGTTCCAGCTGTGTATGAAATGGAAGGTCATTATGGAACTTGGGGTAAACCAATTTCTTTCTTGAATCCCCAATTCCCCATAGGCTAGCAGAATGTCATTTCACAGATGCATGCTGTGGAGCCCTCACCTCTGTCCTCAGCAGAAATGAGAACCTAACATTGCTAGACTTAAGTGGAAATCACCTTAAGGATTTTGGAGTTCAAATGCTGTGTGATGCACTGCTTCATCCCATATGTAAACTACAAACATTCTAGTAAGTTACAGTAGTGGGGGAAGTGGGAGGGAGGGGGTCAGGACAGGCATGCTGGTTTGGTCATAGCCATTGCACTGAGAAAAGAGAAGAACTGAGGACAGACCATGCCTAGGCACAATATCAAGGTAAGTGAAATAGGCCTTTTCCTTGGACACAGGCAAGGAGAGAGGTAAAGAACAGATAGTCCTAGATGTCATTGCTAAGAAACAGGGTGTAGGAAAAAGAGCACCAAATCCACATTCTGCTAGGTCTGACTTATGTACTAGATCTGGCATCTATGACCTATGTGACCATTCTTACTTTACCTTCCTGAGCTTTAGCATCACTATCTATAAAATGGGGCCAACATGAGTAGTACCTGATACCTGGTGTTAGCTTGGAGATTGCATGAAACAAGGCATTAATTGTGAATGTGCAACCCTGGCATATAGGAGGTACTCCATAAATATTAGACCCTTTCCCTTCTTCTAAGGGCTTGTGGTTTACATTTTGAGAGCCTTTAAGATGCAGGGGGATGAAGCTATTACAGAGTTATAATTATAGAAAGTGGAGGTCATCACCCTTTCAGATCAGTGTCCATCTGCCAGCTCAGCAGGCTGGCATAACACAAAGTAATTCTTAATTAGGATATAGCTATGCTCTTTTGGCAGCTAACCAGTGGCCAAATGGCCATTTATTTCTGCCATTCAGAACTGGAACACATAATGGAAAATAATGGCTGAGTACAAAAATTCCACATTCCAAAGCCAATTTGATGGATTGAAACGTAAATGAAAACAGCATAAAGGCCTGAGTACAAGTCTGGCTGAAACAGAAGCTAGTTCTCTGCTAGCAAAGTGAAGTCTGTTTGACTCCAGAGTGTAGTGATTACTGACTAGGAAGAGGGAATTATTCACAACATAATAAACCTCAGGGGTTTAGGGACCTCCATGGTGTCTTTCTCAGAAAAAGGTGACTGTATTGTCAGCATGTATGTATTGTCAGCAATTTGAAATAAACTCAACAATCAATCCTAATGTTTCTTTAAAGTAATTTAATGTGGTATATAGTATATATATAGTATGTAAGCTTCAGCAAAGGTCCTAAACGATGTCATGGATAAATTATTTTGAGATGGTACATGCTATTATTTATTTTTTATTGTAAATTGTTGCACTGTTTCCTGTCTCTCTCACCCTTTGTCTTAACCAATCTACTTCCACTGTGTTTTCAGGCCAAACTTCAAGCCCTTATAACTTGTCAATCTATTATAAGTTGATAGCAGTGTGCTGTAATAGCTCAAAATACAAAATAAAGGATACATGTTCACAGAATAGACACCATACACTGACCTCAAATTTTAAACATTAGAGTGTATATAGACAGACAACACTGAAATCAGTAGAAATACATACTTAACCCAAGTAAGGTGAGAGGAAACTGTTGATCATTTAATGTGGTAGGCTAGATAGGGATAAGTCCAGGAGAGTCTCCTAAAAGGGGAGTCTTATCTAGAAATTGTAAAGGCTGAATGAAGAAGTTTGCTTTCTAAGAACTGCTTGAGTGCAAGGTCTGAATTTCTTTCTCATTGTATTTTCCCCTGTAAACTTTTTTAGCTCAGTGCTTTGCATTTAGTAAATACATATAAGAAGCCAGTTACTAATTTTGAGCATCTGAGGGCAAGGCAAGGAGACAGTTAATGATATGTTCAATATAGACTAGGTGTCTAGACATTCAGAAGATCGAGGGGACAAAAAGAGGTTGTGGCCTCAGAGTTACCATGCTTACCTTCACTCATTCTGCAAGCATTTGCTGAGTATCTACTATGTGCTAGGCAAATGTGCCAGGTGCTAGGAGACAAGAATGAATAACTTGAGACTTGATTTGTACTCTTCTGGGACCATAGACTTAGTGGTAGAGACAGACACATGAACTGATGAATGCAATAGGGTAATTACGAGATCTTAAGGGAACCGTGTCAGGGGACAACTCACCCAGCTCAGGAGGCTCAGGACTATAGCCAGGGAAATGGGGGTAACTATGGAGAAGGGTAAGTTCATACTCAGGAGCTAGCATGAGCAAAGGTAGAAAATAAACAGCATATTTTATAGTACTTGATAGGAATACAGGTGGGAAGCCTCTAGGAAGTTTGCTGTTATGGGAACATAAAATGCAAAGCAGAATGTGTCAAGAAATTGAGGGTGTAAGCAAGGCTTCGTATTCCATGTGTGATTAGTAAGATGTGTTTACGGGATTCTGGGTACAGATTCAGCTGTCACTCTTCTCTCTCACATATCTGAGTGTAGTACATTTGAGGGCCTTTCCTCACCTTTCCAAAATTGGTCTCAAAAATGGAGCCACTTTTGCTTCCAAAGCTGGTTGGAAAATCAGTCCACTTCTGGTGCTCTTTCTTACTGCCACTTGGGGCTCATCTTGAGGACTGATCCTTTCCAATCCCACAGAAACTTGGTGACTGGACAGTGATGCTCTGACTAATGTGGGTCCCTCTCAGCCCTGCAGTGCCATTATATTTGGACTCTTAGCTTACATATATTTTAGTCTTCACCCAAATGTGCAGTCATTGTTCTCTAAAATACCACATGTGTCAGAAAGTCTGGGTCTAGAAAAGCTCCTTGCATCAGCCACAGGTATATATGTGTGAAGCCAGTCCTTGCCCAGAAAAATGTAAGCCCATGAGTTGAGGCAGGAGCCCCACTTAAGCCCTCTTCTTTCTTCAAGATATTTTATTTGTGGTGCCTTGGTGCCTTTCCCAGGCACTGGGCCTTGGATAAAGGCACCCCAAATCACCCTGACACATGTTCCTGATTCTAAATTTGGAAAGAAGGAGTTCAGAGTAGGTGGTCTCATTAGTCTCAGGAAACCTCCAGGCTTCCTACGCATATTGGCCTACCTCCCCTCCAGCAGTGAGTTGTACATGTCAGGAGATAAGAAAGCTTTTGGTAAGTCATTCAAAAAATTCTAAAGGTCTTGTTACACTTCCACGGCATTAAATGTTTACTTACCCTACAATTGCATAGCTAGCAGAGCTACTCCTTTGCCTTTGCTCAGTTCAGTTCAGTCGCTCAGTCGTGTCCAACTCTTTGTGACCCCATGAATCTCAGCATGCCTTGCCTTTGCTAGATATAGATTAGCTTCTATCCATTAAAAACTAAAATCTGTACCTCACTACACACTTGAAAGAGTTTATACCTTATTTTGTAGTCAGTAGGTTTTAATCGGGGATACACCTGTGGAGTTTGAATTGCCTGTAGGACAGCGTGGGGAGTTTTCTAGTAGGTAGGCAGTTGGATATAGGATTGTTCCCTGGAGGTGACAGCTGAAGCCATGGCAGTGGATGAGATTCCTCTGGGGAGATTGAGAAGAGAAGCACCCCTGAGAAACATCCCTGGGGAATTAGCCCTGGACAGTACCAACTTTTAAGAGGTGAGTATGGAAAGGAAACAGTCAGTCCATGGGGTTGAAAGAGTTGGACACGACTTAGTGACTAAGCAGCCACTACATGGAAAGGAAAACCCATAGAGAAAACCAAGAGAGAAAGGTGTCCTGGAAGCTTTGGTAAAAGTGAGTTTCAAGGAAGAATTGCTCAGCAGTATCAAATGCAGCAGAGTTCCAAAATGATGAGTACTGAAAAGTGTCCTTTGGATTTAGCAGTTAAGAGGCCATAGATGACCTTGTTAAGGGCTATCTTAGTGGTGTGATGGAGTTGGAAATCAGCTTGCAGTGACTTGAGAAGATGGGAGATAAGGAAGTAGAGAAGGAGTGGGGACTACTTTTTCAAAATCTTTGTGAATAGGAGAAGAAATGTGGGGTCACAGCTGCTGGAAGAGAGTGGAGTTGTTCTCTTTTGTTTTTGTCTTGTTTTTTTTTTAGGATAGGCCAATTTGCAGGCTGAGAGAAAAGAGCTCATAGAGAGGGAGAGGTTATAGATACAGGACCTTCAGCAAAGGCAAGCGAGGGATAGAAGTGAGAGTTCAGGAGGAAGTTAAGAATTTTCTCTTCTCAGATCTAAGAAAAAGAGTTAAGACTAAGGGAGGAGGTAGATACCAGGGTGGGTGAAGTAACTGAGTGATGATGTGACACAAGTGTGAATGGGAATCTTATCCTTAAAAGACTAGGGAAGGTACTGAAGGCATCTGTTGGCTTGACTTGACACAAGATTCTTTTCATTTTTTATAGCATTGACACAGACCATTTACAGGAAGAAACATTCAGAAAAATAGAAGCTTTAAAAATGAACAAGCATGGAATCACCTGGTAGTTTCCAGGGAGAGTCCCTGAATCAGCTGCATAGAGACCTCCTCTCTCTCTGGCACTGTCTCTAACAGTTGTGCAGTATTCTTGTTCTAAACCTTTGCTGAGGATACTAGTGTGAAACAAGCAGCAGTGATTGCTATTTCTTATATAGAACCATCCACTAAATAGAATGTAAAAGATGAAACGAAGCACCTTAGTTGAAATGTCTTCAGCAATAATTCCTTACATTAGTATTTTGTGTTACAATGTTCACTGTTTTTACAAAAACCTTCTCAGGTGGGAAAATAAGGCTCAGAGAGGGTGTGACAGGCTCCAAGTCACACAGCTCATTAGTGGGAGAGTTGGGACTAGCCTCCAACCAGGTTTCCCAAAACTTAGACCAGACAGGGAAACAATAGGAAAAAAAAACAAAACAAAACATGAAGGAGTCTACTTAAAGAGACAAAATACCTGAAATGATGAAAGGACAAGAGGGTGTACAAACAAACACATGTTATATATTACGGTGCTGATTTTAGGTAAAACTGGAATTCACAAAAGAAAGTAAGAGAAATGAGTGGATTAATAGGGAAAGGTGTCATGGAGGTAAGACTTAAGTGGACCTTGAGAATGAAAGGATTAAGATGTGGGGAGGTATACTGGCCAGCAGCTGTGAGACTGCAGACAAAAGGGCCATGTTCGTGAGCAGCTCACCAAAAGCACTTAGGAAGAGGGGAATATTTGTGTTAGAGTTTCTTAAGCTGCCATGATATTTGTAGCCTAGGCTTCTGAAGGTGTTCTCCAGAACCCAGGTTCCATTCCTCTTCTGAAAGTTTAAGACCTACCCCATGTGTGTGTTCTTCTTCATGAACTCTTATGACTGACACCTCTCATCCCTCACAATGTATTCCATAGCCTAGGATGGATCCACAACCACATGTTTCTCTCTCTGCTTGGCTTCCACAAAACACCAGATGAAACAAATGGAGAAAGGGAATGCCAGCCAAGAAAATATGACAGAGTCTGTGAGACCAACAGAAAAGTAGGCTTACCTGATTAAGGTGTAGAGCTGTCTCTGGAGGCTGCTTGCTAGCTGTGTGACCCTGAATAAATCACTGGGATTCTTGAGCCTTAGTTTTCTAATCTATAAAATGGGAGTATATTGACATTAACCTTGCAGGGCTGTTGTTTCCAGCCTGGTGCCTACCCCGCAGTAGGTACTGATTAAAGGTAGCTATTTGTATGAACCTGTACCTGTAATACAGCTGATATGTGTAGTCTTTGAGCTCCCAGATTTTCTTGCTGTGTAGTTAGTGTGAACTGTGCATTTGAACTAAATGTGTGTGCTGGAGGTGGTAAATCTAGTGGGGAAAGAGACATACAGTGGAAAGTTACTGAAGGCAAGAGGTCCAGCTGCTCCCTGCTGCCCTCAGAGGTGGTCACTCAGTTAAGAGACCCAGTCTGGCCTGAGAATGGTCAAGATAGCAATTTGTTTCCAGTTTTCTCAAATTCTTCTTTCCTTTTAGTTGTTTAACACATTTATTGAGGATTTGTTATGTGCCAGGTTTTTTTTTTTTTTTTGCTAAGTGTTGGCTTTACAGAGATGAATATGCCTTTTGCCGTGCACTTTCCCTACCATGTTCTCTGATTGCCCTGGTCCCTCTGTCAGTCTGGTGAATATCTGATAAAACTTAGTCACATTAAGAACTTAAAATGTTAAGTGAAAAACTTGCACAATCCTGTGTGTGTGTGCACATGCACTCACATGTGTGTATCCTGTTTGTGTACAAAAGGATAAATATGCATGTGTATGTATGTGTCCAGAATGTGTAAGGAAGGATATATATGAGAAATTGCTAATAAGAGCTAGTTGGCAAGCAGGGGCATTGGGAGAACAGGAAAGGAACTTTTCATTTTCATCTTTAGTCTGTTTTACTAGATTTTTACCATGTGCATGTATTACTTTTATAATTAATAAACTTGATGTTAAAAATAAAACTCATACTGAGAAGTTATTTTTCTTCTTTTAAACCATGACTATTTAGAAGATAATATAGGGCATTTATAAACATGACATAAAAACCCAAAGAAAGAGAAGTATTTGACAATATCAAAATTAAAAATTGCTTCATGAAAAAATCACCATAAAGAGAGTTAAAAGAATATTGATAAACTGGAGGAACGTATTTGGTGCATGTATAAAGTTAAGATTAATATCCATATATAATAACAAATACCTAAATATAAATAACAAATCAGTAGGAAAAACCTAACATAGAGGACTTTGACTTCCAGCAATAATGAAGTAACAGTGAGTGGATTTGCCCTCTCACCTGAACAACTCCAAAAGTGGGCAAATTATGAGAAACAACAGTTTCCACACATTGGATAACAGGCAGAGTTTGGACAAATAAAAAGTAGCAAGATGGCAGTTTTAAACAGAACTGTATCAGGAGTCATATTAAAGTCAGTGGTCTTATAGCAACCCAATTTAAAGACTGAGACTGGTAGAATGGAAAAAAAAATTAAAGACTCAGCCATATGCTGCTTATAGATAGTCCACTTTAAATATAAAAACACAAATAGGTTAAACATACAAGCTAGGGAAAGATACACTATGTTAACTCTAATTTTTAAAAAGCTAGAGTGACTTATTATTAGAGAATGTAGATTGCAAAGGAAAGAATGTGAAGAGAGATAAAAAGGGCTATTTCATAATAAAGTGGCTAATGATCATAGGACATAACAAACCTAAATATATGTGCATTTTAATAACAAATTCAAAATATGTGAAGAAAAAACTGACTTAACAAGGAGAGACAAATCCACAATTTTATCAATAATGGATAGACCAAAAAGAAAATAAGAAAATAGAAATTTTGAATAGCGATATATTTGACTTGACACCTGTACAACACTCAACCCAACAGCAATAGAAAACTTTCTTTATAAGTGCACATTGAATATTTACCATATCTGGACCATATAACAAGCCTCAATATTAAGTTAAAGGATTTAAGTCATACAAAGTGTATTCTCTGACCACAGTGGAGTTAAATTAAAAATCAGTAAAAGCAAGATATATGGAAAAATTTCCAAATATTTGGAAAAATTTACACACTTGTAAATAATCCATGGCTCAAGAGTGAGTCTTAAGGAAAGTTAGTGTTTTAAAAAGAATGAAAGTGAAAACAGACATACAAATTTGTGGGATATAGCTAATGCAGTACTTAGAAGGAAATTTATAGCACTGAACCATTGTTTTAGAAAAGCTCTTAAATCAATAACCTCAGGTTCTGTAACAAAAAACTAGAAAAAGAAGATCAAATTTAATCCAAAGTAAGCAGAAAAAAAGAGCATAATATGTATATACTATATGATTCCATTTTTATAAAATTATAGAAAATTCAAAGTATTCTATAGTGACAAAAGATTACTGGTACCTAGTGACAGTTGAGAGGCAGGAATACATAAGGGTGCACAAGAGAACATTTGGGTGTGATGAATGTTCTCTTTATCTTATTTGTGATTATTTCAGACAAAACTCATCAAATTATACTCTTTAAAATATATCTAGTTTATTGTATGTGAATTGCACCTCAGTAGAGTAGTAAACACACACACACACACACACAAATGTGTCTGAAAGAGTCATTTAAGAACACCCATTGTCTGCATGAGACAAGTGCTCGGGCCTGGTGCACTGGGAAGACCCAGAGGGATCGGGTGGAGAGGGAGGTGGGAGGGGGGACCGGGATGGGGAATACATGTAAATCCATGGCTAATTCATTTCAATGTATGACAAGAACCACTGCAATTATGTAAAGTAATTAGCCTCCAACTAATAAAAATAAATGGAAAAAAAAAAGGAACACCCATTGTCTAAACCCCTTATTCTATGGATAAGGAGCTTGGAATCCAAAGAGGTCAAGGTCACAGCCAATTCATGTTAAGACTAGGATTAGAACTTGTGTCCTTATTCCTGGTCTTGCTCATCTTAGTACACTAAAGGCAGAGTTCAGATCAAAGGAGTACATTGCAAATGGTTTGTTTCCAGTCTTTTGTGGTAGACGAGTGGGAAAGAGACATGTGCATGATGAAAAGGAGTGACTTCCGGGGTTCTTTCAGTGATGTGCCAGAATTGGCTCATACTGACTGGTGAAAGTTGATGGTTACATTTTCAGGAATTTTGCAAGTCAGTTGTTAAAGCCATTATTTAAAAACCACATGTATATTATCTAGGGTGAAACAGATCACCAGCCCAGGCTGGATGCATGAGACAAGTGCTCGGGCCTGGTGCACTGGGAAGACCCAGAGGAATCAGGTGGAGAGGGAGGTGGGAGGGGGGATCGGGATGGGGAATACATGTAAATCCATGGCTGATTCATGTCAATGTATGACAAAAACCACTACAATATTGTAAAGTAATTAGCCTCCAACTAATAAAAATAAATGGAAAAAACCCCACATGATATAAAGCTGCAATTAAATAAATTTTAATAAAGATAAGAAATATTGTAGAACATGACTTCCTAATTATTTTTATCTGTGCTCTTGAGGTAATTCACATCTATTGTATTTGTATAGTGGGAGTGTTAAATAATGGTGTTCTGCTCTGCATCCCCTTGGTAACTTAAAATTGGTCATAGTGGGTGTGTTTACAACACAAATCAGCAAATGCTACAAATTAGGGATCGCCTTCCTCTCCTTCCCCTCCCTCAGAGAGCTGATTGTTAAAACTTTAGAGTGTTAGTCGCTCAGTCATGTCCAGTTCTGTGGGACCCCATGGACTGTAGCCTGCCAGGTGCCTCTGTCCGTAGAATTCTCCAGGCAAGAATACTGGAGTGGGTAGCCATTTCTTCTCCAGGGGATCTTCCCAACCCAGGGATCGAACCTGGGTCTCCTGCATTGCAGGTGGATTCTTGACCATCTGAGCCATCAGTTAAAACTTTACCAACACATTTCTGCCTTAGCACACCATTTTCCCTGCCATTCATTTAAGGCTGGCCTGGAAGGCAACCCATCAGTACCTAAAGTCATGCTAGATAAACAGTGGGCAGTTCTTTTATCTAAGAACAAGTAGGTTGCAACAGACTCTGGATCTGAGGCAAGCAGGGGTTGCTGCTGTGCTGTGCTTAGTTGCTCAGTCATGTCTGACTTTTTGTGACCCCATGGACTGTAGCCCACCAGGCTCCTCTGTCCATGGGGATTCTCCAGGCAAGAATACTGGAGTGGCTTGCCATGCCCTCCTCCAGGGGATCTTCCCAACCCAGGGACTGAACCCAGGTCTCCCGCATTGCAGGCAGATTCTTTACCAGCTGAGCTACCAGGGAAGCCAAGCCAGGGTTGGGAAAGCCTAAATAGATAGAGGATCAGAAAAGGTAATGTCAGTGAGAGTGACAATAAGTGTGAATTGGAAAGGATATGGCTGCAACTTTGAGGTGTATATTGTGGTTGCAGTGGCTCAGAGAATAAAGAACCTACCTGCAAAGCAAGACATGCAGGTTCAGTCCCTGGGTCAGGAAGATCCCCTGGAGAAGGGAATGGCAACTCACTCCAGTATTCTTGCCTGGGAAATCCCATGGACAGAGGAGCTGGTGGGCTACAGTCCATGGGGTTGCAAAGAGTTGTACTCACTGAGCCACTAACACTTTCACTTTCACTAGCACTTTGAGGGCATCAAAGTCGTTTATTGGGAAAGACCTGCCTATTTCACTTCATTTTCTTTTTCTTCTATTCAAGATTCACTCCATCCAACAGCTAAGTAGGCAGTTGCCTGTGAAAAATGGGAAAGTTTTCTCTGCCTAAACACTTTCTCGCTTCTGCCCCCTCCCTACCACCCAGACCTGTAATTTTACAAGCCAGCCTCTCTTGTAAGTGAAGGTGCACAAAAGTGCTGTGCAGGGAGAAAACAAGAAACTAAGCAGCCTGTTAACATCTTGCACCAGGTTAGTAAATTAGCACCTGATTGGTTTCCAAAAGTCTAGAACATATAGAAAAAGTGAGTTTTGGTGATGAGAACAAGAGAGGGGAAGGTTCTAGAGCACTGGCAGACAATATGGATGCCTGTGTGTGTGTGTATCAGTAAAAACCTAAATTAGAGAAGTAATGACTTGGGCTTGAAAGGGGGTCACCACAAACAAATGTCACCCATTTCTCAGTTTTGTTTATGGTTCTTTCAGTTTCTCTTGCTCACTTGTCTTTTTCTTGCTTTTCCAATCCAGGAAATCTTCCTTGAAAAAGTTCCATTCCCAGGACTTCTCTGGAGGTCCAGTGGTTAAGACTCAGTGCTTTCACTGCCATGGCTGTGGGCTCAGTCCCTGGCTGGGGAATTAAGATTCTGTAAGCTTCATGGCTAGCCACCTCCACCCAAAAAATTCATTCCCTAGTGTGAATGTATCACACTCTCTCTCACCAAGCCACTCCTTAATCCCCATCAGAATGGTGGGCAGGAGGAGGCATGCCCCCTTTTCTGGGAAAAAAAATAGATAATAATAATACTGGGTTTCCCAGGTGGCGCTAATGGTAAAGAACCCGCCTGCCAATGCAGGAGATGTAAGAGACTTGGGTTCGATTCCTGGGTTGGGAAGATCCCCTGGAGTAGGAAATGGCAACCCACTCCAGTATTCTTGCCTGGAGAATCCCATGGACAGAGGGACTGAGCGACTGAGCACAAAGGTATCTACACCCACCTCAGAACGTACACTGGAGCCACCAGTTGCTTCAAGATCTAGTACTTGGTCTGAAGCACCTTGACACTATATTTTGCATCTAGAACCTTGAGAACAGTGAAGACCACCAGAGTTATCATTGACCACCACCACAAATATGCCCCACCAGCCTTTTTTTGTTTAAAACCATTCATTCATTATGATTGTGCTCAGTGCCACCAGATTGTACAGTTTCAAATACATAAAATGGTACACTTTATGCTATGTGTAATTTACCACAATAAAAAATTATTACACAAAATATTAACTTTTATCCAAAGTTTAATATACATTGCAGGTTTAGAGAAAGTCACTTTCCTGCAAAACAAAAAAAAAAGTTCAAAAGCTAAATATTATAGAGTTCATAATCTGGACAACAGAAACTTTTCCCAAGAGGCCAGCTCTGTGACCACCTCAGCAGTTTGGGAGAGCAGCCTTACTGCAATCATATCTCATGTTCTCATACAGTCACACCTCATTTTACTGCACTTCTCAGATATTGCATTTTTTACAAATGGAAACTTTATAGAGACCCTGTGTTGAGTCTTCTGTTGGTGTCATTTTGCTAATTTTGTGTCTTTGTGCATTTGCTCACTTTGTGTCTTTATGTCACATTTTGGTAATTCTCACAATATTTCAAACTTTTTCATCGTATTATTATATTTGTTATGGTGATCTGTGATCAGTGATCTTTGATGTTACTACTGTAATTGTTTTGAGGTGCCATGAACTGTGCCCATATAAGATGGCAAAGTTAACCAATAAACGTTGTGTGTGTTCTGACTGCTCCACTGCCCAGCCATTTCCCCATCTCTCTTCCTCTCTTCCTCTTCTCGAGCCTTTCTATTCACTGAGACACAACAATTTTGAAATTAGGTCAATTAATAACTCAACAATGTCTTCTAAGTGTACAAGTGAAAGCAAGAGTCGCATGCCTTTCACTTTAAATCAAAAGCTAGAAACAGTTAAGCTTAGTGAGGGAGGCATGTCAAAAGTTGAGAAAGACTGAAAGCTCAGCCCCTTGCACCAAACAGTTAGCCAAGTTGAGAATGCAAAAGAAATGTTCTTGGAGAGAATGGAAAGTGCTACTCCAATGCACACATGAATGATAAGAAAGTAAAACACTCTATTACTGATGTGGAGAAAGTTTTTGTGGTCTAGATAGAAGATCAAAACAGCCACGATATTTCCTTAAGCCAAAGTCTAATCCACAGCAAGGCCCTAACTCTTCAATTCTATGAAGGCTGAGAGAGGTGAGGAAGCTGCAGAAGAAACTTTGAAGCTAGCAGAGGTTGGTTCATGAGGTTTAAGGAAAGAAGTCTGTCTCCATAACATAAAAGTGCAAGAAGCTGCTACAAGTCTTGATATAGAACCTGCAGCAAGTTATCCAGATAATCTAGCTACGAAAATTAATGAAACTGGCTAGACCAGACAATAGATTTTCAATGTAGATGTAACAGCCCTCTATTGGTAGAAGACGCCATGTAGGATTTTCATAGCTCGAAAGGAGAAGTCAATACCTGGCTTCAAATCTTCAAAGAACAGGCTGACTCCTATTAGGGGCTAGTGCAGCTGGTGGCTTTAAGCTGAAGCCAATGCTCATTTTAGGATTCCAAAAATCCTGAGGGCTTCCCTCATAGCTCAGTTGGTAAAGAATCTGCCTGCAATGCAGGAGATGCAGGAGACACAGGTTCAATCCCTGGGTCAGGAAGATCCCCTGGAGGAAGGCATGGCAATCCACTCCAGTATTCTTGGGCTTTTATTGTTGGTCAGAATCCACCTGCAATGCGGGACACCTGAGTTTGATCCATGGGTTGGGAAGATTCCCTGGAGAAAGGAAAGGCTACCCACTTCAGTATTCTGGCCTGGAGAATTCTGTGGACTGTATAGTCCACGGGGTCACAAAGAGTTGGACATAACTGAGTGAGTTTCACCTTAGGCTTCCCTCATAGCTCACTCGATAAAGAATCTGACCGTAATGCAGGAGTTCAGTTCAGTTCAGTCGCTCAGTTGTGTCCGACTCTTTGCAACCCCATGGACTGCAGCACACCAGGCCTCCCTGTCCATCACCAGCTCCCAGAGTTTACTCAAACTCATGTCCATTGAGTCAGTGATGCCATCCAACCATCTCATTCTCTGTTGTCCCCTTCTCCTCCCACCTTCAATCTTTCCCAGCATCAGGGTCTTTTCCAATGAGTCAGCTCTTCACATCAGGTGGCCAAAGTATTGGAGTTTCAGCTTCAGCATCAGTCCTTCCAATGAACATTCAGGACTGATTTCCTTTAGGATGGACTGGTTGGATCTCCTTGCAGTCCAAGGGACTCTCAAGAGTCTTCTCCAACACCACAGTTCAAAACCATCAATTCTTTGGTGCTCAGATTTCTTTATAGTCCAACTCTCACATCCATACATGACTACTGGAAAAACCATAGCCTTGACTAGATGGACCTTTGTTGACAAAGTAATGTCTGCTTTTTAATATGCTGTCAAGTTTGGTCATAACTTTTCTCCCAAGGAGTAAGTGTCTTTTAATTTCATGGCTGCAGTTACCATCTGTAGTGATTTTGTAGGAGACCCAGGTTCAATTTCTGGGTCAGAAGATCCCCTGGAGAAGGTAACAGCAACCCACTCCAGTATTCTTGCCTAGAAAATCCCATGACAGAGGAGCCTGGCAGGCTACAGTCCATGGGGTTGCAAGAGTCGGATACGACTTAGCGACTAAACCACCACCAAAAATCCTAGAGCCCATAACAATAATGGTAAATCTACTCTGCCTATGCTCTGAAAATGCAGCAAGAAAGCCTGGATGACAGTACATTTGTTTACAACATAGTTTCCCACTGTTGGGACCTGTGCTTGTGTGCTAAGTCGCGTCTGACTCTTTGCAATCCTATGGACTGTAGCCCGCCAGGCTCCTCTGTCCATGGGATTCTCCAGGTGAGAATACTGGAGTGGGTTGCCGTGCCCTCCTCCAGGGGATCTTCCCAATTCAGGGATTGAACCTGTGTCTCTTATGTCTCCTGCATTGGCAGGCAGGTTCTTTGCCACTAGCACCACCTGGGAAGCCGAGATATGTGTATATATATATACATATATATATGTATGTATATATATATATTCTAATGCATAGACACTGGTCATGCCCTCAAAGTAAATCAGGGATTTTAGCTTTTAACACACAGCCTTCTTTACCAATATCATGTCATTGTCCTGAGGGGCTTCATTGTTTACCTGTTTTATTCATCCAAAACGTAGGCCTAGCAGTTCTTGACTTCTTAAAACCTAAGGACCTTGAATATATATATATATATATATATATATATATATATATATATATGTATATATATATATATGTATATATACATATATTCTTTTTCAGATTCTTTTCCCATATAGGTTATTACAGAATATTGAGTAGAGTTCCCTGTGCTATACAGTAGGTCCTTGTTGATTATCTATTTTATATATAGTAGTGTATATATGTTAATTCCAAACTCCTAATTTATCCCTCCCACCTTTCCCCTTTGGTAACCATAAGTTTGTTTTCAAAGTCTGTGAGTCTGTTTCTGTTTTGTAAATAAGTTTATTTGTATTATTTTTTAGATTCCACATATAAGTGATATCATATGATATTTGTCTTTCTCTGTCTGACTTACTTCACTTAGTATGATAATCTCTAGGTCCATCCATGTTGCTGCAAATGGCATTATTTCATTCTTTTTTATGACTGAGTAATATTCCATTGTGTATACATACCACATCTTCTTTATCCATTCATCTGTTACTGGATATTTAGATTGTTTCCATGTTCTGGCTATTGTCAGTGGTGCTGCAATAAATATTGGGGTTCATGTATCTTTTCAAATTATAGTTATCTCTAGATATACGTCCAGCAGTGGGATTGCTGGACCACATGACAGCTCTATTTTTAGTATTTAAAGAAACCTCCATACTGTTCTCAATAGTGATCTGCCTCCATTTTAGTCATGTTCTTTTGTGGCTGGTCTCTAGACCTGTACAGCCCAATACATTAGCCTCTAGCCACAGGTGGCCATTTAAATTTAAAATAACTATAATTAAATAAAAATTAAAATCAGCTTCTCAGTTGCACTAGCCATGTTTCAAGGGCTTAATAGCCACATATGGCTAGTGGCAGTCTTATTAAATAGTGCAAATAGGGAAAATGTTCATCATTGAAGAAACCTTATTAGATACCATAGCTTGTGACATCATCCTCACCCAGAACTGCTCCACCTCAGAATGTGTATCTACAATTTTAAAGACACTGTTCAAGGAGCTGAGTGCTGAACAAAATAGACATCATTTATTAAGGTTTACTACACAGCTATAGTAATCAAGACAGTATGGCATTGGAAGAGGGATAGACACATGCATCATTGAAACAGGATAGAGAACTAAAAATAGACACACACAAACATGCCCAGCTTCTTTTAAAAGCAGTTCATTGGAGGAAGGATAACCTTTTCAACAAATGGTGTTTGAGCAATTGAACATTCATAGTTGTGGGCTTCCCTGGTGGCTCAGTGGTAAAGAATCTGCCTGCCAATGCAGGAGACATAGGTTTGATCCCTGGGTCAGGAAGATCCCCTGGAGGAAATGGTGACCCATTCCAATATTGCCTGGGAAATCCCACGGACAGAGGAACCTGCTGGGCTATAGTCCATGGGGTCACAAAGAGGCAGACACAGTGACAACAACAACACAGTTTTTAAAAAGACAGAAAAAAAATGAACTTTAGCCTAAACTTCATACCTTATCCAAAAATTAAAATGAATTGCAAATTTAAATGCAAAATAAAAAACTATAGAACTTTAGAAACAGCATAGGATAAAATCTTCAGGATCTAGGGCTTTGCAAAATTTAAAACTTAATTAAAAATTTTGCTCTGTGAAAGACTCTGTTAGGATTAAAAGGCAAGCTAAAAAAACCATTTGGAGTTTTACAAACCATGTATCCAACAGAGAACTCAAAACTGAAAAATATAAATAACTCTCAAAACAGTAAAAACAAAATAAAAAACAGCCCAGTTAGAAAATTGACAAAAGACATGAACAGATATTTCACTGAAGAGGATATGATATACAGATGTCAAATAAGCACACAAAAAAATGGTGTTGAACATATCAGTCATGAAAGAAATGCAAATAGAACTACAAAAAACCATTACATGACTATCAGAATGACAAAAATTAAAAAAACAGTAATAATACGAAATGCTGATAACGATGGAGATAAAAAGTCACTCACACATTGCTGGTGGGAATAAAAAGTGGTAAAACCATGCTACAAAACAGTTTGGCAGTTTCTTATAAAACTAAACATAGAGCTACTATCAGTTCAGTTCAGTTGCTCAGTCATGTCTGACTCTGTGATCCCATGGACTGCAGCACGCCAGGCTTCCCTGTCCATCACCAACTCCCGGAGCTTACTCAAACTCATGTCCATTGAGTCAGTGATGCCATCCAACCATCTCATCCTCTGTCATCCCCTTCTCCTCCTGCCTTCAATCTTTCCTAGCATCAGGGTCTTTTCAAATGAGTCGGTTCTTCACATCAGGTAGCCAAAGTATTGGAGTTTCAGCTTCAGCATCAGTCCTTCCAATGAATATTCAGGACTGATTTCCTTTAGGATTGACTGATTGGATCTCCTTGCAGTCCAAGGGACTCTCAAGAGTCTTCAACACCACAGTTCAAAAGCATCAATTCTTTGGTGCTCAGCTTTCTTTACAGTCCAACTCTCACATCCATACATGACTACTGGAAAAACCGTAGCTTTGACTAGATGGATTTTATTGGCAAAGTAATGTCTCTGCTTTTTAATATGCTATCTAGGTTGGTCACAGCTTTTCCTCCAAAGAGCAAGTGTCTTTTAATTTCATGGCTGGGGTCACCATCTGCAGTGATTTTGGAGCCCCCCAAAATAAAGTCTCTCACTATTTCCATTAGGGAATCTATTTGCCATGAAGGGATGGGACCTGGATGCCATGATCTTAGTTTTCTGAATGTTGAGTTTTAAGCCAACTTTTTCACTCTCCTCTTTCACTTTCATCAAGAGGCTCTTTAGTTCTTCTTCATTTTCTGCCATAAGGGTGGTGTCATCTGCATATCTGAGGTTATTGATATTTCTCCCAGCAATCTTGATTCCAGCTTGTGCTTCATCCAGCCTGGCATTTTGCATGATATACTCTGCATATAAGTTAAATAAACAGGGTGACAGTATACAACCTCAACATACTCCTTTCCCTATTTGGAACCAGTCTGTTGTTCCATGTACAGTTCAACTGTTGCTTCTTGACCTTCATACAGTTCTTGCAGGTCAAGAACTACTATATGACCCAGTAATTGTACTCCTGGGCATTCATCCTAGATAAGTGGAAATTTATGTTCACACAAAAACCTAGAAATTAATCTTCATTAGAGTTTTATTTGTAATAGCTACAAACTGAAAACAACCCAAATGTCTTTCACATTCAAATAGAGAACAAGTTAAACAAACCCTGGTATATTCATACCCTGGAATACTACTTAACCATAAAAAGGAATGAACTATGCAATACATATGATGACCTGGATGAATCTTCCAAGAATTATGCTGAGTGCAAAAGTCTATCTCAAAGATTACATACTTTATGATTCCACATAAATAACATTCTTGAAATGACCAAATTTTGAAACAAAGGACTGGTTAGAGGTTAAGAGCAGGGATAGGAGAGAGCAAGTATCTGGGAGAGAAGTGGGTATAGCTATTAAGGGAACTGTGAGACATCCTTGTGGTGATGGGAATGTTCTATATTTTGACTGCATCACTGTCCATATTCTGGTTAGGATATTATACTACAGTTTTGCAGAGTGCTGCTGTTGGTAAAAATTGGTGAAGGATATGAGATGTCTCTGTATTATTTCTTATAATCACATGTGAATCTATAATTATCTTAATAATCTCAACTTTCTTATATTTGGCAGTTTTATTTTAGGCTGCAAAAACAAAAATGAGCAAACAAACAACAAAAAACTTGAAATAGGCTTGTCAAATGATGTAAATTCATCCTTTCCAGGAAAGCAGAAGGTAGATCAGTGCAGGTTATCCTCAAGGCCACATACATCCTGCTTCACTGCTGCTTGCACTCTGCTGGGTTCTGTTTTGTTGTTTGTTTTTTCTTTTTATTTATTTAGTTATTTTTAATTTATTTATTTTAATTGGAGGCTAATTACTTTACAATATTGTAGTGGTTTTTGCCATACATTGACTTGAATCAGCCATGGGTGTACATGTGTTCCCCATCCTGAACCCCCTTCCCACCTCCTTCCCCATCCCATCCCTCTGGGTCATCCCAGTGCACCAGCCCTGAGCACCCTGTCTCATGCATTGAACCTGGACTGATGATCTGTTTCACATATGATAATATACAAGTTTCAATGCTATTCTCTCAAATCATCCCACCCTTGCCTTCTCCCACAGAATCCAAAAGACTGTTGTATGCATCTGTGTCTCTTTTGCTGTTTTGCATTTGGGTTATTGTTACCATCTTTCTAAATTCCACATATATGCATTAGTATACTGTATTGGTGTTTTTCTTTCTGGCTTACTTCACTCTATATAATAGGCTCCAGTTTCATCCACCTCATTAGAACTGATTCAAATGTATTCTTTTTAATAGCTGAGTAATATTCCATTGTGTATATGTACCACAGCTTTTCTATCCATTGGTTTGCCGATGGGCATCTAGGTTGCTTCCATGTCCTGGCAATTATAAACAGTGCTGCGAAGAACATTGGGGTGCACGTGTCTTTCAGATCTAGTTTCCTCGGTGTGTATGCCCAGGAGTGGGATTGCTGGGTCATATGGCAGTTCTATTTCCAGTTTTTTAAGGAATCTCCACACTGTTCTCCATAGTAGCTGTGCTAGTTTTCATTCCCACCAACAGTGTAAGAGGGTTCCCTTTTCTCCACACCCTCTCCAGCATTTATTGCTTGTAGACTTTTGGATAGCAGTCATTCTGACTGGCGTGTACTGGTACCTCATTGTGCTTTTGATTTGCACTTCTCTGATAATGAGTGATGTTGAGCATCTTTTCATGTGTTTGTTAGCCATCTGTATGTCTTCTTTGGAGAAATGTCTGTTTAGTTCTTTGGCCCACTTTTTGATTGGGTCGTTTATTTTTCTGGAATTGAGCTGCAGGAGTTGCTTGTATATTTTTGAGATTAATTCTTTGTCCGTTGCTTTGTTTGCTATTATTTTCTCCCATTCTGAAGGCTGTCTTTTCACCTTGCTTATAGTTTCCTTTGTTATGCAAAAGTGTTTAAGATCAATTAGGTCACATTTGTTTATTTTTGCTTTTATTTCCATTACTCTGGGAGGTGGGCCATAGAGGATCCTGCTGTGACTTATGCTGGAGAGTGTTTTGCCTATGTTCTCCTCTAGGAATTTTATAGTTTCTGGTCTTACATTTAGATCTTTAATCCATTTTGAGTTTATTTTTGTGTATGATGTTAGAAAGTGTTCTAGTTTCATTCTTTTACAAGTGGTTGACCAGTTTTCCCAGCACCACTTGTTAAAGAGATTATCTTTTCTCCATTGTATATTCTTGCCTCCTTTATCAAAGATAAGGTGTCCATAGGTGCATGGATTTATCTCTGGGCTTTCTCTTTTGTTCCATTGATCTATATTTCTGTCTTTGTGCCAGTACCATACTGTCTTGATGACTGTAGCTTTGTAGTAGAGCCTGAAGTCAGGCAGGTTGATTCCTCCAGTTCTATTCTTCTTTCTCAAGATTGCTTTGGCTATTTGAGGTTTTTTGTATTTCCATACAGATTGTGAAATTATTTGTTCTAGTTCTCTGAAAAATGCCTTTGGTAGCTTGATAGGGATTGCATTGAATCTATAAATTGCTTTGGGTAGTATACTAATTTTCAATATGTTGATTCTTCCAATCTATGAAAATGGTATATTTCTGCATCTATTTATGTCCTCTTTGATTTCTTTCATCAGTGTTTTATAGTTTTCTATATATAGGTCTTTTGTTTCTTTAGGTAGGTATATTTCTAAGTATTTCATTCTTTTCACTTCAATGATGAATTGTTTTCTTAATTTCTCTTTCTGTTTTCTCATTGTTAGTGTATAGGAATGCAAGCGCTTTCTGTGTGTTAATTTTATATCCTGCAACTTTACTATATTCGTTGATTAGCTCTAGTAATTTTCCAGTTGAGTCTTCAGGGTTTTCTATGTTGAGGATCATGTCATCTGCAAACAGTGAGTTTTACTTCTTCTTTTCCAATCTGGATTCCTTTTATTTCTTTTCTTCTCTGATTGCTGTGGCTAAAACTTTCAAAACTGTGTTGAATAGTAGTGGTGAGAGTGGGCACCCTTGTCTTGTTCCTGACTTTAGGGAAAATGCTTTCAATTTTTCACCATTGAGGATAATGTTTGCTGTGGGTTTGTCATATATAGCTTTTATTATGTTGAGGTATGTTCCTTCTATTCCTGCTTTCTGGAAGGTTTTTATCATACATGGATGCTGAATTTTGTCAAAGGCTTTCTCTGCATCTATTGAGATAATCATATGGTTTTTATCTTTCAATTTGTTAATGTGGTGTATTACATTGATTGATTTGCAGATATTAAAGAATCCTTGCATTCCTGGGATAAAGCCCACTTGGTCATGATGTATGATCTTTTTAATATGTTGTTGGATTCTGTTTGCTAGAATTTTGTTAAGGATTTTTGCATCTATGTTCATCAGTGATATTGGCCTATAGTTTTGTTTTTTTTGTGTGTGGCATCTTTGTCTGGTTTTGGTATTAGGGTGATGGTGGCCTCATAGAATGAGTTTGGCAGTTTACCTTCCTCTGCAATTTTCTGGAAGAGTTTGAGTAGGATAGGTGTTAGCTCTTCTCTAAATTTTTGGTAGAATTCACCTGTGAAGCCATCTGGTCCTGGGCTTTTGTTTGCTAGAAGGTCTTGATTACAGTTTCGATTTCTGTGCTTGTGATGGGTCTGCTAAGATTTTTTATTTCTTCCTGATTCAATTTTGGAAAGTTATACCTCTGCCTTTTCTAAACCCAGCTTGTACATCTGGAAATTCTCAGTTCACATACTGCTGAAGCCTAGCTTGAAGGATTTTGAGTATAACCTTTCTAGCACATGACCTAAATGACCTAAATCAAATCCCTTACAATTATACAGTGGAAATGACAAATAGATTCAAGGGATTAGATCTGATAGACAGAGTGCCTGAAGAACTATGGACAGAGGTTTGTGACATTGTACAGGAGGCAGGGATCAAGACCATCCCCAAGAAAAAGAAATGCAAAAAGGCAAAATGGTTGTCTGAGGAGGCCTTACAAATAGCTGAGAAAAGAAGAGAAGCTAAAGGCAAAGGAGAAAAGGAAAGATATACCCATCTGAATGCAGAGTTTCAAAGAATAGCAAGGAGAGATAAGAAAGCCTTCCTCAGTGATCAATGCAAAGAAATAGAGGAAAACAATAGAATGGGAAAGACTAGAGATCTCTTCAATAAAACTAGAGATACCAAGGGAACATTTCATGCAAAGATGGGCACAATAAAGGACAGAAATAGTATGGACCTAACAGAAGCAGAAGATATTAAGAAGAGGTGGCAAGAATACACAGAAGAACTATACAAAAAAGATCTTCACAACCCAGATAATCATGATGGTGTGATCATTCACCTAGAGCCAGACATCCTGGAATGCAAAGTCAAGTGGGCCTTAGGAAGCATCACTATGAACAAAGCTAGTGGAGGTGATGGAATTCCAGCTGAACTATTTCAAATCCTAAAAGATGATGCTGTGAAAGTGCTGCACTCAATATGCCAGCAAATTTGGAAAACTCAGCAGTGGCCACAAGACTGGAAAAAGTCAGTTTTCATTCCAATCCCAAAGAAAGGCAATGCCAAAGAATGTTCAAACTGCCACACAACTGCACTCATCTCACATGCTAGCAAAGTAATGCTCAAAATTCTCCAAGCCAGGCTTCAATAGTACATGAACTTTGAACTTCCAGATGTTCAGGCTGGATTTAGAAAAGGCAGAGGAACCAGAGACCAAATTGCCAACATCTGTTGAATCATAGAAAAAGCAAGAGAGTTTCAGGAAAACATCTACCTCTGCTTTACTGACTATGCCAAAGCCTTTGACTGTGTGGATCACAGCAAACTATGGAAAATTCTTCAAGAGATGGGAATACCAGACCACCTGACCTGCCTCCTGAGAAATCTGTATGCAGGTCAAGAAGCAACAGTTAGAACTGGATATGGAACAACAGACTGATTCCAAATCAGGAAAGGAGTACATCAAGGCTGTATATTGTCACCCTTATATTTAACTTATATGCAGAGTACATCATTCAAAATGCCAGGCTGGATGAAGCACAAGCTGGAATCAAGATTGTTGGGAGAAATATCAATAACCTCAGATATGCAGATGACACCACCCTTATGGCAGAAAGTGAAGACAAACTAAAGAGCCTCTTGATGAAAGTGAAAGAGGAGAGTGAAAATGTTGGCTTAAAACTCAACATTCAGAAAACTAAGATCATGGCATCCAGTCCCATCACTTCATGGCAAAAAAATTGGGAAATGATGGAAACAGAAACAATGAAAGACTATTTTGGGGGGCTCCAATATCACTGCAGATGGTGACTACAGCCGTGAAACTAAAAGACGCTTGCTCTTTGAAAGAAAAGCTGTGACCAACCTAGACAGCATATTAAGAAGCAGAGACATTACTTAGACAACAAAATCCATCTAGTCAAAGCTATGGTTTTTCCGGTAGTCATGTATGGATGTGAGAGTTGGACTGTAAAGAAAGTTGAGTGCTAAAGAATTGATGCTTTTGAACTGTGGTGTTGGAGAGATTCTTGAGAGTCCCTTGGACTGTAACTAGATTCAACCAGTCCATCCTAAAGGAAATAAGTCCAGAATATTCATTGGAAGGACTGATGTTGAAACTGAAACTCCAATACTTTGGTCACCTGATGCAAAGAACTGACTCATTTGAAAAGTTCCTGATGCTGGGAAAGATTGAAGGTGGGAGGAGAGGAGGATGACAGAGGATGAGATGATTGGATGGCATCACTGACTCCATGGACATGAGTTTGAGTAAGCTCTGGGAGTTGGTGATGGACAAGGAAGCCTGGTGTGCTGTGGTCCATGGGGTCGCAAAGAGTTGGACACGACAGACTGAGCCAAACTGAACTGAGGGTTCAATTCCTGGGTCAGGAAGATCCTCTGGAGAAGGAAATGGCAACCCACTCCAGTATCCTTGCCTGGAGAATCCCATGGACAGAGGAGCCTGGCAGGCTACAGTCCATGGGATCACAAGAGTCACACAACTTAGTGACTAAACCACCACAGTTCCTCTTTGGGTGTTTCCCTGGTGGCTCAGTTTGTAAAGAATCTGTCTGCAGTGAAGGAGACCTGGGTTTGATCTCTCTCTCTCTCTCTCTCTCTCACACACACACACACTGCAAGGTATAAATATGAAATGCTAACCAGAATGAAAGGGGAAATAAACAATAACACAATAATAATAGCAGACCTTAATACCCCACTCACAACTGTGGATAGATCAACTAAACAGAAAATTAACAAGGAAACACAAACTTTAAATGAGACAATGGTCCAGCTAGACCTAATTGATATCGATAGGACATTTCACTCCAAAATAATCAATTTCGCCTTTTTCTCAAGTGCACATGGAACCTTCTCCAGAATAGATCATGTGCTAGGCCATAAATCTAGCCTTGGTAAATTCAAAAAAACTGAAATCATCCCAGTCATCTTTTCTGACCACAATGCAGTAAGATTAGATGTCAATTACAGGAAAAAAACTATTAAAAATTCCAAACATATGGAGGCTAAATAACACGCTTCTGAATAACCAACAAATCATAGAAGAAATCAAAAAAGAAATCAAATATGCATAGAAATGAATGAAAATGAAAATACAACAACCCAAAACCTATGGGACACTGTAAAAGCAGTGCTAAGGGGAAGGTTCACAGCAATACAGGCTTACCTCAAGAAACAAGAAAAAAGTCAAATAAATAACCTAACTCTACACCTAAAGCAATTAGAGAAGGAAGAAATGAAGAACCCCAGGGTTAGTAGAAGGAAAGGAATCTTAAAAATTATGGCAGATATAAATGCAAAAGAAATAAGAGACCATAGCAAAACTCAACAAAGCTAAAAGCTGGTTTTTTGAAAAGGTAAATAAAATTGACAAACCATTAGCCAGATTCATCAAGAAACAAAGGGAGAAGAACCAAATCAACAAAATTAGAAATGAAAATGGAGAGATCACAACAGAGAACTCTGAAATACGAAGGATCATAAGAAACTACTACCAGCAGCTATATGCCAATAAAATGGACAACTTGGAAGAAATGGAAAAATTCTTAGAAAAGTATAACTTTCCAAAACTGAACCAGGAAGAAATAGAAGATCTTAACAGACCCATCACAAGCACAGAAATGGAAACTGTAATCAGAAATCCTCCAGCAAACAAAAGCCCAGGACCAGATGGCTTCACAGCTGAATTCTACCAAAAATTTAGAGAAGAGCTAACACCTATCTTACTCAAACTCTTCCAGAAAGTTGCAGAAGAAGGCAAACTTCCAAACTCATTCTATGAGGCCACCATCACCCTAATACTAAAACCAGACAAAGATGCCACAAAAAAAGAAAACTACAAGCCAATATCACTGATGAACATAGATGCAAAAATCCTTAACAAAATTCTAGCAAACAGAATCCAACAACATATTAAAAAGATCATACATCATGACCAAGTGGGCTTTATCCCAGGAATGCAAGGATTCTTTAATATCTGCAAATCAATCAATGTAATACACCACATTAACAAATTGAAAGATAAAAACCATATGATTATCTCAATAGATGCAGAAAAAGCCTTTGACAAAATTCAACATCCATTTATGATAAAAGCTCTCCAGAAAGCAGGAATAGAAGGAACATACCTCAACATATTTAAAGCTATATATAATAAACCCACAGCAAACATTATGCTCGATGGTGAAAAATTGAAAGCATTTCCCTTAAAGTCAGGAACAAGACAAGGGTGTCCACTCTCACCACTACTATTCAACATAGTTTTGGAAGTGTTGGCCACAGCAATCAGAGCAGAAAAAGAAATAAAAGGAATCCAGATAGGAAAAGAAGAAGTAAAACTCTCACTGTTTGCAGACGACATGATCCTCTATATAGAAAACCCTAAAGACTCTACCAGAAAATTACTACAGCTAATCAATGAATACAGTAATGTTGCAGGATATAAAATTAACACACAGAAATCCCTTGCATTCCTATACACTAACAATGAGAAAACAGAGAAATTAAGGAAACAATACCATTCACCATTGCAACAAAAAGAATAAAATACTTAGGAGTATATCTACCTAAAGAAACGAAAGACCTATATATAGAAAATCTATAAAACACTGATGAAAGAAATCAAAGAGGACACAAATAGATGGAGAAATATACCGTGTTCATGGATTGGAAGAATCAATATTGTGAAAATGACTATACTACCCAAAGCAATCTATAGATTCAGTGCAATCCCTATCAAGCTACCAACAGTATTCTTCACAGAACTAGAACAAATAATTTCACAATTTGTATGGAAATACAAAACACCTTGAATAGCCAAAGCAATCTTGAGAAAGAAGAATGGAACTGGAAGAATCAACCTGCCTGACTTCAGGCTCTACTACAAAGCTACAGTCATCAAGACAGTATGGTACTGGCACAAAGACAGAAATATATATCAATGGAACAGAATAGAAAGCCCAGAGATAAATCCACGTACCTATGGACACCTTATCTATGACAAAGGAGGCAAGGATATACAATGGAGAAAAGACAATCTCTTTAACAAGTGGTGCTGGAAAAACTGGTCAACCACTTGTAAAAGAATGAAACTAGAACACTTTCTAACACCATACACAAAAATAAACTCAAAATGGATTGAAGATCTAAATGTAAGGCCAGAAACTATGAAACTCCTAGAGGAAAACATAGGCAAAACACTCTCCAGCATAAGTCACAGCAGGATCCTCTATGACCCACCTCCAAGAATATTGGAAATAAAAGCAAAAATAAACAAATGGGACCTAATGAAACTTAAAAGCTTTTGCACAACAAGGGAAACTATAAGCAAGGTGAAAAGACAGCCTTTAGAATGGGAGAAAATAATAGCAAACAAAGCAACAGACAAAGGATTAATCTCAAAAATATACAAGCAACTCCTCCAGCTCAATTCCAGAAAAATAAATGACCCAATCAAAAAGTGGGCCAAAGAACTAAACAGACATTTCTCCAAAGAAGACATACAAATGGCTAACAAACACATGAAAAGATGCTCAACATCACTCATTATCAGAGAAATGCAAATCAAAACCACAATGAGGTACCATTTCACTCCAGTCAGAATGGCTGCTATCCAAAAGTCTACAAGCAATAAATGCTGGAGAGGGTGTGGAGAAAAGGCAATGCTCTTACACTGTTGGTTGGAATGAAAACTAGTACAGCCACTATGGAGAACAGTGTGGAGATTCCTTCAAAAACTGGAAATAGAACTGCCATATGACCCAGCAATCCCACTCCTGGGCATACACACCGAGGAAACTAGATCTGAAAGACACACATGCACCCCAATGTTCTTCGCAGCACTGTTTATAATAGCTAGGACATGGAAGCAACCTAGATGCCCATCAGCAGACGAATGGATAAGGAAGCTGTGGTACATATACACCATGGGATATTACTCAGCCATTAAAAAGAATTCATTTGAATCAGTTCTAATGAGATGGGTGAAACTGGAGCCCATTATACAGAGTGAAGTAAGCCAGAAAGATAAAGACCAATACAGTATACTAACACATATATATGGAATTTAAAAAGATGGTAATGATAACCCTATATGCAACAACAGAAAAAGAGACACAGATGTACAGAACAGACTTTGGGACTCTGTGGGAGAAGGCGAGGGTGGGATGTTCTGAGAGAATAGCATTGAAACAAGTATACTATCAAGGGTGAAACAGATCACCAGCCCAGGTTGGATGCATGAGACAAGTGCTCAGGGCTGGTGCACTGGGAAGACCCAGAGGGATAGGATGGGGAGGGAGGCGGGAGGGGGGATCGGGATGGGGAACACATGTAAATCCATGGCTGATTCATGTCAATGTATGGCAAAAAACCACTACAATATTGTAAAGTAATTAGCCTCCAACTAATAAAAATAAATGGCAAAAAAAGAACAACTATTGTTCAGTTTAAAAAACCCAAATTCTCATTTCTGTGATTTTTTTTTTCAAAATTAAGTCTATTTGAATTAACTACACTTCCCCTGCTTGATAACTTGTTTTTGGGGTGTAGGTGGGGTGTGGGAGGGTAGAGAATGGAAGAGACTAGAAGAAAAGAACAGAAGAGACTAGAAGAAAAGGAACAGGAATGAAAGGGAAGGATGTTGACAGTGAGAGAAATTATATTTCATTATGGTCTGTGGGAATATCAAGCAAATGATTATTCAGCACAATTGTCATGGCAAAATGCTTACAATATTTTAACTAAAAAACAAGTTATGGAAGATTATGAACGGTTTGATAACATTTTTCTAAAAATGTGTGTGTGCATGTATAAGACAATAATGGGCCAGAAAGATAAATGTCAAAATGTTAACTCCTTATTTTTTTCTGGTTTGTGGGATCCCATTGATTGACCAGTGTCTTCTAAATCTACATTAACATGTAACTTTTGTAATTAAAAAATTATCTTTCTATAGTAACCACCTTATCTCTCTTCTTTCTTTCAAATCTAAGTGTTCTGAAATCTCCATTTGATTTCCCACTTTTTTCCTCCCCAATTTCTCCTCAGTTGTTTGAGATCCAGCCTGATTTCCCACCATCTACTGAAATCATTGTCACCAAGGTCACATATGGCATCCTTGCTGCTCAACCTTTACACTTTTGTGTACTTCTCTGACCTTCCTATATTGTGGGGTTGGATTTGATACTATGGATTGCTCTGTTGTTTTTTATATTCCTTCATTCCTTGGATCCCAGGACCACCCTCTTTCCTAGGTTTGCCGGCAACAAAGGTTTGAACTGAAAAGGCAGACAAATCTTGGTTTGAATCCTGCCTCTGCCACTGACTAACAGTGTACATTTGTGCAGGCTTCCTTAGTGTCTTTGGGCCTGCTTCTTTCTCAGGAAAATGGGGATGATAATCCCTACTTCAAAAATTTCTATTCAGGATTAAATGAGACAATGCTTGTGAAGCACTTGGCATAGTTATTGGCACATGGCAAGTGGTAGTACAGGATAATAGTAGCTTTAGTAGAATTGTTATTGTTCCTTCTTTGAATTCTTTTCTCAGGTTCTCCTTTCTAGGGCTCTGTCCTGAGTCTTGTTCACTTCTGATGCTATGCCTTGTCCCTGGGTGATCTCATCCATGCTCATGGATTCAATTCCCACCATATGCTAATAAACTGTCAAATCAATACCCTCATCTGACCTTTCTTCTGAGTTTCAGACCCTTCTAATCATCTGCCCGAGGTTCATCACTTGGATTCCCCTATTAGAATTTCAGAGATGGGAAGACTGTGTAGATCTCTGGTTATCAACTGGGGACCATTCTGTCCCTTCAGGGGACATTTGACAATGTCTAGAATCATTGAGGGGGACTTCCCTGGTGGTCCAGTGGTTAAGACTCTGCACTTCCAATGCAGGGGACATGGGTTGGATCCCTATTTTGGTTTCACATGCCATGTGGGGTAGCCAAAAAAAAGAAGCATACTGTTAGAGTCATTTTTGGTTGTCATGAGTGGTGGTTGGTGGATGAGGGGTGTGCCCTACTGGCATCTAGGGGATAGAGGCAAAGGATACAGCTAAACATCCTACAGTGCACAGGACAGCCTTCCACAACGTGGTGATTTGGCCCCAAATGTCAATAGTGTCAAGATTGAGATACCCTTGCATAAATAATCCATAAAGGCTCAACACTGATATTCTTGCAGGGGACATTCAAGTAATGTTGAACATGGACTGTGAGGTCTAGAGAGGGAGGTGACAGAAGGAGGTTTCAGTGACAGAGTGATCACTGACTCCATCCTCCTCACTCCTTGTTTGCCTCCCACCAGTCCTGCTGTTTCCCTCAGCCTCCTTTGTAAACTCTTCTTGCTGTAACTATTCCTTAAACAGCTGTCCCTTCAGTCTTCTGTCCTCATCTCTGCCCCTCTCAATAACTATTCCTTAGTGATCCCATCTAGTTTCAATGGCTTCCACTTCAACTTTTATGCTGATGACTTCCAGGTCTATGTTTCCAGATGAGATTTTGATCTTTTAAGTTCCAGACTCATGTAACATGTCACCTACTTCCTGTTATTCAGACTATCCCTGAGCATGACTTCTTTTCTCATATCTGAGGCTTGAGGATTTTGAAGGACTATATATGTGATCTGTTCTGCCTGTACCCTCTGTTTTATTCACTTAACTACCAAGTGTCTCATGACCAAATTTCCACTTTTTTCTGCCTATCAAAATTTACCCATTTTGCATCACACTCCCCAGAATTCTGGCAGGTGGCATGTGCTCACTTATAAACTCTATTCACACAGTATTTGCCAAATGACTTAGTATGTCTGAAATACAGCATTGTCTTTGGGGAACTCAATATAAGATTATTGTAACAGATATACTTGATTGAGCTTTATCCTGGTTCTGTCACTGTGTGACTTTGGGTAAATTCATTTCATTTTCTGGGTCTCAGTTGCCTAATCAGTAAATTGAGAGGGTTAAGTGAGACCAGTTTTGTGAGCATGTCTGCTTATAGCAATCAATAGAACTACTTGTCAAAACTAAAAATCTCCAGGCATTTCTCTAGAGTAGTATTGGAGGAGTGTGTAATTTCCTCAGTTCTGTCTCACCACAGCAAAAATTTGAAGCAATGGACGGACCAGTGTTACAGCTCCGTGTTATAGCTCAGTTTTATTTGGCAAGCAAAGGAAAATACATCCTCAAGGCGTGATGGTGGGCCGACCTAAAAGAGGTGAAGAGAAGCCCCAGGCTCAATTTTGGCTCCTCTTTTTATGTTTTTTTCTCCTCCCCCTGAGCCTGCCCTATGTAAATTGGGCTAGCCAGGAGGGCTGTTTGTTTTACCTGAGGTCCTCACTCCAGTCAGACTTTCCTTTGTTCTATTTTTGCAGGCTTTTCCCTTCTTTGTCTTTTAGCCACCGCCATTCTGGACTCCTTTTTCCTATTCTAACTACCTAACAGTAGGATTCAGGATGGGTTATTAAGTCATGGATTTAATCAGGTAAAATCTCCTGTAGCAACCTTAATTTCAATAGACAAACTCAAGAGCCAAAAATCTCCATTTGCAAAACTCAGAATTTTCCTGCTAGTTCAGCTGTGTCCCATCCTAAAGGACCCAACACTCCTCTGCACTCCAGCATGAATGCCTCTCCCTATCTTCCTTCCCCTTACTCACCCCGTGGCCACAGGAGTGACCACATCTGCTGGGTTGAGAGGGGACACAAAATTACCCAAGGCTACATGGAAGAGGCTACATTTCAGCTGGACCTTGAGAGATTGGGAGGGATTTTATCAGAGATGGAGGGAAGGAATTTTTCAGAAAAGCCATGGTGTAAATTCACTTATTCAAATGATGTTTATTGATATCTCCTACATGCCAGGCTCTAGGAGCAAGGTGAAGAAGGGCACAGACTTTGGAGTCAGCGGGACCTAGGCTCTGTTGGATGAAAAAAAAGAACAAAAAACAAAAAACGCACAACCTAAAAGCTGAGATTTATAATTTATTCAAGGGACTGTCTGAGAACTTATGCCTGGGAGGCAGACTCTCAGATAGCTCTAAGGGATGGTTCTGAAGAGCTATGGGAGGAACTGGGATATATAATAGTTTTGCAACAAAGACCAGATAGTTGGAACATCAAAAGACTATCACCATTATTTAAAGAAAACCCAGGCATCTCAAGTTAATAAATTTAGTGCTTTTCCTGTGTCTATGTGTGCATGCTCAGTTGTGTCTGACTCTGTGCGACCCCATGGACTACAACCTGCCAGGCTCCTCTGTCCATGGAATTTTCCAGGCAAGAATACTGGAGTGGTTGCCATTTCCTACTCCAGGAATTTCCTGTGTGGGAAGATGCAAGAGTCTAGGCTCACTGAAATCATTCCTTTGATATGCACCTCAGCTATCTAGGGCCAGTATCCTGTTTTCTCCATCCTGAATCCCCTCAGGGCTCACTGTTGGAGCAGCTGCTGTGGTTGAAGGCATCCTTTGTTTGCTAATATGGCAGGAGCCATTTTTCTTTTCTTTTTTTTAAGAATAGCGATTTTATTGAGAACAAAGTGCTGAGGGAGTGAGGGGCACAGCAAAGATAGCCAGCCAACTTCCTTTTTTCCATTTTTTTTAAATTGAAGGATAATTGCTTTACAGAATTGTGTTGGTTTCTGCCAAACATCAACATGAATCAGCCATAGGTATACATATGTCCCCTCCCTCTTGGACATTTTTCTTTTTAAAAAGTATTTATTTATTTGGTTGTGCTAGGTCTCAGTTGCAGCACGTGGGATCTTTGATTGTGGTATACAGATCTTTAACTGTGGCATATAGGATTTAGTTCCCCCACCAGGGATCAAACCTGAGCCCCCTGCATTGGGAGTGCAGAATCTCAGCCGATGGATCAATGGGAAAGTCGTAGGCAACATTTTTCATTCACAGTCCCAAATACCTGGTTTTACCCTCATCCACCACATTGGCCTCACTGCCTATAGCAGCCTCCTCTTCTCCTTGGGTCCTAGAAGCAGCTCCCAGGGCGCCCTCACTGCTCAAATACAGCCGTCTAACTCGCATACATTTTCCATCCAATTCCTGCTGCCCAAATATGCTTCCTAGGCAGCTGGAATTCTGTCCTGATGCACCAGAGGCCCATTTTTGTGATTTTTGAATTTATCTGTAGCAACTTTAACTAAAGTATTGCAAACTCAGGTGCAAAACTACAACTCCCTCATCCCCAGCCTCAGGTTAAGAAAAGCCCTCAAGACCCTGTTTGCAGACACTGCTCCAGGTCCTTTTTCCACCCTTCGCACAACCCCATGCTTCTGTGCGCATGTGCAGGGGGCTGTGGCAGCCATGTTGTCTCCCTTTTGCTGGTCCTGTGCGGGTAGTTGTGTCGTCACCAGGAGCTGAATGGATGTGTTTGTGAGGGTTTCTGCTGGAACCCATAAGTATTACTGCAAGAAGGTTTAGTGGCCTTATACTTCACTGTCCCAAGCCAGGCTGTAAAAATTGGTGCTCCCAGTCTTTATACATCGTGACAAGACTTTCACTGTGGTAAGACTTTCATTGCAGGGAGGTAAGTCCCAGAACTTCCTGGAGCCAACAGTGAACTATGGTCACTCTTTTCATACTCTCATAAATACCAGGGAACAAAATCAGGGGTAAAAAGAGAGGCTTCTGGCCCAGAAAGGCAGTTTGAACCTCTTGGTAATAAGTCTGAGTCTGTTGCATTAGTCTTTTGCAGTACTGGATCCTATCTGCTTACAGCACAGTGGAGTGGAAAATTGGGGTGTAATGCCCAGTCTTCACTAGTCTGTGATATAGTCATCAAGTGACAATCAGTGTCTGCCAGTGGTTTTGGTACTTCAGTGACCTGGAACCCTCGCTACTGGAACCAGTCCAGTCCTGACCCTGAGACAGTGGTGACCTCATCCACTGTGACCTGAAGACTGTATTGGCTTTCCTGGGTCCTGACCATGCCTGCAGCTGATGCTTTCCCAGTCCACCCTGGCCAGGTCACCAAGGATGTGGGCACCTTTGGGAATTGAGCTTGGTGGGGCAAGAATAATGGTGACAGCCCAGATGCTAGATGGACTGTGAAGAGCCTTGAGGACTGGAGAAGGGGGATCAGTGTGGGTGTCAGCTAGGCCATTTCAACTTCAGACCATGGAACCACACAGTTCTGGGGATCTGGTGTGACTGCTCTTCCCAGTTGGATGAGATGCTACTGGGTCCTGGCAACAATGAACAAAGGCTTTGCCAGAGCAGAAGTCTGCTGGAATCATGAAAAAAGGTAAGTGCGGGGGAGGTGTGGTCAGTGATCAGTGGGCGGTCTCCATTCTACCAGACCACAATAATGGAAGAAAAGAAAAGGTAAGACAGCATACCACATTTGGTCAATAGAATTTGGTCAATAGAAACACCCAGGGAAGATTTTCTGTCCCTTGTTTGAAGTCCCCTGTATATACAGTAATTGAAAAGGCTGCTCTTGACTTTCCCCCAGACATTTTAAAAGAAAACTTTTTTTTTAGCTTTCATAGGCTGTCTAGAAGTAAGGCTCCATTTTTTTCTCATTTCAAGAATTAAGTTTTTCTGAGATAAATTTTGCTATTTTAACCACTTGAAAGTGTACAGTTTGGTGATTTTTCATATATTCACAATATTGTGCAGCCATCACCACTAATTCCAGAGCATTTTCATTAACCCAAAGATAAGTTCTGTACTCTTTAAACAGTTGTTTCCCATTCTCCACCTGGCAATTGCTAATCTGTTTCCTGTCTCTATGGACTTTCCTACTCTGGACATTTCATATAAATGAAATCAGACAAAATATGCCATTTTGTGTTTGGCTTGTTTCACTTTCCATAATGTTTTCAAGGGTGATCCATGTTGTAGTATGTATCAGCACTTCATTCCTTTTTTTCTTCAACTAAGACAGCAAAAGAGATTATTTGTTGTACATGTATTACACTCAGTGACAACTGAGAACAAAATTAGTCCAGAATGTCAGAGATCCAGGGCAAAGGACCAAAAGTGAAAGTGTTAGTCACTCAGTCATGTCTGACTCTTTGCCACCCCATGGACTGTAGCCCACCAGGCTCCTCTGTCCATGGGATTCTCCAGGCAAGACTACTGGAGTGGGTAGCCATTTCCTTCTCCAGGGGATCTTCCCGACCCAGGGATTGAATTTGGGTCTCCTGCATTGTAGGCAGATACTTTACTGTCTGAGCCACCAGGGAAGTTCTAAAAGAACAAAAGGAACCATTTTTAATATGAGCAAGGTGGGTCTCCCAGAGGTAGTCGAGGTGATCAGAATGGCCATAGATGTTCAAGATCCTTTGAAATAAGTTCTAGATGGTAGGCATGCAGTCCAACAATTTGCACCAGTGTCCTGGCCTCTGGCTTCCTTTGTTTCTATTCCTGTGGCTTCCACCGGTGTACAAGTTTACTTGGACCTCTGCCTCATCTTTCTTCTTTTGTGCTTCAGCCCGCGCATTCGCTTCTTCCTCCACTTCACTTGTCATGGCATGGTTTCTCAGAAAATGGTGCTAAGGTCGAGAGACTTCATTCTTTTTTAACAGCTGCATGATATTTCATTGTATGAATATACCACGTTTGTGTATCCATTCATCAGTTGATGGACAGTTGGATTGTATCCAGTTTTTGAATAATGGCTATAATGAATTATGCTGCTGTGAACATTTGGGCATAGGTTTTTGTTTGAACATAGTTTTTCACTTCTCACACCTAAGTATTATACCTAGGTGTAGAATTGCAAGGTTGTATGATAACTCTGGGCTTCCCAGGTGGTGTAGTGGTAAAGAAGCCACCTGCCAAAGCAGGAGACATAAGAGATGCAAGATCCCCTCGATGAGGGCATGGCAACTCACTCCAGTATTCTTGCTTGGAGAATCCCATGGACAGAGGAGCCTGGCAGGCTATGGTCCATAGGGTCGCAAAGAGTCAGATACAACTGAAGCAACTTAGCATGCACACATGGAAACTCTGTGTTTAACTTTTTGAAGAACTGCCAAGCTTTTCCTCACAGAGACAGCACCATTTATATTCACAACAGCAGTGTATGAGGGTTCCAATTTCTCCAAATCCTTACTGACACAGTATTATTTTCCATTTCCTCAATTATAGCCATCCCAATGAGTGTATCTCACTGTGACTTTGAGCTGCACTTTCCAAATAACTAATGATGTTGTCATGTGTTTGTGCCATTTGTATATTTTCTTTGGAGAAATGTCTATTCAAATCCTTTGCCCATTTTTAAATTGGGTTCTTCGTCTTTTTACTGAGTTTATGAAGTTTTAAGCATTCTAATGTATTCTATATACTAGATTATCAGCTATATTCATTTGCAAATATCTTCTCTAATCCCATGGGTTGCCTTTTCACTTTCTTGATAGTGTCTTTTGATGTATGAAAGTTTTAGTTTTGATGAAATCCGATTTTTTTTCATCAGTTACTCGTCGTTTTGGTATTATGTTTAAGAAACCGCTGCCTAACACAGAGTGGTGGTGTAGTCACTAAGTCATGTCCAACTCTTTGTGACCCTATGAAACCTCCAGACTCCTCTGTCCATGGGATTCTCCCAGGCAAGAATACTGAAGTGGGCTGCCATTTCCTTCTCCACTAACATAAGGTACAAGTATTTATTACCTGTCTTCTAAGAGTTTTATAGTATTAGCTATTACATTTGAGTCTTTCATTAACTTTGAGTATATTTTTCCATATTGTGTGAGGTAGGGTTCCAAATTATTATTATTATTTTGCATGTGGATATCCATTTGTCCCTGCACTGATTTTTTGAAAAAAAAAAAAAAACTATCTTTTTTTCCATTAAATGGCCTTGGCACACTTATCAAAAATCAATTGACTATAGGTGTGTAAATTTCTTTTCAGACTGTCAGCTCTATTACATTGATCTATATGTCTGTCCTTATGATAATACCCCCACTATTTTGATTAATCTAGGTTTGTAATAAGTTTTGAAATTGGAAAGTGTTAGATCCTAGCTTGGCTATCCTTTTTCAAAATGGTTTTTGCTATTCTGGGTCCCATGCAATTCCATATAAATTTTAGGAGCAGCTTGTCAGTTTCACCAAAGAAAGCAGTTGGACTTTTGATAAGGACTGCTTTAGGTCTATAGATTAATTTGGCGAATATTGCCATCTTAATAGTATTGTCTTCTAATTCATGAACACAGGATACCTTTCCATTTATTTAGTCTTTAAAATATTTTTCTACAAATTTTGTAGTTTAGAGTGTACAGGTCTTGCACTTTCTCAGTTAATATTTTTTTTCAGATCTTCCTAGTTTTATTTATTTTTTTATTTTCATTTATTTTTATTAGTTGGAGGCTAATTACTTTACAATATTGTAGTGGTTTTTGCCATACATTGACATGAATCGGCCATGGATTCTTTTTGATGCTTTTGTAAATTAAATAGTGTGCTTTTTAAAATTTTTCACTGTTAGTGTGTAGAAATAATACTGATTTTTTGGTATGGTGATCTATATCCTGCAACTTGGCTGAACCTCATGTATTAGCTATAATAGTTTATTTGTGAGTACTTTAGGGTTTTTTATATATAGGATCAAGTGATCAGTGGTACTTTTGAGTCTTCCTTTATTATATGGATGCCATTTATTTTTCTTTCTTGATTACCCTGACTAGAAGCTCCCATACAATGTTAAATAGAAGTGTCAAGAGCAGACATCCGTGCCCTGTTCCTGACCTTAGGAGAAAACATCCTTTTTTCACCATTATGTTACCTATGTGTGTGTGTGATAGATACCCTTTATCATCTTTAGAAAGTTCCCTTCTATTCCTAGTATTTGAGTTTTTTAATCATGAAAGGGTGTTGGATTTTTGTCACATGCTTTCCTGTGTTTATTGAGATAATTATATGTTTTCCCTCGTTAGTCTGTTGATATGACATATTTATTGACATTCATATGTTGAACCAATCTTGCACTCTAGGAATAAACCCCACGTAGTCATGTCATTTGTTGTTGTTTAGTTGCTAAGTGGTGTCTGACTCTTTTGCAACCTCATGGACTATAGCCTGCCAGTCTCCTCTGTCCACAGGAATTTCCCAGGCAAGAATACTGGAGTGGGTTGCAATTTCCTTCTCCAGGGGATCTTCCCAACCCAGGGATTGAACCTGTATCTCCTGCATTGGCAGGTGGGTGGATTTTTTTTTTTTTTTTACCACTGAGCCACCAGGGAATCCCTAATCATGTCATATAATTCTTTAACATGCTGATGTATTTGACTTTCTAGTATTTTGTATCTAGATTCATAAGGGATATTGGTCTGCAGTTTTTTTTTTCTTGTGATGTCTTTGACTGGCTTTGATAATGTTGGCCTTATAGAATTAGTTGGGATGTGTTCCCTCCTTTTCTACTTTTTGGAAGAGTTTGAGAAGTATTGGTTTTAATTCTCTAATTGTTTTATAGAATTCACCAGTGAGATCAACTGGTCTTGAACATTTTTTGTTTGTTTCATTTTTTCCCCTTCTGTGTCAGTGATTATACCCAAGGTATTTGAATTTGCAGAGTGACTAAATGTCAACATGGAGAAGTTAATGCTATTGAAAGGTTTTTATCCCTTACATTTTCCAAGAGGAGGAAGCATGCCATACCACGCAAGGCCACATGGGGAAGCACCAATGTCAGTTAATAGGCAGGAAGGAGTAAATGGAAAGCCTAGGCCAGAGTCTTTATTGGGTTTCCAGGAAATCAAGGCAGAGCAGGGTAAATAGATTAGGATTGGCTAGTCTGAATAATTCTAGTGGGCCTTGGGGTGTAGGGAAGCTGTCTCATTGTCTGATATCTGGCCTAGGTTGTCTTAGTTCAGGGGAAATATTGGCTTGGTATATGAGAGTTAGATAAGGAAATGGCTCAAAGTATGGGCTCTGGACTACAGGGGCAGTGTAAACAAATTTGGCTATTAGTTTGGCCCTGTAATTAGTGGATGCCAGAGACAGATATAGGTTCTAAGAAAACTCAGTTTGAACACTGACCAACTTTACCTGTTGTTCAGATTTTCTAGTTTCTTCTGAGTCTAGTTTCTTCTTGATAGTTTGTGTGTTTCAAGAGTTCGTTCCATCTAGATTATCTAATTTGTTGGCATACATTTGATTGTTGTAGTCTTTATAATCCTTTAAAAAATTACTCTAAGGTCAGCAGTAATGTCCTCAGTTTGATTTGTGATCTTAGTAATTTGAGACTTTTTTTCTTGGTCAGTCTAGATAAAGTTTTGTCAGTTTTGCTGTCTATTTTTTCCCCCAAAGAATGATTAATTGACTTTCTTTATTATTTTCTTTTCTCCAATTCATTTATTTATTTTAGGGTTAGTTTCTTCTTGTTTTTCTAGTTACTTAAGGTGGACATTTGGATATTGTTTTGAGATTTTTTTAAATTTATTTTTTAATTGGTGGAAAATTGCTTTATAATGTATTGGTTTCTGCTGTACAACAACAGGAATCAGCCATAATTATATGTATATATCCCCTCCCTCTTGAGCCTCCCTCCCCTCTTGCCATCCCACCCCTCTAGGTAATCGCAGAGCACCAGGCTGGGCTTCCTGTGTTTTATTTTATTTTATTTAGTTGTACCAGCTTATTGCTACCAACCCATCCCCTCCACCAGCTTCATATATGTGTGCTCAAAAGTGTAACACCATGGACTGCAGCCCTCCAGGCTCTTCTGTCTATGGACTTTTCCAGGCAATAATACTGGAGTGGGTTACCATTTCCTTCTCCATCCCTGTGTTATATAGCAACTTCCCACTAACTAACTATCTGTTTTACACATGATAGTCAATGCTACTTTCTCAATTCATCCTACCCTCACCTTCCCTCGCTGTGTCCACAAGTCCGTTCTCTACTAGGTTCATCAGTACCATTTTTCTGGATTCCATATATATGCATTAATATACAATACTTGTTTTTCTCTTGAAATGCAAATCAAAAGTACAATGAGGTATCACCTCACACTTGTCAGAATGGCCATCATCAAAAAATCTACAAACAATAAATGCTGGAAAGGATATGGAACCAGTGCAATAGGGAACTCTCCTGCACTGTTGGTAGGAGTGTAAACTGATACAGCCATTATGGAAAATAGTATGGAGATTCCTTGAAAAACTCAGAGATCTTTCTTCTTTTTTAATGTAGGTATTTTACTGCTACAGGCTTCCCTCTGAGCGCTGCTTTTGCTGCATCCCATATGTTTTGGTATGTTGTGTTTTCATTTTCATTTGTCTTAAGATATTTTCTAAATGCTATGTGATATCTTTAACTCATTGGCTATTTAGGAGTGTGGTGTTTAGTTTCCTCTTATTTATGAATTTACCAAATTTCATTCTGTTGACTACTAATTTCATTCCATTGTGACAAGACAGCATATCTTATATGATTTCACTTTTAAAATTTACTGAAACTTATTTTGTGACTTAATATATGGTCTCCTTTGGAGAATGTTCCATATGCATTTGAGAAGAATGTATATTCTACTGTTGCTGGGTGGAGTATTCTCTAGATGTCTATTAGATCTAGTGGGTTTATAGAATTACTCAAGTCTTCTATTTCCTTGATAATCTTCTCTCTATTTATTCTATGCATTATTGATAGTGGAGTATTGAAATCTCCCATTATTATTGTGGAACTGTATTTCTCACTTCAGTTCTGTCAATTTTTGCTTCATATATTTTGGGGCTCAGTTTTTTGGGGGAACTTATGTTTATAATTGTTATATATTCTTGAGTGTTTGACCCTTTTTTAAATTACATATTGTCCTTCTTTCTTGCTTATACCAATTTATATTTTAAAGTCTATTTTGCTTGATATTAGTATAGCCACTCTAGTTCTCTTTTGGTTTGTTTGCATGGAACATATTTTTCCATCCTTTTATTTTCAACCTGTTTTTGCTTTGAGTTATAAATGAGTCCATTAAAGACAGCATATACCTGAATCATATTTTTTTCTTTCCGTTTTGTCATTCTTTGACTTTTAGTTGGGAATTTGACCCATTTGCATGCATGCATGCTTAGTTGCTCTGTCATGTCGACTCTCTGCGACCCCATGGACTGTAGCCCTCCAGGCTCCTCTGTCCATGGGATTATCCCAGCAAGAATACTGGAGTGGGTTGCCATTTCCTTCTTCAGGGGATCTTCCCAATCCAGGGATTGAACCCACATCTCATGTCTTCTGCATTGGCAGACGGATTCTTTACCACTGAGGCACCTGAGAAGTCTTTGATTTATTTACATGTAATGTAATTACTGGTAAGGAAGACCATCCTTCTGCCATTTTGCTGTTTTCTATACGCCTCATTTCATTTTTGTTGTTGTTCCTCAGTTCCTTCGTTACTGAATTCTTTTGTATTCAATAGATGTTTTATAGTGTACCATTTTAATTCTCTCATCATTTTTTAAAATATGTATTTTCAAGTTCTTTTCTTAGTGGTTGCACTGGGGGTCATGATTAACATTCTAATCTATAGTAATCAAAGACCAGGAAAAACTCCTAGCTATCCAGAGTGAAGGCAGATGATAGTAAATACATATTCAAATTCTTATGATGTAGGGAGTTACACAAAGTTCATTTGTAAATGTTCAACGTGTCCCCAAGGCTATGGTTTCTGTACAGATCCTACCTTAAGAGTTTTTCCAAGGTAATGAATCTGGCAAATGGAACATGGACTGGAGACTTTAGCTATTATCTGATTAAAATTTTCTTGACAGTGTTGTCCCAGGGCAGTTTCTGAGTTATTTTACCATGACAGGTCATAGCCTGCAAATTTTCCATCAAACTTTATTTCAGAGAGACTGGAGAGACCAAGGGACAGTCTTGGTGTCTCCATAGCCTGTTTGATGAAAGGAGCATCCAGATTTCTCTCAATATCCTTTATTTTTTCAGAGTCCGATGCTTTAATTAAAGTTTGCTCAAGGTTTCATAGAAATAATCTGGAGTATCCAGATCAAGTCTTTGATTTGTTGAGTCAACTGAACTTGGGTGAGAGGCACTCTGTTTATCAGCCAAAGCATTTTCTTTCATCTCATGGGTTTGTTCTTTAGTGTGATCATGGACTTTAATTATAGTCACTTTCTTGGAGAGGAGCACGGTATCTAATAAAACTTGAATGTGATCACACTGCTTATTGTAAGTACCAGCAGCTATTAGGAAGTTCTCTTGTTTCATTAGTATACCAAAATAATAAACAACACCAGAGGCATTTCTGCGTATATGTTAGCCCTTTCATTCTTTGCTGACTGACTGGCTAGAATCAATCCTCTAAGTTCAGCTAGTTGTAGTAAGTGGTCTTCAGAAAAATATTTATATTTAGTAAGCTCTTGGGAAGTGGTAATAGCATAACTAACTTGAGTAGATACTTGTTCAGTCTCAAGGTGTAACTTGTCTACAAAAAAAAAGTCTAGATTTGTTTTACAGGATTCATTTTTTTTAATAATTTTAAAAATTTATTTATTTTTGGCTGTGCTGGCTCTTCATTGCTGCTCAGGCTTTTCTCTAGTTGCAGTGAGCAGGGGCTACTTTCTAGTTGTGGTGTGCGGGCTTCTCATTACGGTGGCTTCTCCTGTGGAGCACAGGCTCTAGGGCACATGAGCTTCAGTAGTTGCAGCACGTGGGGTCATTAGTTGTAGCTTCTGGGCTCTAGAGCACAGGCTCAATAGTTGTGGTGCCTGGGCTTAGTTGCTCCAGGCATGCATGTGGGGTCTTCCTGGATCAGGGATGGAACTGTGTCTCCTGCATTGGCAGGCAGATTCTCTGCCACTGAGCCACCAGGGAAGCCCTAAGCTTGGGTTTTGTGGAGATGTTTCAAGGAGCTAAGAAAGAGAGAGATGGAGTTCTTAGTTTAAACAGTCATGAGATTCTCACTTCTCTGGAGGAGGGAATGAGATAGGTGGATTAAGACCATGACAAAAAAGATATATGAATGGATTAAAAATGTTTTCTTTATTTTTGTGTTTGTTTTTTATGTATTATTTGTGTGAAAAGTATTATAAACCTATTACAGTACAGTACTATATAGCCGATTGTGTTAGTTGAGTACCTAGGCTAACTTTGTTGGACTTATAAACAAATTGGACTTACAAACACACTCTCAGAAAGGAACTTGTTTGTATGTAGGGGACTTATTGTATATGAATTATATCTTAATTTTGAAAATGAGTATTACTTCTGTAAAAGCTAATATGAGCTGAGGACAGAAGCAGCAGTTCATGGGAAGTGAATCTGAAAGTAGAAAAATGTTGAGTGCTTTTGGCGAAGCATTTGAACTTCATGAGGTACCATTAGGTGGAAAGGTGACCCCCAAAATCAAATGCAGCTGCAGTTATTGCTCTAAGATAAGAGGGATTTGTTTAACTACCAGGTAGGGAGAAAGATTGCAATACCAAATGAGTTTCTGATTTCCGTTATGTTTCTGAGCTGAAATGCCAAGAACTTGACCATCCCTTTTACGTTTGGACGTAATAAAAGTGAAAGTGTTAGTTGCTCAGTGGTGTCTGACTCTTTTGTGATTCCATGGACTGTAGCCCGCTAGGCTCCTCTGCCCATGGAATTCTCCAGGCAAGAATACTGGAGTGGGTAGCCATTCCTTCTCCAGGGGATCTTCCTGACCCAGGGATCGAACCTGGGTCTCCTGCACTGCAGGCGGATTCTTTACCATCTGAGCCACCAGGGAAGCCCCTTTTATGTTTAAACAGAAAAAAAAAGCCTTTGTAAAATTTGAGGGTGACCCAGAATGGTAGGGTTGTAGATAGTAGCCTTGAGTTGGTCCAAAGCTGACTCTGTAGTGCCCTCTGAAGGCAGAGGTTCAGGGGTGCCATTTTTAGTCTGTAATAGAAGATGGCAACTGGTTAAAAAATGTCAGGAATCCACGAACTACAATATCCTCTAAATCCACTTAGTTGCCTTTTGGTAATAAGGCGAGGGCAATTTTGAATGGCTGTACTTCTATCTACTCAGAGGGATTTGCCTCCCTAGGATATACTGTGGCTTAGGTAGTGAATCTGAATGTAACAAAATTGTAGTGTATTCTTACAAACTGTATGTCCTTTTATAGCCAACATTTCTAAGAGATAAAGAGAGCCCTCTTGAGAAGAGGTGATATAAGGTGAATAAAAGAGCAGCTCACCTGAGTATTGGATCAAGGTAAAGGAACAGAGAAATTGTAATGCTTGGAGATCATGATTTAGAACCTGAGATAAGTATGAAGGGGCTTCAGGGAGGCCTTGTCGCATCACAGTCAAGGTGTACTGTTGGTTTTTCCATGTTAAAGTGAAAAAGTATTGGAAAGCAGGATATAAGGCATCACTAAGGAAGGCTGAACAGACATCTTCTACTATGAAGTACATTGACTTTGGAGGTATAGAAACCAAGACAATGTGGGATTGGGAACCATAGAGAAATGTGGGATACTATACAGTTTGTACCTGTACATCATGGGATACTATATGGTTTATACCCTTACATCTTGTACAAAGAGGTGCTTATGTCCATTAGGATGTTTTTAGTGGATGGATAAGAGTGTTGCAGACACTGGAACAAGGAATGATTAAGCCTTTAACTATGAAATCTGTCACAGTGGTTTATACTCCTTCTTGTGCTTTGAGTTTTAAGCCCATTTAGGCAGAGGCATTGTAAGGTCAGTATTGACTTGTAAGGGTTCTACAGCCTTTATTTTTCCTGTATCTGTAGATAAGGGGGCCCCAAGGATATTGGGTAATGAAGAACTTAAATCAGAAAACTGAGGTAATTTTAGGGAGAAAGTGAATGGAGGACTCAAGAGTAGTCCTCAGGTACTACTTAGGTATTCAAGCAAAGCCAACATAAGATGTGTTATCAGAGTTTAAAAGATCAAGAAAAAGTCCTTTGGGTGTACACCTAGTAGTAGTTTCCCATTGAGCCAAAAGGTCCCATCTGAATTGGTTAGAGAAGGTGGAAGGACTGAAGAGAAAGGTATGTTGAGAAGTTACGGTTCTCAGGGGTAGTTAGGCAAAGTTAGAGGTTATGATAGGCAAAGGGCTAAGCAAGACAGAGAGAGTTTGTTCAATTGGTAAATCCCACTATGGAGAATTTTTTATTATCCTAAGAGAGAGTGGTGGGAAACTAGAAGAAGTTAATGGTAGAGAGTGTGGCTCCAGTGTCTACTAAAAATGAGATTGAATGACCATTTATGAATTGTTGTTCAGTTGCTCAGTGGTGTCCAACTCTTTCCAACCCCATGGACTGTAGCCCGCTAGGCTTCCCTGTCCCTCACCATCTCCCAGAGCTTACTCAAACGCACATCCATTGAGTCGGTGATGCCATCTAACCAACTCATCCTCTGTCATCCCCTTCTCCTCCTGCCTTCAGTCCTTCTCAGCATCAGAGTTGGTTCTTCACATCAGGTGGCCAGAGTATTGGAGCTTCAGCATCAGTCCTTCCAATGAATATTCAGGGTTAATTTCCTTTAGGATTGACTGATTTGATCTTCTTGCTGTCCAAGGGACAGCATTTATGAATAAATAGAGTTATTTCTCTTTGCTGATCCAAAGGTAATTAGGGATACTCTAGGATGTCTTCCTCAGAGGGGAGGAGTTGCTTTGTTTCTTATTGAGCAGTCTGTGTAGGTTGCCAGGTAAAATACAGGAACTAAATTTGAATGTCGGATATGGAACAAATCATTTTTTAGTGTACATGTGTCCCAGATATTTCATGAGACATACTCATGCTAAGATATTACTTGTTGTTTATCTGAAAATAAAAAAAAATTCTGTATTTTATTTTGCTAAATCTGGCAATCCTAGTTGGCCAAAGTGGGACAGTCACAGGCCCAATGTCATTTTCTCTGTAATACCTGCAGGTATTCAAGCCTATCCATGTTATATTTGTGGAGGGCCTTTTATTTCCTTCAAGCTGTTCAACTCATTACTACATAAATTTGTGGTGTGTGGTTTTCTGTTTGTTTATTATGCTTTCCACAAAATGATGAACAAAAAGTGCTGGACACCAAGTGGAACTCATGAATGGGTATAGTCTGCCAGCCTGTTTTATGCTTCCAATATTTCAGGCTTAAAGCCTTTAACAAAGAATGTGCAGATTGCTGTAGGGGTGTTAGCATTAATACCCAACCCTGAATATTCTTTAGAAGGGGTTTCTCTTTGGTCCCTACAATTAGAGACAGATTCATCATGCTCTTGTTGACAGGTTTGGATTATTCCTTAGTCAATAGAAGAGGGAAAACCTTCAGGGATTGCCTTGAAAAGACTTTCTCCTATCTCTATGACTTTTGCATATCTGGAGAGTTCTGAAGGTAGGGATCTGAAGGTGAGAGGAAGCTAAGAAAGGGAAAGAGGAGAGAAAGAGGGCAGAGCAAAAGACAGAGAGCAGGAGAGGAGGAATGCCAGGAGGGAATTAGTTTATAAGAGTCAGTCACAGAGTTAGAAAGGAGAAGATCTTTAGGAAGAGAGAAGGCTGAGATTATTTTAAGAGAGAACTCAATAAATTAGAATTGTTCTGAGCTGGTTATTTTCTCAGCTTCTCATTACCAGTTAAAGAAAGCTGTCCATTGTTAGTTAGCCATCTTATTTCCTTTTATTCTAAGGTACACACTTCGACGGGCCCCAAGAGTCCCAAATTGACCACTGCAGTTCAAAATTGTCTTCCTCAACACATAGATGACCAAAAAGCACACAAAAAGATGCTCAGCATTGCTAATTATTAGAGAAATGCAAATCAGAACTACAATGAGGTATCACCTCACACTGGTCAGAATGGCCATCATCAAAAAGTCTACAAACAATAAATGCTGGAGAGAATGTGGAGAAAAGGGAACCCTTCCTACACTGTTGGTGGGAATGTAAATTGGTGCAGCCACTGTGGAGAACAGTATGGAGGTTCCTTAAAAAGCTAAAAATAGAGTTACCATATGATCCAGCAATCCCACTCCTGGGCATATGTCTGGAGAAAACCATAATTCAAAAAGATACATGCTCCCCAATGTTCATTGCAGGAATATTTACAATAGCTGAAAGTAATAACAACATTGTAAATCAACTATACCCCAATATAAAATAAAAATTAAATTTAAAAGAAACAAAATTGTCTTCCTCAAAGTCACTCCATTCAGCCCATAATAAAAGAGATCAACATAGAAGAAAAGAGAAAGACCTCACTTAAACTTAGAATCATCATCCCATACTCTGTTCCCAGAGAACCTCAAAATACAAAAAGAAAATAGAGGCAGTCAGATAATATGTTCACCCTTTCAAAGAATCAAAGCCTGCAACTTGTGTGCAACAAAAAAGAACTGGAGCACATGAGCGGGAATGGTACTCACCATTTGACCCAGAAGGGGCCTCCAAGAAGGGAGGAAGAGGTTCCCCAGTATGCTCTATCAGTAGCTGAATCTCAGTAGGCCTGAGGGTTATCCAGACCCCAAGAAGGAAGGAAGAGGTTCCCCAGTATGCTCTATCAGTAGCTGAATCTCAGTAGGCCTGAGGGTTATCCAGACCCAATCTGAAGTTACAGACTTTATTCAGGTGATTTGCATCCGGGAGCATCTCGACATTAGGGCTCTTCCTGAGCCAAAGCAGGATTGGGTTTATTTATTTATTTGGCTGTGTCAGGTCTTAGTTGCATCATGCGGGATCTTTCCATGTGGCACACGGACTCTAGTTCTGTGCATGGGCTTCAGAGTGCATGGGCTTCAGTAGTTGCGGCATGCAGGCTTAGTTGCCTCGCAGCTTGTGGGATCTTAGTTCTCTGACCAGGGATCAAACCTGCGTCCCCTGCATTGCAAGGTGGATTCTAACCACTGGGCCACCAGGGAAGTCCCAGGATTGGGAGTTTCATAGGATGAGAAGAAGAGAGGGTTATAGGACTGTTGTCATGTGTCAGGTTGCAGTTTTCTTTAACTGTTAGTGCTGCACACCTTGTGGTTGGAATGGTTGGAGATTGTTCTGGTTTATGGCAACTCTCTGAGCAATCTCATTTTGGCTGCTTGCAGAACAGTTCTTTGGAAAACTGACTTTTTTGAGCCTATGGGTCCTCTCTTAACTCTTGAATGCCAGTTAAGGTACAGGGGACAGGGAGCAAAAATAAGAAAAATAAAAAGAGATATTTCAAGCAAGGAAAAAACTGGGATATATTTTACTTCTTTTACAGTTGTCTTTCAGCTTCCACCATGTACTCACTCTCCACTCAGATACTCAGATTCTCAAGTTCAAATGCCAGATTTTTCTTTTCTTGTACTACATAGCTCGAACCTTTCCAATGCTCCCCACAAGATATCTTTGCACCCCAGGTTTGTTGCCTTCATAAACTCCACCCCACAGCCACAGGACAGGTCACCTCTGTTGGGTGAGGAGCATGAAATCAGGGAGGACTTCATGGAGGAGGCTGTATCTGAGCTGGGGCCTTGACAGATGGGGCAGGATCTGCTTAAGCTGAGACGGTAAGACTTTCCAGTAAGAGATAATAGTATGAATTTGTTCATTCTTCAAATAAAGTATTGTGGAGAGCCTTCTTGGCACTAGGTGCCAATTGTATACTGACTAAGAGTATGGTTTTTGAGGACAAAGACTTAAATCCCAAGCCTTGCCACTTCCTAGCCATAGGGGTTGGAAAATCAGCTATAACTTACTCAGTGAAGCACACAGAATAGAGACTGACAAATTGGAGAGCAAAATCCCTGTTTAATGGGGATAACAGCTCAGATGCTGACAGTCATAGCTATGTGGGCTAGTTGGGGGTGATACTCTGATAGTTCAAAAAAGCTAAAATTCTAGATTTTATGTGAATTTTTTTAATTTTTAAAGTATAGGCTGCTTCATTTCAAAGAATAAGTTTGCAGGTCAAACTATATACATCTGTGGCTGACTCTCTCCATGGTTGAAAACTTTGTCCCCTCTGACTTAAAGGCTTAACTCTGTACTTGGTACAGCAGGCAGAATCCTCTAACCAACACCTTTGCTTCATCCCAGCCTTGATTTTCTCTATATCTCTCCTTCCTTGCTGCTCTGTGGCCCAACACAGTAAAGTTGTTCTCCACATGATCCTCTGTATTCATGCATATGTAGTTGAAATGTCCTTCTCCACATCCCCACCTCAATTTTCTTTTCCTAACATCTCCTACTCTTTAAGAGCTATCTTCCTTTAAGAAGCAAGCCTTCACCAGCTCCTCCTCTGTTATTCCCAAAACCCTGGTTAGTACTTACTTAACTGCACTGTGTTGTCATTCCCTGTCTGTTCATATTTCTTTTCCACTAGTCTGAGTATACTGTGCCTGGGACATAAGGACATGCAATGAATATTTATTTCATAAATGAATAAATGGAATGAATGTGTGTTTACAAGGTCACTTGCTATATGTAACCATGCATCAAGAAAAACATGAAGCCCCATTTCTATCCACTCATCCATTTATCTAGCAGATATTTATTGAGCACCAATTATATGCCAGGGACTGTTCTAGGTGATGGAGATTCAGGAATGAACATGCCAAGCAAAGTCCCTCTCTTCACATAGCTCATATTTTAGTGTGGGAAGACACTAAACAAAATATTTACTACAATGTGAGATGGTAATAAATGTCACAAGGAGAATATAAAAGCTGGTGAAGCCTTAGAAGGTGACAGGTGCACTTTTAGATAGGGTAGTTGGGAAAGGGATCTCTGGAAAGGTGACACAAGCAAAGATTTGTGGGAAGGGTGGGAGCAAACCATACAGATAGCTGGAGGAGAACACTAAGTGCAAAGGCCCTGGAGCAGGAGCATGCTTGGCATGTTTAAGGAATAACAAGGAGGCCAGGGTGGCTACTGAGGAGTGAGCAAGGTGGGGAGTGGTGGGAGGTCAGAGAGGCAACGGAGGGCTAGACCATATTATCGTCACCCTCCTCAACTGCCCATAGACCACAAGCCTTAGCTGAAAAATGGGGTAAGGAATTTCAGTCTTGTTGGGTTGTGTGGTAGCAGTGCCAGGGAGATACACATGAGTCAAAGTGGCTTTTCTTACAGATACATGCTTCTCTTAATGCCCTTACTATCCAGAGTTTTTACTGCAAGGCTCTCAAGATGCAGGTCCCACCTGAGACCAGGTGCTGTTTGCCTTGGGAGGGTCATGAAGTGGTGGAGATTGGTCAGTTATTTCCTGCTGGTTGGGGCCGGAACCAGGCTGCACACCTCCACCCAGTTGGAAAGGGCTCCGGAGCTGTTGTTCATCAGATACATGGATGTTTAGTACAAGTCTCAAGTTTCCCACTTCTACACCTTTTCCTCTCCCAGGAAGAGGGAGCTTTCCTCTCCCAAGAAGTCTTCTTTTTTTTCCATTTATTTTTATTAGTTGTAGGTGAATTACTTTACAATATTGTAGTGGTTTTTGCCATACGTTGACATGAATCACCCATGGATTTACATTTGTTCCCCATCCTGAACCCTCCTCCCACCTCCCTCCCCATCTCATCCCTCTTCCCAAGAAGTCTTCAAACTTGCCCTGGGTTTCACTCCATGAAATGAAGGATTTGGACCCAATGGTCTAGAGCTGTCACATCATGTCTGTGTCTTAACTCTTCCTGCATGACAGGCCACCTGATTTCTCACCCTGGAAGTAGGCTTCCTGTGGGCCTCTTCATGTAGCTGCATGCAGGTATAAGCATAACTCTGCAGCTTATTAAAAAACAGTGGTGGTGGCAGAGTTTGACTGAAACCTCAAGGTCTCTTTTCCCAAACATTGCCTCCTACAGCTTCTCTTCTCCTGCATGCCCTGACATTCCTGCCATTAATCATCCCTCACAAGTAAAGGTGAATGACTATCTCTGGGGGTAACATCTGGGATCCAGCAGGCCTACCCACCCTACCCAAGCAAGACTCAATCAAGCTCCTGGAAGGCAGAAAGACAGAATATCTCCTTTGAGTGAGAGACACACAGGCTTCCAGACTGTCAGAAAAACCAGTGGGGGAGGCTCAGGCCAAGGTCTCTGCTGAGTGGCCCTGAGCAGCTCTAGCACACGAAGTGCCAGGGGCCACTGGGAGCTGACTCCCTGGGAGTTCTGTAATGGATTGTGTCTCTGAAGGAAAATGTGACTGACCTTGTAGCGTGATTTGGGGCTAGCTATTCTGTAATTTATTGCTGAGTCGTGGAGCTTTCAGACCTGGAGGCACAGTTTAATCTCCTAGATGAGCATAGGAGAAGGATACAATTTATCAAGGTCTGGTCACTCACAGGAAGCCTCCCTACTTCTGCTTTGCTGATCTCAGTTTTGTGCTTCCCCCAGAGTTGCTGCTGCCAAGGGTTATGGGAACCCTAAGTCCTCCTTCATATCGGAAGTGCTGAGTCAGTGGAGGAGGCTTTGGAGGTGGGGGTGCTGGTGCCTCCCAGTGGCCCAACACCTGGGGCCAAGGAAGAACCCCAGGTGGGGGAGGAGGATAGACACTTCCCTTAGACTCTAGGGTTAAAGCATCTTGTGAGCTTAGCTTGGCCTGGGCTCCTGGCCCAAATTTCATCCTTTATTAGCTCTGTAAATATAGAGGTGTATTGTGAGCCACAGTGTCCCTGTCACTTTAAACCAGAAGTTGCAAGATCATGTGAGGTGGGCCTGGTATAAGCAGTTGAGGGTTGTAGGGACTGTGAGCACTGGAGGTTTACAAGCCCCGTGTAAAGGCAGCAGCCACTCCTCAGATATCCTCAGTTGGTGCCACACTGCAGTCTGCCTGGATGGCCTCATCTATCAGTGGTTTTAGGAGAAAGATCTTTACAAAGTGATTTTAGAAATTTCCCATGTATTTCAATATTGATAAAGAATTACATTTGTATTGATACAACAAGCTCATCTATAGCACTTACTATATGTAGGCACTGTTCTAAACACTTTGCAAATAATAAGGTGTATAATTCTTACAGTAATCGCAGTCTCATGAGGTCAGTCTTCTTTTGTCTCATTTTGTGGGTGAGGAAAATGAGGCACAAAGAATTGAAGTAACTTACCCACAGTCCCTCAGCTGGTAAATGGCAAAGTCCGGGCTTAAAGCCAAGTAGCCTGACTCTGTAGACCGTACTCTTTGTCACTTTGCTAGGCTGCCTCATTAAAACTAGCAAACAAGCAAAGCTTATATAAACAGCAAAAACAAAACACCATGGAGGACAAAAACCAAACAGACAAGTAAGCACAAAAACAGGCTTTTCATATGCTTTAAACCAAATCCAACAGGATTTGACACTTTTTCTGTTTTCTCCTGCCTTTGTAATGTCTTCTTTGTAAGCTCTTTCATGCCTGACCTCCATCTTAACAACTCTTTTAGATATTCCCAACACTCTTTGCCCAGCCTGTCCATAAAGCAACCTGGCCTCTTTGCCTTATTGTCATTCTACCTCTCTGTTTTCATTGTTCATTCTAGATTTTTACCTTCAAAAATCCTACTCACATCCTCCTGGAATCCCTCTCTCTTGCCAGGTGGATCCTATGGAACTCATTCTGCAAAGAAGATTTGGGTGTTTGCAGCCCTCCCTTTCAATGGCCCACAAGCCTCTTTCTGTACTTGTGTTTATTTGTCCTCTGTGTTGCATAGTGTGGCCTTTCATAATTGTGTACCTCTAAGCATCAGTCCCTAAGTGTGTATTTAGTGTGTATTTGTCTTGTCTTCCCAACACGAGTGTGAGCCATTTAAGCAGGGGCTGTGTTAATTGTGTATTCTGCTGTCCCTTGTTCAGAGCCAGGAGGTCACATCACTTAATTGGCAAGGGGATCGGAGTTGGAGCTGTCACACTTGGGCCCAAGGCCTCGCTCTGCCACTTACAAACTCTGTGACCAAAGAAAACTCATTTTACCTCTCTTAACTTCATTTCCCTCACTTGTAAAACAAGGAGCATACCTAATACCTCCTTCACAAGATTAGTGTGAGACACAATGCATATGAAATGCTTAACCCAGGGCCTATCAGCTAGTAAGCCTTCAGCATTTGGCAGCTCTTATTACTATGTCACAGTGCCGTTAATCAGCTCATGGAGCTGTGAAACTCCTCAATGTCTTGGCTCCAAAAAAATCTCTGATTTTCAGGGTTAACTTCACTCAGGCATGGCAATTTTAGGAAGTGTTGAATAGGACTAGTTGAACAACTAAACCAACCCACCAACCAACTAAACAAAAACCAAAGCAAGGCCCTGCAATTATACTATTAAAATGTGATTTTTTTTCAGGATTCAAATCAAACTTCATCTCTCCCAGTTGGAAGGAATGGGAGGGTGTGGGACCTCTTTGGGCTGAATAGATGTAGATGTGTCCCTGTATGTGTGCACATTTGCACATGCTTGCGCCTGCACATATGTATTTTTTGAAGCACAGCCTATGACATGTGTTTGTACAGTGCGTCAACACAAACTGCCTAGGAGTAGGCTTCCCCAAACACATGAATGTACACAGCGGGTTGAGTCACACTATCAGTTAACATAGGGTTCCTGGTACTAACCCTTTCCAGCCTCCCTACTATCACTAGGTAAGCAATCCCATGCTACTCGACACAAGCTGACTCATACTTTTTGTTAAAACACAACTTACCAAAGGAGAATTTTTTGGATGCTTCTCTCTTCCAGGACAGGAAACAAAGATTCCCCAAATTCAACAGGACAGCAACCTCCATAGCTCTACCTAAATATATTCCCATAGTGCCTTTGATTAACAGCTTTACTAGAGGCTGCTGGAAGACTCTCAACAATGTTTCCAGAGAGCATATTTAGGGGGTGTGAGTTCACACCAGATTGATTGTCGTGGGAAATTCCAGTCCTTACAATGTAGGGATGGGAGGGAGAGGAGGGACTCTTTCACTGAATAACACCATCACAGAATTCACTTGACAGATTTTCTTTCTGGAACCCCTAGTTTGGAACCCCCAGGCTCCTTGTGTGGAGAATTGCAAAATTTTTTGTCACTTCTTTTTTATTGTTTTCAAGGCAACTCAGTGTTAGCTTGGAATAAGGAAGTTTGTTTTTGTTGATGATACTGATATTACTCTAGATTCGTTTATTAACAAATATACCAGATCATGCACACCCAAATAAATTCCGCCTTTTAAATATTCACTTTGATATATCAAGAATTTGGAAAAGTGAATTCACCAAACATTACTAGGTCAGTTCCTTTAAATCACAGTCTGCCATAAGTTAGTGTACTTCTAAAGGTGACTGGCTCAGTGGCAAAGAATCTGCCTGCAATGCAGGAGATGTTGTTTGATCTCTGGGTCAGGAAGATCCCCTGGAGAAGGAAATGGCAACCCACTTCAGTATTCTTGCCTGGGAACCCCATAGACAGAGGAGCTTGGCGGGCTACAGTCCATGTGGTTGCAAAAGAGTTGGACATGACTTAGCGACTAAGGCTAATTAACTAAACAACAACAATAAAACCTTAAGTTAATAGTATGTGTCCCAGAACCAGGTATCTTGGGCTGAGGTCCTGACTCTGGCATTTATGTGATGTTTGGAAAAATTCTCTCTGAGCCTCACTTTCAGCAATAAGGTGGTTATTGGAACTGAGGTTTTGACCACCAGCAGTTTTACTTCTGAGGAGGATGACTGACAGCCATTTCACAACAGGGAACTGGTAAAGCAAGATAAATATGGCTGCTCAGTAGATGTGTGCAGTAAAGGATGGGGAGAGCAGAAGACCACTTAAGTGTGCAGGTGAGTAGGATGCAGGCTATATATAATAACAGGAATATTCGAGGCCAGTTGTGAGGATGAGAATATGAGTCCTGAGGCTATGTGTTGCTATATTTGAGGTTTGTGCAAATTGCTTCATTTCCCTGTGCTTCTGTTTCTTCCCTTATAAAATAAACATCATAAAACTGCCTACATCATAAGGCTTTGAAGAAGACTGTGATATAATGAATATAAAGAGCTTAGCATAATGTCTGGCCCATAACAAGCTCAGTGTGTGGGGGGGGCAGGGAGGAGGAGGGAGGGAGGGAGAAATCACCTAAACACAGTCCTTATCCTCCTTCAGAGCTTGCATTCTTAGAAGCATGCAGAAGACCAGTACATGAATATCTGCCCTATCATCTAAGTGCTGGGCAAATGGTATTCACTAGTGCTGTAAAGATGAGGTGACATCATATGGGAATCAGGAAACAATATATTGAGGGTTAGGCTCAGGGGATGAGTAGGTATTTGACAATTAAACTTGATGGGGTGGGATATCTAAAGGAGGGAGTAGCTTCGTAAGGGCGCAGGGGTGGGAAAGCGAGGCACAGGTTCAGGAAACAGAGTAATTTTGTTTGAAGACTACTTGTAAGACTTTGGCCAGTTCTGACACTCTTAGGTGTTACAAATAGCAGAAAATAGACAGCAGAGGTAGGTTGAGGATGCCAGATTAAAAACATTTATGTCTTGGCAAAAAGGTGATGGGGTGTCACAGCAGCTTTTTGATGATAAGAATGACACAATTACATTGGATTTTCAGAAAGCTTATCAGACAGGGTTACAAAAGATGGATTTGAGAAGAAGATTTGAGTCCAGGAGATGGGCTCAGAGGCTACTGCGGCCATCTAAATGACAGATGACAGTGACTGCACTGAAGGATGACAGGAGATGGAAAGAAGAAGATGAACTACAAAGACGTTCTCAGTAGGATTTGACACTGCAACATTGACCGAGGGACTAAAAGTACAAGGCGATGTGTGGGAGCACCAGCAGCAGTGACTGGGGAATGGCGCAGGTTCAGCGATAGAGGGTGACCTGTGTGAGGTCAAATTTGCAGTACTAGTGGGGCATATAAGCAGGGCCATGTGGCAGGCAGTTGGAAAAAGCACTGAAGCTTCAATGGCATGGTGATTGCACAAGGAGTTTTTGAAACAAGTTCTTCGGAACAATTCCAACAGGAATGAATGAGAATCTTTAGACTCAAAGCACTGACTAGATTGTGCCCTTCTATACATAATTCAACACTGTAAAAAATCATATAAAACCATAAAATGTGCATTAGGAAGTCCAGTAAATTCTGACTTTTCCCACGAAAATCAGACATTTCAACTATCAAAAATATATATGGAAAGCATTACTCCCAAATCTCTCTGTTTGTCTCTCTCTCATAATGGTGCCCTAAGAATGGCCTTGGTCTGTCTTTTGGAAACCTGAGATTGACTTCTGAGCCAGGTCCCAAGCCACACAAAGACAGCAGGCTCATCACCTTATAATTATGCCTCATTTCTTGACCACAGAACAGCGTTACTGAACTTGATCACCTATTTAATTGATTAGAATTAGCCTCAAATGATCTAGCTATTGTCAGAGAAAATTCCCTTAAAGGGTAAAGATTTGCTCTTATTTAGGACATGAGGGCATTAAAAAAAATTTCACCCTATCTCACACAATACACAAAGATAAATTCCAAATGGATTAAATCCAGTTTCACAAGTGAGTTAGTGAGTGAAAGTCACTCAGTTGTGCCCAGTTCTTTGCAACCCCATGGACTAGTCCATGGGATTCTCCAGGCCAGAATACTGGAGTGGGTAGCCTTTCCCTTATCCAGGGGATTTTCCCAACCCAGGGATCGAACCCAGGTCACAAGTTTGTTCATTTAACAAAAAAAGAATATACAGAGATCCCTGCCCTCTTGAAACTTACTTTCTGATCAGGTGAAAAAGTAAACAGTAAGTAAGCTGTATAGTATTTTGGACATTAATGAGTGCTGTGAAAAAAGGAAAAGCTAGTAGGAGTTGGAAAGGCTGGAGTGGGGTAAGCTGTAGTTTTAAAGTGTGAACAAGGGAGATATTGAAAACTGACATTTGAGCAAAGACTTGAAGATGAGGGAGTTTGCCCTGTTGATATCTGGGGCTAGAGTGTCAGAGACAGAGGCAACTGCCAGTGAAAATGCCCTAAAAAGTGGGAGCATACTTAGCTGGATTGGATGGTCAACAAGAAGAGCAGTTAGGGGCTTCCCAGGTGGTCCAGTGGTTAGGCCTCTGCACTCCAATGCATGGGGTGTGGGTTTGATCCCTGGTTGGGGAACTAAGATCCCATATCCACCTTAGCTAAAAGAATTAAATAGTAATAATAAATGTCTTTAAAAAAAAAAGAGCAGGTGGCTGGAGCAGAATGAGAGAGGGAAGAATGGTAGGAGATAAGGTTGGCAGAGGATGAGATGGTTAGACAGCATCACTGACTCAATGGACATGAATTTGAGCAAACTCCAGGAGATAGTGAAGGACAGGGAAGCCTGGTGTGCTGTAGTCCATGGGGTCACAAAGAGTTGGACACGACTTAGCAACTGAACAACAACAAAGTTATTGTTGTTTTAAAGACTTTGACTTTTATTCTAAGAGAAATTGGGAACTACAGGAGGATCTTGAGCAAAAGTGAGATGTGAGCTGACTTGCATAGAAAAGAATCATTCCAATCGCTGTGAGAATAGACAATGGGGACGAGGCAAAAGCAGGTAGACCAGTTAGGGGCAATTGGAGTGAGCCAGGTAATTGACGCTGGTGGCTCAGAGTCAGATGGTAACAGTTAAAGTGGAGAAAGTGGCCGGAGCCTGGGAATATCTTGGACATGGACCCAAAAAGAATTTGCTGATGAATTAGATGTATGTGAGGGAAGGAGAGGAGTCAAGGATAACACAAAGGCTGTTGGCCTGAGGAAGAGGAAGGAGAGAATTCCCATAACTGAAAGATGGGAAAAAATTATAGAAACATTAGAAAAAATATAACATTTTAATATTAACATAATAATATATAATATTATTTCTATAATCTTAGATTGGAAATGGATTTCTTAAAGAAGACATGAAACCTGGAAGCTACAAAGAAACGATTGCTAGATTTAACTACTGCAAAATGCAAAAGTCTTTATAGTAAAAGACAATTTTTTTTAAAAAGTGATAGACTGGAAGAAAATATTTATAATGTATATACCAAACTCAGGTTAAAATTCATAACTGTAAAGAGTACTTCTGCAATATCAAAAGAAAACTCAAGTGGGAAAATGGTATAAGGTCATAAAACAAGCATTTACAAGAAAAAGTACACCGGTTAGGCCAACAAATCTATGAAAAGAGGCTCAACCTAATTAGAGAAATACAAATTTAAATAACAATGCAATAGCAGTTTTTAGCTGTGATATTAATACAATTAAAAGACTGATAAATCTCATTGTTGACAAGGCCATGGAGAAACGGGCACTCTCATACACTCTTTTAACACAGGTATAGATTTGTAAAGAATTTCTGGTGAGCAATTTTTCATAATATGCCCAAAATTAAAATGTTCATACCCTTTGATCATCTAGCAGTTTCATTTCTAGGTACCCAATCTAGAGAAATCATCACATAAGTGGGCAGAGATACAAGCAAAAGGAAGTTCATTTCACCATTGTTTATAAGACTTTTGTTTTAAAGACTGGAAATGGCCTAAGAATTCCGCATTAGGAGAATGTTAAAATAAGTTGTGGTACATTCATACTATGAAATATCATATGGCCTTAAAACAGATAAGGTAGCTCTATAGATGTAGCTGTGCATGGTGACATAAACAGAGAACAAAAATGCTTCCTGGGGGGGGGGGGAAGCTACTTACAGAACAATCTATATTATGATTACCTTTCCTTTAAAAAACCCACCTCATATGCCTGTATGTAAATTCATAGAAAGGCTGAGAAAAATGCAAAACTCTCACTGCTTGTGAACATGGCATGCGATTACACACGTGGGTGAGAGAATAGGGCTTTCTATGCAGGTGAGAGAATGGGGCTTTCTTTTTACCCTCTGTATGCTTCTTTGTTCTTTGATATCCCTTCACAAGCAAAATGTATTACTTTTGTAATTTTTAAGTATAAAAATGAGGGAAAAATCAGATACTGCCAGTTTCTGAATGTTCCCAAGGAAGAACCCTGGAGGCAGTATGTTTGTTACTATATATTCACACTGGGCCACTGTGCGTTGTGATGGGAGGGACAGCATCAAATGCGTGTTATGTGGCCTTGGGAAAGACACAACATTTCTGAGCCTCCATTTTCTTATATAGAGAATGTAGATAATACCTGCCCTATCTATTTTACTGTTAGTTGTGAAGATAAAATGGAAAAACAGTTTTAAAAATTGTGAAGCTCTGTAAAACTGTGCAAGATATTTGATAATATTTCATGTCCCAGTTAGTGACTTGCTTCTTCTGAGAGATAGTCAGTGATACCAAATTCAGTCCAAAGTGGAAACTTTCTCTCTTAGAGTTTATTTTCACAGAGCTCTACTTGTCCAAGTTAGGTCACACAGAGCAGCAGTGCAGGCATTTTACTTAAATCCTCTAGGGTGTTTTGTGTTTGTATGAGAGATTCTGTCTGATGCTGCGGGGTTTTAGCAACAGCTTTAAGCCAACCCCTCCTCTCCCCATCTCAGAGTCAACCATCTTGGATATACCGAATTAATTAACAGGGTCTTCTTAGCACTTGCTTTATGCTTAGCACTCCCCTGTGGGTGGGAGGCCAGACGTTCAGGTTTGCCTGGGACTGTCATGATTTATACTATCTGTCCCATGTAATTGGAGAAGAAAATGGCAACTCACTCCAGTGTTCTTGACTGGAGAATCCCATTGGACAGAGAAGCCTGGCAGGCCACAATCCGTGGCTTCGCGAAGAGTTGGATATGACTGAGCAACTAAGCATAGCACAGCACAAGACTCTCCCTTAGGGAAGCCTAGGTACCCAAAGGGCCAGTAGATCATGTGGGCGGCGATAGAGTGGGGGGCATAAGGGAACTTGGGTGACAAAGACATGTAACAGTTATTTGGGGAAAAAAGCGTTGCCTTGCACTCAAGCTGTGTCTTGGGAAAGGAAAGAAATGTTCTTTCTCTGCCACCTGCAGCTCTTTCTTCTTCTCCCCTACCCTGTATTGCCCAGCACCAAGAATTCAAGCCAGTGCTAGACTATGCTGTGTGTGGGTTTGGGAACAAGACTTCATTTAAGCATTGCTTTAGCAGGAAATGTGTACTCTTGGATTCAATCAATGGGCTAACCAATAAATTTTGGGACATGCTCCTTCTTAAGTTGGGAACTGCCTGTATAAGACCTGGTCCCCATCCTGGAAGGGCTCATAGACAGTCTACTTAGGGGAGACCTCATTAATACACAGACTACTGAAGGGTAATCTGGTACCAACTGAGGGTATTGTATCTAAGTATAATACAGATTTATCCAAGAGGGAGTCCAGAGAGAGGCAGTTTATGAGCTCTTCAAAATTTTCACATAGGACAGTATGACTGATCTGTGCTAAGAATATGCTTAGATAGCAAGAGGAAGGAGGAGAAAGTTCTAAGTAGGGATCGAGTTCACTGGAAGCCAAGGTTTGGCATCAGACATGAGCATGGACAGGGAATGCTTCGAGAAGGTATGATATCTGATGAGATCAAATGGCTTTCTGAGGAGTGGTGGGAAGTTCACTTGGCTGAGATGAGATGGTGTCAAATGCTTTCTGTAACTTAAAGTTCATAAAACATATCACTGCAGTTTGCACATATTTCATGTGATTAAACACTCTTTGAGGCAATACCTTTTGACAGCATTTTTCAGGTGGACGATTTAACCTGACTTAAATTCAGGTGAGACATGGGCAAGATCTTAGAAGGTTGGGAATCCAAATTAAGTGTGTGCTCCCTTCTAGTGAACATTCTTAAGTGTGCATTCCCTTCTAGTGAACTCCCTTTCTAAGTTAACCCTGTGGCACCTATTCAGTATCCTAATTCTGAAAAAATTCAGACTCATCCAGTGGAAGTCTTAGCTCATTTATTTACTCTGCGACCCCATGGACTGTAGCCCTCAAGGCTCCTCTATCCATTTTTCAGGCAAGAATACTGGAATGGGTTGCCATTTCCTCCTCCAGGGATCTTCCTGACCCAGGGATCGAACCTGCATCTCCTGCATTGCAGGCAGATTCTTTACCTGCTGAGCCATTGGGAAGCCCAACCAATTTGAAAAATTAGATGAATGAATAAAAGGAACAGGATTTCTAACTTGAAAGACAAAAACGTGCAATTCACTCTACTACTAGGGCTTCAAAAAAGTGTGATGTGTCCAGAGTTTGTTCACATTGAAACAGGATGCTTTCTTGCTTCATGTCCCCTGTGCCCTTCCTGTGAACCCTGTCTCCTGAGAAAATCTTAGAACATTAATTTGCTAAGTTAATTTGTAAAAGGTTAGTGAATCAATGCCATAAGGCATTTATGGAAATATTTGAAATTAATTAACCTTGTCAACTTTTATTTATATAGGTTCTCTTCCAATTATAACTTTTCCCCTCAAGTATAACTTTTTAATAAGATTAATTTTAAACAATAAAACTTAGGAATCTGTGTACAAAGAACTGTAAGAATTTAAATACGTGGGTTTATCATTAACACAGTAGCAAATATATCAAGGAAACACGCCCCATGAGAAACATTTCAAAGAAACACACATCTGCTCTGAGAAAGGTCTGTAACCAATAAGTAAGCCCCAAGAAGCTTGTTTGCTTGGTGATGCCGGCAGATAAGCCTGGCAAACCTCGGTGTGACTGAAGAAGTCAGTTTGAGACTCAGCCTAGCCCAGGCAAGCTACTGGACCTTGACTGCGCTCAGCGAACCTCAGCACAATGGGGTTAACATTTTGGAAGGTGTTTCTGATTCTCAACTGCCTTGCAGGTAAGGAGAGCAGATCTCCAGCCCACCAAAGATCATTGGGAATGGAGTTTCCTTTTAAACTGAAATTGCAATTTTTTTTACATAGAATATTCCCCTCCTGTGCTTAAAAGGAACTATATTAGTGTGCTGAGTAAAACAATTTTCAGAAAACTTGCTTAGCAAATATGTGCTATGCTGATATTTTGGGAACCCAGGCTGTAAATAGAATTGTTTTATGTAGCTTCTGAATTAGAATCACCCCCCCCCCCAAAATTGCAGTATCTTTCTTTTTTTAGCTTGAAAGTTGAACAGATGAATTTACTCAGAAGCTGAAGTTTGTGTCAATGATACTTTTTTCCCTCTGTTTTACTGGACTGTTTCCTTCAAACTCATTTTGATTGACTTGCTAAACCTGGCTGGGAGTGCCTGTCATGCTTAACTATCTAACATTTCCTAAGAGTTGTACTTTTCAGGATAAGATGGTATTTAGGAAAATACGTGAGTAATTTATTGTTGCGCACAACATGGGTGTTTTTAGGGATTTGAGCAAAACAAAATCATTTTTAGAGTCAAAATCCTAATATTGGTAGACCCAGGAGAGATCACTAATTCAGAAAAATCCCTTGGTTAGTTTTTTCAGATACCAGATATATTTTGAATCTCTTCTTATGATAAATTAGGTCCATGGTAGATTCAATAAGGTTGTTTATCCAAGAAATGTCTTTGCAACCCCATGGACTATACAATCCATGGAATTCTCTAGGCCAGAATATTGGAGTGGGTAGCCTTTCTCTTCTCCAGGGGATCTTCCCAACCCAAAGATCGAACCCAGGTCTCCCACAATGCAGGCGGATTCTTTACCAGCTGAATCACAAGGGAAGCCCTAAGTAATATTAGGCAGTTACTAGAATGAGGTTTACTAAGCATATTTAACAACATAAGAAAATTCTCAAGATAAAATACTAAGGGAAAAGCAGGATATACCCACATGCCTAGAATAAATTCTTAGAAGGTTATGTACCAAACTGTTCATGATGATTACCTCTGGCTGATGGGGTTATAGATGATTTTAATCTTACTCCCCTGCCTTTTCATATTTTCTATGGTTTCTACAAAGAACACTGTATTACACTATTTATATCATCAGAAATGTTACTTTTCAAAACTATATGATATTTAGTAATAATTCTCTAAATGTTCATTGCTAAATGTTTAAGCAGGCATGTTCTGTGGAGTTACCTCCAGTGATCTAGCCAGGACTTTGAACTGGAAAAAGCTGCCTTTCTCAATTTCCATCCTGGTGGGAACATATGTTCCTATTTTCCCTTTCCTCCAGGAATATTCATTTTAAACCTTAACATTAGACAGTGAAAGTCTTTGTCCCTTTAAAAGAGATTCCGATCATTAGCTAATTGGGTTGCCATGGGCCTTCTGCTGCAGCCTCTAAAATCACACCTGTAGTCAACACCTACTTCCCCCTCTGAGGCTTACCTCTGGCCTGTACTAGATACCCATTTTGGAACAGTTACAAGAGTGGCTTCTACTATAACTAATGTAGACACAATTTTTACTGATTATAAATGTAATGTATGGTCTTTGTAGACAGTTGGAAATATGGAAACATATAAACAAGAAAATAAAAGTCACCAGAAATCTTATCAGAGATTCTGGTGAATTTCTTATTTTTTTTCCTCTTGCAAGTAAGTAGTATATTACAGAATTGAGTTTATATCTTGTATACAATTTTTTTATTGTTTAAAAACTTACTTAGATTATATCAGGATCTTACTTGATTGTGACTTTCTAAACAAAGCACAGTTACCAATAAATATTTCAGAGCCTTTGTTTTTAAGTTACTGTCTAACTGATTTTGCTAATGCATAGTGTACATGTACAATCTAGCTGGCCCAACAAAATGTGGTAGTGTCAGTCTAGCAGATAGAATAGAAATATGGTACAATACAGAACAGACTTTTGGACTCTGTGGGAGAAGGCGAGGGTGGGATGTTTCAAGAGAACAGCATCGAAACATGTATATTATCTAGGGTGAAACAGATCACCAGCCCAGGTTGGATGCATGAGACAAGTGCTCGGGCCTGGTGCACTGGGAAGACCCAGAGGGATCGGGTGGAGAGGGAGGTGGGAGGGGGGATCAGGATGGAGAATACATGTAAATCCATGGCTGATTCATGTCAGTGTATGGCAAAAACCACTACAATATTGTAAAGTAATTAGCCTCCAACTAATAAAAATGAATGGAAAAAAAAGAAATATGGTACAATATATTGTTGTTTGCAGTGCTTACATATGTATGGAAGTCAGAAAGAATTCAGTAAGCTATGCCTTGTATTAGTAGTGTCCATCAGTTGATCCAGAAATGGCTGTGAGGCAGCTAGTAGTGTTTCCATCAATGTGTAATTTGATGTGCTATCTGAACTTGTTTCCTGGTTAGGAAGAATGTCACATTTTTGGTGTCAAGCATGGTGCTTGGCACATAGTGGGCACATAGGAAATGTTTACTGAAAATTAATTACTTTCTGAAATCCTGCCATTTGTGACATGGATTGACCTTGAGGACGTTATGCTAAGTGAGATAAGTCAGAGAAAGACAAACACTGTATGATCTCACTTACATGTGGAATCTAAAAAACAACAACCTGAATTCATAGAAACAGAGTATAGTGGTGGTTACCAGGGATGGTGGTTGTGGGATAATGGGGGTGATGTTGGTCAAAGGGTACAAACTTCCAGTTAGAAGATGAGTAAGTACTAGGGATCTAATGTACAGCATGATGACTGTAATTGATAATACTGTATACTTGAAAGTTAGAGAGTAGATCTTAAATATTCTCCCCACAAAAAAGAAATGGTAATTATGTGATGTGATGAAAGTATTAGTTAATGCTTTGGTGGTAATAATTTTGCAATATATGTCAAATCAACACTTTGTACAGCTTAAACTTATACAATGTTATATGTAAATTATATCTGAATAAAGGTAGAAAAACAAAAGAGTGAGTTACCTTCTCAAACCCCAAACATTCAGAAATGATTTTCACATACATATATAAAATAAATTTTTTGGACAACTAAGCAAGACAGATTTTATTTTAATGAAAGCTTTTCTACTGACTTATAAGGAAGTCAGGTATATTCCACTTCAGGAAAATAATTTTATTGAAAAGCATCTTCAAAAAGTTCAAGCATATCATTTTGGATACTTGTAGTATAGTCACCTGTTGGAAAGATATGTTAATGTTGTTTCCATTTTCACAAGTTACGTGCTATGCATTTTAATGCAGTAATATATTTGAACTTTAGTCAGATCCATAAAGTTAGTGATCACTTGATTATTGCCTAAATCAAAAATGAAGCAATTTTACATGAAGTTGCTTGAAATTAAATCACTTAGATTGCATCAGGTCAAATATGTCTGTTTGGTATGTTAGAATAATAATCCCCCTAAGCAAAGAGCCTGTCACATTGTAGGCATTAAATTGATGAATGAACAATCATTACCAAAACATGAGGCATTTAAAATCTGTTTAGAGTGTTGATTAACTCAAGTGTATACACCTTGGATTATTTTCCTTTAATAATATGCACTGATTTTTAAAAACAGTCACACATATTTCAACCACGTATGTGTTCTTTGGGTGGGGGAGTATTTTTTAAATTCAGCCAGGTCAGTGAGTGAAATTGCAGTCCTCAGTTTTGTTTAAATCAGATGCTAATCTTTATTTTGCGGTACAGTCAGTCTTGTCAATGTATAGATTTTTTTTTTCCTTCTTCAATTTTTAAATAATTTCTCAATTTAGACTAAATGAATCCAAAGGAAGGGAACATTTTTTTCCCCTGACACACACAGAATCACTTTCAGTTTAAGACTAAAGTTTACTTTTCACTATCCACATGTGGTTTTTCACATATAACAATTCAAATTAAATAAAATAAAAAATTCAGTTCTTCAGTTGCACTAGCAATATTTCAGGTGCTCCATAACTGCATGTGGGTAATGGGCTTCCCCAGGGGGTGGCTCAGACAGTAAAGAATTCGCTTGCAATTCAGGAGACTTGGGTTCAATCCCTGGGTTGGAGAGATCCCCTGAAGAAGGAAATGGTAACCCACTCCAGTATTCTTGCCTGGGAAATCTCATGGACAAGAGGAGACTGGCGGACTAACACTTTCACGCCCTCAGCAGTGAAAGCGCAAAGTCCTAACTGCTGGGGTCACAAAGAGTTGGACACAACAACTGAGCAACTAACACTTACTTTTTCACTTTCAATGGCTACTTTCATCACGGAAAGTTCTATTGGACAGTGCTGGACTAGACAGTGATCTCAGAGACTTAAGTAATGTTCACTAATAGAATGATGTGACATTTTTTAAAAGTTCATCTAGAAGTATATAACTCTGAAGTGCATTGTCATTATATTAGAAATGGACAGTTTCTGAAAACTGTCTTTTCTTCAGAATTTAAGGATTGATTATGGTGCTGAGTATTGGGAATCAGGGCAATAAAAATGGTCTGGAAATATTGCCTTGCCAATTGTTACCTATTTACAGAACAACATGTTGTATCCTTAAGAATATTTTGTCTCACAATAGATTTGGAGGTTACTGTACTTATTCTGAGGTGATATTGTTGAGCTTTTATACACCTCAATATACATATTTATATGTGCTAAATTGCTTCAGTTGTGTCTGACTCTGTGCGTCCCTATGGACTGTAGCCTGCCAGGCTTCTCTGTCTGCCAGGATTCTCCAGGCAAGAATACTGGAGTGCATTGCTGTGCCCTCCTCCAGGGGATCTTCCAGACCCAGGGATCAAACCCATGTCTCTTATGTCTCCTGCATTGGCAGGTGGGTTCTTTACCACTAGCGCCATATTTATATGGCTTCTCTTAAAAATATGTTGAAAATATTTAAATCAGAGTGTTACCAACTCCTTGAATTTTCATTTGCCTCCATTGTGGTCTGTGCTATATAAATGGTTCGTGGTGCATTGACATGGCAGGCAGAGATTGTATCTGTCTTGCTCATTATTATTTCCCCAGTGTTAGTGCTGTTCATGGCATAAAATAGGTGCTCAGCAGATGTTAGTTGATAGACATCATGACTTTTTCCATGGCTTGCTTTGTGTGAGAATTGTGTTCACTCTGCCTTCAGGCACTTTTGTTGAGAGCAGCCCTTAGAGGCTTTTAGGTTTTGTTTTGTGTGTTTTTTTTTTTTACTTTACCTATCAAAAGTTATTACCATTACCCAATCCCATAATGGGCTTCCCTTGTGGCTCAGCTGGTATGAAATCGACCTGCAGTGCGGGAGACCTGGGTTTGACCCCTGGTTTGGGAAGATCCCCTGGAGAAGGGAAAGGCTACCCACTCCAGTATTCTGGCCTGGAGAATTCTATGGACTGTATAGTCCATGGGGTTGCAAAGAGTCGGACACGACTGAGCGACTTTCACTTCACTTCATTTCAATTCCATAGTAGATTTTGGGATGTAAACTAGAGGACAAAAATGATGGCCAAATAATATCTTTAAAATCCCTTTTTTAGGGGAAAGTTTATGGTAACTTTAATGGCCACCAAATCCTCATCCTATCCCTTTAATTTTGGATGCTTTAAAGACATTTGGAAGTCACTATTTGCGCGTAGCCAGAGATGGATGAGCCTAACTTCCAGGAGAAAAAAAAAAAAAGGGCTTTTGAGGGCAGGAGAGTCACTTAGAGATCTCCAGTGAATTTTCCATCAAAAAGAGTAGCTGCTTTCTGCACTCCAGCTTTGTTTTGCGGGGAGGTGTTATGGGAACCAGGAATGCATAGAAAGAAGAACATTGGGAGAGGGAAAACTGTATGGAGTCAGAAGATGCTGCATGAGTGCCTACCCTAAAATACTTCTCTCAATTCATCAAGACATTGATGTAAACAGCCAACTCTGGGAGAGAAGCAACTGGACCAGATGACCTGGCTGTGACAGAGAACACGGCTATTGAGTCCAGAAAACTAGGGGTAATCAGTACAATAGTTTGTTTTTTCTTTAAAATTTTCAAAATGTTTGTTAAATCCCTGAGTTCCTTTTGCCTGACCCCTGTCACTAAGAAAAAATAAAATTAAAGTCATCTTTGGGAAGGGGGCCAGGAATTTGTCTTTCTGTACTATTTCCTCTGATCTTCCTGTCATCTTTGTATCTTCATCCTGTCCCAACCCTGAGGGTAGCTAGCGTTCTCATTCTAACCCCCCTGCAGCATAGAGAGCATCTTTTAAACTTGACTGTTTCTTAACACCTGCCTGACAGTCATGTTCCACCCTGGAGAGCTTCTATATTCTATATTCTGACTTTGCAATGGATAATAACCAGTTATTCAAATGAACTAATGCCTCTATAAAGTGAAAGTGAAGTCGCTCAGTTGTGTCCAACTCTTTGTGACCCCATGGACTGTAGCCTACCTCGCAGGCTCCTCCGTCCATGGGATTTTCCAGGCAAGAGTACTGGAGTGGGTTGCCATTTCCTTCTCCAGGGGATCTTCCCAACCCAGGGATTGAACCTGGGTCTCCTGCATTGTAGGCAGACGCTTTACCATCTGAGCCACCAGGGAAGATACTATGCCTCTATAATGTTATCCAAAGTAACATCGCCTGTGACAACTCTTGGGAAATTGCTTGCATACTAAGTATTTCAAGTACACTGGTAGGCTGAATTTTGGAATAGGAGGCTCTTCGGTGTTCCTCCAAATCATATGGGCAGCAGATCCTTTTGTAAGGTCAACAGTTCTCAGACATCATGGTCTCAGGCCCTTTTACAATCTTAAATCTTGAAGATTTCTGGTTTGGACAAAATGACACAGATCTGTTTCTCCTTGCTTCTCCCTGCTAAGCACAAGTATAAAGCCTCCCTGGAAATAATGCAAGAGACGACCAAAGGAGAAGTCAGAAAGATATTAAGATGAAAGCAGGGCTTTCCCTGGTGGCTTAGTGATGAAGAATCCGCCTGCCAATGCAGGAGACGTGGGTTTGGCCCCTGATCTGGGAAGGTCCCGCATGCCGCTGAGGAAGCCCGTGTGCCACAACTGTGGAGCCTGCGCTCTAGAGCCCTTGCCCCACAGCAAGGGACGCCACCGCAATGAAGAAGCCTGCGCACTGCAGCTACGAGAGTAGCCCCCTGTCTCCCCAGCTAGAGAAAAACCTGCACAGCACCGAAGGCCCAGAACAGCCAAAAATAAATGAATACATAAAAACTTTTTAAAAAGAAGAAAAAAAGCAAACTTGCTTGGGACTCTGGAAACAACAGAGAGGCAGGGTGTCTTATGTCTCTTTACCCAAAGGAGGAAGAGAACCCAGAATGAGTGGGAGTCCCTCTGACATCAGATGAGCTAAACACAGTGGCAAGAGGGAATCATCAGGAATCCCGCCGACAATAGTAGACAAAAGAAGCAATCTCCTTCCTCACTGGGCCTGAGATTCCCTACTTTCACCTAGCGATTCTGAGGTGGGAGGGTGAAACAGAAAAGAGGGATGAAGTCACAGCAAGTGCCTGGTTCTAGAAGGCTCTTTGTCTCTCCTCCCCCAAACAGAGACACCAGAGCAGCTGGGGGATTCTAGTAGGAGTGTCTTGCCATACCTATCCTCCGCCGAAAGACACCCAGCAGCCTGACCTGGGGAAATGCTTCCACCCACTCAGGCAACAGGGTCAGCAATGTACAGAAGCCCTGCTGACTCCAGATAACCAAACAGACCAAAACAATACCACAAAGACGGAAAATTAAACTAGCATTAGAAATACAGCCCACAAAGTAGGCCGAGAGCTGTGCACAGAGCATAAATAAAATGGACTATCTGCTAAAATGAAAGATTTAAAATAGGAGTTTCCTAACATAATAGACAAAATGTCTATAGGTTTTGACAATGTATAATCACATATATCCACCATTATATTATTGTGCAGAGTATTTTCACTGTCCTAAAAATCCCTTTGGCTCTATCTGTTGATGCCTTCCTCTATACCAGCGCCTTGCAACCGTTGATCTGTTTACTCTCTCCATAGTTTTGCCTTTTCCAGAATGTCATTTAAGTTGGAATCACACAGTGTGTAGCCTTTTCAGATTGACTTCTTGAATTCTCCATGTCTTTTCACGGCTTGATAACTGATTGATTTTCAGCACTGAGTAACAGTGCATTGTCTGGATATACCACAGTTTTTTAATCCATTCACCTACTGAAGGACATCTTGGTTGCTTCCAAGTTGTAGCAGTTATAAATAAATCTTCTGTAAACATCTCTGTGCAGATATTTTTTTGTGTGGACGTATGTTTTCAGCTTCTTTGGTTAAATATCAAGGAACACAATTGCTGGATAGTATGGTCAGAGTATGTTTAGTTTTGTAAAAAACCACCAAACTGTCTGAAAGTGGCTGTAGCATTTTGCCTTTCCACTAGCAACAAATGAGAGTTTCTGTTGCTCCACATTGTCATCAGCATTGTGTGTTGTGAATTTTTTTAATTAAAAAAATTTTTTTTTGGCTGTGCCATGTGGCTTGTGTGATCTTAGTTCCCTGACCAAGGATCCAACCTGCACCCCATGCATTAGACACCTGGAGTCTTAACTTTAACACTGGACTGCCAGGGAAGTACCCCCTGTAGTGTTGTTTTAATTAGCATTTCCCTGATGACATACAATGTGGAACATCTTTTCATATGCTCATTTGCCATCTATATATTACCTTTGGTGAGATGTCTCTTGATGGTACTTAGTCCATTTTTAAAATCCAGTTGTCTGCTTATTACTAAGTTTTAAGAGTTCTCTTGACATTGTCTTTCACAGAGCAGTTTCAGTTTTAATGAAGTTCAGTTTCGTCAAGTTTTTCTTTCATGGATCATGTCTTTGGTATTGTATCTAAAGTCATCATCAAACCCAAGGTCATCTAGATTTTCTCCAATGCTGTCTATGTTCGAGGAGTTTTTGTTTTGCTTTTTGCATTTAGATCTGTGATCCATTTTGAGATAATTTTGTGAAATGTGTAAGATCTATGTATAGATTATTATTATGGTGCCCGTGGACATCCATTGTTCCAGCACCGTTTGTTGAGATTGTCTTTGCTCCATTGTGTTGCCTTTGCTCCTTTGTCAAAGATCAGTTGATTATATTTATGTGAGTCTGTTTCTAGCCTCTCTATTCTGGTCCATTGATCTTTTTGTCTATTCCTTCATCAGTAATACATGGTCTTGATTACTGTAGCTTTATAGGAAGTCTCAAAATTGGTAATATCAGTCCTCTGATTTTGTTCTTCTCCTTTAGTATTTTGTGTTGATTATTCTGGGTCTTTTGTCTCTCCATATAAACTTTGGAGTAACTTAGTTGATATCCACATGATAACTTGCTGGGATTTTGATTGGGATTGCATTGAATCTATAGATCAAGTTGGGAAGAACTGACATCTTGACAGTATTGTCTTCCTATCCTTAGGACTGAAATATCTCTCCACTTATTAATTCTTCTTTCATTTCTTCATCAGAGTTTCATAGTTTTCTTCATATAGATCTTGTACATATTTTGTTAGACTTAAGCATTTTATTTAAATTTTGTGTATTTTATATAAATGATTGTGTGTTCTTTTATTTTAATTTTATTGGAGTACAGTTGATTTACAATGTTGTGTTAGTTTCAGGTGTATGGCAAAGTGATTCAGTTACATATACACATATATTCATTCTTTTTCAGATTCTTTTCTCATATAGGTTATCACAGAATATTGAGTAGAGTTCCCTGTGCTATACAGTAGGTCCTTTTTGGTTATCTGTCTTATATACAGTAGTGTGTGTGTGTTCATCCCAATCTCCTAATTTATCCCATTGTGATTTTAATTTTAAATTCGACTTGTTCATTGCTAATATACAGGAAAGCAATAAAGTTTTGTACATTAACCTTGTATCTTGGAACTTTCTTATAATCACTAACTAGTTTCAGGAGTTTTTTGCTGATTTTTTTGGTTTTCTGCATAGGCAGCATGTCATCTGTCATTTCGCACAGTCCGTATACCTTTTATTTCCCTTTTGTGTCTTATTGCATCAGCTAGGACTTCCAGTATAAGACTGAAAAAGAGTGATGAAAGGGGATATCCTTGCCTTGTTCCTGATCTTAGTAGGAAAGCTTCTAGTTTTTCACCTTTATGTATGATATTAGCTGTAGGAATTTTGTAGCTGTTCTACATCAAATTGAAGGAGTTCTCTATTCTTAGTTTATTGAGAGTCTTTATCATGAATATATGTTAGACTTTGTCAAATGCTTTCTCTGCATATATTGATATGATCATGTGATTTTTTTTTTCTTTATCCTATTTCTGTGATAATGAATTGATCTTCAAGTGTTGAACCAGGCTTGCATGCTTGGTATAAATCACACTTGGTCTTGGTGTAGAAATTCATTTTATTCATTGTTGGATTTGATTTGCTAATATTTTGTTGAGGATTTTTGCATCTATATTCATAAGAGATATTGGTCTATAGTTTTCTTGTAATATCTTTTTCTGGTTTTAGTATTCAGGTGATGTTGGCATCTTAGGATGAGTTAGGAAGCATTCCCTTTGTTCTGTTTTCTAAAGGAGATTGTAGACAGTTGATATAGTTTCTTCCTTAAATGTTTGGTAGAATTCACCAGTGAACCCATCTGAACCTGATGCTTTCTGTTTTGGAAAGTTTTTAATTATTTATTCAATTTCTTTCATAGATACAGAATAGACATAGGCTTGTTCCAATTGTCTACTTTTTGTGTGAGTTTTGGCGATTTTGTCTTTCAAGAAATAGGGCCATTTAATCTAGGTTGTCAAATTTGTGGGCATAGATTTGTTCCTGGTATTCTTTTATTAATCTTTTTAATGTCCATGGTATCTGCAGTGATGGCCCCTCTTTTATTAGTAATTATAGCCTTTGTATTTTTTTCTTAGTTAGCCTAACTAGAGCCTTATCAATTTTCTTTATCTTTTCAGATAACCAGTTTTGGTTTCATTGGTTTTGTCTATTTATTTCCTGTTTTCAGTTTCATTGATTTCTACTCTAATTTCATTATTTCTTTTCGTCTGCTTACTTTGAATTTAATATACTCTTAATTTTTTTTTAATTTTATTGGAATATAGTTGATTTACAATGTGTTAATTTCTGCTGTACAGCAAAGTGATTCAGTTATACATATATATTCTTTTTCATATTCTTTTCCATTATGGTTTATCACAGGATATTGAATATAGTTCCCTGTGCTATACAGTAGGATCTTATTGTTTATTACTCTTCTTTTTCTAGTTTCCTAAGGAACAAGCTCCGATGATTGATTTTAGAGCTTTCACATTCAGTGTTGTAAATCTTCCTCTAAGCACTGTTTTGGCGGCATACCATAAATTTTGATAAGTTGTATTTTCACTTTCATCTAGTTAAAAAATATTTTAAAATTTCTCCTGAGATTTCTTCTTTGACCCATATGTTATTTAGAAGCATGTTGTTTAATCTCCTAGTATTTTGGGACTTTCAAGTAATCTTTTCTGTTTTTGATTTCTACTTTATTTTCATTGTGGTCTGAGAGCAGACAGTGTTTGATTTCTGTTCTTTTAAAATTATTAAGGTCTTCTTTATGGCCCAGAATGTGGTCTGTCTTGGTGAGTATTTATAGTGTTTTTTTAAAATTAAATTGGAGGCTAATTACTTTACAATATTGTGGTGGTTTTTGCCATACATCTACATGAATCAGCCATGGGTGTACATGTGTCCCACCATCCTGAATCCCCCTCCCACCTCCCTGCCCACCCCATCCCTCTGGGTTGTCCCAGACCACCAGCTTTGGGTACCCTGCTTCATGCATAGAATTTGCACTGGTCATCTATCTAACATACAGTAATATACATGTTTTGTTTCAATGTTATTCTCAAAGTACATCTCTTTGTATAGACGGGCTTCCCAGGTGGTGCTCGTGGTAAAGAACCCACCTGCCAATGCAGGAGACATAAGAGATGTGGGTTTGATCCCTGGGTGGGAAGATTCCCTGGAGGATGGCATGGCAACCCACTCCAGTATTCTTGCCTGGAGAATCCTATGGACAGAGGAACCTGGTGGGCTACAGTCCACAGGGTCACAAAGATTCCGACACAGTTGAAGCAACTTGGCACTCATGCACACAACGCTCTTTGTATAGAACACTCGACCCCAAAAGAGCAGAATGCACTGTTTTACTCAAGCACCCAAGAACACTTAGCAAGATAGACCATAGGCATGTCCATATAACAGACCTCAGCAACTTTAAAAAATTTGAAATTAAAGTTTATTTTCTGAGTGCAGTGGAAATACACTATAAAGCAGGAACAGAAAGACAACAGGACAGTCTCTAAATACTTGAAAATTATGCAGCACACTTCTAAATAATCTGTGGATCAATGAGAAAGTCTCAAAGGAAATTTTTAAAATATATATAGAACTGAGTGAAAATTGAAATATAAAATACAGACAAATGTAACATGCAGCTAAAGCAGTGCTGAGAGAGAAATTTATAACATTAAATGCTTAGATTTGAAATTAAGAAGTCTCAAGGGAATGATTGAAATTTTTACATCAAAGAACTAGAAAAAAAAAGAATAAAATAAACCCAAAACAAGCAGAAGGAAGGAAACAATCAAGAGCTGAAATCAATGGAATTTAAATAGGAAAACTATAGAGAAAATTAAGTGAAATAAAGTCTGTTTTTTTGAAAAAAGTTGATAAACCTCTAAAAGATTGATAAAAATAAAAAGAGATAAGACACAAATTGTCAATACCAGAAATGAAATATGGGATATCACTATATATCCTGCAGTCATTAAAAATACAATAAAGGAATACTATGAGCAACTTTATTCACATATTTGATGACTTAGAAGAAATGGATCAATTCCTCAAAAACAACAAAGTACTAAAACTCACTCAATAGAAGATGTATTGTCTGACTATCTCTATAATCATTAAGGAAATTGAATTCATGATTTAAAAACCTCCTGAAAAAAGAAATCTCCAGGCCTAGATACCTTCACTGTATAATTCTACCAAATGTTTAAAAAATAATTAACAATTTCATACAATTTTTTCAAAAAAATAGAAGAAGAGGAAGGAACATTTCAAACTTGTTTTTGAGACTAGTATTAACCTGATACAAAAACCAGACAAAGACATACAAAAATATTATGAACATAATTTTGATCTTGTGCCTGCACTAAGTTCCTCAGTTGTGTCTGACTTTGCGACCCCATGGACTGTAGCCTGCCAGACTCCTCTGTCCATGGAATTTTCCAGGCAAGAATACTGGAGTGGGTTGTCATTTCCTCCTCCAGGGAATCTTCCCAACCCAGGGATCAAACCTGCATCTCCTGCATTGGCAGGCTGATTCTTTACCACTGCAGATCTTGTAGCCTCCCTAAAATGGTCTTAGGGCTAGGATAACCAACTCATTTAGTTTTCTTAGGACTTTCCTGGTTTAAGCACTGAAAAGTCCTAGCAAAACCAGCATCACTTGCTCAAGACCTACCTAGTTTTAAAACTGAATGTGCCACATGCAAGGAACTTCATCAGCCCTGGGCCAACTGCATTGGTTGTTCTCAATAGTCATGGACTTTTTGGGTCTCTGGACAACACTTTAAGAACTTCCGTGTCAGGCCATACTCACACAGAAGAAATTCTCAGTTTAGTATTGTTAACTCACCACCACATAGGAGTTGAAGATCTTCACATGGTAATTAGTTAGAAATTCTCCTACCCCATGCCAGTTGTTTGCTTGACTTTCAGACATGATTCATTCTACATTCTCCTCCTCACCTTGGATTCCTCAAATAAGATGTCATTGAAAGTGCTTTGTAATAAAAAAAAAAGTCACTAGAATGTGAAGGTGTACCATTGTTGTTTGATGATTATCTTTTCAGGTCAAGTTAATGGAGTGCAAGTGACCATCCCAGACAGTTTTGTGAATGTGACTGTTGGATCTGATGTCACTCTCATCTGCACCTACACCACCACTGTGGCCTCACTGAACAAGCTCTCCATTCAGTGGACATTCTTCCATAAGGAGGAGTCACAACCAGTTTCTGTAAGAACTTTTTCCCCATGAACTATTCCCCTTCAGTAGTTCTGACATAAACTGTTGGGGTCAGTGTGTGAAGAAGGAATGGTAAGCCAGTGGCAACAGGAGCAGAGCCTCAGATACTAGAAGTTTGGAGATAGCTGTTCAGGGAAGATCATCATCTAAGTGACAGCCTTTGTCCTCTCCTCATATTTAGTTATGGCCTGTGACCTCCATTCTGTGTAGGTCAGCATCAAGTATATCATGTATTCTAGAGTAGGCAGGAAGGGTCTTTCTTAGGTGAAATGAGCAATAGTTCTGAAAGGGCTTCCCCTCCTCCAGATCTCTCCCTGTTATTTTCAGAAAACTCTAGTTCAAATATGTGTCCTAATTGATCCGCAGATCTCTGTGAAACTTAATATCTGGACACTGCTTGTCAAGTGAGCTAGCTCATTGTACCAGACTGAGTCCTAATGGAATGAGACTCCCTACATGGGTGGGTAAGGGCAAAGTAGTAATCAACCCTGGGGAATCAGAGGCAGCTGGAGGCTAGAGGATAAGGGACTGGAAGGGAGGCTAGGGTCTGGGTAAGAGGTAACTGGGGGAGGGTGGATGAAAGTCAGAGGAGGATGATTCTACTTGCAAATTGCCTATTCCTAGATTTTTTTCATCTTGCCTTAAGGGTAATTCCTTCTTTAAATCAGCCCAAAGACTAAAATGAATATACTCAAAAGTGTGTGGATTATGTGTGTGTGTTGGGGGAGGGGGCATATGTGTGTACATTTATGCATGTGAGTGTGCAAGCATGTATGCCAATACATATCCTTTGAGGGGGAAAAATCTGTAGCTTTCATCAGATTTTCAAAAGGATGTATGATCCAAAACAAGGAGTTCAGAGAAGAGACAAATCAGTGTGGTTTGGATATAGTTGAGTTGGGCCTTGAAGGAAAGCAAGGGTGATGATGATAGAAGATAGGGAGAGAGGCAAGTTGAGTGGGCTGGAGGAGGCCCAAGGGTGGAGGTGGAGAAGAAGGAGCGCCAGTGTCACTTCAGCCATCACTGAGCTTTCGGAGGTGCTGACTCCTCTTTGTACCAAAGGTCTTGAACATTTGTTCAGAAGGAAACATTGTTCAAGAGGAGACTCTATCAGTGCCGCCCTCTAGTCAAAGTTCAACAGTTTTGTTCAGCACTGGTTACCTTAGAGGGGCTTCCCTGGTGGCTCAGATGGTAAAGAGTCTGCCTGCAATACAGGAGACCTGGGTTTGATCCCTGGGTCGGGAAGATCCCCTGGAGAAGGGAATGGCAACCCACTCCAGTATTCTTGCCTGGAGAATTCTATGGACAGAGGAGCCTGGTGGGCTACAGCCCATGGGGTCACACAAGTATTTGAATCACTCTGTGCCTCTCTTCAAACTATGGTAGAACAGTAATATTCTTCTACATGGGCAGTATACCTTGTAGCATTCAGTCCTCAGATCCACCCACTTCTGCTCAAACACAGCACAGACCATGCCTCAGTATTGAGAAAAAGGCAGTCAGTCAGTGTCTAAAACTGGTGCATGCAAGAGATGCTTGGGGAAGATGTAGTTGAACCTCTCAGGCAGTAACACCTGTACTGTTGGACCTCCTCATTATTTGGAGTCTCTAGGCTAGTGGCATGAGATTTTCGAAGTGGAATAGGAGGGTCAGTGTTTGGTAACAATTGAGATCAGCACAAGCCTCTGGCAGAGGTGAGACAGTCTTTTTTTTGGCTGTGATGAGTCTTCGTTGTATGGGCCTTTTCCCTAGTTGCAATGAGCAGGGGCTACTCTTCGTTGCAATATGCAGGCTTCTCTTATTGCAGAGTGTAGGCTCTAGGGTGTGAGGGCTTCAGTAGCCGTAGCACGTGGGATCCATAGTTGCAGCTCCTAGGATCTAGAGTACAGGCTCAATAACTGTGATGCACAGGCTTAGTTGCTCCACAGCATGTGGGATCTTCCCAGATCAGGGATCGAACCCATGTCTCTTGCATTGGCAGGAAGATTCTTTACCACTGAGCCACCAGGGAAGCCTTGAGACAGTCTTGAGTTTGCTTTCTCATGACCATGTCTGGAATTCCTTTCATCTTCCTCTGAAAGTTTCAGGCTCTATTGCTGCCTTGATTAGGGCAGTGGTCAACTCTTGCAATAAGCTCATCTTCTCCTCCCCCAAAATCATTGTGTTAAAGGAGCAGTTGACTCCAAGACCTAGTACTTCTCAGTACCCAGGGGAGAATATTATCTCCTAGGGACTACCCCTCCCATAGGGTTCCTTTGTGAATAGAGGCCATGGAGGTATTCCATAAGTCTTCTGACCAAGTGTCAGGATATTCATTTGTTGTTTGTTGTTGTTCAGTCACTAAGTTGTGTCCACACTCTTTGTGACCCCATGGACTGCAGCATGCCAGGCTTCCCTGTCCTTCACTATCTCCCAGAGTTTGCTCAAACTCATGTCCATTGAGTCGGTGATGCCATCCAACCATCTTGTCCTCTGCCACCCCCTTCTCCTCCTGCCCTCAATCTTTCCCAGCATCAGTGTCTTTTCCAGTGAGTTGACTCTTCACATCAGGTGGCCAAAGGATATTCATTAGCATGGTCTTTCTTTTAGAGAAGCCTTCCTTTCAGAAGACATGGACAGATTCAGATAGTCAGTTCCTCAGCAAGAGTCACAGCTGAAGACTCTAGACCCCAGAACAGGCAGGCTAGCTTGGAAGTTTTGGTTCCCTTCTTATGAATGGCTGCCTCTTCATTCAGCTAGTCACTGGAAAAATTATTAATACAGGGACCTCACCTGCCCTTGAACAGGACAGGCATGGAACCTACTTAGCATGAGTCTCTCAAACAACACATACTCATCTAGGATAGCCACAGTGGAAGAAACCCTGCGCCATCTTCATCTCTCTAACACCCATATAATGTGAACAACTTCTTTCTAGAACCTAGTATCATTGGACTCCATGGCTGCTTAGATTCTTCTAGCTTGGCCTCTACAGATAGTATTATATCCAATGCTCTTCAAATATTGGTGAAGTGAGGGTGCTTCATCTCCTTAGGAGCACATTTGAAAATGAACAAACTGTTGGTCTAATTGTTATAAATGGGAATCACTACTGATGCTAGTGGATGGTGTCTAGAGGGGCTTAATGTCTTGTGATATGTAGGTGAGACCCGCACAGGAAAGAATTGTCTGCCCCAAATGCCAGTGTGGCTCCCATTGAAAAATACTCCAGCTTCTTCCCTTCCCAGCACCCCTCCCAATCAAATTTTTTTCTTTTCAGTGTCCCATTTCTTCAGATGTCTATTCTTACTAAATCTGATAAATTAATGTAATGCTAAGGTGTTAAGGACTAGTGACCATTTACTTTGTTCTCTCTCACAAAAACCGTTTAAGCAGAAACCTTCCGTGACTTACAGAAACAGTTAAACTGGTGGGTGTCTCAGGCACATGGCAGGCTGGGAAGGGAGTGGTTTGGAACAGGCAAGCCTTCCTTTTGGTGTTATATTCCTTCCATGCGCAATCCCAGCCTCCTTAAATAGTCTAGAGAAAATTCTAGGCTTGAGACCATCATTACTCTACATTCCTCTTCTCCCATAGTTAGTGCCTTTATGAGCAGAGCAGGAAAGGAAGAAGCTGGAAGGGAAAGAATGGGTGGTTTGCTGTGGACTTGCACATTTCCAAAAGGAACCCACAAAAGCAGCTCTGGAGGCTAAAGGCATTTATTAGCTCAGACACAGACTCAAACAGAAAGCAGACTGAATTCCTTCAACCCTTCTTGTTCATATTCCAGCGCTAGTTAGAGAGCAGTATCACAAAGCTGAGGGGAAAAATCTTTTTGGACAAATCTGGCTCCCAGCTGCACAGCCTTATGTGAATAGGAGCTTGGCACAGGAGGAAGAGAAAGGCTGTTATTGCAGCTGGCATCCATTGAAGGCATCATGTGGTGAACCCACTTGGCATGGGAAACATCATGCCAATGAATAGCAGCAATTGGAAGAAGAAGGCTTGGGCTGGAGAAGGTGATGGAATGGCCCCAAGAGGGTAGGGTGGCCTGGAAGTCATCTTCTTGGTCCAAGGCAGGCATGTGAGTGCCATGTTCATGGATTTAAGGGACTTGGGAGGTCTGGATTCTAGGTCTGACTACCAAGTGTGTGACCTTGGGATGATCACTTCCTCTTACGGGGCCTCTGTGTGTCCTTTCCTGTAGTAGAAGAGGATGAATCAGAGGTTGCAGACTGGCAACCTCTGGGCTCTATTTGGCCAGTAAATGCATGTTGGTTGGCTAGCCCAGTATTTCGTTTATTTGCTCAGTTTGAAAGCCTTGTTTGTTTTGGCTCTGCAGTTCACCACAGTCCTTACTATCCTCCATGATCTTACCACTACCCACCAGCCCCTCCCAGCTAGTTCCCATATTTCCAGTATCCAGCTGGTTCCTGAAGGCTCCACTGCCTTAGCAACCATGTGCTGAGTTATCTCTTTGGGAGTCTTATAATTAATGTGCTGTTACGTCTCCATAATTAGCCTCTAACATCACCATGGGGCAGGCAGAGAGGACCCTGGGGGGAAAGTAGGGCATTCTCCCGTGAACACAGCCACAAAAGGCAAGTGGCCAAAAAATGAACAAGCGCCACTTAAAGGAATACATGGATGGATTTTCTCAGGGCAGACTTGCCAACCCCCCCCCCCATCATCACCCCCAAAGAATGTGGCCTGTTGAACAGCCGTGGCTTTTCCTGGACCTCAATTTGTTTGATCTCTAAATTGACAATATACTTTCCTTGAAAAGTGTACAAGCCTCACAGGATCATGAGCCAGGTTTTGGCCATCATTCAGCTTTGATTTTTAAAAGAATTATTCTTTTGTGGAAAATGGAACCAAGTTGCAGTTCCTTCCTGTGTGATTAGATAAGTAGTTTCAGGAAAGCATTTCATTTTCTTTCTTCACAAGGACAGTATGACAGTGTGGACTTCCCCTAACAGAAAGCCCCTCCACCTATGTGTCTGGCCACTGGCTAGCCTTGGGGACTTTCCTTCTCACACAGCACCCTGAGGCCAGGGCCTTTCCCTTTTAGGTGTCCATTGTTACACCTCTTTACCTCTGCTTCCATTCCAGACATCTTCAGTATTATTTGTGGGACAACAGAATTTATTAGGCTCACAGTGTGAGGAGCTAGGATCGAAGGGTTGGTGAAGGTCCTTTTTTCAGGGAAGTTACAAGTCTAGGGCCTCACGACTTGTTTGCTTATTGATACATGGCCAACCATGAAACTTTTAGTGTGGCTTCTTTTCATGTCCTAGTCTTGACCTAAAACACACTCTCTTGGCCCCCTACTCTTTGTAGAAATAAAGTCTTTTCCCCTAGATCTTCTGGGACTTGCTGCAGGCTGTAGGCAGGACTGATGTTTCTCATTGTGATGTCATCAAGCCTCAATTTAAAACAGGCTGACCAACCCCCCACTCTTCCTGGGAGCAGGAGATGTGGCCAGATACCTAAGCTGCAAAGGGCTTCCTTGATAGACCACAGGCTGCATTCCAGGTAAGAGGCTACAGGGTCACAAATTGGTAATTAGAAAGTAAATAAGGCCAGGCTGGCTAGTGAAATGGAAAGCCGGATATCTTGGATGTCAACTCACTTAAAGGAAATAGACCTTTGACAAGTTGAACTTCCTCCTTCCCCACTTGAATACCTTAGGTTACACTGGCTTACCAGTTTGTAAGTCAAACAAGACCCCTCTGGAGCAAGAGTTTATGATTTCAGTAGGTATGAATGGACGAATTGACTTATAAATGGCTCTTTCAGGGCACGAAAGAAAGCTAGTTGATGTTAGAGGACCGCAGGAGAGAGGCAAGTTGTTTTCTCCTTAAAGATACTCTTTTCTTTGAATTTTCCATCAGACTCTCCCTTTCTGCTTTAGTTTAAAAACTTCCTGGCTGTTTCCCTGAAAGAGAATACATTTGAATTTATGTAGACAATATCTTTTGGTTTTCTGATTGCCTTCACTGTTTCATTAGCCTGTTAATGTAAAGAAATGCTGGACAAGGAAATTGAAGAACTGGGTTCTAGACCCGACTCAGCTCTTAACTTTGTGTGTCTTTTTTAAAACCTCTCTAGGCTTCAATCTCTTCTATAAAGTGAGAGGAGTGAATTAAATGAACCATAAGTCTCTTCTAGTAGATTTTATTAAGTATCAATTGCCAGTGGGCTAAGGCAATCCCAGTTTATTGATAATGCAAAACAATCACTGGAGTCACAGACATTTATATTAAACTAACAAAGTGTGTACATAGACTGAGTATTATGAAGGGACCTCGGGATCACCTAATCCAGTGATTCCTAAGCTTTAGTCTATTCATGTCCCATCTTCATGATTTTTTGTCATATTTGTGTATTACCAGCACCAGTAATTGTTTAATGTTTTCTATATTGACATTTTGGGGGGCCACACTGTGCAGTTTGTGAGATCTTAGTTCCCTGACCAGGGATTGAGCCTGGGCCACTCAGCAGTTAAAAGTACTGAGTTCTAGCCACTGGACTGCCAAAGAATTCCCTGACTTGGTTTTTAAAAGTCTTAAAAGTGTTTGCCTTAGTTTCACTGTAAACAATAATATCCATGAGTTCACAGATTTGATGTGTTAGATTTGTCTCTAATACACATTAGATTTTTAAGTTTTCAATTATTTACAACCTAAAATCAACTTATGTGCCTATACTAGGAGAATACATATCATACTTTAGAGAACACTGCTCTGGTTCCTTGTTCAGATATGGAAACTAAAGGTTGAAGAGATTAAATGACTTTTTTTGTTACTGCAAAGCAGGTTGCCATGGAGACATGACCAGCGGCTACCTCTCCCATGTTATAATCAGAGGCCCAGTGTGGCTAAAACCGAGGTCTTCTTATTCCTAGACCAGGCCTTTTTACATCACACTCTGCTGCTCCCATGGTTACCATTATGATTTAATATCCATGTTCTATAATACAGATGGGACTAGAATCAAGATATTTCTTAAATCTAGTTAATTAAAATAATAATATATAAATCTTTATGACTTTGGGTGGGTCATTAGTCTGTACTTGAGTGCCTGCCTTTATCTGAAAGCATTAATAATTCCATTTCTTCCTCCTGCCATATGAGAAGAAAGGTAATAGCTGCTGTTGACCAAGCACTTCCTAGGCCCTTGACTCAGTGACTTTGCTTCATCCTTATACCACCACTGTGAGGGGATGGGGCCACATGGTTTCTCAGGAGCCTTTCTGCTCTGAAATGTTATTCTTATAACAAACAGAATGAACTCAGTTTTGCTTATCCAAAAGAATATGTGTGTTCAAAAGGAGCATGAATATTCTTTTAGAGGAATCAGATATTCTAGATAAGCCCACTGGGTAAACTCAAGGCAAAGAAAGTTTATAAAGTAGAATAAAATCAGACACTTGTGTCCTAAACAATGAGTTTCTTTCAGGTAGACTCATCGGGGAGTATCTTGATCTACTGGCCTAAGCTTAGGAGTTGAATCTTGTCAGCTCTGGCTGCCTACTGTCTACAAGACAGGCATACCTTTGTGCTCTGATGATATCATAGAGCTGCTTTGAGCACAAATGAGGCCACAACTGTGTACAGCCTTGAGAGACCTACATTGTCCCACTGAGCTGAGAAATCTTTGCCACAGGGGTCTTACCAGGGGTGGGAGGGGTGGGGGGATTCTAGTTATCATCCAAGAAGGAAACATTGGATAGAGAGAACTTCCAAGTAGTTTATCCTAGCCTCAGACATTGTCCGGTTCTCATTTATGTCATTTTCTCTCCTAGATTTACTATTCTGAAGGTGGACAAGCTACAGCCATAGGAAAATATAAAGATCGCATTGTAGGGTCCAACACTTCAGGTAACGCATCCATCACCATCTCGCATATGCAGCCAGAAGACAGTGGCATCTACGTCTGTGATGTCAACAACCCCCCTGACTTTTTCGGCAAAAATCAAGGCACCATCAGTGTCAGCGTGTTAGGTATGGACATTTTATTTTCTGCTTTTTCTCTTCTTGTTTTCAATTTAGGACATTGAATGAGCCAAGGCAGTGAGTTATGGTGCCAATTAAGTCCCAAGGGTGAATATCCTCCCTACTTCTTTTATTACCAGGAAAATAGAGACACACCACCAATCCAACCCATAGAATAACACTGAAAAATCACTCACAAAACATGTTGAAACAGTTGTCAAACCAAATGGGGCTGCCACCATGACAGATAGCAATAGATGACCAAACCTCTTGGGTCCCTATCTCTGAAGGATGCAGTGAGAACAGACAAGACAACCCACAGTCTCACCAAATGATCACTAGCAACTGTTTCAGTGAGAACCTCCAATTGAAGCCAGTCCTACTTGGGGGAGACAACTGTCAACTTTTGACCTCTCCTAAGCCAGCCACAATTCCCATTGTTAAATTAGTCTTTTAAATAAAGGCAGAAAGGTCCTTTTCTAAAATATTAATGCTACTTGGAAAAAGGACCAGAGTTGATTCATTTACTTATACACAAATATTCATTCTGTGACATGGAGCAAGTCATATCTGTTCTTCAAATGAATTTGGAGTGGTTCATTTATACGGTGTTTATTAAGTGCCTGCTTCGGGTCAGGAGCCATGATAGAGGCATGGTTTCTGCTCTTGGCGAAGTTCACAATATTGGTGATTTTTAGGGCTCCTTCCAATCTCTGTCTGAGTTTTGCCCCTGTCTGTATTGTTTAGCAAGTCCTATCTGCAGGCCTTCACGTGTATGGACGGGAGGGAGGCAAGGGCTGTCAACCTTCACCCATTAACAAGTTGAGCTAAGGGCTCTCCCACTTCTATGTAACCTCAAGTGGAACTGGTCTAACCATGGCTGCTCTTGAGCTGTGTACACCCATCCCGGGAAAAAAAGGAACTAGATCAGACAATAATTGAGTAGCTTGGAAAAGCCTCAATTGGTAACAAGGTGCACACGGAGGAGGACTGTCCAGTATTGTCTGAGCTTGTTGCCCAAGTGATGCCAACAAAGAACCAACTCTTTACTGTGAGGCTTGCTACTGCATCTACTCACCTGGAAAAGAGGAAAAGGTAATCAAGAGCTGATTTCTAGGAGCAAGGTAACTCCATCATGTTCTTATTTTTGCTGCATCCTGTGCTAGGCTTTGGGGGTACAGGGGACAATAGGACACATATCCATAAACCCTTTCCTGGGAAAGTTGATGTTCTGGGTTGGAAGACTAGCCATATACACGGGAGCTAAATGATGTATGCACTGGCCTCAGTGCTAGTCAGTTCACCTTTCTCTGGCCATTTTGAGATGGGGTTGTAATTTCTGCCCTGTCATATTATTATGAGAATCAAATGATATATTGGAGATTCAGTGTTCAAAGAATTTAAGGGATTCAGTTCAGTCACTCAGTTGTGTCCAACTCTTTGCGACCCCATGAATCACAGCATGCCAGGCCTCCCTGTCCATCACCAACTCCCGGAGTTTACTCAAACTCATGCCCATCGAGTCGGTGATGCCATCCAGCCATCTCATCCTCTGTTGTCCCCTTCTCCTCCTGCCCCCAATCCCTCCCAGCATCAAGGTCTTTTCCAATGAGTCAACTCTTACATGAGGTGGCCAAAGTACTGGAGTTTCAGCTTCAGCATCAGTCCTTCCAATGAACACACAGGACTGTTTAAGGGATTAGTCCTCTACTATTTTTGTTACTCCCTAGCTCTGGGTTGTCCTTCTGACCAGAAACAACCTAAAGAAGCCAAGCCTCTTTTTATCTGAGCTTGGAATTAGCCCTGAGGTAAAGTTAGACAGGGTGGTTAATATTCTTAAAGTTTAGAGAATTCCTAATGAACTTCCGTAAGAAGTTGAGGGTCATTTCCCCTCTAAGTTTTTCTTTCCCAAGAGTCATGACTTTTCCTTAAGCCTCCAGTATCCAGGCAAGGTAAGAGATGAAAGACTCTGGATTTCTTTGTTTGGGAATTCTCAAAATCCCACTTTAATTAATTAGGCTAAGAACAAAGATGTTCTACAAATTTATGCTTTCTGGAAATTTTGAGACTGATAATTTTCTCTAAAAATTGCAGAGGCTGTTGGCAGTTCTCAAATTCTATTGCACATGAGTGCCTGTTCTGTCTGCCCTGACTGAGGGGTGGGGCATGGTGGGGGCAAGCATGTGCGTGCTAAGTCACTTCAGTCGTGTCCAATTCTTTGTGACCCTATGGACTGTAGCCCACTAGGCTCCTCTGTCCATGGGATTCTCCAGAAAAGAATACTGGAGTGGGTTGCCCTGCCCTCCTCCAGGGGATCTTCCCAAGCCAGGGATCGAACCCACGACTCTTAACGTCTCCTGCATTAGCAGGCATGTTCTTTATCACTAGTGGCACCTGGGAAGCCCAGGCAAGCATGTAAGGGAGACCAAGAGAGAGATGTATTGACATTTCCTTAAATATTGCTCTTCCTAGCAATGCATCTTTCAGAAACTTTTGTAACCCAGTGGTAGACACAAACGCCATGCACTCACTCATTCATGCATATATTCATTTGGCACACCCTGAACAGATGTTCAGTCACTGTGGTAGGCAGTGGAGATGGAAAGATGTAAAAGATAGGCTCCCAGCCCTCCTAAAGTTCTAAGTATGTAGTGGGGGAGGCAGATGTATCACATAAGGTTATAGTGGAGGGAGGAGAGGTGAGCTGGGAGATCACAGGGGGAACTGAAGAAGGCTTCCTGGAGAAAGTGACTTCTGCAGTGAATGTTGAAGGATATGTAAGAGCATGTCAGGCAGAAGAGGGGCTGAGGTGGCAGAGTGTAGTTTAGGTGAAGGAAGCAGCAATGCATAAAGGACCAGGTGGTTTGCATGATCATTCATCTGAAAGACTTCCATTAGGTATGACAGCCTTGGAAAATGAATCTCTGAAAAATACCCAGAAGAAATTTGAATAATTATTTTGTATGCATTTGGAATGAACATCATCTTCCTTCTGCAACTTGGCACGTAAAAAGAAAATGATGAATTTAGGAAGGTTTGAGAACACACTGAAACATTTTCATTTATTTTCTGAGGTGAGCCTCTTCTTCCCACCACAATTCTATTGAAAGCAATAAAGCTAAATGGTAGATCAGTGGCTTTGCCAGTAAAAATCCAAGTTCTGTTGGGGACTATAACTGGATGAAATGTCAATTCAATCCTGGATCAGTAGTTTTAGAAAGTGTATGGGTTTGGGATTTGGTTCAAAGTGATTCACTGAGTGTTTGGTTAATAAAAACGAAAGGAGAAAAATGTGTTCAGAAAAATATCTGGATTTGACTCTGGGCTCAAGAAATGAATGCAAGTCATTCCATGTTTTGGTCCATAATTAGTTCAAGTCCTGGGGTCTGGCTTTGTGATGAAACACCCCCATTTAATTTTCTGTTCAAATTATTCCGTTCCACTGTAAAAGCTATAAAAAAATTCACCATGCTTTTTAAAAGGCAGTATCTTAAAAAAAAAAAAGGCAGTATCTAAATCTAGTGATAGTTGGATTTCTGGTTAAATAGCCTAGTTTATTTAGGGTAGGCAAATCCAAAGAGTTGTCTGCAGCTGAGGGATCAATACCATGAAAGAGAGAATAAAGAGCTAAACAGAAAAATACTCCTTTTAATTAAAAGATACCTGTTCAAAAGAAGGGATTGTACAATAGGCAATTGGTTTAAGAAGATATGGTACATATATACAATGGAATATTACTGAGCCATAAAAAGATGAAATACTGCTGGATCCAGCAACGTGGACGGACCTAGAGGATATTATGCTTAGTGAAATAAGTCAGAGAAAGACAAATACTGTACGATATCACTTATATGTGGAATCTAAAAAATAATACAAATGAATATATATGCAAAACAGACTCACAGACATAGAAAACAAACTGATGGCTATCAAAGGGAAGAGTGAAGGGGGAGGGACAGATTAGGAGTATGGGATTAACAGCTTCAAAATACTATATATAAAACAGATATGCAATAAGGATATACTGTATAACACAGAGGGAATTTATACCCATTGGAGAAGGAAATGGCAACCCACTCCAGTACCCTTGCCTAGAAAATTCCATGGACAGAGGAGCCTGGTAGGCTAGAGTCCATGGGGTCGCAAAGAGTTGGACATGACTGAGCGACTTCACAGGATCTTGTAATAACCTATAATGGAATAAAAATCTGCAAAAATACTGAATTACTATATTGTATACCCAAAACTATAACACAATATTGCAAATCAAGTATACTATAATTTTAAAAAAGAGGGGATGGTGAAATTTTCAAACAGCTATAGCTGTATCTGTTTTTCTGCTCATATGTATAGTGGGTTAGTGTCCGAGACTGGAAGGTTGTCAGTTGCAGTGTCAGAAATGTGACAGCAGTGTTTACTCCTGCCTGTGGGCAACAGCAATTCCATGTGTAAGATACTATATACATGATTTTATTTGTATAAACACAATATATTTGGATTAGCTGGAGTTCAGATAATTTCTTGTGCGCATTTTACAGATGAATTAACTGAGGCTTGGCTATGTTAGGTTACTTGCCTAAATACATCTGGTGTAAAGCTGCAGACCCAGGGTTCAGTGTGGACTCAGATCTGTGCTCTTAACTGCTGCCTCCCAAGTAAGAGTCAGAGAGCTGGGTAGTCCAGAGCATTTACAGCCTAAGCCTAAGGGAGAGAATCTATGCCTTTGGAGTGTCTTATATCTAAATTAATATAAGGCAGGTGAATGGGAAAATATTGATTCAGATCCTTATCTGCATGTCAGACTGAGGTTAGAATAAGCTGTGAGCAGTAAGACGAGTGGCAAGAATCAGATTTTCAGCTTCCCACAGGACTTATCCATAAGCACAGAAACTCAGCATATCCCAAACTGACCTCATCTTTGCCCCGTCCTCCTCCTCACTCCTTCCCCAAACACCTGTTCCTCTCCTTGACTTCTTTATCTCAGGGGGTGGCAAGATGGTGTACCCAGCTGTCCAAATCAGAAACTTGGGAGTCATCACTGAGCCCACCCTCTTCCTCATGCCACGTATCCAAGCCCTCTGGACTTCTTAATACCTCTTGACTCCGTTTCCTCCCCTTCCTTGCCTCATGTACTCCCGGAGTCAGAACAGTTCAGTTAGAATGATCATTGTGCTGCCCCACACCTACTTAAATTCCTTCTGTGAACCTGCAGCTCTCAGGATAAAAAACGTGAAACACAAAGCCCCTGAAGCTCTAGTCTCCATTGCTCTCTAGCCTAATCTCTTACCACTCCCCCCACCTCATTTCAAAACTGTGTAAGAGGCACTTTTGAATTTCTGGTGCCTAGTTCAGTGTTGGGCATACAGGAGGCACTCAAGTAAATGCTAGTGGCATGAAGGATGAAACAAGATTTCAGTGCCTTGTGGCACACCCCTCCCCCGCAATGGGTTTCCCCTCCCAATGAGGGACACGGGCAAATTCAAACCTTCCATTGTGTGTCACCACCAGGAGAATTAATGCCAAAAAATAACTCACAAAGGAAAAGAAAAATATGGCATTAATAAGACAATTTTGGGGGGAAAAAAGTAGTTATCTCAGTGTTTAATGTTCTCTTTTCCTTTAAAACCATGCTTCCAAAATATAACCTCTGTTCCTAGTTTAATGTTTGCTTACATTGCTTACTGTTTTAATAATGGCATATTTTAAGACACAATGTGGAAATTCACGGTTATGAATCTGAGGAAGAGTCAGATGGAAGAGATGCTGCTAGACTACTAATGGCCCAGTGACGAGAGGTCTTTGCGCCTGAAGCGCTCTACTGCCATCTGGTGGTACAACTAGAAAACTGTCAAAACAAGTTTTTTTAAGATTAAAAAAAAAAGTGTACATAGTCTCCAAAATGAGAGTGAGGAAGTGGTACAGACTGCAATTCATCAGGCCTGATTTCTTACTCTTTGTCATTGTCTTACAGTCAAACCTTCTAAGCCCTTCTGCAGCATCCAAGGAATGGCAGAAACTGGCCATCCTATATCTCTTACTTGCCTTTCGGTGCTTGGAACACCTTCCCCTGTGTACTACTGGTATAAACTCGAAGGAAGAAACGTCGTCCCAGTGAAAGAAAACTTCAGTAAGTATATATCTTTGCTGCACCTGGCAAGGCCTGGTGTGTGGGCTTGGTTGACAGCATGTAGATGTGACTGGCTGCTCCTCCTTAGAGCTCAGTCCTCTGTTTTTTGGGGAGGGAAATGTACAAAGAATGTCAGCCTGTCATCAAAATGATTGTCCTCTGGTCTTCTCTCCAGCTTCTAGAAGTCAAGACCATTTTTGGCTTGGAGGTAGCGGTATGGAGAAAATAGGCATGGTCCCAGATGGGAGTCCTCAGGGGTCTAGTTGATCCATCTCCAGAAAGGGAGGCCAGTCTGAGGACGTGGGTGGGCATTGGATGGTCTGCTTCATTCCCATGATCTGTACCCATATACAAGATTTCAAAACATTATTTCCTGATATTGACAGACCCAGCCACCGGGATTTTGTTTATTGGAAACCTGACCAGTTTTGAACAAGGTTATTACCAGTGCACCGCTATTAACATCCTTGGCAATAGTTCCTGTGAAATTGACCTAACTACTTCATGTAAGTGGATTATATAACTTTTAACAGTTTCTCCTTAAGTATCCTGTGCCTGCCAATCAAGTCACTTAGACTTCTTGGTTAGTCCTTCCTGACTCTGGAGATTTTGGTGCTTTATTTATAGAATGATACAATGGACAACCATCCTAATATCTAATGCTTACATAATGCTTCATATATGTAGAGTTCTAGGGCTTTCCACGGTCCCAGCCTATACAAGGCACTATCCCACTATATGAATGCCCTGAATATTTCCCACTGGTCACAGATTCACGAGAGGGGGCAGACACTGTGCTCCATTTTACTAACCAGCTGCTTGTATCCTCCAGATCCAGGAACTGGAATCATCATTGGGGCCTTTGTGGGGACCCTGATAGGTGTCATCACTCTCATCTCTGTGGTGTGGTTCGTGAGGCGTAAGGTAAAGGCGAAGGGGAAGGAAAGGAAGAGGAATTCTAAAACCACCACAGAACTCGAGTAAGACCTTACTTCTGCTGTCTTTCCGTGAATAGACATGTCTCAGGCTTATCTCTCTCAGTCAGCTCTTCCTGAGCACGCCTCTTAGCATAAGATAGAGGGCTATCTCTCTGCTCGCTCTCGTTGCTTTTATGAAAGAGTGGTGATGGTTATCACGTACTGGGTACTGTGTGCCAGACTCTGTTCTAAGCAATTTTATGTATATCAACTCATTTACCTGTGACAACAGTCCTTTTAGGGCTAAGAAAATGTTATAATATATTCATCTACTTGTCTTTCTATGAACAGCAAATAAAATACAATTTTTAATATTATTTTTTATGGAACAAGGGGTCAATAGACACAAAACTGCTCACAGCCCAGGCTCTTGCCCACTCTATTCTTCTTCATCAAATGTATATCACACACGTTCATTTGTTCTTCCCTCCATTTCTGTGCTTCCACAACTATGTATTGGGTACCAACCAACTGCCAAGTATTGTGCTAGATGGAGTGGGTGCTAGAGAGGCATTGGAGCCATGGAATTGGCCCCCAATGATCCTGTTAGATCTTTATACCCTTTCCTCCTGACATGAGTTTTCCTGCCTCTTAAACACTGGTTTGTTTCTCTTGACAGTATACAATACAGTTAAGACCTAACCATTCTGCACCCTAAATGGAGACCCATGGTCTGACAGTGAGTCAGACTATCAGAAATCACAGGGGTTTGGGACCTATGGTCACTGAGGCTATAGAGCCTATGGCTCCACATGAGATGTCAGACCTTAACTTGTTCTTGCCTGGGCCTTCTTCCCACAGACCAATGACAAAGATAAACCAAAGAACAGAGGGTGAGACAATGCCACATGATGATGTCATCCAACTCGAAGCCACCCTTCCGTCTTCCATCCATGAGACTGAGCCTGATACCACCCTGGGGCCAGATCATGAGCCTATCCCCGAGCCTGAGCCTGAGCCTGCCTTGCAGCCTACTGTGGAGCCACCCTTTGGGCCTGAGCTTGTCCCCGTGTCTGAGCTCGAGATCCAACTGGAGCCGGAGCCTGTGCCCCAGCAGGAGCCCCAGCCCTTGATTGTAGATGAGCCATTTTCTGATGAGGAGAAGGGGGTGATTAAGCCATAGGCCAGTGGCCTGAATACAGTGTTCCTCACCAAGGAACCCATTAGTGGCATGTGGAATTGAGTTGACCTAACTAATTTCCCTCCACCTGCCTCCATTCTGGCCAACCCTCTTCTAACATGGAGCTCTTACCATCAATCCAGAATAGACAGATGAAGATAACTACTAAATAAATGCAAGGGTTCCTGCATTACCAGTCTAGAGTACTTAATTTCACTAACCTGTAAACACAATTAATGACAAGTGATTTTGAACTCGTTGAAGGTGTTTTGCCACAACACCTGTGTCTTATTTCAGAAATCTTGTTTCTCTATTTTTAGCTATTCTTTGGCATTCCACATGCACACATGACAAGGTGCATTAACTGGATTCAATATTATTTCTTGGATTTGCTGTTATCAGAGCTTCCCTATTCATTTTCACATTGATCACTAAGAATTCATCAGCAATAATCTCATAGATTGGGGAAAAAAAATCCTTAAAATTCCAGAGAAGAAAGGGTACATATTAATTGGTACATAGCATTTAAAACTAGGTCTTAAAATTAATGCTTCATTTATCGTATTAGATTTCCCAGCAAACCACCGTGCTATCCAATATCTGAGCACAGCAAAATTTTAAAGTAAATTAACTTTTAAAACGCAAAATAATGTATGGGCAAACAATTCCAAATACAACTTTCCTTCAATGAATACAAAATGTTGATATCACAGGTAATGTACTATTTAGCTTTGAATGAGCTATTATGCTGTCGCACTGTCTGATGCTATCTCTACTTTGGAAGGGCCAAACTAAATGAACACTTAAGATCTATCTTAGATAATCTGAACACATTAACTGTTTTACTGTTGGGCTATTTCACATTAACAAAGAGATATCATTCTTGCGTAAATGCTAACTATTAACTAAAATGCATTCATATCACCTCTTCACCTGCTAAAAAGCTTTTCTTTTGATTATATTTATCAACACCCCACTTTGAATAAATTTACAGGTAGACTTTTTCATTTGTGTAATCAGACTTTAAATCTTCTTTTAAGTAATACTCAATAAAAATCTTACTTTAATGAGCCTAAGGTAAATCTTTTATGAATAATTTTATTGGTTTTAACTTTATGTATAATAAACTGCACCTATTTCAAGTGTTTTGATGTGTTTTGAATATACACCCACGAATGCCTGCATACATGCTAAGTTGTTTCAGTCGTGTCTGACTCTTTGCCACCCCATGGACTGGAGCCTGCTGCCAGGCTCCTCTGTCCATGGGATTTCCCAGGCAAGAATACTGGAGTGGGTTGCCGTTTCCTCCTCCAGGGGATCTTCTGACCCAGGGATCAAACCTGTGTCTCCTGTGGCTTCTGTACTGCGGGCAGGTTCTTTGCCACTGAGCCAGCAGTACACTCATGAAAGCACCATGGTAGTCTAAATAGAGCATTTCCATCATCCCAAAATGTTTTCTATGCCCCTTTGTGCACTCTCACGATCACCCTGGACCCAGGCAACCATTGAATTGCTTTTCATCATTAGAGATTAGCTTTGTCTTCTCTTGACCTTCATATAAAAAGGACCATATGGTGTGTACTTTTTTGTGTGTCTTACTTCCTTATAAGTGAAGCCTTTTTAAGTAAAGAAATGAATCTTTAACTTATCACATCTAGGTTTTCATGTAGAGGAAACTGAGAAACTCTTTGTATATAGATTATACCTATACACTAATGGAGGTAGAGTCTCAGAAAGTTTTAGGGTAGACAGACATTGAAATTAACATTACACTTGTCCAGAGTCACGGAGAAAAGAGATAGCAAGTTTTTACTTATGTATTTTCTTTGATGTATTAATTTTTAGCCATTCGCAGGGATTTTTGAAGATTCTGTAATTTTGTTCAGACTAAATATAATATTATGACATATAGTGTCTGATGGGTTCAGGAAGCAAAATGATGACGGTCTTAAGAATGACCTGATATTAAAAACCTGGTATTAAAAACCAAATACCAGCAGTGTAAAAATTTTAATGACCAGAACGCCAAAGTAGCTGAAATTCACCTTCCCTTCTACTTTTATGATAGAGGCAAATTACAAGAAAAGAGACTTATAATATATAATAGTTAACACCACCACTCCCAAATTTTCGATGAATTGGTGCTGAGCAGGAAGGCAGGAACTCTTGGTGGTCTTATAGAGTTCTGTTCTTCAGTCTAATGCTCTCCCAACTGAGCTATTTCAGCTACCTCTTAAAGTTCTGTTCTTATTAGTATCGCTCTGATCAAAATGGGAAGATCCCCTGGAGAAGGGAATTGCAACCCACTCCAGTATTCTTGCCTGGAGAATCCCATGGACAGAAGAGCCTGGCAGGCCACAGTCCATAGGGTCACAAAGAGTCAGACACGACTGAGAGACTTCACTTCTGATCAAAATGTTGATAGATTAGTGGGTTTTTTTTTTTACCTTTTTCTAGGCTATGGATCACTTTGAGAAAATGCTGTTAACTCTGGACCCCTCTACTTAGAAAAATGCTTATATACACACAGTGTCATGTCCAGTTTTAGAAAATTGCAGATGCCCAGAATCCAAGAATAAGAATTAGTGATTTATATAAAAACACAGAAGGCACATTTAATAAAATCATGTTTCCTGGGGTGCATGGATACTCTGCTGTATGACTCAAAATGATCTTGATAGTCTGGGAGCTGACTTGAAATCAACATAGTGAGTTTGCCAGGAATGGAGGGTATGGTCCTGTTTTAAGGATGTAAGAGTACATGTTGCCCATGCAGAAACCCTAGCTGGGCAAGGTTGGGAAGTAGGTGAGGTTAATCAGAAGTGATATCTTTGGATCTCTGTTTTCAGTGCCCTTGGCCTTCTGGCATCTTATTTTCCAAACACCTGGGATTGTCATGTGCCTGCTGGCTCTGTGACCCATTCAGGTCTGTGTCCCTTCAGCAGGATTATTACTCAGCCTCTCTCTCCCTTTGCCACCCTTTCCAAATGTAGCTGTTCTGTGGCCTGTTCTTGTCCAGTGGATATGATCTTTCATCAACCAGTGATGTCATTCAAGATAATGAGCTAGCCCTCTTAGAAATAATTATCTTTTAACAGGACTCTTGAAAATAATTCTTTGGTCCAAACATACTAATAATGGTGGAATTTCAAGTACTGGAACAATCCAGAGGGGAAGTATTCCTGGCAAAAGAAGCTTTCTCAGCCCCTCTCAAATCAAACCATATGGGTTACCATCTAACTACTCCATCTACTTGTAAGGCCACTCTGGGTCAGTGCAAGTTTTATCCCAGGCTGTTAATCTTCTATTAGCATCAATACATCCATAATATACCATATATTTATGTTTGTGATGAATCCTGAGACATTCTACAGATTCATAGCAAAATTGTGTTCACTAAATCTTACTTGGGTAGGAAAATGGGCTCCTATGTTAAAGAGATTCCCAATAAGGAAATAAAGTTTTTTCCCCCTGCTTATTCATCAGTGGATCAGAAGATAAGTAGTGGATAGGTCATCACCCAAATATTCTAGAAGATGGGTTAAGCGTCAACCAAATTCTTTCAGCATAATTCTCATTCAGATAGGGTACAACCTGATTTATTTTGCTACAGGTAGTTAAAAGTTAGGTGGGTCATCCCAACCAAATCACCAACCAGCCTTGACCTTAACCATTCACTTCTCACTGCCCAAAAAGATTTCCAGGAACTTCTTTCACCTGTTTCTGCATTTAGCAACTAGGATATGATAAAGTCAATGGAACAGCTTTGTAGCTTTCGGTCCTTATTGTCCCCAAATTCATCTGTTTATTCAGTCATCCATTGGATGTTTACTGAATAGCTACTATGAACCAGGTACTGTAGCTGGTGACACAGTGCTGAGCAGAATCAGAGCTAGGACTTGTCTTCATGTATTAATAGTATACAGCTTTACTAACTGTGACAAGTTCTTACATGTCATCAATAGTAGTGCACTGACTAAAGGGCAAGAAGGCTGGAATTTGTATGGCATGGCAGAGGGCCTCCAAGTAATAGTGATCTGATTTTTTTTTAAAAAGGACTAAAACATAGTAATTCTTGACCAACAACCCAGAAGCTATTTATTAATATTTGAGATCTTTTATATGTTCTTTGGAGTACCAAGCAAATATTCCCCCCAGTACTGTATGCTGAGAAGTTAGCATTTGCAGCTTTTACCCTGAACTTCCAGTAAGAAGAGCTAGAAAGGAGCTTTGAGATTAATAGGACTCAAGCTTTTTTCAAACTCAGTGCACCTAAGGATAGTAATGCACATAATGGCCCACTCCTGACAATGATGGGGTGGAAGTAGGAGATCATGCAGAATTATAATCTTGGTGGGAGAGACAGGAAGAGATGAATGTTGTTTAAGAACCTGGGTCATTCTGGGACTTCCCTGGTGGTCCAGTGGCTAAGACTCTATGCTCCCAATGCAGGGGGCCCAGGTTCTATCTCTGGTCAGGGAACTAGATCCCACATGCCACAACTAAAGATCCTGCATGCTGCAACAAAGATGGAAAATCCTGCATGCATCAACTAGGACCAGGTGCAGCCAAATAAACAAAAATATTTTTTAAAAAGCTGGGTCATTCCTATAGAAGCCCACCCAATCTGATTCCCAGTGTAATGTTCCTTTAACTGCACCAAATTACTAAATTCAATGAAACAAACCCAAGGTTTAGTAATAAAACGTGGTTTTACAATGTCTACATGCTGTAAAACAGGTTGTGCTTGCTTGTGCTGTGCTTAGTTGCTCAGTCGTGTCCGACTTTGTGACCCCATGGATGGTAGCCCACCAAGCTCCTCTCTCCATGGGATTCTTCAGGCAAGAATACTGGAGTGGGTTGCTGCGCCCTCCTCCAAGGGGTCTCCCACATTGCAGGCGGATTCTTTACCATCTGAGGCAACAGGGAATCCCAAGAATACTGGAGTGGGTTGCCTATCCCTTCTCCAGGGGATCTTCCTGACACAGGGATTGAACCCAGGTCTCCTGCATTGCAGGCAGATTCTTCACCAGCTGAGCTACCAGGGAAGCCCATAAAACAGGTTATGGGGTCTCATAAAAGGTTCAAACCAATCTAAAGATTCAATAATTCTACTTGTCTTTGAAGCTTTGGTTTTAAAACAAAAAATAATTCAAAGATGATAATGCAGTTTCTGGGAAACCAGAAAATAAATCACCCCGCCAAATTCACCAATGTAAAGAAAAGCACAGGGTTTGGTGTGTGTGTGTGTGTGTATGTTCAGTTGCTAAGTCGGGTCTGACTCTTTGTGACCCCATGGACTGCAGCATGCCAGGTTTCCCTGTCCTCCATCTCCCAGAGTTTGTTCAAGTTTATGTCCATTGTGTTGATGATGCCACCCAACTATCTCATTCTCTGTCGCCCCCTTCTCCTCCTGCCCTCAGTCTTTCCTGCCATCAGGGTCTTTTTCAGTGAGTCCACTCTTCGTACCAGGTGGTCAAAGTATTGGAGCTTCAGCTTCAGTGGGTGGGTATTACAAGTAATGGATTATTGTCAAAATGTCACAGTACCTTCCATTTGGCCCACTGTTTCTTGAGTAGAGGCGGAAAGAAAATGAATCATTTTCTTTCAGGATCAAGATCCAGGAAATTTAGTGTTGGTTGTAGTTCTAGCTCTTGGTGTTTGATCATCTGTAAAATGGAGATGATTTCTGCCCTCTTAATGGCTACAATGGCGAATGAATGTAAAAATTTATAAAGTGTGGTATTCTACTTTTGGAGAACCTATGTCTGCTGATAATTGATTCAGTATTTTTTTCTCTCAACTGGGGATTCCTTTTAATTAAACTTTCTATTTTGTATTGGAGTTTAGCTAATTAACAATGTTGTGAGTTTCAGATGGACAGCAAAGGGACTCAGCCATACATATACATGTATCCATTCTCCCCCAAACTCCCTTCCCATCCAGGCTGCCACATAACATCGAGCAGAGTTTCCTGTGCTATACAGTAGGTCCTTGTTAGTTATCCATTTAAAATATAGCAGTGTGTACATGTGTGCATTCTCAGTCACTCAGCCATGTCCGACTCTTTTGCAACTCCATGAACTGCAGCCTGCCAGGCTCCTCTCCCCATGGGATTCTCCAGGCATGAATACTGGAGTGGGTTGCCATGCCCTTCTCCAAGGGATCTTCCCAACCCAGGGGTTGAACCCACATCTCCTGCATTGCAGGTGGACTCTTTTGAGCCATCAGGGAAGCAGTATCCATCCCAAACTCCCTAACTATCCTTTCTTCCCATCCTTCCCCTCAACCAGGTATTCTTAACCTTTGTAGAAGTCATACATCCCTTTGAGAATCTGACGAAAGCTACAAAACCCTCTTGCCAGAAAAATGCACATTAAAATGCATTCAATTTTAGGCAGTCAGTACAACTGAAAAGTTATAGTCATACACTGCCAAGTGAGGAGCTCCCATATTATATCAAACCTTGCTAACAGAAGAATCTGGGGGCTTGATCGTGTAAAACGATATGGAAACAAAAAGCAGAAAACATTGCCATGTAATGAATTCAATGTAGTTGGTATAGTTATATTGGGAAATCAAAACACTAGGGTCAACTAAATTGTTAAGTCAGAGATTATGAAGTAAAATGTACAATTATCTTGAATCTCAAAGAACCACACTGATAAGGCAGACTCCCTCCAATAAATAGGAATGTAATTTTTTCCACTCTTTTATTTATCTATTGTTTCCATATTATATTCCCAGTTAAGCTCTACTATTAAAATTGTCATCTTTCCTGAGTTCATTTTGAACATAACTGTAAAACCTGCTGAACTTGAATCAGTTTCATCTCTACTGGGTTTCCTATAGGGAACATGAAACAATCTGATCAATATCTGAGGCCATCAATACCCTCAGTTTTAGTGATTGAAATGTTAAGCCACTTCATTTAAAATGCCAAAAGGGAGTTCCCTGGTGGTCCAATAGTTAAGACTCCACAGTTCCAATGCAGGGGGTGCAGGTTGGATCCCTGGTCAGGGAACTAAGGTCCCAAGTGTCACATGATGCAGGCAAAAAAATTAAATGGAATAAAATGCCAAAGGCCTACAAATTACATGAGGCTTGGTTCCATCTGTATTGTTTATTAAAGAATTAAGATGAGTTTTCTTTTATATTCATAAAACTTACTACCTCAGACAAAAAGACTCAGCACTTTTGAATACCTTCAGTCCTAACAAGCTCTATTAGATACAACTTTACTCTGTTATCACACTAAAAACATTAGAAAGAAATTATTTCCCATCATCAATTCTATTTCTCGCATTCAATAAACAAAGTCTAGTTCTATAAGAATATGCTTCCCTGATTAATAATTGTAAAGCTCAACACTCAAAATACTTATGTAAAAGGGTTTGCATATAAACAACACATTTGTGTTTACAAAACTCATTTTAGATACCAGTCATTAAGTTTCTGACCCCAAATTAATTGAAGGTTGTGGACTCACTTGGATTACTTATTTCAAGCAATATTTGCAGCATAAAATTCAAATAAAAAATAATTAGAAGAGTCACTTGGAGTTCATTAGATTTTATGGCTAGTAATCATTTAAAATGTTTCCCTAAATTGAGATCAAGTTTATACTTATTAATTTTCTTTTCCTCCAATTTAATTAGCAATTCAGAAGATTTTTACATATTTTAAGTGCAGTTCAAGCTTCACTAATTTTACTGACTTTAGAGCTACCAAAAATTTAAAAAGTATCTTTATAAAGCCTTTAAAGGCTTAAGTGAGTATCTAACTGATGTGAAAGAAGAATCAGGAGATTCAGCATTTTATTTTTTTAGCTGCTGAAATACAAATCAAAATTCGTTTTTGTTATACATCATGGTAACAAACTTGACATTCTTTTCAGTATGGTGTGATTTAATATAGGTAGTTTAAAATTTTCTTTTTAAAAACAATACATTTTACTTTGGAGGGAAACAGCTCATTAAAAAAGACACTGGTACCCAAGTGATTATATTTCATTATTTTAGTGTTTATGAATGCCAAACTTGGACAGAATCCCCGAACCGAAAACTTGGTCCTCACAAGATGTAAGTATTCCTCCGATAACAAAAACAAATTAAACTGTACTGTCGGAAAAAACAGAAATATGTGGCATAGGCTTCTGAGTGATCTTGAAAAACGAGTTACGATGTGTTTCAACTGTATGGAGGAACATTCTCGCATCTACCTAGAAACATTTGGCAAAACAATTGGCCTGGTGCTACTGGGGTTGTTCTGCCTCAAAGGGGGATAGAAGGTGCGTGATAGGGTGCTTAAGACTCACAACAGCCACAGAATCACTTGCACAGAATTAACCAAAATTCAATACAGAATAATATAAAAGAGTAGAACAATGTCAACAGTTATTCAATGCCTGGAAAGCAAGTTGTAAGCTAAGAACAAATAACTCGGCAGGAACAATAGTAAACATGTTTATAAGACTTGGGAGATGAAAAAACTTCATCATTCATAGATGATGTCTTGTGCACAAGTACATTAGTTACCAGTACATTAGGGAACAGCCACAAAACTAACAAAGTAAGACTAAATCCAAGCTGCTTAGCTTTCCACCATTCTCTTGAGTATTAAACCCAGCCCACCTTTGGCCACTTGCAGGGGTGTTTTTTCTTCTTTATTCTCAATGTAAATGCTTGCTCCTTGGGACACCAGCAATTTTGCTTCTTCCACTCTCTCTTCATCACAGGCTAAGTGTCTGAAATGAAGGGCCACAGAGATTGATTAATCATTTCCAATTCTATGTAATGGTTAGGAGTTCTTGACAGGTAGTCTAAACTGCATATGGTCGTGTGATGTTGGAAAGTTATTTAATCTTGAAAGGAAAATTTATTTCCATGGAGAAGAGTGTTTCTAAGTTAAAATTCAGTGGAATATAGCTTTATAATCTCAGATCATAAATAACAATTCTGACCCTATTACAATAAAAGTTATCTAAATGCCAGCCTAAGGAACAATGCCCTCATTTTATGGAGATTAGTAGGTTATACCAAACACATATAATAATTCTGGGTTAGAATTTAGAAAAACCTCTATACATAATCTGCTAATAGAAACTTGTGTGGTTTAAATATTGGAAAAGCAGTCTATAAAAATTTTTATATCATCTAATTTTTATAGGCACTTTGTAGGTTAACAAGGTATTATTGTCACCATTTTACAGTTGAAATTGTAACAGAGGTTAAAGTCTTTGTATGTGATGACGACATGGCTGAGCAGTGAGTTGGGCAGGGGTGGGGTGGGGACCTTGTGAGGCACTTAACAGTTTACCGGGTAGAGTACTATACACTTAACATGTTATTTTATTTAACCTTAGGGAGGAAGGAATTTTACACATCTCATATTACAGATAAGAAAATTAGACTCAGGAAAGTTAAGTAACTTCTCCAAGTTATTTAATGCAAGTATTTAATATAGCTGTTAAGTGGCTGAGTTTGGATAGGGCAAATAACATCTAACTATTCCTTAATCTTTGGCTCTTCCCAGAACCCAACACTGCCTGTGACTCCTAAATTTCCTCCAGGCCACCCCCCCCCTTTCTTATCTGGAGAAAAGGGCTAGAACATGCATGTTTTTCTAAATAAAGCCACTCAGAACTACAGAGAAAAATTTTAAAACAGTTAAAAAAACAATACTTTTAAGAAAATTGAATCTTACTCTGGACTAAAAAGAAGACTCATAGAATTTCTGGTTCAAAAAAGTCACCATATAATAAGGAATAAAAGTAGCCAAGTACTGTAGAAGAAATATTAAGGTAGAGGATGGCTTCAGGTCATACATAATCAATGCCAGATGCATTTGAGTTAAATGAAAAACAGTAACTAAACCAAACCAATGCAATGTTTTTTTGTAAAACAGTAATAAAATACAGGTGACTTAAGTGTACATAGTATAATCAGTGTTAGTCACTCAGTTGTGTCTGATTCTTTGTGATCCTGTGGACTATAGCCCACCATGCTCCTCTGTCCATGGGATTTCCCAGGCAAGAATACTGGAGTGGGTTGCCATTTCCTTCTCCAGGGGATCTTCCCGACTCAGGGATCAAACCTGGGTCTCCTGCATTGTAGGTAGATTCTTTACCATCTGTGCCACCAGGGAAGCCCAAAAGATATAAAGAAACTGGATCTGCAATGAAAATGCCTGAGTTCTTGATTGTAGTGTGTGAAAGTATATTAGTTGCTAGTCGTATCCGACTCTTTGCAACCCCATGGACTGTAGCCTGCCAGGCTCCTCTGTCCATGGAATTCTCCAGGCAAGAATACTGGAGTGGGTAGCCATTCCCTTCTCCAGGGGATCTTCCTGACCCAGGGATTGAACCTGGGTCTCCTGCATTGCAGGCAGATTCTTTACCATCTGAGCCACCAGGAAGCTCCAAAATACAGGTAAATATTTATCTAACTTCAGGGTGAGGAAGCACTTTCTAGCTATGAGGGAAGATTAATAAATATGACTATACAGAAGTTGAAAACTTCTGTTATTTCAAAAAAAAAATAAAATTTAAAGACAAACTGGGAAAACATTTTCAACTATCATGGAAGAATGTTAATATTTGTACTATGTCAAGGATACGCAAATGAATCAGTAAAAATAAATTAATTTTCCAAAAGGAAACAGAGAAAGGGATATAGAAAGCTATAATTTAGAGAAGAAATATAGTCATAGGCACTAAAAATGTTTAGCTTCCTTGATAGTAAGAAAATGCAAGTTACAACTCTGAAACACCATTTTTCCTATAAGAAAAGGATATTTTTCGTGTTGGAGAGGGGTAATAGGCACTCTTCAACTGCTGTTGGAAGGAGGCAATAATACAACTTCTCTGAAAGTAATTTGGGAATATACAGCAACTGTTTTAAAATGTGTATCTGTTGACCCAACAATCCTAGTTCTACAGTAAGATACTAATCAGCAATATGGCCAAAGGTTTTCATATAAAGTTTGATCAATGCAGCATTATTTATAATAGTGGAAAACTCAAAAAAGCTTAAATATACAGTAATAGAGGAATTATTAAATTCTGGCACATCCGTAAAATAGCGTTGTGTATAGGCATTCAAAATCACTTTAGAAATATTTATTAACATTGGAAAATGCTTACAGTATGAGGTAAAAAGCATAAGATATGAAACTACATACACAATATGGTTCCAATTTAAAAAAAGAGTGTATGTAAAGTATGCATATTTACATATAAAATACAGGGAGGAAATACATTAAAATGTTATCAGTGGTTATTTCCAGGTGGCAAGCTGATAGGCACTTTGAATTTTTATCTTTATACTTTTATGTATTTTCAATTTTTTTGGCCATAAACATGTATTATAAGCAGAATTTAAAAAAATAATGTGTAAGAAGTAGTGCAAGAGGGCTAATGTCAGGTAGAATACAAATGACTGCTACTCGTCACTTACAGAGGAGTGTTACCCTCAGTGTCTTGGATGTTTGTGGAAGCTTTGTAGTACAGAAGAATATGAATCATCTTCAAGTTACCCTTGGCTGCTGCCCGGTGCATTGCTGTGGCCTCATAATGGTCCTTAGCGTCTGGATTAGCTCCACCTTCCAGTAACATCACAGCAATCTGGGAAGATGTAAAAGAAAACAATGCAGATATCTGTTAATATTTGTGTTTGCGTAGAGGTTTAGAACTCAAAAGAAGCAGCCTAGGAATGGAACCCTACCTCATGCCTGTTTTTGGAAGCTGCATAATGTAGGGGAGTACAGCCATTTTGATTGACAGCATTCACTTGAGCACCTTTTCCCAGAAGGGCTTTGACAATCTCATCTCGGCCAGCAGAAGCAGCAATATGAAGAGGAGACCAACCTGCCTGTAAAAGAGGTGGACAGAACACAAACAAGGCAGAAAAGTCACAGGGATTAATGCCAACATTAAGACAGGGTTTACAGAGCTGTGTATGAATGGTTTTAAAAAAATATATTCTTTCTCTTTCCCTCATTAAGCACTGCAGGATATTTGGAAATCAGATACATACAAAAGAAAAACATCCATAATTCTGTAACATGGAGACTACCGAAGTCTAACTCTAATGTGTTTTTAAATAGGGATCATAGGATATCAAGCTCCGTTAAGTTGTATTTTCCACAATTTCCACTTATCATCATGTTGTAGGAATTTTTCTGTCATTCTTTGGAATCATAACTTTATTGACTGCATACTATTATGTGGATATACATACTGTACTCAACTGTTCCTCCATTATTTTTCTTTTTTTTGCCATTAAGAAAATTATTTTCTCAAGATCCTTGAAAAGGAACCTGCTTATAAAAAGTTTTCACCCCTATTCTTCAGAAAGTGAAAGTGAAAGTCACTCAGTTGTGTCTGACTCTTTGCGACCCCATGGACTATACAGTCCATGGAGTTCTCCAGGCCAGAATACTAGAGTGGGTAGCCGTTCCCTTCTCCAGGGGATCTTCCCAACCCAGGATCAAACCCAGGTCTCCCGCATTGCAGGCAGATTCTTTACCAGCTGAGCCACAAGGGAAGCCCAAGAATACTGGAGTGGGTAGCCTATCCCTTTTCCAGCAGATCTTCCCAATCCAGGAATCAAACCGGGGTCTCCTGAAAGAAGTCTTACCCTAATATAACTAGTACTATTGCACTAAATCTCTATATAACAAAAAAGGTTCTAGGCCCTCATTCTAATATCTAGGCACTATTCACCAAAAAGCTTTTAACATAACAAAAAAGGGTTTGTAGTCTCTTAGAGGTCATTGCAATAAGACTTGATCTGCATGCTTACCTTAAATTACAGGCTATGAATGGCAAAATTAACATTCTGAAATAATGCTACCACCAGTCCTGTATTTGGTCACTGGTGCCATGCTGCAACTTCCTAGTCATAAAGGTTAAAATTTGTTTGTGACTTTAATTCTTGGGCTTCAGTAAACACCAGTCTGGACTCTAAAGATAACAGGGAATTTATCAACTCTGCGTAGTACTCACATCATCTTTATCATTCACTGGCACTCCAAGTTGCAACAAGAATTCAACAATTTCTGTATGTCCAGCTGAGCATGCCCAATGCAATGCTGTTCTGCTGTCCTACACGGGAAACAGAGAAGCAGTAAAATCAACATTCTTGAAAAGAAATAGAAGAACTAAGACAAGAAAGCAGAACATATTAATCCTGAGCCAGTGAACATACGGTTTGGAAACAAGAAATGGAGAGGACTGGATCCTCAGGTAGGTAACCTTAAACTACATTACTTATATACGAGAGCCTAAGGTTTTAGTACCATGCAGAGAATACATTGATGAATGTAGGTAATTCTGGGTAGAATAGACCCATGAAAGCAATAGAGCAAAAAACTTACTTCAGTGCTTTGGCAGCAATAGAGCTTTGGCTATGTACATATTTTTATGTCAGGCACTGTGCTAAAAATTTCACATCTATCATCTCCTGTAATCCCCATGATCCTATATAGTATATATTATCCCCATTTTACAGATTAGGGAACTAAGATTCCTCAAGGTAAGCAGCTTGACCAAGGTCACATAGCTAGCAAATGTTAGGACACAAGCCTGAATTTTCTAGATGCTCTAGAAAGAACAAGTGAATCTTATGGAAAGGAAATGTTCATAAAACTAGTTGAGATTCTGTATATAGCCATTTTAAAAACATACTACACACAGAATTAGAAAGCAACATTATTTTAAAAAATAAGCTAGAAAGGAGTTAAGTCATGTCTCTCAAAAAGAATTTCTTGCTCTTATTTTTTTTTGCAGTGACTGCTATATTTCTTAGCTCTGTGTAAAAGAAAACAGTATTATAAGCTTTATTACAAAAATTTCAAACTCATATAAAAATAGGCCAATCACCTACATTGTACAAATGTTTTCCAACATTTGCTTCATGTTTTTTTTCTTAAAGAGATTTTAAAAAACAAATCTTAAATATCATGACTTTTCATCCCTAAATATTTGAGTATCTAAAAAACACTTTGTTGTTTAGTCCGTAAGTCCTGTCCAACTCTCGTGACTCCATGGACTGTAGCCTGCCAGATTTCTTTGTCCATGGGATTTCCCAGCCAAGAATACTGGGTTGCCATTTCCTTCTCCAAAAAAATACTTTACTACATAGCTATTACACTGCTTAAAATTAACTCTAACTCCTTTATAACATCAAATACCCAGTCTGTATTCAGATTTCCCCAACAGTACCCCAAATGTCTTTTTGCAGTTAGCTTGTTTTCAATCAGGATCCATACAAGCCACAAGTTGCAACAATTGTTTAAGTCTTTTGATCCTGAATAGTTTCTCCCTTTTTTTATGCCATTGACTTGATGAAGAATGGTTAGAAGTATTATTAAATCTTAATTTTGTTAAATTAAATCTAAAGTATTAAACACTACCAGACCAAACTAAAGGCAAACTAGGCAAAGGGATTTTTCAGGTTGAGCAACAAAGGAAAGTTCCAGAGAAGTCTCCCGACTTCTAATTCTCTTCCCAAACACACAAAATGGAGATTTTTAATTATGTGACACTGTCTTGCTAGTGCTTAGCATGGTGCCTGTCAAACAGGAAGCAATCTATAAATGTTTGTTGGCTTACTGAGGGCACCATGAATCTTTCTAGAAACTCAGGGTGAAAGCATGAGGGTTCCTTAAGTAAGAGAGCAGAAAGAAATATTTCCCAAGGTCCACTCTCTTTTGTTTCCCTTCTGCCTAAACTGCCCATTCATCCTCCAGGAAAACCTCTCTCATTCTTCAAGATACAGTCGATCTTCCCTCCTTTGCAAAATCTTTAGGGTTACAACATTCGGCTTTTCTAAGCCAGATTAAATCAGGTCCTTCCATGATATGTTCTGAAAGCACCACGTCAACTTCTCTCCCGAAGAATACCACATTTAGAATCAGACATATGATTTGGGATTATTTTATACACGTCTGCTCCTTCCAGTAACTGCCTGACACACAAGAGGCGTTCAGTTACACATGTTGCCTCGAATAAAATCACTAATAAAAGCAAAGAAATCCATTTCAAAAATCCAAAAACTTTCCTTCTCACAGATGCCTCAAAGATTGGGCATTTCTGAGAAATGAGCTAAACGTTCTAGAAACATCCAAAATACAGCGAGCTAAGTACCGGGCCAAAGGGGGGGGGGGGGGCGGGGGACATTGGCGGTTTGCGGGGCTAGATCGTGCCGCTCTATCCCGAGTCCTGAGGTGACCCAGGGGTAAGGATAGGGAGGCGGGGGCGGGAATCCCGCCCTCTCGGAACCGGCCTCCCCCTGGACTGGGCAGGGCTGTGCAGCCACGTTGTCTCCGCCGCCGCCTGCGGAGAGGGTCCAGCGCTGCTTTACCTGGTCAGTCCTAGTGGCCAGGGAATTATCCGCCAGGATCCTCTCCTTTAACTCCTCCAGCTTCCCGGTGTAGGCCAGGTTGCAGACCATTAGGTTAGACACACAACCCTCCATTTCGCTTTCCCAGGATCACGGCGCAGCCGGATCCACCACCTCCTCACTTCGCAGGCTCCGAGTGCCAATCACAAGAGCCCGTAGAGCTCCACCAATCACCATCCTCTCGTCTTCCTTTGCTTTTCCCATCGCAGGGCGCCTCTGGGAATTGCAGTCTGAGCGCAGCTCCAGGCAGGGAGGTGCCTTCGCCACTCTCCCTGACTCTGCCCCTAGCGGCGCGGAACTACGAGTCCCAGGGTCCCTTGCGGCCACCGTAGTCAAGTGGCCGGTGGAATTGGCCCAGGATGACAGCTGGAGAATGGAGTCAGGTATGGGGAGCGGCTTCGTGTAGAACCGGGGTGGGTGGTCGCTGCTGGGGCACTAAGTCGGTGACGCGAAATGGGTGCGGGGTCATGGCAAGAGAGTTATGGGAGCCAAAAAGTCCTGTCCTGGGGGCCCTGACCTCCAGTGGTAAGCGGAAGGGAAGACGGTAAGCAGCTGAGTATTACCTCCTGAGCTCGAGCCAGTGCCTGTGGCCACCCTCCCCATCGCTCCTGCTGCTGCCAAAGGATTGGAACGAAGTAGGGGTTATTTATGCTGACATTTCGGTGGAGTGGCATTAGGGCAGAATTCTGCCACAACAGTGATAGCATATGACACTAAGGTGATGTGCCAGGGTGATGCCAAAGGCAGGGTGTGATGCCATAGGAGCCACTTGATAGCTAAGAGATCTCACGGAGTCCATGGCGTGGTGACATAACAACTTGAGGGTCATCTTGACTCTGTCTATAGTGTTGACTCTTTAATATCACCATAATAAAGGTGACATCGAGGTTTTGCTAGACTATTAAGCTAATAGTGTTTCTACTTATGGGAATCCTAAATAGTGCCACAGCAGAAGAGATGCACGGCTTATCCTTTATAGGGGATATCCAGACTGGCATCATACTATAGCTAAGTATGATAAGAGTATACTCCATAAAGAGACTGATTATATTTACCCTGTTATGGTGTAGAACAGGGCTTGGCAACTTTTCTGTGAAGAGCTACATAGTAAATATCTTTAGACTTTGTCAGTCAAAAGGCAAAATTATAGGATCTATACTAAGGAAGGACGGGCTTCCCTGGTGGCTCAGATGGTAAAGAATCTGCCTGCAATGCAGAAGACCTGGTTCGATCCCTGGGTCAGAAAGATCCCTGGAGAAGGGAGTGGCTACCCATTCCAGTATTTTTGCCTCCAGAGTTCCACAGACATGGGGTTACAAAGAGAGGGACAGGACTGAGTGACTAATATACTAAGGGCATTATGCCAAAACTAGGTAATGATAACAATACACTCAAGAAGGAGACTGATTATATTTATCCTGTAATATTGTAGAACAGAGTTCTGTAAAGAACCAGATAGTAGGCTCTGTGGGCTAAAAAACAAAATCGAAGGTAATGTGTAGGTACTTATATGACAAAGGAGAAAACAAATTTCAGCAAATGTTTATTGATAAAATTCATGGTAATAATAATTGAGCATTTATTTTAGGTGATACAGGACAACTAATGAGAATAATGGAATTCTTTTGGGGGGATAACATTTTGTTTATTTGGGGCTAATAGTATTCTCTGTTATCAAAATAGTTTCAAATGTTCATGATAATGCTCATCTGTAATGAGATTTTACACATTTCATCTTTTTAAATGTCTTTTCACACAGATAGGTATGAATGCACAAACATTCTTGTTATTTTTTAGTTAAATTTCAGAATAGTGTGAGGTTTATGGAAAAATTGGAAAGATAATGCAGAATTCCTGTGTATTCCTCATCCAGTTTCCCCTACTCTTCCTTTCCTATTTTTAATAACTTTGTTAGGATATATTTTTCATATCATAAAATTCACCCATTTCAAGTGTATAGTTCAATATTTTTAGTAAATTTACTGAATGATGCAACCATAATCATGTTTTAGAACATTTTCACTTCCCCACTAAATCCCTCATACTCATTTATTTACAGTTCATTCCCACTCCCAACTCCAGGTAACCACCGATCTATTTTCTGTCGCTATAAATTTGCATATTCTGGACAATTTCATCTGAATTAAATCAAGTAAGAAGTTGTCTTTTGTGCTTATCTTCTTTCACTTAGCATATTTTTGAGGTTCCTCCATACTGTAGCATGTACCAGTACTTCATTAATTTTTATTGCCAAATAGTATTACATTATATGGCTATAACACATTCTGTCTGTCTGCTTACTAGACATGTAGATTGTTTCCAGTTTTTGGCTGTTAAGAATAATGCCACTAAGGACATTGGTGTGCAAGTCTGTGTGGACAAATGTTTTCATTTTCTTTGATAGGAACATAAGGGTGGAATGACTGGATCATATGGCAGATTTATCTTTAACTTTATAAGAAACTACAAAACTATTTTCCAAAGCGGCGGCACTGTTTTGCATTTCTGCTAGCAATGTGTGAGGGTTTCTGTTTCTCCACCTCCTCACCTACATTTGTTGTTGTCTGTTTTTTTGTTATAGCCATTCAGAGTAGATGTGAAATGATATGTCTTTGTGGTTGTAATTTGTACTTCCTTAAAGACTAATGATGATGAGCATGTTTTCATTTACTTATTAAAACATACATACCTCTTTTCCATTTTTAAATTGAATTATTGTCTTTACTGACTTTTTATTGTTGAATTGCAAAAATTATTTATACATTGTGGATACCAGTCTCTGTAGATACATGGTATGTGGATATTTTGTCCTACTCTTGTTACTTGTCTTTTCATTTTCTTAATGATGCAAAAATTAAAATTTTGATGATGTCTAATTTATCCTTTGTTTCTTTTATGAGATGTGCTTTTGGTGTTGTACACTTTTAAAAACTCTACATTTTATTGTTGTTAGTATTTAGAGGTGTATTTAGAGGTGTATTTAGAGGTTACCATCACCACAGTATTATTTGAAACATTTCCATTACCTTGTGCCCCTTTTCACTTACACCCCATATCCACTCACAGGCCTGGGCAACCACTAATTAATTTTTTGTCTCTATGGATTTTCATTTGGGGAGATTTCATATAAATAAAATCATACAATATATATGAATCATACAAAAATCTTTTGTGTTTAGCTTCTTTCACTTAGCATAAGGTTTCTAAAGTTTTTCCAAATTGTAGTATGTATTGATACTTCATTTTAATGGCTAAATAATATTCCGCTGTGTGACTTTCCATATTTCACTTATCCATTCATCAGTTAGTTGGCTTCTGCCTTTTGGTTATTATGAATAATGCTGCTATAAACATTCATGTACATGTTTCTGTGCAGATATATGCTTTCATTTCTCTTGGTACCTATCTAGGAGTAGAATTGCTGGGCCATGTGAAATTCTATGTTTAAATTTGTGAGGAACTGCCGGAATTTACCAAAGTGACTGTATATTTTCCTCTCCCATTAGCAATGTATACTATTCTCCTCCACATCTTTACCAACACTTGTTAATGTCTATTTTTTTATTACAGCCATTCTAGTGGGTGCAAAGTGTTATCTCATTGTGATTTTGTTGTTTTGATTTGTAACAGCATGTAAACTGTATAAAGCGTGTTGGCATCACTTATGATTCAAACAGTGTTAGCTGTTGAAATGACTTTCCTACTGTATAAGTTTCACATATAAGTGCTCTTTTCCCTTGGAATTTTAGGTTGAATTAATTAAGAAACATTATCAAGTCTGGAGGAGGAGCTAATATCCAGGGCCATTTGGTGTTTGGTATTAGTGGATGAAGGCAGTTTTTCCAACAGGTGAAAAAATGTAAAAGTCATTCATACCTTCCTTACCATAAGGAAAATACAAAATGGACCTAATTTGACTTTCCGGATGTAGCTTGCTAATGGCTGGTGTATAGTGAAAGTGTCCTGTATTTAGTAGGGGTTCAATAAATATCCAGTTGATTTCAGAGGTACAGAAGGCCTGTTGTGTGGTACTCACAAAGGATTGGGTATAGTAACATTTTGCTATAATAATACATCAAGAAATTGGATTTGATTGCCAGAAACAGCTGGCGATAAACTCCAAGTGCCCCTACTTCTGAGTGACTTGTTTGGGTAACCTTTTATAGATGGTGTGTTGTGCTTTTAAATTATTTGATATGACTGGGTGGTTAGCTTTCAATTCTGAATCCCTTAAGGTCAAGGGTAAGGTATTCTTTCACTTTTTGAAAGCTGCAAGACAAATAGATCTCTAAGGGAGAACATGTCTTCTCTTTTGTTACTGTCCCCAAGTATGGAGGAACAGTGTGGTTACTGTTTATTTATCAGGAGTCAAAGGGGTGCCCTGTTAGGGATGGACTTCCTTGCTACTTGTGCAATTGAATATTCCCTTTTCTACTGGTCATCTAGAGTTTAGGTCCTAGAACAAGCCAAATCCATCATCTGGACTTCGAGAATAATATTTACAGATCACATGTGTCAGGTATTGCACTTTTCTCATTTAGTCTTTCACAACAACCCTTTGAGGGAGTTTCCATATTCCCGAGTCCCCACCTTTAAAAAAAAAAGAAAAAAAGGAGAATACAGGCACAGAGAAGCAAAATAGCATGCTTGAGGTCACACAACTTGGCAAAGGTTGGAGCTAAAATGGTAATCCAGTGCTATTCTACCCTAAAACCCTAGCACTTGACCACTGCAACATACTGCTCAGTATTGCTGAAGATAAAATTATGTGTAAATGAAAACCTCAGATAATGCAACACTAATTCCTGTCAGAGCTCTTTGGGCTGTAACACTACCTATGATTGTGGGGAAATGACGTTTTTCATGCTCTAGAGCAACACTTTTTTCTAGAGAACTTTTTGTGATGATGGAAAAGTTCTATATCTAAGCTCTTCTGATATGGTAGCCATTAGTCACACTGAACACTTGAAATGTATCTGAGAATTACATTTTAAATTTGATTTTAATTTTAAAAATTTAAATAGCTTCATATGGCTAGTGGTTATCATTTTGTGTCCAAGGTGGGAGAGGCAGGTTTCCCCTATTTGCTCCTTTCTAATTATCACTAAACATTTTACCCAGTGCAAATATTCTTTCCCTACCACAGCTGGAAATGAATATAATCTGTAGTGGAACAAACTTGAGGACATCCTACACAGGGCATACACAAATCAATTAACTGTATGACAGTCATAGGAATATGAAACTTCTTCATTCCCACCACTTACTAGATAAAGTTTGAACAACTAATCTGAAGACACTTCACGAATGATTTTTTCATTGTTTGCAGAATTTTTTCATTGTTTGTTTATGTGACTAATTGTAAGCAATTCATAATAGCCAGTTGGCTGGTTTAAGATGAGATATTTTAATCTGTGGCTCTAATACTTTTTAATTCATGTTTTAATCCTACAGATAAAAATGATCTTGGTATTGTATGTAATTGGCCTATGCAAATCTTCCCCATTTAAAATCTCTCTTCATAAAACTGCTTGTTGTTATAGACTATTATTATAAAATATTTTATTTACTTGCTCTTTGGGTTTTAGCTTCCACACTCTTGTTTTCTGAGTTATTTGCTTTATAAGTGGTTTATTTTTTAACTTATGATACATAATGAAGGATTCCCAAGAAGTTGCCAAAACAGTACAGAAATGCTCCACATACTCTTCATCCTGTTTAGGCCAAAAAACTAGGAAAAAAAACTAGGAAACTGACACTGGAATGTTATATATGTACAGGTCTATGTTATTTTATCACTTGGGTAGATTTGTGCAACCATGATTGCAACCAAGATGTAGAAATATTCCTTCACTAGAGAGCTACCCCTTCATAGGCACACCTAACACCCCCATCATCCATAACCCCTGCCAAATATGAATTTGTTTTCCTACTCTATAATTTTGTCCTTTTGAGAATTTTATGTAAATGAAAGCATAAATAATGTGATTTTTCCAGTTTTTTCTGCTTTGTTCAATGTTTGTGATCCATCCAAGTTGATACATGTATCAATAGTCTGTTCTTTTTTGTTGGTGAGGAGTGTTTCATGCTATGGATATACTACAGTTTGTTTAACCATTCACCTAATTAGGGACATTTTGGTTATTTCCATTTTGGGGCTGTCACAGATAAAACTATTATAAACATCTGAGTATAGAATTTGCACAGACATAACTTTCCAGTGGGCTTCCCTGGAGTTTCAGCGGTAAAGGATTCACCTGTAATGCGGGAGACTCTGGTATGATCCCTGAGTTGGGAAGATCCCCTGAAGGAGGACACAACAACTCACTCCAGTATTCTTGCCTGGAGAATTCCATGGGCAGAGGAGCCTGGCGGGCTACAGTTCATAGGGTCACAAAGAGTGCAACATGACTGAAGTGACTTTAGCACACACAACTTTCCAGTATTCTTGCCTGGATAATCCCATGGACAGAGGAACCTGGCAGGCTATAGTCCATGGAGTTGCAAAAAGTCAGACACCACTGAGCAACTGAGCACAACTTTCATTTGTTTGAGATATATGCCCAGGAAAGTCGTTTCTGGGTCATATGGTAAGTGTGCACATACCTAGTGGCTCAGTGGTAAAGAATCTGACTGCAATGCAGGAGCTGCAGGAGATGTAGGTTTGATCCCTGGGTTGGGAAAATCCCCTGGAGAAGGGCAAGGCAACCCACTCCAGTATTCTTGCCTGGAGAATCCCCATGGGACAGAGGAGCCTGGAGGGCTACAGTCCATAGTGTTGCAAAGAGTCTGACATGACTGAAGCGACTTAGCATGCCTGCATGTGGCAAGTGTATGTTTAGTTTTTAAAGAAACTTTTCCAGAGTGGCTGTATAGCATTTTACATTCCCATCAGTATATGAGATATCTGGTTTCTTTGCATCCTTGCCACTGTTGTCATTGTTTTTTATTTTATCCATTCTTGCATAGTGATATTGTTGCAGTCAAAATCTTGGTTTTCTCTGGCAACTAAAGCCAAATAAAATATGGAGAGTTTGGAGGAAATAGAAAGACGACTTTAATCTTCAACTGGCAGAGGGGAGATACAGCAGGCTCATGCCTTAAGAACTGTGCCCCCCCCACCATGAGGAGTCTAGGGACTTATATAAGATGAGGGCTTGCAGTCAGGGCTTGGCGATGAGGAACAAAGGTATAATGCTCTTGTATTCTTCTTCCATAGTAAACAAAAGAGTCTGAAATGCAGTACTTGGATGCAGTCTCAAAAATGACAGAATGATCTCTGTTCGTTTCCAAGGCAAACCATTCAATATCACGGTAATCCAAGTCTATGCCCCGACCAGTAATGCTGAAGAAGCTGAAGTTGAACAGTTCTATGAAGACCTACAAGACCTTCTAGAACTAACACCCAAAAAAGATGTCCTTTTCATTATAGGGGACTGGAATGCAAAAGTAGGAAGTCAAGAAACACCTGGAGTAACAGGCAAATTTGGCCTTGGAGTACAGAATGAAGCAGGGCAAAGCTAATAGAGTTCTGCCAAGAGAATGCACTGGTCATAGCAAACACCCTCTTCCAACAACACAAGAGAAGACTCTACACATGGACATCACCAGATGGTTGACACCAAAATCAGATTGATTATATTCTTTGCAGCCAAAGATGGAGAAGCTCTATACAGTCAGCAAAAACAAGACAGGAGCTAACTGTAGCTCAGATCATGAACTCCTTATTGCCAAATTCAGACTGAAATTGAAGAAAGTAGGGAAAACCACTAGACCATTCAGGTATGACCTAAATCAAATCCCTTATGACTATACAGTGGAAGTGAGAAATAGATTTAAGGGACTAGATCTGATAGATAGAGTGCCTGATGAACTATGGACGGAGGTTCGTGACATTGTACAGGAGGTAGGAATCAAAACCATCCCCAAGAAAAAGAAATGCAAAAAAGCAAAATGGCTGTCTGAGGAGGCCTTACAAATAGCTGTGAAAAGAAGGAAGCAAAAAGCAAAGGAAAAAAGGAAAGATAAACCCATTTGAATGCAGAGTTCCAAAGAATAGCAAGGAGAGATAAGAAAGCCTTCCTCAGCAATCAATGCAAAGAAATAGAGGAAAGCAAAAGAATGGGAAAGACTAGGGATCTCTTCAAGAAAATTAGAGATACCAAGGGAACATTTCATGCAAAGATGGGCTCAATAAAGGACAGAAATGGTAGGGACCTAACAGAAACAGAAGATATTAAGAAGAAGTGGCAAGAATACACAGAACTGTACAAAAAAGATCTTCATGACCCAGATAATCACAATGATGTGATCACTCACCTTGAGCCAGACATCCTGGAATGTGAAGTCAAGTGGGCCTTAGGAAGTATCACTACGAACAAAGCTAGTGGAGCTGATGGAATTCCAGTTGAGCTATTTCAGATCCTGAAAGATGATGCTGTGAAAGTGCTGCACTCAATATGCCAGCAAATTTGGAAAACTCAGCAGTGGCCACAGGACTGGAAAAGGTCCGTTTTCATTCCAGTCCCAAAGAAAGGCAATGCCAAAGAATGCTCACACTACTGCACAATTGCACTTGTCTCACATGCTAGTAAAGTAATGCTTAAAGTTCTCCAAGCCAGGCTTCAGCAATACGTGAACCATGAACTTCCAGATTGTTCAAGCTGGTTTTATAAAAGGCAGAGGAACCAAAGATCAAATTGTCAACATCTGCTTCATCATTGAAAAATCAAGAGAGTTCCAGAAAAACATCTATTTCTGCTTTATTTACTATGCCAAAGCCTTTGACTATGTGGATCACAATAAACTGGAAAATTCTGAAAGAGATGGGAATACCAGACCACCTGACCTGCCTCTTGAGGAACCTGTATGCAGGTCAGGAAGCAACAGTTAGAACTGGACATGGACCAACAGACTGGTTCCAAATAGGAAAAGGAGTACATCAAGGCTGTATATTGTTACCCTGCTTATTTAATTATATGCAGAGTACATCATGAGAAACGCTGGGCTGGAGGAAGCAAAAGCTGGAATCAAGACTGCTGGGAGAAATATCAATAACCTCAGATATGCAGATGACACCACCCTCATGGCAGAAAGTGAAGGACTAAAGAGCCTCTTGATGAAAGTGAAAGAGGAGAGTGAAAAAGTTGGTTTAAAGCTCAACATTCAGAAAACTAAGATCATGGCATCCGGTCCCATCACTTCATGGCAAATAGATGGGAAAACAGTGGAAACAGTGGCTGACTATTTTTCTGGGCTCCAAAATCACTGCAGATGGTGATTGCAGCCATGAAATTAAAAGACGCTTACTCCTTGGAAGGAAAGTTATGACCAACCTAGACAGCATATTAAAAAGCAGAGACATTACTTTGTCAACAAGGTCCATCTAGTCAAGACTATGGTTTTTCCAGTAGTCATGTATGGATGTGAGAGTTGGACTATAAAGAAAGCTGAGTGCTGAAGAATTGATGCTTTTGAACTGTGGTGTTGGAGAAGACTCTTGAGAGTCACTTGGACTGCAAGGAGATCCAACCAGTCCATCCTAAAGGAGATCAGTCCTGGGTGTTCATTGGAAGGACTGATGTTGAAGCTGAAACTCCAATACTTTGGCCACCTGATGCAAAAGCTGACTCATTGGAAAAGTCCCTGATGCTGGGAAAGATTGAGGTCAGGAGGAGAAGGGGATGACAGAGGATGAGATGGTTGGATGGCATCACCAACTCAATGGACATGGGTTTGAGTGGACTCCAGGAGTTGGTGATGGACAGGGAGGCCTGGTGTGCTGCAGTTCATGGGGTCACAAAGTGTCGGACACAACTGAGTGACTGAACTGAACTGACTGACTCTTCTTCCTCTTGCATCGTTTCAAAGAGTCATAGGCTGGTGTCAGGTAGCCCAGTAATTGAGTCAGGCAGTTCTGTAGTCCTGTGGCCTTCTTTCTGTAATGCAAAAAGAGAAAAGCTATCAGGGGTGGTATGTGAAGAGTGTGCTGTAAATCATGACATGATGTAATTAGCATAGAGTCAAAGGATAATAGGTGCAAAATATAGCTCATGCAGAGTTAGGGGCAGAAAAGCAAACTTAGTTACAGACTACAGATTAGGAACAGTTAAAGTAAAAACTAGGAATGACCAGGCTGCTCACTGTTCTCTTTATCTTCTTTGTTCTCAGGAAGGAAAAGAAAAAACTCATTCCTCTTTTTTCTTTTCACTGCAGCATTATCTTATTTTGGTTTTATTTGCATTTCTCTAATAGCTAATGATGGTCAGTATCTTTTTATGTGTTTATTTTCCATCCCTATGCCTTTTTCGGTGAAATGTCTCTTCATGTCCTTTTCCCATTTTCTTTAAAATTAAAAAGATTATTGAGGTAACATTGGTTCATAACATTGTATGTTTGGCATGTACAACATTTTATTTCTCCGTATATGGTAGCATGCTCACCCCCTAAAATCTCACTTCTATCACCATGCAGTTGACCCATTTTGCCCTCCCTCCACCCCTTCCGTTCTTGTAACCACTACTCTGTTTTCTGTTTCTATCTATTTGATTATAGTTTCATTTGTTCTTTTTTTGCTGCAACACATGACATGGGGGGTCTTAGTTCCCTGACCAAGTATAAAACCCATGCCCTCTGCAGTGGAAGCCCAGATTCTTAACCACTGGATCACCAGGGAAGTCCATGTTCATTAATTTAGTTTGTTTGTTTATATGTTTCACATATAAGTTAAGTCATGCAGTGTTTGTCTTTCTCCATCTGACTTATTTCATTTAGCATAATACCCTCAAGGTCCATCCATGTTGTTGCAAATCCTTTGCCCATTTTATAATTGCATTGTTTGGGTTTTTTTGTTTTTTACCTGTTGAATTTTGAGAGTTCTTTATGTATTCTCAATCCAAGTTCTTTGTCACGTATGTAGTTTGCAAATATTTTTCTACCAGTCTATGGCTTGTCTTTTCATCTTATTAATAGGATTTTTCATAGAGCAAGAGCTTTTGATTTTGATGATGTCCAATTCATTTTTTTAATTCTTTGGATTATGCTTTTGTTCTTATGTCTAATTGATCCTTAAGCCCTGGATCTCAAAGATGTTCTCCCAATGTTTTTTAGTTATATTTTACATTCAAGTCCATGATCCATTTTTAGGTAATTTTTGTATTTAGTGTGAGGTTTAGGTTGAGGTTAATTTTTTAAACTATGGACATCCCATTGCTTTAGCTCCATTGAACTGTAATAGAAAATGAGTATGCTTTTCTTTTGTAGGCCTGTTTCAGGGTTCTCTGTTCTGACTGAATGATCCATGTGTCTGTCTCTTTGCCATATCATGCAGTCTTGATTATTATAGCTCTATAATGTTTTAAAATTGATTATAGTGATACCTCCTACTTTATTATTTTTTTCAATGTTATTTGTTTGACTTTATCTATACATTTCAGAATGGTGGTGGTTTAATCTCTAAGTTGTGTCCAACTCTTGTGACCCTCAGACTGTAGCCTTCCAGGCTCCTCTGTCCATGGAATTTTCCAGGCAAGAACACTGGAGTGGGTTGCCATTTCCTTCTCCAGGGGATCTTCCCAACCCAGGGATCAAACTCCTGCATTGGCAGGTGGATTCTTTATGGCCTGAGCCACCAGGGATAAACTTGCCAATATCTAAAAAGAATTGCTAGGTTGTTGATAGGAATTGTATAAGGCCTGTATATCAATCTGAGGAGAACTGAAATCCTTACTATGTTGAATCTTCCAATTCATGAACAGAGCAGCTCAGTTCAGTCAGTCAGTCGTGTCTGACTCTTTGCGACCCCATGGACTGCAGCATGCCAGGCTTCCCTGTCCATCACCAACTCCAGAGCTTGCTCAAACTCATGTCCATCGAGTCGGTGATGCCATCCAATCATCTCATCCTCTGTCGTCCCCTTCTCCTGCCTTCAATCTTTCCCAGCATCAGGGTCTTTTCCAATGAGTCAGTTCTTTGCATCAGGTGGCCAAAGTATTAGAGCTTCAGCTTCAGCATCAGTCCTTCCAGTGAATATTCAGGACTGATTTCCTTTAGGATTGACTGATTTGATCTCTGGCATATCTCTCCATTTATTCACATCTTTTCTATTGTTAGCATTGTGTAGTTTTCAGCATACAAGTCTTGTACGCATTTTGTTAGAATTTTCCTTCATTTTTTTGAGTGACCATTAATGGTATTGTATTTTAAATTTTGGTTTCCATATGTTTATTGCTAGTACATAGTTATACAGTTGATTTTTGCATGATGATCTTGTACCCTGCAATGTTGTTGAATACTGATTAAGTTGTAGGGGGTTTTTTGTGTTGTTGGTTTCTTGGCTTTTTTTTTTTTTTTTTGTAGACCATCTTGTCATAGGGATGGTGGGACAGAGACAGTGGTACTTCACTCCACTTTTTATGGCTTTTATTTCTTTCTTCCTGTATTGTTCTGGTTCAAAATTCCAGTTAACTGTAGTAAGAGCTGAACCCTTGCTTTGTTTTCAATCCTAGGGGGAAAGCAGTCAGTCTTTCAGCATTAAATGTGATGTTAGTTGTAGTTTTTGGGGGGGTATATACTTTTTAAAATTGAGGCAATTCCTCCCTAATTGCTAGTTTTCTGAGGATTTTTATCATCAATAACTGTTGAATTTTGTCAAACAGCTTTTTCATTGATTTGGTCATGTGATTTTTCTTACTACACTGATTAATTTTCAAATAGTGAACCCACCTTGCATTCCTAAAACAAACCCACTTGATCATAGTATATAAATTTGTCTATATATTGCTGAATTCTATTTGCTAACATTTTGTTAAGGATTTTTGTGTCTCTATTCATGAATGATATTGGCTTTTTATTTAATTTGGGGGTACTGTGTTTGATTTTGATATCAATGAAATATTGGCCTAATGAGAATTGGGAAATATTTCCTCTCCTTTTATTTTCTGGAAGAGGTTATGTGATTATGATATTAATTTTCCTTTAAGTGGTTGGTAGAATTCTCTGGTGTAACCAACTGGGCCAGGAGATTTCTTATTTTAGAGTTTTAAAAGTACAGATTCAATTTCCTTAATAGTTATAGGACTGTTCAAATGATCTATTTCATATTGGGTGCTTGTGTGTGTTTGTGTTTTTCAAGGAATTGGTCCAGTTTATAAAAATTGTAAAATTTGTGTAGATTTGTTTGTAGTATTTCCTTTATCTTTTTGGTGTTTGCAGAGTCTTAAGTGATATCCCCTGTCTTGTTTTGATATTAATACTTTATGTTTTCTCTCTTGTTTAAATTTGGCAGTCTCACTAGAGATTTGTCTCTTTTGTTAATCTTTTCAAAGAACCAACTCTTTATGTCATTGATTTTTCTCTATTAATTTTCAGTTTTTAGTCTTATTGATTTTTGCTCTCAAGTTGATTATTTCCTTCCTTGCATTTGGTTTATTTCTCCTTTTTTTAGTTTTCTTTTTTTTTAAGGTGGAAAATTACATTTTTAAATTTGACTTTTCCTCTTTTCTGAGGTAAGCATTTAGTGCTATAAATTTCCCACTCAGCAGTGGTTTAGCTGCATATCACACATATTTTTTATTGTGGTAAAAAATATGTAATATGAAATCTACCCTCTTAAAATGTTAAGTGTACATTATGCAATATTTTTAACAGTAGACACAATGTTGTTTTCACCTTGCATGACTGAAACTCTATGCCCATTGAATAGCAACTCCCCATTTTGCTCTCCTAGTAGTCCCTGGCAACCACCATTCTACTTTCAGTTTTTATGAGTTTGACTACTGTAGACACCTCTTTTAAGTGGAACGATGCAGTATTATCTTCTCTGACTGGCTTATTTCACTTAGCACAATGTCCTCAAGTTCCTCACCTTGTAGTGTATGATAGAATTTCCTTTTTATATGGCAGACTAATATTCTATTGTATGTATATATCACATATACCACATTTCCTTCATTGATGGACATTTAGATTATTTCTACTTCTTGGCTATTGTGAATAGTACCACAATGAACATGGGAGTGCAAATATCTCTTACAAATCCTGATTTCAATTCTTTTGGATAAATACCCAGAAATGGTATTGCCGGATTATATAGTAGTTCTATAATTAATTTTTTGAGAAGCCTTTATAGTATTTTCCATAATAGCTTTGTCATTCTGTATTCCCACCAGCGGTGAAGAAGGGTTCCATTTCTCTACATTCTTGGCGACACTTATCTTTTTGTTTTTTTAAAAATAGCCATTCTAACAGGAGTGAGATGATGTCTAATTGTGGTCTTAATTTTCATTTCCCTGATGATTAGTGATGGTGAGCACTTTTTTCATATACCAGTTGGCTATTTGGATGTCTTCTTTGAAGAGTTCTTTGCCCATTTTAAAGTTGTTGTTGCAGTCCAGGTTGGATGCATGAGACAAGTGTTCAGGGCTGGTACACTGGGATGACCCAGAGGGATGGGATGGGGAGGGAGGTGGGAGGGGGGATCAGGATGGGGAACACATGTAAATCCATGGCTGATTCATGTCAATGTATGGCAAAAACCACTACAATATTGTAAAGTAATTAGCCTCCAACTAATAAAAATAAATGAAAAAAAAAAAAAGAAAATGAAAAGGCTCTGAATCCAAAAAAAAATAAATAAAGTTGTTGTTGCTGTTATTATTATTTGCTTTTGAGTTGTGGGAGTTCCTTATATATTTTGAATATAAACCCCTTATCAAAAATATGCTTTACAAATATTTCCTCCTATACTGTCAAGTTGCCTTTTCATTCTATTGATTGTTTCCTTTTCTATGCAGAAACTTTTTAGTTTGATGTAGTCCTATCTGTCTGTTTTTGCTTTGGTTGCCTGTGCTTTTGGTGTCATATTCAAGAAGTCATTGCCAACACCAATATCTTGAAGTTTTTTCCCTATTTCTTCTAGGTGTTTTATAGTTTTGGGTCTTCTGTTCAAGACTTTAGTTTTGAGTTGATATTTGTGTGTGGTGTAAGATAGGAGTCCAGTTTTATTCTTTTGCATGTGGATATCCCATTTGCCCCACACTTTTTGTTGAAGTGACTGTCTTTTTCCCCCTTGTGTACTCTTGGCATCCTTGTTAAATATCAGTTCAATATATATGTGGGTTTATTTCTGGGTACTCTGTTCTGTTCCATTGGTCCATATGTCTGTCTTTATGCCAGTGCCATTATGTTTTGATTACTGTAACTTTGTAATATGTTTTGAAATTAGGAAGTATGAGGTTTTTAGCTTTCTTCTTTCTCAAGATTAGTTTGGCTATTTGGAGTTCTTTGTGGTTCTACATGAATTTTAGTATTGTTCTATTTCTGTAAAAATGCCATTGGGATTTTGATAGGGATTATATTGAATGTGTGGATTCATTTGAATAGTGCAGACATTTGAACAATATTGTCTTCTAATGAATTAATATGGGATATCTTTCTATTTATTTGTACCTTTAAATTCCTACCAGCAATATTTTGTGATTTTCAGTGTACAAGAGTTTTGCCGCTTTGGTTAAGTTCATTCCTAAGAATTTTATTCTTTTTGATGAATTTAGATGGAAATGGTTTCTAAGTTTCTTGCTCACCTGGTTCATTGTTAGCATATAGAAATATAACTGATTTTTGTATATTGCTTTGTATCCTGTAAAGACTTAATAATTCAAGCATGTGCTGAATTAATTTAGTAGTCCTAACAATTTTTGTGGAGTCTTTAGAGTTTTCTACATATAAGGTCATCTATATATATATATATATATACATATATATATGTGTGTGTGTATATATATATATATACACAAATGGAGCTAATTTTACTTCTTCCTTTCTAATTTGAGTTTTTGTTTCTTTTGTTAGATAATTGCTCTGGCTAGAACTTCCAGTACTATGTTGAATAGAAAGTGGTGAGAGTGGGCATCCTTGTCTTGTTTCTGAATTAGGAAATCTTTCAGTTTTTCACAGTGGAGTATGATGTTAACTGTGGGTTTTTTATATATGGCCTTTATCATGTTGAGGTAATTTCCTTTTATTCCTAGTTTGTTGAGTTTAGATTACTTAACTTTCAACATGAAAAGGTGTTGAATTTTGTCAAATGCTTTTTCTGCATTTATTAAGATGATCATGTGTTTTCTTTTTTCTCTCTTCATTCTGTTAATGTGGTGTATCACATTGATTGCTTTGCATATGTTGAGTTACCCTTGCATTCCAGGGATACAGTCCACTTGATCACGGTGTATAATATTTTTATGTGCTGCTGAATTTGGTTTGCTAGCATTTTATTTAAAATTTTGCATCTATATTCATCAGGGATATTGGTCTCTAATTTTCTTGTAATATCTTTTTTTTCTGGTTTTGCATCAGGATAGTGCTGGTCTCACAAAGTAAACTGGGAAGGGCTCCTTCCTTTTCAGCTTTTTGAGAGTTTGAGAGTGGCTTCTGAAACTCTTTTTTAAAAGGATTAAAGCTAATTCTTTAAATTAAGAATTAACTTAGATATGAATTTAAAATTTATAAAAGAAGTTAATTTTTTCTTTAAATGTTTTATAGAATTCACCATCTGGTCCTGGGCTCTTTAGTTGTTAGAAGGTTTTTGATTACTGAGTCAATCTCCTTGTTAGTTACAGTTCTGTTCAACTTTTTCTGTTTATTCATGATTCAGTCTTGATAAGTTATATGTTTCTAGGAGTTTATCCATTTCTTCTAGGTTATCCAGTTTGTTGGTGTTTAAATGTTCATTGTTGTTATTGTTCAGTTGGTAAGTCATGTCTGACTCTTTGCAACCCCATGAACTGCAGCATGCTAGGCTTCCCTGTCCTTCACTATCTCCTGGAGTTTGCTCAAACTCATGTCCATTGAGTCAGTGATGCCATCTAACCATCTCATTCTCTGCCACCCCCTTCTCCTCTTGCCCTCAGTCTTTCCCAGCATCAGGGTCTTTTCCAGTGAGTTGGCTCTTTGCATCAGGTGGCCAAAGTATTGGAGCTTATAATTGTTCATAGTAGTTTCTTATAATCATTTTTATTTCTATGGCATTCATAACAATATGTCTTCTTTCATTTAAATTTTTTTCCTCTTTAATTTTTTATTTTATTTATCTGAGTATTTTTTAAACTAACTTAGTTAAAGGTTTGTTAATTATGGTGATCTTTTTTAAAAAACCAACAGTTAGTATCATCAATTTCTTTCTATTCTGTGTTTTGTTTATTTCTGTTCTTAATTACTCCCTTCTTTTAACTTTGGACTTAATATGTTCCCTTTTCTAGTTTATTGAAATGTAATGTTAGATTGTTCATTTGAAAAGTTTCTTCTTAATATAGGCAATTATCACTACAAACTTCCATCTTATTACTGCTATTGCTGCATTCCATAAGTTTTAGTATGTTGTGCTTTCATTTTCATTGGTCTCAATGTATTTTCCAATTTCCCTTTTGATTTCTTCTGTGATTTATTGGTTATTCAAAATTGTGTTTTTAAATTTCCACATATTTGTGAACCTTCCAGTTTTCCTCCTGCCATTAATTTCCAGTTCCATTCCATTGTGGTTGGAAAATATAATTGGTATGATCTTCAGTCTTTAAAAATTTATTGACTTATTTTGTTACCTAATGTGATCTATCTTAGAGAATGTTCTGTGTGCATTGAGAAGAATGTGTATTTTGCTGCTATTTGGTGGGATGTTCTATATATGTCTGTTAGGTTCATATAGCATTGCTCAAGTCTTTTGTTTTCTTATTGACTTTATGGCTGAATGTTCTGTCCATTATTGAGAGTGACATATTGAAATCACCTACTATTAATTATGTTGCTGTCTATATCCCCCTTTAGTTTTGTCAGTATGTTCATATGTTTGAGTCCTCTGATGTTGCATGCTTTACATCTATATTTATAATTTTTATAACTTACTGGTGGGTTGACTTTTTATTATTATATAATGCCTTTCTTGATAGTCTTTTTTTAAACTTAAAGTTGTTTTTGTGTAATATAAGTAATAGCCACCCCCTCTCTCTTTTGGTTGCATTTTGCATGGAATATCTTTTTCCATATTTTCAAATGAAGCTTATGTGTGTCCTTAAATCTAAAGTGAGTCTGTTGCAGGCAACTTGTAGTTGGATTTTATTTATCCATCAACCACTATGTCTTCTGATTGGGGAATTTAATTCATTTTCATATAAATTAATTATTGATAAGGAAGGAACTACCATTGCCATTTTATTATTTTCTGTGTGTCTTATACTTTTTTTTGGTCCCTTTTTAACTGCCTTGTTCTCTTCCCTTCTTTCACTGATATTTTTAGTGACATGCTTGATTTCTTTCTCATTTTCTTTTGTGTATATTCTATAAGCATTTTCTTTGTGGTTACTATGGAGCTTATATAAAACATAGTTATAATCACTTATTTAAATGGATAACAATAGCTTCAATTACATACAAATACTTTACACTTTTACTTTTTCTCCCATCACATCTTATGTTATCAGTGTCATGAATTACATCTTTTTGTATTGTGCATCCACTAATCTATTTTTATAGTTGGAGTCATTTTTTATACTTTTGTCTTTTAACCTCATGGCAGAATTAAAGTGATTTACATACTACTGTTACAGTACTCACTGTACTGTATTTGTCTATATATTTACTTTTATTAATGAGCTTTATACTTTTATATGACTTCATGTTTCTTTTTGTTTCAACTAGAAGGACTCTCTTCAGAATTTCTTGTAGGACACATCTAGCAGTAATGAACTGCCTCAGCTTTTGCTTATCTGGGCATGTCTATTTCTCCTTCATTTTCAAAGAATAATTTTCTTGGATATAATGTTTTTGGTTGGCATTATTTTTTCTTTTAGCCTTTTGAAGGTATCATCCCATTCCCTTCTTGCCTTGTAGGTTTCTGCTGAGAAATTCAGTCTTATAATGGTTCCCTTGTCATGAGGAGTTGCTTTTTTTTTGCTGATTTAATAAGTCTCTTTGTCTTTAAATTTTGACAGTTTTATTATACAATGTCTTAATGTCAGTTTCTTTGGGTTCTCATTGGAGTCCATTGGACCTCTGAATATGCATGTTCATTTTCTTCCCAAAATTTGGAAAGTTTTCAATCATTATTTCTTAAAGTAAATTGCCTGTCCCTTTCTCTCTCTTCTTCTGGGACTCCCAAAATGCATTTATAAAATTTGATTGTATCCTTTAAGTCTCTTAGACTTTCTTTACTCTTTTTCATTCTTTTTTCTTTTTGTTCCACTGACTGGATAATTTCAAATGACCTCTCTGTGAGTCACTGGTTACACTGCTTACTCAAGTCTGCTGTTGAGCCTTTCTAGTGAATGTTTTAGTTATTATATTTTTCTGCTGTAATTTTCTGTTTGGTCCTCTTAAAAATATTTTTTATCACTTTGTTGATATTCTTGTTTTGTTCATACACTATTTTCTTGAGCTTGTAGTTCATCCATGATGGTTGTTTTATCTATTTTTAAAAATGTATTTATTCATTTTTAGCTGTGCTGGGTCTTCATTGCTGTATGGGCATTTCTCTAGTTGTGTGAGTGGGGGCTACTCTCTAGCTGCAGCGCAGGCTTCTCACTGCAGTGGCTTCTCTTGTTGTGGAGCATGGGCTCTAGGTGCGTGGGCTTCAGTAGTTGCAGCACATGGGCTCAGTAGTTGTGGCTCCTGGGCTCTAGAGCACAGGCTCAGTAGTTGTGGTGCATGGGCTTAGTTGCTCTGTGGCATGTGGGATCTTCCTGGACCAGGGATTGAACCCATGTCTCCTGCATTGGCAGGCAGAATCTTTACCACTGAGCCACCAGGGAAGCTCCCATGATGTTTATTTTAAATTCTTTGTTAGGTAATTTATATATCTCTGTTTCTTCAAGGAGTTTCTGGAGATTTATTTTGTTCTTTTTTTGGTCATGTTTGCCTGTTCCTTTGTGTGTCATCTCACTTTGTGTTGGGGTCTGTGTATTTGAGAAAATAGCCACTTCTCCCATTTTTCATGGACCAACTTGGTACAGTGAAAGACCTTCACCAATCAGCATGGCTACAGATTCTGGGGTTTCTGAAACCTTTTATAGGGGGATATGTCTTCTCTGGTCCTATACATGCAATTTCTCTGTTAGACTTATCAGTTTGTCTTTCAGGAGCTTGTGAGTCCTTGTTCCCACTGGTGCCTATCTGTGCTGATGCATGTTATCTGGTTCTGTAGCAGCAGGCTCCTCCACTCTCTTTTCTTCTCAGTGACACCACCAGGCATCCAACGTATGCCTCCTCTCTATCACCCCAGTTCTGGTGAGACAGATGCCAGTCCCTTGGGTAGCTCTCCTAAAAGGCCAAAGTGCTGGCGCACATTATACTCCTCTCCTTCCCTCTTGGTGAAGCATTTTTATAATGGCTGCTTTAAAATCTTTCTTGGATGATTCCAGTATATATGTTATCTCCATATTGGTTTCTATTGATTGTGTTCACTTACTCAGCTTAAGATATTCATGGTTCTTTGTATGATGAGTGATTTTCTGTTGTATCCTGGACATTTTGGGTATTATGAAACCCTGTATCTTTTATCAATATTTTCTTTCAGTGGGTCAGCTCTGAGATTGCTCAGGTGCATGAATGGAGGCATGGCTTCATTACTGCCAGGTGTGGGTGGGAGTCAAGTGTTCCCACTCATAATCCACTGATATTGAGGTAGGAGTAGGGGTCTCTCGTTATTACAGGGCAAGGGTGGAATTTCATGTTTCCCTCTCAACCTCTGCTGACATCACCTTGGCTTATTATTGCTTGAGGCCACTTCTACCATCATGCTCTAGGGGCTTCATTACTGCCTGAAAGGGATAAATGTCCCAGATCCCCATTTAGCCTTTTCTGAAACCACCTCAGGGAGTGGGGGAAGGGTGTGGGTGGCTCTTTACAGCCAGATGAATGTAGAAGCCTATCTCCCCACTTGGTCTTTGCTGATGACTGTGGGATGAGGCCACAGTTTTTTCTCTGGTGCTTTCTCTTATCTTGCTAGGCTACCATTTTCCTCTTCTTTAGGCTAGAACTTTTGGGAGGACATTTTTGTCTGCATCCATTGGCATTTCTGCATTGCTGGCTTCTCCATCACGAGGTCTAAGAGATACATTACTTATAGACAAAACCAGGAAACTCATTGTCAGGTCATTGCTTGGGTCTTGAGATCCCTAGCCAAACTGTCTTCTACCTTTCAAAGTTTGTGTGTGTCTAGGAATCAGTTGGGAAAACTTGAACATTGGCTCTCTGGCAGTATTAAAAGATAATTATTGTATCTGAGGTGAAATAATGATTTTAGGATCATGCTTTTAAGAAGAGTCCTTTACCTTTGACAAAGGCTTAGGAGATACTTAGGGATGAAGTGACTGGACATCTGGGATAAACTTTGAGATCACCTGGGGTGTAGAATGGGAGAGTGGATAATAAATGGGCCATGAGCTGGGCATTGTTGGAAAAAAACAAATAAAGTGTGTGTGTGTGCATGCTCTATATTAATATCTTTATATTAATATGTTTCTTATATATATTAACATATTGTTATTATTATGTATAGTATAATGTCCAATGTTTTTAGCTGCACTAATTGGGAAGAATAAAGAAATGTATATATTCTATTTTTTCTTAGAACCAGAAATTACGTAAGTGGTTACTTAAAAACATGGATGCTATATTAGCTATAGCCTTTGTCCAGTAAAAATCTAGATAAGAATAGGTAAAATCACTCTGACCCCTACCTGCATTGGTATACTTCTCTCTTAGGATTTTTTTTTTACTATGGTAAAAAGCACATAACAACAAAAAAAAAAACCCCATTTTAACTGATTTTAAGCATACAGTTCAGGAATGTTAAGTATATTCACATTATTGTAAAATAGATCTCTAGAACTTTTTTTATCTTTTAAATCCGAAACTCTGTACTCATTAAGCAACAACTTACCTTTTCCCTAGTTCCTGGTAACCACCGTTCTACTTTCTGTTTTTATGAATTTGACTAGTTTGGGCATCTCATATAAATAGAATGATACTGTATTTGTCCCTCTGTGACTAACATTTAACCTAGCATCATTTTCTCAAGGTTCATCCATGTTATAGCATGTGACATTTTCTTCCTTTTTAAGGCTGAATAATATTTCATTGTATGTGCGTAGCATATTTTTGGCTGTGCTGGGGCTTCGTTGCTGTGCACAGGCCTTCTGCAGTTGTGGTGAGTGTGGGCTACTCTCCAGTTGCAGTTTGCAGGCATCTCATTGGTGGCCTTTCCCATCACAGAGTACAGGCTCCGGGGAGCACAGGCTTCAGTAGTTGTGGCATGCAGCCTCAGTAGTTGTGGTGTATGGGCCGAGCTGCCCCACAGCATGAGAAACCTCCCCAGACCAGGCTCAAACCCATGTCCCTTGCATTGGCAGATGGATTCCCAACCACTGGACCACCACAGGAGCCTGGTGTACTTCTATATACTTAGTAAAAGTTGACTGTCAAGTAAAAATTCTTTGCTAAACCTTGCTTTTCCAGAGTAAAGAACTACGGAAGATGGGATACCATTCATTATTCCTACAGATTCTTTGCTGTTTAGCACAGTTGCTGCCCACACCAGAGGTTTTACTCATTCAGGCATTGATGCCTAACCTAGCTCCTTTGTGGTGCAATAGAGTGGGGCTATGGTCTGCATCCTGTCTTTCTCTTTATTCATTATCATTATATTTCTCTTAAGACTAGTCTCCTTTAGTGTCTTTCAGCCTGAGGCTCTGGCAGGTTTGCTTAAGGGTAGAAATCAAAAAAGGCAGAACCAGACTTTGAATGGAGAGAGACTTCAAAGTAAATCCAACCCTGAGCCCTGCCTCCTCCGTTCTCTGACTAAGCTGTCCTGTAAAAGTGCAAGTCACTCAGTCATGTCCAACTCTTTGTGACCCCATGGACTTTACAGTCCATGAAATTCTCCAGGCCAGAATACTGGAGTGGGTAACCTTTTCATTCTCCTGGGAATCTTCCCAACCCAGGGATCGAACCCAGGACTCCCTCATTTCAGGCGGATTCTTTACCAGCCGAGCCACAAGGGAAGCCCAAGAATACTGGAGTGGATAGCCTATCCCTTCTCCAGTGGATCTTCCCAACCCAGGAATCGAACCACGGTCTCCTGAAGTACAAGTGGATTCTTTACCAACTGAGCTATTAGGGAAGCCAAGCTATCCCATACTCATCTCCTTTTTCAGATCTCCTCTAACGCTTGCTTCTACTGTACAACCCAACATTCATCTTGTCTTACCAATTGAAATAAAAGCTCTGTTACGTGGCTCTTTCTGGGAAAAAGACATTTTTAATAACTAGGTTTTTCAAATGGCTCATGATTTCTCTAAGCATCATATGTGTTTTAGAAAACATTTTAACCACCCTGAATGGAATTTTCCAACAAACAACAAACCAAAAAACTCCAAACAAACATGTACTTCTCTGACTTCTTGTACAATGTTGATGTACATAATTTAATCCTTTTGGTTAAGGATCATTATTATGACTGTCAGTTGTTGAATAGTGTCAGTTATTATAATATAGTGGTATTCTAAAGCTTGTATGCATGTGTGTGCTCAGTTGTGTCTGACCCTTTGCAACCCCAAGGACTGTAGCCTGCCAGGCTCCTCTGTCCATGGGATTTTCCAGGCAAGAGTACTGGAATGAGTTGTAATTTTCTCATCCAAAGGATCTTCCTGACCCAGGGATCAAACCCTCATTTCCTGCATTGGCAGACAGACTCTTTACTACTGAGCCACCTGGAAGCCCATCCTAAGGCCTATTGAAATGTAATTTAATGTTTGCCCTTGCAACATGGCATAACTGGTCATAGGCCATTAAGTGTGTGTGTGCGTGTGTGTGTGAATCCATATTAGTTTTTCATGGTTTTCTGTCTCTTTCTTTGTCAGCTAGCCTTTCTGGCTGCTGTTGATATACTTTTGTAAAATTAATCCCCATCCCATAGCTTAGTAGGCTCAGCAAAGGCTTCTTAACTAGGGCTTAATGCCTAAAGGGAATGTTTCTCAAGGGTCTTGAGAGGCTCAGGATTTACCTTCTCTAGTCTGTTTTGTTTATCTGCAGGCTCTTCTAGTTTGGGGAGCTTAGCTGTGGAACTAAGAACCAAACCTCCAGGAATAGGAACCACTGGAGGCCTTGAAGCCAAATCACCATAATTTATCCTCTGTCAAGTTCCTCTCACACTTCATGGCTCTCCAATCAGGAGTTTCCTGCTGGATATGCTGGAAAGAATAGTTGATGACAGGAAGCATTTTGAGGCTACTCTGGCCTATATCACTTCCTCTCATCAGAGAAACAAACTTTCAAAGGTGATACAAAAGAACTTCCATTGGGGGCTCTCTGACAAGGAGTAGTCAATTCTAACAAGCACTTCAGAGCATTTAAGATTTTTTCTATAGTGGTCACAATGGAAGGCAGAGGGTAGAAATGGGAGCATCCTTCAGGGTCAGATACTGTGAAGTTCATAGTGGAGAGGGGAGCTATGGTGTGTGTGTGTTGCAGAAACAGTTCGAAGCAAGAACAGTTCTAGAAGCGAGAACTGAATATAATGTGTATTACACTGCTAGAGCTACATCTAGAAGTCATAATTAGAAAAAAAACAAGGAAGACAGCTATTAACTCTACTTCCCTGAACATATTTATTTTCAATAGAATTATTTCAACTTTTCAAAGATCTTAGAATTTGAGTGTACTTGCTAATCCTGACTCTGGTGAAATGAAAAATATGTGGAACTGAAATACAAGCTTTGAAATATAAGCATATTTTCTATTGGCTACACAAGTTATAATTAAACACAGCTTTGGGGATATTAATACTTCTTAAAATTTTACAAAGCACTTTTACATCCATTCTGTAATTTGAACCTCACTACGGCTCTGTAGAGAGGGAAATATTATCACCATTTTATGGATAAGGAAAGGCAATCTTAGCTTGAAGATTGGCCCAAGGTGACTTGGCTAGTTGAAGAGCAGAAATAGAACCTAGCTCTTCTAATTCATAGGTCAGTGTTCTCTTCAGTCTCCTATGTTTTATTTCATTAAGATTTAGGGAACAAATTAAAAATATTTCTCAGATGAAGTGAGCTTCAAATCAAAATGAGCCTGTAAAAATAGATAGCATTTTGAAATGCTATAAATTGAAAACTCCAATCAAATTAGCCTTAAATCTAAATAATATCTGAAGCCCCAAACTACTTGCAGTTGGATTTGATCTGTATGTGTGTACAGGGATAAATTCATAACTATATCTCCTGATAACAAAATGATAGTTTATTGTTAGCATACTTTTGATTTGCATTGCCAATCTGTACCAGAATATCCACTGTAAGAATTTATCTTTTTCTTTTTTCTTGAAGTATTCCTTACAGACAATAAAGTACCCAAATCTTAAGTGTACAACTCAATGAAATTTTCATATGAGTAACCACCACCCATATCAAGACAGAATATTTCTGGTCCCTAGAAGGTTCTCTCTTGCCTCCTTTTAGTCAGCATCTTTTCCCAAGGGCAGCAACTACTCTGACTGCTATTATCATAGATTAACTTCTCCTGATTTCAAACATTATATATATATAGAATTGTATGTACCGTTTTGTGTCTGGTTTCTTTTTGTTTAACATAATGTATGTGAGATCTGTCCATGTTTTGTGTATAGTATTAGTTAACTCTTTTTTGTTGCTGTGTACCATTTTCATGTATGATTTACCACAATTTATCCATTCTCCTTGTCTTATTCTATTCAGGCTGCTATAACAAAATTCCATAGACTGGGTGGATTAAGCAACAGACATTTTTTTCCCTCACAGTTCTGGAGGCTGGGAAGCCCTAGATCATGGCACCAGCAGATAGGTGTCTGATGAGGTCCCTCTTCCTTGTCTGCAGACGGCCCCCGTCTTACTGTGTCCTCATATGGTGGAGAGAGGTCATCTCTTTGATGTCTCTTCATATAAAGGGCACTAATCCCATTCATGAGGGCTCCACCCCCAGGACATAATTACCTCCCAAAGACCCCACCTCTTGTACCATCACAGTGGGGATTAGGGCTTCAACATGCAATTTTTGGGTGGACACAAGCATTCAGTCTATCGCACCTGTGTCATAAGGCATTTTGGTTGTTTTTAGGTTTTGGATATTATGAATAAAGCTGCTATGAATGTTTTTGACCATATTTCTTGGTGGACATGAAAATGAAAGTTGCTTAGTCATGTCCGACTCTTTGAAGCCCCATGGACTGTAGCCTGCCAGCTCCTCTGTCCATGGAATTCTCCAGATAAGAATACTAGAGTGGGTAGCTGTTCCCTTCTCCAGGGGATCTTCCCAACCCAGGGATCGAATCCAGGTCTCCCACATTGCAGGTGGATTCTTTACCGTCTGAACCACCAGGGAAGCCCAGGAACACTGGAATGGGTAACCTATCCCTTCCCCAGGGAATCTTTCCTGACCCAGAAATCAAACAGGGGTCTCCTGCATTGCAGTCTTCTTTACCAGCTGAGCTACCAGGGAATGTGAGTACTCATTTTTCTTGGCTATAAACCTAAGAGTGTACTTGCTAGGGTAGATGCAATAAAAGGACATTTTAGCTTTGAATTAATTTAACTAGAATAACTTAATATTAATGAAAGAACTGATGGCTGAGAATAAGAAAAAGTCACTGTGAAGAGCCACTTTTAGGGATTAAAAATGGGCCTGTGTTGTTTAGCATGTCAAGATATTAGAAAGTATTTTCACTGTGGTTGATGGGTTGAGTCTTTCATGCTTGTGGATAGATAGATATTTATTTTTTCTGGTGTCTGGTACATAGAGTGCACATCAGGGCTAAAGAACCATTTGAATACAAGTTGTATCTTTTTTGGATGGGGTCAGATTGTCTTTTCCTGGGTAATGTGGCTCAAATCATCATAGAATAACATTGAAAAATCAAGTTCACTTTACAGAAATTTGTCTTAGGATGAACTTGGGGTACATCTTTTGTTTTGAAAGTGAAGGTACACATATAATTTTATGTAATACAAAAAACTTCAGTCTGGCAGTATAATTTTACATTACCTTGAAGGTAAAGAATTTTTAAACTTCATATGTCTGCTAGCAACATTTACTAATGAAGTGTGATGTTGAAAGGGTGTGGGGAAAATTCCTGTGGTCTGGGAAGCGGGTGAGATGGCTGTAAACAGAGGAGAAAACTGGAAAAGTGCTCCAAATGAAGAGTACTGTTTCTGGGAAGAATTCAGAGTTTTTCCAGTTGTGCTGTACCACTGAATGTGTGGTAAGACAGAGACTCACCTTAACCCCTTCCTTGACAAAGAATGTTTTTGAGCCTTTCTATTTCATTTTGTTTCTTAGCTGAATTTAATTTAATAATGAATGTTTTTAAAAAAAACCCTACATTACAGGCAACTATTTGCTGTACTGCTTGTATTCTGCAAATAGTGAAATACCTAGACTTCCTCTTGGATGTCTTTGAAACCCTTCAGGGGCTCCATGAAGCCTGGGTTAAATCCAGAATTTTTACCAAGGCTTCTAAGGCCAGTATCTCCCAGCCCTGTGTGCACCATTAACCTCAACCTTTGATGGTCTCCATGTGGCATCACTATTCCAGTCTCTCAGCCCTCAGTGATTTGGTACAAGTTTCTCCTCGACCTAGAGCATCCTTCCTCTGCCCAATATGCTTAACTTTCATCCTTTAAGGATAAATCCTGTCATCACCTTTCTCCCCAAAGCCTTCTCTGGACCCTAGACTGATTACACAACCCTTTGCTGTTCTGCTCTAACCCCACGTGCAGACACTGACCATACTGTATCAAAATGAACTCTTCTTTCTCTTTCCATTAGACTTGACATTGCTTAAAATATGTCGCTGTCCCCAGGGCCTAGCCCAGTTCTGGTCATATGAAGGGCACTCAGTAAAGGATTATTAAATCAATGTTTAGATGGACATATATACCAGTTTTTGGACTTTAGTCAGTGTCCCCATTCATTCAATAAACATTTGAAGGCCCTTAGGGGAAAACTTACTGCAGGGCATTATGATCAGAGCTATAGGGGATACAGAGATGAACACTATATGGGCTGAGATGGGAGTACATTCCAATAGCAGAGAGACGACATGCCTGCAAATAACAATAACCTAAAGTACAAAGTGCCCAGTGCCATAAAGGAGATATAAACAAATCTATATAAATATAGAGGCTTAGAGGAAGGAGCAAGTGCTTCTTTTGGTGGGAAGATTGAGGAAGAAATGTTCATAGAGAAGGTAGTATTTGAGGTAGGCATGCATGCTCAGTTGCTAAGTCATGTCCAACTCTTGTGACTCCATGGACTGCAGCCACCAGGCTCCTCTGTCCATGGGATTTCCCAGGCAAGAATATTGGAGTGGGAATCGTCTCTGGGGGATCTTCCTGACCCAGGAATCGAACCTGTGTCTCCTGCATCTCCTGCATTGGTAGGTGGATTCTTTACCACTGAGCCACCTGGGAAGCCACCTGTATTTGAAGTAGGAATTAAGTGCAAGTAGGACATGAATGAGCAAAGAGTCTCCCATGTATCATGTGGTTTATATTGTCTGAAAAGAGTAGATCTCATGAAGGAGTAATGAGCAGTGGGGAACAGTTAGAAATGTAGGACATGGCCGTATTGGAGAGGGTCTCAAATGCCAGGTTGATGAATTTGTGTTTGATTCCCATCCATTGGAGCAATCTTAGAAGTCCATGGAGGTTTCTGAGCAGCTTAGTGACATGGGTGGAGAAATCCTTTAAGATTAGTCTGGCAAAGGTGTACTTTACTGTTTTCTTAGTAAATCATTATTAGGTAATTAATTGCTAAGCTAATAATTAGTTTTACTAAATAGTGTGGAAAAACTCCAAGGCCTGTAGCTCCTTGACATTTTTGCACTAGTCCTTTCTCATTGGAAATGTAGATGAGGTAAGAAATCTTATGACTGATTAGTTCTGAGAAATGGACATTGAAATTGACAAGGGAAAAAAAAAAGAAATTGACAAGGGAGAGAAACACTATCAAGTCAGAAATGGCTCGTAAATATGCATAGACATATAAAGTGTTGTTTGCTTAGCAACCGTGTCCAAAACATTGCCTTCAGCTGTCCAGAAAAATCCAGACATGGTATATGAATTATATTGTTAATATTTATTCCTTGGGGGTAGTTTAGATCATTTGCAGTTAAAAATAACTACACTGTTCAAACCTCAGACTGTCTACTCTTAGTCTCCCCTATAAACAGTGGGTATTGCATTGTCAGCCTGCTTTATAGGATGTTATATAATCAGAGTATCTGGTTTCTTGCCACCTTAGGCCAGGCCTTCAACATTTCATGCCTGGAATATTACAACTTTCTCCTTGGTCTCCCTCTCTCTAGTGCCTCACATCCAGCTTTTATCATAGCAGCAAGATATAGTGGGAAGAATACTGAATGGAGAATAAGATTAACTCAGTTTGAACCCTGGTTATACTGTTCATTAACTTTATAACCCTGGGCAAGTCATATCACCTGAGACTCAACAGAAGGTCATGAAAGTAATGATCCTTGCCATGGCTATCTCAAGGGACTGTCACAGGATCATGTGAAAGCACTCTGAACACTGTTAATGGCTTTACTGAGACGTAGATGCAACTGCTTGCTTTCCACTCTCTACAATCCAGTCCCAAGCCACCTATTTAATCTCATTGCTCAGTATTCTCTGGAACCTGTCCCCATCTCTGACACGCACATGAGGTGTTCCTCTCATCTGGAATATTCTCCACACTCACCTCTGCTCATTTAGGGACCAAGCGGTAATTTAGGGACCAGTTCACATCCTACATCCCCCTTGAAATCTTCCCTGATGACTCTAATACTTGGGGACTTCCCCCACTTCTGAATTTTTGACAGTAAATAGTTATTATCAACACTTGCCTATGTACATTACCTTTTATTTTTAGCTCTTTCCTTTTATCTAAGGTTCATGTGTTTAACTAGATTATGACTTTATGATGCCTTCGCTTGTTCATTTAACATTTAGTGAATGTCTATGAGGATGTTTCCCCTGTATTTCTCACAGAACCAAGTATGGAACTTAATAAACAATTGCTGGCTCATTTATTTAGAAATTCACACAGAATCTCTTAAGAAAGAGACAAGTGAACCTATCTTCTTTTCTCAGAGTTTAGAGTACCCCTCCTAACAACCCACCCTACCGTCACCTCCAGTAGAATCATAGAAACACTGTTAGAATAGGACTGCAATAGAACTGTGATGACAAAACTATTCTACAACTGTGCTGTCCCGTATGGTAGCCACTAGCACATGTGGCTGTTGAGTACTTGAAATGTGGCTAATGCAACTAACTTAATTTTTAGTTGTGTTTAACTTGAATTAATTTAAATGTAGGCAGCTGCACGTGGTTACTGTATTGGATAGCATAGGTCTAGACCAGTGATATTCCAACTTCTTTAATCCAAGAATTAATTTATTTTAATCCAAATGATAAATAAATTTCATATTTCAATCCAGTTTATGTACACACAACCAACTGATGAGTTATGATGTGCTGTTTGAAAACATATGCTTGTCATTTTATAGATGGAGAATCAAGGCCCAAAGAAGTGCAGTAAGTTTTCTAAGGCCACATAGCTAGTTAGTGGCAGAGTGGGACTAGAACTTACATTTTAGGATTCTTAAGCTAGAGCTATTTTCAGGAGGGATGTGGAATGACTCCACCTTTTCTTCACCATGACAAAATAAAAGCCACTCCCAATGTTTTTCTTTTTAATGTTAGAGAAAAAACATTTGACACACTCATTCTTACTAAATATTGTCATATTGTCTTGCTTCCTACATGAAACATGGGCTCTGTATTTGAGTATTGCTGCTTTTTTGTTTGGATACTGTCCAAAATTAAAGATGCATACAATGGAGGCTTGCTGTGGACCCACTGGATGATGTGACACTGGCACTAATGTGAAATGGTCTTCCTTGGGAATACAGCCATGCTTTCCATAAAAACAGGTTGATTCTTAAGGACAACAAAACCCACTGATGAAGAATCAAGGTGATTCTCACCTCAGTTTGTGGAATTTGCCTCAAATCTTGAATTATAAAGTGACCAAATACTTTTTCTCCTTCCCTCCTCCTCCCTCCAGTATGCTACCCTCTTTATATGCCTTATCAACAAAGATAACCATTATAAAAGTGGCATCTTTTTATTCTTCTGAAAAATGCATCTGTTCAAAAAGATCAGAGTTACCATATCAAAAGCAGAAAGAGGCAGCCATCTAGAGATTCAGTAGTCTCTGTGGTAAGTGCATTCCTGACCCATTTGTACATGGAATTCCATTTCCTCATGGGTGTATCTAAAGGTGTTTCAGGTAGCAAACAGCAGGCAATAATTTGTCCCTAAGTGTAAAAAACAAACAAAATATACTTTACAAGATGATAAGCTTTTCAAACTTGTCACTTTAAAGAAAACCAGAAAGAGTCCATTTTTAAATTGCATTTGATTCTACCATTGTTGACAATAAGATGAACTGACTGAAATCTTTAAGAAGTGTATTTTGAGGGGCCAAGTTTCTATGGTCGAGTTGCTTTTTCTAGCTGAAAACCAAAGGGTCTTATCACTTAGCAATGGTTCCCTTGACAACTGGACTGGTTATCTCTTTGCCGACTCATCCTGAAATCTGTCAGGTGCAGATTCCTGTCTTGCACCACCACCAATACTAGTCAGTTCAGTAGAATCTTAAAAAGTCATAAACTTTAGCTGAATAACTCTTTGGCTAAGATTTTCTAACCTAAGTCTAAAAATGACAAGATTCTTTTCTTAGGGTGTCAGAGTTCACACTGGTCTGTAGAGAAATCATTCAAGTCTTTGGCATTCTTTGACAACCCAGCATCACTAAGGTGTGACTCGCTGAATAAATTCAAGGAAACTTGCAGTTTTGAACATGAAAATCCCCTGTGAAATGCTAAGAATTGCTATCTAGTTCTTTATTTTCAAAATTCTTGGTTGTCAGAAAAGCAGGGCACCGGGAGGAAGAGAAATGAAAATGGGGGCAGGGCCTATGCACAGACGAGCAGAGGCTGAGAAGACCAGGACACTACATGGACCCAGGAGGAAGGGGATGAAGGTACATTTTAGGCTGAGTTTTATTCTTCTGGATTCCTCCTGCCTTCCTCAGCTCTGCTAATCAACCTGCCATCTACCAGGCACCTCTACGTGACCTCTGTGCAGGTTGATTTTCTTCTGCATTTTTATAACCTCTCATTCCTTTGTCAAGCAAATCCATGAATCCAACATGTTCTGGCTGGATCAAGATGATTATCCCCCTACCCCCCACCACTATGTTTTTCTGCTACCATTTCATTGCACTTGAAAAATGCAAGTTATTTTTTACTCTCTGTCTCATTTTTCCTAGACCCATCCCACATGCTTGCCAAATCCTTTTGGTGTTCCCCCAACCAGGAGTTTCTTCCCTTCCCCTATCCCACTTTTTTAAAATATTTTTTTCACTAAGGTTCTGCTTTTTTTTTTTTTTTTAATTTTTGGCCACACTGCATGGCATGTAGGATGTCAGTTCCCTGACTAGGCACTGAACCTGTGCTCTCTGCAGTGGGAGCATTGAGTCTTTTTTTATATTTTTAGTTTTTAAATTTATTAATTTTTAGTTGGAGGGTAATTAGTTTACAATATTGTATTGATTTCTGCCATACATCAACATGAATCAGCCACAGGTATACATGTGTCCCCTCCCTCTTGAACTTCCCTCCCACCTCCCACTCCATCCCACCCCTCTAGGTTGTCACAGAGCACTGGGCTTGAGCTCTGTATCATACAGCAAATTCCCACTGGCTGGGAAGCACAGAGTCTTAAGCACTGGACTGCCAGGGAAGTCCTGAGGCTCAGCTTTGATGCTACCTTTTCAAGGTTTTTGAAGGTCCCTTCATCCCCAAATTAATCATTTGTTGCCTTCCACATCACTTTCCTTTTTTAAATTGAAATGTAGTCGATTTATAATATTAGTTTCAGGTATACAGCACTGTGATTCAATATTTTTACAGCTTATACTCTATTAAAAGCTACTATAAGATGATAGCTATAATTTCCTTTGCTATATGCAATATATACTTGTTGCTTCTCTATCTTATACATAGTAGTTTTTATCTCTTAATCCCATACCCCTAATTTGCCCTTCTCCTCTCCTCTCTCCCCTTTGGTAACCATTAATTTGTCTTCTGTATCTGTAAGTCTATTTCTGTTTTACATATATATTTGCATTATTAGTTTTTATATTACACATATAAGTGATATCATACTGCATTTGTATTTATCTCGTTTATTTAACTAAACATAGTATTTTCTAGGTCTATCCATGTTGCTGCAAATGGCAGTATTTCATTCTTTTTATGCTAAGTAGTATTCCATTGTATATATATATACCACATCTTCTTTATCCATTCATCTGTTGATGGGCTCTTGGGTTGCTTCCATATCTTGGCTATTGTACATAGTGCTGCTATGAATTTTGGGGTGTATGTATCTTTTTTAGTGTTTTCATTTTTTCTGAGTATATTATCAGGAGTAGCATTGCTGGATCATGTGGTAGCTCTGTTTTTAATTTATTGAGGAACCTCTATACTGTTCTCCATAGTGGCTGCACAAATTTACCTTCCCACCAGCAGTGTACACAGGTTCTCTTTTCTCCACATTGTTTCCAACATTTGTTATTTGTTGGCTTTTTGATAATAGCCATTCTGACAGGTGTGAGATGATATCTTCTTGTGATTTTTGATTTGCATTTCTCTGATAATTAGTGATGTTGAGCATCTTTTCATATAGCCTGTTAGCCATCTGTATGTCTTCTTTGGAAAAAAGTCTATTCAGGTCTGCTCATTTTTAAATCATTTAAAATTAGTTTTTACCATTTTTTAATCATTTTGTGTTCTTGATGTCATATCATAGTCTACATCATCAGTATTATCCCTTTACTGTTTATTGTAGTTATAATTGCTTATATAATTTTTTGTCTTTTAATTTACATACTGGCTTATTTAAGTGTTTGACCCCAGTCCTTACTACATATTTGCCTTTCCTAGTGGGATTTTCATTTTGCTATAGATTCTTACTACTTTTACATTTAGAAAAGACCCTTCAGCTTTTCTTTTACTGTACGTTTAGTACTGAGAAACTCTTTTAATTTTTGTTTTTCTGAGAAGTTCTTTATTTCTCCTTCTAAATGATAATTTTGCTGGGTATATTGTCCTAGGTTGCAAGTTTTTACCTTTTAGCACTTTAAATATATCATTTCACTCCTTTCTGGCCTGCAAGGTTTCTGCAGAGAAATCAGCTGATAGCCTTATGGAGGTTGCCTTGCAAATGACTCTTGTTTTTCTCCTGCTGCCTTTAGAATCCTGTCTTTATCATTTACTTTTGCCATTTTAATATGATAAGGGTTGGTGTGGGTCTATTTGAATTTATCTTATTTGGGATCCTGTGTGATTCCTATACCCGTATATCTTTTTCCTTCTTTAGGTTTGGGAGTTTTCAGGCATAATTTCTTCAAATACATTGTTGATCTTCCTTTCTCTCTCTTCTCCTTCTGGAACCCATATAATGCAAATGTTTGGATGCTTAATGTTATCCCAGGTATATCTTCAATTCCTTTATTTTTTTTTTAATTTGCTTTTCTTACTGCTGTTCTGATTGGTTGTTTTCCATTTCTCTGACTTCTAGATCACTTACGTGTTCCTCTGTATTACTTTGTCTGCTGTTCCTTCCTTCTAGTGTGTCTTTTATTTCAGCCATTGAATTATTCATTTCTGACTGGGTCTTCTTTATATTTTCTAGTTCCTTGCTGAAATGTTCTCTGATTACATCAATTGTTTTCCCTAATTCAGTTAACATTTTTATTACCAATGTTTTGAATTCTTTATCTTGTAAATTTTTTTATTTCTTTTTTTAAAATCTGTTTTTTTCTCTTTCATTATTTTTCAGGGATTTTCTCTTGCTCTTTCAATTGAGAGTAGTTACTCTGCCTTTTCATTTTGCTTGACTTTCTTGCCTGTATGAGTTTAGGTGAAACAGTTGTCTACTACAGTCTTGAAAGTGTGTTTTTCAGTGGAACCATCTCTATACTGTGTGTGCCCAGTGTGTTTGGTGTGAATACTGGAGTGGGTTGCCATGCCCTCCTCCAGGGGATCTTCCCAACCCAGGTATTGAACCCACATCTCTTATGTCTCCTGCATTGGCAGGTGGGTTCTTTACCAGTAGCACCACCTGGGAAGCCCCCTTAGCATGTAGTAGGTACTGTGTAAAAGTTTATGGAATGAATATATCAATATATATTCAGCCCTTACCATACCTGTCTCCTGTGACCATTTTCTTATGATTTTGAAGGTGTGACCTGACAATATGTTGAATGTGTGTATATTAAACTAGTAAATATACCAAAAAGGAAACAGACTGACAGAGAAAAAGTGAGTGGTTACTAGTGGGGAGAGAAATGTGGGAAGGGGAAGATAAGGGTAATGGGTTAAGAGGCACAAAGTACTTTGTAATAAGCTGCAAGTACATATAGTACAGAACAGGGAACATAGTCAATATTTTACAATAACTATAAATGGTATGGGCTTCCCTGGTGGCTCAGATGGTAAACAACCTGCCTGCAATGCAAGAGACCCAGGTTCGATCCCTGGATTGGGAAGATCCCCTGGAGGAGGAAATAGCAACCACACACTCCAGTATTCTTGCTGGAGAATCTCATGGACAGAGGAGCCTGGCGGGCTATAGTCCATGGAGTCACAAAGAGTTGGACATGACTGAGCGACTATCACTTTCACTTTTTTTTCCACAAGCAAGATACTCTGTGGTGTCTCAGGCTTTTTCTGGCCCTGAGACCCTGTGGCCTTTTGATTTACCTTTAAAGTCTTTTGTTTGTGGGGAAAAAACCCCACAGAATCTAGGAGACTTGATGTACAAGCTTTGTTAAGTGCTATTAGAAAGTCTGTTATTTAAAGTTATTTTTTTTCACTTACTTGCCGTTTTACAAAATAACCCTTACAAATGTAGTCAATCACTGGAAAGCAAATTATTCAAGTAAGTCATCAGCAAAAATGGCAGAGTGAAGACTTCTGAAAATTCTACCCATAATAGAAATGAAAAGAATTGGCAAAAACTATCAGAACCAACTTTTGCAGCACTCTGGAAATTAACCAAAGGTTTGCACCAATGGAATATTCATTTATTCATGAAAAATAACTGCCTTATAATAGTCAGCTTTGTGGCATTTTCACTTGTGCTATGCCCATCTTTTGCTCTCCAGCTTTGCAGTGGCCTTGAGAATTCACAGCTTGCAACCATAGGGAAAGCCAGCAACCTGGTAACACCTGGAGGATGCAGAACAGGTTTGAAACTCCTGTAAATCCTCATTTCTAGAGGACTGTCATTATTTGATCTGTCTGGCGATTCCCCAGAAAACCCCACATGTAAAACTTTATTTGTCCTGACTTGGAGGTGCAGATAGCCTACCCCTCTCTGGGTTCGGGGGGGATGCTTCTCTGGAAAACTATTAGAGGCAACTGATTAACTTCACAGCATTTGAGGAGTGGATAACAAAAAAGTTTGAAAGGTAAAGCTGAAGAATAATATGTTTGTTGGGAAAACAACAAATTTGTTTGAAAAGTTCAGGCATATTCTTGGGAACCTAGAGGACCACATGCCTGCTCAGGGATGTGAGCAGTCTCAAGGCTATGTACATGCTCAGGAAAGACCTGAGAAGGCCCTCAGCTCTCACTCTGGCTGACCTTGAGCTCTGTATAAGCAGAAAGGGAAGACTAAGGCAGAGTTAATCAACTGCCTGGCTGAGTGTTGAAGGCAGGCCCTAGCATGTACACAGAGCGTCTTGGCCAAGACTGGGAGACTTTTTGGTTCCAGGAGCTTATGGAAATCTCTTTCTCAGTTATTATTTGACTACTAAGCTAACCCAGCAGAGACTTCAGTCTTTTTAATGATTATTAAAGTAGAATGGAACGGAGTGAAGCCTGTTGCCCATCAGACCTTATTGAAGCTGATTCTTGGTCCACCAAGCTGCAATGTTTGTAGCTCTGCCTGTATAGTTCCTATGTCTTTAAACAGGTTGAAAGGGCAAGGAGCTCATGTAAGTCTGATGTCTTGTTTGTTAATTTTAAGGTAAGACAAAAGTAGTTTATGAAAATTTTTTTCAGAAGGATTGGTGTTAGTGAGAAGTGATTTGTTTGGAAATGCCATTTCACTTCTGCACCTCAACCACAACCCAGTTGGCTTCTTCGTGTTTCTGAGTTCTTGTGGAAGATCAAGTCCTCTTTCCTCCCCAGACTCCCTTTTATACATTCTCCTCATGTTATCGCTCTGTACTTCTGTTAATCTCATCTTCTGGTCTGGCTTTCTTTTGTTTCATCCCTGTAGCTTTCAACTCGGGCTGGTTATGGGCTGACACACTGCATTCTTGGAGTCTGTTTCCTAAGGGGAGACTCTGGAAGAATAGAGACTGTAATTGCCCTTTTTCCTGTCCTGGGGGTGAGGGGTGTAAGAGCAAGAGAAAAATCCGTTGGCTATCATTTTGGTCAGAGCCATCTCAAATGAAGCAGTGCAGTTCTCACAGGCTGTAAGGAGCTGTACTAATTTGACCAGATAACTGGGCAATGACTCACTGAGACAGGGTTGGCAATAGAGAATTTTTTTTTCCAGCCAGTACTAAAAAAAGACCCAAGGCTTATATGCATACATGCTGTACATTCATCCAATACCACCTTCCTCATCCCTACCAGGGGAATGCCAGAGAGGTTGCCCCTTTCCAACACTTCTCTCAAATTGCTTATTTTTCTGACTCACCCCTCCCTTCTGCCCCCCTTTTCTAGGCTGCACTGGATGTTTGTTTTAACCTGATTTCTCTTGCCTGTGAGGGGTGGAGAATAGGGTGGGAAGGTACACAGTGTGATTTACCCCACCTCTGTCGACCACCTCCTGGGGATGGCCTGACCTGGATGATCATTTTTAGCCTGCTATTTCCTGAGCATGGGCCAGGGGCTGTGGCCAGGGGCAGAAAGGCTAAGATTGTGACACAAGCTCCCTGGCAGATTTGGCAGTGATAAGTTTTCACTGGGGAATGAAATGGCTGTCTCATTTTTAACTTCTGTACATTGGAAATAGCGCCATGGCTGTGACCCTAATGATGAAAACATCTTGAGGAGAAAGGCTACCTAAATCCCTGAGAGACTGAACTTCTGTCACATATTTCAAGAAGAGCAGTATCCCCGGGTAGCTGTGTTTCTAAAATTATAACTTCAAACAAATTATGACTTCAATGTATACAGATTATACAAAGTATAATGTCAGCCTCCAACCGAGTAGTCTGTTTTCATGATCATATAAGACTCATTTATTTATTTCTATGAAAGACCATTTATTTCTATGAAAACAGCATGCTCCTGCCTTAGAAAACAAAGCCAGAAGAAAGCAATTTGTCCTTTCAAGTGAGCTAAACACATCCCGCAATGATATTTTTTATAGGAAACTATTCCCTTGGCGCTCTTAAGGGCTGATCTGGGAGAGCCCTTGCAGCTACTAGTAGCTGCACAAAATGGCCCCTACTGGCTCTGAGCTCCCCTCTCTGTAGGATCTGGGAGCCTCCAGTTGCTGAGATGATAAGATGTGTGCTCGGTTGTCTCAGCTTTGAACTTGAAATATGATTTGTCATTGAAACAGCACTATAAACTATGAAATATACTAACAATTTCATTTTTCTGCTTATAGGTTAAGATAGATTTTTCTGGGCTGGCTTGGAAACTTATTTACCACCTATGATATTCTTTCTCTCAGAAAATTACTGGCTTGGCCAAAAAGTTTGTTCAGGTTTTCCCACAACATCATATGGAAAAATCCGAATTAACTTTTTGGCCGAGTCAGTACTTGAAACTTTTGTGATAAGATCCTTCCCTTCACAGGTCAATCTTGAGTCTTTTAGCAGATCCTTTCCCCGCAGGCGGTACAGAAGTGAATTTTAACTCATCCCACATTACCTGGACATAAGTTCTGAGAGTGTGGCCTATGAACTTATGAGATTTAATTGTATTTTGTTCAGTTCCTTTCTGTTGAGAGATAACCATGGTCATTTGTGAATCCCAAGAACAAGTTCTATTTATCAGTTGCTTCAAGATTCTTCTTTGCAGAAGTTGTAAGTGAATAAAACACTAAATTACTGATAAAACATCTGGACATCCAGCTAAAATATTACATTTTCAGAGCTGTATATATAGTGTTTGAGGCTTGTCATAGCCCCCTTCTAAGCCACTGGCTGCTAGAAACCTCACATTAGTCCCTGGGGTCTGATTAGACATGGAAAGGGGTCAGATATGCTGGTACTATTGTGTCACCTTGTACTATACTCACACTAGGACAAGCTAGAAAGTGGCTGTTTACAAAGAAAGCCCCATTGGAAAAAAAGGTTTGATGTACTTGTGACCAAAACATCATTCAGAGATGGTGCCAAATGGGACCATGATAAAAGGAAGGTCTAAACAGGTGGTCAAAAAGAAATCCCTCTCTTAAAAGATTTTAAGGCCCCATAAGTGTCTTCGTTTCTCAAGCAGGAGGATTTGCTTCCATTAGATTCCAGTGGTGAATCTAAAAAAAATCTAATTTTTACCTTCAGGACAAAGGTAATAATTAATAAATCATAGAAGCAAGTCCCCTCTAATACATTTTGCTTAAGTTTCTTTCCTTTTCAGTTTTATCCAAGTATGAAAACCAGATTACTATTTTTGCTGACTACCTAGAAGAGTTTCCAGATACAGATGAGCTGGTATGGATCTTGGGAAAACAGCATCTTCTTAAAACGGGTAAGGTTTGGTTGCATTTGTCTGTGAGAACCCAAATGAGGTGGGTGCCCGAGGTCGAAGTCCTACCCTGTTTCCCTTCTTGGGTTGATAAGGGGTTAATGCTACTGCTAGGCAGATTTACTTTACAGCCAGAGGAGTTTAAGCCTCCGGCCCCTTTCTTGCATGCAAGGACCCTTCTGAGGCCCTAGCAATGTGTTCACATGATCATAGGTATTTTTAAAATTTGAAAAAGTCATATCTTTTTTTCCTTAAAGGAGAACCCCCCCAGTTCTATAAGCCTCGGGTTTCAAAAAACATGGACCGGCTCCAGGTATTACTAACCAGTATCTAGTCTTTGATGACTACATACTTCTCATTCCTCTCATGTCCTTTTCTGTCTAGATGAAAAACACTGCCACCCAAGGGACTTCTAAACAGTCCATGGCTGTCAGAAACAGTCTGACACTGAGAAGTCTTATAGTTTTAGAGCTTCTGCTGACTGTGGTACTCTCAGTTTATTCTGGTTTTGTACAGAACTCTTAGCCACTGCAGCTAGATGGAAAGGAGGCTTGGCTTTCTCTTCCTTACCATTACATTCTTATAGATTGAGAAAGACCTTTTAACCTGAAAGTGCTAACAACCCCGCACATAGATAAAACCTGAACTTGGAAAGAGGGAGCTCTGAGTTTTGTGTCTGAAGCGAGATCCTCTTTGGAGGCCCTAGCATGGAGGGAGGGACAGGAAGAAGCTGACCAAAAGGCAAGAGAGGGGGCTTCCCTGGTGGCTCAGTGGTAGAGTCCACCTGCCAGTGTAGGAGACACGGGTTCAATCCCTGGTCCAGGAAGATCCCACATGCTGCAGAGCAACTAAGCTTGTGCACTCCAACTACTGAGCCTGTGCTCTACAGCCTGGAAGCCACGACTGAGCCCACATGCCACAACTACTGAAGCCAGTGTGCCCGGGAGCCTGTGCACTGCAGCTAGAGAGTAGCCCCCGCTCACCACAACTAGAGAAAAGCCCACACAGCAACAAAGACCCAGCACAGCCAAAAATAAATAAATAAATAAAAGGCAAGAGAAGAAGTTAGCATCTTCTAACTCCATTTGAGTCTGGCTTCATCCTTTTGATTGGAGAATCCTGACTAGTGGAGAGCACCTAGTGCTAACAGTTAGGATACCTTTTGTATTCAGACTCTTCTACCTTGGATCAGTCACTTTCTGGATCTTAACTCCTTTTGCCAGTAATTAATAGGAGAGGAACTGCAGGTGGTCTCTTCTAGCTGTGCATTCCCTGACAACAGGGATCCCCAAGTTGCCAAATATGCCCAGTTTCAAATGTTAAGTTGGAAAAGCCCTTTCAAGGTGAAACTCTTATTAAAGTCTAGGGTTTCCCTTGTGGTCCAGTGGTTAAGAATCTGCCTGCCAATGCAGGGGACACAGGTTTGATCCCTGGTCCAGGAAGATCCCACATGCCACAGAGCAACTAAGCCCATGCACCTGTGCTCTAGAGCTCACATGCCATAATTACTGAGCTCACATGCTTAGAGCCTATGCTTCACAACAAGAGAAGCCATTGAGAAGCCCGCACACAACAATGAAGAGTAGCCCCCACTTGCCACAGCTAGAGAAAGCCTACACAGAGCATTGAAGACCCACCATAGCCAATAAATAAATAAATCTTAAAAAAAATGCCTATACAACTTTCCCCAGCCCTTCTAGCTTATAGGCAAGCCAGAAGACATAGAGAATATCAGAGGAAGGAGTGAGGGGTGTGAGCATTTGAGACAAGGGGATAAAATAATAGCTAACATTTACCTCAGGTTTACTGTGTACTGTACCATGTAAGCTACTGCTTTCCATGTAGTATTATCTTGTTGAATACTCATATCTCTGTGAAGTAGGTGCAATTATTCTCCCCATTATATAGATGAGGAAACTAAAGCTCAGAGAAGTTAAGTAACAAGGCCACACAGTTGATAAGCAGCAGAATCAGGTCTCAAACCCAGGCAGAGCATGACTCCAGAAGTCTTACTCTTGACCATTTTACATCTGCTTCCCATACTGTGCTAGGCACTGGCGACATGAAGGGGAAGAAAAATCCAGACAGCTCAGCTTTCTGATTTGTTCAAAGGAAAGGCAGAAGAGAAAATAGAGAGTAATGGTTAACACTGAATTTCCTTTCCTTCTTTTAAAGTGCAATGACTATAAAGTCTGTACAGAATTACAAATATAGATGTGTTGTTGAGAAGGGTGACAGAGAAGACTAAGAAAGACAGAAGCACATCTAAGTACAGATGGACATGTGGAAGCCATATTTGTGGCCACTGAAGTAAATTTATGCTATAAAATATATATAGGAAAGCATGCTTTGAAAAAAATTACAAAAGCATTTGTAATGTTATATCTCCATTTAGATTACAAATGCCAGTGCACTAGGTAGTATTGATAAATTTCTTACACACTTAATTTGCTTAGCAGGGACATCTTTTTAGTTTATGTGCATACACACATGCCAACAACCTATCCCTCGTTTTATGTAACAGACCGTGGATGCTGGTGAGAGATCCAGCCAGCCATCAGGCAGGGGCTGACTGCCTTGTCAATAGGTTACCCAGGATCCTTGCTTTTCTTAGTCCTTGTCTTTTGGCCACATGGTCTCAGTGTTAAGTACCTGCTGGGGCTATGGAGCTCAGTGAGGAGATAGGAGCCACTCAGCATCATTGTAGCCAGTAGCTCTGGTCAAAATATAGGTGGGAGGAAATACTGAAATTATTTGGCTAAAATGAGATTGGGTTTCCTATGCATTTCCCTTAGCCTCATAACAATGGAAATGACTGGTTATTTGAAATTGAGTTTGCCCCTGGCTCAGAAATCAAAGACAGATATCTTTAGATGGGATACGATGATTTAATTTTAATTTCACATTTAATTACAGAAAAATCTAAGCTGTTGTCTGATATAAGTGCTCGTCTATGGTTTACATACAGGAGGAAATTTTCACCAATTGGTAGGTATATCATTTGTTATACTGTGCTTTCTTCCTTATAGATAGCTTTCCTGAGGTTATAAGTGATATCACAGAAACCTCAGAATTAACAACTCACTATGGCAAAGAATTTAGTTTGGGGGAGTAGTTGATTAAGTCTTATGCTTCATACAGAAGTTTCATTGCAATAAAAAAAATAAATAAATAAAAATAAAAATTAAAAAAAAAAAAAGAAGTTTCATTGCCGATGTGCCTCAGCATGTATGGTTCCATGGTGTTAATGTGTAATGCCGGTTTACTTTTGAGCCCACCTCCAAATGTTTGGACACTAGAGATATTGTTTTAAGTCTAAGAGCAACAAAACAGTCAAACTTTTAATTTGATACAATCCACTGCTTTATGGAGTTATTTGATTATTAAAGATGACTGTACCTTAAAGGAAAGAAAATAATTCTCTTGCTTTTTTTTTTCCTTTCCTATGATATGAAAACACTTTGCCACTGAGAAATGAATTATAGTGGATATCCTTGGAGCTAATTCTAGGCAGTTAAGAGTACCAGCTGCTGTCTAGAAAAAAGGATAGTTTAATGAGCTAAGTGAATAGGATCCCTCCAGAGAAAATTTGTAAAATGTTTGCAAACAGGTTACTTCTTTCTGATCTTGTGGTCCTATAGAAAAGGATCACCAAACTCACTTGGTGGAAGCTATTCTTCTAGAGGAAACCTGTCTGACTGATTTTGTTTTGGGACTGGACCTAATAACTGGAGTGATATCTATCTTTCTGATAAGTGTGAAAAATGAAGTTCACACAGACTTTTTTTTTTTTTTTGCTCTCCATAGGAAGTACCTGTGCGAAATACACAAAAGAACAATCTTTACTACTCAGTAATTCTAAACTGTTAACTTTTTCTGGATGAAGAGATCTTTGCAAGATTTGAAAACATTTGCAATTCACCTCTGACAGTGTTTTGAAAGAGATGATCCCTTCTTTATGTGGGCTTCATTGCATATTTCCATACTAATCTGGCCTATAATCCCACCATTAGCAAGAGCCAACAGACTCCACTTCCAGCTGACAAGTTGGCTCAACTCTCCTCATCTTGCTGTAGCAACTCTTCTTCAGTCCCCACAACAAAAGGAAAGGAGCAGCCATCTTGGCCCACTTGTCTTACATGGTTGATGATGTCGTTTATGGTTAGTCTTGTGAGACCATGCTTATAGCATACTTTTCCACTTCTGTGTTGGGAGAGGCAATGAAAGCATAATATCTCCTCTGCCATCCAAGTTGTCTCACTTCAAAGTACTTTGAAAAAGGATATTGAGCACCGCCCCCTGCCCCGGCCACATATATAGGATTTTTGTTACATCAAGTGTTCTTCAAATGGAACCTATTGTCTTATTAACTGGTTTTGTGTCTTTTAAAAATATAGTATATTTCTAATTTATTAATAGTATTTTATATTAGGGCTTCCCTGGTGGCTCAGTGGTAAAGAATCCACCTGCCAACGCAGGAGACACAGGTTCAATTCCTGGGTCAGGAAGATCCCCTGGAGGAGGAAATGGCTGCTCATTCCAATATTTTTGCCAGGATAATCCCATGGACAGAGAAGCCTGGTGGGCCTACACAGTCCATGGGGCTGCAAAGAGTCTACTTAGTGACTAAACAACAACATTATGACCATACTCATCATACCAAATATTTACATCATCTTGAATGAGTGGTAGAATACTTTTATAGATACTCTCTCATTTAATTCTTATAGTATCCACTGATAGTAGGCAAGGTATATGCTATTATCTCCAGTTTACAGATGAGATTTAGAGTAGGTAACTAGAGACTGGTCTTCTGATGCCTAACCTAGGACTCTTTCCTCTATTTTACATTCTCCTTACCATTCAGAGCTTCATAATGTATATTTAAAATGGTCAAGAGCCTTCCAGATTTCCTTGACCATACTGATGATCAACTTTGGTAGCATTTATTCCTTTACTCAGATAAGATAGCCCTCCTCTGGAAGTGAGCTGTGAAAAGCCAGATGTGGTCAGGCAGATGATGACATGGCATGGATTAAGTGTTGGTAGTCATACATGGTAGTCAGTCATCTACCAAAATTGAATGCATACCTGGATGTCTCTAAGCAGAAAACATACAGGGCAGGTTTTGTTCATTTGTTTGTTTTGCCTTAGGGTCATAGAACCCGTTTTGGTTAACTCAGCATTATCTTTGCAAGTTCCACCCTGTAACAAATCTTGTTTGATATCTGGCTTTATCTCTTGCCTCTATTCTGAGTATGTGTGCCTATCTATATTGTATGATTCTCCAATATGTTGATGTTTCAGGAAAGGGCAATTTAATGAACTCACATTCATTCTCATCCCTTTTGCCAACAGGGGGAACAGGCCCTTCGTCAGATGCTGGCTGGGGATGTATGCTACGCTGTGGACAGATGATGCTGGCTCAAGCCCTTATCTGCAGACACTTGGGAAGGGGTAAGTTAAATTTGTTCTGTCTCAGAGACCTCTGCAGTTGCATTTACTGCTGATGGTTTAACCTTGGTGCTAAAGGGAACAGAGCTGCAGGTCCTGAAGTGCTCTCTGTAAGCCCAAGTGGTGGGGCTGACAAGTCAACAAACCCTCTCAGGAGAAGGAAACAGCTGGCATTTCCTTGTGACTCACTAAGCCAGAGAGTTATTTTCCTGGGATAGAACTGAACATTGAGTCAAGTGTATCATAGAGTTTCTATCTTCACTATTGTTCACGTGAATTCTTAAACAGGTCAGATAACAAAAGGAGCAGGAAGAAGGTTGTGGTGGTGAGCCTGTTTTTTGACCTCATTTAAAATATTTGCCTGGCGAAAGATGTCAGTGACCGAAAGGAAGTGCCTAATGAGGGAGCCAGTGCTATTTTGGTTTGGGTTCACTGATGAGGTCCACTTGATAATGAAGGAATCCTTAAATTAGCTTTCTCAGGAGGCTGCTTTATTAAGAACTTCCCAACACAACATTGTAAAGCAACTATATTCCAATAAATTAATTAAAAAATAAAAAGTTTAAAAAAAGAAAAAGTAACTATGTGAGAGTGATAGATGTGTTAATTAACTAGATTATGATAATCATTTCACAATGTATAGGTTTATTAAATTATCACATCATATAGCCTTTTAAAAATCATGCTGTTTAAGCTATTCAATTTTTATTTGTCAGTCATACTTAAATAAAGCTTGAAAAATTTTTTAAATAATAAAAAGTACACACTATCTTAAAATTAGAACCTTCTAGTAATCATTGTTGGAACACTTGAGTCTTGCTTTCTTAAGTCATGTGCATGCTTCCCCATGGGCTGACCTTGGTTAGATGCCAGTTCAGGAAGTTGGTGAAAGTCTGATTTGCCTTGGGGATGTTGTTTTTTTTTTTTCATTTATTTTTATTAGTTGGAGGCTAACTACTTTACAATATTGTAGTGGTTTTTGCCATACAGTGACATGAATCAGCCATGGATTTACATGTGTTCCCCATCCCAATCCCCCCTCCCGCCTCCCTCCCCATCCCATCCCTCTGGGTCTTCCCAGTGCACCAGCCCTGAACACTTGTCTCATGCATCCAACCTGGGAATTATACTATCAAGGGTGAAATTTCTGTTTAATAGATGAGGAAATTGAGGCTCATGAAATAAGGTGACTTGCCCCAGGCTGAACAGCAAGAGTCATTGATTTGGGAATAGAATGCAGGTCTTCTGTCTTCTTGTTCAGTAATTTCTCTACTGTACACATACTTCTTGGAACAGATCCATTCTTATTGTTTTTACTTTCTCATTTATGAAACACTTCAAGATGATTCTTCTGGAAAAGAGTTTTGTGGAGAGCAAACTGGGGAGTTTTCCCCACAATCAGCAGTCTCAACTGTTTTCGTGTAAAAGCAAGTAGCAGGAAGAATGTGGAAATAGATCTCATAGCTAAGATATTCGAGTGAGAAGATGTGATTTTATAAAGTATTTTGGAGCATTTCCTTTTTGGTTATTTTGCAGTTGAGGTGGGGTATTAGTTGACTTATCACTGTCATCAGTAAATATTTAATAGTACACGCTGCTGCTAAGTTGCTTCAGTCGTGTCTGACTCTGTGCAACCCCATAGACGGCAGCCCACCAGGCTCCCCCATCCCTGGAATTCTTCCAGGCAAGAATACTGGAGTGGGTTGCCATTTCCTCCAGCCAGCTAATGAGGATTTCCCCCAGAGTCAGACAGTTCAGTAGCTGGTGAAAAACAGTTGGATGCTGTTTATCCTCTGAAGACTGCTAGATATAAAGTTTAAACATTTGGTTCAGAAATGCAAAAGCAAAGAGAACTAAAGACTGGAGATAATGGCCTTTGCCTTCCAGTAGATTTCACTTGTGAATTCAAACACTTTCTAAAACCTCAGGAGAGAAATTTTTGTCTTGGAAACCAACTAAGTCTCAGAAATCTGTCCCATTAGACAGAAGTCCTAGAGCTGAGGGAATGGGAACAGTGTGCCCTGTCCACAGAGGTGACAGAGTTTTTTCAGAGTTGTCCTCAGCAAGTCATAAGCAGCCTCTGTGGAACTGGGGGGCTCTGCCTGAGGCACAGATCAGATCACTACAGGTGTAATCATTTTAGTTTTGGTCATAAGGTGTTTGCTTCAACACCTGATAGCAAAGGTATTTGTTTTTCCAAAGCTCAGTGTGGCCTTTTAAAAAGGCTATGTAAAAAATGGCAGTGTGCGTTTCTTTAAAAAGCCTTCTTAGTTGCAAATTGTGTTTATTCCCCTGGAAATACTGGTGTCTCAGGATAACACTTCCCCTCACTGGCCCCCCCCCCCCCCCCCCGTGAGACTCTTGTCAATGCTGCTGAAATATACAAACCAAAGCCATTGGTGTTTCTGTGGACGTGAGACACTACAGTGTCTGAGTGAGACATGGATATACTGCTGGGTTTTGAGGTGACATCCTGGTCACTGAGTAGCTGACCAGAAAGGCCTTGTGTCACTGTTTTCAAGTAATATTTATCCAACTCCAGCTCATGGGCAAAGTCAATTTCTTTGTCAACTTCTTGTCTTGTTTTTACTTTATACTCACTGAGTCTCTGAAAGAAATCTGTTTCCAGATGTCCTGGTCATCAATATTAAAGATACTTGGGAATATTCTGACCTGATCATTCCCACTTTCTAGATGTAATGCCTTTGTTTTCCTTCTAACCTCATAGTCAGAGTAAGGCTGCAGAGATAACAAATGGTTATAAACATGATTTTAACTCTTTTTTTTTCCCTAAAAAGACTGGAAATGGGAGAAACAGAAAGAACAACCCAAAGAATACCAACAAATCCTACAGTGCTTCTTAGATAGAAAAGACTGTTGCTACTCTATCCATCAAATGGGTAAGGTCACATGAGTAGTTTAAAGACTGTCTCTCTGTTGCATAGTCCAATTAAGAGGAAAGAAACACTGTGAAATTCAGCTTACTTTGCCTGTACTTGCTTTTCTTTTTTTTAATTTAAAATATTTTACATCATGTGGGATGTTTTGTTTCAGCACATGGAATCTTTTAGTTGTGGCATGTGAACTTAGTTGCATCAGTTCCCTGACTAGGAATTGAACCCAGGTCACCTGCATTGGGAGCTCAGAGTCTCAGCCCCTGGGGCACCAAGAAAATCCCTGTACTTGCTTTTCTTGTCCCCTGCTTTATATGTGGCTCCACTAAGTCATCTTTCTACTTAATTATTTATGCAAAAAATTAGGAGTTTGTGGTTTGTTGGAAGACCTTTCGCTAACATGTTTATTTTTTCCACATGAAAACAGCACAGATGGGCGTAGGAGAAGGGAAATCAATCGGCGAGTGGTTTGGACCAAATACAGTTGCACAAGTGTTGAAGTAAGTAAAAAGGTTGGGCATGAGCCTTATTCTATTGTCTCCTAGGCTTGCCTCCACCAACTCGGTATCCCATCAACCAAAGCAGTTCTTGCCATCCCACTGAGCCACCAAACATCTGTACCATTTTGCTCAAATACTTCTTTGAAGTGTGTAATGTGTGTGGACAACTGTCTTTGTTTATCAGAGTTGTAGTCATGAGTACCAGTCCAGATAGCGGCCCCTCAGGACTCATTCCATATCCCCTTGATAGATTGGTGCTCAGACACTCAACTGTCAGCCTAAGGGTCACTTTGAAGCCAAAGGGTCTGTACTAAGGAGGAGGGGGAAGCCTGAACCAGCCTAGAAAAGGCACAGACTCCCACCTTGTATGGTATTTTAAAAAATCTTCATTGATTCATTCAACATTTATTGGGCACCTCTACTATGCTAAGTATTGGGTGTACAAAAATAAACTAGGTATAGTTCTTGCTTCAAGGAACTCACTACCTATTGGAAGACACAAACCCCAAGGGAGTCTTGGAATCAGTTTGTCACCTTTTAGTAAACTCAGGGTACCCCAGCATGGTCCTTTTGCCATTGTCCTATTAAGTCCCAGAATTCACCTCCCACAGCAAGAGGACCAATGCTTTGGAAATGAATGGGGTGAGTGGCATTGGCACTTACACCCACGGACCACCTCACCTATTGTCACTCTCCTTCCTGACGGCCTATCACCAAATGGAAACTCCATGAGGGCAGAAATTTTGTTTTCCTTGTTCACTCCTGTAACATTAGCACATGAAACTGCCTTGTACCTGTAAGTGCTCAATAAATACCCGATAAATGAGTGAATGAAAATGGCAGCCAGAGTTTGATGCTGATTTAGGCATCAGAAAATCGAAACCATCTAGCCTTCTTTGGTAGCTACTTTAATTCTTGGGCTCTCTGGAGCATGATGACAGGACCTGCTTCATGCAAAATACAAATGGGGCACTGTTTCAGTTACTAGCCAACCCTCAGTGAACTAGAATGTTTTGGAAATGTGCTTGTGAGGGGAGCAGTCTGGATTTCTTGGGGACCGAGTGAAACCTGCTATCTTGGAATCACCCTTTGCTAGTAGTGCAGCCTCTTTGTGACCACTTTCTTACTTTAGTCTGCAGTGCCTTTTGGGGCACTGTTGATCAGGTAAGTGAGGATCTGGTGGTATTTCAGGAACCACTGCAAGAAGCCAGGGTAGAAAGTATAAAAAATTAGAATGGCTGTGCTGATCCCAAAACCTAGTTTGATATGGTTGGTTTATAAATGACATCCTTCAGAATTTGCTTCTTTCTTCTAAAATTTGAACTTCCCAACAACAAGTAAATGGAAACATACATTTAGAAAAGAATTTAGGTGGATTCTTACTCATCATGAATATTATTATCAGAAACAGCAGTATGTGATAATAATGATTATGTTATTATTATTTTGGGGAAAGATACCATGAATGAAATGAAAATATAATGGTAACTAACCTCTTATTGGGAGCTACTTTAGTTTGGGAGAGAATGTGTTTTTGTTTCATTTTGTTGGTCGTTGAGACTGGGCTTTACCCCAGAATCCCATAGTAGCCAGGTTAAAAATGTCTTCTTCAAACTGGCAAGAGAAGAAAATAAGGGAGAAATAGACAACATATTTTACTCAGATAATCTCTCTTTTAAACGGGTTTTCTTTCTAATCTCCTCTGAAAGTGAAAGTCGCTCAGTTGTGTCCAACTCTTTGCAACCCCATGAACTATACAGTCCATGGAATTCTCCAGGCCAGAAGAACTGGAGTGGGTTGCCACGCACTCCTCCAGGGGATCTTCCCAACCCAGGAATCAAACTGGGGTCTCCTGCATTGCAGGTGGATTCTTTACCAGCTGAGCCACCAGGGGAGCCTCTGAAGTCACGTAATTCAGCATGCTCTATGGCTGTATGTCTTCAGTTCTTGACCAACAAGACCCAGCAAGTCTGCTGGGACAACATTCTTACCGCACTTGGGAAGGGACTGAAGAGATCATCTCCTCTATATGTTTCTCTCTCTCTCTGGATTTCCCTGGGACTTATTCTTCATATTATATATGCTTCTAAACAAATACACACACACACACACACACACGTGTGTGTGTGTGTGTGGTCATGCTAAGTCACTTCAGTTGTGTCTGACTCTTTGCAACCCCATGGACTGTAGCCCGCCAGACTCCTCTGTCCATGGGATTTCCAGGCAAGAATACTGGAGTGAGTTTCCATGCCCTCCTCCAGGGGATCTTCCCAACCCAGGGATCGAAACTGGGTCTCCTGCATCTCCTGCATTCCAGGCAGATTCTTTACCTGCTGAGCCAATAGGGAAGCCCATATATATATATACATATATTTTTTTAAGTAGCAGTTTTATTTTTTTTTCAAGCGGTAAGGCAGAATGTCTCACATTTAAGAAAAGAAAACAAAATCTCTTGGGAGCAGATGTACTGGTCCTCTTTTGCCCAGTAGGAGTAACATCATTTTGCGAGGCAGCCTGTTCCATTTTATAAAGCAAGGCCTTCTTTCTGAGGTTCAGAAACAGTGACTCTGGCATTTTCAAAGTCCCTGGACATGGAATATTTCAGAGCTCAGGCAGAGGAGCCAGACCTGACCTGAATCCCACAGAGAGAACAACTTCTGTGTGGTTCAGCATTCAGTAACTTCTGCAACACTGGACATGCGTAGGTGGTACTGTTTTCTGCCGAGATGTCCATCTTCCCCAATTGTGACTTCACTGTATGTTGCTTTGCAGAAAACTTGCTTTATTTGATGAATGGAATTCCTTGGCTGTTTATGTTTCAATGGATAACACCGTGGTCATCGAAGATATCAGTGAGTCCTCGGCCGGTTTACCTTCTCGGGTGGTTGGGTATAGAGGTTCTTCTTTACCATTCAGAACATGTAGGGGGAAGAAAGGGAGAAAGAAAGAGAGTGAGAGAGAGAGAGAGAGACAGAGAAAGAATAAACACACACACGCTCTCTCTGGCCTGCCCCTCTAGCAAGACAGGGGAGCACAGGGCTCTGGTTAATCATTCCCTGTGCCCTTTTTTCTCTTCCCTTTCAGCTTTCTGAAAGGGGAAAAAATGAGAGGATCTTTGGTGCCCCTCAGGGAAGTACCAGATTCTTTTCCTGCAGGACACCCCAAGTGCAGATAATCAGTTAAACCACCCATGGGTCTTCTCTGGCCTCCCCCCTCCACTGTACTCCCCAACATGGAGCTTGAGATACCAACAGATACAGTCCCTGTTTCCAAGGCCCTTGTAGCGTAGTTGACAAATGAGATTCTCCCAATGAGCCCATCATATCTGAGGAGACACAAGGAGTGTTCAGTTGCCAGAAGGAAGAGAAGTAAGGGCTGGACCAGTACCCTGGGCTTCCTGTAGCAAGGGCAGCAGGGCCTGGGTGGCAGCGGGATGGGCCTTCCAGGTGGGGGCTGTCATGTCAGGTCTCCCTTAGTCTTGCCCATGGTGCATCTCTTAGGGCTGGGTACCCCTTTTTTATCTAGCCCTGTCTTTTGTTTTTAGAAAAAATGTGCCGCACACTGTCCTTGAGTGCTGACATACCTGCTGAGAGGCCCCTGGAGTCTCTGACTGCTTCCACCCAGAGTAAGGGCCCCTCGGCCTGCTGCACGGCCTGGAAACCCTTGCTGCTTATTGTGCCCCTCCGCCTAGGCATAAACCAAATCAACCCCGTCTATGTTGACGCCTTCAAAGTAAGTCACACCTTTCCCCAAGCCACCTGTGGCCCACCCATCCCACCACCATCATGAGCATGGAGATCCGTGAGCAGCAGTCCACAAGTGAGCTGAGAATCTTGCGTTCTCTTTCCCTCCAGGAGTGTTTTAAGATGCCACAGTCTTTAGGGGCATTAGGAGGAAAACCAAATAACGCCTATTATTTCATAGGATTCTTAGGTAAGAAAAGAGTAATCACAAGTAAGTCACTGTGGGCTAGGGGAGGGCGGGTACAACAAGGTCTGTGTGGAAGACCAGGCAATTCCAATTAGGAGGCCCTGGCCTAGCCTGGAGATGCTGTGGCCTGTGGGCAGCTCATCCTGCCTCTAGCCTGGAGAGTAACACCTACCTGTGCCTCACAGAGACCAGTGTCTCTGTCTCTTTGCCTCTCAATGTGATGGTTCCATGGCTGTGTTCACACTGGACGACCCCAAGGTCACAGCATTGCTTCAGCACCTCTTTTTCCCTCTGGGACCCAGGGCGGCAGGGCTTCACTTCCCTGGCCTTGCCAATCCCCTTCTTACTGGAGCTTGGGCATTCAGGCCAGGAGCCATCCTCTGACTTCCCAGGACCACACAGCTGGGCCTGCTAGCTTTTTGTTCAGAGGCTTGACTAGGTGGGAATTAGAGAACGTGAAGACAGAGGTATCCCTTTTCTGATAATGGAGGCTCAGTCTTAAAGCAACTAACCTAATGTGGATCCTGATGAGCAGCCTGACATTCCTGCTTCAGTGGACACGTCTGGAAACCCCGCCATCTTCCTCACCAGCTGTGACCAGAGATATTAAAGGCCCTTGGCACACAAAAGGAGCAGCCTGGCTCTTCTCAAACTTTCATGTGCACATGAATCACCTTGAGATTAACATGCAGGTTCAGCAGATCTGGGGTGGGCCCTGAAAGCCTGCATTTCTTACTAGGTAGAGCAGGTGCTGCTGGTGCCACACTTTGAGTATCAAGGGCCTAGATACCTGGTTAGTGCCGCAGAGTAAGGGAGCAATGCGGCCAGGGAAGCAGAATACCGCCACCTCTGGCAGGAGTGGGCTTTGAGGAACTTAGGAGTTTAGGGTACAAAGGAGAGCCAGAGCAGGCATGGGGAATGGTGTGAGGGATGTGCAGAGGACATGGTGAGATGAGCTTGGCCACCCTCCCAACCCATTTCTTCCTCAGAGATTCAGGGAGGTAAGGTGAGTGCTAACAGACAGACCTGGCCCCTGTATGTGGCCTGCCTCCCGCTGGCTTGGTGTGTGACAGTAGGAGAAGAGAGTCAACTCTTTCAGTCTCAGGCTCCCTTTATGGAAAATAGGGCTGACCCCCAGCTCACCATGTTGTCACCTCACAGTAAAGCACTCAGTAAAGAGCCAGCCTGACCCCAATGCTTCTTTCAGCTGCTTACTCTTCTCTCCTTAAGGTGGGGTTTCTCTGTGGTTGCTGGGTTCGCTCTTGAATGCTGTCACCTCCTGGTCGAGCTTAAGAACTACAGCTTGATGGAACATTTGAAAAGTAGAGGCTTTTACTTTCTTAAGTTCAAAACCCAGTATTTGGAGTTTTATAAATTTAGATGTTCTCTGTTTCTAAGCTTCTGGGTTCCTGTCAAAAAAAACTGCTGCAAAAATCTATTTCCTATTGTCTGTGCTTGAAGACAAACTGAAAACAGATTGGAAAATAATTGTGGAGGGATCTTAATGAATTCCTGGGCACCCTAGCCTCCTTATCCCAGGTTACCCAGAGAGAATTTGCCAAGTTGCCATAGCCCTCCATCTCTTGGGGGGGCCCTGGGCTGGGGAGACTTTGGTGGAGTTGGATTGCTTATGAAAGAGGTGTGACAATCCCCAGTTCCCAAAACAGAGGTTTACATAGTGTCCATTTGCCCATTAATTTCATAAATCTTTTGTTTAACCTTTAACTGAGGCTCCAAAGTCATCTCAACTCCCCCTTTTTGACTCACCCTGTTACTGTATTAGATTTGGGGTGGGGGACCAGATTGACAGAATGTCTTAAGGGAGGGGACAGATGAGAGCTTCCATTTTCTGAACCAGGAACTCTACAGAGGGTACTCTCTCTTTCTCCATCCCCCTTTCTCTCTCCATGTATGTATATGTGTGTGTGTGTGTGTGTGTGTGTGTGTGTGTGTGTGTGTGTATATATAAAATTTATCATTATAATGGCTTCCCCAATGGCTCAGCAGGTAAATAATCTGCCTGCAGTGCAGTAGATACAGGAGATGCAGTTCGATCCTGGGTCAGGTAGACCCCCTGGAGGAGGAAATGACAACCCACTCCAGCACTCTTGCCTGGAGAATTCCATGGACAGAGGAGCCTGGTGGGCTGCAGTCCATGGGATCACAAAGAGTCGAACACCACTGAGCACACATACTGATCATTATATTGTTTATGACATATAAATATATATTTATATAATATGTTGAAATATAAATACATTTATAGAGAGATACAGATTAGTATCAATATTTATATAGAGATGGGGCTTCCCTGGTGGCTCAGTGGTAGAGTCTGCCTGCAATGCAGGAGATAACGAAGATCCCCTGGAGAAGGAAATGGCAACCCACTCCAGTATTCTTGCCTGGGAAGTCCCATGGACAGAGGAGCCTGGTGGGCTACAGTCCATGGGGTCACAAAAGAGTCAGACACAGCTTAGTGACTAAGCAACAAGAATATAGAGATGTATCTAGCTGTAGGCAAATAGATAGATAGGGTTAACCCTGAGGGGTAGAGATCATTATTTCCATTTATGCCTAGTGGAAAACTTAGAGGGGTCATTTCCTCAAGGTCACTGAGCTTAAAAGTAGCAAAGCCAGAATTTGATCCCAATTTGGCTGTCTGTGCTAACATACCCCCTTGCTTCCCTAGTGCTCTCTTGCCCAGTAGGAAGCTAGGAGATGCTCCTGGTGTACAAGACTGTGGCCAGGGTGACAGCCTGGCTGGGTGATTTTTTCTACTTAGAGAAGAGATGTTTGTCTCCTGTGGTTTGGTAGAGGGCGCCACCTGGAGTCTCTGTCACATGATCTGGGTGTCTACAGATGGTGGACTTGCCTGCTCCTTCTTCTCAGGCCTCATTGGAGCCCTTGATACAGTCCCCATGTCATTTCTAGGGCTTTTTCAATCTACTGTATCTCTTTTAAGCACTGTCAGAAATAGGCCGGCCCACAGAGCTCCACTACACTCATACATACATACACATACAGATATACACACCCACACATGGAAAAGGGCCAGACTCAGAGAGGACACTGTTATTATTCCCAGTACCTTAAACCAAAGGCTTTGCTGGTGGCTCAGCACTAAAAGAATCTTCCTGCCAATGCAGAAGATGCAGGATCCTCTGGAGGAAGAAATGCTTCCTTTCCTGTCAAAGATTAACCACTGGTTTGAACTAAAAACTTGGGCTAGTCAGTACATTACTTTGTTTGCGTAAGTCTGTGATCCACATCTACTGACCAAGTCCTGACCAAGCCAGACACATGGCTGTGCAGTTTTTGAATGAACATGTGGGTGTGCTTAGTCACTCAGTCCTGTCTGACTGACCCCATGTTTGCAACCCCATGGACTGTAGCCTGCCAGGCTCCTCTGTCCATGGGGATTCTCCAAGCAAGAATACTGGAGTGGGTTGCCATGCCCTCCTCCAGGGGATCTTCCCAACCCAGGGATTGAACCCAGGTCTCCCACATTGCAGGCGGATTCTTTACTGTCTGAGCCACCAAGGAAGCCCAAATGAATATGAACTCATGCAAAAAATCACATAATAAGGCTGTTTTACAGAAGAGTCAATTCACTCAGAACATTTAAGGGGATTCCCTGCTGGCTCAGACAGTAAAGAGTCTGCCTAAAATGTGGGAGACCCGGGTTCAATCCCTGGGTCAGGAAGATTGCCTGGAGAAGGAAATGGCAACCCACTCCAGTATTCTTTCCCGGAAAATCCCATGGGTGGAGAAGCCTGGCAGGCTACATACCATGGGATTGCAAAGAGTCTGAGCAAGATACATCCTGCATTTGTATTGTATTTCAAGCAGTTCACAGAAGTGAGGTCTTCCCATTCTGATAATACTCTGTAAACTAACAGTGATCCCAGTTTAAAAAAAAAATTAAGGCAGAGTGGAGTGGTTTGTCTTAGGTCTGTAATAGAGACAAATTAAACTTGGCATCAGACATCAGATACACTCTTTGCCAACAGAAGCACTTAGATGTACCCAACACAATCCTGAATGCCATTCCAGAGACTTTTGGGGTGTCCCTCCCTACCCCATCCCCCTGCCTCAGGCAGATCTCTCTTTGCTTCCCTAGTCTAGAACACAGAGGCCAAGTTGGTTCTCAGGCCTGGACAGTGAGATTGGGGTGCCCCCTTAGGTACATCAGCTCATGATCTTTAGTGGTACTCTCAACCCTTTGAATATCAGATAAAAATAGAGATTTTATTATCCCAGCCCCCCCCCCCCCCGAGTCATTATTGGGCTAGACATTTTCCATTTGATGAAGCATTGTTTTTTTCTCCCATTTGTAACAGCTGATCATCTCAAACTGAGTTTTCCCAGTGAGGTGTATCTGTGCTGATATTCATGTGACCAAGCAGTGCCTTCTGACAGGAACTACTGACTTTCTAACACTGACTAACTTGCTAACGAATTAAGACCAGAAGTCACCTCCCTGGTATCTCGTCTGTGGCACAGTCAGCATTCCCATTTCTTTGGGAAGTCAAGGCCTTTTTCTTGCCCAGATGTGCTCTTTGACCATAGGTCTAAAAGCCTATGGTCTAGAGCAAGATGCTTTCCAGTGTTGAAAGAGTCAGGAAGCTTCCCTAATGGCACCTGGACTCATGGCCTGGTGATTCCACCTACCACCTCTTGGCTACTGCTGCTCACCGAGCCCGCCATGTCATCTGTGGTTTCTCATTCCTCCCTTGTCCCCAAACCTGTCCCTTTCCATTTTTGTACTTGTACTTTGAGGAGATGTAAATGCTAGGACAAATCTTCACATGGAATGATTGGCTTTGGGGGTGTGTGGCTTCCTTCGAGCATGTCCTTCAGGCTTTCTGTTATCTCATTCCCATTGTCACCAAGGGAGGGATTAGGACAACCAGAGTGACCCTTCCAAGGACAGCAGTGGGGCCAGGGTGGGTGATTCTTCAAAGGCTAATCAGATCTCATTCAAAACAGGTGATGAGCTCATTTTCCTGGACCCTCACACAACCCAGACCTTTGTTGACACTGAAGAGAATGGAACAGTTGATGACCAGACTTTCCATTGTCTGCAACCCCCGCAGCGGATGAACATCCTGAACTTGGATCCTTCCGTAGCATTGGTTGGTATCTGAAGGTTGGGTGGGCCAAGAGACACACTGCTGCCCTATCACAGTTTGGTTCCCTGGGAGTTACCCAGGTTGCTAGGTAGAATGGCAAGAGAATATTTGCTTCCCACGCCCACGAAAGGTAGTGTCATGTAGTGTAGCAGGGAAGGAATGGGCCCTGAGGCCGAGTTGCTTGAGTTAGGATCCAAGTCACTTACCAGCTATGGACTGAGGGGGAGTCCCTCCTTAACTTTTCTGAGCTTTGGCCTTCTCATCCCTCCCATGGGCAAAACAATAGCTCCTTCCTTGTAGGCTTGTGTGAGGTATGCTATGTGTAAGGTACTTAGCACAGTGCCCAGCATTCTAGAAATGTTGGTTATTATTACTATTACCATCTTTCTCCCTTTTCCTTCTTACCCCCTAAATATTGCCACCCAGGCACAGGGAATAAGGTGAGACATCGGGAGGGATAAGGGGGCAAGACCTCCTGGGTGGAAAATGTCCATTCCTCTGGGCACACAATCCAGGAAGTTGCAGGGTTCCCCCTACCCACCCCCAGAAGTATGTCTGCTGTCGACACATGGAAAGGGCTAGTCTGGGAACTAGCCAGTGGTTCTGAGGCCTGTCTGAATCCTCTCCTCCAGTTTAACTTGATTGTCAGAGTGCCAGTGGTAGAGAGCTGACAGAGTCCTCCTCTTGTTTTGGACCATTCTTTTAGTACTATAGGATGTTCTGAGGATGGATAAAGAGGCCCATGGTTCTCTTTATTCTAACAGATAATTTCCTTAAGGTCAAAGCCACCTTACTAATTAATGACTCTAGTTAAAAGTACTATTTGGCTTTTGTCTGCTGGTTTTATTGCATTGTTTTTTTCCAGGTAGGTATATTTGTGCATTGAATGTAATGGAATTAACCCTGTGCTTTGGAGATTGGTCTTCATGTTAGTATATCTCACAGTGTGAAGTAGGAGAGACAGGGAGGAAAAGGGATATGGTAAAAGGGAAAGGGACAGAATAAGAGTGAGAAGCAGAGAGAGAGAAAATATGAATGTGTGTGTCCTAGTGAGGCACTGATCTGGGAGAGTGATAAACTCAATCTTCTTCCTTATTGCTGGGAGGATAGATCCAAAGGAAGTGGTCCACATGTTGTGTCACAACTCTGGACCAATGGCTCCATCTTGCAATACATAAGGCCTGCCTTGGTATGCCTGACCAGTTCTTCTTTTTTTAAATTGGAATATAATTGCTTTACAATGTTGTATTAGTTTCTGCTGTACAACAATGTGAATCAGCTATATGTATACATATATCCCCTCCTTCTTGAACCTCCCTCCCACCCCCTCCCCCATCCCACCCCTCTAGGTCATCACAGAGCACCAAGCTGAGCTCCCTGTGCTATACAGCAGCTTCCCACTAGCTATCTGTTTTACACATGGTGGTGTACATATGTGTGTGTGTGTATATATATATATATATATATATGTATGTATATATACATATATATACATATATATATATATATATGTCAATTCTAATCTCCCAATTTATCCCTTCTCCTTCTCCCCCACTGTGTCCACATGTCCGTTCTCTACATAGGAGGGCATTTTTTGAGGCAAGATAATTTTGGATGAATAACAAATTAGAGAATGGACATTCATATATAAATGGCCAATAGGGAACTGGAGATATGAGATGTGTAGTGTATATATGACATGAACAGTTCTAAGTTGTCTTTGTTTTCCCCCAAGGGGTTTTTCTGCAAAGAAGAAAAAGACTTTGATAGCTGGTGTAGCCTTGTTCAGAAGGTAAAGATCTCTGTTTTTCTCAGTCTTAAAAAAAATGTTTTTCAACATAATTCCTTTCCAAGATGGTTTTTCATAGTAACAAATCCAACCTGATATGACTTTATTGCATGAGAAAGAAACTAAGATATGGGGAATTATACAGAACTTTGGGGAAACCAAAGGAAAACTTTGGTTTGAAATATGCTTACTTTGTCAAATGAGCGATATTTTTAGCTACTGAATGTTCCATCTCATTGAAGTTATGAGTCAATGAAATCTTCAACTAATTACCATTTTAACCTAAAAATATCAGCTTCATATAGGTCAGCCTAAATTCTTCTATACTCTGATTATAACACTGAGATGGTTGGATAAACCAAACTACTTTTCTATTTGTTTCATGGTCCATTTACAGTTTAGTGTATTCCATTATGGTTTAAAGGGCTTACCTTCCTAGTAACAGTTTTATTTATATATTGATAAAATATAGACACACTGCCACTTAAAGGAAACACAGTTTGCAGAAGTCTGTGTAAATATGAAAGCAAGCTATTCTTTTTTCTTGGACATTTTATGTCAAAAGATATTTATTGTTCTGCTGGCTCCTAATCTTTGTATCTGCCTCCCTCATCCTTCACTTCTAACACATGTCAATTTTGTGGGAGACATTGATCAATGGTTATTGAAAGAATGAAGGGAGATCATAGGGAGCAGTTTAAAGAGCCCTGGTTGGGGTGGCAGGAGACATAATGTTCTCTTATCTGCAAAACAGAGGGGTTGGAGAGATGGGATCCCAGAGCCTCTCCTAAGTGTAAGGATGGAAGATTTTTCTTCACAGGTAAACAAATAATTAATTCCAAAGTCCCCAGCTGAATCTGAAACCCCAGTTAATAATTGACTGAGACATCATGGAGAATTATTTTCTAAAATTAGTTCAGAATGCAGAAAAACTGTATATCACATTTAACACTAGAAAGAAAGATTTCTGATAAGACTAAGGTCTTTAAATTAGGACATATACCATATGTCTTGGACTAAAACTGAAACCATGCCAACATGTACTGATGTTCTTTGGGGGCAAATTTAATTTAATTAACCCACATTTCTTTGGAGCCAACACTTCAGGAACATCTTATCCCTAAATTGAGTTGGTCCCGTGCAACTGGCAAATGACCTGAACCTTATGATGGAGCATGGGCAGTGGGTACTGGCCTTCCATCAGATCCTCCCACCAGTATCCTTCCTTCCCTGGCCAACAGTGTCTAGAATTGAAGAGGGCTGGATTTTCAGATGGGTCTGGTACAGGATGGGTATATTTGTTAAGCCTGTGTTTTCACCTTTCAATAACCAGATCACTCTCTTGGGGTTTGGGGTCATATATTGCCAATTGGACAGAAATGTAGTGGCTCTGCAGTGTTTACAACTGATTCTATGTCTCCTCAGGAAATTCTAAAGGAAAATTTAAGGATGTTTGAATTAGTTCAGAAACATCCATCACATTGGCCTCCTTTTGTTCCTCCAGCCAAGCCAGAAGTAACAACCACAGGGGCAGGTAAGCTGTTGTTCAGAAGCTCTCTGGCCAGCAGACCCTTGGATAGCAGTTGTTCTATGAGACAGAAGCAATTATGGGTCATGCTTTCTGTGGAATGGAAATTTCTACTCAGTTGGACTGATCAAGGAATGGTATTTCTTCTGATGAAATGATACTTAGCAATTTCAAAGAATAATAGTAAAAGAAAATGAGCTCCATGGAAAATCAAAATGAGTAGAATTTCTTTTTTTTAATGGTCTGGTTTAGGAAACAAATCAGAGGACATGGGTAATTCAAAAGGTTCCTCACAGATCTTACAGAGCCTCATCTTCATCATTGTGAACAGGACTGTGTAACAAGTCCAGTTCATTTCTTTTTTTAATTGATGTATAGTTGATTTACAGTGTTGTGTTAATTTCAGGTATACAGCAAAGTGGTGATACACACACACACACACACACACACACACACACACACACATATATATGTAGTTTTTCAGATTTTTTTCTATTATAGGTTATTATAAGATATTAAATATAGTTCCCTGTGCTATACAGTAGGTCCTTGTTTATTTATTTTATATATAGTAGTATATATCTGTTAATCCCAAACTCCTAATTTATCCCCCCCCTTTCCCCTTTGGTAACCATAAATTTGTTTTCTATGTCTGTGAGTCTATTTCTGTTTTATAAATAATTTCATTTGTATCATTTTTTAGATTCCACATGTAAGTGATATCATATGGTATTTGTCTTTCTCTTTCTGACTTACTTTACTTAGTATGATAATCTCTAGGTCCATCCATGTTTCTGCAAATGGCATTATTTCATTCTTTTTTATGGCTGAGTAATATTCCATTATATATACATGCATGTGTGTGTATACATATATTATATATACACACCATATCTTAATTATCCATTCACCTGTACATGGGCATTTAGGTTGCTCCCATGTCTTGACTATTGTAAATAGTGCTGCTGTGAACATTGGGGTGCATGTATCTTTTTGAATTAGAGTTTTCATCTTTTCTGGATATATGCCCAGGAGTGGGATTGCTGGATCATATGGTAACTCTATTTTTAGTTTTTTAAGAAACCTCCACACTGTTCTCCATAGTGGCCACATCAATTTACATTCCCCGCAACAGTATAAGAGGGTTCCCTTTTCTCCATACCCTCTCCAGCATTTATTATTTGTAGATTTTTTGATGATGGCCATTCTGACCAGTGTGAGGTGATACCTCATTGTAGTTTTGATTTGCATTTCTCTAATAATTAGTGATATTGAGCATCTTTTCATGTGCCTGTTGGTCATCTGTATGTCTTCTTTGGAGAAATATCTATTTAAGTCTTCTGCTTATTTTTTGATTGGGCTGTTTGTTTTTTGATACTGAGCTATATGAGGTGTTTGTGTATTTGAAAGTTAATCCCTTGCCAGTCACATTATTTGCAAATATTTTCTCCCAGTCCATAGGTTATCTTTTCATTTTGTTTACAGTTTCCTTTGCTGTGCAAAAGTTTTTAAGTTTAATTAGGTCCCATTTGTTTATTTTTACTTTTGTTTCCATTACTCTAGGAGACAGATCCAAAAAAATATTGCTACAATTTATGTCAGAGTGTTCTGCCTATGTTTTCCTCTAGGAGTTTTATAGTATCCAGTCTTACATTGAGGTCTTTAATCCATTTTGAGTTTATTTTTTGTATATGGTATTAGAGAATATTCTGATTTCATTCTTTTTCATGTCACTGTCCAATTTTCCCAGAACCACTTATTGAGGGAACTGTCTTTTCTCCATGGTATATTCTTGCCTCCATTGTAGTAGATTGGGCTTCCCTGATAGCTCAGCTGGTAAAGAATCCACCTGTAATGCAGGAGACCCTGGTTTGATTCCTTGGCAGGGAAGATCCACTGGAAAGGGATAGGCTACCCACTCCAGTATTGTTAGGCTTCCCTGGTGGCTCAGATAGTAAAGAATCACCTGCAATGTGGGAGACCTGGGTTCGATCCCTGGGTTGGGAAGATCCCCTGGAGAAGGAAACAGCTACCCACTCCAGTATTCTGGCCTGGAGAATTCCATGGACTGTATAGTCCATGGGATCACAAAGAGTCAGACACGACTGAGCAACTTTCACTTGTTGTAGATTAATTGACCATAAGTGAGTGCATGGGTTTATTTCTGGGCTTTCTGTCCTGTTCCATTGATCTATGTTCTGTTTTTGTGCCAGTACCATACTGTTTTGATGACTGTAGCTTTGTAGTATAGTCTGAAGTCAGGGAGCATGATTCCTTCAGCTCTGTTCTTCTTTCTCAAGATTGTTTTGGCTATTTGAGGTCTTTTGTGTTTTCACAAATTGAAAAGTTTTTTGTTCTAGTTTTGTGAAAAATGCCATTGGTAATTTAGATAGGGATTGCATTGAATCTGTAGATTGTCTTGGGTAGTATAGTCATTTTAACAATATTAATTCTTCCAATCCAAGAACATGGTATATCTTTCCATCTGTTTGTGTCATCTTCATTTCTTTCATCAGCATCTTATAGTTTTTGGAGTACAGGTCTTTTGCCTCCTTATGTAGATTTATTCCTAGGTATTTTATTCTTTTTGATGTGATGGTAAATGGGATTATTTCCTTAATTTCTCTTTCTGATATTTCATTGTTAGTGTACAGAAATGCAACAGATTTCTGTATGTTAATCTTGTATCCTGCAACTTTACCAAATTCATTGATGAGCTCTAGTAGTTTTCTGGTGGCATCTTTAGGATTTTCTATGTATAGTATCATGTCATCTGCAAACAGTGACAGTTTTACTTCTTCCTTTCCAATTTGGATTCCTTTTATTTCTTTTTCTTCTCTGATTGCTGTGGCTAGGACTTCCAAAACTATGTTGAATAAAAGTGGCAAGAGTGGGCATCCTGAGATCAGGAATGCTTTCAGCTTCTTGCCATTGAGTATGATGTTTATCTGTGTGTTTGTCATATATGGCCTTATTATGTTGAGGTATGTTCCCTCTATGCCCACTTTCTGGAGAGTTTTTATCATAAATGATGTTGAATTTTATCAAAAGCTTTTTCTGCATCTATTGAGATGATCATATGGTTTTTATTCTTCAATTTGTTAATGTGGTGTATCACATTGATTTGCAGATATTGAAAAATCCTTGCATCCCTGAGATAAATCCCACTTGATCATGGTGTATGATCCTTTAATGTATTGTTGGATTCAGTTTGCTAGTATTTTGTTGAGGATTTTTGCATCTATGTTCCTCAGTGATATTGACCTGTAATTTTCTTTTTGTGTGTGATATCTTTGTTTGATTTGGTGTCTGGGTGTTAGTGGACTCATAGAATGAGCTCAGAAGTGTTTCTACCTCTGCAATTTTTTAGAATAGTTTGAGAAGGATAGCTGTTAACTCTTCTTTAAATGTTTGATAGAAATTCACCCCTGATGCCGTCCAGTCTTGGACTTTTGTTTGTTGGGAGTTTTTAAATTACTGATTCAATTTCAGTACTGGTAATTGGTCTGTTCATATTTTCTGTTTCTTCCTGGTTCAGTCTTGGGAGATTGTACCTTTCTAAGAATTTGTCCATTTCTTCTAGGTTGTTCATTTTATTGGCATGTAGTTTCTCATAGTAGTCTCTTATGATCTTTTGTATTTCTGTGGTGTCAGTTGTAATTTCTCTTTTTCATTTCTGATTTTATTGATTTGGGTTCTCTCCCTTTTTTTCTTGATGCATCTGGCTAAAGGTTTATCATTTTTTTTTTAAATCTTTTCAAAGAACCAGATTTTGGTTTCATTGATTTTTCTTTTTTTTTTTTTTAGTCTCTATTTAATTTCTGCTCTGATCTTAATGATTTATTTCCTTCCATAACTTTGGGTTTTGTTTGTTCTTCTTTCTCTAGTTGTTTTAGGTGTAAGTTTGGATTGTTTAAGATTTTTCTTGTTTCCTGAGGTAAACTTATATTGCTATAAACTTCCCTCTTAGAACTGCTTTTGCTGTGTCCCATAAATTTTGGATCATTTGTTTTCATTTTCATTTGTCTCTAGGTATTTTAAATTTCCTCTTTGATTTCTTCAGTGATCCATTGGTTGTTTAGTAGCATATTGTTTAGCCTCCATGTGTTTGTGTTTTTTGCAGTTTTTTTCTTGTAGTTGATTTCTAATCTCAGAGTTGTGGTTGGAAAAGATGCTTGATATGATTTTAGTTTTCTTAGATTTACCAAGGCTCATTTTATGGCCAGGAGAATGTTCCATGTGCACTTGAAAAGAATGTTCTGCTGCTTTTGATGGAATGCTCTATAAATATCGATTAAGTCCATTTGGTCTCATGTGTTATTTTAATACCTGTGTTTCCTTATTGATTTTCTGTCTCAATGATCTGTCCATTGATGTAACTGGGAGTGTTAAAGTTCCCTACTATTACTGTGTTACTGTCAATTTCTCCTTTTATAACTGTTATTATTTGTCTTATATATTAAGGTGCTCCTATGTTGGGTGCATATATATTTTCAATTATTATATCTTCTTTTTGGATGCATTCCTTGAATCCCTTGGTTCATCCCTTATAGTGTCCTTCTTTGTCTCTTGTCACAGTCTTTATTTTAAGTTTATTTTATCCAATATGAGTATTGCTATTCTTGCTTTATTCTGATTTCCGTTTGTGTGGAATACCCTTTTCTATCCCCTTACTTTCAGTTTGTATACGTCTCTAGATCTGAAGTGAATATGTTGTAGGCAGCATATATACAGGTCTTGTTTTGTATGCATTCAGCCAGCGTGTGTCTTTTGGTTGGAAAAATTTAGTCCATTTGCATTTAAAGTAATTATTGATATGTGTCTTCTTATCGCGATTTTGTTAATGGTTTTGGATTTGTTTTTGCAGGTCTTTTCCCCCCTTTTTCTTCTTTTGTTCTCTTGTGATTTGATGACTAACTTTGGTATTGTGTTTAGATTCCTTTATCTTTTTTGTGTGTATATCTATTATAGATTTTTTGGTTTGTGGTTTTTGTATAAGTCTGTATATAAATGTGACTGTTTTAAGTTGCTGATCTCTTAATTTCAAATGCATCTTACATACTGTGCATTTGTTCTTTCCTCCCCTCATGATTACTGTTTTTGATATCATATTTTACATCTAATTGTTTTTTGAATCCTTTATCTGCTTATTGTAGATACAGGTGACTTTACAAGTTTTGTCTTTTAACCTCCTTACTAGTTTTGTCTGAATGATTTTCTACCTTTACTGTATATTTGCCTTTACCAATGAGCGTTTTCATTTTGTAATTTTCTTGTTCTTATTTGTGATCTTTTTTTTTCCACTCAGAGAAGTCCTTTAACATTTATTGTAAAGCTGGTTTGGTGGTGCTGAATTCTCTTACTTTTCCTTTGTCTGTAAAGCTTTTGATTTCTCCATCAAATCTGAATGAGAGTCTTGCTGGGTAGAGTATTCTTGGTTGTAGGTTTTCCCCTTTCATTACTTTAAATATATTGTGCCGCTCCCTTCTGACCTGCAGAATTTCTGCTGAAAAATCAGCTAATAGCCTTATGGGAGTTCCCTTGTATGTTATTTGTATTGCTTTTCCCTTGTTGCTTTTAGTATTCTCTCTTTATCCTTAATATTTGTAATTTTCATTACATCATGCCTTGGTGTGTTCCTCTTTGGGTTAATCCTGTATGGGAACTCTCTGCTTCCTGGACTTGGATGTCTGTTTCCTTTCCCAGGTTAGGGAAGTTTTCAGCTGTTATCTCTTCAAATATTTTCTCAGGTCTTTTCTTTCTCTCTTCTTCTGGGACCCCTATAATGTAAATATTTGGTGCATTTGATGCTGTCCCAGAGATCTCTTAAACTGTCATTTATTTTCATTCTCTTTCTGCCTTTTTTTTCTGTTCAGCTGTAGTGATTTCCACTGCTCTGTCTTCCTGCACACTGGTCCATTCTTCTGTATCATTTAGTCTACTATTGGCTCCTTCTAGTATATATTTTTTGCATTTCTTTTTTTAAATTAATTTATTTTTTATTGAAGGATAATTGCTTTACAGAATTTTGTTGTTTTCTGTCAAACCTCAACATGAATCAGCCATCTTCTAGTATATTTTTCATTTTCATTTCAGTTATTGTATTCGTCATCTCAGTTTGGTTGTTCTTTATATGTTCTCTTTGTTAAAAACTAATTTCTCACTCTTTGCATCCATTCTCTTCTCAAGTTCTTTGATCATCTTTATAATCATTACTCTGAACTGTTTCTTGAGTAGATTGCCTATCTCCTCTTCACTTCATTCTTCTGGAGTTTTATCTTATTCCTGTGTCTGGAATATATTCCTCTGCTGCCTCATTTTGCCTATGTTGCTATTTATATTTTTATGTATGTGGTAGGTTAGTTACATTTCTCAACTTTGGAGAAGTGGCCCTCTGAAGGAGGCATCCTATGTGTCCCAGAAGTGCACTCCTCTCTCGTCACCCAAGCTGTGTGCTCTAGGTGTTCCCCCTGTGAGGGCTGTTTGGTTCTTTCTGTTGTGGTGGGCTGACTCTGTGGGCCATCTACTAGATTAGTTGGCATCAAGTCTGGTTGGTTGCCAGGCCCTGCCTTGTCCACGTTCTGCTGGTTGCTCTTTAGTGGGGCCTGGTCATGAGGTGGCTGACTGCAGAATCCAAGGGGGCCCAAGGGCTAGTGCTGGCTCACTGGTGGCTGGAGTCAGGGTACTGAAGACTTTGGGGCTGTGCCAACTAATGGCGGAGGTTAGTGCTAGATTACTGGCAGGCAGAGCTAGTTCCTGTAGTATGGCTGCTGGGCCCAGGGATCCCAGAGCATGTTTCAAATCATTGGTAAGTGGGGGCTAGTTCCTGATACAGTTGGGTATGAGGTCTGGGGTGTCCAAAGGTTTCATTGACCTGCTGTGGGCAGGGCCAGGGCTGAGGTGATCCCAGGGTCAGATCTGGTCTGTGTTGCAGGATGTAGTTTTCTTGCTCCTAGTGCCTGCCCCCTGGTGGATGAGGGTGGTCTAGAGTCTGGTTCAGGCTTCCTAGTGGGAGGGGCCAGGGCCTGTCCACTTGTGGGTAGAGCTGGGACTTGGCCCTCAGATGGGCAGGGCCATGTCTAAGGGCATGTCTAGAGGCTGTGGGCTTTCGACTTCTTCAGGCAGCTTGTCTGAAAAGTGAAAGTGTTAGTCTTTCAGTCATGTCCAACTCTTTGCGACCCCATAGACTGTAGCTCGCCAGGCTCCTCTGTCCATGGAATTCTCTAGGCAAGAATACTAGAGTGGGTAGCCATTCCCTTCTCCAGGGGATCTTCCTGACCCAGGAATCGAACCTGCATCTCCTGCACCGCAGGCAGATTCTTTACCACTGAGCTGCCAAGGAAGCCCTGCCCAATTAGTTATTTGGCCTGAGGTGTCCCAGTGCTGGCACCTACAGGCTGTTGGGTGAGGTCAGGTCTTGGCACTAGTGATCCAGCATGTCAGCTACCAGGAATGTTCATGTGGTTGAATATTCCCAAATATGACTGCCATCAGTGTCTATGTCCCCCTGGTGAGCTGCAGCCTACCCACACCTCTCGAGGAGAGTCTCTAAGACCAGCAGGTAGGTCTGGACTGTCAGTCAGTCAGTTCAGTCACTCAGTCATGTCTGACTCTTTGCACTCCCATGGACTGCAGCATGCCAGGCTTTCCTGTCCATCACCAACTCCCGGAGCTTGCTCAAACTCATGTCCATTGAGTTGGTGATGCCATCCAACCATCTCATCCTCTGTGTCCCCTTCTCCTCCTGCCTTCAGTCTTTCCTAGTATCAGGGTCTTTTCCAATGAGTCAGTTCTTCACATCAGGTGGCCAAAGTATTGGAGTTTCAGCTTCAGCATCAGTCCTTCCAATGAATACTGCTGCTACTGCTAAGTCACTTCAGTCATGTTCAACTCTGTGCGACCCCATAGATGGCAGCTCACCAGGCTCCCCCGTCCCTGGGATTCTCCAGGCAAGAACACTGGAGTGGGTTGCCATTTCCTTCTCCAATGCATGAAAGTGAAAAGTGAAAGTGAAGTCGCTCAGTCATGTCCGACTCTTAGTGACCCTATGGACTACCAGGCTCCTCTGTCCATGGGATTTTCCAGGCAAGAGTAATGGAGTGGGTTGCCATTTCCTTCTCCGCTTCCAATGAATATTCTGGACTAATTCCTTTAGGATTAACTGGTTGGATCTCCTTGCAGTCCAAGGGACTCTCAAGAGTCTTCTCCAACACCACAGTTCAAAAGCATCAATTCTTCGGCACTCAGCTTTCTTTATGGTCCAACTCTCACATCCATACATGACTACTGGAAAAACCATAGCTTTGACTAGACAGACCTTTGTTGACAAAGTGATGTCTCTGCTTTTTAATATGCTGTCTAGGTTGGTCATAGCTTTTCTTCCAAGGAACAAATGTCTTTTAATTTCATGGCTGCAGTCACCATCTGCAGTGATTTTGGAGCCCCCAAAATAAAGTCTCTCACTGTTTCCATTGTTTCCCCATCTATTTGTCATGAAGTGATGGGACTGGATGCCATGATCTTAGTTTTTTGAATGTTGAGTTTTAAGCCAACTTTTTCACTCTCCTCTTTCACTTTCATCAAGAGGCTGTTTAGTTCTTTGCTTTCTGCCATAAGGTGGTGTCATCTGCATATCTGAGATTATTGCTATTTCTCCCTGCAATCTTGATTCCAGCTTGTGCTTCATCCAGCCTGGCATTTCACATGATGTACTCTGCATATAAATAAGCAGGGTGACAATATACAGCCTTGGCATACTCCTTTCCCAATTTGGAACTAGTCTGTTGTGCCATGTACAATTCTAACTGTTGCTTGGCTTGCATACAGATTTCTCAGGAGGCAGGTCAGGTGGTTTGGTGTTCCCATCTCTTGAAGAATTTTCCACAGTTTGTTGTGATCCAGATAGTCAAAGGTTTTGGTATAATCAATAAATCAGAAGTAGATGTTTTTTCTGGAACTCTCTTACTTTTTTGATGATCCAGCGGATGTTGGCAATTTGATCTCTGGTTCCTCTGCCTTTTCTAAGTCCAGCTTGAACATCTGGAAGTTCACGGTTCACATACTGTTGAAGCCTGGCTTGGAGAATTTTGAGCATTACTTTGCTAGCGTGTGAGATGAGTGCAATTGTGCAGTAGTTTTAACATTCTTTGGCATTGCCTTTCTTTGGGATTGGAATGAAAACTGACCTTTTCCAGTCCCATGGCCACTGATGAGTTTTCCAAATTTGCTGATCTAGACTCCTATCAAATTATTCCGTTTGCCCTGGGTCCCAGTACACATGAAATTTTTGAGTGGGCCCTTGAAGAGTATAGTCTGTATTTCTCCCAGTCCTATGGGGTTCTTGCAATTAAGCCCTGCTGGCCTTCAAAGCCAAATGCTCTGGGTCGGCTCCTCCCGATTGCCAGACCCTCAGTCTGGGGAGCCTGACATGGGGCTCAGAACTCTTATACCCATGGGAGAGCTTCTACAATATTATTCTCCATTTTGTGGGTTGCCCGCCTGCGGGTATGGAATTTGATCATATCCTGAGTCTGCCCCCCATATTGCTGTGAATTCTTCTTTATGACTTTATTTGTAGAAGATCTCCTCTCATGGGTTCCAGTCTTTTTCATCAGTGGTTGTTCTGCAGATAGTTTTGGTTTTGTTGTGCTCATAAGAGGAGGTGAGTTCAGGATCTTTCTACTCTCAAATCTTGGGCCCCTAAAACTATTTTGATTCTTTATGGAGAATTGCTAACACTTGGCAGTGGTCCCACCTGTAAGTCTCCTCTACACTAGCTTTTGTGTAGCAGAGCAGTTAAGGAACATATGGTCTTAACTACTGAGTAACGTACTGACCTGTTGAACCAAAGGTTTTCAAGCTTTTTTCCCCCCTCATTTCTGTATTCTGATAGAGTTCATTGACTCTACTGAACAACTAGAGGAGTTTGACCTGGAGGAAGATTTCGAGATTCTGAGCATATAAGATAGTGGAAACTCACCTTGGAGATCTGTCTTCCATCTGGCACCAGAAGAACATGAACTCATCAAGTAAAACTTTTTTAGTCAGCAAGTGCCTAATATGCCAACAGCATACAAACTTGATAGGAATCATGACTGAGCCAATCACCATTTCTCAGCAAAAAAAAAGAATGAACAATATGCCCCTTCCCCAGAAGGAACTAAAACAATCATGGAATCTAGGAGCGGAAAGATTAGGAGCCGTCTCTTGCTTCCGAGCTTCTTACATGGCTGCAGCAAATCTTCAGCTGCTGGAATGGGGAGGTGGATGTGTGGAGGACAGCCAGCAACTCCCACCTTACTTTCAGCACCAGCAGATGAGAGATGGTTACCCTGTGCTTCTTTACCCTTTCAGGTTTGACCTCTTTGGGCTAAATACTAAGAAGCAGTCTGTTCCCTTGCTCTAATAATAAAGTGTTAATCATTGTATCAGAACAATGGTAACAAGAACAAAAAGTTCTTGTTAAAGTATTTGAATATGTATTTAAATAATCATAATTGATCTTAAAAAGTATGTCAAAGACATTATATCAAATGTATATTTATTGATCTTCCTACTTGAGAGAACCTTACTATTGAATGGGTCATTGTCCCCGTCTTAACTGATACTTCTGTCAGATGTCACCCTGTCCTTAAATCATTTATCACTTAATTCAGGGGTCTGCAAACTTTTTCTGTCAAGGGCCAGAGAAGAAATGTTTTAGGCTCTGAAGGCCATGTAGCAGCTGTCACAGCTACTTATCTCTGCTGGTGAAGCACCTAAACAGCCCTAGACAGTGCACACACACAAGAGCCTGGCTGTAATGCAATAGAACTTTATTTACAAAAAAGGGGGGAAGGGCTGGATTTAGCCCCAGGCTGTAGTTTGCTAATCACTGACTTAAATTATTGATTTTTGTTTGGGAAATTAAAAATTGTGGTTGAATTTGACTCCCTTTTGCTTTACAGTCATAATTGGAAAGATAATTATTCATGTGGTGACATTTAATCTGTGCATCAAATACTACTTGGGGACTGTTGTTATTGTTCAGTCACTAAGTCATGTCCGACTCTTTTCAACCTCATGGACTGTAGCCTGCCAGACTGAAATCCTCTGTTCATGGGATTTCCCAGGCAAGAATACTGGAGTGGGTTGCCATTTCCTCCTCCAGGGGATCTTTCCAACCCAGGGATCAAACCCATGTCTCCTGCACTGACAGGCAGATTCTTTACCACTGAGCCACCTGGGAAGCCCTTAATTTCAAGACTAGCAATATACTAAGTTTTAAAGCACATATTCATCAAACTGGTTTTGCTAACCATTCTCCTGTGTGGGTGTACCTCACATCCCAGTGATATTTTCCCATTTTCCACTCCTTGTCTTTTTCAACTTGTATGCATTTCACCTCCTTGGTCAACAAAGTGCCCAACAGGCCCCAGGAAGGCCAGCAACTGCAGTATGAAAACTAGCAAATAAAGGAAATAAACCAAACTAAGGTGGGGTGTTTTTTTTTGGTATAATTAGGAATATTTGAATACTCGTTTCCTTAGATTCCATATTCTTATTTTGCCCAGTAGGTAATACATTCCAGTGAATTCAGAATTTGAAAGATGCAAAATGGTATTCAGTGAAATGTCTCTCCTTCCCACAAGTCAGTTCTGTTCCTTGTACCCTCCCAATGTTATTAATTTCTTGTTTATCCTTCCAGAGGCTATATTTTATGCATATACAAATACATGCACATATATCTTAGATTTGATTTTAATGACTTTAAAATTTCTCTCCTTTTGATTAATCTGCAAATGATCCTGAGAACCCAGAAGTATGGAAACCCCTTTCTTGAACTCAAGCATGTGATGGGGCTAAAAACAGTAGTAAGCTTATCTTGAAACAACTTGTAGATTTGTTGCCTGTTGGAAGACATTTTCAGCCCTTAACTTTCATTGTATTTTTCTGTGCCTCACTGTTATGTTGTAAAGCTCAACTTGCAGTAACAAGAACCCCCAAGGCTCTGAGGGGAACTTAGGAATTTCAGTGACATGGGCTTTGAAAAATTTTCATCAAAGAATGTCAAAGAGTCAAATGTTCACATTGAATTCCTTTTATTTGCCATGTACAAAGCTGACACCATGCTTATTACTCAAGAGGTGAAGGTAACAATAGTTTGGATTATACTGATTATGCTTTGTGTGTGTTGGCACAGTTTATATAATATTTAAGGAAACAGAATCACCTGGAAGGAATTGCCTCATGTCAACATAGCTAAGTGTTTTGGGAAACTGATAATTAAAGGAAATGGTTAAAATAATCCCCCTAAACAGAATATGATATAGTTTATAATCTGTCCAGGCTTGCTTTGGGTCTGCTAAGTGTTAAAGAGAGCAGTGTGCTAGATTTTTATGAGGCTTAAAAAAACATCAAAATGGTTTAGCGAGCTACCTATGAAAGAGCAATTGGATGGAAATTTTAATGGCAAATCTCTCACAGCCTCAAAATGCAAAGCAACCAGCACTGCAGTGTTGATTTGCCACATTGCACACATCTGGATGCTGTTTGGAATAAACAAGGGCTTCTGAGAAATTGGGACAAGGGATTTACCTTTTTGTTCCTGGAGTCAAAAGCAAAATTCACAGCTCCTTACCCATGCTCCTCTCTACCCCCAGCCCAGGAGAATGGGCAGCAGTTCACATTTCCCTTTATGGGTCTGACCCCATTTGGTACATCCTCTGCTCTACTCTGAATCAGGCCAAGTCTGCTGCCTGTGGCTGGGGAGGGAGCTGACAAGGAGGAATTTATTTGTCTATGACCATATGAAGTTGATGAGCCCCTCTTGGCAGCTGGCCTTCCAGCCCAGTCGTGCTTACTGTTGAAGGAGTCAAAGCTCATCCCAGGTTACTGCTAGCACCTCATTCTGTCTCCGTGAAGAGTGAGAGTTTGCCCTGTGCAGGCTCCATCCATCCATAATGTTGAATCAGAGAACAGTTTTTGTGTGTGTGGAAACACTGGGTTCTAGTTTAGGCCAAATAATGTGCAGTGACCTCTGGACATAGAGAAATGACTCCTTAGCTATCATGAAGAGCTTTCTGATCAAGATGGTGAGGAAAGCGAGCATTCTAAGAAAGTGGTGGCCTAGCAGTCTTTCTGAGGTAGCCATGAAGAATCATGCAAACATCCAAACCAAATTGTAGCACCAGGTTGACTGAAATGGGACAGCAGACCTCAGCAGGGTGGGCTCACCCAGGGGACCTGAGGGTGGGGGTGACCAAGGTCCAGTAGTCCAGCCCAAATGAGACTCCACGGTACAACTTGACAGATGGGCAAAAGGGCTTAGGCCTTCCTTCTTCAGACCATTCGGGTTTGTGAGGTGACTGTTGTGTTCAGGAGGGGAGGGCAAGGGGCAGAGTGGCAGGTGCCACCCTACACGCTTTTCATACACACCTGGCAGCGACTGACCCGGGTATGGAGCTGTCCGGCTTTCAGCGTCTCAGATACGGGCTCCTCCCCGAACTGCTGCCTCTCTTCCACTGTTGTCAGCCAGAAACTATATTTGTTGGCAAAATAGTGGCAGGTGCCCCGGGAACCACTGCACTCGATGAAAGGAGTAGCCCGGAAATCCTCTAGGCAGGATCCAGGAGAGACCAGGGACTGGCCTCCACCCTCTGCACCAGCGGCTGTGTGCTGAAACGGACAGAGGGTGGCCATGAGCTAGTCAGCCGGGAGGCAACAGGCTCTGCATCTCCAGCCCTGAGGTCTGGTCCCTTGGTTTAGCCCCCGTGTCAGGTCAATAAAGCAAACATTGTGTTTTGGATCCTTTTCACTGCCTCAGGGCCAGGAGTGCCCCCTCCGAGCTCCTGAGTGCCCTCCTAGCCCACAGCTCCTGGGCTGTGGCTACATCCTAGCCAGCTTCTCTCAGACTGCTGATGCCCTCCAAGTCCCCCAGGTGTGCTAGTGCCCCCAGCAGATTTCCACTGACAAAGAAATCTGAGAAAGCCTGAATTAAGGAAAATTCAGTGGGATTCAGAATGCAGTTCTCAGAACCCTTTGCTCCAAGCCCATAGTGGTGTTTTCCAGAGAAGGGAGAGAACATGGAATAGTCTACCAGGTGGTTAGACCATGGGCCCATCCCCTCATGGATCTATTAACAGCTCTTACTCTGAAGTCACCTTTATTGGAACTCTTACTTGCAATCTGTACCAAACCCTTGAGGGAACATTTAGTGTTCGTCACCTGTCGAGTACAAGTGGGCCTCATATTTGGCCTGATGTCCCAGCCCTCGCATCACCCGGCTCCCTCAGCACTCGATTTCAGGATTTCCCTCCAGGCGCTCCCTACCCTCATCCTTTACCCTGGGGGGAGGGGCAGTGCAGGGCCTCACCATGAGGAAGGAGTACCCAATCCACAGACTGCGCCAGCCCAGGGGGCACTGTGGGATGGTGATGTCCTGGCTGTGCACAGCAATGGCTTGCGAGGGCGCCTCACACACAGAGCAGCGGCTGATGTATTGGGGGATCTGTGTCTGGCCGACGGGCATCATAGGGATGGGGGCGGTGGTGGAGAGCCAGTAGGACTTATCATTCCGTCGGGCATAGTGGCACACTTCGTTGATGTTGCAGTAGATGAATGGCATGGTGCTGAAGCGGGGCAGGCAGGAGCCAGCAAACCCTGGAAGGAGAGAAGATAGGCAGGGGCAGGTAAGATCTGGCTGAGGGACCGGGCTTGGATTGTCCTCGGAGCCACTACGACTGAACTAGGTGGTGGTTTGGATTCATATCCAACTGCTTGTTCCAGAGCATGGTTGCCTCTCTTTCCAGTCCTGGACTTCATGGAATGCGAAATCAAATGGGCCTTTGAAAGCATCACTATGAATAAAGCTAGTGGATGTGATGGATCCACTAGTGGATTTCAGTTGAGCTATTTCAAATCCTAAAAGATGATGTGCTGTGAAAGTGCTGCACTCAATATGCCAGCAAATTTGGATGTGAGAGTTGGACTATAAAGAAAGCTGAATGCCAAAGAATTGATGCTTTTGAACTGTGGTGTTGAGAAGACTCTTGAGAGTCCCTTGGACTGCAAGGAGATCCAATCAGTCAATCCTAAAGGAAATCAGTCCTGAATATTCATTGGAAGGACTGATGCTAAAGCTGAAGCTCCAATACTTTGGCCACCTGATGCAAAGAACTGACTCATTAGAAAAGACCCTGATGCTGGGAAAGATTGAAGGCAGGAGGAGAAGGGGACAACAGAGGATGAGATGATTGGATAGCATCACCAATTCAATGGTGAACTTGGGCAAACTCTGGGAGTTGGTGATGGACAGGGAAGCCTGGTGTGCTGCAGTCCATGGGGTCGCAAAGAATCAGACATAACTTAGCAGCTGAACAACAACAAATATATGTAAAACATTGTTCTAAGCATTTTACTTGGGTGATTTCTGTAATCCTCACTCCAACCTATGAGACAGGTACTAGAATTAGCCTTGTTCCATTGAGAAGGAGGCAGAAGGTAAAATAGGTTGAATAACATGTCCAGAGTAAGTGGCAGAGCCAGGGTTTGAACCCATATCTGCATGAATGACTCTAGACCTGGTACTTATAACCCACTATCCAACATGGGCCCACCAATGGTCAGGAGGAACAAGGAGTGGTCCTTGTGGGGGCAGATGGCCAGGGGTGGTTGTGGGAGCTGGTACCTACCCAGGTCCTGGTTGTGGGCTTTCTCCTGCCCCTCCACGAACAGCAGGCTGTAACCCACCCAGAGTTGGCTCATCCCACTGGGGCACAGGGGCACCTGTTCTGACTGGCTGTGCTTCACCAAGGTGTAGCCCACTCTCAGGCTCTGCCCAGGCACTCCAGCCCTCCCGAAGGGGCCTGGCTTCCCTGGAGCTCCTGAGATGGAGAGAGCAGAAAAGGGGTGAGCCAGGTACAGCCAATAATAACAGCAGGTACTCACTTGGTGGCAAGTGTTGAGCAGGGGCCATTATGTACAAGCATTAGCTCACTCAATCCTTACAACAACCTTATCACTCCAATTTGTAGATAATGAAACAGGCTCGCCAACTACAGCTAGTAAGTGGTAGAACTAGAATGCCAACTCAGATGTATCTGGCTAGGGAGTCCTCATTTTGAAAAGCACACGATCTTGTTTCTCTTCCAGTCACCCAACCTTTGGTTCTGTGGGATGGGATGAGGGAGCAGAGGGGGCTACTTTTTGGGCTGGCCTTGCAGGCTTTCATAGGAGATAACTGAGGACCCACTGAATCAAAGGCAGTGAAGGCAGAGCTGGGGTTAGCGAGGCAAAATCACACCCTCCTTTCCTGTCAGGCATAGCTGACAATGACGGCACTTTTCCTATAAGCCTCAGGAATGTTGATTTGCCATTTCTGATATAAAAGGAGGTAAAAGGAGGAGTAACAGCCATATGTTACCTTAGTTTTTCTTCTCCCTTGAACCACACCCCCTTCTGTCCACATCAGAATCCCTGGGTAGAAGGGTGTTGGTGCAGGACAGGGGAGTCATAGCTCTTAAGAGCTGGAAGAGAACCCAGAGAACTATTTGAAACAGTTTTTCACCTTCTGGAATGTAGGGCTCTGATCCGTCACAGCTCAGAATGGAGTGGGCGTGAATGGATGAGAGCCCAGTTTTCCAGCCTCCTAGTAGTGTCAAGTTTTACTGCCAGGTTTCCTAATTCCATGATTTGAGATTTTGACTCACTACCAAGCCTCAAACCCTTATAGAAGCCCTCTGCCTGCTAGTGCTGACATTGCCAGACCTTCAAATCCTGGAGGGCCTTGTAGTCCAGGGAGACCAGGATCACCAAGAGCCCCAGGTGGGCCAGGGAGTCCACTGGCGCCATCTTTGCCGGGGATGCCAGGTAAACCTTTAGATCCTGCAAAGAGAGAAGGCCCACAGTGGGGTACTCAATGTGGAGAAGACGACTTCTCCAGGTCTTCCCTGGAGAAAGGGGACTTATGTGTCATGCCCAGGACTCACCAGAAGAGGGCAGATTTGGCCATCACCTGGGAGTGCAGGCTGAGCACAGGGCTGAGCCTCCTAGGCTAGTCTTTAGTTCACGTCTGGGTAGCTCTGCCCTGGGACCCCACTCTGAACTTAGCCCTTCTGAGCCCCATCACACACCGTCCTCACTTCCTCTCATCCTCCCAGAAACTCGGAAGGATGCAGGGCAAATGCTGGGGTCCCAAGTCAGAAATGAGGACACTGAGGCCCAGAGAGACTGCTAGCTTACTCCAGTTTGGCAAAACTGGAATTAGAAGCTGGGTTTTCTGTCCCCCAACCCTGGGCTTTCTCTTTTGCTCTTTGTTGCCCACCACACTCCTTCTTTGCCCACCACTCCCTCCTTCCTGTAGCAGCATATTAGTGAGGGACAAGCTGTCTGGATTAGCCATTGTGCTCTGCACATGTTCTCTGAAGCCAAGTACAATTGCTGGCTCTGGGGGGCCTCCTTCCTGGCAAAAAGCTTGGGAGCTTTGTGAGGAAACCAAGGAAATGCTTGATGAAACTACCCCTTGAAGCTGCGGGTTCCCAGCCAGTTGCTTCAGCCTCCCAATCAAAGCCATCTCAGCTCCCAACTAAGTTCCCCTTTCCTGGCACCCTACTCACCTTGTAGGCCCACAGGTCCTTGGACCCCAGGGTCTCCCATGAGGCCAGGGATGCCATCAATGCCTGGAAGACCCATGGGTCCAGGGGGAGCCTGGATGGCTTCTGCAATGGGTGTGTGTCCAGGAGCACCTCGAGGGCCGGATAAGCCTGTGGGCAGGTGGGGGAAATGGAAATGTCAGGTGGAGGCAGAGTAGGTGGCTAGGGAAGGCCCCTGGAGGTTCAGTTGGCATCACAGCCTAGGACCTCAAACTCAACCAGCTGGCTTACTGATAGAAGCCGAATGAGGCAATTTGCTTGAGTGCCTACTGAGTTCTAGTCCCTGGTAGATGAGGGGATAGAGCAGTGACTAAGACCTTTATGAGATGATGGTCTGTTGAAAAAGATGAAATATGCATAACCTGACAAAAACCATTAATCTTATTGCAAATTGTGAAAAGTGCTACAAAGGAAATGGAGAGTGCAGTGACTGTGGGATGGAGTGGAGAGGGCTACAGGGTGGAGAACCTGCTTTAGTGATAAGTGGCCTCTTACAATCAGTGACACTTAAGCTGAGATTATTAAAGCATTAGAAGGGGCTGGAGGTAGGGGAGAGTATTCCAGGAAGTAGAACTAGCATGTGCCAAAGCCCTGTGGCCAGCCAGGGTGTGATGTTTTTGGATAACAGAAAGGCCAGTGTGAGAAAAGCACAGTGAGCAGCAAAAGGTAAAAACTGGTGATGAAGGATGCCATGGGTTACCAATGGATGATTTCTGCTTTTATAAGACCTCTCCCACCACTGTCTGGAGAAACGATTGTTGGGGGAGGTGCATGATGAAAGCACAGAGACCAGTAAGCAGGTCACCACAGTGATTCACGTGAGAAATGGTGGTGGTTTGAATTTGAGAGGTATCAGTGGAGGTGATGAGAGGGGAGTGGATGCAAGGCCCATTCAGGAAACACAGCCCCCAGGAGTTGCTAATGGGACTGGATGTGTGTGATTGAGGGGAGTGGTGTAAAAGACGGGCTTCATTTCTGGATTCAGCAAATGGATGAGTGGTGATTGAGTGCCAACCCAGTACACACTAATGCAGAAATGATGCAGAGAGGGGAGGTCAGTGGCAGGATCCATGGTGGCAAAGAAGCAATGGCCTTCAGTCCTGGGAGCTGATGGTGGCAGAGGTATCCCCAAGGTGGACAAACTCCCTCTGTTTCTGGCATGGTGATAAATGACTCCTGAAAGAATGTTACTCCAACCCCTCCCTCGAGCTCAGGAGCAGCCAGTACATGCTCTCAACTCACCTCTTGGCCCCGCCTTCCCCTTCATCCCGGGGAGTCCTGGGTCTCCAGGTGGTCCAACCTTGCCTGGAGTCCCCATGAAGCCAGGCTCACCTCTCATGCCTGGCAAAGCCCAAAGGAAAGCAAGTCAGGGCCTGGCCTAGTGGTGCTGGTGGGGAAAGGGGGCTTAAGATTAAGCAGAGACAAGGGCTGGAAGAGCATCATCAGCCGGTCTCTGTTCACAGGGTGGCAGGAAGGGGTCATCTCCAATTGTGGAGTGGGAAAGGGCCCAGTTGCCAGCCATGCAGTCATACCTTTCAATCCTAGCTCTCCAGGGAGGCCAGAGAAACCTGGAATTCCTTGGTCTCCTTTGGGCCCTTGAGGGCCAGGAATTCCAGGGAAGCCAGGGTCTCCAGGGTCACCTTGATCTGAGGATGGCCCAGGGGGGCCTGGAGGCCCAGGTGGGCCTGGGCGGCCTAGGGATAATATAGGAAGAGGGATGAGGGCAGGGGGCAGAGGAAGTGGCCACTGTGGAAGGCCTTGACATTGATAGGAAGCCAAAGCCCACTCCCAAGGCAGATAATGTTTCCTTGCCCTCTGTGGGGCCCCAATGCCCAGACCTTCCCAAACCCTTTTAGCAAAATGTAGCCCATTCCAGTCCCCTGTGTCCCTGCAGGGGGAGGAATGTGAGGCTAGACTGTAGACAAGCTCTCCCTAAACTCTGGACAGAAGGTGATGGCCAGCCTTCTTTGCGCTTCCTGGCTTTACCTCGTTCTCCATCTAGGCCTGGTCGCCCAGGGTCGCCAGGCTGTCCTTCTATGACTGAAGGCAAGGAGAGGCCCAGAGCACCAGGGAGACCAGCGGTGCCCTGGAGACCTGGAAAACCTGCAAAGAATAAATAAAAGGGGCTGCAGGGGCTTTGTGTACCTAAGAGAGGGCCAGGCTCTCTCAGAGAAAATGAAAGTTCATACAGAGAAAATGGAAGCCATTCGGTAGCAGCCAGAGCAGCGGAGGCCAGCAGAGGGCTCTCGTCCCTTGCTCCTCCCTTGGTAGCCCGCGGCCCCTAACAGCTGACAGGGGCTCAGAGAGCCCCCACTGGCATTGAATTGGGGTGAATAGAGCCTCAGAAAGTTCTAGCTCTCCAACTCGCTGGTCATGGAAATATGTTAAACAGATTTCCCTCAAATCAGGAAGAAAAGAAGGTATAACTGTAGCACCTGGAACTGAAGTTCCCTGAGGTGTTTTTAAACCTACTGTCCCTATTGTGTAATGTTTCATTCAGTTAGCCAGTCTTGTCTGCTGCTGCTCAGAGAAGATGGAGGTAGGGTGTAGCTCCTAACCAGTCAGAAGAGAACCTCACCTGCTCCAGCAGAATGGAGGTGGAAAGAGCACTGAGACCCCTGGTGTCTTATCTGGCTATTTCTGGGTCTTCCAGGCAAGCTGAAAACCAGTTTTATAGGTGATTCATGATATTACCTAAATGCTTTCTTAACTGCCTAAATCCCTTCTCCGTTTGGCCAAGGAAAATAGCCACTTACTGGCCTATGTACATAATATTTGCTCAAATTTCTGTTTGAACATATTAGGTTCAAAACCAAAAAAATTTCAACAGATTATAGAAGATGTATATAATATGCATACATCAAAAACATAGAGTGATAATCTTGCTGGGAAAACATATCAAAGCCACATACACAAATGCAGAAATCTATTTTATTCTTGTAACATGGAAGAAGTGTATTTATTACTTTGGTATATTCTAGAAGATATTTAAATGAAGAGGAATTAATTCAAATTGATTGATAAACTGTTTTGCTGGTTGAGATTCTTGTTTGTGACAAGAAAATACCAAAATATTAATGTTGCATTTGATTGTTCTGACCAAAAAGCTGAAAATATTAATGTAGAATTTCTCATACTTTGCTAATAAATAGAAAATCCATGAAAACTTATAAGGGAAGATGGCAGATTGGTTAATTTGGGCATCATTAACAGCTCATTGATTAATTGAATACTGATGAAATATAAAGGAGGAGAAACTAAATTTCAATAAGTCTCCAATTATTAGAAGTCTGGAAAAGAAACAAAGTAAAAACAAAAAGCAAAACTAGTCACAAAACCACATGGTACTACTTTTAGTTATGTCTTGATTAGTCTTTGAAGTAGTTTTCATTTTCACAAAGGTAAAAATCTGAAAAGAAAGACATACTGTATTTTTGTCTGAAAATATATCTTCATATATTTATACATATATATGGGCTGAAATTATGCAAAACAAATAAACAAGACACCACATATAGTAGAGTAAGTGTGGGCTAGGCACAGATTATAAAGTTTGTTTCCATGGCAATTTTTGCAGCCAACTTCTCTTTTTGAACTGTTTCTTGATTTTATAATTACACTAATATATTATTAAAGCTGAAATAAAGGTACTACTGACCTCACATAGTTAAAAAAAAAAAAAGCTCAAGTGTTTCTTTAAGAATTCTCATTCAGTGATCACATGATGAAAATGCAAGATGGCATATTTTCGCAACTTATTCCATCGTCACAACCCTAAATATAACCCCAAAATATACTAGTGTGGCCTCTCAGTATATACTGCAAATATGGAAATAAATGGCATAATTTAATGTTATTTAGATAAATGTAATGTAGGGACAGGGTTTGCTCCTAGGAAATTTGCTAAGGGATAAACTATCAATAACCTCAGATATGCAGATAACACCACCCTTATGGCAGAAAGTGAAGAGGAACTAAAAAGCCTCTTGATGAAAGTGAAAGAGGAGAGTGAAAAAGTTGGCTTAAAGCTCAACATTCAGAAAACTAAGATCATGGCATCTGGTCCCATCACTTCATGGGAAATAGATGGGGAAACAGTGGAAACAGTGTCAGACTTTATTTTGGGGGGCTCCAAAATCACTGCAGATGGTGATTGCAGCCATGAAATTAAAAGATGCTTACTCCTTGGAAGGAAAGTTATGACCAACTTAGATAGCATATTAAAAAGCAGAGACATTACTTTGCCAACAAAGGGTCCATCTAGTCAAGGCTATGGTTTTTCCAGTGGTCATGTATGGATGTGAGAGTTGGACTGTGAAGAAAGCTGAGTGCCGAAGAATTGATGCTTTTGAACTGTGATGTTGGAGAAGACTCTTGAGAGTCCCTTGGACTGCAAGGAGATCCAACCAGTCCATCCTAAAGGAGATCAGTCCTGGGTGTTCATTGGAAGGACTGATGCTGAAGCTGAAACTCCAGTACTTTGGCCACCTCACGCGAAGAGTTGACTCATTGGAAAAGACCCTGATGCTGGGAGGGATTGGGGGCAGGAGGAGAAGGGGATGACAGAGGATGAGATGGTTGGATGGCATCACCGACTCGATGGACATGAGTTTGAGTAAACTCCGGGAGTTGGTGATGGACAGGGAGGCCTGGCATGCTGCAATTCATGGGGTCGCAAAGAGTCGGACACGACTGAGCGACTGAACTGAACTGAACTGAACTGAAACCTTCGTTATACGTTGATTTCTATAATCAAATTAGAGATTCAGTTCCTGTTGGGGGATATGATAGTTGATATATATGTTTTAAAACAAATTCTTTTAATTAGATATTGCGAAGAAGAGAAGGATATTTATAAACCATATGTAAAATATCATCTAGATAGAATAAACATCTGTGTTCCAACCACCCAATTTAAGGAAAAGAAGATAGCAATACCTTTGAATTTCTTTTTCTTTCCTGGCTTTTTTAATTTATTTATTTTTAATTGGAGGATAATTGCTTTACAATGTTGTGTTGGTTTCTGCCATACATCAGCATGAATCAGCCATAGGTATACATATGTCCCCTCCCTCTTGAACCTCCCTCCCACCCCATCCATCCCTCTAGGTTGTTCTTTTCACATCCTTTACAGATTTCACCATCTTCCCTCCCTCCCAGAGGCAACCAGTCCTGAGATTTGTGTTCATCATTCCCTTTTCATCAGTTTGAATATCCATGCATATTTGCATCCCTAAACAACATATTGTTTGGAATCACACTAAACATATTCCTTTGCAACTTCCCCTTTCTCCCCCTTCAACATTATGCACCTGAAATATATCCATCTTGACATGTGCTGTTTACTGCATTTGTATCTGTGGTTTTATTACCTCAGATAGCCAAAGACAATGAATAATGTAATGACCAGGAATTCATAGTCAAGATTTAAAAACAGAAAAGGCATCATGCCTGTGCTTCCACCCAGGACCCAGACCTTTCTCTATCTCCTGCCAAAGAAGCCACAAAGCCTCCCTTCCTAAGCCCTCACTTCTGGAGAAACTGCTGGCTTTCAGAAAAGTACAGGTTGGTCCAGACAAAGGAAAGAGTAAACACAGAGACAGCAGATACCCCAACATAAAATGCAGCTGGAAATGAATTAATGCATGAATACAGTTCCTGGAAAACCTACGCCCATTATACAAACATGCACATAAATGCATAAAATGATGTGGTGGGACATCAGGCCCCAGAACTATGAGGAACAGAACATTTTGCAAACATGATTTCCCCAGGTAACATGTGATAGTAGAATGGCCAATGTTTCTTGACCAACTACTATGACCAACTACACATGCTAAGGTGTAAGTTGCTTAGTTGCTCAGTCATGTCTGACTCTTTTGTGACCCCATGGACTGTAGCCTGCCAGGCTCCTCTGTCATGGGATTTCCCAGGCAAGAATACTGAAGTGGGTTGCCATTTCCTTCTCCAGAGGATCTTCCTGACCCAGGGATCAAACCCAGGTCTCCTGCATTGCAGGCAGATTCTTTACCACCTGAGCCACCAGGGAAGCTGCCATGCACTGTGCTAGGTGCTTCCATATGTATTACCTCACTCTTCATTGATGTCTCACCAAATATATAGGGTAGATTCTCTTATTCACATTTTATAGAAAAGGAAACCTATGGGTTCCTTTGGGATGGAGGGGTGAGTAACTTCCTTGTTCAAGGTCATGTAGCTAGTGAGAGGGAGAGCTGGGATTTGAATCCAGTAGTCTGACTTCAGAGCCCCTGCTCTCAGCTATGATGCTATGTGAAATTCATGTCTTGTTCTACATTGAGTGGGAGGTATATGCATCTCTAGAACATTTCTAAGGAGAGTTAAAGAATCAGAATTCATTCTCATTATTTGAGAGGTGGGGGAAGTGAAAAAAGTGAAAGTGAAAGTCACTCAGTTGTGTCTGACTCTTTGTGACCCATGGACTCTAGCCCACCAGGCTCCTCTGTCCATGGAATTCTCCAGGCAAGAATACTGGAGTGGGTAGCTATGCCCTTCTCCAGGGGATCTTCCTGACACAGTGATTGAACCCAGGTCTCTTCATTGGAGGCAGATTCTTTACTGTCTGAGCCACCAGGTAAGCCCGAGAAGTAGGGGAAGGGAGACTCAGAAAGGGACTTCAGACTATATGATGAGTCAGGGGCTAAGATTAAGGTGAAATCTGACTTCTAGTAAACCCAGTAAATCCTAATCAACTGCTTGCTGTGTGCCTGTCCTAGGGGGATATTTATCCTCTTAGTCTTGGGTTCCTTCCAGCAGCCACACTGTCTTCTCAGGGCCCCGTGACTGCCAACTGCCCTGGACACCAAGGGATTTCCAGTAAACCTCTTGCTAAGTGGACAAGCCCAGTCCCTCAGGACCATTAAAACCAGACTCTGACAAAGTGAGAAAGAGAGGCCCTATGGTTAATAAGGGAGAACTGGAGGGAAGCTGGAAGCTAGAGAGGACTCACTGAACTGCTCTCTGACACCCCTTCCTGGGAAAGCCTGAGGTGGAGCCTACCCTCTTTTTGTCAGTAGTTGGGTTCTGAAATCCCCAGAGATGTTAAAGGTATGTACAACTCATCCCTGGGAGCCACATGACCCCAAGGAACCCCAACCCTCCCAGCTAAGTGTGACTTGGGTTCACTTACCTTGACTACCTTTGGGTCCTCTTATACCTGGCTTTCCTGGGGCTCCGATGCCAATTCCTGGAGAACCTTTTTCCCCTTTGGGACCAGGCAAGCCAGCTGGCCCAGGCACACCAGTAATACTAGGTCCTAGGAGGAGATACAGAGAGATGTGGGGACACAACTCAGTGGGGGTGAGGCCTTTGTGCCCAGCTCACTTGCAGGGAGTCTGCCTCACAGACACCAGAGGCTGAGGGCTGAAATGATAGGGAGGAGAGCTGATGCAGGTAGAAGAACAAACCCCATTCAACTTCCTACCCCTCCCCCCCACACACATATACACACACACATCAAGGCATATCCAACTGGGGGCTGGCAAGGACATCTAGAGGGCTTCCCTGATAGCTCAATTGGTAAAGAATCTCCTGCAATGCAGGAGACCCTGGTTCAATTCCTGGAGAAGGGATAGGCTACCCACTCCAGTATCCTTGGGCTTCCCTTGTGGCTCAGCTGGTAAAGAATCTGCCTGCAATGTGGGAGACCTGGGTTCAATCCCTGGGTTGGGAAGATCCTCTGGAGAAGGGAAAGGCTACCCACTCCAGTAAATAAGGCAATTCAGGTATAATATTTAGCACAATGCTCAATAAATGTTAACCAAATTTATATAAAACTCTAATCCAGCCACCTCTAACCACTGTTTTGGGCTTCCCTTGTGGCTCAGCTGGTAAAGACTCCACCTGCAATGTGGGAGACCTGGGTTTGATCCCTGGGTTGGGAAGATCCTCTGGAGAAGGGGAAAGCTACCCACTCCAGTATTCTGGCCTGGAGAATTCCATGAACTGTATAGTCCATGGGGTTGCAAAGAGTTGGACACGACTGAGCGACTTTCACTCACTCACACTAAGGACATCTAGGGGTCTAAGGATATGGGATACATTGTGACCTAGAACTCAAGATCAGCCCCATCAGGCTTCTGGAAGAATTGGTGTTCTCCTCCTTGCCTTACAGGGTCTTGCTTACCTGGAGTTCCATGGGTTCCCTTGGTTCCTGGAAGCCCATTCAGTCCATGTAAACCTGGAAGTCCAGGGAAACCTGAGGGGAGAGAAGATCAGAAATGGTTCCAGCAACTCTGAATCATGAAGAGTCAGTAAAAGGTCCTGCCCCCAAGGGCACTGCAAAGTCCTCATTTCAAAGGTCCTGGGCATTCTTTTTTTTTTTTTTTCATTTATTTTTACTAGTTGGAGGCTAATTACTTTACAATATTGTAGTGGTTTTTGCCATACATTGACATGAATCAGCCATGGATTTACATGTATTCCCCATCCCGATCCCCCCTCCCGCCTCCCTCCCCATCCCATCCCTCTGGGTCTTCCCAGTGCACCAGCCCCGAGCACTTGTCTCATGCATCCAACCTGGGCTGGTGATCTGTTTCACCCTTGATAGTATACTTGTTTCAATGCTATTCTCTCAGAACATCCCACCCTCACCTTCTCCCACAGAGTCTAAAAGTCTGTTCTGTACATCTGTGTCTCTTTTTCTGTTTTGCATATAGGGTTATCATTACCATCTTTTAAAATTCCATATATATGTGTTAGTATACTGTATTGGTCTTTATCTTTCTGGCTTACTTCACTCTGTATAATGGGCATTCTTGAAGCATTAATTAATGCCCTAAGGGAGACTGGACCACCCCTAGTCTCCACCTTCCACCCTAAGTGTTTCTGCCTCTCATTAGAGACCAGTATAGCTTGAAGAGGGCTTCCCAGGTGGCAGTAGTGGCAAAGAACCTGCCTGCTAATGCAGGAGACATAAGAGACACAGGGTTTGATCCCTAGGTTGGGAAGATCCTCTGGAGGAGGGCATGGCAACCCATTCCAGTATTCTTGCCTGGAGAATCCCATGGACAGAGGAGCCTGGCGGGTTACAGTCCAGGGGGTTGCAAAGAGTCGGACTTGACTCAGCGACTGAACATGCATGCACACATAGCTTTAAGAGTAGTGCTGTGCTGTGTTAAGTCACTTTAGTCATGTCCAACTCTTTGCGACCCTGTGGACTGTAGCCCGCCAGGCTCCTCTGTCCATAGGATTCTCTGGGCAAGAATACTGGAGTGGGTTGCCATGCCCTCCTCCAGGATGGTAGATAATTATGTAACTTCAAGAAGAACTCAGAGTGGCAATGCCAAGACCTTGAATTGTCAGCTCCCAGAGACTTGCTGCCCAATCTCTCAGTCAGGGAAAGGCTACCTATGCCAGGGGATGACCTTCTATCCTAACTCTGCTCTCCACGGACCCCATGTTCTCCTGTTTCCACTCATGCCCGCCCTCCTTTCTTCCTCCTTTCCTATTACCTCTCATGCAGCTCAGTCAATGACTCCCCTGGATATGGCTTAACTCCCGCTAGGGTCTCCTAATAAAAAGTAGTTACTATCCTTTTTTGAGGGAAGGACCCTTTTCCCCACTGCCACTCCCTAATACACATACCTTTGGTTCCTATTAGGCCAGGGGGCCCCAGGGGCCCAGTTGCCCCTGGGTGGCCTGGAGAACCTGGAAGCCCTGGATTTCCTCTCATGCCTGCAACTCCGGGGAGTCCTAAGAATGAAAAAAAGGCAGAAATTCAGAAGGAGTCTTGACATGACACTGATCCAAACTTTTTCAGAATAAAGTTGTCATGTGTCATGGTACCTAGGAAGCCAGGAAGGCCAACATCTCCAGAAATACCAACTTTCCCATCTTGACCTTTGTTTCCTGGGAAACCCACATCACCAACTGGTCCGTCTTTTCCTTTTACACCTACAAAATCAAGAAAAATGCTGAGTGATCAGGGTATAGTTAAGGGAGTATGTTCCTCCACAGGAAGTGGGGGTGGGGGCAGGAAGGTGAAGCCATTTTGAGCCACCATGGCAACTGGATCCAATGAAGAAACTCTGAAAGGTATTGTGGCAGCTGTCTTCATACTTGAAAGGTGTCGCCCAACTGAAAGGGCATGGCAACCCACTCTAGTATTCTTGCCTGGAGAATCCCATGGACAGAGGAGCCTGGTGGGCTACAGTCCACGGGGTCGCACAGAGTCGGACACGACTGAAGCAACTTAGCATGCACACACAACCAACTGAAAAAGTAAGTAAACTTGTTTGAGTGTTCCCAGAAGTAGGAGTGATAGGTGGAAAGGTTCGAGAAGTAGTTGGATAACTATAAATTAATGGAGTGGACACCATTATCTTAAAGGTCTTAGACTATCCTGTAAGTCTGTGAGTCTTGAAGAAAAAGTAGGCTGGTTTGCTTGGGGAAACTGTTGACTGCCTCTGAGTGGATACATGTCAGGTAGGAATTTTTCTGCACTGGACAGAAGTTGTAGAACTTAGGTTTGGCCTCCAAAATTCCTTCCAATGCTCAGTTTTGAGGAGTCTGTGAAACATAGGAGACAAAAGTACAGCAGCCTTACCTTTGAAACCAGACTCCCCAGGTTGTCCCTTGGGTCCTGGGCTACCGGAAATTCCAAGTGTCTGGCCTTGATCTCCTGGGAATATCAAGATATTGTTTAAGTCGTCAGGAGAAGGTAGAGCTCAATTTGCAGCAAATATATTTTTTTTTAAGAAACAAACATTTTTGTATTGGGGTATAGCAAAAAGATCTTTTGAAGGAAAAATCATGGCCAGAGAAACTCCTTGACACAATTACCCATTGGGTAAAATGTTATGCTTTTATGCTGCAATTCAGGGCTGGGATGCTACCGGGCTATTGGTATGAAATGCTGCTACATGCAGCATATCTCCACTGGGAAACACATCACTAGCCTTGGTATGGGCAGAGAAGATGATAGGAGGAGCCCTAAAATATCACCAGAAGAGGGGACTGTCTAAAGTTCAGGGTGTCCTCTGCTGCTGAGTCTGGAAGGCAGGCGGGTCAAACCACTGCTTGTCGCCTATCTTTGACTAATAAAGATTGCAAAGGGGATTTGGCCAAATTTTCATTTTCATTTTCCTGTAAACACAAGGTGTCCCCCAAGGAGAGCCCTGGGCCTGTTAGAAATCCACCTTGCTCTGGAAAAACACAGTAAAAGGGGAAATGTTCCTTATATTCTTTTAATGAAAGAATTTTTAAAATTTATTTTTAATTGGAGGATAATTGCTTTACAATGTTGTGTTGACTTCTGCCATACAACAATGTGAATCAATCATAAGTATAACATATGTCCCCCCCTGCTGTCTCCACAAGTCCATTCTCTACATCTGTGTCTCTATTCCTTCCCTGCAAATAGGTTCATCAATACCATCTTCCTAGATTCCATATATATGCATTAATATACTGGGCATATACCCTGAGAAAACCATAATTTAAAAAGACACATGTACCCCCATGTTCATTGCAGCACTATTTACAATAGCCAGGACATGGAAGCAACCTAGATATCCATTGACAGATGAATGGATAAAGAAGATATGGTACATATATACAATGGAATATTACTCAGCCATAAAAAGGAATGAATTTGAGTCAGTTGTAGTGAGGTAGATGAACCTAGAGCCTGTTATACAGAGTGAAGTAAGCTCCTTACCTTTTAAACCTGGGAGACCAGATGCTCCTGGTAGCCCGGGAGCTCCACTGAGACCCTGTGAACCCTTCAAAGCAATACAGAAATCAGTATTTCTGCTTAGCACTCAGGACCTCCCATCATTTCTTCCCCCTCCCTTCCCTGAGCCACTGCTTGAGACCTGTCCATTGCATACTCTGTGGCAGGTATGGAGAGGAGGGGGGCATCCTGCAGAGGGGAAAGTGATGTGCAAGGGGAGAAATGCATATTTATGGTAATAGGGGAAGAATTTGATCTGCAGATTAACCCTGGTCTTGTTATTTGTAACTTTCCACTGCCTAACAAAATTGGTATCATGGGAAATCAAGGTGTGGATGTTCTAGCAAATCTCTTAGAAAATACAGAACCTAAAAGTCAGTCCAGAAATTTGACTCACTCTACATACAGTTGGCTATCACCACCCATGCCAAAGCCATGATGGACAAGAACAAGTGTGGCCTTGCCATGTGGAGCTAGGCCTCTGCCACAGATTCTGCAAGGAATGTGGAGTCTTCCTGCCACTAGGTAGTGGGCTGTATGCAGACAGGTATTGGAATCTGAATTTGGTCTAATATTCCCATGATTTTCACAAGAAAAATTGTCTTCACTGGCTAATGTCCAACCTACTGAGTCTGAGAAGCAGGCATGTTGGCTGCAATTGGCCCAGTTCCTCCCCTGGCATCTGGTATGGTTTGGGTTTGAGATGTACCCAGTAAGGACACATGCTACCCAGGACCTTGGGTGGCAGTCTGATTTGGGTCACTTAACTCCCTAGACCATGACCACGACACACCCCATTCACCTGGTGTTTTCTGTGCATCACCATATCTACTCATTCAGAGCCCCTGCTTATGCTGGGACCCCTCCCAGAATGCCTTCCCACTTTGACTGCATCCTTCCTAGTATGTAAGTAGCAGGTTGAGAATTGTTTCTTTTGCAATTGCTTCAGGTGTGTGTGTATGTGTGTGTTTTCCCTCCATCAGCTGGACTGATACTTTTAAAGGACAGGGACTGTGCCTGCAGGGAACACAGGTGTCCTGTGATCCAATTTATTTAGTCCCTTCAGTACTATTGTTGCTACTATTTATTCAGAGTCTGCCATGTACCAAATACAATGCTTTGTACATACCTGCTCCCTTAACCGTCACTATGGGCTGAAGAAGGTTTGAATACCATTGCCATTTTGAACAGATGAGAAAAGTAAGTCTCCAGCAAGTGGAGTGATATGCCCCAAATCACAGAGCTAATGAGTGATGGAGTGGAGAATCAAGCCTACGCCTGTCTCATTGCTAACTACCCTACCACCCTGCTTTTTAAAAATCCAGGAAAAAAATACTGACTTTGATTCTTTGCCAGTTGTTGCCTAGAGGCAACAAAGACCTTTCTGAAATCAAAACATCAAATAGTCTGTACTGAATTCTTCTGATGTGCCAAACTCAACATGGGATGCTAGTGGTGGGATGCAGACAAAAAACCAGGCAAGGCTTGCTCTCAAGTCCTAACGATCTCATTGAGGAGATCAGACCCAGGCAGAACCAACCAGGATCAGTGGAAGTAGGAAGTGGATGTAGGGTTCCAGCAGGGTGGGAACTCAGGGACTCCTGGAGGGGCGGGTGCCTGGGCTGGGGCCTGAAGGACCAGCAGGTCATTAGCAATTGCAAGGAGGATGCTCTGCCATGTGAGGGAGATAGTGTGAACAAAGGCCCGGAAGAGGGGATGTTCGGGAACAAGTGAGAAGACCTGGCCAACTCAAGGAGGTGCCTTGTTGGGGTTAGCTCAGGGAGGACATGGGAAGTGGGCTGAGATCAGAAAGGTGGGTAATAGGGGCCCATCTCCTTGCTATCAAGGCTGTTCCCTGGTGGGGAGACAAAGTTCTGGACCCACTTACACTTTCTCCTGGAATTCCTGGGAAACCTGTGATTCCAGGGAGCCCCTTCAGGCCGGGTAAGCCCCGTAGTCCTATGGAGCCAGGGAAGCCTGGTCTCCCACTAAGTCCCTTGATGAGGCTGGGGAAGCCAGGAGCTCCAGGCAAGCCTGGTGGCCCGGGGTGGCCAGCCTCTCCTTTGTCACCTGGGAAAGAAGCAGAAGTCTTGGGGAAACACTCTGGGCAAGAGAAAATCTGTTCCCCAAGCAGCAGGTGCCCTAGGTCACAGGTAGGCAAAGGGAAAGCTTGGGGACAGTTAGCTGGGGGTGGGATGGGGGTAGGAGGAGGTGCCTTTGGCCTTATGGGGCACCAGCCAGGGCCACCCAGCTTCCTCAGTGGGAAAGCTGCTCTGTGCCTACCCCCCACTATCTGCCTGGCCCCTCCAGGGGTACAGCCACCTGTGGTTCAAAAACTGAGTTCCACAGGGGCGGTGCAAACCGGCAGTCTCACAGTCCAGATACTCCTCAGGCCCAGGAAAGGCGGCCTCCGTGCCCCTTCCCGCCAACCACTGGCACCCACACTGCTGCTCTGAGGGTTTTTCTACTGTGGGGACTTTTCTCAGTAAAGAAGTTGAGTTTGGTCATGAAAACTGTCTTGGGGTTTTCTCCTTCCCATTCCCTGTCCCAGTACCTCTGGGTCCGGGAAATCCAATGGCTCCAGCTGAGCCCTGAGAACCTTTGTCTCCTTTGAAGCGGAGGTTCAGCATTGGAGGTCGATGACTGGGTATCCCAAAGGGGCCTGGTTCACCTCTGTCTCCTGCAGGGATGGAGGTCATGAGGCCGCATGAGGGGGGCTTAGACACAGGGTAAGCATGTCATATCAGCTCTTTCATATCAGTTCTTCCTGCACCACTCCAGGGCCCTTTCTGGGTTCTTCCAGCTTCTTTCCTGCCCCTGTTTCCCCAACTTTGCATTAACGGGCACACCCTCTTCTTGGACAAGCCCAAGATCCTACAATTTTAGACCCTACTCAAAACCCTTCTCCATTAAGCATCTGGGAATGTGTGTCAAGGCCCCTAACATGCTGTGGTAATGCAGAGTGATTGAGGTCTCTGGGTTTAAAAGGATTTCATTGAGAAACCTCAAATCTTACTATCTAACCCAAGGTTGGTACAAGCCATCTGGATGACAAAGTAGATAAATAAAATGTACCTTGGGAAGCATGGGTGGCAATTCCAGAACTGGATTCCCCAGCTCACCTTTTTCACCAGGGCTACCAGCCCATCCAGATGGCCCCACTCTTCCTGTTGACCCAGGAATTCCCTTTAATCCACTTGCTCCAGGAATACCAGGGAGACCTGGAATCCCTGGAAAACCTGTTAGTCCAACAGACCCCTTCTCACCTGTTGAGAAACAAGAAATTCTATTATTATCCCTGTTTGACATACAAGGAAATGGATGTTCAGAGAGGTTAATTAACTCACCCAAAGTCACACAGCTAGAAAGTTGCAGAGGAGAGATTCAAACCCAAGTTTCTCTAACTCTAAACCCCAAGCTCTTAGTACATATAATGGTACTTCCCTGAATAGGGACATGGAACTAAGTACCAGGAAGGAAAGAAGAGCTGGGCACTTCTCTTACAATTTGTCAAGTTAGAGCTCATGTGTAGCACAGAGAAAAAAAAATAAACTTAAGCCCAGGAGGCAGAGAGATGAAATCTAGCCTGGTGCTATTGCTAGCCAATTGTGTGACCTTGGACCAGTTACTTCCCTTCCTGCCCAACTCCTGGTGTTTAGTAGAATAATTACAGGAAGTGAGGGCCATCAGGCTGTATGCAGGGTTCATGCAAATGAGTAAACCTGGTGTGGCTGTTCCTGTCCTGGGCTTTCCAGCTCAAGCTATTCAGTCCAGTGTTCCACCCAGCAGGCAGGGAAAGTGACTTGCTGTGGGTGGGAGTCCTCCTTTAGCACTTGTCTTCTCCTACTGTGGAAGTGTTAGTTGCCCAGTGTCTGACTCTGCGACTCCATGGACTGTAGCCCACCAGGTTCCTCTGTCCCTGGGATTCTCCAGGAAGAATACTGGAGTGGGTTGCCATGCCCTACTCCAGGGGATCTTCCCAACCCAGGGATCGAAAAGGGGCCTCCTGCATTGGCAGGCAGATTTTTTACTGTCTGAGCCACCAGGGAAGCCCTGTTCACCTCCCTCCCCATCCCCCTTTCCTAGGCAGAGAGGAGGGAGGAGGCAAGTTGGGCACCCACTGGTGCCTTCCTGATCATTTTACTTACCCTTCGGACCTGGCAGGCCTGGCAACCCAGTGGCCCCTGGCAAGCCTGAGATCCCCAGGAAGCCAATTGGCCCTGGCGGTCCCAGAAGTCCTTTCAGCCCAGGCAGGCCTCTCTTTCCAGCTGATGCAGGGAGACCTATCTCGCCTCTTGGACCTTTCTTTCCAGGATGTCCTGAATCAGCACAGGAGAGAATACATGATGGCTGTCAAGTGAGACTATCCAGATCTGGGCCACTGCCCATTCCCCTGGCTTCTGGTTGGTTGACTTGTTGGGGTTTGTAAACGGCCTTTGAACAATGGGCTGTGCAGGCTACTAACAGGCAGAGTTGTTTTTAGTTGGCTGACGCATAGCACTTATTACCCAGGGTGTCCCGCCAGTGGCTACCTTTACCAGCATGGCACTATAGCTGGCAGGGCGGATGAGCAAACCCCTTCTGATGGATGACAACTCTTCTCCCTTTATGAATGTGGTTCATACTTTAGCCTCTGAATGGACCTCTAGGAAGCCAGGGTGGCAAGTGGACTGTAGTTTCCTGGTACTTCCAGCATGAATCAGTCCACAATGGTTGTTTCCTGAGCCAACCAGTGAAGTAGAGGTTAAAGCCCAACAATTGTTTCAGCCTCCCAGGGAGTCATGGATCAGGGCTGCCCTTTTAATCCCTCATGCAAGCAGTTAAGTCAGCCAGTTCCTTGGCATTAGAGTTGAAAGACCCCCTAGTGCCAAGTACTGTAGGAATTCCCAAGGCCCATCTGGTCTCCTAGGTATTCTGAGACTTCTTTCACTGGGCTTTCAGTTGCTCAATGGGATTAACCTCTTGAGCTGCTGCCAAAGTGGAATGTTCAGGTACAAAGCAAGGAAATTAAAAAATCAAAGGATCAAATCAGTGATGACAGAGGTATTTGGGCCCCCAAGGACCTCAATGAATGGCTGGTTTGGTTTTCTATGGATTGAAAAGCATCATGTAGCTAGGAGCCCCAGGATTCTAATGGGAGGCTGTGAAGGGGATACCACAACAAGGGAAGGAAATTCAATGGGGGCCAACCCCACAGTATGAGTTCAGGGACCCCTGGCCTTACCAGGTTGTAATGTATAGTAAGATAATTCCCTGAGAGGCCAAGCTGGTGGGGGTGTTAGTCTGTGAGCTTGTGTGCTGTTTTCTCATCTGGACAGCCTATGTGAAGACTCCAGAAACACACAACCACAAAGAGGAGTAAAAAAGATATTAATAGTTGTATACAAACTCAACTTCAGTCACATGGCCAGGAGTCAGGGGTGAAAAGGGTGGTGTGTGAAAAAGGCAAGCTGCAAACACTAGGCTGGAACCAGGAGCTGCCATGCCCCACTGTGGAGTGAAAGACACTTTGGCTCTGGGTCCTCAGAGACCTGCTGGCTCAAGAGGCCGGCTGCCAGGGTTGTTGGGGCGGGGGGCTGTGGGTGGGTGGGCAGAGGCCATGGGGGAGGGGCGAGGAGTGCTCATATTTGAGGGTCACTTTTTGGAGGCTAAACTGGTTCAACCTGGCACCATGGGGGGCTTGAGATGTGAAACTCAGGTTAGACAACTCATTCTCCTTCTCAATCTGACCCTGTCACACTGCTGTTACTACCCCCTCAGGGTGCCAGGGCCCCGGGGCCCAGCTTAAGTCTGTCAAGTTGGGGCTGTTCCTCTGAAGGACCTACCTGAAATGCCTGGAAAGCCTGGGGGTCCGCGGGGCCCGGGTTTGCCCTTGATGCCAAATAGACCACTAGGGCCTGGGGGGCCTGGCTGACCCACGTGGCCTGGTATTCCAGGGCTGCCCCGCTCACCTTTGGGGCCGAGCAAGCCCGACTTCCCAAGCAAACCTAAGGAAAGAAAGAGGCAGATGATCACAGCCTGGATTGATAGCGGGGACCGCTCATCAAACCACCTTCCAGAAGAGCCCAGCCCCGGGATGCCTCTGACATGCCACTGTCTCATCAGTTCCAGCCTTGCTGCTAATTATGGGCTTTGCAAGAAATCTGACTATGGATTCTAGATATTTCTAGAATTACTGAGACAGGAGAATGGACTCAGATGATTTAAGAAAGGCAGGGAGAGAACACAATGACTTTTTATTTCAAGCCCCTAGTTCATCCATCACCCCAGATTCATGCAGTTATTCATGCAGGTACACCAGGTACTAAAAGCCTTTCTGCAGACTGTCAAACAGGTGGGGAAAAGAGAGTCACCCTTGAGTCCTGGAAGGCCAGAGTTTCCAGGAAATCCTCTGTCCCCAGGCAGTCCCTGTAGGCCTTGCTCCCCCGGAGCACCATTTTCAGCACCAAGGATGTCACCAGGGGCTCCCTTGGGACCTGGTAAACCAGGGCTGCCAACTTTCCCAGGCAAGCCATCTTTTCCAGGGAGCCCAGGAAACCCAGGCAAGCCCTTCTCCCCATGAGGTCCAGGAAACCCTAAAAGTGAAGAGTCAAAAATAAAAGGTCATGGAGGTTTAGAAGTCATAGGTTTGGTTAGAGGACTCTGACACAGCTTTTTTGTCCTACTACAAAAGTTGTCACATTAGTAATGTGTGTGGCTTTCCTTAAAGGTCTCTGGTCCTGGGAAGACTTGCCCAGTGGCAGGGACTGCAACGTGTGACCCAGAGGAGGTTCTAGCTCAATGAGGCTGGGCCTGGGCAGAGCTCAGCAATCAGCTCCTGGGGCTCCTACAGTGGCCGAAGAGCACAGGTTATAGCCAGGACCTTCTGTCAAAGGCCTGGTCTCTTCTGGAGTTGTCTAACTCCCGTCCTCATGCCTCCCTCTTTCTGGATGGTGGAGGGACCTGAGACACCAATAAACCCAAGGAAACGTAGCCTAAGATGAATCCCCTGCTGCTGAGCAGAGGTGGTTCTCAGACTGAGCATGCGTCAGAATCCCCTGGGTCAGGGGTGCTTGGAAAAACCCAGATTGTTGGGCCCACACCCCCACCCCGCCACAAAGCTTCTGATCAGTAACTCTGCCAAGGGGCCAAGGAACTGCATTACTAAGAAGTTCTGAGGTGATGCTGATGCTGCTGGCTGAGGGAACACAGTTTGAGAACCGCTGGTGCAGTGTAGCACAATGAAGCTCAGATTGGAACAACAGGGTGTCAGCCAAGGGTCTGAAATATGACAACTTCCCTCTCCCTTATCTGAATCTCTTTCTCTGACCTTTCAGGAGTTGATCCGGGTAACTGCCAAAACGTGCAGTCAGACCAATTGACAGAACATGCAGTCAGACCACCCGGTAGAGTCCTAGCCCTGTCACTAGTGACTTTGTGATCTCAGGCGAGTCACTTTCCATATGCGCCACAGTTTCCTCCTCTGAACCTGAAGGGGTTGACTCAGCTCATCACAAATGGCCCTTATTGCTCTGAGACACTGTCCTTCTATAGCTCTAAGCTCTGTCTTGTCTGACTATGAAATCAAAACCATCCCACTTACACCAGAGCACAAACCTAACTTCCTACAGTGGATGGATGGCTACCACAATCCAAACACATACTCACACAACAGGAGAGGCGGGGGGCAGGGGGAGAAGCTCCTCTTCTTACCTGGCAATTCAGGCAGGTGAACCAATCCTGGACTTCCGGGGTTCCCTTTATTTCCACGCAATCCAGGTTGGCCTGGAGCCCCAGGGAGGCCACGGGCCCCTTTAGGGCCTGAAAACCCAAATGTGAGTGGTAAGGGGAAAGGAACGTTGGTATGGCTATGATTTGTGATGTCCAGTCAAGAATTAGGAATTAGTTAGTTAGGAATTCCCTGGAGTCCTTTGGTTATGACTCCGTACTTTCATGCCAAGGGTGCAAGTTCAATCCCTGGTTGGGGAACTAGGATCCCACAAGCCATGCAGTGCAGTCAAAAAATAAAAAAAAAAAAAAATAAAAAACCCTAATCTCTTGGAGGGCCTCTCTTATTTTCCCCTCCCCACACAGCCCTTTCTATCAGCCATTCTATTTCCTCAATTCTCAAGGCCGCCCTCTCAGGAGGAACGAGGACACCCCAGTGCTCCTGGGCTATCCTTGGCTTACTTTGGTATATGGCCCTTACATGTGTGCTCAGTTGCTTTTTCTGGCCTCATTCCATACCTGGGAATCCGGGAGCTCCTGGGAGTCCTGATGGACCATATGGTCCAGGAATAATACAAGGCAAGGTGATACCTGTAAATGGTAACATGTAAGCAGCTGAACCAATCGAGTCAGGGATGATTTCCCCCTAGCATGCTCCTTTACTTTCATTCCATTGAATGCAACAGCTAAGTTATTCTTTCCACCCAGAAGCTGGGAGCCCATGCAGAAAAATCTTGGCTTCAGAAGCTCTTGGGAGTTACTCCTAGTGCAATTTCTCATGGAAAAGAATGCCTCTAGTGTCCTAGTGCTGGGACATAACATTCTAACAAAGTCTCCTGTTGTGTAGGAACAGCAGCAAACAGCAGTTGCCTATTCACCCTGCCCTCAGGTGGAGCCCCTCCCTAGAATGCATGCTAAGGGTTAGTTATTATGTCCACATGACTAGATTGGAGGGTTTGAAGACAAGACCCCTCAAGTTCATATGACTGCTCTTTTCTTGGAATGAGGCTTTTCCCAAACCACTGGGTTCTTTTGACACATGTCATTTAGGATCTACTGAAACCTATCCATTATTCTTGGTCAGATGGACCCATATGTCTATACCAAGCAAACACTGAAGTCCACTTTCTTGGTCATGACAGACGGTGACGCTTTGCTCAGCTCCTCATTTGAAACTGTCAACTCTGCTACTCAGAGAAGGGGTCATCAATTTCAGTATTCAAGACATTGAAATTGATGTGCATAGCCCTTCCCCTAGCAAATTCTTCCTTACTCACTCACAGTGCAAATAAAAAGTCTTAAGATCACAGAGGGGAGGTTTAATAAAATACCAGTGAATGAATTGTTAGTTGGCTCCTTCAGAGGCCATTTATAAACAGTTGCTAATTAAAATTAGTCTTGCCTATTCATTAAAACAATCCCCAGAGATCTAGTTTAAGTCACAGAGCCCACAGTTCTAAGAAACTGCTATAGCTTTTGCCTGTACTTAAATCACAAATTACATCTCTTAAAGATACAACCTATGATTCAGACAGCTTATTCAACTGGCTGGCATTCCTCCCTGAGTTTTGCTTTCATTTTCCAATACAAAAGCTTGATGGCATTTTTAGACCACCTGTCTGTCCTAAATAAAAACTGGGAATTCAACAGTATAATGTATGGGTTAAGAGGTTGGGCTCTGAAGCCAGACAGAGCTGAGCTTGTATTGTAGTTCTGCTACTAACTAGTTGTATGAGCAAGATACTCAACTTCTCTGAGTCTCATGTGTAAAACTGGAGCTACTTATCTCATATGGTACTTGTGAGGATTATATGGAATAGTGCTAATAGCACTTAGCACAGTGCTGGGCACCCTGGTATGTGCTCCATGAATACTAGTTTTTTAGTATCTTAAGGAGGAGTATTCAGAAGAGCTCCCTTGAGGCCATCCCCTAGATTCTACCTCATTCAGGTTAGTGACATATTTTGTAGCCTTGGCAGCAGCTTTCTGCCTTCTAGAAGTCAAGCTCCTATAGTTACATTTTCACAGGTGGAAAGATAGCCACAAACCTGATCTTCCTCCACAGCTGGTTATACCCGTCTCCATCCTGCCAGGTGCTGAAATGATGGAGCTCTTTCAGAGGGCTATCTCCCTACTGTGGAAAGATGCTTTATGAGCAAGCATCTCATGATGGATGAGATGCTTCATGGGGAGAGGGCTGCAGTCCTGCCCTCAGCTTTGGACTAGGCTGAAGAACTGCCTCCCTATGTGGTATTCTGAGAGGGACCCTGGAGAAAACTCTGCTGCCCCAACTATTTCAATAGCTCATTGACTTTAATGTATCAAACATTGTAGTTCCATTGCTTTATGGCTTAAAAAAACAAACTGGGCAAAAGATAAATATCTCTGGGCCAGGTCCAAACATGAAACCACCTATCCTCAATTTATCATATCAGTTTTATAGATTCTTTTCAGTTGTGATCACCAGAGGAAAACAAAACCTTTAGAGGATGGGGCTGAGGACAGGCATCTGGAAAGGTTCCAGGGAAGGAAAAATAATGAGAAAATGGAAGATGAGTAGATACCAGAAGGAATCAGGGGCATACTTCCCTTTTGCCTCAGACCAGTCCTGTACACATTTGTGTATTTCAAGCAGAGGATCAAAATGGCGAGAAGGTAAGGACTTCAAGTCATACATCTGGCTCTCTTACTTTACATAAATTCAGAGCCTTCTCCCCAACAAAGCAGAAACCAGCTCTACCCATGTTCTATTTTACAAGTGCAACAAATGACATCATTATTCAGAATTTCCTCATTAATGCCAAAACTCATCTTCAGAATCAAAAAGCAGTTCTGGTTATCAAGATTCTAACATCTTGGTTGATTCCAGGTCAAATGAATAAATATCAGATGTGTAGATCCTTTTAGGTAACTCCCAAGGCAAGTCATGGCATCAGTTAAGTTCGTAAATGAAGATATTCAAGGCAGAGATCAGCAAAGCCATCAACATGCATGATGAAGGTGACCAGCCGCTTACAGAAATTGCGTGCCCACTTCCTCTCTCCTCCCTCCCAGAAGAGGTGTGCTAAGGAGCCTTTGAAGCAGTGTCAGCATGAGCCTTTTTACCCCAGCCTTAGGATCACCCCTCCCCAACTCAGGCCTCCAGTGTGGTGCTCAGGCCACTGTGAATATCTGAGACAAAGTGAAGAAAAAGGAGGGGGGTGGTTTGCCACCATTGGCATTTGAGAACCTCTAGACCTAGCTAGGTCTCACCTCCCTCTGTGTCTAAGTCTCTTTTCCCAACCTCCTCCCTGCAGCAGCAGTCACCTAGACCAATCAAGTAAAGAAGAAAATTAAACCGGGATGGAAGTTCTTTGAGGCCCAAGGAAAGTCTCGTCTGTAGCCCACTGATCAAATTGTCTGGATAGAGGGGAGAAAACTGGCATCCACACAGGATCAAGGACACAGTAGCCACTGCAGTGATAACCTGGGTGATTGATTACTATGAGCAGCTGGATCAGAGCCTCTTTGGAAACAGCTAGTTGTCTCTTTGCCTAGGGTTTGTAATAATTCATACTATTAGGTTGAAAAGCTTCAATGACTACATTCCCTTTCCTGGCAATGTGTCCTAGCCTGAGCCACAACTGGCTGGAGTGAGTACGTTTAGGAACGGCATCTTCATTTTTCATGGCAGCAAGCAGTCATGCCCACAATTGCAAATGTTTAGGGCCCACAGGTGAAATGTTTTTAAATCTGTGGAAAGAAAGCTTGGTTCGAGGAGTTATATTTGGTGGCCATAGAGAGAGAAAAAGAAGGCTAATGAAGTCACTTTTTGGAAAGTCTTGGTACTGCAACAAGAATATTTTCTGCATAAGGCATCTCCCAGGCTATATAGCTTTTTTAGATCACTAGATTCTTGAGAACTTTCTAGGCCCAGGGGTAGTGAAGTTTGGGACAGAAATGGTCCCGTGGGCTTCCTTCTGTTGCCTCAACCTGTTTTCAAGCAGTCTGAATATTGATAATATCCAAATTTGAGTGTATCTAAGTTTTTAGGTACCATGTTAATATAACTCAGTTTAAAACCTAGTTGCCTGCCAAACAGGTTGACCTAGAGTGAAGATCCAATTGGCAGAGGGGCGGTGGAATGACCATGAATAATATCTCTGAGAACAAAGGTGGAAGCAAAATTGTAGCTGACACCAGGACTTCCAAAAGGAAGCATATTTTGTTTGATAAAATTCCTCATAATCTTGCTGTAGGGAAAGATGAGGGGAAGGGAGAGGGAGTTTGGGATGGACATGTACACACTGCTATATTTAAAATGGAAAACCAACAAGGACCTACTGTATAGCACAGGGAACTCTGCTCAATATTATGTGGCAGCCTGGATGGGAGGGGAGTTTAGGGGAGAATGGATGTGTATGGCTGAGTCCCTTCACTGTTCAGCTGAAATTATTGTTTGTTAATTGGATATACTCTAATACAAAATAAAAGGTTGAAAAAAAATTCTTTACAACCTTAAGAGGAATACTGACTTGGACTGAAATACCGACTTGGCTTTAAGAGTCTTGAATCATCAATTTTTAACTTGTACTATTATATCAATTCACAAAAGTACATTTTAAAACAAATACATTTTTATGAGACCAATTATCTGTCTTCTTTTTTGTAATTCTTCTAGGTGATGAGGTGGAAAGAGGAGACGTAGATCTAAGAAAACCCTCTTGGTTATGGGGAAGGCCCTTTTCTCTGTGAGTGTGTATATTAGTCTCTTGTGGAGTACTGTACTATACTAGGCAGATTGAGAAACACTAAAAAGGATTATTCTCCTTCCATAGTATCCAGAGGCTTATAATGAGTAAGAAACAGTAAAAACATTAATGGAAGGAAATATATAATCTAAGTGGCAATGACATACCGTAGGGGTCAAGAGAAAGCTTAGTGGAAGAATTAGGGCTTATACTGAACATTGAAAGTTGGATGGGATGTGAGTACATAGACAAAAGAAGAGTATCCCAGAAAAAAAGGCAACATGGGCAAAATATTGGCAGTGGAAGTGAATGTACTTTTTGTGGGGACAGTGAGATAAACTGCTGTTTTAGTGTTTGGTTTTAATTATGAAGAGTATGAGATAAGGCCAGGTTAGAGAAGTTGGTTGTGTCCATGTCTGGAGACTTTTGAATTCCAGCCTGAGGAGTTTCAGTAGAGTGTTTCTCTGTTCAGTAGAAACCATTTGTGGCTTTGGACTAGGGGAGTAACATGAGGGAATCAGCACTTTACAGATATAAAATTGGCAGCAGTGTTCCTAGTGGATTTGGGTGGGGGAAGTCCAGAGGTAGGAGATGTAAAACTACTTAGGAAATTGTTGTCATTCATTCATCCATCCATCCATCCCAACAAGCATATAGGTATTTGATAAGCTAGGCATGAGATAACGAGAGCTTAATACCAAGAAGAGGAAGGGAAGATTATAAGAGGCATTGCAAATGAGGGATATGAGACAAATTTCAAGTTTTGCAACTTCAGATGACTATAAGAAGTGTGGTATCACTAATGGGAACATAGAAGTTGTGGAAACACAGAAGTTGGGATGAAGAGCTGCTCTGGCTGTGTGCAAGAAGGGAAATTATTAGCATAGCACATTAACAATCTATAAGCAGAGCTATGGTTCTATAATTCCTGAAATTCAAGTAGAAAAAGAAGTGATGTAAATAGGAGGGATTTAAAGTATGAAATGGAAATCAGACTAGATAGAACTAGGGTCTCTTCTCAGTCTGAGATCTTATGAATTAAGTAAAGGTTCTTCCCTGCTGATATTACCATACAACTTAGAGGATACCTTTATTGTCCAATTTCCACTTATTTCTTTCATGACACTTGTAATAAATGGTTATCTAGCTTCTGTCTGAAATGTTCCAGAGATGATGGGCTCATAACCTCCCAAAGAAACTCTGTTACACTTTTGGACTGTTCTATTAGGAAGTTTTTCACGAAGTAGACCTGAAATCTCTATTGTTCTGTGTACCTGTACCACAGTGCAATTATGATCCCCTTTCCACATGAAAACCCTCTAGAGGATTGAAAGCAGTGATTACAATTAGTCTTCTTATGACACATTTCATGCATCTAGGTCATATCTATACTCAAGGAGTCAGTTTTCCAAGCCCAAAGCCATTGGATTCGCTGATTCACCTGGAACTCCACGAGGGCCTGGTTGCCCCGGTAATCCATCTACTCCTTTATCTCCAGGAAGTCCACGAGGTCCAGGAGCCCCTGGTAGCCCAGTTCCTGGGGGGCCAGTTGGACCAGTGTGGCCTTTTTCACCAGGAAGTCCTGGTAACCCCTTTTCACCGGGGAAGCCTTGTGCACCATCACCCTAGACAACACATAGGAAAGAATGAAAGTGTGACTTAAAGACACATCTGCAGAGCCCTCTGACCATAGGAAACAGACACATAACCAGTGGGAGCAAGGCTTTTTTTTTCAGTTAAAATTCTTTATCACTCTAGTTTTTCAATCAATTCCTCTGAGTTGAGGTAATGGGAATGAAGCTTGTCAACCCTGTGTGACCTTATAATGCAAAAGGCTCCAGGTGAGGGGGGCAGAGATAACAACCCTGGAGGCGGGGCAGGGGTTGGTCACAGAAAGCAGCTGGATTGCCTGCAAGGGAAATCTCCTAAGAAACTGAAGCATTTTAAGTGATAATGGCCAGCTGTCACTAGCATTTATCAAGTGAGCCAATGACCCATTCTGAGAAAAAGATTCCCATTTTGCAGAAAGGAAAAGCACAGTGTTGGTGGCAGAGGTAGGAAGCTGCCATCAGCCTCCTTCCCTTGCCAAGTCAAGTGTGAGGATTTATAGCACTAGTCACCCAAGAAAAATCAACTTACCAGAAGGCCTGGCAGCCCTGGTAAACCTGGTATTCCATCCTTGCCTGGGGCTCCTGTCTCACCAGGGAGCCCCTGGGGGCCAGGATCACCTTGTTCTCCTGGCATCCCTGATCCTGTGCTGAGAGTCGGGTCCCCTTTCTTTCCTTTGGGGCCTGTTGGACCTTGAGGCCCAAATACACCCTGACAAAAAGAGAAGGTAATGATCAGGAGATACAGACTTCATGGAATTTTATTACCTTGCATAGATTTGACCTAAAACAAGTCTTTGGGTAAATTTTGGCACAAAAAATGGACACTGGATTATGTCACCACCTTGGATTATCATTGCCCATTTATTTTCTTACCCTTTCTAAGTTTTGAAATCTTTGAGGATGGGAACTTTGCCTTAATTCAAATTTTATTTTCAAGGTCTGACACAGTGTGGGTCAATTGTAAGTTATTTTGTGAAAGGAAGGGAGAGAGGAAGGGAGGGATCACAAGTAGGTTAAAGCAGAAAGGGACTTTCAAGATAGCTAAACAGATTTCTTCACATTACAGATCAAAACCCTGAAGTCTGCTTTATCCCCATCTTTCTTTTATGTGTTTTAATAAAGTGCTTGTTGAGGAGTGAGGGACAATTGACAAGCTCCCATTTGCTTCCTCAGGGCCAAGTTTGGTAAGACTTACTGGATCCCCTGATGGGCCCTGTGCACCCCCAGAGCCTGGATCACCTTTGGTTCCTTTAAGACCTGGAAGGCCCAGAAGTCCTGGTGGCCCAGGCAGGCCTGGCTCCCCAGGTGGCCCCATGTTGGGGACACCACCATCACAAGCACAAAAACCTGGGTCCCCTGGAGGAAAAATTAAAAAAGACAACATTAAACTAAGTGGGCCATCTTTACAAGAAGAAGGAAGACCCGCCAGTTGGAATTTGTGACTTGAACAACTCCACTGAAGGCCTGCAGAGAACAGACACAAATGAACTAGCTTCACTCTTGATCAAAGTACATCTGTGTTAGTGATTTGGATTTCATTCATCTAGGGTAGAGCCCAGTCTAATGTGCCATCAGAGTTGAGAACCACTGACCTATACTAATCAGCTGAGAGTCTGGAATCCAAGCTACTTGAAGTTTCTATTCACCAAAATGTCTTTTGTACACAGAGACAATGCCAAAGAAATTAATGATAGAGAGTTCAGCAAAGCATCTTTGAAGAGATAGCACGGAGTCACTAGTACTGTGGCCCAGCCACCTAGACCATCTGTGCTTACGGTCTAAGAAAAGAGATTTTGGGCCAACATAGGTAACTCTGAGTTTCCCTAAGATCCCAAAGGGCCTCCTCCTACTTTTAGAAAATTAATAATCACTTCATAGTCACTGAAACTCTGAAAGGACAATCTCTTCTCCAAATAATCCATGGACCTCCTACCTGAGTTTGAATCACCTGGGATGCTTGTTTACAAGACAACTTGCTGGGCCTCACTCCAGGACTAAATCAATCAGACTCTCAGGTGGCCAGATCCAAGAATCTAATTTTTGTCATCTCCCCATGGTGATTCGCATGTCTAGTGAATCAGTTGAGAATTACTATCATCATTCCAGACTTAGAGAAAGAAAACCTTCTGGCACCATGGGAATATAGAAGGAGAGGCATTAGAATTGGCCCTGTTTTTAAGTATGATAATGGTATCAAGAAGCACACTAGCTCGGCAGTGAGTCAGGGAAAAACCAAAATTGGCATCCTAGGTCAAGACTTGTAATTTAATATCCTTTGCCCCCAGCAGTCTTCCCTGTGTCTAAAAAGTAGAGATGGAGCTTTCAAAAATGTCTGAATGAGCTCTTATACTTAGGTAGTGCCATTTTATGATAGGGCAATGAGAAAGGAGAGGAGTAAGTGAAAACCACTCTGCGGTTGAGGAGAGCTGTAAATTCCTTTGAGAAGAGATCTTGGTACCTGAATCCCCCAGGTCATCTCCAAAACTCCCTTCAGCAACTGTTGACACTTTCACCTCTTCCTCCACCTTGCTCTGGGCTGCGACTATTATAAATTGATTTATTTACACTTTAGCATCTTCCCCTTAGAGTATGAAACAGAGGAATGACCGAAAGACAGCAGAAGATGGAGTGCGCGGGACAGCTGAAGGCTGGGGCAATCAGTCAGTCCTTCAGCATCAGTGGGGATTGGAGTTGTTTTCCTGGAGCCAGCTGGCTTTTTCAGAGGTTCAGGTCTTGACCTTTCCTGCAGGCTGAAGGTAATGACAAGTGACTTTCTGCCTTGGCCTTGCAAACTGAGAGGGGTTACAGGATATGCAGAATAGCTTCTACAGGTGGAGAAGCAGGAAGAATGGCCTAGAGGCCACTTTGTCCTGTGCAACCTCAATCGCCAGCCTCAGTCTTAGAGCTCCAAACATAGCACTTTTGACAATCTTATAATCACATCAAGATCCAAGGTTGCTCCTGTTCGGATTCCCAAGGCTGTTGGTTGGCTCCTTCCCAGGGGGCCTTCTCCAAGGAGTTTGGGGAACAAAGAAACCTAAGCAGACAAAGATCACCTTTCATTCCTTTGAGGCCTGCATGTCCTTTTGGACCTCGTTCCCCTCGGAGTCCCGGCAATCCTGGTTCTGTGCTCTGTGGGGTTCCCGTCTCAGATGCTGCACCTTCAGGAAGAAGGAACATAAAAGCTTGGCAGCTTACAAGAACCTGGGCTCATGCACAGCAGCTCAGTCACCAAGAATCCTGGAGCATCAGTTATCAAAACAGAGATACCCTCCCCTCAAAAAACCCAAGACAGGGACCCAAAGTCTGTAGCCATTTCCCAACTCTATTGGCTCAATTCACTCTACTTCTACTAGTTACAGGACATTCACTATGTTCCAGGCACTGGACTAGATAGTGGGGACATGGAAATAAGCAAGGCAGCTTCAGCAACTCAGACATCCCTGTGTCTATCCCAGGAAGTCCTCTTATGACAAAAGAGGAGATGGGGACGAGCTGCAGCAGTCAGGGGATGTAGGTTACAAAGAAACATGCAGGGTGTATTTCTAGCCTTTTTTCTTAGAATCTAGAGTCTCATCCTCTGATGACTTAAGAAGAATAAGTCCTGTGGAGGCTTTCAGCAGCCATCTATGAAGATCCCCTGGAGGAGGTAATGACAGCCCACTCCAGTATTCTTGCCTGGGAAATCCCATGGACAGAGGAGCCTGGTGGGCCCCAGTCCATGGGGTCGCAAAGAGTTGGACACGACTGAGCACACAGAAACATGAAGATCCAGGCTTTGTTTCTAATTTCTCGAGCTTTCAGCCCATCCTGCTGGAGCCCTGAGGACCAGGGAAAGCTTAAAAGAGCCAATTCTGCTCCTTCGAGAACTACCAGTCCACAGGCTTAGGGGTTGAGAACAGTGAGGGGCTAAATGAAATGACTACAGAAGTCGGAAGGCATTAGGGAGTGTCTGGTCACTGAGATGGCCCTTGCTCATCTTCTTTGATGAACACTCTGATTGCTGTGGTCCCTAACCTGTGAACTGCTCCCTCCCTCAAAAATCAGGGCTGTTCTACAGTCTGGATCACACGCGGATCTCAAGACCAAAGGGAGAAACAACTTACCAGGTGGGCCTGGTAGGCCTGGCAGGCCTGGCAAACCACCTCTGCCAGGGAGACCAGTTGCCCCCGTTGTGGTGCGGCCGGGCTTTCCTCGTTCCCCCTTCAGGCCTAGAGCTCCCTTGGGCCCCAGAGCACCGGGGCCACCTGGAAGGATAAGCCCACACAAAAATGTTAGTCACATCAGCCTCCTCTTCAAGGAGTCCAATTGGTGCCATATGTTAGACACTAACTCCAAGAAGAGTTTGGGAAAGCATTTGCCTCTCTCCTACAGCTAAGTTAAAAGGGTCCCTAGGAATCATCTAGCCTAACCTCCTGGGAAACAGAGGCCCAAAGATGTACAGAAACATGGTCAAGGGCCTAGAACTTCTCAGTGGCAAACCTGAGAGAGAAAACTGGGACTCCAGCCCCCCATTTCTAGATTTTTTCCACCTTGGTGCTGGGATCAGCTGTACCTCTTTCAAGGGGCTTTTTTTTTTTAATTTTTATTTTTTGGCTGTGCCATGTGGCATGTGGGATCTTAGTTCCCCAACCAGGGATCGAACCATGCCCCCTGCATTGGAAGCATGGAGTCTTAACCACTGGACTGCCAAGAAGTCCCACAAGGGGATGTTTTAAAAGCACAGGTATCCTTATAGAGGCCCATCTCTGAGGAATTTAGAAACTGCTGTTTTTAAAAGTAATGTCTGGCTTTATATTTGGGACATCAGTGCCTCCCAGACTCTGGTATGCCCTTTCTCTTTTTACTGCTAATAGAGTGACATATGAGTGTGTGCCTCCAATGACTGTTTCAAGGGTGTCATCCACAGGATCCCAGGGCCATTTACTGCCTGGGTTAAGCACACAGTGAAGGTCTGGGTACAAATTTTCCTCTAGGCTTTTGTTAGCTTCTTCTGGCAAGCATCAGCTGCAATGGCACATCCACAGAAGAGTGACAGGGCTGCAGCAGTCTAACCCAGGCTTCCTCACTGATGGTCTAGGCCTCACTGATGGCCTGTCTATCTATGGTACATTATCGAGGCCAAAGGAATGCTGCTTACCCAGGCCTTGAGTACATTTGTCCTTGCACTCACAGAGGGGAGCTTACTGACTAGGTCTACCTTTCTTTTGACTTTGGTTAACTAAGTCCCCAGACCAGAGGTATAGCAGGGGATGCTGAGCGTCAGAGTGGATATAGAGGACTAATCTGTGCAGGGGGTGGGTTGGTTTGTTTCACCTGGTAAAGCTGGTAATCCAGGGGCACCAGGAGGGCCAGGCAGGCCTTGTATGCCTTCATCTCCTTTAAGGCCTGGGAGGCCTGGCATACCAGGGTCTCCAGGATAACCTGGCATTGCAAAGAAAAAAAAAGCAGTAAGCAAACCAAAGGAAGCCCACAAATGTCACAAAATGCCTCAAAAGAGTTGCAAGGAGATGTTCTCAGGTTGGAAGTGCCTTTCTTGCCCTTTACAGGTCTTCCAGATGCTAATGTGCTCATGTGATGATGGGCCTACTTGAACTAAGGGTCTCCTAGTGTTCAGAACTGGACTGGTTAGGGCTTGCCTTCCATGGTAAGATCTGATAAGTACTAGGAAGGTTCTCACTAGTAATCTTCTGTCATGCCTCAAACCTCTACCATTTGGGTTAAGGTGTTGAGGTGTACCCTTCAAGTATACACAGGTTTCTTGGTCGTGGAACATAGGAAGCCACTGTCAACCACCAACACCTCAGCTTTAATGAGTTTACCAGACAGGGCATGGGTCTGAGAAGATGTGAGGAGAGGGATTAGTTAGGAGATCCGAGTGGACAGGTACTATAGCAGAAGCTTTTGGTTGAGCATCTGGATCTCTGGAGAAGCCAAAAGGAAGAACTGGACACATATAGTAACTACAACAATGAGAGGTAAAGAAAAACTTCCAAAGTGTCATACTACTGAGCATTGTTGACCACTTGTTCCCCTAGCCAAAGATACTTTCCCACTTCCTGTGAAATTGTCAGGCTCAAGCATGACATACATGAGATTCTGTGTGTCCCATTGCATCAGGCTGAAGTTACCCTAGCTGAGAGGATGTGAATCCTTTCCTAAGTGTCACTAGGAGAACCATTTTTAGCTAATCAAGACCCAGGCCAATGCAAATCCGACTGGTGACCTAACACAAACATGGATTAATAGGGATTGGCTTGTTTGCCTAAAACACTGGAGTTCAATTCATTCCCCAAGTTCAGGATCCATGAATGGCTCTTGTGGATGTTGGGTTTAGCAGCAATCCAATGACTGATACAATATCCTTTAAATAATTACAGGGGATATAAAATTCAACTTTCTGTTTTTTCCCACTCAACTCAATGAAAAGTTGCACCTGAGATCACAGCACCATCTGTATCGATGAAAATATCTGGACCTGGCAGGCCAATGCCACCTTTTTCACCCTGCAAAGATTAAATACATTAAACACAAATATTTCTGTGACCTCATCACCTAAGATCATGTTCCCTCAAAACCATTCCCCAAGACAATGAAAGATTCCTCTTTCTGTAACCCCTTATTTTGAGGGCCAATTTGTCCATAGGTTAATTTCAAAGTCAAATAAATTTAAGAGGAAGGTGACACAAGGCAGGCCAGAGGCCTGACACTCAACTTCAAATCTGTCAAGGACAAGGGGTCCTGATTTATGTTGCAACCTGACTCCAGGACAATCTGCTTCTGAACCTGGGAAACATATTGCAGGAAGAGACAATATGGCTATATTCAAGAGGTGCTGAGGAGGGAACAGAGTTTTAACTTTCTTTCCCATGTTCGGCAGGCTTGAAACTCTGCTACTGTCACTGCCCTTGTTATTGGATGACATCAAGCTGAAGAAATTAAAAGAGTCCTACTTTTCTCAAAAGAGGGACTCAGGTACCAGAATTGGATAAAGTGGCATATCCAGGGTGGGGTGGCAGGAGCCACTTGCCCCAGGTTCAGGCAGTAAGGGGGGGTGCATTGTCTGAAAGAATTCAAGAATGATAACAAAACTCCAAAGTTGCTCATTCTAAATGATATCAAGAATAGAATATTTCTCCTTGTATGGATGGATTTGCTCCCACACTGTGACCGCCACTTTTTCGTCTACCACTGATCAAGTCGTGTCTAAGGAATGGTCATCAACTTTGTGTGTTCAAAGTAGCTTGCATGCATTTGGGGTAAAGTGGGTGACATCTAAAATATCAAATCACTAAAACACACCCCATCTCATTATGTAGGCATGTGCTATGATCTAAATGTTTATGTCCCCTGAAAATTCATGTTGAAAACCGAATGCCCAAGGTGATAATATTAGGAGGTGGGGTCTTTGGGAAGTGACTAGGTCATGAGGGCAGAGCTCCCACCATTAGGAGCTAGCTTGTCCCTTCCACCTTGAGGACACTGTTACAAGTAGGCAGTTTGCAAGCCAGAAGAGGATCGTCACCAGAACTCAACCATACTGGCACTCTGATGTCAGATTTCCAGCCTCCAGAACTGTGAGAAATAAATTTCCATTGTTTATAAGCCACCCAGTCTGTGATATTTTGTTATAGCAGCCCAAATGGACAAAATAGCATTTATACTAATTCCTTGCCCTTCCATCTTCCCAATCCTGGATTTTCACCTCCCACCAGCCTTACCTTAATTCCTGGGAATCCATTAAGCCCAGGGAAACCTGAAGACCCCTTCCTGCCCTGTGAAAGAAACATAGTTACAACTAAATTGAGTGTCTAAGAGCATAAGAGAGGTTGGTTTTTGGATTAGTCCAGGACAAATGGCACAGGGATTTTGGCTGGCATTCCAGAACATGCATGGATTGTACCTGACTCTGGAAGCCATAAAATATTTCAGGAAGCAATTATGGTGCTAGGTAGCCAACTTGCATGTTAGTGGGTACAAAGACCACAAGGCTAGAGATGAATATAAGCTGGCTTGGCCCTGATATCGTGTTAAAGATGTATGACTGCATTATGGCACCGAACTTACTGCACACTCATCTTGGGTAAAAACAAAAGAAGTGAGTGGCTGAGATTCTATCAGCAAATAGAGGCAGACAATTTGCATTATAAGCAGTGTTTCCCTTTGGATCGATGGTCATGTTAAATAAAGTAGGAGGGTCTTCTGGTCAGGATTTTATACATTGAGACTTTAATGATATTATCCCAAATACCTGACTCCCCGGAGGGCCTTGGACTCCTTCTAAACCCATGGGACCCTGTAAAGAGAATAGAGGTACCTTAGAAAGATTAATAGCCCACAGTAGACAAAGCCACTAGACTTACATAACAAAGCTCTCCCACTGAGTTCAGGATTTAGCAGCCCCTAAAATCAGGTAAGAGAATGTTCCTAGACTTGGCTTAATGACTTCTTTCTATGCACTAATCCATCAGGCTGAATAGAGGCACAGGGAATTTTTAAAGAGCTAAATAAATGGAAACATTTTAAGTAGTAGGTGGAATTTGGTAGAAGGGCTGGGTGGTATTATACTTAGTCTGCATTAGTTCCAAGTCATGAGATTTTTAAATAGATTGTGGGAGGGCCTCTTGTCTCTCACCCCAAATGCATTCTTTGTTGGTGATTATATGTTTTCAAGACAAGGGAGAAGAGGAGAGTGGAGAAAGAAATGGCAGCCTAATGGATGAACATTCCTAAATACTCAAGACTCTTAACAAGCTTCATGACCAAGCTAAAAACACAATGAATTAATTCTCTGAAATGTTGCTTCTTTAAGGTGAAGGTTGGCCAGTTGTTTACAAGCTGAGACCCAAGTGCCTGAAGCTAGGAATCAGAGAGGCTAACAGTTAGTTCTCCACTTGAAGTGAGATTATTATTGGAAACTATTGACTTCAAATTCACTATGTTCTAGAACTTCCCAGGCTGGTTTCTGTTCTATAAAAATTGCACTTGGGCCTCTCTCTTGCATTCCTGCAAATTGCCCCTCCCAGGATAGGATGGAAAACATTCACATCATTCACATCATTCACATCATTCTTTAGCCCAGAAGATAATTATATGTGAGGACAAAACGAGAGTAAATGGGCTCAGGAGCCCCTGGTGTAGAAGGTACATCATTCCTTATTCAAGGGAACCACTAAGTCAAGGGAGTGGGGCAGAGAAGAGGAAGAAGACTTAGGGACCTGCCTGAGGGTTGAGAAAGAGAAATAAGAGAAGCTTAGGAGTACATCAGGTTATATAATAGAAAGATGCAAACAAGAAAGAAAATGGACCAGTTGACTTCATAGATCCAGGCAAGCAATATTCCATGTTCATACCCTAGGTCCTGGCAAACCAGGAATTCCCTTTTCTCCTTTTTCTCCAGCAATTCCAAATCCCTAAAGGAGAAAAGAAACCACAAGTTATAACAATGATTTCCTCATAGGCCTCCTGGTTCCATCCAAAGTGAAAGTGTTAGTCACTCAGTCATGTCTGACTCTCTGTGACCCCATGGACTATAGCCTGCCAGGCTTCTCTGTCCATGGAATTCTCCAGGCAAGAATACTGGAGTGGGTTGCCATTTCCTCCTCCAGGGGATCTTCCGGACCCAGGGATTGAACCCAGGTCTCCTGCATTGACAGGTGGATTCCTTACCACTGAGCCACCTGGGAAGCTCATTTCTATCTAGGCATGGTCTAGAGCCTTGCAGGCCTTAGGAACACTCCCAGAGGGACTGCAAGATGGTCACCAACCCCTCCTGCCCTGCTCACAGGAGGTGAGGGCATGCAGCCGTGAACATGACTTGAGGATCTTCTAGGGACAAGCAGAAATCCCAAAAGCAGAGTGAATGAGAGCACTTCCTCCCCGCTGGGTCTAGGGCAAGCATATGCCTGAGATATGGAAGAATTCATTGCTAAAGTGGATAAAGTATTTCACGACAAACGTAATTGAGTTACTTTGTTGTCAGTGTTTAAAATTGGACTTTCTGGAGCATAGATTTTGGAAAATAGCATTTAGGCCTATTAAGAGAGTAAAGAAGGCAGTGAAATCTTCTCACAAGGAAGCTTGTGAAAGACACTAAATGTTATGGCACACGTCCTGTTGTCCTCTTGATGTGATCTGGCTCAGCTGGTTGTAAAAAGCACTGCTCCAAACCCATTTGTAGAATAGTTTTTCCTTCTTCTTTCATACTCACAGCATTCCCATGGGTACAGTTGCTTGGATAGCCCTTAGCTTTGTAGGCCCAAGTTTTTTTTTTTTTTTTTTAAATGTGAGTTGTTTTTCTTGCTGTCATTGTGGTTGTTGAGGTGAGGAGTGTATGTCTGTTAAGGATCCAATTCAAAGCAGGCTTTGGTTCCTACTTATCTTTTCTCTTTTCTACATCTACAGTTAGGAGTCAAATAGCTCAGCCCTCACGCTGAATAGAATTTCTATTTGAATGGCTTGTGGGTCAAACTGAATGCAAACTTCTTTGAAATCTTAGTTCTGCAGCTCAAATTGGACACCAAGGCATGGTGCCCCCTGGTGGCATGTGTCTACTGGCATCTGAAGTCAAACACTTCATGGAGCCTTCCCTGGCCTATGGAAGGAAGCTATGGCAGCCTGGAATTTTCCAGGCAAGAGTACTGGAGTGGGTTGCCATTTCCTTCTCCAGGGGATCTTCCCGACCCAGGGATAGAACCCAGGTCTCCCACATTGCAGGCAGATGCTTTACCCTCTGAGCCACCAGGGAAGCCAATGGCAGCCCAAGCTGCCCCCACTCTTCAAGCACCAAAATAGGTTCTAGATGAAAGTCTATGAGCAAAAGGTTTATATCACATTCACTTCTGTCTCCTCCAAGGCATGTTACTGTAGGCTGAACACACACAAGGTGGTCCGATACATATTTGTTGAATTAAATAGAACAGTGACCCAGGGAACAAAAGTGTTCAAAAGGGTGAGGGGAAGAATGTCCAGGAACCATCTCACAGCCCCCACCTATCTTGTCCACAGTTGTAAAGACAAAAGGGCCTTGTCCTTCTTCAGAAAGCAGAAGGAGCCTCTGGACTCTTGCTTTCTCAGAGAGAGTGTCTGAGAGCTTGAGCTACAATGTGAACAAAAATAAATACACACAATATTTAAAAAGAAAAAAAAATATAAAGCAATTTGTGTGTGTGGGTTAAAGCCAATAAAACATAGATGACTTGGCAAGATATTGGGTTGTAGACTCAGCTTGTCTCCCAGCACATGGAGGCCCCATACAAGGCCCTGCTGAACAAGCTGTTCTAGCAAGATGTCCTGGGCCCCGGCCCTGTCCCAGTCAGTGCTCGTCATGACCTGACTTGCACCCACTGCTCCCACACCTCTTCTCAGCCATGGCCAAGAACGCCTCATTAGAGAACTAGCTTAGCTGTTTACAGGTCTGCTCTCTAGGGCCTTGGTCTCCTGGTATTTTTGGTTCAAGGATATTAGTGGCTCTGTAAAAACTCAACTTCAATCACATGGCCAGGAGTTGAGGGGGGTCGGCAGGATGAGGAGCGTGGTATGAGAAAAAGGCAAGCTGCAAACATTAGGCTGCAACCAGGGGGTGTCAGGCCCCACTGTGGAGTGAAAGACACTGGCTCTGGGTCCTCAGAGACCTGCTGGCCCAAGAGGCAGGCTGCCAGGGTGGTCACCCTCTGCCCAGGCTCCTCTCCCAGCCCCCATAAGGGCCATGGAGAAGGGCGAGGCCCATCTGCACAACCAGGGCAGGAAGGCAGGAGGGAGGCTGAAGTCTGAAAAGGGGCTAAGGCCACAGGGAAAGGGCAGGGAGTGATCATATTTGGGGGTCATTTTTGGGAGGCTAAACCACAGGAATCTGTTCAGCTTGGCACTGCAGGGGGACTTGAGATGTGAAACTTGAGAGGTTAGACAAGTCAGTCTTCCTCAGCTCTGATCCCGTTACACTGCTGCTACTGCCCCCTCAGGGCACCAGAGCCTGGGGCCTAGCTTAAGTCTGTCAAGTTGGGGCTGCACCTCTGAAAGACCTACCTGAAATGCCTGGAAAGCCTGGGGCTCCACTGAAGGAGAACTCCCACCTGCCCAGTAGTTGCCTCAGCTCCACCCAACAATCACCTCAGGATGGACCATTTTGTTTTCTTCTCTCTCTCCCCCATCTGCCATGTTGCCTTACCCTGTGTTTGCTGGCACCTTGGAGGGCGCAGAGGTAAATGACTGAGAGTCTCCACAGGAGCACCTGTGGCCTACGTGTAAGTTTGTTGCTGGGACAGTGTGGTGAAATGTGTGAAGCTGGGGCTGAGCCACAAAAACAGAGGTGCTGGGTCACTGCAGAAAGGGCAAGGGAAAGAAGGTGAGGCCTAAACCAGTCAGGTTGGCCACTTGTCGCTCCTGCAAAGATCTGGGCTAGAATGGAAAGAGAACAAACGGTTGAAGGGAACATTTGGATTCTCTAGAGATTTCTACCCTCAGCGCTGTCTTGTTTCTCAGTGAGTGTGGAAATTGAAAGCTGATGTGAGGGTTCTGGCTTTGAGAAGTGTGTTCCTTTCGAAAAGTTCAGAGTATCTGAAACATGTTACCACCTTTCTTCTTACAACTTTTTTGACAGAAGGCAAGAAGGTACCTATGAATGTCCCTACTAAGCAGATAGAGATATTAGGAGCAAAGGAGTTACAGGATTTGGCCAGGGTTACACGTGGAATCCATGCCAAAGTGGGCTGAGAACTCTGGTTTCTTGATTCCCACTCTCTGAAAATACACTGTACCATATAAAGAAAGGTATTTTTCCAGCTTGGATGTCTTTACAGTCAACTGGGGTTTCTATTTGTCAGATCACACTGTGAAACACTGGAAATGCTGAGCTTAAAAAGGCATTGCAGTTTATCACTGTTCATTGCTGTCAGTCTGTCTTTCTTTTACAGGGCAAAAGGGAATGGGGTGAATTTGCAGAAGGGGAATTCCTCTGAGGTAGAACAGGGAATTGGATAGGAAGGAGGGAGCCAGTGAATGGCAGAGCAGCAGAGATCACACAATCCACCACCACCAAGACAAGAACCAACTGAACTGTAGGGGGCAGTGTGGTATGAGGAAAAAGCCTGGAACTGGCTAGTATTCAAGAGAACTGAATTTCAGTCTCAGTTCTGCTAATAACTTGCTGTATAACTCTGGACAAGACTCTTTACCTCTTCAGGCCATAGTTTCCTCATCAGTACAGGGATATAAGCTCAGTCCATCTTGCTTACATAACAGAGATGATGTGTGTGACTAGAATCTATGTGAAATGCTCACAAAGTAAAGGTACAGACTTGATCCCCCAACCCACTCGCAAAGTACTCTATATCTGTGTGGTCCAATAAAAAGATAATGTGAGCTACTATGTTATTTTCAATTGTTTAGTAGTTTCATTAAAAAGTAAAACAAATAGGTGACATTAATTTAACATTTTATTTAATCAAATATGTCATAAATATTGGGCTTCCCAGGTGGCGCTAGTGGTAAAGAAACCACCTGCCGATGCAGGAGATGTAAGAGATGCAGGTTCAATCCCTGGGTTGGGAAGATCCCCTGGAGGAGGGCATGGCAACACACTCCAGTATTCTTGCCTGGAGAATCCCACAGACAGAGGAGCCTGGTGGGCTACAGTCCACAGGGTCGCAAAGAGTCGGACATGACTGAAGCAACTTAGCACAACATACATAGCACAGCACATCATAAATATTGTTTCAACACTGAAGTAAAAATTGTTTAAAAAATGAGATATTCTCTATTATTTTCTTCACACCTAGGTTTGGAAATCTGTTGTGTGTTTTATACTTACAGCACAACTTGTTTCAAACTAGCCGCGTTTCAAGGGACTGGTAGGTGTTTGTGGCTGGTGGTTATTATATTGGACAGCACAGCTTTATACTTTGCAAAGAAACCTGACGTACATCATGAGTTGGTCTCAAAACAGGAGAGATGACCATTGCCATGTGACATATATACAGAAAGGTTCAGAGACTTAAAGTCTCAGACCTGGGGTTGGGGCTGAAGTCTAGGTATCCTGTCTCCAACATCAGGATTCTTTCCCTTTCTGATTCATTAGATTCTGAGTTGATTAAAATCAAAGCCATAGAACAGATGGTTCTCTGTGCTGCTGTGTCTCTATGGAGTAGCAGCCATCATCGTGAAAGCCACCTGTGCCACTGGCTCTACTGGCTGGGTTTTCTGGCCACCAGGAGAGACGCAAAGTGTTTCAAAGAACTGCAGGGAAACCCTGGAGTCCTCTGTTCTCACTTTTCCAGCCAGCCGGGACAGGCCTAGTCATCTTTGATTTATCCATTTCCCTCCCAACCCCGACACCCAATCCATGGAAATTTCATCAGCTCCTTCAGAACTCATCATGTGGTTTAATAGATATATCAAGTAAATGTAGTGTGTTGGCCTTGTTTCGATTCTGATTCCGAACAAGGTAATTATTAAAAAATATATTTATGAGACAATCATGAATACGAATTCTGATAATGAATGTTAAGTCATTACTGATAATTAATTAGTGATGATGAAATCATCACGATGTCTTTAAAAAGTCCTTATCTCTTAGAAATACTGAGGTGTTTGCACTGAAGTGCTATGTCTGTTACTGGCTTCAGATTGGCCATGAGTTACTAATTATTGAAGCCAGGTGATGGGGACACGGGGATCATTATGCCATTCTCTTCACTTTGTATATGTTTGAAATGTTCCAGAACAAGAAATTTCAACTTTTTACATTTTGAATTTATGTACTTCTTTCCATTTTCCATTTTAGTCCAAGACATCACCATTTCTCACCTGCACTGTCACAGTAGCCTCTGTTTGCTGACCCCCGCTCCTTGCCCCCATCTTCCATTACTCCCCTCCACTTCCCACTACCACAAAGAGAGATCTTCTTAAAAATACAAGTCAGAGTCTTCCAATGGCTTCCCATTACATTTAACAAAAAGCCACATTTGACCTACAAAAGTCTCCATGACCTGGCTCCTGCCTCTTTTTCTGGTTATTAGCCTTGCTCACTCTTCTCCACCCACCTACTTCTTGCTGTTCCTTAGGGTCTTGGCACTGTGGTTCTCTTGGCCAGAAACACTCTTCCAAAACTTCCACATGACTTACTCCCTTATAATAAGCACCTCCTCAGACAGGCCCTTCTTGACCACTCTGTCCAAAGTAACCAATTCCATTCCCCATTCACACTCCATCACTTTGACCCCTTTTTATCATCTATGTATCACTTACCACGATAGGAACTTGTTCTCCATTCATTTGTTTATTTGTTAATTCTCTCCCATCCCTTACCCCTCTGCCCTTTGAATATACTTTCCTCAAGGTCAGGGACTCATACCTATCTGATTGTTATTTACCGTTTGAGCTTCAGAGTCCAGCAGAAGGCCTGGCATATAGGGGCCCTCAAAAAGTATTGTTGGGTAAAAAAAAATCTAAGATACAAGGCCATTTAGGAAAGTGAAAAAAGGATCACTAACATTACCATTTACTGAACAATTGATAAGTGCCAGGCATTTATTAAGTCCTTTTCATGCATATTATCTCCTTTAATCCTCGTAACCACCCCATTATTGTCCCCCCTTTTTTGGTAGGTTAGGAAACTGAGGCTTAGAAAAGTTAAGAAACTTGTCACATAGCCAGAAACTGGTGAAATCAGAAGTCAAGCCTATAGGTCTGTTTCAACTCTAGGGCTTGGAGATAATATCCTCTAAGCTATATAGTCATATGAAGAACCTAATGTCCCCATGGATTTGAAAAACAAGAACATGTCCTTAAATGCCTTCTAACAATGAAGACGGTTAAATTCTCTACAATAACCATAGGAGGAAAGTATTTCTGTTTGCTTTTTATTAGTATAGCTGTTGTCCAATCAGATCCTCAAATACATGTTGACCAAATAGGGAGACTTACCGGCAGACCAGGTGGACCACTTATTCCTGGGAAGCCCTGAGGCCCTGGTTCACCCTGGAAAATCAATCAAAGCTCAGTGAGTAGCAGCAGGCAGCAGTGAACATAAAGGAGATGGCTCCCTTGAGTTACTTGGATGGGCAGTGGGGAACCATAGGGATGTTTGGGATGCCAGATGCTGATGCAGATTGCCCAGGCTCCACAACTAGTAACTACACTAGGATGTCTAAATTTAGGGAGCCTTTTGTGGTGTGGAAAGGACCAAAGTCCATGGCAGGGGGAAAAAAACAATCCAAAACAGAATCTCAAATGCCCAGGTTAATTGGGAGGCAGAAAAGATGATCATCTGTTTTCTTTCCAGTGGAAGAAGCTGTTAAGTGCGATTTTCTCTAGCAAATTACTGGCTGCAAAGACATCAATGGTTTTGGGAAAAGAGTAATGATTACAGTTTGGAAAGTGCTGCATAATACTCTAATCTGTCTTTCCTTGATATGCTAATTTACCGATTAGTACCCTGAAGGGGCTCCTTAAGGTTTGGGAATAGTTAGGAAGGCAGGGAATTTTTCATATGCTCCCAAACTGTTCCCAAAACAATGATTACTTCCTGTAAACCTGGAGAATGCCTGGAGCTGTTGCTTCCACAAAGAAATGGGACTAAACACTTCCCTTGACCAGAGGTACAGGATTGATCACAAAACTAAAAGGATCCCCAGGAAGGAGTGGAATGCAGGTTACTAAAAGATATCTGCACAGATTAATAGGGAACAGCCATTCAAATACAACCAGGTCTACACTCATATCAAAATACAGATTATTAAATATCTCACTTAAACAGGTTCAGCCTTGGTAGTTCAGATCAGGTGAAGTAGGGCATCTACCGCCACTTGGTGACAGTATACCCTGTGTGCAGGGTCAAGTTCTGAGGGCAAATAGCTTCTTTAAGAGGATAACTCAAGAGCAACCATTATACCCTATTGTTCTGTTATAGCACTTTGGGGACAATGTAAGTATTGAGAGAGTTGGTAGTTAGGAGGAAAAAAACTCAACTATTTAATGTTTGTTTTAAGTTATTCAGCATCTTGATAACTGAATCTACAAAACTGAAACACAGAGAACAGCACCTGAATGATTATTCAGAAACCCAGGCACACTCATAACCATATACCAGAAAACAGACTCTATAAAATTTTCACAAGGGACAGAACAAAGAAGGTTTTATCTTCACTTTCAAACAAAAATCCATTACCCAGAACCTTCTATCTTAGTATAGTCTGGTTATTAGAGTTGAACTCTAGTATTAATAGGGAAAGACTTATTAACTTGTTCTTAAATGTTTACTACCTTGGATCCTTTCTTCCCTTTGGGAAATCCCATGAATTCCAGTTCTCCAGTAGATGGTGGGGGTCCTGCAGGACCAGGCAGGCCAACATCTCCCTGTAAGATCAAACGAAACATTAAACAAAGCAGACACCACACAGACCATTTCTCCAGAGGGTAGGTTTGTCCTCCAGATATAATTCACAGATAAAGTGTCCATGACTTTAGCCTCTTCACCCTCACCCTTGCAGCAATGAGGAACCAAAACTATCAGTCCCAAGAGGTGAAAAGAATTACAAGCCTGACCAAATGCATTCTGTACCAGCACTGCAGAGGGAGGAAGTGAGATGGATGAAAGGAAACAGCAGGTTCACAGTTTTCCATGGTCATGCATGAAAGGGTGTTTAGAAGTAAGCCAAAAAGGGGTTTGAGCAAGGTGAATGGCAACCTCTCGGCAACAGTGATCAGACTCTAATTGGTCCAATCTTTGCTAAGAGCACAAGCAGAGGCAGTAGAGTCTGTGTTGGAACACTGAAGACTGAATTTGCTCCTTGAAGACAGTGGCAGCCACCAAGCTACAAGAGGCAGCCACCAAGGAAGGGGAGGGCAAGCTCCCAGTCTCCCTTGAGGCTCCTAAATGACTTTACAGTTTCTATAGAGGGAAATATTAGTAGGAGAATGAGGGAAGGAAAATAAAAGGGAATGATGAGAGAAGGTTAAGAAGGAGAGAAGGGGGAGATGGAGGGGGAGAAGGAAGAGAAGGAGGAAGGATGGAGAGAAGAGAAGCAGACAAAAGGAAAGAGAAAATGACACAATATAATACAAATCAATAGGGAGATACCCAGGTGGAAGGACGATAAAATAGATTTCAAGAGAGTACGTTCATCAGACATATACACTTCACAGTAGGAAGCAGGAAGACTACAATATTTTGAAGGGAAAAGACCACAAGAGCCTATGTGTGCACATGCAACCCTCAAGGAAACCCACCAGAGGACTCATGAGGGATGGGAAATGTTCACTTTCCAAGGCAAAGATCCAAAGCCCCCAACACAAGCAGGCACACATGTGCAACTAGAGACACTTCTTGAAGCACATGGAAAGCAGTGTATGTTCCAAAATCTATTTACCTTGACTCCTTTCTCTCCTTGGAAACCTAATCCCATATTCCCCTGGGGCACAGGGATGCAGGGAAGAAAAACAAAATCAATTACTAAATAAGCTCCAGGAATTTAAATTGGAATGCAGTCTTTTTTTTTTAACCAGAGTATGTTTAACAAGACAAGAAATATCTCTGGGGAAACTAGCGTACTTAGTGGTAGGAGGTCAAGTGACCCAAGACAAAGTATACTTACATCAGGACCAGGGAAACCAGGGGGGCCAGGAGGACCCTGGATTAAAAGAGAAAAGAAAGAGTTAGCTCTTGTTTGTTTCAGCCCCAAAGAACCTAGGCATGTTGAGAGTCACTGAGGGTAAGTCCCCTACCAGCGTGGTGTGGCCCTGCTTTGGTGTAGCAGATTCTAGCTCCTTCTCCCCAGAGTTCCTTTTTTTAAACATCTCCTTTGAAATTTTCCCAATTGACCTGATAACAGTCATGCAAAGGTAATGAAGACTTCATGTGTCATTCTTCCCATTAGGTAGGGCTGACAATTTTAAATGATGAGTTTTGGTGAAAGTAATTCAAACTAATCAGGGGTGGGTTTTCACATACTGGAGAGAGGCTTTCTGGGTACCACACATATTAACTGGCTATGTTCTTCCTAGAATCAGTGATGGAAAATAGGTAGGTGGGAAGAGCTCTCCAAGGTGAAGTGTTGAGAAAGATTTTGAAGTTGCTTCTGTGCTCAGGGTGGGTGATGGTGCTGGTGGTATGATTAATTAGCAATGTCTATCATGGATGAGGGGAATGGAAGGTCACAATAGATGTGCTGGGTATTAGCCGTCCTTGGGCTATATTTTAGGTTGAGCTAGACTAGGAGGCTTTGGAGGCCCAGAGTAGATGGTCAGAGATTCTGATAAATAAAGGTTACAAATAGCTCCTTATAAGAACATGCTTCACTTAAACCTCCAAGAATGGAAACTGCCTTTCTCCACTAGGAAGGCCTACATTTACATAGGCTTTTAATCCAGGGGAAAGCATTCATGCAAATGCTATGATCACATGGTAGATTTAGGCCAGTCTTACTTGCAATCCTGGTGGTCCTATGGGTCCTACAGCTCCTGGAGATCCGGGTGTTCCTTGTGGGCCCTAGAGAGGAAAGTTTTTACCAAAGTCAAAGAAGTAAGACAGTTTCTCAGGAAAAATATACCCATAAGAATCACACAAGAATGTTCATAGCAGCTTTATTTAGAATACTTAAAAAGTGGAAATGTCCGATGAATGGATAAAGAAGTTGTGGTATATATATATAATGGAATATTACTCAGCCATAAAAAAAATGAAATAATGCCATTTGCAGCAACATGGATGGACCTAGAGATTATCATACTAAGTGAAGTAAGTCAGACAGAGAAAGACAAATACCATATGATATCACTTATATGTGGAATCTAAAACACAATACAAATCAACATATCTATGAAACAAAAACAGACTTACAGATATAGAGAACAGACTTGTGGTTGCCAAGGAGGAGGGGGTAGGGGAGGGATGGACTGGGAGTTTGGGATTAGGAGATGCAGAATGTTATATACAGGATGGATAAACAACCAGGTCCTACTGTATAGCACAGGGAACTATATTCAATATCCTGTGATGAACCATAATGGAAAAGAAATATGAAATAAGAATGTGTATATGTATATAATATATATATATATATATATATATATATATATATGAGTCACTTTGCTATACAGTAGAAATTAACACATTATAAATCAACTATACTTCAATAAAATTTTTTAAAAATTGGAAATGTCCCAGGTGTCCAGTAATAGAATAACTGATTTTAAAAACCCAATACATCTATATAGTGGAATAAGTACTCAACAATAGAAAGTAACAAATTATTGATATATTAAACAAAGAGAATGAATCTCAAAAGTTCTGTTCTAAGTGAAAGAAGCCAGACCCCAAAGGCTACATATATATTATTCCCTTTGTATGAAGTTCTAGAATAGGAAAACCTTATCTATGATAGAAAAAAAAATCAGAACAGTGATTGCTTTTGATGTGGGTTGACTGGGAAGGAGCAGGAGAAAACTTTCTCTTTTTTTCAAGATTTTTTTTTTGACATGGACCATTTTTAAAGTCTTTTATTGAATTTGTTCCAATATTGCTTCTGTTTTACATTTTGGTTTTTTGGCCATGAGGCATGTGGGATCTTAGCTCCTCAACCAGGGATTAAACCCACATCCCCTGCATTGCAGGGTGGGGTTTCTGAGGTGATGGGAATGGTCTACATCTTAGGAGGGGTTGAATTACACGGAAATGTTTATTTGTCAGAATGCAGCAAATGCACATTTAAGATTTGTGTATTTCATTATATGTAAATTTTACAGGAAAGGAAAAACTGTAAAGAAATTTTGAAGTCTAGCTAATGATATCCATGTTGTAGCATTTAGGGGTAGGAGTATTATTGTCTGCAGTTAACTTTGAAATGCAGCAAAACTGAGATGGATTGATGGATGGAAGTGTGACAAAGCAGGCAAAGTACTAATGGTACAGCTATTCGCTGAAAACCTGGTTCAACTTTGCTCCCTATTTGAACTTTCATATTAAAGTATGAAAAAACAAAAACTTAAAAAAGAAAAAAAACAGTTATATCACTATCAGATAAAGTGGACTTCGAGACAAAGAATATCACTAGGGATGAAGAGGGGGTGCTTTGTAACAGTAACATAGTTCAATTCATCAAGAAGATGTAACAATCTTTTTTGTGCACACACTTAATAGCCGAGCTTCAAAACACACAAAGCAAAGACTGGTGGAACTGTAAGGAGAAATAGATAAGTTCACGATTCTAGATGGAGATTTGAACATCCCTCCTTCAGTAATTAACAGAACAACTGAACAAAAAAGTGAGGAAAAAGAAGATCCAAATCACATTATTAACTACTTTGACCTAATGCATATTTTTTAGATCACTATACCCTCAACCAGCTCAATACATACTCTTTTCAAGTACATATGGTACATTCACCAAGATAGTTCCATAAGTGGGGCCATAAAATAAACCTCAACAAATTTAAAGCATGGAACTATCCAGAGGTTACTAACTGCAATAAAATCAGACTAGAAACCAATAACATGATATCTGGAAAGTCACCAAATATTTGGAAATTAACCACCATCAATCCCCATGGGTCAAAAAAAAAAATCAGAAGGAAAACTAGAAAATATTTTGAACTATATGATGACAATATGAAAAGTGAGAGAATGAAATCTGAAGAGAAAGATGGTATGGGGAAAGATGGTATGCTCCCTAGTTTTAATGATAAGTTATAAGTTTAATGATAAGTGATAAGGTGATTGTGCTTAGGTGAAGGATGGAGAGATTAAGTGAAATCAAGACTTAGGAGGGAGAGAGAGTAAGGGTTCACAGGTTCCCTAGAAATATATGAGAGTAGAACATTGCTCTGACAATAACTAATAACCCGTGGTCTCCTTACTGACCACAAATCTCTTATCCAGCCATGAACCCTCCCTCCCTAAAGCTAAGCAGTTTATTTATCATGTCTGGATATGTAGACAAACACTGTATCTTTGAGGGCAGTGAAATGCATCTCCAGGAGAAGTTATGGAGCAAATACACTGGATGTTCTTCCACAAATGTGGTTAACCCACGATCTAAGCCAATGCCGTTCCACTTTAGGAGACCTCTGTGCTCTTGGTCCTCATTCATCTCTGTTTACAAGGGTGCCTGCACAGATCTTGCTTATTGCCCACCTTTTCTCACATACTCTCTCTACTTAGAAAGCTTCCTCCCATTGCCAGCCAGCCTAAATATCACTCACCTTTCTTAGAGGCTACCTTCTCTAAGTGATGTAGCCTTAGGTGGACAGCATCCCTTTCTTTGATGCTGTTGTGGAATTTTTACTCCACACTCCTACTAGTTTTTCACATCCTGGGGGTGGGAGGTGGCTCTGTGTGTGTGTGTGTGTGCGCGCGCGCGTGCAGAGACCATGTCTGCATTGTTTCAGAGATCACTCATGGCCCTTTGCTGATGGTAGGAGCTCAATATCTGGTCTGGAATGGAAGAAGAAAAGAAGGAAGCCTGATACAGGAAAAGAGGAAGAGAGAAGGGGCCTTTTTTAAGCTACTTCAAAGGCAAGTGGTGACAATGTGGAAAGTCAAGGTAAAACAAAGCTCTTATTACTACAACTCATGGCCTTTCATGGACTCACTATTATTGAATCCCTAAAAGGAATTTCTCTATGGAATACCTTTTAAAACAAGAGTGTTTAACTTCTTTTGTTTTACCTGTAGCCCTCTGAACACACAGAAAACTTAGCAAATGCTTGCACAGTGAAAGGCAAGATTCTTCCGGATACATCCCCGGGAGAGATGCAGGTCCCTGGCCGAGAGGTCTGAAAGCCTGCTGCTGTCACTGGAGGTGGACAATCCATCCCTTCAGTACATTCTTATTTTGAAAATGTCAATAGAGTGATCGGTTTTACTCTAACCCTCTGGATTTTCCTTGAAGGTTTACGAAGACCTTCAAACACCATGTAGAGGAATGTAAAGGGGCTATCAGTAACTATTAACCAGAAAAACACTGAGAGCTCAACACGTAGGTAACAACTTACAGTGATTCCATCCAGTCCGGGCAGCCCAGGCTCCCCCTGAGTAACAGACAAAGGCAGGACATTGAAGAGATGAATAAATTAAGTTTGTGGTATTTTACACATAACTGACCTAAGATGCACGGGTATAAAAATGCATAGCTGAAGCTTGAGCCTCCTCTGTCAAGGTCTTGTGTTTTAAGTAATGCATGCATCAGACATATTCAACCATTTCCTTTTTTTCTAAGAAAAATCTAGACTCTAGAAGAAAAATATTATAACCTTGATTGAACAGGATTTCATTCTTTACTTGAATTAATTAATTTCCAACTTTGCTAGGAATTTATCAATTAGAAACTGCTTCTGTGGGCTGGTGATTTCCTGCTTTTTGGAAGAAAGCAAAGCTACCTTGCCGTGTGCCGTCATCCCTAGAGAATCTGTGCCCATATGTATACAATGCAAATCAGACATTTCAAGGGAGAATCAACAGAGCATATAGTCTCTGATTACATTTTAATTACTTTGCAGCATCTTAAGTCACCATGTGAATCTGTAATATAACCATCCTGTGGAAATTACTGTGTTCCACTGGGTCCAGGGTCTTTGATTTTTTGCAAAACCACTTAATCAATGTTTGCTACAACAATGGCCATATGTGTACACCTGCTAGTCTTACCCCACTTGGCTTACAGTAAAAAATCAGCTCTCTGCAACCTGGGAAGAGCACTGCCTGGGTTTTAGCTCTTTTGGGAAGCTGGCTTATGCCTGTGAGCAAGTCACAGAGCCTTGGGCCACCTCAGTTTTTCTATCTGTAAAATGAGCCACATGAATTCGAGAATCATGAGGTCCTCTCTGGACCACAGCCCAGTCGCTCTCCTATTCCCCCATCACACAATTGTTCTCCTCTTCAGTAGAGCTTTTATTACCACCTAGGCCACCCCATTTTCCTCTTTTGGTGTCCCGAGCTCCTCACAACAAAATGCAGGTACAGGCCATCTCTCTTCCAATCAGGAGCTTCCCAAGATGGGCTGCCCTTTGGCTTTCAGAAGCTGCAAGTAGGTTCCAGTGTGCTGCATTATTAAATCAATGATTTTTTTTATATATTGTTTTTCTTCTTGTTTTTTTTATATTATATATTTAAAAGGCAGTATCTTTTGTACTGTGAATTTGCAGTAGAAGATGCATAATGCACTTTTTAAACTTCTGTTGGCATGTACTGTATATGCTCTGTGTGCTTCTTATGCTGAAAAGAAAGTTTTTCTTTATAAAAAATAAAAGTAAAGTCCTTTCCAAGTCTAACATGCCATTCCCACTATCATCAAAAACCCAAACCCTGTACATTCTTCATTTCCCAGCTATGTACACCCATCACTGCCTTCTAAAGAGCTGGAGATACTGGAAGTCTTCCAGTATCTCCAGCTCTGTGCATGAGTAGAGGGCAGAAAGGTACCATCTCCAGCTAAGTGAGCTTGGGTACATCTACCCCTCCAATATTGGACACAATAGGTTCCTGTCTGCTCCCAGGGAAATGATGGACTCCTATCCCACTCTGCAAGGGATTAGGGTCGATCCTCTGGCACCAGAATTTACTGAAGGCCCACAGGATACTAGGCAGCCTACACCAAGAATACAGCCACAAGAATACAGAAGGTTCTTGTCAATTCTAGGAAGAGATGAAAGTTTCTAGCCAGCTACAGAGTTGATGGACAATTTTTGCAGGCAGCCAGGGGCCCAGCAAGGGTGATGGGCTGGTATGCAGATAGAGAAAAGGGCGGAACTATGATCCTGGACTAGTGGCCATGCTAAGATGGGTAGAGACACACGTGGCTTCAAACCAAGGTATTCAGACATCAAAGATTCTGGAATAGACCAAAGGTATCTGCCTTCAGGAAATATCTTGGCCTGTCAAGGAAAATGACACCCATGTGCACTGTTTGTTTGCTGATTTGTCCCCTATTTTTGGTCTTGCTCTGACAAAGCAAATCTTTTTGACAATATGGTTGCAAACATTTCTGTCAATGTTTCCACCACAAAAAGTTCCAGATCCTTTTAAAATCCAGATTGGTCTGTTCCTTAAATAGAGATGCAGATGCTAGTTCCAGAAATGTTTTCAATGGATATGGTGCTCCATCCTGGGGGAACTCAGCTTATAGCCTACTCAGCTTTCTGCCTTAAAGGCTCTTACCTTCATTCCTTTGAAACTACCTTGGACAAGGACAGGTTCACCTTTAGAGCCTTTCTGACCAGGAAGCCCCTGAGTAAAATAAGAAAAATTTGTGAAGAAATGTGCACGCGCGTGCACGCATGCACTCACACACAGACACACACAAACACACACGGTATTGTTAATAGTATGATCTGATCAGATGGAAAAGCAAAAGCCTGAAACCATGTAGCTTATTCTACAGCAGCGATAGGCATACAAATTACAGCCCCTGAACAGGTGCTGTGTCTCAAAGCTACACGCCTGTTCCCCAGCCTACAAGTCAGAAGTTTGTTAAGAAATTAGAACATAGATTTTGAATCTATTCAGAGAACCAATCTGAACATCTACATAAAATACACATGTCTCTTATAAGGCTATAGCTCACCTGCTCCATATGTCACAGGTATAAATCGCTGATGGGAACTTTATCTAGGACAGAGGTTAGTGGACTTTTCCTGTAGAGAGCCAGTGAGTAAATAATATATGCTTTGGGGGTCATATCTGAGCTCTGTCCTGTATTCTGTTTTTCTTCACAATCTTTTAAAAAAATGGAAAAACAAGCCACAGGACAAAGGTTATGTGGGCCAGTTTACAGATCCCTGGTCTAAGAGATAATTACATAACCTTCTACATCTTCTGCTTTTACCATACAACTTCAGCTTTGACATCTAAGTGGCAGGTGGGTCTCACTGTCAACATGGAAAACTGTTCAAAGTATGTCCAACCTGTCTAATCAGCCAGAGTTTTTAATGTCTCAGTGGCAGGCACCAGCTAATATCTGCTAGATGTTGACCTCCTGGGGAAAATCAATGTTCCAATACCTAAATGGAAGTTGGAATTAGTGTTGGGGTAGGCCTAAGCTTTGGGCACAGAAGCATTGATTGAATGATGGATTCCTGAGTTCAAGGTCCATAGGTATAATAAAAGTATCATGTCGTTCCAAAAGCACAAACCAGTTTCTTTCCTAACACTTCCTATTTCCCCTTTTGCTTTCATCAAAGAAACTTCAAAGGCCATCTATTCAGTGTTCAGTAGGGTTAGTAAGGTTCAGCTCAGTAAAAATCCACAACCAAGTTCCTATTTAGGCTTAAAGGAAGGTGTAAGGACAGGATTGGGTTTTACCCTGGTCCTTTGGCTGTCAGGGGCTGTTTATTACTTCAAGATTTCTTTTCTCCCTCTTGGGGGCTGGGATTCCTTACTTTTCCAGATTTCCATTGTTTTAACATAGATGTGATTTGTTCTCTTGCCCTGTTACCATGGCAGTGTTTGGAGGCCTTTGAGACTCAAATAGCTCATACTATGTTGGTAATACATCTTTCTCCCCAATTCTCTGCTATATATTGGTTTGGTCCTTAGTTGTGAAAGTCCCTTATGCCAATTTGGGACTTGTGCTTTGTCTGTTGCACCTTCTTACATGTACATTCACATCCACAACTTGAAAGCAATGCTCTTCCAGTAAAATGCCAAGTCATTCATGTAGCTATGCAATTGGTCTAATAGTGTAATTTCTATTTAAACATATCACATCAGTACTCTTATTCGCTTAGATTATTTCAAATGAGGTTGAGAATGGATTTGAAATATATTATTTTTCTCTTTCCAGCCACTCACAAAAGCAGCCTTGTAAGGGCATGGCATCTATTAGAGATCTTTTAGATCTAAATATTTGAGCTCTATCTGGATGAATGGAATGAAGCAAAAGTGATGACACCAATATCCAATAAATACCTTATCAATTCCAGAACCAAGCATTATGACATGGGGAGAGAATGGCAAGGGGAAAACTATGTCAGTGTAGAGTAGGATTTCTCAATTATTTCTGACTATTGACACTTTGGGACAGATGATAACTTGATGTCATGGTGGAGGCTGTCCTATACCAGTAGCATGCTCCCAATTGTGAGGACCAAAAGGGTCAGTGAAAGTGAAAGTTGCTCAGTTGTGTCTGACTCTTTGCAACCCCATGGACTATACAGTCCATGGAATTCTCCAGGCCAGAATACTGGAGTGGGTTCCTGTTCCCTTCTCCAGGGGATCTTCTCAACCCAGGGATCGAACCCAGGTCTCCCACATTGCAGGTGGATTCTTTACCAGCTGTATCACCAGGGAAGCCCAAAAGTGTCAATATTACATATGTATATGTAGTTACATTATGGGATGTGAAAGTCTCTCAGTCGTGTCCAACACTTTGCAACCCCATGGACAGTACAGTCCATGGACTTGTATAGGCCATGGAGTTCTCCAGGCCAGAATATGGAGTGGGTAGCCATTCCCTTCCAGCAGATCTTTCTGACCCAGGAATTGAACCAGGGTCTCCTGCATTGCAGCGCGGATTCTTTACCAGCTGAGCCACCAGGGAAGCCCAAGAATACTGGAGTGGGTAGCCTATCTCTTCTCCAGGGATCTTCCTGACCCAGGAATCGAACTGGGGTCTCCTGCATTGCAGGTGGATTCTTTACTAGCTGAGCCACCAGGGAAGTCCAAAAGTGTCAATAATAACTGTCAAATGTCCTCAGGAAGGATGCAAAATCACCACTGGTTAAGAAACACTGGTAGAGAACAAGCCTGCCAAGCCCTTTGGGTCACTGTTAGTGCTTCCATGATCCCATGTAAACCTTCCAAGTACTGCATTTCCCAATATTGCCTAATGTGGGAAAATGTCAAATAGCCAAACATGTACTTTGATCTAAAATTTACTACAGTCTTTTTAATAATCTTGCCAACTCTAAAAGCATCATTAAAAAAATCCTAACTAGTGTAGCATGTGTACACTCCCCTGAAACTGGTATTCTTTAGACTTTTGACATTGTGGTGCTGCACTGGACAAGGGGCTTCAGTGATTGCCCCATGGATACTTAACAAGACCTCCAGAGAAGCAGAAGAGAGGGCACACTTGGAGGCAAGCAAAACCATTTGAAATAATGTACAAAGATGTGGCAGCTTACAGGTGGTCCAGGAAGCCCAGGATAGCCATCAGGGCCTGGAAATCCAACAGCTCCTTGAGTTCCATTACAGCCATCCAGGCCAGGTGGGCCTCTGGGTCCTGGCTGTCCAGGGTGGCCCTGTTGAAAGAGAAAAGAAGGGATCGAGTCAGTCACAGGACTCAGCTAATCCAATAAGTTCCATAGTGAGAGAAGCCAAGGATGCTCCCAAATTCGGGCTCCCTGTCCACTCCCTTTGTCTCGTCACCTCTGCTCCCATCTCTGTTCATTATACTCAGGTGTAGGTGGCTGATGACAGCTCAGTGTTTCCCCTGTCCAAAGGATTGATACTTTACAAGCTGAAACCAAAGGGATCAAGCATGAAGAGATGGGCTACAAAGAGTGCTGCGACTGTACCTTCCTTTAGTAGAAAGATGCACTAAGATGGGTCTTAGCTGCCTGGCAGCTGAATTGCTACTAACAGGAAATCATGCCAGGCCTTGGGATTCCTCACAATGGACTGGAACCTGGGCAGCCTGGCCTGGCTCTCTGTATTAGAAGCTCTGTATGGGAAATGATACTGGATTTTGGTTAACAGAGCAGAAGGAGTTTCCATAGCACCACCTCTCCTGAACACTGCTTGCTCAAAAATAAACAAGACAAGCAAGAATCACACTTGGAACTTTATTTTGTCATTATCTCATGTCATGCTATTTCTTCAGCCAGGGAACTGCATCTTTTCCTTTTCTTCATACTCACTACTGAGGCAGTTGTTTTGCTGGGGAATCAGTAATCATTCACATACAGTTGGTGTCTGAATTCAATAATTCTGTGTGTCCTTGGTGTATAGGAAGTGTACTTGGTATATTTCCTACCTATGTGTAGGAAATCAAAAGCAGGTGTGTGTTGGGTATGGCACAAAGAGATGACCTGAAAGACCAAAACTCTAGGCAGATCAACAAAAGGTAGTCTCCCACTTACCCATACACTTTTAAAGTCAAATACATATTATATATATAATATATATTATATATATGTATTAAATCCAAATACCTATATGTATATAAATACATATACATATATTATATGTATTTGGTTACATATATATGTATTTGGTTAAATATACATACATATATATAATATATATTTACTGATTTGAAGAAAACATGTCATGTGTTCAAAAAGCAACTTTTCAAATTATTTGAGGAAACAATCTTTTGACAAATGTTTATTGTGAGAATGCTCTGGAGAATTTTGTTTTGTTTTTATTATTATTGTTCTACTTGTAGGAGATAGACAGTCTATTGTGGGTCTAGACTGCTAGACTCACGGAACACAGAGTCCAGAGGAGTGCTCAATAAACTTACCTTTGCAATAAACTTGCTGTTTATTGCAAGATATGCCTCTGACTCAGATGATGAATCTTAGTTGAACTGGGGAAATTGAGACAGCTTACTAGAGTCATCAGGGTGGCACTAGTGGTAAAGAACCCAACTGCCAATGCAGGAGACATAAGAGATGTGGATTTGATCTCTGGGTCGGGAAGATCCCCTGGAGAAGGGAATGGCAACCCACTCCAGTACTCTTGCCTGGAAAATCCCATGGACAGAGGAGTCTGGAGGGCTATAGTCCATGGGTTTGCAAGAGTCAGACATGACTGAAGCAACTTAGTGCAGCATAGCACATCACTAGAGTCATCAACATTTTATTACCAAATGAGATGGCTATCCCTATTGGCCCTGGAGATCTACACTCTACCTTCCCCACATCTGTGCTTTGGGAGACTAACCTTTACACATGGTATGCCTAGGCTCCCTTTCCCTCTGTCTTCCAGTTGTATGTGGTCACTGGGAGGCAGAAGTGGGAGATGGGAGACCAGGATGAGGAAGAGCTCAGGTTGTTTATTTCTCCTATACTCTTCCTCCCTGGCAGTATTTGTGGCCGTGGCCATATTTCTCTACAATATTAGTTCCCATTAGACAAGTGCTAGTCCATGGCTCCCAGTCTTACAGAGTTCCAGTATTACTATTCCTCCTCTCCCCATTTGGGACTAGGTGTGGTAACAGCTTTGTGTTGGTTACTTCTGCATCCACTGCTGTTTCCCTTAATCCTGCTTGCATCCTTTAAATTAGCAGTCCCCAACTTTTTTGGCACTAGGGACTGGTTCCACGAAGACATTTTTCTATGGACCAGGAGTAAAGGGGATGAAACACATTACATTTATTGTATAGTTTATTTCTATTATTATTACATCAGTTCCACCTTGGATCATCACACATTAGATCCCAGAGGTTGGGGACGCCTGCTTTAAATATACCCTTCATTTAACTCTATTCAGTCAATTCCTTCAGGTGGAGTGTCTATTTCTTCCTGGGGTCCTAATCATTATTAAAAAATGTCCCAGCCAAATTTGCTAGGGGTTATCTCTCAACTGGGTAACAGAGATGAGTTAAGACAACAGGCTGGCTCAGTACTAGGGATCTTACTCAGTCCTGAGAACTTGGTTATGCCCTTTCTGGGTAGAGAGAATGAATGACTTCACATATGTGTGTGCCACCTCTCCAAGAGAATATAGCTCTTTGAAAGAGAAAACCATGGTTCTATAAAACCACAAGGGACTAAACACACAGAACAGGTGGATGTGCTGTATTATAGAAAAGCAGTATTCCCCAATTCATGTTCCCCACTTCGTGGCAAATAGATGGGGAAAAATGGAAACAGTGACAGACTTTATCTTCTTGGGCCTCCAAAATCACTGCAGACAGTGACTGCAGCTGTGAAATTAAAAGATGCTTGCTCTTTGGAAGAAAAACCATGACAAACCTAGAAAGCATATTAAAAAGGAGAGACATCACTTTGCCGACAAAGGCCCATCTAGTCAAAGCTATAGTTTTTCCAATAGTTATGTACAGATGTGAGAGTTGGACCATAAAGAAGGCTGAGCATCAAAGAATTGATGCTTTCAAACTGTGGTGCTGGAGAAGACTCTTGAGAGTCCCTTGGACTGCAAGGAGATCAAGCCAATCAATTCTAAAGGAAATCAACCCTGAATACTCATCAGAAGGACTGATGCTGAAGCTGAAGCTCCAATACTTTGGCTACTGATGCGAGGAGCCAACTCACTGGAAAAGACCCTGATGGCACCACCAACTCAATGGACATAATTTGAGCAAACTCTGGAGATAGTGAAGGACAGGGAAGCCTGGTGTGCTACAGTCCACGGGGTCACAAAGAGTTGGACATGACTTAGTGGCTGAACAACAACAACAACAAATGTTTCATAGAACCCAGATTGGAAAGGAAATGTTTCCATTTGGTGAATAGTTCATGGGCACTTTGAAGATATAAATCTGGTGTGTTCATTTATGAGTCTCTAGGCGGGGAAATGTTTGAGATCGACTCCGTGGGAAAAGCTCAACATAAATCGCAAAGGACAACTTGAAAACTTCTGCTTCCAACTTATTTGAACTGAAAACATTGGATCAACCTGCATTTTTGGGGGATGCCGACAGCTCAACTCACATCTGTGATACCATTAAAAGCCACAGTCCTATTGTCCCTTGTCTATGCTATTTTAATGTTGAATATCTTGATGACTGCTTGCTTGTTCACTCTCAACTGGTGACAGTGCCCCTGGGTGCGCAGACTTGGATGATCTTGCTCATTCATGTGGAAATCGTCTACATGACAGCAAAAATGGAGTTCTGGGACCAAAACCAGGGACACAGGTGTTAGCAATTAGCCAATATTAATAGGGGAAGCAGATTTGTGCAGTGATCCAGTTTAGTAAAGATGTGTTGGTTTTAGCCAAATTGCTTAATAAGTGCTGCTGAAAGTTGGGTAAAATAATTAGTCCGACTGATCCTAGGGTCTCTGTGTTTTCCTCTGTCTGAGGGAGCCCTGCATCAGTCAGTTCAGTTCAGTTCAGTTCAGTCACTCAGTCATGTCCAACTCTTTGTGACCCCATGGACTGCAGCACGCCAGGCTTCCCTGTCCATCACCAACTCCTGGAGTTTACTCAAACTCATGTCCATTGATGTCGGTGTGATGCCATCCAACCATCTCATCCTGTCGTCCCCTTCTCCTCCCACCTTCAATCTTTCCCAGCATCAGGGTCTTTTCAAATGAGTCAGTTCTTTGCATAAGGTGGCCAAAGTATTGGAGTTTTAGCTTCAGCATCAGCCTTTCCAGTGAATATTCAGGACTGATTTCCTTTAGGATGGACTGGTTGGATATCCTTGCTGTCCAAGGGACTCTCAAGAGTCTTCTCCAACACCACAGTTCAAAAGCATCAATTCTTTGTCACTCAGTTTTCTTGATAGTTCAATTCTCAAATCCATATATGACTACTGGAAATAGCCTTGACTAGACAGACCTTTGTTGGCAAAGTAATGTCTCTGCTTTTTAATATGCTGTCTAGGTTGGTCATAGCTTTTCTTCCAAGGAGCAAGTGTCTTTTAATTTCATGGCTTCAGTCACCATCTGCAGTGATTTTGGAGTTCCCCAAAATAAAGTCTGTCACTGTTTCCACTGTTTCCCCATCTATTTGCCATGAAGTAATGGGACTGGATGCCATGATCTTAGTTTTCTGAATGTTGAATTTTAAGCCAGCTTTTTCACTCTCCTCTTTCACTTTCATCAAGAGGCTCTTTAGTTCTTCTTTGCTTTCTGCCATAAGGGTGGTGTCATCTGCATATCTGAGGTTATTGATATTTCTCCCAGTAAGCTTGATTCCAGCTTGTGCTACATCATGACATGCTGTACTCTGCGTAAGTTAAATAAGCAGGGTGAAAATATACTGCTTGATGTACACCTTTCCCTATTTGGAAGCAGTCTGTTGTTCCATGTCCAGTTCTAACTGTTGCTGCTTGACCTGCATACAGATTGCTAAGGACGCAGGTCTGGTATTCCCATCTCTTGAAGAATTTTCCACAGTTTGTTGTGATTCACATAGTCAAAGGCTTCAACATAGTCAATAAAGCAGAAGTAGATGTTTTTCTGAAACTCTCTTGCTTTTTCAATGATCCAGTGGATGTTGGCAGAATTTGATCTCTGGTTCCTCTGCCTTTTCTAAAACCAGCTTGAACATCTGGAAGTTCATGGTTCACATACTGTTGAAGCCTGTCTTGGAGAATTTTGAGCATTACTTTGCTAGCGTGTGAGATGAGTGCACTTGCACAGTAGTTTGGGCATTCTTTGGCATTGCCTTTGGGATTGGAATGAAAACTGACCTTTTCCAGTCCTGTGGCCACTGCTGAGTTTTCCAAATTGCTGGCATATTGAGTGCAGCACTTTCACAGCATCATCTTTCAGGATTTGAAATAGCTCAACTGGAATTCCATCACCTCCACTAGCTTTGTTCATAGTGATGTTTCCTAAGGCCCACTTGACTTCATATTCCAGGATGTCTGGCTCTAGGTGAGTGATCACACCATCATGATTATCTGGGTTGTGAAGATTTTTTTGTATAGTTCTTCTATGTATTCTTGCTACCTCTTCTTAATATCTTCTGCTTCTGTTAGGTCCATACCATTTCTGTCCTTGTATTGTGCCCATCTTTGCATGAAAAGTTCCCTTGGTATCTCTAATTTTCTTGAAGACATCTCTAGTCTTTCCCATTCTATTGCTTTCCTCTATTTCTTTGCATTGATCACTGAGGAAGGCTTTCTTATCTCTCCTTGCTATTCTTTGGAACTCTGCATTCAGATGGGTATATCTTTCCTTTTCTCCTTTGCCTTTCACTTCTCTTTTCACAGCTATTTGTAAGGCCTCCTCAGACAACCACTTTGCCTTTTTGCATTTCTTTTTCTTGGGGATGGTTTTGATCACTGCCTCCTGTACAATGTCACGAACCTCCATCCATAGTTCTTCAGGTACTCTATCAGATCTAATCCCTTGAATCTATTTCTCACTTCCACTGTATAGTCATAAGGGATTTGATTTAGGTCATACCTGAATGGTCTAGTGGTTTTCCCTACTTCAATTTAAGTCTGAATTTGGCAATAAGGAATTCATGATCTGAGCCACAGTCAGCTCCTGGTCTTGTTTTTGCTGATTTTATAGAGCTTCTCCATCTTTGACTGCAAAGAATATAATCAATCTGATTTCAGTATTGACCATCTGGTGATGTCCATATGTAGAGTCTTCTCTTGTGTTGTTGGAAGAGGGTGTTTGCTATGACCAGTGCATTCTCTTGGCAAAACTCTATTAGCCTTTGCCCTGCTTCATTCTGTATTCCAAGGCCAAATTTGCCTGTTACTCCAGGTATTTCTTGACTTCCTACTTTTGCATTCCAAGGCAAACCATTCAGTATCACAGTAATCCAAGTCTATGCCCCGACCAATAATGCTGAAGAAGCTGAAGTTGAACGGTTCTATGAAGACCTACAAGACCTTCTAGAACTAACACCCAAAAAAGATGTCCTTTTCATTATAGGGGACTGGAATGCAAAAGTAGATAAGACTAACGTACAAGAAAATCAATAAATAACATGCACTATATGCAATAAGGAGCTAGAGTTTGTGGTACAGACCCCAAAGACTCCTGGGAGATTAGAGATGGAAAAGAGAGGTAAGCTGTCAACAGAAGATGCTTCTTAATACATCATGAATAGCTGGAAGAGAGGGAAGGGAACAGGGGATAAAATTTCTTGGAGTAAGTGAGGCTTAAATCCTGAAGCTAAAGAGATTGAAAGTCAAAAAAATATATGTACAACCTTAGGTCAAGGGGTCAAGGGGGTGGGGCAAGAGAGCCAAGGGGATGAGGACTTCTACTGGAAGCAACAGACTCATTTGGAGGAATCTGGACTCATTCTCCCAAGCAACAAAGGCCCCAAAAAGAAGTGATCAATTTTTAGAAGCCCTCAGGCTCTCTTGTCCACAAGTTAGATGGTTGTACACAGAAGTGTCCAGCTGGACTCTGGGGTGGGTTCCAACTCAGAATGGGAATCAGCTTCTGCTTCACAGGATTCATTTCCTTCCAGCCCCCACTAAAAAGAGATTGCAGGAGGAAGGGTGTAGTGCTGTTGTGAGCTTCAAATCCTCCACTCATATCTGGTGAGGCTGGATCCACAGGATAAATGGAAGAGGTGGCCTCCAGTTCGCTAGTTTCTATCCTTTCGAACTGTGGTGCCAGAGAAGACTCTTGAGAGTCTCTTGGACAACAAGGAGATCAAACCAGTCAATCCTAAAGGAAATCAACCTTGAATATTCATTAGAAGGACTGATGCTGAAGCTGAAGCTCCAATACTTTGGCCACCTGATGCAAAGAGCTGACTCATTGGAAAAGACCCTGATGCTGGGAAAGATAGAAGGCAGGAGAAGGGGATGACAGGATGAGATGGTTGGAAGGCATCACCAATTCAGTGGACATGAGTTTGAACAAACTCCAGGAGATGGTGAACAACTTGGAAGCCAGGCGTGCAGCAGTCTGTGAGGTCTCATAGAGACAAACACGACAGAACAACTTAACAATAACAACAATCACCCATTGGTTCCCTCAAGACACATACACTGAGTGGAGGCACTGGATGATGTGGTCTTAGAACATAGCCATGAGAAAATATCAGGGGAAGTCATAAGAGGGTAACCAACCCCATCCACTTCTTACTTCTCCAATGACCCATTTCTGGGATTTTGCAGACTCTGCAATTGAATAAAAGGCCAAAATCTGATGACTGATTTGTTGATACATGTAACAAATACAAGGCAAGTGAGTCTTCTATTCACCAAAGCCACAAAGGTATAGTAGATTCGGGGATAAAAATGAATCAGATGATAATATTTCCAAGGGCAGAGCCAGATGCCTTTTTTTTTTTGTATTCCCATAGTAGAGTGCTACCATATAGCAGGTACTCAAGAAAAATACCTGTAGATTGGCACAAAACAATTTGAACTCCCTTACCTGATATTAGATGATTATGTAGTGTAACACAAGAAGCTGTTAAGTCAAGACTTAACTAAACTGTTTTGATATGATTCAAAAGAACCCCTTAGAGGCTGTTAGAAAGATAAAAGCAGGCTCTAGGCCTTTCCTCAAATGGAGGAGCTGCATTTTTTTTTCTGTTCTACATGCTGAGCTTCCACACAAGATTTGGTTCTTAAGGTTGAAAACCACTGCTAGAGGCAAACACAGCCCAGGTTAAAGATTAAATATATAGAGAAGCACTGAAGAATATAACTAAAAAGTGATAGTACCAAGTTCCAAATACTGCATTTTAAAAGCTGGAGAAATGTTACCATGTAATATCCAGTGGCAGGATAAGTAGGGATATTGAGTAAAAATGGAGAAACTCAATAAAAAGGGGGGGGGGTTGGGCTGGATGGAATGGGAAAAAGACAAGTCTGCAAGCTCCAGACTCCCCACTTATCTCCAGCAAAACCAGGTCCTCAGGATGAAGGGAAGAGGTTGTCTTCAAGTGATCTTTGGAGTAGTCACTTTGTAAAAACCATCAGCAAAATGAAAAGACAACCTACTGAATGGGAAAAGATATTTGCAAAAACTATGACTGGTAGGGGCTAATATCCAACACATATAAACAGGTCATAAAACTCAATATGAAAGAAACAAACAACCCAATTAAAAGACGGGCAGAAGAACTGAATAGATACTTTTCCAAAGAACAAATGAAGATGTCCAGTGGGCACATGAAAATATGCTCAGCATCACTAATCATCAGAGAAATGCAAGTCAAAACCACAATGAGATATCACCTCACACCTGTCAGAATAGCTGTTCATCAAAAAGAACACAAATAACAAATGTTGGTGAGGATGTGGAGAAAAGGGAATCCTCATACACTGTTGGTGGGAATGTAAATTGATGCAGTCACTGGGGAAAAAAATATGGAGGCCCCTCAAAAAAATAAAAATAGAACTACCATATGATTCAGCAATTCCATTCCTGAGTATATATATGAAAAAAACCACCAATTCAAACAGATATACATACCCCAATTTTCATAGCAGCATTATTTACAATTCTCAAGGTATAGAAGCAATAAAGAAGATATATATATAAGGAATACTACTTAGCTATAAAAAGAATGAAATTTTGCCATTTGCAGCAACATGGATGGACTTGGAGGGCATTATGCTAAGTGAAATAAGTCAGACAGAGAAAGACAAATACTGTATGATATCACTTATATGTGGAATCTAAAAAATACAACAAACTAGTGAATATAACAAAAAAAGCAGCAGATTCACAGATAATAGAGAACAAACTAGTGGTTACTGGTGTGTGGAGAGGGGCACTATGTTTTAGGGGTTGGGAGGGTGGGAGGTACAAACTATTGGGTGTCAGATAGGCTCACGGACATATCATACAACGTGGGGAATATAGCCAGTATTTTGTAATAACTGTAAATGGAAAGAAACTTTTAAAATTTGTACTTAGAAGTCTGAAAAATCTGAAGGGAAATTCACTTGGGAATAAGGCTGAAGAGAACAAATTATTGAAATTAAATGTGTTAAGGTATCAGTAAGTATTTTTCTATCTAATTTCGTGTACCTTCTTAGTTTTCTGATAATGAGGATATATGTGTTCTCATGTCACTGTCTTCACACTTCAGAACCAGTCCCTCATTCCCAGTGAAAGCTGCCCTCAACCTAGAAGACCCAACTCCTTTTGTCTAAGATATTGATGGTTTTTTATGCCTGCACATATCTCTGCATCCCCAACTATATAATTTAGTGCTCCCCATAATGGGATCCCAAGGCAAGTGTGGGTGAGCACTGCTCTTCAAACCTTACCATGCACATCTCAACACTTAGCCCTGAGCATGCATGCCTGAGACAGAATGTGGTTAAGACCAAAGTACTTGAGCTATGAGCCAGAAACTATAGGTTGTATTAAAATTGCCTCTATGGAATGGATAAACAACAAGGTATAGCCCAAGGGAACTATATTCTATATTTTGTGACAAGCCATCATGGAAAAGAACATGAAAAAGAATATATACACATGTATAACCAAATCACTCTGCTGTATAGCAGAAGTGAACACAATCTTGTAAATCAAGTCTACTTCAATAAAATAAAATTTCAAAATGCTTCTATGAACACACTCACCGGAATTCCATTGATGCCAAGAAAGCCGGGAACACCCATGGGACCCTAAAAAAAGGAGTAGGAATGTTAAGAGATGGGTCCAACTGATCTCCATTAGGTGAGGTAGGTTTGTTCATGTAGTTAATGACCTAAGTTGTTAAGAAGTGTTTTGTACCCCAACCGCCCCTGCCCCCCAAATCACATCGCCTTGCTGTCTACTACACTTCCAAGTGATCACTAGCCTTTACCTAAGGTCTTGGGCAGTTCTTGTCTTAGACCATGTGGTATCAGACCTAAACATAAGGCTCAGTATTATATGGTGCCTTGACATCTGGGAAGGCTGCATGCGGGCTTGCTAAGTCTTTGCAGCCCTAGCCCACCAGGTTTCTCTGTCCATGGGATTCTCCAGGCAAGAACACTGGAGTGGGTTGTCATTTCCTCCTCCAGGGGATCTTCCTGACCCAGGGATCAAACCCATGTCTCTTATGTCTCCTGCATTGGCAGGCAGGTTCTTTACCACTAGTGCCACCTGGGAAGCCCTGGGAAAACTGAGGAGTGCCTCAAATGGCATTTTGCTCATGATGAGATCTTTCAGGCAAACAACTCTCCTTATCAAATATACCAGGCACAGTTCCTGCTTGTTCCTGAGTTGTAGGTTTCAGTTCCCTGCTGGCCCAATGAATTATTCAAACAAGCCAGTCATATCCTCCTTTAGGAACCTAGGGACACTCATCCTCTTGACATGGCAGAATTTGCCTCCCACAGCCCTTCTGGTTTATTTTGTTCCAGAGCGCAAGCACTGTGTGACCCTGCACGGTGTGTGATGTCCTCTTCCACTGTGAGTGTATGTGACTTATAAACCTGTTGTTGATCTCTTCTGTCCTGTGCCAGGTGTCACATACTTGGCCATCTGCAAAACCCTAGGGTAGGAATCCTGCTCTCACCAATGTGGTAAACAGGAGGTGATTAACTGCTAACCTCAGACAGCCAGCTGCCATGACATGACCAATCTCCTTTCTTGCATCTCTTTCCCCATATTTGTGGCCCAGCTGGTTTCCAAGCATTCTGACCCCTGGTGTCCCATTCCCCTTGTTTGGGTTCCTCTGCTGCCCTGTTGATTGGCCTTCTGACCCACCTCTAGCTCAAATCCTCTGGACTTTTCCACCACGGTCATCCCATTTGTCTGGCAAATAGCTGATACCTGGACTTTCTGACTTGCTGGCTATGGGATTCTCTCCAGAAATGGGAGCATATCACCCAGCCTACCTATTATTAAAGTGTGTAGCCTGGCACCAAAGTATGTGCAATTAGTATTCTTTTCATAAATAAACAGAACTGAGGTTCAGAAGCTTTCACCTTCACACCCATGGCCCATGAATCAAAGGAAAACTCAAGCTTTGGTCTGAGCTTACCTTATCGCCTTTTGGTCCATACAGTCCCAGCGGGCCTGGGGATCCCCTTTCTCCTTTCAACCCTGATAAACCACTAGGGCCAGGAAGTCCTGGAGGACCTGTTGGACCTTGAATTCCAATTGGTCCTGGTCTCCCCTGAGATGGACAGAAGGAGCACAGTTAGTCAACAGAGGAGTTACCATCCCAACTTCCCATTTTCCCGTGCACAAAGAACACTGTCATCACTTCACTGAATAATTTTGGCTTGGAGACCTATGAAGCATGCCAAAGTTCCAGACACTGATCAGAAAAGGCTATTTTAGGGGTTTCTAAGCTTATTTGGATAGAACATATTTTATAAGCACATTTAATAAGATTCATGTGCACCAAGATCCTTCAACTTTGTACTTCTTAGGAGATTAGTTATTCAGGCTGGATAATATTGTCCTCTCCCTAGTTAATGCCAGGTCATCCATCAGACTGTCAAAAGAGCAAATGAACAGAACTCTGGAGAGCATTGGGACATTTTCGAACTCACATCCAAATGGCCAACATGTTTGAGCTGAAGTTCAGAGATGGCTGTGCCCATAGAACACTGCCTTGGGGGGCCACAGTGAAGAGAACCCAGAAACCCCCGACTGACCAACCTGCCAGCTCACCTTTGCCAGCCATTCCCAGAACTCCAGGACTGCAACTGGAAACAGACACCCACAGCAAACACACACATTGTTTATCTGCCCCCTCTGTGTCTCTCTTCTTCCCTTTACTACCCCCGCCATCTGTACAGTGCTGAATGTGTAAAACCAAAGAAGGCTGAGAATATCCATTAAGTATCAATTATGATAACAAGAGGGAGCAGCCTGAGGATTTTGAATGCCCTACTTATAAAACGTCTGTAGCAATTAAGTCTGAGAGTTCAGGCTGACATTTTCAAGCTGATTGAGATGCAGAATTAACCCCAGTGGGTGCAACACAGGTGGGCTAGGCTACCATTTAGAACAAATCCCAGTAGGGACTGAATTTTCTTGGTAAAAATGAAAACCATTAGTAATATGCATTAACTCTCAGAGAAAACAACATCATATCAGGTAGAAAGCCTATTTTCATAAACGCTTCCCATCTCCGCCCCTCAGTCCCTTTACTTTCTGCCTGCAATTTCCTACAGTCCTGTGAAAAACTCTGAGAAAGGTCCATTAAGTGTGCTCTTTACTATTCACCTTCAAGGTTTACTTTTGAAAGGGCTGAAAAGAGGACAGAAGCTTTATGTGGTGATTAGAGTCACATACTGGACACACAAGTGGCCGCCAGCTGTGCGCAGACTTTGGACTAAAATTTCCAAAGTCTATTAGGCTGACAAAGACCTGGGATTCTTGTTAAGAAGTAAAAGATGCTCTTCCCCAGGTGATGTAATTCTCTGGGTGTACCACCTACCAGGCAATCTTTCCAACACAAGCCTACAGATGGCGCTAGGCTGCAGAGCACTTGCCTTGGGCTTATTTCTGGGAATGATGGGATGGGAGTTGAACTTTTACTTTTTATGCTCTAAACTCCTGCTGCTGAACTTTTGTTTATGGTGGTTCTTTTATTACTCTTAAAATTTTTCACTACACATACACAACTAAAAACAATAGAACACTTTAAAAAATAGTGCTGTTGAGGATTAACAAAGTCTAAAATGTGGGCCTAGCTTTCAAGACTAATGTACACAAAACTATAGCAAACAGTTCAAGTCCAGAATGGAGCATAAGTGCTGCAGGAACACAAAGGCAGGGTTGACCATGGTGGGTTTGTGGAATGCTTACATTCTGTCCATGATGGCGTAGGGGGGTGGGGGCAGTCACTGGTCACACTGGAAAGGCTGAGTGGGCCCCAACTGAAGTAGGTCTGGAAAGCAAGGCAGGGAAGTGGAAGACTCGATGTGACAGGAAATAGGGAACCCTTAGAGGTTTAGGGATGGGGTGGGTGGGAGGAAGGCAGTTTCAATGTTGAAACTCATCAGTGAGTGTTTAGGAGAATGTGTGTGTGTGTGTGTGTGTGTGTGTGTGTGTGTGAGAGAGAGAGAGAGAGAGAGAGAGAGAGAGCATGAGGTCAGGGCAGCCTGCATGAGGCTGGAACAAGGAAGACAGATAAGAACCAGCTGTTGGGGGAGGAAAGGACTGGCTGGTGGGAGGGTGAGGGGCAAGACAGGCTTGCCAAGACCATGTTATTACTAGCAAAGGAGATGCATGCAGTCAGGGTACTGAATGCTTGACCCAAATCTGAGCCCTGCCCAAAGCTTTCACGCATCAAGGGCTAGGAGGTGAGAGCCTGATAAACAGTTGAGCTGCTACCAAGACAACAGACTGTGGCGTGGCCCAATTTCCATCTTGCTCACGGCACTAGAGCCCAAGCGGTACCTGGTGTGTGCACATGGGTTAGCACATGCCAGCCCTGGTCCCTTGCCTTGGTGAGTGAGTGCATGCTCAGCGAGAATAAGCAAAGAGACATAGGAGTGAGGCAATTCTCAGGCTGGACTTAACAAGAAATCTGATTCCATCCAAAAAAGGCTGGGTTCCATGGCCCACTCCCTTTTTCTTGGCTGGGAGGGTGAGTTGAATCTACCACAGTCACATAGCTGACTCTCCCGTTCCAGCCAGAGAGCTTAAAGTGGGGCTCTTAAAGAGCTCATAGATTCTTTGAGTTTGAATTCTTTTTCAAAAAGGGCATTTGAAATGGTATGGAAGGTGTACTTCTGAGCTGGTCCTGAGTTTCAAAACCTCTCAGATGGAAGCAGGGCCTGGGGGATGACTTGACACCTCTGAGGCACTGCTGGCCCAGAACTGTCTCTTCAGGGTGGTACCAGGGCCCCTGGAGCCTGAAGTTCTAGGATATAAAACAAGGAGCCTTACCATCCACTGAGGTCCTTTCTTTCATACAGTGGCACAGAGCACCATGAACAGACGAAGGTGGCGAAGAAAAAAAACGAAGACATGTCTTTCATGGGCTGTTTTGTCAGCCATCTGTAGCTATGCTTATTCTGTGAGTATATTGGTATAATCTTTCCCTTGTCTCCAATGTATAGGCTTTCTGTCACTATGCCCAGTGTACTGCTAATGCTTAATACTAAATCAATGATGGGTTTTTTTGGTTGGTTTGCCATACTCCAAAGAAGCTATCGGTGGCACTTTTCACAATGGCCAGCAGAGGGCAGTGTGAGAACATCTGAGGGCTTATCTGAGGGCTTCAGATAAACAGGTGGATGTGTGGACCTCTCCCACTACAGAGAAAAAGAAATCATACCAGTGTCAGAGAAGTCACAGAACATTCAAGCAGGAAGGGCCCTTAGAGACCATTCCATCCAGGGCTTATTTTATACATGGGGGAAAAAGGAGGCCGAGAGAATGGGAAGGACTTGTTTAGGTCACGTAGCTAGTGAGAAATGGCATGAGACTCAAACTAGACCACCTGCTGCCAGTGTGTGGCTCTCTCCCTGTTTTCCAGTGGCAGATGTCCTGGGGGGTGGTAGTTGAGGCTGCCCCCCCCACCCCAAGCCCGCCCCTGGGACTTTCCCAATCACTAGGCTGCAGTAGCCAGATGCTCACACCTCATTTCTCTCTTCCTAACTGATCATTTCGCAGAACCAATCTGAAATACCATCACTGTTTGGATTGCTAGCAGAATTTCAATGGGTTTGGACCAATGCCCTGCCCTGATACATGTCATATATTTTGGCAAATAGACCCAGACAGGGCAGAAGGGACTCCTCCAAGTCTTTCCAACCAGCTCTCCTGCCTCCATCTGCTCCGGATTTTAAATAAGCACATCAGGGTCAAATTCTCAAGAGAGTGGCCTGGGACTTGTGCATAAGGCAAGGAACTGCAGCTTGGGGCTGGCTTCCTCTTGCTGATCACAGTGGGTTGAGGTCAATGGGTAGTTTAATTCACCTTTGATCAGACCACACCCAAGCCCTAGCCCCAGATAACTGGGGTAGCCAACCCCAAAATGGGTCTGCATATAAAGAGGTACACATATGCAGAAATAGCATCTTGGAACATTAAAAGCACATGCCTCCGACAAGGTAGAACTGTAAAACTAAGAGGAGGGTGACTTTTCATTCCAAGGCCCATTTCTGCCTTTTCATCTCTCCCTCAAGGTTCCAGTGTCCTTCTCCCATAAAATTAAAATTTGTTCCTAAGGAAGAATCTGAAACTCATTCCCACTGAGGCATAAATGACTGACAACAACTTAGAGCTTTACTTCTCCCCAGGGGTTTTGTATTTTAATGGAGAGCAAAGCATTAAGCTAGGGGATGCAAATTATATTTATGAAGCACAGAAAGGAAAGGGGGTATGCACACGCTTTCTTAAGGATCCGGCTATACTGCTAGAAGTGGTGCAGTGCTGTTAGGTGGTATCATGGTGCAGGCTCTGGTGTCAGACAGACCTGGAGTCAGATCTTACTGCCATTTAATAGCTCTGTGACCTTGGGCAAGTGATTTAACCACTCTGAGTCCCTAAGGGCTCCAAGCAGCTCTAGTGTAGGGTTATGGGGAGCATGTGAGTCAGTGAATGTAACACATGTGGTGGATAGCATGAACATACGAATGTATCCATTTCCTTTCTTCTTAAGGCATGTTTATGGCAAAAGGAGATGTTATAATTGGGTTCTTAAAACTCTTTATCTTAAGCATAAGTAGGAGATGCACTGACATTATTTAGAAACTCTCTGTGGGACAGAAATGTGTTCCAGGAATGAATGGGCACTCCATATCTGGGAGAGTATTTCCCTCTTAGTACGGATGACCTGGTCCTCTTGGGCACTCAGCTCTTCAGTGTCTGCTCACTCTCCTCATAGACCTCATCCATAAGCTAATGACTCCCCAGCCTGAACCTCCAGACCAGAGTTCTCTTCTCAGTGTGTCAGATCCTTGGAGCCAATGACTTACCAGACTTGTCCGCCTGGATATTCCAACTCAAATTCAACATGACTAAAGTTGAACCCATCATCTTTTCCCCAACTTATTTCCCCAAAGCAGTTCCTTCCTCCTGAGTTAACAGAACTAACTCTGTAAATGGCAGTCCATCTGCAAAGTTGATAAAGCCAGAAACCCAAGGGTCCTACATGACCTCTCTCCCTTATCTTCTACATCCAGTTCACCAGCAAGGACTGTCAATTACACCTCTAAAATATAACTGAAATCTGTTCATTTTTGTCTACTTTGATGGTCTTAGTTCAGGACTTCTTCATCTCTCCCCTAGAGTGTTGCTACAGCCTCCCAATTGGTCTGCCATCTTCTAATCTAACTTTATTTTCTCCTGGCATTCTGCCTCAGGGTCTTTGTACTTATCTTTGTTCTCCTGGTTAGCTCCTATTTATCATTCAGGCTCCAACCAAGACATTAGCTCTTCCAAGGAACCTACCATGATTACCCTTCCTCCACAGAATGGACTAGGTGGCCTGTTTGTGTCCTTACTCCCCAAAAGATTGACCTCATTGAAGACAGGGCCTGTGTCTTACTTTCCATTGAGTCACTTGTGGTAACTACAGTTCCTCGTATATAGTGGGTGCTCAGTATTTTCTGAATGGAGAAATGAATGAATGAATACACACACCAAGAAGCCAGTGGCTCAGGTATATCAGGTATATCAACATCTTCTTTGGAAGTCTGGATGGCTACACTAGAGTATAATCTAGAACCATCTGATCACAGAACTACAGAAGAAGACTTGCACCAGACTTAGGAAACTATCCAGTTGAGGATGCAGAAGTTGAAGCTCTCAGAAAGGGAAAGGGACCAATTCAAGTTCACAGTTCACATAGCAAGACCAGAGACAGGGAACCCAGTGAGGAGGTTGTGTTCTTTGGGAGAGAAATAATGATGACCTGAACTAGCAAGACAGATTTAAGAGATATTATAGAACCTAAAAACGATAGGACTTGATGCAAGATTGGAATAGGTGAGTAAGACAGAGATAGGTATAAAGGAGGACTCCCAGTTTTCTTTTTGAATTTTTTATGTTGTACTGGGGTATAGCCAATTAACAGTGTTGTAATAGTTTCAGGTGGACAGTGAAGGGATTCAGCCATACATATATGGATTCCCAGTTTTCTTGATTGGGTGACTGAGTCAATCTCTTCACTGACATGAGGAAGCCTGGGGGAGGAAGAATTTTGGATGGAAGATGAGGCATTCACATTTGGAGAGATGAGAATTAAGATACCTAGAGACTGTCTCGGGAGATGTTCAGAACCTATTTCTGCCTCTAAACTGGAAGGGCCGAGAGGGCAGGGAGCTCAGTTGACCTTGTCCTGGTATCTCCGGGAGATTCAGTGTCTGGTGTACAGTAGACCCTCAAAACGTAATTGTGTGGAAAAAGCACAACTGTGGAATAAATGAAAATAAAGAATTAAATGTGCACTTGGGAATCTTTGAGAAGGCCACTTCCAAATCGTATTAGGAGCAAAATGAGATTAAAAGACATTGCTACCAATCTCCAAAATCCCTGGTGGCCTTTGGGAAAAGGGTAGCAGAAATCCCTGACCTCCAACCTAGCAACCATCTGTCTTGAATTCTACAACTTTTCCTTATGTTTCAACTGGAATTCCCATTTCAGCTATGAGGCCAGGGAAGAGGGGGTGCAAGAACTTAACAGACTCTGGCCTAAGGAGATGGGCTCTCCCTCTTAACCACAAAATATGTGGTAAGAAGGAAACCATCGATGATATCCTCCAAAGGCAGATAACTTAAGAACCTTCAGAACATGCTTCCTTTCACCATTCCTTTGGAGCATCACAATACACCTGTGATTGAGGTGGTGGGCACCAAGCTGGAAAAGCAATTAGTCAATGGGGCTTATGAATTTCACACAGCTATGCAGTGGCAGAGGGAGTATCAGGGCCTCCCCATCAACTCTATGCTCCTTCTATTTCAACAAACAGAAATAGCTACCCAGAGAGCCCCAAAGTCCACTCTTTGAGTAACAGCACTAATGGGGCTTCCCTGGTAGCTCAGCTGGTAAAGAATCTGTCTGCAATGCAGGAGACCCCAGTTCAATTCCTGGGTTGGGAAGATCCCCTGGAGAAGGGATAGGCTACTCACTCCAGTATTCTTGGGCTTCCCTGGTGACATCAGATGGTAAAGAATCCACCTGCAATGCGGGAGACCTGGGTTCAATCCCTGGGTTGGGAAGATCCCCTGGAGGAGGGCATGGCAACCCACTCCAGTATTCTTGCCTGGAGAATCCCCATGGACCGAGGTGCCTGGTGGGCTACAGTCCATGGGGTCTTAAGAGTTGGACATGACTGAGTGAATAAGCACAGCACACAACACAGCAGCACTAATGGGCTAGCGTTGTTTGCAGAAGTAAATGAGGGAGAAAGAACACCAGTAGGTGAAGAATAGATCTAAAGTATGGCAGATAAAGACATATACAGATATCCATTTGATGACCGAGGAAGCCTTGGTTCAGCTTGATAATATTAGCATCAACTACACTTTGCCAGCATGAGCAGTGACCCTTCCCATCTTCCAAAAAAAAAAAAAAAACGGTGCTTGGGGTCTACCAAAGAATGAACTCCCCAAATTCTCAGTGTTCTGTCTAGCTGAGAAGCAGTATCAGAGTTTCACCCTCAACACCCAGATGAAAACACATTTATTTTCTAGTTCTGAGGCAATAATCAGTGTTTGAAGCAGCCAGCCCAGGCATGAAGACATGCGTCTACATGTTCTGTTTGCAAAGACACACACACCCATCTCATTGGCTGCTGTCAGCATGTTGAAATTTTTGGAAAGACACCTCCCAGAGCACTAAAGTTAACTCTTGCTGGGCAATATTTTGCATCCCTCCTTTCTATCTCTTTATTCACATTTCTCTTCTAAAAGATAAAAATCTTCTTTTTACCAGGCACATACTAAGTGCCCTCTCATTTGTTTCCTTTAATCCTCTTAACAGCTCTAACAGGCAGATATTAGTTGCCTCTTACAGATGAGGAAACTGAAATTCAGAAAGGGTAAGGAATTTGCTTGAGAGCACCCAGTAAGCAACTAGTGAAACCAGTTTTGGTGATATCAAACCCTCTGCTGCTTCTACCTAGCTTATATTGCCTCTCTGCATAGACTAAAGCCCTGAAAGTAGAAACACAAACCCACTTGAAGAGGGGCAGTAAGAGCTACTCTGGGCAGAAAATATTTCTATTTTTATTGATACTGGGACAAGTTATCTTAATTTGCCCAGTCTTTTCACTGGAACAGGTACTATTTAATAGAAACTCAACAGAATTAATAAATTAGGTGATAAAATGCACTTTAAGGAATAGCACTCCTTATACCTTAAAAAGATGGAAGATTACTTCTTGTTTAACAATTGAAGTGGCTTTGTTGATTGGTCTGTTGGCAATGGAGATTTTTCTAGGTTCTTGTACACAAATTCTGATGTGCTATGAGTCCCTAACGCTAGCTTATTCAGTTAGACATGGACAGGGAAATACAGGCAGAGTATACTAATTTGATCATTGTGATGGGCAGAAATTGGTGATTTTGCTTTAAACATGTTGTATTTTTCCTTGCCCTTGCGGAATGCTAATAATTGTTAAAAATAGGACGAAGCAGAGATGTCTGCTAGACAGAGGCAAATAAGTTGATGAAAAATTTTCAGGTCTCCCCTTTTTCTATAACATATTCCTAAAATCACATCAGAAACCAGAGAACACTTTTCTTTTGTGATAATAATATAATTGGGATGGTCAAGAAACCCCAAATCCAATGGAAATTGACCAATAGTTGGCCACAAAAATTAAAAAAGCAACCAAACACCTCTGTAACCATTACAAATGGTTCAATGAGCCCCCATAAACTTTCAAATATATATGCAAATTATACAAAGAGCCCCACCATATGATAAAGTATGTGCTGAGTTTCCAGACCACATGAGGAAATAGATGCAGTTCTATCTACTTAGGATGAATTTAACCTAAAACTAGTACATGCGTTGGAAAAATCTGAAATACTTAATTACTTAGTTTTCCATCTTAGAATTTGAAGGGCAACTTCTGTATGATTTGATAGCACAGGTCTCTTAAGAAAGCCTTCTAGTAAACAGAAAATTCACCTGCTTAAAGCAGAATCATAAGATAAAGGTTTTACTTTCTGCTCTCACTTCTAACTGTATGACCTTGAGAAAGTCAATTCATCTCTCAGGTTTAGTTTTCTCATCAGCAAAATGGGCCTATTTGCCCTACCTATTTCTTGAATTGGTTTGAACATCAGTTGAGACAATGTATGTGAAAATTGGCTGAGGGTTCATTCCATTGACTAAGCTTTGTTTTGGGGGGAAAAAACCCTAGTAACCAGACTCCCAATTTTCAAAAATCCCTGTTTCCTGGGCTCATAGGGCAGTAAGCTCTTAAAAAATAAAAGCTCACAAGGAGGAATTTCAGTTAGAAAAAAACAGAATGAAACAAGGAGCAGAATGTAAAGCTGTGAAAGGTAGGAGCAAATTGACTGTCCAGCACAGGGCTGTCATTACAGTATAGAAAGGATGTGAACCTACCCTATTATCCTATTATTGTAGTTGAGAAATATGTGATTTATTTTAAAAGACATGGTTTAATTACAACCTGGAGCTAGTATTTTTCATTTTTTTCTAGCAAAACATAGCCATGGTTTTATACTTAAAAAATCAAAGTGAAACAGGCCTTGCCAGAAATTCACTTTATAGCAATTTTTCTGTAGTGTATCTCAGTTCAGTTCGGCTCAGCTCAGTCGTATCTGACTCTTTGTGACCCCATGAACTTCAGCACAACAGGACTCCCTGTCCATCACCAACTCCCAGAGTTAACCCATGCTCATGTCCATTGAGTCAGTGATGCCATCCAACCATCTCATCCTCTGTTGTCCCCTTTCCTCCTGCCTTCAATCTTTCCCAGCATCAGGGTCTTTTCAAATGAGTCAGCTCTTCACATCAGGTGGCCAAAATATTGGAGTTTCAGCTTCAGCATCAGTCCTTCCAATGAACACCCAGGACTGATCTCCTTTAGGATGGACTGGTTGGATCTCCTTGCAGTCCAAGGGACTCTCGGGAGTCTTCTCCAACACCACAGTTCAAAAGCATCAATTCTTCTGCATTCAACTTTCTTTATAGTCCAATTCTCACATCCATACATGACTGGGGCAAAAACCACAGCCTTGACTAGACGGATCTTTGTTGATAAAGTAATGTCTCTGCTTTTTAATATGATGTCTAGGTTGGTCATAACTTTCCTTCCAAGGAGTAAGCGTCTATTCATTTCATGGCTGCAATCAAACACCATGTGCAGTGATTTTGGAGCCCCAAAAAACAAAGTCAGCCACTGTTTCCCCATCTATTTCCCATGAAGTGATGGGACCAGATGCCATGATTTTAGTTTTCTGAATGTTGAGTTTTAAGCCAAATTTTTCACTCTCCTCTTTCACTTTCATCAAGAGGCTCTTTAGTTCCTCTTCACTTTCTGCCATAAGGGTGGTGTCATCTGCATATCTGAGGTTATTGATATTTCTCCCGGCAATCTTGATTCCAGCTTGTGCTTCATCCAGCCCAGCATTTCACATGATGTACTCTGCATATAAGTTAAATAAGCAGGGTGACAATATACCAGCCTTGACATACTCCTTTTCCTATTTGGAACCAGTCTGTTGTTCCATGTCCAGTTCTAACTGTTGCTTCCTGACCTGTATACAGGTTTCTCAAGAGGCAGGTCAGGTGGTCTGGTATGCCCATCTCTTTCAGAATTTTCCACAGTTTATTGTGATTCACACAGTCAAAGGCTTTGGCATAGTCAATAAAACAGAAATAGATGTTTTTCTGGAACTCGCTTGCTTTTTCGATGATCCAGTAGATGTTGGGAATTTGATCTGTGGTTCTTCTGCCTTTTCTAAAACCAGCTTGAACATCTGGAAGTTCATGGTTCATGTATTGCTGAAGCCTGGCTTGGAGAATTTTGAGCATTACTTCGCTAGTGTGTGAGATGAGTGCAATTGTGCAGTAGTTTGAGCATTCTTTGGCATTGCCTTTCTTTGGGATTGAAATGGAAACTGACTTTTTCTCTTTCTGTGGCCACTGCTGAGTTTTCCAAATTGCTGGCATATTGAGTGCAGCACTTTCACAGCATCATCTTTCAGGATTTGAAATAGCTCAACTGGAATTCCATCACCTCCACTAGCTTTGTTCGTAGTGATGCTTTCTAAGGCCCACTTGACTTCACATTCCAGGACATCTGACTCTAGGTGAGTGATCACACCATTGTGATTATCTGGGTCATGAAGATTTTTTTGTATAGTTCTTCTGTGTATTCTTGCCATCTCTTCTTAATATCTTCTGCTTCTATTAGGTCCATACCATTTCTGTCCTTTATTGAGCCCATCTTTGCATGAAATGTTCCTTTGGTATCTCTAATTTTCTTGAAGAGATCTCTAGTCTTTCCTATTCTATTGTTTTCCTCTATTTCTTTGCATTGATCTCTGAGGAAGGCTTTCTTATCTCTCCTTGCTATTCTTTGGAACTCTGCATTCAAATGGGTGTATCTTTCCTTTTCTCCTTTGCTTTTCATTTCTCTTCTTTTCACAGCTATTTGTAAGGCCTCCTCAGATAGCCATTTTGCTTTTTTGCATTTCTTTTTCTTGGGGATGGTCTTGATTCCTGTCTCCTGTACAATGTCACGAACCTCCGTCCATAGTTCATCAGGCACTCTATCAGATCTAGTCCCTTAAATCTATTTCTCACTTCCACTGTATAATCATAAGGGATTTGATTTAGGTCATACCTGAATGGTCTAGTGGTTTTCCCACTTTCTTCAATTTAAGTCTGAATTTGGCAATAAGGAATTCATGATCTGAGCCACAGTCAGCTCCCGGTCTTGTTTTTGCTTGATTTTATAGAGCTTCTCCATCTTTGACTGCAAAGAATATAATCAATCTGATTTTGGTATTGACCATCTGGTGATGTCCATGTGTAGAGTCTTCTCTTGTGTTGTTGGAAGAGGGTGTTTGCTATGACCAGTGCGTTCTCTTGGCAAAACTCTGTTAGCCTTTGCCCTGCTTCATTCTGTACTCCAAGGTCAAATTTGCCTGTTACTCCAGGTATTTCTTGACTTCCTCAACTTTTGCATTCCAGTCCCCTATAATGAAAAGGACATCTTTTTTGGGTGTTAGTTCTAAAAGGTCTTGTAGGTCTTCACAGAACTGTTGTTCAGCTTCTTCAGTGTTACTGGTCGGGGCATAGACTTGGATTACCATGATATTGAATGGTTTGCCTTGGAAACGAACAGAGATCATTCTGTTGTTTTTGAGATTGCATCCAAGTACTGCATTTCAGACTCTTGTTGACTATGATGGCTACTCCATTTCTTCTTTTTTTTTAAATTTAATTTTATTTTTTTTCCATTTATTTTTATTAGTTGGAGGCTAATTACTTTACATCATTGCAGTGGTTTTTGTCATACATTGAAATGAATTAGCCATGGATTTACATGTATTCCCCATCCCGGTCCCCCCTCCCACCTCCCTCTCCACCCGATCCCTCTGGGTCTTCTCAGTGCACCAGGCCCGAGCACTTGTCTCATGCTGGTAACGATAACCCTATATGCAAAACAGAAAAAGAGATACTCCATTTCTTCTAAGGGGTTCCTGCCCACAGTAGTAGATATAATGGTCATCTGAGTCAAGTTCATCCATTCCAGTTCATCTTAGTTTGCTGACTCCTAGAATGCCAAAGTTCACTCTTGCCGTCTCCTGTTTGACCACTTCCAATTTGCCTTAATTCATGGACCTAACATTCTGGGTTCCTATGCAATATTACTCTTTACATCATCGTATCTTGCTTCTATCACCAGTCACATCCACAACTGGGTGTTGTTTTTGCTTTGGCTCCATCCCTTCATTCTTTCTGGAGTTATTTCTCCACTGATTTCTAATAGCATATTGGGCACCTACTGACCTGGGGAGTTCATCTTTCAGTGTCCTATCTTTTTGCTTTTTCATACTGTTCATGGGGTTCTCAAGGCAAAAATACTAAGTGGTTTGCCATTCCCTTCTCCAGTGGACCACATTCTGTCAGACCTCTCCACTATGACCTGTCCATCTTGGGTGGCCCCACATGGCATGGCTTAGTTTCATTGAGTTAGACAAGCTGTGGTCTGTGTGATCAGATTGGCTAGTTGTATCTAATCCATTAGAAAAGGGATACTTGTGGCATTTTTCTCTGACATTGTAAATTATCCATCATTGATATACTGTACAACCTTTAGTCCACTACTGAGTTCATGTGAGTTGATTGCTTCTGGATCAATCTTGGCTTCCCCAAGCCTATAGTGAGAAGTCATCAAGTTTTGGGAGCAAAAGGTAATGGGGAGGAACCAATGACAGCTCCTTAAACAGAAGAAGAAAATGGAGGATAGTATCAAAGGAATCTCCTGCTAAGATCCCCTTGCCAAAGAACTCAGGGAGCTCAGAAAGGGGAGGAGAGGGCAGGGGAGGGAGAGGAACAGCTTACTCACATAGTCTCCATGCTGCCTTCCTGTGAGCCCACACCCCTGCATTCATTTAGAACCAGAGGAGCACATGCAGATAAAAAGGTGTTCCAACCCCAGTACACATGCCCACAGGCATAGGAGTCTGCTAAAATGGTAGGACTTGCTGGTACTCTGGCATAGCCTACCCTACACCTCTCAGTCAATCATGGATTTGAATTCAAGAAGATGCAATGTCTTACAGCCCCCTCTGCCAGCTGTATGCAATAGTTCTTGTGGACAAGCCCAGACATGCACAGGCCAAAAGGGGATCTAGAGGGAGAGAGTCGCACATTTCTGATCTCTTTTCCTTTTATGTAATTGACAGTGGGAACCTCAGAGGAAATCAATCTCTGTGCCTAGTGAGCTAAGTTGCTTCAGCCGTGTCTGACTCTTTGCAACCCTATAGATTGTAGCCCACCAGGCTCCTCTGTCCACGGGATTCTCCAGGCAAGAATACTGGAGTGGGTAGTCATTTCCTTCTCCAGGGGATCCCCACCCAGGGATTGAACCTGCATATCCAGGATTGCAGATGATTCTTTACCACTGAGCCACCTGAGAAACCTTAGTCCCAGTCTGGTGCTCTTTCTGCTACTTTATCTCTCTTTCTTTTTTAAGAGACTGGTCAATTCTGGGTCCAAAATTCCCACAAAAAATGTAACTCCACACGAAACTCTGGATCTGGAGCTTATTGAATCCTTTAGACTTTCCCTTCATCCTTATTCCTGCCCAGTGGCACCCTTATTAACCAATTAAGTAGATGCACAAAGGACAGAGAACTCAACCTACTTGGTTGCCTCATAATGCATCAATTGAGAAAACATTTGTAGATTGCCTACTGTGTGCCACCCATGGTGGGAACACATAAAATGAAAACATGATCTTTGCCCTTGAGGAACTCTCAGTCCAGGTCAGAAAGTCTAGTTATGTACACACAGGAATATACTCCAAGGCAGAGGAAGGCAGAAGGGATATGATTCAGAATCCAAGGACCATCGATAGTTTTGTCCTGAAGGTAGAGGAGAATCTTTTATCCCTTCAGACTACAGAGTGGAGAAGGATATGTAAAGAAAAGGAGCCAGGATGAGTCTGGGGAAGTAAGAGGGAAGTGGAGAAAGTCCATTTCGACTTGACCTCAATGTTCTCAGTAGATGTAGTAAGTGAGGTTGCAGATAGAGAGTGAAGGGGTTTGAGGTTGAGGGCAGCTGGAAAGGGTGGGGAGGAGATGCTGCAGAGGCCATGGCCGGAAGCCTATTGTTAGAAAACTGTGAAGGGCTGCCAAGCAGTTCTGAGGGCTCCACTGACATAAGAGAAGGTACTGTTGTTGGGAAGCGTCCTCAGACAATACTTGGCAGCCCAGGAGTGGGGTAGGCAAAGCAGGTGGTGGAGTTTTCCAGGGTTGGATGCAGAAACTTACATCAGAATTTCTGGGGGTGAGGGACAGTGCTGGGCCCAAAAGGAGGATGTGAAAGCATTGTTGATCTGGGGGTCCAGGCTGAAGAGCAAACTGGAGAGGGGCTAGCCATTCCTGAGAAACAAATGATTTCCTAGACAATTTGGACCTTCCTTAAAGTGAGAGGTCCAAACTAGCTATAGATATGAATTTTGCACAGCATGGATTGCTTGATTCAAGGCTGTTGAGAGAAGTCTAGAGTCAGGGGGAGCAACCTGGGGATTGAAATGTAAAAAAAAAAAATCCTCCAAACTGTTAGCAATGTCACACCACATCTACATGACTTTGTAGCATAGCATCCAACTCAAACAGAGATGGACTAGGCTGATGCAGAGATAATGGTGCCCACGCCCAGGACAGAGTTACTGGCATGGGTACGGGGGCAATCAGGTAACTCCCCTGTTCATAGTTCCCTGAGGGCATATTTTGTTCCAGTTCTTGGTTCTCTATACCTTCCCACAGCCACAATGTCATTTATGTTTTTGTTATATCTCACTCTGCCAACCCTGACATTGGAAGGACTGATGCTGAAGCTGAAGCTGCAATACTTTGGCCACCTGATGCAAAGAGCCAACTCATTGGAAAAGTCCCTGATGCTAGAAAGATTGAGGGCAGGAGGAGAAGGGGGCAGCAGAGGATGAGATGGTTAGATGGCATCACTGACTCAATGGACATGAGCTTGAGCAAACTCTGGGAGATGGTGAAGGACAGGGAAGCCTGGCGTGCTGCAGTCCATGGGGTCGCAAAGAGTCAGACACAACTTAGCGACTGAACAACAACAACACTCAGCCCAATGATTTCCTTAGAGGTAGGAGCAATGAACATACTTGAAACAGCTTAAAAACAGTGATCTGGTTCCCAGAGAAAGCACAGCTAGGGATAAATTAGGAGATGACTTTGAGAGGAGTTCAGGCGGGAAATGAGGGTGGGAGGGAGTGGCAGCTATATAAGAAATCAAAAGGAGCCAAACCTTAGGACCTGGGGCGGGGGGCAAAAGATATGAAAAGGGAGCTGGCCTGTCCAGGGGCCTGGCCTAGGGAGGTTATCTGGGCAAGAGGCACTGTGGCCCCCCCTTACTTCTCTATCCATCACTACTGTTTTTGTTCTCTGGCTTTACGAGGCTTTTAAAAGCTTCTAGATCTGGTACTGGCAATCTTTCAGAGAAAGTGAACAGAGAATTCTACAGCGATCAAGTCCCAGTGAAGCCTGTAGCCAAGAGTACCAACAGTTGTCCCCTAAAGCTGAGTGGTAAACAAACCTTCAAGTGCTTTCCCCTGCAAGGCTTTGAGTGCTGCAGGTCCTTGGGCCAAAGAACCTAGCAGCTAATCACTTCTCTTGACTTGCTGACTGACAGAGAGAGGTTTCTTTGTTAGTCTAGTTTCAACTAGTCTCTGGAACCCAGGAGAAGGAAAAAAAATGAGGAGGTGTCAAAGGGGGGCGCGAGAAAGCTCTAGTAAGTCTGTCTGGGAGAGGGAAGCTCCCCCAAACACAAAATGAAGAAGCGTGATTAGGGGAAGGTGGGAGGTGCAGCCAGGGAGCTGCCAAAGAGCATGGCCGGGGAGGCTGCTCCAGCGCTCGGAGTGTGTGCTCAGTCCTGTCTGACTCTGGGACCCCATGGACTGTAGCCCACCAGGCTCCTCTGTCCATGGATTCTCAGGCTAGAATACTGGAGTGGGTTGCCATTTCCTCCTCCAGGAGATCGTCCCAACCAGGGATTGAACCCATGTCTCCTGTGTCTCTTGCATTGGCAGGTGGGTTCTTTACCACTGAGTCAGCGGGGAAGCCCTCCAGGGCTCAGAGGAATTCTCTTGTTCTTTGAAACACTACTCCTGTGACTACCCTCTCTTTCCCTTCTAGCTTCTAGCTGCTTTCCTTTGGTTTCTTCAATACGTGCTCTGATCTGCCTGATGCTGAAAAAATTAACAAAAATCTTTCCTCTGTTGCTCTCACCACTCCATCTCTCCACCACCCTTCCAGAACAAACTTCTTAATAGACATCACTCATTACCTCCACTTCCTGTCCTACCACTTCCCTCACCCCCTGGCCATCTGGGCTAACCAATTCTCTCTTTTTTTAAAAAAAATTATTTATTTGGCTCTGCTGGGTATTAGTTGCCACACACAGGATCTTTAGTTGAGGCCTCTGAATTCTTAGTTGCAGCATGTGAGATCTAGTTTCCTGACCAGGGATTGAACCTGGGGTCCCCATATTGGGAGCATGGAGTTTTAGTCACTGGCCTACCAGGGAAGTCCCCCAAGTCTTCTGTCTTGAAAGTCCTCTCTGGAAAGTAACCAGTGATCCCTGCTAAATTCTAATCCCATAGGCCTCCTCTGCAGCTCTTGTCATTGCTAAACACACGTTCACCTTCTGAAACCGTCTTCTTGGCTTTCATTGCTCTATACTCGGGTGAGTCTTTTATCATCTCACCATCTTCTTCATTGGCTCCTTCCATTATTCCCAAAGGCTCTTGCCTGTCCCATGGTGATTTCATCCACCACCTATAGCTCCTACCACCTCCTCTATAAAGATGAGGCATCACTCTAATTAATTTCTCAGGTCCTGTCAATTTCCCAAGTCATGTCCACAGCACTATTATTGGTCTCCTTAGGGACCAATAACCAAAGCTTATCTCAGTCCCTCATTAGCTCTCCCCTAGATAATAGCAATATCCTCTGGAGTTCTGAGTCCAGTCAGACATTGCTTCAATCTCTCTAACACTCTAGACAGTAATCTTCCTAAGTCTCATCCTCTTGCTTCTCTGCTCAAAGCTGTAAATCACTCCCCATTACTTTCACAATGAAGCCCTTACTTCTTAACCAGGCATTGACAGCCCTTAACCATTCAGTTCCCATCTGTTTTTGCAGACTTATTTTCCCACTAAACACCCTTACCTGCCCTAGACTCTAAGCTGATGCTTAAATCCATTCTGTGCCCTCTCTCCACTAGGCTTCCAACCACGTGGTTTCCTCGCCAAAAATACCCTTCTCCTCCAGAACTCTCTACTAAGGTTGTATACATCCTTCAAAGCTCAACTCAAATCTGATCTCTTCCAAAAAGACTTCTCATATTTCTCTTGATTGAGTTCATGTCTTCCTTTTTTAAAAAACACTTAGAAGTTTTGTTTTAGAATTTAGCTATATAGTTGAATTAATCATACCTCTCAGTTCATGGCAAAAATCACATCATTAGCCCATATAAGGCCCTTCCTTTTATTTTTCTATTTTCCTTCCTTCAAATCTCCATTCTCTTTCTTGTCCCTTCACAAGAACCCTCTCTAAGGTATTTGCTGTCTGTCCAGGATATCTATTTCAAGGGAATTGCAACCCACTACAGCATTCTTGCCTGGAGAATCCTACAGACAGAGGAGCCTGGTGGGCTACAGTCCATGGGGTTGAAAACAGTTGTACATGACTAAGCAACTAAACAAAAACAATCAGGCTATCTATCTCTGTCTCTACCTATATCTCATCACTGACTCAGTGGACATTAATTTGAGCAAACTCAAGGAGATAGTGGAGAACAGAGGAGCCTGGTGGGCTACAGTGCATGGAGTTGCAAAGAGTCAGTTACAATTTAACAACTGAACAACAATACCTACACCTATGTGTATGTCTATATCTATATTAACATCTATGTCTATCTTGTATTGTTGGTGTGTGGGTATTTCAATTCAGTTCAGTCGCTCAGTCGTGTCCGACTCTTTGCGACCCCATGAATCGCAGCATGCCAGGCCTCCCTGTCCATCACCAACTCCCGGAGTTTACTCAAACTCATGTCCACTGAGTTGGTGATGCCATCCAGCCATCTCATCCTCTGTCGTCCCCTTCTCCTCCTGCCCCAATCCCTCCCAGCATCAGGGTCTTTTCCAATGAGTCAACTCTTCGCATGAGGTGGCCAAAGTATTGGAGTTTCAGCTTCAGCATCAGTCCTTCCAATGAACACCCAGGACTGATCTGCTTTAGGATGGACTGGTTGGATCTCCTTGCAGTCCAAGGGACTTTCAAGAGTCTTCTCCAACACCACAGTTCAAAGCATCAATTCTTTGGCACTCAGCTTTCTTCACAGTCCTACTCTCACATCCATACATGACCACCGGAAAAACCATAGCCTTGACTAGACAGACCTTTGTTGGCAAAGTAATGTCTCTGCTTTTTAATATGATGTCTAGGTTGGTCATAACTTTCCTTCCAAGGAATAAGTGTCTTTTCATTTCATGGCTGCAGTCACCATCTGCAGTGATTTTGGAGCCCCAAAAAATAAAGTCTGACACTGTTTCCACTGTTTCCCCATCTATTTCCCATGAAATGATGGGACCAGATGCCATGATCTTAGTTTTCTGAATGTTGAGCTTTAAGCCAACTTTTTCACTCTCCTCTTTCACTTTCATCAACAGGCTTTTTAGTTCCTCTTCACTTTCTGCCATAAGGGTGGTGTCATCTGCATATCTGAGGTTATTGATATTTCTCCCGACAATCTTGATTCCAGCTTGTGCTTCTTCCAGCCCAGTGTTTCTCATGATGTACTCTGCATATAAGTTAAATAAGCAGGGTGACAATATACAGCCTTGATGTACTCCTTTTCCTATTTGGAACCAGTCTGTTGTTCCATGTCCAGTTCTAACTGTTGCTTCCTGACCTGCATATAGGTTTCTCAAGAGGTGGGTCAGGTGGTCTGGTATTCCCATCCACAGTTTACTGTGATCCACACAGTCAAAGGCTTTGACATAGTCAATAAAATAGAAATAGATGTTTTTCTGGAACTCTCTTGCTTTTTCAACGATCCAGGGGATGTTGGCAATTTGATCTGTGGTTCCTCTGCCTTTTCTAAAACCAGCTTGAACATCTGGAAGTTCATGGCTCACGTATTGCTGAAGCCTGGCTTGGAGAATTTTGAGCATTTGTGGGTATTTAATTGATGCAAATATTATTAGGTCATAGATTTTCCATTTCTCATTTTTTTCATGAGAATGTTTTCGAGATCTATAATAGAAATTGCACAACTCCTTTACTGTTCCTAAACCTTGTTAATATGCATAGAATGCATTTGCCTGGCTTTAAAAATTTTTTGTTTTATATTGGACTATAGTTAATTTTGCCTGGCTTTATAGGAATATTCCCTCACTGATGGACAACCTTGCTGTTGTTGTTCAGTCACTAAGTCGTGTCCAGCTGTTAGTAACCCCAGTAGACTGCAGCATGCCAGGCTTCCCTGTCTTTCACTGTCTCTCTGAGTTTGCTCAAGCTCATGTCCATTGAGTCAGTTATGCCATCTAACCATCTAATTTTCTGTCGTCCCCTTCTCGTCCTGCCCTCCATCTTTCCCAGCATCAGGGTCTTTTCCAGTGAGTTGGCTCTTTGCATCAGGTGGCCAAAGTATTGGAGCTTCAGCATCAGTCCTTCCAATGAATATTCAGGGTTGATTTCCTTTAGGATTGACTGGTTTGATCTCCTTGCTGTCCAAGGAACTCTCAAGAGTCCTCTAGCACCACAGTTCAAAAGCATAAATTGCCTCCAAGCTCTTACACAATTGACTTTTTGAAAAACAAATGATTATATGATAAATATCTTCATAAGGGTTTCATTTTAGAACTATGGAGAGGTTCCCCAGGATATATACTCAGGGGTGAGGCTGCTGGGTTGTTGGAATATATATGTAGTTACTATCAAAAGACATCATCACATTGCTTTTCAAAAAATGATCCCAGTTTACACTTCCACCAGCAATACACAGGAATTCCTCTTTTCCCCCACATGCTCACAAACACTTAGTGTTATCTGACTTTTTGATTTCTGTCAATTGGATGAGTATATTTTGATTTTTCACTGTTATTTTAATTTGAATTTCTCTGAATATTAGCAAGGTGAATCATCTCTTTATATGCCTATTAGCCACTCTAGTTTTCCCTTCTGTGAGTTGTCATCTTGTGAATGTACTTTGTGCATTTTATCTATTGTGTTTTCCACCTTTTTCCTGTTAACTTAGAAAGTCCCCTGGACATTCTAGATATCAATGCTTTGCCAGTTTTAGACATTGCAAATATCTTCATCTGTCTATCGATTTTGTCTATGGTATCATTTCACTGGAATTGATAGACTTAGGTTTGATGTAGTAGAAGCCATGACTTTTTTACCTTATGTTTTGGACTTTGTGGTCTTATTTATGAAATCCTACATCATTTCAAACTATAAAGAAATTCTATGTTTATAGTTTTACCTTTCACATTTAGGCTTTGAATCCACCTGGAAGTCACCGTGGTCAGTGATATACAGTAGTGATACAACTTGATTTTTCTCCTTATAGAAAAGTGCTTCTCAATCTTTCCTATGTCATGGCATAGAGAGATTATGATAGTATGTGCTCAGCATAATGTGGTAAACAGATGGAGCTGCTCACAGCCAGAGGTGGAAGCCACTAGAGCCCTGGCCCCTTTAGCTCTACATCCCTAAAATCCATTTTGTAGCTTTCACAATGACACCTGATTGGGAAGTTTTGCCACATGGTGACCCACTTCTTCCAATACTCAAAAGTCCATTCTTTCCTTGCCGTGAAATTGCATTGAACTTATTATCATCTATTTCTATGCTCTATGTTCTAGTCTTATGCTTTATTTGCCTTCTACTATATCAGTCCTATAGTTTATGATGATGTCTTTGAACCATGTCTCAAAGTGTAGAAGGGCAAGTCTCTTATCTATTCTTTTTCAGAATTGACTCAGATGTTCATAGACATTTATTCTTCTATATACACTTTATTTTTTTCCCATTTATTTTTATTAGTTGGAGGCTAATTACTTTACAACATTGCAGTGGTTTTTGTCATACATTGAAATGAATTAGCCATGGATTTACATGTATTCCCCATCCCGGTCCCCCCTCCCACCTCCCTCTCCACCCGATCCCTCTGGGTCTTCCCAGTGCACCAGGCCCGAGCACTTGTCTCATGCATCCAACCTGGGCTGGTGATATGTTTCACCCTAGATATACATGTTTTGATGCTGTTCTCTTGAAACATCCCACCCTCGCCTTCTCCCACAGAGTCCACAAGTCTGTTCTATACATCTGAGTCTCTTTTTCTTTTTTTGCATATAGGGTTATCGTTACCATCTTTCTAAATTCAATATATATGTGTTAGTATACTGTAATGGTCTTTATCTTTCTGGCTTACTTCGCTCTGTATAATGGGCTCCAGTTTCACCCATCTCATTAGAACTGATTCAAATGAATTCTTTTTAATGGCTGAGTAATATTCCATGGTGTATATGTACCACAGCTTCTTCATCCATTCGTCTGCTGATGGGCATCTAGGTTGCTTCCATGTCCTGGCTATTATAAACAGTGCTGTGATGAACATTGGGGTGCACGTGTCTCTTTCAGATCTGGTTTCCTCAGTGTGTATGCCTAGAAGTGGTATTGCTGGGTCATATGGCAGTTCTATTTCCAGCTCTTAAAGGAATCTCCACAGTGTTCTCCATACTGGCTGTACCAATGTGCATTCCCACCAACACTGTAAGAGGGTTCCCTTTTCTCCACACCCTCTCCAGCATTTATTGCTTGTAGACTTTTGGATAGCAGCCATCCTGACTGGCGTGTAATGGTACCTCATTGTGGTTTTGATTTGCATTTCTCTGATAATGAGTGATGTTGAGCATCTTTTCATGTGTTTTTTTGCCATCCGTATGTCTTCCTTGGAGAAATGTCTGTTTAGTTCTTTGGCCCATTTTTTGATTGGGTCATTTATTTTTCTGGAATTGAGCTGCAGGAGTTGCTTGTATATTTTTGAGATTAATCCTTTGTTGCTTCATTTGCTATTATTTTCTCCCAATCTGAGGGCTGTCTTTTCACCTTGCTTATAGTTTCCTTTGTTGTGCAAAAGCTTTTAAGTTTCATTAGGTCCCATTTGTTTATTTTTGCTTTTGTTTCTAAAATTCTGGGATGTGGGTCATAGAGGATCCTGCTGTGATTTATGTCGGAGAGTGTTTTGCCTATGTTCTCCTCTAGGAGTTTTATAGTTTCCGGTCTTACATTTAGATCTTTAATCCATTTTGAGTTTATTTTTGTGTATGGTGTTAGAAAGTGTTCTAGTTTCATTCTTTTATAAGTGGTTGACCAGTTTTCCCAGCACCACTTGTTAAAGAGGTTGTCTTTTTTCCATTGTATATCCTTGCCTCCTTTGTCGAAGATAAGGTGACCATAGGTTCGTGGATTTATCTCTGGGCTTTCTATTCTGTTCCATTGATCTATATTTCTGTCTTTGTGCCAGTACCATACTGTCTTGATGACTGTGGCTTTGTAGTATAGTCTGAAGTCAGGCAGGTTGATTCCTCCAGTTCCATTCTTCTTTCTCACTATATACACTTTAGAATAAGTTTTTTCAAGTTCCCTAAGATATCCTGCTGGTATTTTGATGCCAGCAGGATATGGCATTGAATTGACAGGTTAAGGGAAAATCGACATCTTCACAATGATAAGTCATCCATCTGTCAACATGGTATATACCACCATTTATTCAGATCATTATGTATAATAATGGAATTAAAAAATTTTTATCTGAAAATGTTCAATATACTTTCATTAGGTGAATTACTAACAAAAAGATGTTACAGGTTTTCTTTTTTGTTGTTGTTACTGTGAATGGTAATTTTCCATACAGAAATTTGTACCTCTATTGTATATTTGGAGTGCGCGTTGAACTATTAGTAGAATTCTATGTATGAGGGTCAGTTTTCGTAACCGGGTTTGGAGCATCTAAAAATGGCCTGTGCTTCACCTCTTTTTCCACTACTGTGCTTTGCCATAGAAGGTGCTCACTTAACATTGGTTGAACTGAATTGAGGGGTCTGTGAAGTACTTCAGAATGTTTTGGAAATTACTATCCACATAATTTTCTGACAAAAATGCCATGTGATTCTCATTTAAAAATAAACAGTCATGTTACTTCAAATTATATGTTGGAGGAAACAAAGAGAAGGAGGAAAAAGGAATTACTAATCATTGTACAGTTTTGGCTTTTGAATCATGCTAATATTTTCCATATGGGCTTCCAGGTGGCACAGTGGTAAAGAATCCACCTGCCAATGCAAGAGATGCAAGAGATGCAGGTTTGATCCCTGGGTGGGGAAGATCCCCTGGAGGAAGGAAATGACAACCCACTCCAGTATTCTTGCCTGGGAAATCCCATGGACAGAGGAGGCTGGTGGGCTATAGTCCATGGGGTTGCAAAGAGTCAGACAGGACTGAGCAAGAGAACATACACAAGTTGTATTAAATTATGAAAGGTGGAGGGGGAAGGATCTCTGAAATTGAATAGAAACAAAAACAAATGAGCAGTTGTGGTGGGTAATAACTGGGAGGTATATATGGGAAACTTCTGGGGTGATGATGTTTTATATCTTGATCTGATTGTTAACATGGGTATGTTAACTCTGTAAAAATTCTTTGTGCTGTATACTTATGATTTGGCTACACTGTAAATTATGTGTAGTTTAAAAGTTTGTTGTAGTATATATAATTTAAAAGCTGTAAAAAATAAAAATGAGACATGATAGGAAATTCCCATGTAATATAAATGCATATAAAACACAATATAATATTTGCACATAAATAAAAACACTCAGAATTCATTGTATGTAAGGCCTGTGCTATGTACTTCATAAGGATGGTCTCATTTAATGCTTAGAAAAGTCGCAAGAAAGAGGTACTATTTTCATACACACTTTGTATATAAGGAAGATGAGGCAACAGAGGTTAAATAACTAGCCATAATCATACAGTTGGAAAGTGGGAGAAGCCCTATTCAAATTCAAGCTTCTGCCCTCTTAACTATTAATACTATGCTGAACTGATATTCAGTAAACAGTACTATCAGAGAAGGCAATGGCAACCCACTCCAGTATTCTTGCCTGGAAAATCCCATGGATGGAGGAGCCTGGTAGGCTGCAGTCCATGTGGTCGCTGAGTCGGACATGACTGAGCAGTTTCATTTTCACTTTTTACTTTCATGCATTGGAGAAGGAAATGACAACCCACTCTAGGGTTCTTGCCTGGAGAATCCCAGCGATGGCGGAGCCTGGTGGGCTGCCATCTATGGGGTGGCACAGAGTTAGATACGACTGACATGACTTAGCAGCAGCAGCAGCAAACAGTACTATTAAGAGCCCTGTGAGATACCTAGATGTAATGGATTAACTTTTTACAGCTTAAAGTCCTGAAGGAAAACACTCCCTGACCAAGTCATTTGCAGAGGGCAGTATCATGGTGAGGGGTGCCATCATTTCTAAGGGGCTTCACCTGAAAGCTCTGGAGAAAAGGGCTCTTGCTCTTGTTGTCTTCTGTCATATCATCCTACTAGTCTCTCCTATATCCTTTCCAAAATGATGGGTTAGACTAGAATCAATGTTTCATTTTTAATAACCTTTTTTGGGGGGGAAATATCTTAGAGTTATACAGAAGTTGCCAGGGTAGCACAGAAGAACTATACAAAAAAAGATCTTCATGTCCCAGATAATCATGATGGTGTGATCACATCCTGGAATGTGAAGTCAAGTGGGCCTTAGGAAGTATCACTATGAACAAAGCTAGTAGAGGTGATGGAATTCCAGTTGAGCTATTTCAAATCCTAAAAGATGATGCTGTGTAAAATGCTGCACTCAATATGCCAGCAAATTTGGAAAACTCAGCAGTGGCCACAGGAAGGAAAAGGTCAGTTTCCATTCCAATCCCAAAGAAAGGCAATGCCAAAGAATGATCAAACTACTGCACAATTGCACTCATCTCACACGCTAGTAAAGTAATGCTCAAAATTCTCCAAGTCAGGCTTCAGCAATACGTGAACCATGAACTTCCAGATGTTCAAGCTGGTTTTAGAAAAGGCAGAGGAACCACAGATCAAATCCCCAACATCCCCTGGATCATTGAAAAAGCAAGAGAGTTCCAGAAAAACATCTATTTCTGCTTTATTGACTATGTCAAAGCCTTTGACTGTGTGGATCACAATAAACTGTGGAAAATTCTGAAAGAGATGGGCATACCAGACCACCTGACCTGCCTCTTGAGAAACCTGTATGCAGGTCAGGAAGCAACAGTTAGAACTGGACATGGAACAACAGACTGGTTCCAAATAGGAAAAGGAGTAGTACACTCAAGGCTGTATATTGTCATCCTGCTTATTTAACTTATATGCAGAGTACATCATGAGAAATGCTGGGCTGGATGAAGCACAAGCTGGAATCAAGATTGCTGGGAGAAATATCAATAACCTCAGATATGCAGATGACACCACCCTTATGGCAGAAAGTGAAGAAGAACTAAAGAGCCTCTTGATGAAAGTGAAAGAGGAGAGTGAAAAAGTTGGCTTAAAGCTCAACATTCAGAAAACTAAGATCATGGTATTGGGTCCCATCACTTCATGGGAAATAGATGGGGAAACAGTGGAAACAGTGGCTGACTTTATTTTTTGGGGCTCCAAAATCACTGCAGATGGTGACTGCAGCCATGAAATGAATAGACGCTTATTCCTTGGAAGGAAAGTTATGGCCAACCTAGACATCATATTAAAAAGCAGAGACATTACTTTGTCAACAAGGTCCTTCTAGTCAAGGCTATGATTTTTCCAGTAGTCAGTGAGAGTTGGACTATAAAGAAAGCTGAGCGTAGAATTGGTGCTTTTGAACTGTGGTGTTGGAGAAGACTCCCGAGAGTCCCTTGGACTGCAAGGAGATCCAACCAGTCCATCCTAAAGGAGATCAGTCCTGGGTGTTCATTGGAAGGACTGATGCTGAAGCTGAAACTCCAATACTTTGGCCACCTGATGCAAAGAGCTGACTCATTTGAAAAGACCCTGATGCTGGGAAAGATTGAAGGCAGGAGGAGAAGGGGACGACAGAGGATGAGATGGTTAGATAGTATCACCGACTCAATGGACATGAGTTTGGGTAAACTCCGGGAGTGGGTGATGGACAGGGAGGCCTGGCGTGCTGCGATTCATGGGGTCACAAAGAGTTGGACACGACTGAACAACTGAACTGAACTGCCAGGGTAGCAGAGAGTTCTCATATATTCCATACCCCCAACACCTGATGTCCCCTAACATTCAGATCTTACATAACTATTGTACATTTATCAAAACCAAGAAATTAACATTGGTATGAGTCATTTGCATCTCCATACTTAATGCAGATTTCATCAGTTTTTATCCTAGGCCCTTTTTGTGTTCTAGAGTCGAAACCAAGGTGAATCACTGCATTTAGTAAAATGCATTATCTTTTTAAATTGTGGTAAAATGCATGACATCTCAACCAATTTTGTGTTCAGTCCTGTGGCATTAAGTACATTCATATTGCTGTGCCAAAATCACAACCATTCATTTCTAGGACTTTTTCATCTTCCCCCACTGAAACCAGTAAAACACAGTTTTTACAACAACAAAGAAAACCTATAGCCCAGAGTAGCTGGCACCAAAGAACACTTACCACCATGCAATTAACAAATAGGTTGTAACAAGATCAGGCAAAATGGTTGATTTACATGGAAACCATGGAAATAGCTAAGTATGAGCAGTATGTATAGGAAACATCTAGATTGGGTTAGTGGTAAACCCTCTTAATAAACAAAAACTTGGGTGATAATAAGCTAAGGAAGCCATTTGGATGAAATTCACAGCCTGAAAATAAACAGACTGCAAAAGATTTTGAGACAAGATAATTCTGTGAAACTGATTCACAAGCAAAACATCACCAGGAAGAAAAAGGGGACCACACACCCTCCCCTGTTTTCAGAAGAGAATCTTGTACTTGTGGGGAAGTGCTTTGAAGAAGGACTCAGTACTAGGTGTCTATGATCAGACCATAGTGATTAGTTCACATAAATGTGTTTGCTGAAGTGCTTGGGATGAGTAAACTGCAGGCTGGTTCAACTCCACTAACCAACATTCCTTTCCAACACGCAGATCATCAAGAAATAATAATGAAAGTTCCTAATGGCTTCCCTGAGTTCACTCTTTTTTGCTTGTTAACTCCAAGCACCCATCCAAAAAAGAGCCAGCTCAGATGGCCATGGAGTTGGGTTTTGACCCACAGCAAAGAGACATCTGTTTTCTGTTTAGACATCATTTTGGGTGTCCCTTTGGGCACATTAGCAGAGTTAAAGAAAAAGACATTCCTGGTGACCATCACATGCTGCAAAATACAAGACCCTCACAAAATTTCTCCCAACCTACTTGGAAGTAGGGTTTTCTTTTTTAAATGATCAGAGAGGGAAGCTTGCAGGGGGTAAAATCACTCCATCAGGTACACATGACAAGACAATAAAGAAACTCACAAACTTTCCCAACTAGCTTCAAAGAAGATTATTTTCAGGGTGTGCCCGCACATGTGTGTGTGTGTGTGTGTGTGTGTGTGTGTGTGCCCATGTACATACATGAACAGGTCAGTCCAATAACACTCCAAAAGCCTTGGTCCAAGAAACCTTTGCCAGTCTGCATTTTGCTCTTCCCTACCTGCAGACTTTTTCAACAGAAGGCTCGCTGCTGCGAGATGTTTCCTTGCCATTAATTAGCTTAATTAAATGGTGTACTGAGCAAAGGGAACATCCTGTTATTGTAAGCATTCACAGGAGCCCCACAGAAGGAACTCCAGGCCCAGTGGATGAGAATGAAAAGCTGTAAATGCCAGAACCTTCTCCCACCCAACCCCGAAAAGCTGTGGCTTACTGGCCATTGTCTTCTGCATTTAGCAAAGCAAAACGCTCCAAACTGCTGAGCTCAGGGTGAAAGTTACCATCTGCCCTAGTCAAACAGAGAGGACAGAGGGCTGTCTGTTAAATTAGCTTTTGTGGTCATCTGCACATAAGCCATCTCAAAAGAGGGCACCAGCTACACATTTCAATATGTAGATGGTATTAGTGAGCAAGCCTTGCACCCACATGGTCAGGCCACTCAAGATGGCTGTTCTCTTGCTCTCTGTACATCCCCTGCTCAACCAGTTCCTGCCTCACCTACACCCTACTCACAGGAACATGCTTGCCCCCTGCCCGGCTAGTGATTGTTCTATTTCTTAGGCTCAAAAGGCTCCACCTGTTATTTTATTAAAGGGAAACATAACAACCTTGTGATGGTTGTTAACCTGGGGCTGTGCCCTGGCTGCTGATTTCCCTGGTAACTGATGAGCCAACCTGATATACATACACGCATGCAGTTGTGTCTGACTCTGTAGCCCACCAGGCTCCTCTGTCCATGGAATTTTCCAGGCAAGAATACTGGAGTGGGTTGCCATTTCCTACTCCAGGGGATCTTCCTGACCCAGGGATCAAACCCATGTCTCTTGTGTCTCCTGCACTGGCAGGCAGATTCTTTACCACTGTGCCACCTGGGAAGCCAATCTGACATAACTCCCCCTATAAACGGTAGCTGACTTCTCCCCCAGGAGCGAAGATGGTTGCCGTGTCTTGCTTGCTATCCACAGTGGGCATGTCACTCCAGGCCCTTTTGCTGAGGACGTGTAAGGTCCCTTACCCAACAAACCATTGACTTCTCTGTCGCTGTCTCCAGGCTCTTTCTTTGGTCTTGAGGCTGGATAACTATAAGGCTTACAGGCCTGTGGGGTGCAGCCCAACACACTCTGTCCTCAAAAGGCAGATATTAGCAGAGGGTACCTCGACTCCTGTCACCTGGACCTAGCACTGGTCCCAGTAACCTGAAGAGGGAATTCAAACTCCACAGACTAGTAAAGTTTTGGGCTGCAACTCAAATGTATTCTACATTTCTCAGCAAGCAAAGGGCTGGCTGAAGATGTTAGAACTGAGAGGTCAGTGTAATCTTTCAACAGAGACTCAAACCAACATTTTAATGGACTGCATAGAGTCAGCCAAGAGATAAACATTGTCAAACCCAAGCTGCTGCTATCACTACTTGTTGCTCCTCTGTTTCCATGGTGCTGATCACTTTGGTGCTTCTGAACAACACGGGAAAAGATTTTTCCTCCGTTTGCTATCTCAAAAGAGGTCTGGGACTGTTAACTGTTTCATCTCCATTTTCATTTCTTTCATGTATGATTGAGTCAGATAGAACTGGGCTGGAATTTCAGCTGTGTCACTTCCTAGCACCTATTATCTGTGTGATCCTGGGCAGATAACCTCCCAGTGTCTTACTTCTCTTTGAATTGAGGTTAATGATAGAACCTACTTGTCTGGGTTGGTGCGAGGATTAGATGAGATAATCCATTTGAAACAGTTAAAGTTCTTGGCTGCAAGCAGAAGTCAAGTTTGTGTTTACTAAGCAAAAGAAAAAAAAGGAGGGAGGTGATTTACTAGAAAGATGCAAAGAAGGAGATGGCAAATTTTCTGTAAAGGGCCAGGTAGTAAATATTTTAGGCTTTTTGGGCTGTATGGTGTTGCAACTCTTCAACCCTGCCACAGAGCAGCCAAAGCAGCAAGTAAATACATGTGCACGGCTGTGTGCCAGTAAATCTTTATTTGAAAAAAATAAGGTAATGGGCCAGATTTGTAGTTTGACAATCAGTGATATAGAGACTTCTGGGATAGATGGAAGGGTGGACAAGACTTTGGAACCTCAGTAGCAGGAACAGTCTGATCAAGGTAACATAGTCACAGCCACGGGCCACCATTGTGGTTGAATTCTGTCTCTTCATCTTAGCTTCAGTTGCTCCAGACTGAAAGTTGCAGGGAAAGCAGCCTATTCACCTGGCATAAGTCTTGTGCCCATCTCCTAGCTACCCAGAACAGGTAAAGAAAGTATCTGGCCTCCTTCGGCTTCAACATTAAGGGGTAAAGCCCTACTCTACAACAAGACTCATGCAATGGGGAATTCTTTTCAGCTAGAAATGGCATTTGGGTGCTGAGTGATTGTTTTTTTTTTTATCTTTTGCCTAATTTTAACTTTTTACTTTGTATTGGGATATAGCTGATTAACAATGTTTTGATAGTTTCAGGTGAAGAGCCAAAGGGACTCAGCCATACATATACATGTATCCATTTCCCCCAAACTCCCCTCCCATCCAGACTGCCATATAACATTGAGCAGAGTTCCATGTGCTATACAGTAGGTCCTTGTTGGTCATCCATTTTAAATATGAGTGCTGAGTGATTTTTAAAATGACATATTCACTATGGCCCATAAAGTGTTTGGCGCAGTGCCTTGCATGTTGAAAGCTCTTGGTGGTATTTGCTATGCTGCTGTTGCTGCTGCTTTTATTGTTATTAGAGCACTGGCACAATGTCTGATCCATGGGGGTACTCCGTATGTGTTAGTCCTTTCCTCTTCTCCTCTCCCTCGGGAACTTTCCCATCACTCACTCCCCAAGCCTCACTCTTGAGAGGCCACATGGACTAGTGCTCAGGGGGAGAGATTCTGTAGCCCGCTGGAGTTTGTATCCTTATTGATACCTGCTAGCTGTGTGACTATGGGGCAAGCTGCTTTATTTCAGTTTCCTCCTTTTAAAATGGAATGAAGATAGTAATAACCCTTGCCTCACGGAGGCTGTCATAAAGATTAACTGAGTCAATGTGTGTAAAGTGCTTAGAAAGTGCATTGTTTGTGCATGTGTCCAGTCATGTCTGATCTTTACGACCCCATGGACTATAGACTGCCAGGTTCCTCTGTCCATGGGATTCTCCAGGCAGAGAATACTGGAGCAGGTTGCCATGCCATCCTCCAGGGGATCTTCCCAACCCAGGGACTGAGTCTGTTATATTTCCTGCATTGTGGGTGGATTCTTTACTGTTGAGCCACCAGGGATGCCCTTACCTTATGCATGATGACCAAATTCAATGACAAGATTAAAGTCTACAGGCTGTTGTTATATACTCAAAAGTCTTCAGTACCTTTCTCCACCCATGGAAGGGGTTCTTAAACTGGGGTCTAAGAATGGGCTTCAGAGTGTCCATCACCTGCCCCACCCTTCTTGAAATTAACTGTAGAAAAAGCTTAAGCATCTGTACATGGATTTCTGAGGAAAGGAGATCTGTAGATTTCATCAGAGTCTTAAAGGGCTCTGTGGTCCCAAAATGTTTAACTGATGCTCTAAGGCAGTGGTATCCAGAGTGGAGGCACTGGCACCCCAGGGGGAACACAAGATGATTCTTTGGGGTATGAAAAGGAAATATTAGAACTTTTAAAATTCTATTACATCATCCTGTATAATTTTCTTCATGCTTTATAGAGAACTAGTGCATTCATGTGGGGCTTTCCAGCTGGCTCAGTCGTGGCTCTCCTGCTAATGCAGGAGATGTGGGTTCAATCTCTAGGTCAGGAAGATCTCCTGGAGAAGGAAATGACAACCCACTCCAGTATTCTTACCTGAGAAATCCCATGGACAGAGGAGCCTGGCGGGCTACAGTCCATGGGGTTGCAAACAGTTGGACACGACTTAGTGACTAAACAAAAGTGCATTAGTGTATGTATACACTTTAAAATAAATATACATATGACAGAGGATCCTGGTAGGGTACAGTCCACAGAGTTGCAAAGAGTCGGACACTGCTGAAGTGACTTAGCATGCACGTATATATATATATATACGTGCATGCTAAGTCATGTATATATATTAATATATATAATATATACATATATTATACATAATAATATATATTATATATATATTAGGGATATGCTAAGGTATTTCTCTGAGAGGAAAGTATGATCAAAAATGTTTTGAAGATATTGCTGTGAAGGATCAAATCAAGATTCCTCTGCTCTTTGCTCTCTGGTCTGAAGCTGTTTTTACTACCCTTATCTCTTTCACGAAACCCCTCCACATTTATTGATAAGCTCATTCCCACCTCTGGACCTTGATTCATGTAATTCTCTTTGCACAGATGGCCCTCTTCCTTCTTCTCTTCATATTAAAATTATATGCCTTTCTTCAAGGCCCAGGAAAAGTCTCACCTCCATCAAGAAGCCTCTCCTGACTAATCCATCTGCTACATCACCACAAAACTCTATCTGGAGCACTAACTATGTCACTTAGTACATGGTTCTTAAATGTATACACTGCAGATTTTATTGACTTATCTCCAACACTCAGAAAGCAAGCCCATTAAAGGAAGACTATGGAAATGTTTTCCATACTGTCGCAGTGTCCCCAACCTTTTTGTCACCAGGGACTGGTTTCGTGGAAGACGACTTTCCCATGCACCAAGAGGCAGAGGATGGTTTCAGGATGATTCAAGTGTGTTACATTTATTGTGCACTTTATTTCTAATCTAATGCCACCACTAATCTGACAGGAGGTACAGGTTCAGGACCCTTGCTCCATGACCTAGGACAGTGCTAGAACACTTAATACAGATTTGCTGAAAAGAGTAACAAACTGCTTGAGATGCACTGGGATATAGAGTCCTCTGATGATTTTACCAGTGATAAAGCTATTGGTTGGCAGATAGGTGAAGTCATACAAAGCAGGGCATCTTTAGTGCTTCCTGATGATGATCTAGGAACCAGCTATCAAAGGGTAAAAAGCCCAAGCAAACAAAATCCTCTCCAGTCACCCTAGAGAGCTTTATACTTTCAGTCCATATCGCCAGGGGGTCCCAATTTTCTCTTGAGACTAATTTGATAAGTGCATTTGAAGAGAAAAGTATTAATGACTGATAATGTATTTAATGCCTGATCCCATTTCAGATAATTGCTGCACTTAGAGACCCTTCAATGGAGAGGTGAGGGATTGTCAGTGTAGGTACTAACAGAATTGGTTAGGGAGATCTAGTCTTGGTATTTCATCGTGTCCTTCACCTCACACCCCAAAAATGAATAGGGCAAAAAGTAAAAATTGGGGCATCAGGATTTTTCACCACACAATGAGGCAAAGTGCACAAGGTCACAGTAGGCACTAGAGTCCTGTTCTTTGCCTTCCCCTGGCAAAGAAGGGGAAGAAGTGCTTTCTGCCTTCCATGACACTCTACCTCCTCCCTTTCTGGAGCCTTCAGTGTGTATATAACGTACAGTTCATGATTAAAATGCCCTCCACTGCACAGTTCAATGTAGGTTGTGGTGACATGAAAAACATGACACTTGAAGTATCAATGCTTCAAATCCAAACAACTGTAAATTCGAGGCTATGTTTATTGCAATGGGTCAACTACCCCTAGGCTGTGGAACTGCGTGAATGAAACTCCAGGAGTACAGAATGCCATCCCATTTCCATCTCTGTTCAGCAGGAAGTCCGGAGGATCTGAGAGAGAGCGCCAGCTGGCCAAGCCAGGAAACTGTAAATTTCCAAACAATTTCCAATTAGCTTTAAAGTATCAGCTCTCTATAGAGCACTGCCTTTTACTTCAAGTCTTTGGGGGTGGTGGTAAAGGAGCTCTGAGAGCTGGAGGCCAGAAAGACCTCCAACAGCTCCCTGAGAAGTGGACAAATGAAAAAAATAGCCCTCCACTACAAAGTGGCGGATGTGCAGTGGGCAAACATCCTGAGATGAACTCTTTACCTATCTCAATTCTTCTTGGCTAAAGTCTATGAAATAATTAATTCCAGCCCCCTTGTCATCACTTACATGATCTAGAGAAGTTCACGGGCACTGATGACAAGGCTGTCGACCTCTCCCTACAGCGCCATTCCTTTGTGTGCACGGGCTCCCCATCCAGTCTGCTCAATCTCTGGAGGACAGAGGCCTTTGTCTCCAAAATCCTTCCCTCCACAATACAATCAGGGCTTAAGTGACTCCCTGGGCCTGTAGAACCAGTCACAATGCCCCACGCTTCCTGCCCTGAGAGCCCAGAATTCATGACCGTGCAGATAAATGAATTATACACTTGGCCAGAGATTAAGCCTGGTCCTTTGTACAGCAACCTCTGAGGTCTGGGGGAAGATTTGACCTGTCAGGATCTGTGTTCATTCTGCCTTGATGAGAGGCAGAGCAAAGCGGTCCTGGCTGTACAATCCCACACCCTGGGGTGTGATAATCAGCAAATTGCAGACAAGGAATTGGCTATTGCCTGATTCTCATTGTCCGGGGCCCAGGCTGAACCAGTTCGGTGGCTGGCAGGAGGTTTTTCTGACTCCAGATGGCAGACCTGTGTCTTGCCAAGGCAACCAAGGAAGAAGAGTATCCTGAGTAGTGGTGCGAGCTCCAAAGAGGTCACAGAGAAGTTCCAAGAGGCTGAATTCATGGAGCTGAGTCTATCCAGAATCCCACACGGGCACTAAGGCAGGAGGGAAAATTGGCTATGAACTCTTGTTGACTTGGTTTTCAACCAATGACTTAGGTAGAACTGGGAGACTGAGATAATCAACCAGTGCCCCTGCTCACAAAGTGCTACTTCAAATCTATTCCTTAACATGTCAGCTGAGTAGCCTATAAATGTGAGTCACTTAAAACCCAAACATCTTCAGGTGACCAGGGGTTTTTGGATGCCAAATAGGAGTCGTTTGTTGTTTGAAAGGTAACACTCTTGTGTTGGCTAACTCTTCATGTCTCTGTTCAAATGACTCTAGTTCAGAAAGACCCATCACAATGCCCTGATCTACATCAGATCCCCTTATTATAGCCTCTAACCACACACATAAATTTGCTTTCATTGCACTTGTCATTTTTAATTATCTATATTTAATTTACTCATCTCTTCAACCAATATTTATGACACATTTACTGGGTCAGTTATAGGCTCTGCAGATACAACAGGCAAAAATCCCTGCCCTCATGTAGTTGACATCATAGAAGGGAGCTAGAGATACAAAAGTAATGTTGTGTTATATACTAAGTAGTGTAGGTATATAAGTGTTAGTCACTCAGTTGTATCCCACTCTTTGCAACCCATGGACGGTAGCACGTCAGGCTCCTCTATCCATGGAATTCTTCAGGCAAGAATACTGCAGTGGGTTGCCATTCCCTTCTCCAGGGGATCTTCCCGACCCAGGAATCAAACCCGGTCTCCTGCATTGTAGGCAGATTCTTTACCATCTGAGTCATCAGGGAAGAAAATAAAGGTCTAAACATGAATTGGCATGCAAAAACATTTTTGAAAGTTTTTATACTGGTCAACATAAATTCTTACAGTGTACAGGAGTGAACTAATTATGTTTTTTCTTTTTTTTCTATTTCAAATAAATCTGATCTTAACCTATCTGATCTTAACAAAGTGATCACATAAGCAAAGGAAATAATCATCCTTAGAGCTATATCTGCTGCTGCTGCTGCTGCTGCTAAGTCGCTTCAGTCGTGTCTGACTCTGTGCGGCCCCATAGACGGCAGCCCACCAGGCTCCCCCGTCCCTGGGATTCTCCAGGCAAGAACAGTGGAGTGGGTTGCCATTTCCTTCTCCAATGCATGAAAGTGAAAAGTCAAAGAAGTCGCTCAGTCGTGTCCAACTCTTAGTGACCCCATGGACTGCAGCCTACCAGGCTCCTCTGTCCATGGGATTGTCCAGGCAAGAGTATTGGAGTGGGGATAGCTATATCTACTATCTGTTAAATAACAAAAAGTGCTCACTTTGCATTGTGTTTATACCTCTATAATAACATTTACTCCACTGAATTGTGATTGTTAATCTCTTGCTCTCTTCTGCCACTAGGTAATGAGGTGCTTGAGGGCAGAGTCTATGTCTTATTCATATTCATTTCCATAGAACATGGCCACAAAATATTTGCTGAAATGAGAGTCCTGGACCATGTCATAGGTAGAGCTCTCCTCTGTCCATGGAATTTCCCAGGCAAGAATACTGGAGTGGGTTGCCATTTCCTTCTCCAGGGGATCTTCTTGACTCAGGGATCATAAGGGATCTAGCTTATGCTTATGGATTAAATTAGATTCTGTATATGTGTATACAATGTAACTGTTACTACAAATACTTACAGATTTAAATTTATTTCAAAAAATGCAAAGCATATATGACAAAATATTAACACTTGTTATTTCTGGTTGGTGGGTTTACATGTTCATAGTTTTCTGTGTTTCTTTAAAATTTTCAAAATAAAGAGAAATTACATTATTTAAAAAAAAGAGAGAGAAAGAAAGAATGCATCTATTTCTGTGAAGTCAAGGTTAGGCTAGAACAGAACTAGAATCCCTACTTCTTTCCTAAGCTGGAGAAGTCCTTGTCTGATTCACAAGCCCTTCCTTGGCCCTTGGAAATTTTATTCTAGGATTTGTGGGTTCTTGTGGGCCCTATTTTCTAGAGAGCTCATTAATTTATTAATGTATTTATTAGAGCTTACAGTAAATCTTTTATGTAATGAGGACTCTTACAGTAATTTTGCACTGTGCAAATTTACAGAATTGTAAGGTTCATTGAAGCTTATGGGGAAAACCCTTATTGATGCAAATCTCTCTAGATTGTCAGAGGCAACCTTCCTGTCTCATAAGACAGAGTCACTTGCAGATGATGGAAAATCTTTCTTGTTGTTTGAGGACTCAGTGGCTTCTGAGTTATTCTCCAGTAGATAATTTTCCATTGTTTGAGACTATTTTTTGGAGGTGTAGGACATAGACTAAATGAGCAGGGGTCCCAGGATACTAACTGGAGGCTCCTTTCTTTTCTGGGTTATATCCCTGACTTCTCAGGTCATTTTAATTTATGTGATTCTTCCTAAAAGAGGAATACCACAAATATCCCAGATAGCAGAGATTCTGGACTGTTAAGATTTTTCTTTACTGAGCACTTCAGTGGGCATACCTCATTTAAGGGAAATGGTTTTTACTCTATCATTTTCTACCCTAAGATGGATGCAGTAGGGATTCAACAAAAATCCTCCTAAACAGTTGTAGTTGATATCAGGAGCCTTTTGTCATTTGATTTGAATGAACACATTCCGAGTCCCAAAGAACGTGACACTTTGGTTTGCTAACATGCAAGGGAAATAATTGATTCCTGTCTAGGGAAGAAAAAAAGCTGAGATCAATCAACTGTACATGTTAAATGCCATTGATTTGAGGCTGAAATGTCCATTTTACACAGCTCATACACTTCTCTACATCTTGCTCAATGTTATGTGGAAGCCTGGATGGGAGGGGAGTTCGGGAGAGAATGGATACATGTATGTCACTTTGCTGTTCATCTGAAACTATCACAACATTGTTAATGGGTTATGAAAAGAAAAACCGAAAGTGTTAGTTGCTCAGTCATGTCTGACCCTTTGCGACCCCATGGACTGTAGCCCACCAGGCTCCTCTGTCCATGGGATTTCCTAGGCAAGAATACTAGAGTGGGCTGCCATGCCCTTCTCCAGGGGATCTTCCTGACCCAGGGATCGAACCTGGGTCTCCTGCACTGCAGGCAGATTCTTTCCCATCTGAGCCACCAGGGAAGCCCTAATCAGCTATGCTCCAATGTAAAATAAAAAGTTTAAAAAAAAACCAAATTATTCTGACATGTTAAAGAAATATAAATATTTCCTAAAAGAAGGTCTGATAAAAAAAAATGGTGGTAACACCTGTGGGTACTCTGCATATAGCTACCTGTATGAGTTTTGCTTGTCTTGGGGAACTGAGGTGATTGGAAGAGGAGTCAGAGCTGAGAATATATCAGGATCATGGGACTGAGGTGGAAAGATGGTAGTGGGTGGGGAGATGGGAAGTTAAGCTTGGAGATTCTATTTACTTTACCTTATCCAGGCAAATCCTGAACTTCTTAACTCCAGTGATGAAAAAGCAACAATGGAAAACGGTGCCTCAGGAAAAAAGCAAACCCTGACCAAGTTTTGTATAAACCTTCCCCTAGATCTGCCACAGAAGCTTTCCAAAAATTGGGTGGCTTAAGAAGGCTCTATCCCTCTTGAGAGCACTTACAAAGAACCCCCACTGTTGGTTCTGCTAGTTGCCCAAGCCACTCTGAGCTTCACAGGGAAGAAGAAAAAGGAAGGGTGCCTCAGAATGGTGGGGGCCTAATTCCTCAAGAGAGCTGTATGCAAAGTTCAGCTCTGATGGCCTACTCTTTGAATTGACCCAAGGAGAGCGTCTATGTTACCTAGAAAATTCTGTGTTAGTGCTCCACACAAAAATGTAAAACAGCATTTCACAAAGTGAGGGCTAGGATGCCCTTGGGGACTGAAAGAACTTGAGAAAGAACTGATGGTCCGATACAGGTTTTTTTGGCCACACTGCACGGCATGTGGGATCTTACTTCCCTGACCAGGGATCAAACCCATGCCCCTTGCAGTGGAAGTGTGGAGTCTTAACCACTGGACCACCAGGGAAGGCCTAAGACTAATGGTTCAATAAAGAGACTCGCCCATAAATAGACTTCTCCCTTGCCAGCCTATGGCCTACCAAACAACACAGCATTCGGAGCCTCTTCTCTTACTTGCCCTTTCCTCATCTATCGTCTAACTTTGTTAAGATCCAAGTTATGTATGTGCCCTGAATCTGTTTTTTAGTTCTCTCTTGTCAGTGGTCTGCCAACCTCACCCCGTTAAAAAGCCCTGACTCTTTTTCTTGCCCACGTTCATTTTTCACACTTCCTCCTAATTATCTGGCAGCCAGCACATTAGGCTTCTCTTCCAACTCTAAGCTCTTAGGAAAACAATCAACCACAGCCAAAACCCCTATGATATAACAACAGATGCTGTCACAGACCCATAAAATCAGGTTAAATGACAAAACCTTGATAGAAGGTATTAGAGAGACAGTTGCTATAAAGTCATCCTAAGGCAGGAGGAGAGGGTAGTGGGGCATTTCTTCCAAGAGGTAGTAAAGACGGTATCCTAGCCAAAGAGTTAGGAGACTTGGTCTCAGCTCAACCATCAGTTTCTGTATTTGAAAAGAAGGCTTATGAGTGACATCAGTCTTCTTTCAAAGAGGGATCTCCAAACTGCTGATGGCTTAAGGTGGTACATAGATATGTTTATTTTATTCTAATAGTTAAGCATATATTCTATCCTAAATTTGGAAAACATTGGTTTTCCATTTTTAGTTTCATTTTAAAATAAATTTAGCCAGGTAAAATCATGAACCAACCTCAAGAATAGCATTTAGTAAAATAATAAACACTACATACAGCAAGAATAAAGGTATTATGCAAACTTGGATTTAGTGAGGGATGGGCTGAATCAGTCTTACTGGTTCTAGCATTTGGGGCCAATTAAACAATAATAGGGCTTCCCTTGTAGCTCAGTCAGTAAAGAATCTGCCTGCAGTGCAGGAGACCTGGGTTTGATCCCTGGGTTGGGAAGATCCCCTGGAGAAGGAAATGGCAACCCACTCCAGTATTCTTGCCTGGAAAATCTCATGGACAGAGGAGCCTGGCAGGCTGCAGTCCATGGGGTCACAAAGAGTCAGGCACGACTGAGCAACTAACACTTACTTACTTACTTAAACAATAATAACTAACAATTTACAGCATTTATTATGTGCCAGGCATGTGCCAATGTACTAAGAATTATATATATGAAATCACATAATCTCCACAACAACCTTATGAGGTAGGCATTATTATTATTATCTCTATTTTACAAATGAGAAAACTGAGGGACTATGAACTTGCCTAACGCTACACAACTTAAGAGTCAGAGCCAGGATTTGAACTCAGGCAGATTGGATGCAGAAGCCAAGTCTATATCAGCACTTCTCAAAGTGTGGATCTTGGACCAGTAGCATCCACATCACTTGAGAACTTGCTAGAAACTCAAATGAGCAGATCCCCATCCCTGATACTGAATCAGAACCTCTGGGAGGGAGGTTCAATAATCTGTGTTTTAACAAGCCGTGCAGGTAACTCTGACAGGCAAACTCATACTGGAGTGTGTACCACACTGTAACGCACTAGCCTGAACCAATGGCAGCAAGTATAGGATAATGGGAAAGTAATTTGGATGGCAAACTGAGTTAGAGTGAAGGTTGATACAAGATTAGAGTGAAGGTTGATACAAGATTAGAGAAGCCTGGACATGTGTGATAGCAGAAGGGAAGGAGTCGGATTACGGATGGATTATGGAAACAGAGGAGAAGAGGAAGAAAGCAGAGCAGCTTGGGGTCACAGAGGACAATGAGAATGGCTATCTCTTGAGTACTGGAAATGACAGAAATGGACCCAGGGAAGAAACCAATGCTTTTGATTTTTTGCTCATATGATAAAAAAAAAAAGATTAATAGATTTTAGTGATGTTGCAGGGGAACTGGTCAGCTTTTGAGGCAAGAGATGACTGATTCAAACAAACTCCTATGAGCCACTGACATGGGTGAAATAGTCTTTACTCACAATGTTTAGGTCATAGTAGCAGCTGGAGATGAAGATTTTCCAATGAACCAAACCCAGTGATTATTGGGTTTTGTGGCAGCCATGAAAATGTGCCACTCAGGTCTCTTGCTTTGGGGGGCATAATTGACAGATGGCTGTAGCTGCTGAATCCATTACCACATTTGAGCTGAGGTCATGCTTACATCAGGCAGTTCCCAGACAGTGGCTGAGCATGGCAAGAATACTAAGATGGGCCCCTTCCTGTGAGATGGGCTTCCCAGGTGGCATAGTGGTAAAGAATCTGCCTGCCAATGAAGGAGACACAAGAGATGCAGGTTCGATCCCTGGGCTGGGAAATCCCCTGGAGGAGGAAATGGCAACCCACTCCAGTATCCTTGCCTGGAAGTTTTCATGGACAGAAAAGCCTGGTGGATTACAGTTCATAGACTCACAGAGTCAGACACAACTCTTTGACTGATCACACACTTCCTGTGAGACAGAGGACTCCTCTCTGATGGGCAGCTTTGGCTTGAAAACTCCCTATTGACTTGGCTGAAACATTCTCAGAACTGTCCTGTAATCTGAGACTCTACTGGTCCAATCCTCTTTCCTTCCCTCTCTCTTTCACAAGGGTCAGCCCTGTACTGTGATCTGACAGCCCCTATTTTTTCTGGGTCCCTTTCCTTTTTCTCTCATGGGCACCCAACTCAATAAACCTCTTGCATGTGTGTGTGCTCAGTTGCTCAGTTGTGTCTGGCTCTTTGCAAACCCATGGACTGTAATCCACCAGGCTCCTCTGTCCATGGAATTTTCCAGGCAAAAATACTGTGAGTGGGTTGCTGTTTCCTTCTCCAAGGGATCTTCCCATCCCAGGGATTGAATCTTATATCTCCTGCATTGGCAGGTGGATTCTTTACCACTATGCCACCTGGGAAGAATTTCTAATGACATATTGGAGTCTGCTTTACAGAGGTCCTAAGCTAACAAAGGATTCTTCCCCAACTATGATCTGCTATATGAACGAAGATGTGCACTCTGCAGATATCTCAGGGTTGAATGGCTTGAGGCTAAGAGTAACTCACACTCTAAGGAGGTAAAGGGGAGTAGAAGTAGAGATTGTGATAACCTTAACCCCAGACCTTTACAACAGGGGACCTGCTTTATTCAAATTCCATCAGTAACATGGAGACAAATGTCAGGGTTTTATAAATTATAATTGGAAAGCTCACCATTATACAGGTTTTGTTCTCTCTGTGAATTCCACAGGAAAAGCTCTGATACCAGGCCTTGAGTAATGTGCAAGGAGCAAGGAGTCAATGATCTGAGTAGAATGGGTGGATCCTGGTGTGTGATGAGATGTATTATTTGCTCAGTCGTGTCCGACTCTTTGCAAACCCTATGGACTGTAGCCCACCAGGCTCCTCTGTCTGTGGAATTCTCCAGGCAAGAACACTGGAGTGGGTTGCCATGCCCTTCTCCAGGGGATCTTCCTGACCCAGGAATCATGCCCATGTTGCAGGCAGACTCTTTACCATCTGAGCCACCAGACAAGTCTAAAGCATGTGACATAACTTCCCTCTTTATTGATTGGAAGGTATCTGATTCCAGGTGAAAATGAGGCTGGTGGTGACAGCAAGATGAGAAAGAAGAATGATCCAGCAAAAGCTGAAGGAGGTAATGTTGGCTGTGAGACTTTCGTTTTTTAAGAGTGTAGACTTCTACTACATATACTCTTCAGGAGGGACCTCTTTGAGGCTAAATATCCCTGGGAGAAGTAACATCTTAGGAGTCAACATCTCAGAGGAGATAGTCTGCGGTACAGTTGAAATAGAGCTCATTAGGGGTGAGCTATGGGATCTCACCGAAGGAGGACTTGAGATAAATGAAAAAGGCCCAAATTTTTACAACTTTCTCTTTCCCACGTTTGTACTGTTGTAGAGGACACTGACATTCTTCTCTGCCAAGAAAGCCTGAGTGTCTGGCTTGTTTTCCCATAGACCCAGGGTATGGCAGGAACCAAGCCAAACCAATCTTTTTTTTTTTTTTGGTATATTTTAATCCTTTGGCTGCACCACATAGTGTGTGGGATCTTAGTTCCACAACCAGGGATTGACCCATGCCCCCCGCATTGGCAGCACCAAGTGTTAACCATTGGACCACTAGGGAAGTACCACAAGCCAATCCTGTAAAGAAAATTATACGTTACTAGTTGAAGGGGTGTCTTCCTGTGGAAACTAGGGATCAAGGCTCTCTCACTTGTGCCTTCAGAAGAGCTGAGAAGCTTCGGACACACTAAAATTTACTTTACTGAGAGGATTATAAGGATTATAATCAACTAACTGAAAAACAACTAATTGAAAGGATCATAAGCAACTAATTGCAGAAACAAGAATGGGATCTTTAAGATACAACAAAGTGTTAAAAAAAATGGAAAGATAAACTCTCTGATACAACTTGTGGTTTAGCGGGAATGTTTAATAGTGGGGGAAACTTTAGGATACAAACACACCTTCTACACAGAGGCACTGAATATTTGTTTAGAAACAGATGCACCTGGCAGTTAAATGATAATGCCATTAACCACAATTATACCCTTCTCTTGATTGTTCATTTATAGTCATTATACTACTTAATAAATAATAAATGTGATTCTCACTTTGCAAATCATTTAACATCGCCAATCTAAAGAATCATTTAGATAGTAAAGACAATCTAAAGAAGGGGTAACTCCAAAGGGGAAAGGGTTGTTGCTGCTGTTCAGTTGCTAAGTTGTGTCTGACTCTCTGTGACCCCATGGACTGCAGCACACCAGGATTCCCTGTCCTTCACTATCTCCCAGAGTTTGCTCAAACTCATGTCCATTGAGTCAGTGATGCCATCCAACCATCTCATCTTCTGTTCACCCCCTTCTCCTCCTGCCCTCAATTTTTCCCAGCATCAGGGTCTTTTCCAATGAGTCAGCTCTTCACATCAGGTGGCCAAAGTATTGGAGCTTCAGTTTCAGCATCAGTCCTTCCAGTGAATATTCAGGGTTGATTTTCTTTAGGATTGACTGGTTTGATCTCCTTGCTGTCCAAGGGACTCTCAAGAGTCTTCTCCAGCACCATAATTCAAAAGCATCAATTCTTTGGCACTCAGCCTTCTTTATGGTCCAACTCTCACATCCATACATGACTGCTGGGAAAACCATAGCTTTGACAAGATGGACATTTGTTGACAAAGTGATGTCTCTGCTTTTTAATAGTTTGTCTAGTTTGGTCGTAGCTTTTCTTCCAAGGAGCAAGTGTCTTTTAATTTCATGGTTGCAGTCATCATCTGCAGTGATTTTGGAGACCAAGAAAATAAGTCTGTTACTGTTTCCATTTTTTCCCATCTATTTGCCATGAAGTGATGGAACTCAGGATGCCATGATCTTAGTTTTCTGAATGTTCAGTTTTAAGCCAGCTTTTTCACTCTCCTCTTTCACCTTCATCAAGAGGCTCTTTAGTTCCTTTTCACTTTCTGCCATTAGGGTGGTATCATCTGCATATCTGAGGTTATTGATATTTCTCCTGGAAATCTTGATTCCAGCTTGTGCTTTCATCCAGCCCAGCATTTTGCATGATGTACTCTGCATATAAGTTAAACAAGCAGGGTGACAATATACAGCATTGACATACTACTTTCCCAATTAGGAAAGGAGTCCATTGTTCCATGTCTGGTTCCAACTGCTGCTTCTTGACCTGTTTTTCAGGAGACAGGTAAGGTGGTCTGGTATTCCTATCTCTTGAAGAATTTTCCACAGTTTGTTGTAATCCACACAGTCAAAGGCTTTAGTGTAGTCAATGAAGCAGAAGTAGATGTTTTTCTGGAATTCCCTTGCTTTTTCTATGATTCAACAGATGTTGGCAATTTGATCTCTGGTTCCTCTGCCTTTTCTAAATCCAGCTTGTACATCTGGAAGTTCTTGGTTCATGTACTGTTGAAGCCTAGCTTAAAGGATTTTGAGCATTACCTTACTAGTATGTGAAATGAGTGCTGTTGTACAGTAGTTTGAATGAATATTCTTTAGCATTGCCCTTCTTTGGGAATGGAATGAAAACTGACCTTTTCCTGTTCTGTGGCCACTGCTGAGTTTTCCAAATTTGCAGGCATATTGACTGCAACACTTTAACAGCATCATTTTTAGAGTTTTAAGTAGTTTAGCTGAATTTCTATCACCTCCACTAGCTTTGTTCGTAGTAATGCTTCCTAAAGCCCACTTGACTTCACACTCTAGTATGTTTGGCTCTAGATGAGTGACCCCACCACTGCAGTTATCTGGGTCATTAAGAAGCGAAAGGCAAAGGAGAAAGGGAAAGATATACCCAACTGAATGCAGAGTTCCAAAGAATAGCAAAGAGAGATAAGAAAGCCTTCTTAGGAGAGGGATAAATTAGGAGTATGGGATTAACAGATACACACCACTATATATAAAATAGATAAACAACAAGGATTTACTGTATAACACAGGGAACTATATTCAATATCTTGTAATAACCTATAATGGAAAAGAATCTGAAAAAGAATATATATGTATACATATATGTGCATATATATACATATATATGAATATATAGCTGAACCCCTTTGCTATACACCCAAAACTAACACAAAATTGTACATTAACTGCACTTCAATAAAATAAAAATAATAAAGAATGGATAACCAAGACTCCTGGGTTCCTGCTACTGTCTCTGATTAGAATTGCAGGTTTCACTCCACTCTATTTAAAATGTGAGAGTTCAACTCTTCGACACAGCCTAACAATGATGTCAATGTTATTAAAACTTAATGAACACAGTTTTGGCATTAGAACAACACCTACTGAGGACACAGGCTATAAGTAAGAGGAGCAAATTATTAGGTGGAGAGCAACACATTAACAAAGGCAAACATCCAGGAATTTGCTCATGATAAAAATTAAGATTGTATTTGTTAATCAGAACTAAACATGCCCACAGGTTTTGCTAAGCTAGGGTTGGTCATTTCAATTAATGGGCTACTATCTCTTTCTTGCAATCAGGTGGCACTGGACATAGTCTAGTTGTCTGCAAACAACTGTTGTCTGGACATAGTTCCAGATGTCTGGAAAACATGTAAGTCTGAATCATGGGAAAATAAACCAAATAACCTGTTTGGATGTGGCCACCACACAAACCAATGGATGAGCCCAGCTTAATAGGCAGGCCTCTCCAGTCTCACACGTCCAGGGAAGTAGACATCACTTCTAGTAAACTCAAGAATGATGATAATCCTGTACCAAATATCCAAAGTACAATTACCACAAGGTAGGCTGGAGGCCATGTCTTTCTGAGTCTGTCTGAATCAGGAGGCTGGGACCTAGTCCCATTTTTGCCACCAACTGACTTTGTTAACTTTATTTACCACCCCTCACCTCTTTCAGCCTCAGTCTTCTCATCTACAAAATCAAGGGGTTAGATGGCATGATCTTTAGGGATCCTTTCAGCTCTACAGTGTGTATTTTACTGTATTTTGTTTCTTACAAATTGATCATGTCCACATGGCAAAAACTAGAGAGGGAAAATAAGTTTCATCTTAAATGTTGCCAGCTAATTGCCTTGATTGTTTGATACTGGCTGCCTGTTGAGAAGAATTCTGAGACTAGATTCAAGTTCAGCAGGAAAGAAAGCCAAAGACAAAGGTGGGAAATGATAAGCTTTCAGGCCATGAATTTACCAACCCCAGCACAGGTAATACCACTTGGGCAACTGGATCATGTTTGTTAGAAGCCTCTATTCTAACTAGTTCATGGAACTGGAGTTTAGTGTTTTTTCAAATATCCCCAAGACTTATCATTAATGCTATTTGCTCTATAAGAACAATGAGAGTAAATTTTGACTTTCTTATTAACACATTATTAGTTATTCCTACTACTAATAGTAGTTTTAGCAATAACTAATAATAATACTTGATACTATTTACTATATAGAGACAAATATTGTAAGTTTCGAAGCACGAAAGGCAAGTTCAGGAACAGCCATAGCTGGTTGTCAACTTGATGAGTTGTACAATGCAGAGCCACCACTGTTTTTAATTCAGACAGATGACTGTCTTCAGTCAAGGCTATGAAATATAGATCAGTAACCTACTAAATGGAAAAGAAACACTTAGCGAATTAAGTAAGCAAGCACTTTTTGGTATAAAAAAATGTTTAATGTGGGATGATGAAAGTTGATCCTGGGCAGTCTGCTGTGATGTCTCAGAATGCCCTACACTCATATTGTTTCCCCAGCCTAACAAAGTGCAGCTAAAAGCATATTAACATTTCAGATAGAAAAAAGGAGGAAATTAGTTCAGTGGCTTGCCACTTTTTAGTGGAACTAATAAGAACTCAAGAGTTGTACATTTTGAAAACCTCAACACATCTAAGGATATCTGATTGTATCCCACCTTCTACATCAAAGAAACAGCATTCCAACTGAGCAGTGTTTACCAACCACTTCTTTAATCTTCTCTAAATTAGAAGCCATCATTAACACAGATAATGACCTTCTGTAAGGAGCAAGCCAATACCACTGCTAATCATCTGGCATTCTGCTGGTAGCTACTAATCACACGTGGCTATTATATTCCAATTAATAAAATAAGATTTAAAACTCAGTCCCTCAGCCACATTAGCCATATTTCAAATGCTCCATAGTTACATGTAGCTAGAGGCTACCTTTCATTGAGTTAGTTTCATTGAGTTAGACAAGGCTATGGTCCATGTGATCAGATTGGCTAGTTTTCTGTGATTGTGGTTTCAGTCTGTCTGCCTTCTGATGCCCTCTCTCAACGCCTCCTGTCTTACTGGGGCTTCTCTTACACAAGAGAAGACTCTACACATGGACATCACCAGATGGCCAACACCAAAATCAGATTGATTATATTCTTTGCAGCCAAAGATGGAGAAGCTCTATACAGTCAGCAAAAACAAGACCGGGAGCTGACTGTGACTCAGATCATGAACTTCTTATCTTCAAATTCAGACATAAATAGAAGAAAGAAAAGGCAGAGGAACCAGAGATCAAATTGCCAACATCTGCTGGATCATCGAAAAAGCAAGAAAGTTCCAGAAAAACATCTATTTCTGCTTTATTGACTATGCCAAAGCCTTTGACTGTGTGGATCACAATAAACTGTGGAAAATTCTGAAAGAGATGAGAATACCAGACCACCTGACCTGCCTCTTGAGAAATCTGTATGCAGGTCAGGAATGCAACAGTTAGAACTGGACATGGAACAACAGACTGGTTCCAAATAGGAAAAGGAGTATGTCGAGGCTGTATATTGTCACCCTGCTTATTTAACTTATATGCAGAGTACATCATGAGAAACGCTGGCTGGATGAAGCACAAGCTGGAATCAAGATTGCCGGGAGAAATATCAGTAACTTCAGATATGCAGATGACACCACCCTTATGGCAGAAAGTGAAGAAGAACTAAAGAGCCTCTTGATGAAAGTGAAAGAGGAGAGTGAAAAAGTTGACTTAAAGCTCAACATTCAGAAAACTAAGATCATGGCATCTGGTCCCATCACTTCATGGCAAATAGATGGGAAAACAGTGGAAACAGTGTCAGACTTTATTTTGGGGGGCTCCAAAATCACTGCAGATGGTGACTGTAGCCATGAAATTAAAAGATGATTACTCCTTGGAAGGAAAGTTATGACCAACCTAGATAGCATATTAAAAAGCAGAGACATTACTTTGCCAACACAAAGGTCTGTCTAGTCAAGGCTATGGTTTTTCCAGTAGTCATGTATGGATGTGAGAGTTGGACTGTAAAGAAAGCTGAGTGCCAAAGAATTGATGCTTTTGAACTGTGGTGTTGGAGAAGACTCTTGAGAGTCCCTTGGACTGCAAGGAGATCCAACCAGTCCATCCTAAAGGAGATCAGTCCTGGGTGTTCACTGGAAGGACTGATGCTGAAGCTGAAACTCCAATACTTTGGCCACCTGATGTGAAGAGCTGACTCATTTGAAAAGACCCTGATGCTGGGAAAGACTGAGGGCAAGAGAAGGGGACAACAGAGGATGAGATGATTGGATGGCATCACTGACTCAATGGACATGAGTTTGAGTAAACTCTGGGAGTTGGTGATGGACAGGGAAGCCTGGCGTGCTGTAGTCCATTGGGTCACAAAGAGTCAGCCACGACTGAGCGTTTGAACTGAACTGAACTGAACTGAAGAGGCTACCTTATTAGACATTGCATTTCCATCATGGAGAAAGTTCTATAGAATGGCTCTGTTCCAGAGGGCCTGGGTATCACACTTGGAGTGGGTAGGGCTTTCAAAATGGCTTAGAGAGTATTTCCATGAGGATTCAGAGCTGGAAGAAATTTTAAAATTTCAAATTCATCTCTTGTTTTCTTGATGAGGAAACTGAGGCCCAGTGAAAGTCACACAGCTAACTGATAGCAGATTGGGGACTAGAATCCAGGATTTCTGATTCCAAGGCCCCTCCTCATTCCATGATCCTTGTAATATACCTAGAGTATTTTTCTGGTTACTCTACTAGCTTGGGGTCAGCACCCCCCAATATCAGTAGCTCTATTCCGGCAGCCAGGTATGCCCATTATCTCCCTGTTGCTCCTTATAGAGAGAAAACATCAGGAGAACACTGAATGGGGTAGGAGACTGGGGAAGAGTATGCAATTATGCAAGTAAATACCTAGCTCCAGAATGAAGGGTAAACATTCCAAGTGATCTATAAATATTTAACCAAAGTCATACATCTAGGCCCCAAAGCAGGGGGTTTATTCTTGACATTTGCAATTAAAACAGATTAATCCCTTGACACAATGTTAATACTAACCTTTCTTGAGTATAAACATGTCCTAGGATACTCCACACTGAGTGTAAATGTATAGGAACAGATTATTCACTGGATAGTCAGCTCTTGGCAAAAATACAATGGTCTATTCTCTGAGCACATGGATGGGGATACTGCACCAGCGAGGGGTTTATTGGGTCCTGTTTTCCATGGGCAGGGGGGAAAGGAAATGGTCTTGTTTATAAGGACTCTTAGGCTGTCCTCCAGAAGTTTGGCTGTTGGGACTCATTTGGCTGGGTCCAAGGCTGGATCCAAAACCTCCCATGGTAGTTCTGCGATGGTACATTTTCATTGGCTGCTATTCCCTCAACTACCCTGAACCAGGTGCTGGGGCTACAGAGATGGCTGGGTCCCAGCACACTGTTTCTCAAAAGACTCATGTCAGTTTTCTTTTTTCAGGCAAGGTTTTATTGGGCCCCTGCTGCAGCAGGAGGGGATCAAGAAGAAACAGCAGGCTCTCTTGCTTGCTTGCTCCCCGAGGATGGGGGGAAAGCTTGTTCATTATATGGGATGAGGGTAGGGGTATGTTCAAGGGTCAGGTAGGGAGGTTGGCTTAGGTGATTTGCTCATCCCTTAGCTGGTGTTGTGTGCAGGGGGCATGCACAGTACCCTGCTTTTGCTCCTGACCCTCCTCCTTTTACTTCAGGCTCTTCAAAAGTGGCAGCTGGGGTTTTCTGGTCTCTTTCTATGTTTTGTCCAGAATTTGCCCTAACTATGCATACATGCATTTATTTTTACTCCCATTTAGTTTCTTTGTGGGCTTCCTTGGTGGCTCAATGGTAAAGAATCCTCCTGCCAATGCAGGGGATGCAGGAGACATGGGTTTGATCCCTTGGGTAGGGAAGATGCCCTGGAGAAGGAAATGGCAGGCAACCCACTCCAGTATTCTTGCCTGGGAAATCCCATGGACAGAGAAGCCTGGTGGGCTCCATGGGGTTGCAAAGAGTCAGACACAACTTAGGGACTAAACAACACACAAACAACAACATAGTTTCCTTGTATTTTGTTGCTGGAGGAAATGTGTGTTCAGTCGCAAGCACTGCAGCACTACAGCCAAGGGTCCCAGGTCCCAGGCCTGTCTCATTCCCCATGACCCCACCCCCGGAAAGACTCTATACCCTTATTCTTAAGGGGTAAGGGCCCAATTGTCTCTTTGAAGGACTCATATTGATTTTTAAAACAGGTTACCGCTGCAAGGAAGTCCTAAAATGAGAAGCACAAGGAAAAAACAACTTGCATTAAAGAGGAGTTAGTCCTCAAAGCCTTAGGCTCCTTCTGTGACCTCTTTGCAGCCTGCCAGGCTCCTCTGTCCATGGAATTCTTCAGGCAAGAATACTGGAGGGGTTGCCATTTCCTTCTCTAGGGGATCTTTCCCAACCCAGGGCATCAAACCTGGGTCTCCTGCATTGTAGGCAGATTCTATATCTGAGCCAGCAGGGAAGCCTGTGTGAGGTCCTTTTAACCTCTCTTTTATGTATCATTTCTTCACCAAGATAATCATGGCTCTTCCTTCCTGAGAGTACATATTGAAGGTATTGGGGACTTAATGGGTTAGCTCTGTTTGTACTTGAAAACATGGATCTGATGAGGGAATGTTTAAACCAAGTATATTAATCACTAATGAGGGAAAGTCAAGCCTAAGTGAGGAAATAGATGGAATTTTTCAAACATGCATTTTGGGGAATAAGAGGAGTCCTACTGTATTCTGAAAAGCTTACCAAGTCTGGTGAGATCATCCCTGCTAGACTGGCTCTATCTGTGGTTGTCTAGCTTCTAAAAAAAGAAATCAGAGAGATTCCATTTGCTTCAGAAAGGACCAACAGGGTGATGGGGTACAGGGCATGCTACCCCCCAAATATGGAACCTCAGCATAATGACTATTTTAAGTTGAAAGAATCTGAGACAACAGCAGGCATAGGAAGGTCACTCTGACCTTCCCCAACACTTCTCCCCTGAAACAGATCGTAAAACCCTCATGTGAGAGATGACCCCCCCCCATACCCAGGGGAAAGGAGCATCCTTGTCTTCAAAGACAAAGAGATGCCAAGAAGAATCTGAACAAACAGGCCTTGCTAAGTGTTCTCCAGTTTATTACACTTACCTCATACTTCTTATCATATTTCTATACAACTGCCCACTTTTCATCAAACCTAGCCTAAAACACAAGTGTAACTGCTCCTTGGTGTCTCCAGTTCCTTCTAAAGATTCTCATATCATGTAAAACTTAAATTAATTTGTATACTTTTCCCCTGCTGCTCTGTCTCTGTCAGTGTAATTTAGACCCAGCCAAGGACACTAAGAGGATCAAGGAAAACTTTTTTCTCCCCTACAAGAGCCAGTCATGGATAGGTAAGTTAAGCTGATTTTTCGCTCCTACTAATTCACAGTGAGGGCCCTCAAAGGCCTCTCACTTGAAATACAACTTTGTCTTTACAATGACTCTATCACTTAAAAGCATCAATTACCCTAATTTTAATTTGATTATCTAAATAAAAATGAAAAAAAAATGATCCTCATAAACCTTTCTCTATGGAGGTAGAGATACTGGAATCTACATTTTATAAACACTCAGATACACACAGTAGCTATTTGTGTAAAAAAAAGAGTAAGCCACTGCAGCCAATGTTTACTTGGTCCAGGAAGACCCATAAAACCAACATAACCATAATAAATGATAGATTCTAGTGGGTAAACAAGGTTTGAGAAACAGAAGGGGTTCTACCACCTAACATCAAGTCAAAGCAATAGACTAAGTCAGGGACAAAATCCACAGCAAAAGAGAAATGAAATCTACCTGATAAACTTTCCAAATGAGGTTCCTGCATCCTACTTCTTAAAGCAGCTTTTCTTAGTGTTAGCTACACATTAGAACCATCCAAGTTCTATTTTAGAGAGTCTGATTTAATTGATCTGGAGTTAGACTCAAGCACTGGTGTCCCTAGGGTTTCCAAGTGGCTCAGTGGTAAAGAATCTGCCTGCCAAGCAGGAGACCCAGGTTCCATCCCTGAGTGGTGGAGATCCCCTGGAGGAGGGCATGGCCACCTACTCTAGTATTCTTGCCTGGAGAATCCTATGGACAGAGGAGCCTGGTGGGCTACAGTCCAGAGGGTCGCAAAGAGTCAGACATGACTTAGTGACCAAACAACAACAATAACAACTGTTCTTATTCTTAAGTTTCCCAGGAAATGCTGATGCGCAGTCAGGGTTGAAAGCCACTGTCCCAGAGTACATGATTCTCCTCAGAGCTGTCATTCATTCGAGGCATTAAGAAGAGCATGCAAAGGGAACACAGACATCAAGAATAGACTTTTGGACTCAGTGGGAGAAGGAAAGGGTGGGATGATTTGAGAGAATAGCATTGAAACATATACATTACCATATGTAAAAATAGATAGCCAGTGGGAGTTTGATGTATGACTCAGGGCACCCAAAACCAGTGCTCTGTGACAACTTGGAGGGATGAGGTGGGGGGGAGGTGGGAGGTGAGTTCAGAATGGAGGGGGACACATGTATACCTATGGCCGATTCATATTGATGTATGGCAAAAACCATCACAATATTATAAAGTAATTATCCTCCAATTAAAATAAATAAATTATAATAAATAAAAGAAGAGCTTAGGACAGTGGTTTCCAAACCTGGTTGCATATCAGCTTCCTCCCGTGAAGTTTTCAAAAACACAAATTCTTGAGACCTATCCCCGTACTTCCAAATTCAAAGCCTGAGGATTTGGTCCCAGGAACCTCCAATTTAACAAGTTACTCAGACAATTCTTAAACAACCAGCCTGGCATGTCCTTGTTGGATAAAGTACACTTGAGGACTACTGAGTTAGGTCTTCTTTATATCTGCGATGGTACAGAGCAGTGGTCCTCAACCTTGGATGCTGAGACAGCTGAATCTTACCTCCAGAGAAACTTAATTTAATTAATCTGGGGTGGACTCCAGGTGGCAGTATTTTTAAAAAAGCTTCCTGTGATTTGTGTGCAATCAGGTTAAGGAGCTAATAGCTCCAAGCCAAAAAAGTAGATCATTTGCTGGCAAATTTTCATGTCCATGGCAGACATCACTAATCAATTCTGGCATTCTTTCCTGCAGAACCCAACAGTGGCCACATAATTCTATTCACTGTATTGTTCTAGGCAGTTACTCTCACACATGGAGCGGGCATGAAACTACTGTTTGCCATCTTTACCTTAGATCCTGCCTGGTAGAAATAAAATAACCTCTGGAGAACCCTTCAAGCTTCTGCTTCTAGTATCATACTTAAAGGTCCAGATTGCTGTTTACCAGTATACTTTTTTGAAGTAACAGAAGGTAGAAGCCAGAGATGGGTGCAATAGACAGATCCCTCATCTACCAAGTGAAACACATTTAACCTCAGCTTCTGCTCTAAGTAAAAAGCCTTCAGCAGAGGAATTTATTGTATTGAGCTCTTGGAGGGACTCTGTGTGGCCTCCTAATATCAAGTGTACAGGAAAGGTCAAGTATAAAGGGAGTTTATTCAGTATTTACCTCAAATCCAAATTAGAGTTCTTGTTTGTACATCTCGATCCACTTTCCATAAACATTTTACCCTTTGATGGTTGTCTTATCACAGGACTCATGCACAGCATGCTGAACTTCTGTCCAAGGCTATGGTACATGAGGGCTTCTCTGGTGGCTCAGATGGTAAGGAATCTGCCTGCAATGTGTGAGATCTGAGTTTGATCCCTGGGACATGGCAACCCACTCCAGTGTTCTTGCCTAGAGAATTCTACAGACAGAGGAGCTTTGCAGACTGCAGTCCATGGGGTCACAAGGAGTCAGACATGATTGAGTGACAAACACACTTCATATACTTCATATGGTACAAGAGCCGACTCATTGGAAAAGACCCTGATGCTGGGAAAGATTGAAGGCAGGAGGAGAAGGGGACGACAGAGGATGAGATGGTTGGATGGCATCATTGACTCAATGGACATGAGTTTGAGCAAACTCCAGGAGATAGTGAAGGACAGGGAAGCCTGGCGTGCTGCAGTCCATGGGGTTGCAAAGAGTCAGACACAACTGAGCGACTGAACAACAACAACAACGGTACATGAGAGGGAGCACTTGAACTTCAGAAATGAAGCTCTTCTCTTGTTGTACTGCTTCCTGGTTTTGGAGGAGAAGACAGGCCAAGTGGACCAGAAGTTTCAGCAGTTTCTTCTATAGCTGATTATTAATGTGCTATGTGAGGAGGGCAGAAAGAACATAGTTTTTTTTTTTTTGTTCTGTAAGTGACTTCCTCTTAAATGCAGCACCTAGAACAGTCGAATTCACAGAGTCAGAAAAGTATATTGGGAGATGCCAGGGGCTGGGGGTGGGGTCGGGAGGGGGAATGGGGAGTTAGTATTTAATGGGGACAGAGTTTCAGTTTAGGAAAGTGAAAAACTCAGGAGATGGATGATGGTGAGAGTTTCACAACAATGTGAATGTCCTTCAGTTCAGTTCAGTCGCTCAGTTGTGTCCAACTCCTTGCAACCCCATGAATCGCAGCACTCCAGGCCTCCCTGTCCATCACCAACTCCCAGAGTTTACTCAAACTCATGTCCATTGAGTCGGTGATGCCATCCAGCCATCTCATCCTCTATTGTCCCCTTCTCTTCCTGCCCCCAATCCCTCCCAGCATCAGGGTCTTTTCCAATGAGTCAACTCTTCGCATGAGGTGGCCAAAGTATTGGAGTTTCAGCTTCAGCATCAGTCCTTCCAATGAACAGCCAGGACTGATCTCCTTTAGGATGGACTGGTTGGATCTCCTTGCAGTCCAAGGGACTCTCAAGAGTCTTCTCCAACACCACAGTTCAAAAGCATCAATTCTTCAGCGCTCAGCTTTCTTTACAGTCCAACTCTCACATCCATACATTGACTGACTACTGGAAAAACCATAGCCTTGACTAGACAGACCTTTGTTGGCAAAGTAATGTCTCTGCTTTTTAATATGCTATCTAGGTTGGTCATAACTTTCCTTCCAAGGAATAAGCGTCTTTTAATTTCATGGATGCAATCACCATCTGCAGTGATTTTGGAGCCCCCAAAAATAAAGTCTGACACTGTTTCCACTGTTTCCCCATCTATTTCCCATGAAGTGATGGGACCAGATGCCATGATCTTAGTTTTCTGAATGTTGAGCTTTAAGCCAACTTTTTCACTCTCCTCTTTCACTTTCATCAAGAGGCTCCTTAGTTCTTCTTCACTTTCTGCCATAAGGGTGGTGTCATCTGCATATCTGAAATTACTGATATTTCTCCCGGCAATCTTGATTCCAGCTTGTGCTTCATCCAGCCCAGCATTTCTCATGATGTACTCTGCATATAAGTTAAATAAGCAGGGTGACAATATACAGCCTCGACATACTCTTTTTTCTATTATGGAACCAGTCTGTTGTTCCATGTCCAGTTCTAACTGTTGCTTCCTGACCTGCATACAGATTTCTCAAGAGGCAGGTCAGGTGGTCTGGTATTTTCATCTCTTTCAGAATTTTCCACAGTTTATTGTGATCCACACAGTCAAAGGCTTTGGCATAGTCAATAAAGCAGAAATAGATGTTTTTCTGGAACTCTCTTGCTTTTTCGATGATCCAGTGGATGTTGGCAATTTGATCTCTGGTTCCTCTGCCTTTTCTAAAACCAGCTTGAACATCTGGAAGTTCATGGTTCATGTATTGCTGAAGCCTGGTTTGGAGAATTTTGAGCATTACTTTACTAGCGTGTGAAAGTCCTTAGTGCCACTGAATTGTACAGCTAAATATGGTTAAAAGAGTATGTTTTATATTATGTGACTTTTACAACAATAAAAAATTTAAAAATAAATAAGTAAATGAATGTCTATATTTATGCCATTTTTTTTAAAAAAAATGGGGCCTCTTCCTGGACACTGGTGGTTTGCACAAGTGCAGAACAAAGGACTGTTGGAAGACAGAGCTTTTCCCATTGTGGTGGTTGTTGTTGCTTACTCACTAAATTGTAAAGCACCTTTAAAGGCAACAGATTGTAACTCTGATTAGGATTGGAGAGGCAGGTGCACACTGAACTTACCAAGGAACCAGAAGTCTACAAATGAGGAAAGCCTTAGGGGAGGCAAGTAGCCTGGAATTAAGGGAAAGAAGAGGGCTTTAGAATTAGAATAAGGTTGAGTGGCTCTATGATTTATTATCTGTGTGACTCTAGGCAAAATTACTTAACCTCTCTTAGCCTCAGCTCTCTCATCTGCAAAATGAGGGATTAAATGAATACCTTCCTCACAGACTAATGGAAAAGATTAAATTACATAATGGTAGCTTTCTATAAGTCCTCTTAGAACAGATCAGTGCCTGGCAAACAGTAACTATCAATGAATGGTAGCTAATATTATTATTAGCCTGGACAATAGGCTTCAGAATGACTTGGGAGGAGCTTTAAAAAAACAGATTCCTGGGCTACACGCTAGATCTAAAGAATCAGAATTGGGCTTGCCTTTGGGAATTAGCAAGTTTGGCAAGCACTCTGGGTGATTCTGCTTCACATTCAGTTTAAGAGTCACTGCTCTATGTTCCCAGGTGGCACTAGCAATAAAGAACCTTCCTGCCAATGATGGAGATGTAAAAGACATGGGTTCAATCCCTGGGTAGGAAAGAGCCCCTGGAGGAGGGCATGGCAACCCACTCCAGTATTCTTGCCTGGAAAATCCCATGGGCAGAGGAGCCTGGTGGGTTACAGTCCATAGTGTCATAGAGTTGGACACCACTGAAGTGACTTAGCACACACAGCATGATCTATCCAATAGGGCCAATTACATCTGGCTTGTTTATCTTACAAAATATCCAATTAATTTGTATGGAGAAAATTATGTAATACTTGAGTCAAACAACACTGCAAAATTTCTTAATTGTATTAATTAACACCATTTAAATGATAGGAAAGGAAATGGGAGTGAATTTCAGGATTCCAGATTCAGGGGGAATCCCCCAACACAGGACACATTCTCTGCCGTCATTGCTTCCTTCATATATAAGTGGCTTAAGACTTAACAAAGGTATGTTTTGACTGGACTCTACAAAGATGCCAACATTGTTTTTAATTAGTATTTGTGTGTGTGTGTGTGTGTGTATATACTGTAGGATTTCCCTGGTGGCTCAGATGGTAAAGAATTCACCTGCAATGCAGGAGACACAGGAAAATCCCCTGGAGAAGGGAATGGCAACTCACTCCAGTATTCTTGCTTGGATAATCCCATGGACAAAGGAGCCTGACAGGCTGCAGTCCATGGGGTCGCAAACAGCCAGACATGACTGAGCAACTGAACAACAACAATCATTATAACTACCATCTAGCAGGAACTGAAAATATCAAAATGGTTGCAGAGGATAGCGCTATAAACTGAGTGTTTGTGTACTTGCCAAATTAATATGTTGAAACCTACTTCCTCAATGTGATGGTATTTGGAGGTGGGGCCTTTGGGAGGTGATTTGGGCATGAAGGTGGAGCCCTCATGAGTGGGATTCAGTTCAGTTCAGTTCAGTCTCTCCGTCATTCTGACTCTTTGTGACCCCATGGACTGTACAGTCCATGGAATTCTCCAGGTCAGAATACTGGAGTGGGTAGCCTTTCCTTTCTCCAGAGGATCTTCCCAATCCAGGGATCGAACCCAGGTCTCCTGCATTGCAGGCAGATTCTTTTACCAGCTGAGCCACAAGAGGAGCCCTTTATCATCTAAGCCACCAGGAAAGCCCATCAGTTCAGTTCAGTTCAGTTCAGTAGCTCAGTCGTGTCTGACTCTTTGCGACCCCATGAATTGCAGCATGCCAGGCCTCCCTGTCCATCACAAACTCCCGGAGTTTACTCAAACCCATGTCCATCAAGTCGGTGATGCCATCCAGCCATCTCATCCTCTGTCATCCCCTTCTCCTCCTGCCCCCAATCCCTCCCAACATCAGGGTCTTTTCCAATGAGTCAACTCTTCGCACGAGGTGGCCAAAGTATTGGAGTTTCAGCTTCAGCATCAGTCCTTCCAATGAACACCCAGGACTGATCTCCTTTAGGATGGATTGGTTGGATCTCCTTGCAGTCCAAGGGACTCTCAAGAGTCTTCTCCAAAAAAATAAAAATAAAAAAGAGTCTTCTCCAACACCACAGTTCCCATAGCAGCTTTACAAGACTAAGACAGATGGTGGGGAAGGGTGAAGAATGGCACTGGAATGTGAAGAGGAAGACAGGCACATCAGATCATGATGACTCACAGTGATATATGATGAAGAGTTTGGACCTTATTCTTAGGATAGTGGGAAACCACTGAAGGGGTGTCCAATAAGGAAGGCAATAAAACACAGATGCTACATGTAATAGAGGACAAAATGACCAGTAATTTGGGGCACAAGGGCATGACTCAGAATTGCACACTATAGAGGCAAAGATGAGCTGCTATGGCTGGGGAGGGTATTGTTGAAAGTAGGCATGAGCTGGACCTTATCTATAGGAGAGACTTGGGGTTCATAAGGTCCCCCATTTTGGATGGAGGAAAACACCTGAATGGAGTGGAAAGCTTACAATGAACATGGTCATGTGGCAAGATGGAGCATGAAGGAGTCATCCTCTTTCCTTGGTGGAAATAACTGTTTTGTTGCTGATATTTTTATGTTGGAAGACTGTAACAATAGAATACTGGAAAGTCACTTTGTAGGATGGGTGAATGAGTGAAAGAAGAGATCTTGGACTTCCAAATCCAAAGCAATCTGAAAAAAAGGATTAGAGGAAGAGTGGAGTTTGGAATGCCCCAAACATTCTGTTTTACAAATGAACAGAAAACTAGGTATTCCTTGGTCAAGAAACAGGAAGATGTTGAGAACCACCTTCCTGTTAAGTATAGGTTTTGAAATGGGAAGACATAATGAAAATAGCCTGAGAGCTCCACAAAGATAGATCTTTATTTATGCTGTTTATCAAAGAGGCCTTAGTGGGGACTTCCCTGGTGATGTGGTGGCCAAGACTCCTTGTTCCCAATGCAGGGGGCCTGGGTTCAATCCCTAGTCAGGGAACTGGATCCCACATGCTGCAACTAAGATCCTGTGTGCTTCAGTTCAGACCCAGCATTGCCAAATAAATTAAAAAATAATTTTTACAAAGGAGGCCTTAGCATTTAGCATGCATGCATGTGTGCTCAGTCATGTCTGACTTTTTGCAACCCCATGGACTATAGCCCACCAGGCTCTTCTGTCCATGAGATTCTCCAGGCAAGAATACTGGAGTGTGTTGCCATGCCCTCCTTCAGGGGATCTTCCCAACCCATGGATCAAACCCATGTCTCCTGCATCTCCAGCATTGCAGGCAGATTCTTTACCACTGAGCCACAGGAAAGCCCAGAATTTAGCATACTGCCCGGCAAATGGTAGGAACTTAGTAAATACGGTGCTTCTGTGCTCACTACAGTAGTACATATACTATATTTGGAATGATACAGATAAGATTAGCATGGCCTCCAAGCAAGGATGACATGTAAATTTGTGAAGTGTTAAAAAAAATGGTGCTTCTAAGGCCAGAGCCAGATATTAAGTATAAATTCTGTGTCTATGGTACTTGAAATTATGAAGGGACTAGGTTTCCTATAAGCACAGTTGCAGGACAGGAAGGGGTGGTGGTGGTGGTGGTGATGGTTAGGGGACACAATTTGTTGTTTGTCTTCAACTTGGCTCCATGTCTACAATAGTTTCTTATTACTGCTGTAACAAATTACCACAATCCTAGTAGCTTATCAACACAAGTTTATTATTCTGGGTCAGAGGTCTTGAAAATGTCTCACTGGGCTAAAATCAGTGTTGGCAGAATGGCATTCCTATCTGGAGGCTCTGGGGTAAAATCCATTCCTTTGCCTTTCTAGATTCTAGATGCTGCCTGCATTCCTTTGTTTATGGCTCCTTCCTTCTATCTTTAAAGCCAGCAACTTGGGTCAAGTCTTTCTTACCTCACATCACTCTAACACTCTCCCTTCAGCCTACCTCCTTCCACCTGTAAGGACCTTTGTGATTACATCCCAGGGAATCCAGGATAATATTCCCATCTCAAGGTCAACTGAGCAACATTACTACCATCTGCAAGCTTCATTTCCCCCTGGCATATAACAGTATGTTCATGTATTCCAGAGATTAGGATGTGGACATCTTTGTGGGGGGGGCATTATTCTGCCTACTACAAACTTGCACCAATAAAGCTGATAAATGGACTCTACTGGGCTTTCTTTCAAGCCCAGAGCATATAAATTAGTTAACACAATTGTTGTTGTTTAGTCACTAAGTCGTGTCTGACTCTTTTGCAACCCCATGGACTGTAGCCTGCCAGGCTCTGTCCATGGGATTCTCTAGGCAAGAATACTGGAGCAGGTTGACATTTCCTTCTCCAGGGGATGTTCTCAACCCAGGGATCACACCCCATCTCCTGCATTGTCAGGTGGATTCTTCACCACGGATTCTTCCCACCCAGGAAGCCCTACTTAACACAATACATTGGCCATACAATAGAAGCTCTCTTGTATATATAACACTCTCTTGCATAACAAGTACTTGATTGATTAGAGTGAAGAATCATATAAAATTATACTTATGGTCCTTAAGCATTTTATTTCAACCTAAAACACACAAATGCATATTCATTCAGCAATCTGGTGATGTGACATAAGCAAGGTCCTTTTTTTGAGCGTGGTTCCTTTGGCTGAAATTTCTGACTCTTGCATAAACTACATCCCTAATACATCCCATTTGCTTTCCAGCTTCATGTTTTTTTTTCCCTGACAATAGAGCAGTTTTTAAAAGTAACTTTTCTTTATCAAGTCTTTCCAAAGAATTGAACTTCATTCACGTGGAAATAGTGGCCTGCCTTTTGTATTCATAGTTCATAAATTTACATTGCTATCTAATTATATTAGCAAGTACAACTGGCAAAAATAGGTTTGGAGACAAAACAACTAATTCTTTTTTTTCCCCCAGATCAAGCTAAATATATTTGTGACCTTATATGACAGAAATGATATTTAATTCACTGACTATAGGGCAATATGTTCCATGAGCGGTGCCAGCTGATAATGAAAACAACTTGGTAAGCATCAACTTGACACATGGGAACAGAAGTGTATGGGTCGACTGAAGGGTGACTTACTGCCCATAACCTTTCTTTGTGCTCTGAGCATTGGTCAGTATATATTTCAGTAGAAAGGAAAAGCATCAACTGAATCTACCATATTGGTTAAGTAGATGTTAGTGATGGGAGCTTTTACTATATTTAAGAGTTTACTAAAAAAGGGACACTTGGGGGTTCCCTGGTGGTCCAGTGGTTAGGACTCTGTGCTTTCAGTACTGAGGGCACAGGTTTAATCCCTGGTCAGGAAACTAAAATCCCACAAGCTGTGTGGCATGGCCAAAAAAAAAAAAGAAAAAGAAGCACTCGAGAGATATATCACAGTCTCAATGTACTCTTGTACTCAATTCCTTCCTGAAAATGTCCCCACCCAAAATGTGCATCAGCTAGTGTTAACAATGGTTAGTATTTATTTAGTGCTTATAATGGTGCTAAGAGCTTTAGAAACATTATTTTATTTAACCCTCATGACAACCATACGAAGTAGGCTGCATTATGCCCATTTTATAGATGAGATAACTGAGAATTAAGAAACTCACTAAATGTCACACATCAGAAGACATTCAAGCCCAAGCAGTCTGGCTCAGGATCCCACACTTACTGATACTATACCCTGTGGTCAACAATTAGACAAGCTAGTCAGGAAGCATAACATGTGGTGCCACCCTACCAGCCACCTCTTGCTTTCTGTTCATATTCCAATGGTGGACCGTACCAAAGAGGGAGGCAAAATATCTATGGTAAGACTTCCCTGGTGGTCCAGTGGTTAAGTATCCATTAGACAATGCAGGAGACACGGGTTTGATCCCTGGTTTGGGAACTAAGGTCCCACATGCTGCGGAGCAACCAAGCCCCTACGCCAGGACTACTGAAGCCCGCACACCCTAGAGCCCATGCTCCACAACAAAAGAAGCCACCACAATGAGAAGCCTGCATACTGCAACTAGAGAGTAGCCCCCATTCATCACAACTAGAGAAAAGCCTGCACACAGCAATGGAGACCCAGCACAGCCAATAAATAAAAATTAATTAATTAGAAAATATACCTATGGCAATGCTCCTAACCAGATTTCTTTGCTTCTTTATCTCCCTAGCACTGACAGCAAGATAATCAGGACCACAAGGGGATATGTACCGAGTTTCTTTATGAGTAGCAGCATTTTTTCTTTTTTTTTTTACAAACTTGTCCTTATTTACTTCTCTCTGGGTTTAGCTATCATCTTTGAAGGCTCAAGGATAACAATCATTCCCTCTTGGTTCTATAACTATAGAGGCTACTCACTTACCTTCTGCCTCCGGAAATTACTGCAAGTAATCTGTCTTCCAGTCTTCCATGGAAGTATGGGAAAAGAGATCAGGACTCTGCCTCGTTGCTCTGGATAAGGCACGTTAGCCCTTAGAATCAAAAGAGATTAGACGGAGCCTCACTGAATGGTACAGCCAGACAGCCATATCAACCAGCTATGGAAGTTAGGCTGCAGATTAAAAAAAAAAAAAGATAAAAAGAGAACCATGCTAAGGAAAAGGAAGAGGCTTTCAGAGACTGGAGTCATGGAGACCTCTGTCTAGAAGGTTCATATAAGGCAAACACATTGCCAGTGCATGTTGGCCAGAAACCCTGAGGAGGAGAACTTGTCAGATGGTACCTTCTACCTTTAGTATGCCAGAAGCCATAGTTAGCAGTGCAAGTGTATCAGAAGCCAGAGACACAGGGTTGCCATGGAGACACCTGAAAAAATCTTGCAGGCTATATCGAAGATACCAGCTCACATCTCTTTAGGCTAGCTCTGAGCAGCTCAGATGAAAATTCTACCAAGACCAGATTGGGCAGGATAGGGGAGAGTCATGATTTGAGGGCAACCAAAAATTCTACAAAAGCAGTCAGGTAAGGGCTAGGAGAACACTGGCCTAAACTCGTTAACATCTAAGTGAAGCTCAGAGTCAGCAAAAACCATGTTGACAGATTTCAGACAATTATAATCCTCCCATTCTTCAAAGAACCATGGTATATTGAGGTTTGAGGTCACTCTGGTTCAACTAACATGGGATGTTTCGTTTAAAGATCTAATATTTTTTATTAATTTTTAGTATTTTTATTAAAAATGGAGAGATTGGCATGTCTGTTTCAGGGATGGGAGAATTTGTGTCTATGCATTTCAATAGAGGAACTTCATCCATCCTTCACCCCCAAACAGGTCCAAATGGAAGAGTAGATGGTGATGATTGTAAAGGAGGCAAATTCCAGAGGCATAAGAGAGAAGAGAAAAGGAGTAGGCCATAAGGATTCCTCCTTGATAAGAAAAGAACCATGGACCTTTACCTAGCCACATACATTATGGGATCATGGAATTTGTCTTGCCAAAAAACAGAGAGGATTGGAATTTTCCATGTGACCTTAGGCAAATCATTTCAGTTCTCTCGGTCATAGGTTTCTCATTTATGAAATGAGAGCAGTTATATATGCCCTAGCTACCTGTGAAAAATTGCATTATTGACCCCTAATTCTTTGCCCCTGCCATCTCCCATCCATTGACTCTGGGTTTGATCATGGAACTTGCTTTGGCAAATTGGACAATGTGGAAATAACAGTAAGACAATTATGAGGCCAGGCCTTAAGAGGCATTACTGTTTCTACCCATTCTTGCATTTCTGCTTCACCACAAAAATAACAAGAGCTCAAGTTAGCCTGTGGTTCTAGGAGGAGGATGAGGAACACGTGAAACACAGCCACTCCCAGCCTAAACCAGGTAACTCCTGAGCTTGCCACAGAGTCATGACCGAGTCCAACTAATACTGGCCTATGCCCAAGAAACCTGCAGCCTGGTGAGAAAACTTTTAAGCCACTGGGTTTTGGGATGGTTTGTTACATAGTGACAGTTATTTAATATGTTAATTTGTAGAGTCTCAAATGTGATAATATATGAGAGTACAAAATCTCCAAGGTTTACCCAAATGCAAGGGACTATTTTAGAGTGGTAGTAGCTTGAAGGGCTGGAATGCTAGAATAAAGTGGAATTTGGTTATGCTCTGTTACTGCAGTTCTTAATTGAAAGGGTCCCCTTTGCCACAAGTAAATGAGGCAGAGCTAAGTCCCAAGGTTAAACGAGGCAGAGCTAAGTCCCAAGGTTCCACCCCAGCGACCTCATCTTGAAGTCATTGCTGCCCATGAGTCCCTGGCCAGGCAGCTGAGGAAGAACAACAAAGCCTGGAGTAAAAGGAGATAGAAAAAGGATGGCTTAAGGAGAAGCCTTGCAGATTTCTTCAGATAGCAGAACAGGATGCCAACAGCTCTTCAATGTGCCTCTTCAAATACTTGCTCTGTTCACTGAATTGGCCATAAAATTCACCGATGTTGGTGGAGTCTTGTGGGCTATGGCCGGCAGGCTTGCTGGGCAATAATTCTGTCAGCTCTCTATTCCAAGCAACTGTCTCTGAGACTTCCAAAAGTTAAACACAGGAAAACCACACCAGCCACAGGTCTCATTAACCAATAAACCCTTGATGGAAAGCAGGATCTCACACGGTTGTTTCTGGTAAAAATCTCCCCCAAGGGAGGGGGACAGTTGTACTTAAAAATCCCACTGGGCTGACTAAAGATGCTCCCATCCTTCACAATTTACTTCAGAGTTTGGGTCAGGCCAGTATTTCTACCCATAAAATAAATATCAGAAGGGATATTTAGAAGACCTTGGCAAGAAAAGTATAAGTAAATATAAGAGCACAGGCAGGGGTATTTTGAGAAGTAATATTAACTGGGATCAGTGGACTAGAGAGTAAATTATTTACACTCCTAAAGATTCAGGGCAGACTGAGCCATTTAAGGGAAGGAGGAACAACCATCTGCTGCTCCAGCTACAAGTGACTAGCTTACATGTCACAGGCCAAGCCTTGAACCAGAGCCAAAAATATAAATTACAACCAGACATAGCCTTAGAAAGTGCCATCTTGTGGGTCTGTAAAGGGGAAAAAAATTGTGTGCTCTCTTTATTGGCAGCTGGGATTGCTGGTTCTCACTTTGTGCAACTGTCCAAAGGCAGCTCTCTCCTTTATAGAGAATGTGAAAATGTGAATTTTGTCAAATCACTTCATTTCTAGCATGTTTCCCTTGTGAAATTGATCTGTCACCCATTCACTCTGATCCAGGGAAAGCCTACAGTGGATGAATTCCCTTAGTATCCAGCCACCTTCAGGGATACAGGAGAACACTTTAAATCTAATTAATCAGTTTGAAAATGAAAGTGAAAGTCACTTAGTCGTGTCTGACTTTTTGCGACCCCATGGACTATACAGTCCATGGAATTCTCCAGGCCAGAATACTGGACTGGGTAGCCTTTCCCTTCTCCAGGGGATCTTCTCAATCCAGGGATCAAACCCAGGTCTCCCACATTGCAGGCAGATTCTTTACCAGCTGAACCAATTAATCAGTTTACCATGCCTTTAACCACAATGCCAAAATAGATACACTTTGACCAAATTCCTTATTACCATCTTGCCAAGCCCAAAGCTTAGCAACCTGCATCCAACAGGTCTTTCCAATTTGCCTTTTATTCAGTTTCATCTCTGGATTTGTCCTGATTCTCTCCCCTTCAAGTGCTCTGCCCTATAAAAGGCTCCATTCCCCATGCTTTGCTTACTGTAACAGCCTGTGAGATCCCTGGCTTTTAGGTTTTTTCTGACTTTTCTTCATGTTGCATTCTGGTCATCTTCCCCAGCTATCATTTTGAAAAATCAGTTCATTCTCCTTTTTTTTTTCACAGAATGAGAATGACTCCCAGTTTCTTACATCATCAAAGCCTCTGTGTGACAACCCTGTTGCTCTAACTTCACTCATTGCATCAACCACCAACTTCAGGCTCATACCTGGAACCCTAATCGCCTCCTTTGAAACTGCTCATAACATTTCCTTTGGCTGGAATGCTCCTTGAGACCTCCTCAACATTCCTGCCACTCCATGTATACATAAGCAGCCTCCAGTTTCTATCTTCCCATGAAAACTGTCTTAATAACACTGTTCAGTTCAGTTCAGTTGCTTAGTCCTGTCCAAATCTTTGCGACCCCATGGACTGCAGCACACCAAGCTTCCCTGTTCATCGATTCCTGACCCAGGGATCGAACCTGTGTCTCTTACGTCTCCTGCATTGGCAAGTGGGTTCTTTACCACTAGCGCCACCTGGGAAGCTTTCTAATGGAATATCTCTATATCTATTTATCTATATATATGCAAACATATATGCTATATTAAATGAAACAATACAGGTTAGAGAAGAATATAGTATGTTTAAATCTCAATTTTATGTGTATCTTAGTTTTTATCATTGCATAACAAATTTCCACAAACTTAGCAGTTTAAAATAAAACAAATTTATTAAGTCACAATTTCCATCAGCCAGGCCTCTGAGCATGGTTTAACTGCTGCTAAGAGTCTCTCTTGGGGCTTCCCAAGTGGCGCTAGTGGTAAAGAACCTGCCTGCCAATGCAAGAGACATAAGAGACACAGGTTCAATCCCTGGGTCGGGAAGATCCCCTGGCAGGAGGGCATAGCAACCCACTCCAGTATTCTTGCCTAGAGAATCTCATGGACAGAGGAGCCTGGCGGGCTACAGTCCATGGGGTCACAAAGAGTGGGACACGACTGATCTAGCATGCACACATGCATGGGTCTCTCATTCTTTTCAAATGTAGGTTTTATCATCAGTCAAGGATAGTGAGCACAACAGATCAGGTGATGACTGCCATTGAAAAGATAATTTGTTACTATAGGTCCCAAGAGGAGGGGCATAGAACACCACAGAGGGCCACGTGAGAAGTGCCAGGATTGGCCAGGTGGCAGGAGAAATGTGGTAAAAGCATGGGCAAGGGCCTTTATTGTAGTTTCCATGGGAACAGCAAGGTGAGGCAGTGTAATCAAGTTTAAGACAGTTAGTTTGAAGAATTTTAGTGGGCTCTGGGCTACTGGAGCTATCACTAGTTGTCTGGTACCTGGCCCTGGGATGATTTGGGCAGAGCAATACTGCCTCCTAGAGGGTAGGCCAAATGGTTCAGATACCATCTCTGGATTGGTTGGTTTGCATATGAAAGGCACCCTTCTGGGCCAGTCACTTGCTATCTTTAAGATAGCAAGTGGGTAGTCCTGAGAGGGCCAGTCTCTCCCTAGACAGCAGGCCCCAGAGGCCAGAACATCAAGAAAACAGACAAGAAGAAAATATAGTTAGAATACTCACCAGGTTGAAATCACAGCATCAGCAGGGCTCTGACTCAGGCTCACTGCTTATTGGCAGAATTCAGTGCCTTGTGATCTGAAGACTAAGGTCCCTGATTTCTTACTGGCTGACTGTTGGGGAATCACTCTTATCCCCTAGAGGCTGCTCTCAGGTCCCAGCCACATGGCTCTTTCACAATGCAAATATTCTTCTTCCAAGTCAGCTAGAAATACTTATATAATGTAATGGAATTACAGATGTGACTATCCTAACACCTTTGCCATAAAATATGACTTGATTAAGGGGATGATAGCACATCATACTCACAGATCTGCCCACACTCAAGAAAAGGGGATTATATACAGCATATAGGCAGGGAACAGCCATCTTAGCATTTTGCCTTCCACAATATGGAATTAGGCATATGCATATATCTGGATGAGATAAAAGTCTGGAAAGATATATCTACATACATGGAGAGAAAGGGGGAATATATTAACATGAATAATCTCTGCTAAGGTTCTTTCAGGTGGAATTATTTTTTCTTTTTTAGGTATTAATTGTTAGCATATATAGTACTTGAGAATTATGGCTGCCCAGCGCTGGAGTGAGATACCCCACGTCCAAGGGCAGAGAAGACCCAGCAAGATGGTAGGTGCTGGAGGGTGGCTGTATAGTGCTGGAGTGACTTTGAGGAGATATCCCACATCCAAGGGCAAAGGAGAAGCCCCAGCAAGATGGTAGGAGGGGCAAAATCACATTTAGAATCAAACCCCATACCCACCAGAGATGCTCAGAGGGCTCAAACAAACCTTGTGCACACCAGGACCCAGAGACCCCACAGAGACTGAGACAGAACTGTGTTTGAGTGTCTCCTGTGGAGGTATGGGTCAGCAGTGGACTGCCACAGGGGCAGGGGCTCTGGGTGCAGCAGACCTGGGTATGGCATAAGCCCTCTTGGAGGAGGTCACCATTAACCCCACCATAGAGCCACCAGAACTTACACAGGACTGGGAAACAGACTCTTGGAGGGCACAAACAGAACCTTGTGTGCACCAGGACCACAGGAGAAAGGAGCAGTGACCCCACAAGAGACTGACCCAGACTTGCCCGTGAGTGTCCAGGAGTCTCCAGTGGAGGCATGGGTCGGTGGTGGCCTGCTGCAGGGTTGGGGGCACTGAGTGTAGCAGTGCGTGCATGGGACCTTTTGAAGGAGGTCACCATTATCTTCATTACCTCCACCATAGTTTGGCCCCAGGTAAATAACAGGGAGGGAACACAGCCCCACCCATCAACAGAAAATTGGATTAAAGATTTACTGAGCATGGCCCTGCCCATCAGAACAAGACCCAGTTTCCCCCTCAGGAAGCTTCCATCTTCCATGGGCCTCTTATCCTTCTCCATCAGAGGGCAGACAGACTGAAAACCACAATCACAGAAAACTAACCAATCTGATCACATGGATCACAGCCTTGTCTAACTCAATGAAACTATGAGCCATGCCATGTAGGGCCACCCAAGACAGATGGGTCATGGTGGAGAATTCTGACAAAACGTGGTCCACTTGGAGAAGGGAATGGCAAACCACTTCAGTATTCTTGCCTTGAGAACACCATGAACAGTATGAAAAGGCAAAAAGATAGGACACTGAAAGATGAACTCCCCAGGTCAGTAGGTGTCCAATATGCTACTGGAGATCAGTGGAGAAATAACTCCAGAAAGAATGAAGAGACGGAGCCGAAGCAACAACACCCAGTTGTGGATGTGACTCGTGATGGAAGTAATCTCCGATACTGTGAAGAGCAATATTGCATGGGAACCTGGAATGTTAGGTTCATGAATCAAGATAAATTGGAAGTGGTCAAACAGGAGATGGCAAGAATGAACATTGACATTTAGGAATCAGCAAACTAAAATGGACTGGAATGGGTGAATTTAATTCAGATGACCATTGTATCTACTGGCAAGAATCCCTTAGAAGAAATGGAGTAGCCATCATAGTCAACAAAAGAGTCCAAAATGCAATACTTGGATGCAATCTCAAAAACGACAGAATGATCTCTGATTCATTTCCAAGGCAAACCATTCAATATCACAGTAATCCAAGTCTATGCCTTAACCAGTAATGCTGAAGAAGCTGAACTGTTCTATGAAGACCTAAAAATCTTCTAGAACTAACACCCAAAAAAGATGTCCTTTTCATTATAGGGGACTGGAATGCAAAGGTAGGAAGTCAAGAAACACCTGGAGTAACAGGCAAATTTGACCTTGGAGTACAGAATGAAGCAAGGCAAAGACTAGTAGAGTTTTGCCAAGAAAACACACTGGTTATAAAAAACACCCTCTTCCAACAACACAAGAGAAGACTCTACACATGGACATCACCAGATGGTCAATACTGAAATCAGATTGATTATATTCCTTGCAGCCAAAGATGGAGAAGCTCTATACAGTCAGCAAAAACAAGACTGGGAGCTGACTGTGGCTCAGATCATGAACTCCTTATTGCCAAATTCAGACTTAAATTGAACAAAGTAGGGAAAACCACTAGACCATTACAGTGGAAGTGAGAAATAGATTCAAGGGATTAGATCTGATAGACAGAGTACCTGAAGAACTATGGACGGAGGTTCATGATATTGTACAGGAGGCAGTGATCAAGACCATCCCCAAGAAAAAGAAATGCAAAAAGGCAAAATGGCTGTCTGAGGAGGCCTTCCAAATAGCTGTGAAAAGGAGAGACGTAAAAGGCAAGAGAGAAAGGGAAAGGTACATCCATTTGAATGCAGAGTTCCAAAGAACAGCAAGGAGAAATAAAGGCTTCCTCAGTGATCACTTCAAAGAAAGAGAGGAAAACAATAGAATGGAAAAGACTAGAGATGTCTTCAAGAAAATTAGAGATACCAAGGGAAAATGTCATGCAAAGATGGGCTCAATAAAGGACAGGAATGGTATGGACCTAACAGAAGTAGAAGATATTAAGAAGAGGTGGCAAGAATAAACAGAAGAACTATGCAAAAAAGATATTCATGACCCAGATAACCACGATGATGTGATCACTCACCTAGAGCCAGACATCCTGGAATGTGAAGTCAAGTGGGCCTTAGGAAGCATCACTATGAACAAAGCTAGTGGAGGTGATAGAATTCCAGTTGAGCTATTTCAAATCCTAAATGATGATGCTGTGAAAGTGCTACCCTCAATATGCCAGCAAATTTGGAAAATTCAGCAGTGGTCCCAGGACTGGAAAACATCAGTTTTCATTCCAATCCCAAAGAAGGGCAATGCCAAAGAATGCTCAAACTACCACACAACTGCACTCATCTCACACACTAGCAAGTAGTAATGCTCAAAATTCTCCAAGCCAGGCTTCAACAGTACATGAACCGTGAACTTCCAGATGTTCAAGCTGGATTTAGAAAAGGCAGAGGAACCAGAGATCAAATTGCCAACATCTGCTGGATCATCGAAAAAGCAAGAGAGTTCCAGAAAAACATCTACTTCTGCTTTATTGACTATGCCAAAGTCTTTGACTGTGTGAATCACAACAAACTGTGGAAAATTTTGAAAGAGATGGGAATACCAGACCACCTGACCTGCCTCCTGAGAAACCTGTATGCAAGTGAAGAAGCAACAGTTAGAACCAGACATAGAACAATAGACTGGTTCCAAATAGGAAAAGGAGTATGTCAAGGCTGTATATTGTCACCCTGCTTATTTAACTTATATGCAGAGTACATCATGAGAAACGCTGGGCTGGATGAAGCACAAGCTGGAATCAAGATCGCTGGGAGAAATATCAATAACCTCAGATATGCAGATGACACCACCTTATGGCAGAAAGTGAAGAAGAACTAAAGAGCCTCTTAATGAAAGTGAAAGAGGAGAGTGAAAAAGTTGGCTTAAAGCTCAACATTCAGAAAACTAAGATCATGGCATCTGGTCCCATCACTTCATGGCAAATAGATGGGGAAGCAATGGAAACAGTGACAGACTTTATTTTGGGGGGCTCCAAAATCACTGCAGATGGTGACTGCAGCCATGAAATTATTTTTTTTTTACATTTCTTGCCTTTAATATTGACATTTTATTATTATTTTTTTTCAAAGAGAATTAATATCACCTTTATTTTTTAAAATTTTTTTATTTTATTTTATTTTATTTTTTTCATTTATTTTTATTAGTTGGAGGCTAATTACTTTACATCATTGCAGTGGTTTTTGTCATACATTGAAATGAATTAGCCATGGATTTACATGTATTCCCCATCCCGGTCCCCCCTCCCACCTCCCTCTCCACCCGATCCCTCTGGGTCTTCCCAGTGCACCAGGCCCGAGCACTCGTCTCATGCACCCAACCTGGGCTGGTGATCTGTTTCACCCTTGATAATATACATGTTTCGATGCTGTTCTCTTGAAACATCTCACCCTCACCTTCTCCCAGAGTCCACAAGTCTGTTCTATACATCTGAGTCTCTTTTTCTGTTTTGCATATAGGGTTATCGTTACCATCTTTCTAAATTCAATATATATGTGTTAGTATACTGTAATGGTCTTTATCTTTCTGGCTTACTTCACTCTGTATAATGGGCTCCAGTTTCATCCATCTCATTAGAACTGATTCAAATGAATTCTTTTTAATGGCTGAGTAATATTCCATGGTGTATATGTACCACAGCTTCCTCATCCATTCGTTGCAGCCCTGAAATTAAAAGACGCTTGCTCCTTGGAAGAAAATTTGTGACCAACATAGACGGCATATTAAAAAGCAGACATTTCTTTGGCAACAAAGGTCCGTCTAGTCAAGGCTATGGTTTTTCCAGTAGTCATGTATGGATGTGAGAGTTGGAGTATCAAGAAAGCTGAGAGCCGAAGAACTGATATTTTGAACTGTGGTGTTGGAGAAGACTCTTGAGAGTCCCTTGGACTACAAGGAGATCCAACCAGTCCATCCTAAAGGAAATCAATCCTGAATATTCATTGGAAGGATTGATGCTGAAGCTGAAACTCCAATACTTTGGCCACCTGATGCAAAGAACTGACTCATTGGAAAAGACCCTGATGCTGGGAAAGATTGAAGGTGGGAGGAGAAGGGGATGACAGAGGATGAGATGGTTGGATGACATCACCAACTCAATGGATATGAGTTTGAGTAAACTCTGGAAGTTGGTGATGGACAAGGAGGCCTGGCATGCTTCAGTCCATTGGGTCGCAGAGAGTCGGACATGACTGAGTGACTGAACTGAACTGAACTGAACTGATAGTACTTTGGAAGCAAGGAAGGAAAAGAGGAAGAAGGAAATAACCCTCAGTTTCTTACTGAAATAAGCATAAATTTATCCTGTCAAAACAGGTTCCCCATAACATAGTCCCACTTCTGCTTAAGGAATCATCTTCCAATACTCCCATCAAATTTATTTTATTTTATTTTTATTTTATTTTACCCCCATATTTTAGCCAAACTACCGTACCCTGGCCCATATTTTACCATGTGCTTTTCTACCTGTGTGGTACACTCATATTATTTCACTGCTTTGTTTCTGTCAAAATCTATCCCTCAAGGCCCATGGCTGTTTGCTCTGCAAACTCACCCTTGACTCTATCAGGTATGAGGTGCTTCCTCTTGATTTTGGAATCCCTGAGCAATAGACTCTAGGGGTTAAGCCCCTACATTCTAAGGTCATATTGCCTAGATTCTACTCCTGCTCTTGCTACTTTCTAGCCAAGAAATCTGGGGTAAATTGCTTAACCTTTAGTAAGTTAGGACCACTGCTCAGAAGAGATAAAGCAAGTAGGAGAAGAGGGGCTTTTATCCACAATCCAAGGAGAACTAGCAGAATGGGAACACTGGAATTGAAATATCAAAGTCAGCAACTCAAAGGAAACCACATATGTCTTCAGAAGGAAATCAACTCTGGGGGTTCACATGAGTGGAGCTTTGAAGTTCAAGTCCAAAATGTAACCTTCACCTTGGAAAATTCCCCAGCCAAAGTCATAGAAACTAAACAGGAAGCAAATGCTCTAGGAAACCACAGGCAATGCCATCAACGATGCTTCCCAGGCTATGTATCCAAAACAAGGTTCTTCCCATTTAGGTCTCTTTGCAGTAATGTATGAGTATGTTAACTGCAAGTGAGGAAATCCCTTCATTGTGATTTTTTTTTGAGAATTGATTTCATCCAAGAAAAATAACCATCCTTTTTGACAATTTTCTTCTCTATTTATCCAGTCCAATTATGAGAGGCAAAGCAACGAATACTATTTTCCAGACCTGTGCTTTAAAGAAACCTAGTACCACACCCTCTATTTAGCTCTCTGTCCTGGCACAGCTGGGCACACTAGGAATGCCAATCCCTGCCAGGTTCCCTGAGAAGGGAAGGATATGCCTTGATTCCAATAAATAATATATGAAATTGGCATCCATCTAGGAAACCAATTTAACTCAGCATGGACTTAGATTCTGGTTCTCAAGTCCTCATTTTCTTTGCCTATATAATAATTGGGAGTCATATCACTGAAAGATATCACTTTGATTTTTTTTAACCATTAAAAAAATTTTATTTACCTTTTTATTGAAGGATAATTGCTTTACAGAATTTTGCTGTTTTCTGTCAAACCTCAACATGAATCAGCCATAGGTATACATATATCCCCTCCCTTTTGAAACTCCCTCCCATCTCCCTCCCCATCCCACCCCTCTAGGTTGATACAGAGCCCCTGTTTGAGTTTCCTGAGCCATACAGCAAATTCCTGTTGGCTATCTATTTTACATATGGTAATGTAAGTTTCCATGTTACTCTTTCCATACATCTCACCCTCTCCTCCCCTCTCCCCATGTCCATAAGTCTATTCTCTGTCTGTTTCTCCATTGCTGCCCTGTAAATAAATTCTTCAGTACCATTTTTCTAGATTCTGTATATATGTGTTAGAATATGATATTTATCTTTCTCTTTCTGACTCACTTCACTCTGTATAATAGGTTCTAGGTTCATCCACCTCATTAGAACTGACTCAAATGCATTCCTTTTTATGACTGAGTAATATTCCATTGTGTATATGTACCACAACTTCTTTATCCATTCATCTGTCCATGGACATCTAGGTTGCTTCCATGTTCTAGCTATTGTAAATAGTGCTGCAATGAACAATGGGATACATGTGTCTCTTTCAATTTTGGTTTCCTCAGGGTATATGCCTAGGAGTGGGATTGCTGGGTCATATGGTGGTTTTATTCCTAGTTTTTTAAGGAATCTCCATACCATCTTCCATAGTGGCTGTATCAATTTACATTCCCACCAACAGTGCAAGAGTGTTCCCTTTTCTCCACACCCTCTCCAGCATTTATTGTTTGTAGACTTTTTGATGATGGCCATTCTGACTGGTGTGAGGTGATATCTCATTGTGGTTTTGATTTGCATTTCTCTAATAATGAGCAACATTGAGCATCTTTTCATGTGTTTGTTAGCCATCTGTATGTCTTCTTTGGAGAAATGTCTGTCTAGTACACAGAATAGGTATTCAGTAACACTTGCTATGTACCTTGTTGGTTCAAAGAGAATGTTTGCACTGGGGTGTCTTTACCTTAAGATGAACAATCTCTTTTTTCCATAGGGTAGCTCTCTGGAGTTTCGGGGGATGTGAACCTCAAATGAGGCTCTCTTTTGAGGGTGTGAGTCTTTCATTCTTATTCTCTTCAGTAGCTGTAACTGACAATTGTGGGATCTGACATCCTTGATTACAGGTAATAGCAGGACACAGTGCTTTATAACTGGAGCACTTTAAAAAGCCTTTAAAATCTGCCATGACAAGGGCATAAAAGTGGCAAGAATGTATTAGATATGGGCTCTCAAGAAAAAAGAGGGGAAGAAGGTAGAGTCTCTTTAATAGAGGGTGCTGGGGGAGGAAGATTGTTGGGTACTAATTTACTGTTTGAAAAGATATTCTGGTTATATAAGACAACATCTGAAGAAGGGCCACACTTGAGAAATCTGAACAAGATGAAGAAGCCCAAAATACAGACAGAATTGTAACACATTCAATAGGTTTAGTGTTATATTTATTGATTTGCTAATACTACTCTATTGCCCTGCCTGAATGGTAGAGGAGAGAAAGCTCTTGTGCTTCAGGTTTAATCCACTGAAAAGAAACATACAAAAACCTAAAGCTGAATTGTCCTTTTGTATATTATTGGGAGAAACTCTCAACAAGTTTTTTTTTCCCCAAAGACCACAAAAAACCTCTTTGATTTGCCTCATTTGTGGCAATTCACTATTTGGATCCAAAACACTTCACAGATCTGGAGCTAACCTGTTTAAAGAATGTTTTCCAAATCAATAAAACAGAGGGGTCAGAAAAACAGGTACTCAGCTAGCAAATGTTTGTGATTTATACAGTGCTAATAATCACTGACAGTTCAAGTATTCACCCCAATCTTTTGATAGTACGGTCAATGAGGGCTTAATTTGAATAAGTGGAACAAAGTTCTAGTTTTTGGAGCTCATAAAACATCAAGCTTCATATACACCTCCAAGCCTAACAAAGGTTTCCTTTTCACCTTCACCTGGAAAACAACTTAAACTGTTAGTATCCATTTCTTATTGGGTGAAAACACACACCCAGTCTCATGAGTTATCCCCTTTACATTAACTCTCCATTCTCTACCCTTCATTTTATCCAAATATGAAGGTTTTACTGAAAACAAAACTGTACCTGACAAAAAACATTTTGTTAAGTCAGAAACCATCAACTCTTTCCCAGGTGACCCAAATGGTATGCTCTGGGTCTAGTGGATGCCCAACGGGAAACCAAATTAGATAGGGCGCAGCAGGACTGTGTTTACTGAATATACTGTATTGTGACCTCTTGTGGACAGGTCCACAGTGAGAGAGCCCAGGAGTAGCCAAAGTGGTTGTTGCCCCATTCTCTCAAAGATTTGGGGAAGGTTGAAACAGGAGTGGAGATTTCAACCGAGTTTCTCTAAAGCTGAGTTCCTCTGCTGAGTTTATGATTAATGTCTCTGTCCAAAATTGTATTCTCTTCCTTGTCCCAAACTTGTTCCCCTCAAGATTCAGGAATATCAAAGAAAAGGGGGTATTGAAACATATACAAACCCCAGTATCCCTGTCCTTTGAAGTAAAAGGCTTTTGCTTTAGTCTCCCAGGCCTCCCTTGAGTCTCAAAAGGCTGGCTCAAGAGTTAATGATTAGGAAATGTGAAGATGTAGAAACAAAGAATAGCTGTTGGGCCAGGAAACTGGTAACAATTTAGACTATAAATCCACCACATAGCAGAATCACTGAACTCTCAGTTCCCTGAAAGATATAGATAAAGGTCTGACACACATTCCTAAGTTGTTTTTACAGGAAGCAGACCCCCACCAGATGAAAACTGCTGACTGCAAGCACATAGACCCTAGACTGGTTGAAACCAGAAGATTGACGATGCACAAAATTTCACCTTGATGCCAACCTACCTGAGAATTGTGCACAAGTTGATCACATACCCTGCAGCCCCCTCACTCACACTGCCTTTTACAACCCTTTCCTGAAAGCCCTCGGGGAATTTGGGTCTTTTAAGCATGAACTGCCCATTCTTCTTGCTTGGTGCCCTGCAATAAATGCTGTACTTTCTATCACCACAATGTGGTGACAGTAAATTAGGCTTTACTGCACACAGGAGAGTGGACCCAAATTTGGTTCTGTAACAAGGAAAGAGTATTCCCCTGAGGATCACAATCTGGAGTCCATATCAGCACTATAAGTTCCATCTCAACCCCTTCCACCAAAGCATTTCTTTGGGCTGTTAGTTTGCTATATACAAACCCTATGCATGTTATACTTCAAAAATCACTATTGTTTAGTGTAAATAATAATGATGCTAATAGTAGAGCAGTGGTGTGATTATAAGAGAAGAGAGCTCACATGGGGAGAAAGTGGAAATATTACACTGCAATGTCTGAGTAGAAGGTTTTAAGCATTACCAACTGGATAGCACCCAGGCCTGACTTCTTGCAGATTTTTTCATCTGTGTTGCTCAAGAAAGCACACAGAGCTAGTGCAAAATGTTCTGTGGGAAGACTCAGTGAGCCAGATATACACTTGGTTTGAATGGTACCTTGAAAGAACTGCCATTTTTCACAGTAGTTTTTTGCCTGACAAAAACAGATCAATTGCATGTCCACCTACCATCTCTTGTGGAAGATAGATTGTATATATCGTGTGCTAAAATTTTCTCCATCAGTAAGAAGGCCCCAGGGTTCTAGGGCAAGCAATATGGATGCCCTTGTGAAAGTTAATTTCAGCTACAGGTGTTAGTGATTTTATTAGGAAAGAAAGAAAGTGAGCTGTTTCAGGACTAGGACATAAACACATTGAATGACCCTGCTTTCTTTGCCAGGACAAATGCTGGCATAAGTCAAACAGAATGTTAAACTCCATCTCTAGCTTGGTGTCACTGATTGGGGAAATGGAACAACTCTGGCAGTTTGTTTGAGATAAGCTCAAAATTGTATGGAGGTATGGGGGCTGGAAGTCAAACAACCTCAAACCAAATTAATTAGATTTTTAATTTTTGAGGTGCTGTTTTATTTGGATTGTTTTAAAGCCAGGAATCATAATGTTCTTAAAACTGGATCAGGACCTCTCCTGCATTGATAGGAATCTGAACTTGAAAAGTGGTGGCTAGTTGTCCCCCTATTTTGGTTCTCCAATTCTTCACTAAGTGGCAAAACTCTGACATTTTAACTGGGCACATAGTCACCCAGAATAAAAACTATAATTCTTGATCTCACTTGCATCATCTCAAACGAGACTCACTTGAGTCTCACTTTCTGAGACTCACTTCTGACCAACTGGATGTAAGGGAAAGTGATGTCACATGATTTCTAAGTGTCTTTAAATGGAGGGGCATACTATTTTCCCCTAGTCTGCAAACCAACTGGTTGGAATGCAGATATGATGGCTGGAGCTAGAGTAGCCATTTTGTATCATAAATTGGAAACCATATGTTGAGAATGGGAGAACATCAACACAGAAGGAACCTGGGTCCCTTGGGATCATGGAGATCCCATATAAGCCCTCAACTTCCTATATGGATTTTATATCATCTCAGACATTGAATTTGAAGTTCTATTCTGGTCTTTTAAATGTCTCCCATGTCTTTATTTAACATGTTCAATTCTTCATCTAGCTTCTTGAACATATGAAAAGTAGTCATAATTGTTTAAAAGGCTTTGAATACCAGTCCCATTATCTGTGTTATTTCTGAGTCAGTTTTGATTAATTTATTTGTCTCCTTATTATGGATTATATTTTCCTTCTTTTGGATACCTAGAAGTTTTTGATTAGATGTAAGATGTGACTTTTATCTTGCTGGATATTTTGTATTTCTATAAATAGTCTTGGGCTTTGTTCTTGAACACAGTTAAATTACTTGGAAACAGTTTGATCCTTTCAAGGCACTTCATTAGGCAGTTCTAGAGCAGCCTTGAGTCTAGGGCTAACTTGGCACCATTATTGAGGCAAGACACTTTTGAGAATTCTGATACTCTGAATTATGAGATTTTTCCATTCTGGCTGGAAGGAACAGGCACTATTTATAGTCCTGTGTAATAGTATCTGAGGATTGTTTCTTCTGACCCTTTCAGGTGGTTCTTTTCCTAGCCTCATATACATGTGTTGATCAGAATTCAGTTGACGAATCAGGGGGGGCTCTGCAAGTCTCCAAAAGTTCTCTTTGTATACAGTTTTCTCTTCTCTGGTATCTTGTCTTGCAAATTCTAGCTGCCCTAGTTTTTCCAGTTCCCAGCTCCATATCCTCATCCACCTGACCCTGCCTGGGTTCCTTCTCCCTGTACTGCTGCCTGGAAACGCTCTCCAGGCAGTAAGCTGAGGGAATCATGGGGCTCACCTTGTTTGTTTCCTGTCTCTCAGAAATCACTGTTCTTTGTTGCCTGGTGTCCGATGTCTGAAGACTATTGTTTTCATTTTGTCTGGTTTTTCACTTGTTTCAGGCAGGAGGGTAAATCCAGTCCCTGTTCCTCCATTTTGGCCAGAACTACGGACTTTTACATCAGAGAGAAATAAATGACTGTATTGTTTAACCCACTGTTATTTTGGGTTTTCTGTCATTTGCATCCAAGTCTAATCCTAACAAATACAGGGCTGATCCTTGATTTATTTAGAGCAGTTTTTGACTTTAATATAGAGAAGCTAAGATTTTTAGAATAACCAGAGTCTTGAATAGTGCCTAAGTAAGGTCAAATACCTGGGATGAAACTGAAAGCTCTGTCATTTCCCATGAGAAGAGTGGTGCTTAAGTAGCCAAATCAATTCCAGCTGCTGCCAGTTGAAAAAATAAGGTACATTTTTTTGCTTAGTGTGATTAATTTCTTGTTCATGGAGACAGTACAGTGGAGAGATATTTATTCCATAAACTTTCCCTGAGCACCTATGGTTGCCTAGGCACTAGACTATGTTCTAGGAATATGTATATGTATAATTTGGAATGTAAGCCTCCACCAGCAGTTCACAATTTAGATAAGGAACCGCTTGTTTAGATAAGATCCCTTGTCATGTGAATAGCTCATGAATTTGGCTAAGAGGTTTAGTGCCATTTTTTAAAAAATAAATCTCATCTTCTATTTTTTCCTTTTAATTAGGGGAAATGCCTTTTCAACCCATGGGTCTGCAGTGAACTATGTAATTTATACTTTCACTAATAAGGTAATTTATACTTGTGGCATAAAGAAGCTTCTCCTTGAACAGGATATTCACACAAACTCAAAACTTGACTACTATTAGTGCAATGGAGAAATTGGACTGATACCACCAGTTGGATACTACCCTAGCCAAATGATTGAGTTTAACATTATCAATAATGGCCAAAATGACACATTCCTTTGTTTTGAGGCACTAAGAAGGATATAACATTATGGAAAACAAAAAAATTTAAGCTTAATGTATTCATTAGTTGCTCAGTTATGTCCGACTCTTTGTGACCCCATGGACTGTAGCCTGTCAGGCTCCTCTGTCCATGGGGATTCTCCAGGCAAGAACACTGGAGTGGGTTGCCATTTCCTCCTCCAGGGGATCTTCCCAACCCAGGAATCGAACCAGGGTCTCCTGCATTGCAGACAGATTCTTTACCATCTGAGCCACCAGGGAAGTCTGAGAAATAATCAGAGGAAGCAAACTGAGAGTCCACAAAACATCTGGCCTGGACTCTTAAAAAGTTGCTGATGTCATAAAAGACAAAAGGAAAAAAGTGGAGTGTGGGATTCCAGATTAAAGGAGACCCAAGGTACTGAAAACTAAATGCATTTCATAATATTTTATTGCATCAAAAAAAAAACTATAAGGACATTATTGAGACAATAGGGGAAGTGTGAAAATAAACTTTATGAATGTGTGTGTGCTAAGTTGCTTCAATCGTGTCTGACTCTTTTGCAACTCTATGGACTGTAGCCCTCCAGGCTCCTCTGTCCATGGGATTTCCCAGGCAAGAATACTGGAGTGAGTTGCCATGCCCTCCTCCAGGGGATCTTCCTGACTCAGGGATCAAACCCACATCTCTTCATGTCTCCTGCATTGGCAGGTGGGTTCTTTACCCCTAGTGCCACCTGGGAAGCCCTATAGACTTTATACCTGTCTGTTGTATCAGTGTTGTATTTCCTGAGCGTGATGACTATACTGTAGTTACATAGGATAGTGCCCTTGTTTTTAGGAGGCTCTTACTCAAGTATTGCAGGGGTGAAGAGTCAAGATATCTACAAATACCTCTCAAATAGTTCATAAGCCTTTCCCTGGTGGCTCAGACAGTAAAGAGTCTGCCTGCAGTGCAGGAGACCTGGGTTCAATTCCTGGGTTGGGAAGATGCCCTGGAGAAGGAAACAGCAATCCACTCCAGTATTCTTGCCTGAGAAGCCATGAACTGAGGAGCCTGGCAGGCTACAGTCCATGGGGTTGCAAAGAGTAGGACACAACTGAGCAAATAACATACACACAAAATAAAGTAGATGTGGGAAAATAAGAAGAATAGGTAAATCTAGGTAAAGGCTATATTGGGCACTCATTGTTCTATTCTTGTAACTTTAATGAAGGTTTGAAAATGTTCAAACTAGAAAGTTGGTGGGAAAATGAAAAGCTTGATAAGCAGGAAAAAAAAAATTCTCTCTTCCTTATGATAGGTGCTTGGCTTTACTGAGAGGTTTCATGAGTGACCAGATCTGTACCTGCAGGAAGTAACCAGAAGCTTCTCTGTTCCCCTGGACCATCCTTTAAATTATCCCACTAGCTGGAGTATCATAACCTTGTATTCCCTTCCTTCTCTCTTTTTCACATACTAAAACCAAGCTCCTTGAATAATGCCCATACTTGAATTCTCACTGGGTTTATATAAGCTCAGGAAAGCTACTGATTCAAAGTTAGTATTCTGCTTCTAGTAATGTGTTGGAACTGGCCTGCACTACTTCACACTGGCTAGCGCTGGTTCACAGAAGCCAATCACAATGGTAGCTTTAAATCAACCCTGGTGGAAATATTTATGATGTGATGTCTGCACATGCTACAAATCAGGGTCCCTCTACCCCTTCTCTCAGAGTCAGTGGTTAAACATTTACTATAACACTACTGACTTTCATCCTTACCCTGTGAGAAGTCTCCTGCAGGCCTTGTAATTTACAGCCCTTCTAAAGAATCCTGAAGTTCTCTAAGGTTTACAAACAAATATCCCATTGAATGTTCCCTGGTGGCCTATATTTAGTCTAAGAGTAGACTTTGACTAAACTGAAGATGTAGGTAGGAACGTTGTCTACAGTAAAAAAAAACAAAAAACAAAAACAAAAACTGTTGTCAGTGTTCTCAAAAAAGGCCAAAAAGCTTTTCACTGGGTGGCAGTTTAATGAAAGTGGAAAAGAGTGCTGGTGCTCAGTCGCTCAGCTGTGTCCGACTCTTCACAACCCCACGGACTGTAGTCTGCCAGGTTCCTCTGTCCATGGGATTTCCACACAAGAATACAGGAGTGGGTTGCCATTTCCTACTCCAGGGGATCTTCCCGACCCAGGGATCGAACTCTCATGTCTCCTGCATTGGCAGGTGGATTCTTTACTATTTAGCCATCTGGGAAGCCCAAAGAGTGCCAGAAAGAAAAGAAAGTGAAAGTTGCTCAGTCGTGTCTGACTCTTTGTGACCCCATGGACTATACAGTCCATGGAATTCTCTAGGCCAGAATACTGGCCGGGTAGCCTTTCCCTTCTCCAGGGGATCTTCCCAACCCAGGGATAGAACCCAGGTCTCCCACATTGCAGGAGGATTCTTTACCAGCTGAGCCACAAAGGAAGCCCAAGAATACTGGAGTGGGTAGCCTATCCCTTCTCCAGCAGATCTTCCTGATCCAGGAATCAAACCGGGGTCTCCTGCATTGCAGATGGATTCTTTACCAACTGAGCTATCAGGGAAGAGCAAAGAGTGCTGGACCAGGGGACAAATGGTCCTTCCACTTTCAGTTCAGTTCAGTTCAGTTGCTCAGTCATGTCCGACTCTTTGTAACCCCATGGACTGCAGCATGCCGAGGTTTCCCTGTCCATCACCAGCTCCCAGAGCTTGCTCAAACTCATGTCCATTGAGTTGGTGATGCCATCCAACCATCTCATCCTCTGTTGTCCCCTTCTCCTCCCACCTTCAATCTTTCCCAGCATCAGAGTCTTTTCCAGTGAGTCAGCTCTTCACATCAGGTGGCCAAAGTACTGGAGTTTCAGCTTCAGCATCAGTCCTTCCAATGAATATTCAGGACTGATTTCCTTTAGGATGGACTGGTTGGATCTCCTTGCAGTCCAAGGGACTCTCAAGAGTCTCCTCCAACACCACAGTTCAAAAGCATCAATTCTTTCAGCACTCAGCTTTCTTTATAGTCCAACTCTCGTGTCCATACATGACTGTTGGAGAAACCATAGCTTTGACTAGATGGACTTTTGTCGGCAAAGTAATGTCTCTGCTTTTTAATATGCTGTCTAGGTCGGTCATAACTTTTCTTCTAAGAAGCAAGTGTCTTTTAATTTCATGGCTGCAGTCACCATCTGCAGTGATTTTGGAGCCCCCCAAAATAAAGTCTGTCACTGTTTCATTGTTTCCCCATCTATTTTCCATGAAGTGATGGGACTGGATGCCATAATCTTAGTTTTTTGAATGTTGAGTTTTAAGCCAACTTTTTCACTCTCCTCTTTCACTTTCATCAAGAGGCTCTTTAGTTCTTCTTCACTTTCTGCCATAAGAGTGATGTCATCTGCATATCTGAGGTTATCGATATTTCTCCCAGCGATCTTGATTCCAGCTTGAAACCTCTATGAGCCACGATTTTCTCATCTGTAAAATGGCAGGACTATAGTACTATCTCATAGAGTTGCTTTCAGGGGATTCCCATATCTATCTTTTCAAATTGAAACATATAATCAGTCACATAGTATCAACAGAGCAAATGTTTAATGAGTGCTTACTAGAAGATAAACATTGTATTAATTTATTTAGAAATATAATTTCAGACTTCAAAATTCTATATGTTGGGAATCAGTAATACTCCCCTAATCTTAGAACAGTGCCTTAAAGTGATGTAGTGTGTGCCTACTACATGCTTATTGTTACTGACAATCCCTTGTATTTGGAAATAATTGAATTTAGTCTGTGGAACAAGTAAACAAACAAAGGCAAGTGTTTATAGCCTTAACTAAGACCGAAATTAAGTACCTTGCTAAGAGGCATCACAGTAGCAAGTAGAATTAAGCCCTTTGAATTTCCAGCCCAGTGCTCTGCTTCCTGTGTGACTTTGGTCATGACACTACCCATCTCCCAGTCTCAGCTGGCTTGAGTCTGGGGTGACTAATGCATCCCAGTGTGCAAAGAAATTTCCTGGTTTAATGCTTCAACTCCCACTCTTGGGAAACCCCTTATTCTTAGATTAACCAGGATGATTGGTCATCCTACTTGATTCTGTCCTCTGATTCACAGAATAGACCCAGGCTTCTTCCGAAGAAAACTTACTGGGCTTTGCTACTCATTCATCACCTCATTCCTTCAGATCTCATTAGCATCATATTTAGGAATACTTTCTCAGTCTTTTTGGTGGGCTCTTGTTTTTCTGCCTGTCCAAAATTTCCCTCACAATTCTACTTCCTGATGATAACCACTGCTAACTTTTTGTATATGTTCTTTCAGTATTTTTTTTCACAGTTGGGTATATATTATAATTATTATCATTACAAACTTGTGATCATACTGTATAAATACTCATTTCCCATAATTCCCACTTAATGTTATATCATAAGCATTTTTCCAAGTCATTAAACCTTCTTCAAAGAAACATCATATCAATGACTGTACAATACTCCACTGCAAGGGATATACCATATTTCTTTACTTAACCATTCCCCTATTGTATAAAATTTAGGCTTTTCCACTTTTTACTGTTATAAATAGGGTTCTAATGAATATCTTCATTCATAAATCTTTTGTACTGCTTTGCTTTATAAGAGTGGAATTACTGTGTCAAAGGCTGTGAACATTTTTAAGGCTATTGATACTCATTGCCAAAATGCAGAGAGGATTAATTGGGAAGGGTAATTGGCAGTATTAATTTTAGAGACACATTTGGAAATTGTTTGAACAGTATCCTGGTGATTGTGGAACTTCATTTTATAAATGGCTCTGTGGAGAGAACTTAGATTACTTTGGAAAGCATTTTCAAGTTAATGTCTAAGAAGGTGAAAAAATTGTTAATAAAATGTTTAGTCAATGTATATTGTATTGTTTATTTTAGGTGCATTTTATAATCAGATGAAAAAGATGATATGGCATGAAGCATGGCTCCCTTTTATAATAATTATGTAGACTGTATCTGTGTCCATTATAAGGTACACACATTAATTTTATTATTTAGAATTATCATAGTCTTATTGTATCTGTGCTAATATGACAAATTGTTGGTCATATTTTATATTTATTGGATACAGTGTCCTTGGTTTGAAATATAGCTCCAATGATAACATTGTTCTTTTTTAAAATTTATTTTTAATTGGAGGATAATTGCTTTACAATGTTATGTTGGTTTCTGCCATACAATAATGTGAATCAGCCATAAGTATACATATATCCCCTCCCTCCTGAACCTCTGTGCCACCTTCCACTTCATCTCACCCCTCTAGGTTGACACAGAGCTCAGGTTGAGCTCCCTGTGTTACACAGCAACTTCCCACTAGCTATCTGTTTTACATATGGTAATGTATATGTTTCAAGGCTACTCTCTCAATTCGTCCCACCCTCTCCTTCCCCTCTGGTGTCGATAACACTGTTCTTAAGGAAGCAATCTTCTTTGGATGTTATTTCCAGGATTGCATTTACAGTAAAAAATGGGCACCGCTTATACCATCATTTTTTCCTCCTTCCACTGACCACTAGAGGGGAGAAAACATTCAGAGGTAGCTCACAGCCTATCTCTCCACTTCCAAGAAGACCAAGGTGCTTTCCAATAGAGGCTCCAATAAATGCTTTCAATAGTAGCATTTACCACTCTCTTCACCTCTTTCCTGCTGAAGCTATTTCTGAGCACCCAAACTCCATCCAAGCATCTTCTCCTGCTTGTTTTATTTTCTTTATAGATCAAGGGAAACAGATAAGAAATTTAAAGGTAGAGTGATCGGAGCTATTATTCTATTTGTGACCACTGAAAATTAAAATATATGAGGCAATCAAGACAACATTTCCAGGGCACATCTATAAGACAAAGTGAACTTGTGTACAGCAGCCAGTAAAGCAAAAGCTTGAAAAACTCATTTCAGTAACCCACCTCGGTTCAACCCAGACTCTGCCATAGCCCTTTCCTGATAGTCTTAGCTCCACCTCAGACTCTCAGCATACTACTCCCATCAAAAAGTAGGAAAAACCATGACCCTTCACTTTAGTAATTCTCTGGCTAAGCAGAAAATCAGCTTTTTCTTTGTTGGGATCATTTAATCTTTGTGCCTAAGTCTCCATCTCCACTGTATAATCATAAGGGATTTGATTTAAGTCATACCTCAATGACTTAGTGGTTTTCCCTACTTTTTTCAATTTAAGCCTGAATTTTGCAATAAGGAGCTGATGATCTGAGCCAGTCAGCTCCAGGTCTTGTTTTTGCTGACTGTATAGAGCTTCTCCATCTTCAGCTGCAAAGAATATAATTAATCTGATTTCAGCGTTGACCAACTGTTGATGTCCAAGTGCAGAGTCATCTCATGTTGTAAGAGGGTGTTTGTTATGACCAGTGTCTTATTTTGGCAAACTCTGTTAGCCTTTACCATGCTTCATTTTGTACTCAAGGCCAAACTTGCCTGTTACTCCAGGTATCTCTTGACTTCCTACTTTTTGCATTCCAATCCCCTATGATGAAAAGGACATCTTTTTTTGGTGTTAGTTCTAGAAGGTCTTGTAGGTCTTCATAGAACTGTTCAACTTCAGCTTCTTTGGCATTAGTGGTTGGGGCATAGACTTGGATTACTGTGATATTGAATGGTTTGCTTGGAAACGAACTGAGATCATTCTGTCGTTTTTGAGACTGCACCCAAGTACTGCATTTCAGACTCTTTTGTTGACTATGAGGGCTACTCTATTTCTTCTAAGGGATTCTTGCCCACAGTAGTAGATATAATGGTCATCTGAATTAAATTCACCCATTCCGGTCCATTTTAATTCACTGATCCTAAAATGTCAACATTCATTCTTGCCATCTCCTAAAATTAAAGATGCTTGCTCTGTGAAAGGAAAGTTATGACAAACCTAGACAGTGTATTAAACAGCAGAGACATCACTTTGCCAACAAAGGTCTGTATGGTCAAAGCTATGGTTTTTCCAGTAGTCATGTATGGATGTGAGAGTTGGACCATAAAGAAGGCTGAGTGCTGAAGAATTGATATTTTCAAACTGTGGTGCTGGAGAAGACTCTTGAGAGTCCCTTGGACTGCAAAGAGATCAAACTAGTCAATCCTAAAAGAAGTCACCCCTGAATATTCATCAGAAGGACTGATACAGAAGCTGAATCTCCACTACTTTTATCCACCTGATGTGAAGAGCCAACTCATTGGAAAAGACCCTGATGCTGGGAAAGATTGAGGGCAGGAGAAGAAGGGGACAACAGAGGACGAGATGGTTGGATGGCATCACTGACATTCCTAAAATGTTGGACATGAATTTGAGCAAATTCTGGGAGATGGTGAAGGACAGGGAAGCTGGTGTGCTGCAGTCCATGGGGTTGCAAACAGTTGGACACAATTTAGTGACTGAACAACAATAAAGTCTCCAGGTGTATGGCCTGTGGTTACCATCAGTACTCTGATATTTGGGGAGGCATTAATATAACACAGTGATTGAGGGCATATATGTTGGACAGATGTAGGATTCACTCCTGGCTTCACCACTTTTCAGTGCTATGATCCTTGGTTTCCTTAATTTTTAAAACAGGGAAGATAATGCTACTTACCCTTATAAGATGGTTGTAAGAATTAAATGAGATAATGAATGCACAGTAAAACCCTTAGCACAGTGCCTGTTATATGGTATATAAACAGTGGCTACTATGAATGAGTCAAGCTTGGGTCTCTGGCATTTATTCTTAGATTGTGTCAGGGCATCCTGCTGTTTGGATCTCTGCTGACTGCTCACTCTGCTCCTGTTTGGATTGTATGTTGGAAGTGACCTAAACCCTAACCTGCTAACCTGGCTTAAAATCTATATTCCAGATTCTCATCTTAACCCACTAACTCTAAAATAGCCCATCGGTTATACTCTCAACTATATTTGGGCCTTTGACCTCTATCCCACCACATGGGGTCTGCCAGGACTACTTAATCTCTCAGGCATGTTGGACCCAACCAGACGCTGTACCACTCCTGACTATGCTCAATATCTTCAAGTCAAGTCAAGTTTTGCTTTTTGATGACAATAGGGAATCAGTGTAGTTTCTTAAAAAGGGAAATGCTATGACTGCTGTGAGCAAAGCAGAGATTTAATGCCCAAAGGGATCTTTATGCTTTTAGTTGATTAAACTGGCAAGAATTTGCAGGAACTATGTAACTTGATTGGTATACTGCCTGGCAAACCATTATTCATTTCTTTGCAAAATAAATGCTTTAAAAAAAGAGATTAAAGAGATTCCAGGCCATATATCTTGATGGGTGCTCTATAATTCCCTATTCTACCCATTCGCTGAAGTCACCAAAATAAATACCACCATTTACTGAGTATGTACTTTATTTGAAGGGCTTCCCGGGTGGCGCGAGTGGTAAAGAACCTGGCTGCCAGGTTCTCTTACGCTGGAGACATAAGAGACACAGGTTCGATCCCTGGGTAGGAAAGATCCCCTGGAGGAAGGCATGGAAACTCACTCCAGTATTTTTGCCTGGAGAATCCCATGGACAGAGGAGCCTGGTGGACTACAGCCCATAAGCTTGCAAAGAGTCAGATACTCCTGAAATGACTTAGCATGCATGCATTCTGTTTCAAGGCATTGCATTGTACATTTGGCATGTATATGTCATTCAGCTTGCATAGCAGTCCTGTGATGTGTGTACTACTATTATTATTTTTTTTTTTGGCCATGCCACACAGCATGTGGGATCTTAGCTCCCTGACCAGGGATCAAACCCATGCCCCCTGCATTGGAAGTGCAGAGTCTTAACCACTGGACTGCCAGGGAAGTCCTAAGTATACTATTATTATTTGCATTTTATAGCTGAGAAAACTGGGGCTCACAGGGGTGAACTGCCCAGACTAATATATTTAGCATGGGGAAACCAGACCAGAACTTAAAATCTAAGCTTGATGCCAAAAATTATGTTCATATCACTGTCCTAAATGATGGCTTGTGTTTGTGTGCTCACTCAGTCATGTCCAACTCTTTGTGACCCCATGGACTGTAGCCTGCCAAGCTCTTCTGTCCATGGGATTTTCCAGGCAAGAATACTAGAATAGGTTGCCATTTCCTCCTCCAGGGGATCTTCTTAACTCAGGGATTGAACCCAGTTTCTTGAGTCTCTTGATTTGGCAGGCTGATTATTTACCATTGAGACACCTGGGAAATCCTGTTAAACAAAAGTAGGCCTAAGAGGGTATAACAGGGACTTCTCTGGAGGCCCAATGGTTAAGACTCTGTGCTTCCATTGCAGGGGCATGGGTTCGATTCCTGGCTGGGGAACTAAGATCCCACATGTTGTGTGGCGTGGGGAGGGTGGGGGTAAGAGGGTAAAACAAGTTAGTTTTATAAGTCTTTAAGACCTTCAATGCAAATTTAGATCACTAGTTGAGAAGAGATTTTGACTGGGGAACTGTGTGTTGTATATTTGGATGTATATGAAGGCAGTGTAGGGGGAGGAAGGTGGTTGCTAGGGATACCGAAGCCATCAATCCCATGAGAGATAAAGGAGAGGAGGGCAAGAAGTGGAAGAGAGAAACAAGAAAGTTACAATTTTTCCCTTTGGTGTCCCTGTTAGTGGATCCTGTAATAGACTATGGTACAAATAAAGGACCAGCAAGGGGATAGAAAGAGGTACGGGTTTGTGACCCAGAGAGATCAGCCTTTGACTCTCAGCTCCACCACTCACATGCTGTGGGAACTTGGCAAAAAACTTAACGTCTCTAAATCTTTGTTTCCCTGTCTATAAAATGGGTTTTAAAAGAAATACTTACTCCCCAAGGCTACTGTGAAAATTAACTGAGACAGGGTGATGAAATGTAAATGGAATTAGAGTGGTGATGGTTGGGCAACCATCCATGATATTTATAACTCATTTAAAATACTAAATGAGATGACATATATAAAATACCTAGCACAATGCCTGGCACAGAGTAAACACGTTTTAAATGGTAATAACTACTATTATCTCATTGTTATGTGTTATTTTTGTGATGACAATGATTAAAAAGATGACAATCATTTACTCTGATAGCTCTGATAGCAATTCCTATATCTTAGTAGGAAAAATACATCTCTGTGAGCACATTAGTCAAGATGCGGAGATGAGTGGGTGGTTTCTGGATACATTTAGATCACAGATGGGATTACTAGGCTAGGAGCTCATTTGGCATCTCTAGGAAACTCAGGAGACTCGGGGCAGCTGGTGAATTACAACCCCCCTACCCACCGCGGGCTCTATCAACACTTCTTTCAGGATCCTGGCTATCTGTGGGCCCAGATGGATATTGGAGGATATTTGACAAACAATAGTAGAACTTCCGAAAGTTGCCAACGGCCCAGTCAGCTGGAAAATCATGGTGGCCTTTATGTCACTTGTGTATTTATTAAGTGCCTGTGCTGCTGCTGCTGCTGCTAAGTCACTTCAGTCGTGTCCGACTCTGTGCAACCCCATAGACGGCAGCCCACCAGGCTCCTCCATCCCTGGGATTCTCCAGGCAAGAACACTGGAGTGGGTTGCCATTTCCTTCTCCAATGCGTGAAAGTGAAAAGTGAAAGTGAAGTCGCTCAGTTGTGTCCGACTCTTAGCGACCCCATGGACTGCAGCCCACCAGGCTCCTCCGTCCATGGGACCCTCCAGGCAAGAGTACCAGAGTGGGGTGCTGTTGCCTTCTCTGAATAGGAACCCTTAAAAAACAAGACTGTTCAAAAAGTTTAGAAAATTTTGAAACAGTTAAGTTTTAGAAGATCTTTGAGTTGATGGCAAGTTCAAACTCAAAAAAAATAAATGCTGATTTGAAAATAAAGTTGCATTAACATAACTCCTTTTGAAGTCAAAGGTTTGGGTTTCGTGGATTAAAAAAATCTTTGGTCAGTTGATGTAAACCAGGTTACAATTTTTCTCTGCACCTGGGCAGGTCCCATCTGGAAAGTTTCAGATAGGCTGACCCATCTGTAAAGCACATTGGTTACTGCATATGAGCTATAATGCAAGTGAGCAGGAGTGTAGGTTTTGGATGGCCAGGGACTGAAAACATATGGGTTTTATTTAATAGTATCTCTTAGGGTCCAATCTGTGTGCATTCTGTTTAGAGTAGATGGTAAAGGAAAGAAAGAATAGCTAGCCATTATTTACTGCCACAATTGGCAGTAGTTAATAGCATAAATATTATAAAAACTAGACATTCTTTTTTTAAAAAAAAACCTAGACATTCTATTTTTAATGGATAAAAGAATCTTGGTTTAAATAGACTATTTGGTTATTATCTCATTTTCACTCAAAATGCTGCCAAATTATGTTATTAGAATGATCGGTAACACCTAATAGATGGTTTGAGTATTCACAAGTTTTCTAATACAATTTGGATGGTGTACTTTTTCTAATGGTGATCCCTAAGTGTCCAAATTCTCAGGCTAATATAAATGCCACTTGCAAATTTGTACAGATGCTAATAGGAGTTGATTAGTGTACAAAGTCGCTCAAAGTTCAAGACGACTGAAAGTGAAGTTCAACCAGTACTGTGAGTCAAGTGAATTTATTTTGCTTACTCTGTCAAACCCAACAGATAAGCCCTGTTCATGCTAACATTTGGCTACAGTCCTGCTTCTCCCCCATACCTGGGAGGGAAGGAATTGAGATGATTAATGGGTGAGAACTGCTACTCCCTACCTTTTATGATCTCATCATTTATGAAGAGGGGAGTAGACATGGCTTAAGTGTGACTCCCTTTGGATGCCTACGAGACTCTAGCCCCCCACCCCACCCCCAATCAAGCTCTTCCAAACCTATTTCTCCTCTAAGGCCCTGCTCTAGGCTCATGCCTTCATCAGCTACTCTCATCCATAGGGAACTGTCTTCTCAGATATAAATATTCGAGTTTGGATATTTGGATATATACTCTTCTATTGAATAAAGCTCCATATAAGAGAAGATCAAGATAAGCTAAATGTTAATCCATGCTCACAAGGCTCATAGCCCAGGAGGGGAGAATGATAATAATAGCAAAAATATCAGTGGTAATAGTTGCAGTAGTACTGGTAACAGGGGCCATTTATTAAGTGCTTGATGTGTACTAAGTAGTTTATATATATGATCTCATTCAATCCTTATAATAAATAGTATTCATTAATTCACTCATCAACAAAACAAAACAAATCAGACCAAGTCCCTCTCCTCTTGGAGCAAAGCTTTCTACATCGAGGTAGGTGGAGAATCAAAGGAGTGTGATCTTGGAAGCCAAGCAAAGAAAGTTTTTCAAGAAAGAAAGAATGAAAAGCCATTGCAAATGCTGGTGGCAGGTCAAGTAAGACAAAGACTGAGAGATGATTGTTGGAATTAACAAAGTGGATGTCATTGGTGACCTTTATAAGATAGGAGCAAAGGCAATGAAGCCTGATTAGAGTGGATTTGAGAGAGAATGTGAAAAGTGGAGATTTTGAGTATAAACAACTATTTCAGAGAGTTATGCTGTAAGGGGAATAGAGATATGCACCAGTAACTATAAGAGAAGGTGGAGTTAAGGGATGGGTTGAGGAACTAATAGCTAATAATTAGTAGAGCACTTTGTGCCGGGCACTACACTAATTGTTTTTATATATTTTAGCCTATTTAATTATTATAACAACCCTGTGGGATAGTTACTATTACTCCAGGTCATAGATGAAGAAACTGAAGCTCAGGATGGTTACTTGCCTGACACAGGGTTTCTTAACTTTGACACTTAACTTTGACATGTTGGGTCAGATAATTCCATGTTGTAGGGGACTGTCCTGTGCAACATAGGATGTTTACCAGCTTCTCTGTTCTCTATCGACTAGATGCCAGTAGCACCCCACCAATTATAGCAACCCAAAATATTTCCATACCTGGCCAAATGTTCCTTGGTTGGTAAGATTGCTGCCGGTTGAGAACCACTGGCTAAAGCTTACATATCTAGTAAATAATAGAGCCAGATCTTAAAAGATGGGCTTTTAAAAGATCTGGCTCTAAAACCTGTGCTCTCAGCCACTGTAATTTCTTGTATTACCAAGACGGAAGATTTTCCCAACCGGAAGATTTTCCCAACCCTGTCCTGAGTACCTGTGGATCCTTGGGCAGTGGGAAAAATTTCTGGTCACTGGGGTGAAGGCATACCTGCTCACAAGTTCCATGGTTCAGGATTGCAGCTCAGATCGTCTCTCTGTCTCTGTCTCCACTCTCTCTCTCTCTCTCTCTCTCACACACACACACACACACACACACACCTGGCCTTCATAATCAAGGAAACCCCCCCTAGAGTTTGCATCTCTTCCTCACTCTGGACCCCCATACGTAAGATTAAATGGTTGGACTACAGGATTCCTGAGGTACTTTTGGCTCTGCCATCCTGGAATCTAAGGGTCCTCCATTTTTTTTCATGAGAGCGCCTTTTTTTGTGAGGTGGCAGAAAAGGGATATTTGAGGACTTTCAGTTTGGAAGCTGGTCCAAAGTTCCCAGGTTGTGTTTGTTTTCCTGTTTGCTTCTTCCTAACTGGCTTCTCCCATTGCTAAACGTCAGCAGCCACTGGATTTGGGCCGTGAAAGCGGTGGGGTGGTGGGTCATTGGTTCAAGGCTGCCCTGGGCTGCCCTCTCTGGTTGTGGAGGCAATTCTGTGTCTCCTGCCAGAGACCCTGTCTCCTCCGGGTCAGGCTGGCCTCCTCCCCTTGGAGGCAACCTTGTGAACCGACCCCAGAGGTCCCCTTGGAGACCCAGCCACCAGGCCTCTGGGGCTGGCTGGGTATGGGAGTGGGCACTGGGCTGGGAGAGCCCCGAGGAGCAGGAACTTCTGGAGACCGTGTGAAGAGCCGATGCCAAACCCCAGGATATCAAGTTCCCCTGGGATAGCTGGGCATGAGGGAGATCCCGTGGGTGCTGGTCAAATTGTGGGTCTGGGGGCTGTTTGTCTTTAGGCTGTAAATGAGCCTGTGGGGAAGGAGGGGGCCACTCTGCATGCCCTGCTTCCTCCAAGGGACCTGGGAGGCCTTCAAGCCTGACTCCTCGTTTCACACAGGATGAGATGGAGGAGACAGGCTTCTGTCCTGCTCTTAGAGCTAGAGCTAGGTTTGGACTTGATTTGGTAGGTAAAATTCAAAGAGAGGTTCATTTTTCTTACTCTGGTGCCAGTCACTGGAGGCTTTGGCCCAGGTGCCAGTACTGGATTTTATGAGTTTATTAAACTCTGTCGCATGCCTCAAAAACCAGCCCACTGTTAGGCATGGTGGGACTACCGGTATTTTTTTGCTGCTGAGCCTCTCTGAGTCTGTGTTTCTAAGGGTGTGTACCCTCGGGGTTTCTGAGGATCAATATTAATATCTATGTGAATCTACAGGTTTAGGTAGATTTCTAAATTCATGGAGTGTCTAAGTGGGTTTTAAGAATAATAAATGTTGCTCTATATGAACATGTGTGGCTTTTCTATGTGTGTTCAGTTAATCATTCTTCAAGTGAATTGCAAAGGCTGTGTTTAACCCCTGGCTCCCTTCCCTTCCTGAGCTTTGTGAAGTTTAAGGCTCTGTTCTTACAGCACAGGGGCCCTGTCTGGGGTGCTTGTTTAGACCTGTCTCTTCCTTTTGTTTGCTTTCTTTTTGTCTCTCTCTGGGGAAATCTGGCTCCTGAAACCTGGTTACCCCTCATTCCATTCTGGGCCCCACAGCCTGTTTCTCCCGAGCTCCCTGGTTTACTCATAGCTTTACTGGCATTCCCCCAGCAACATATGAAGGGGGCTGCAACCACTGAGTGGTGTCAGATCCAAGAGGAACCCAACTAAAGCAGTGGAATGCCAAGTCACTCCAATTACTTGAACTAGCAAAGACATGTACAGGGACAGAGACCATGGTTTCTTTGATATGGCTCACAACCAAACATATATATTAATCTTCCTGGGGTCTAAAGGAATGAACATTTTTTCCTTTGGTTTTTCAAAAATTAAGGAGTAAAACTTAACCGTCCAAAAACTGTAAAAGCTGTCATTTGACTGTAAGCAAAATCAATTGCTAAGTCCACAGAGCCTGCTAACGTCCCAACTGGTAATTCAGGATAAGGGCAGCATTCTAAGGCATTCTGTAGATTTCTCTGCTGACCAAGCTTTAAGATCTGTCTTCTATGAACCAATGACTTCTTTCTTTCATGATTCTTCAAACTCTACCATTCACTCATAACTCCCGCAATGAAATGTATCAAGTAGGAAACAGAAGCTCTTTCAGAACCCACTGAGCTGGCCTTTCTTGCTGGGCATCATAGTAACTGTTGGAGCTTTTAGCATCTGATGAAGAGAAGCATCATACAGTCGTTTCTGTAATCAAAATAGGGTCATTTCAGTGCTGCTGATTCCACTTGGTTTGGGGATGAGTTTTTCTCAGTTGGGAAGAGCAGGGACTAATCAATGGAGATATTGGTTTCCAAGGAGTTAGATGAATATGGTGGAAAGGAACTAGTACCATCTTTCAGTTAATTAAAAAGATAAAAAGGTGATGTGTGTGTGTGTGTGTGCTAAGTCGCTTCAATCGTGTCCGACTCTTCATGACCCCATGGACTGTAGCCCGCCAGGTTCCTCAGTCCATGGGATTCTCCAGGCAAGAGTACTGGAGTGGGTTGCTGTGCCCTACCTGGAAAGCCCCAAAGGTGAAGGTGATACCTTCACCTAAAATGAAGACAAGCCCTTGTCATCGAATCTCTCCTTGAATGTGTATGTGTCTTTGTGTGTGTATTCAAGATTGCAGAGAATCATTTAAAGAAAGATAGGATCTGAGCAGCAGAAAATGCAGTTTCCACTCTATTGTGTTAGGGGATTTGTGACATGCCTCATAAGCTCTAAAAATAGACAGCATTCTATCTGTCTATCGTGTCTCTTACTCTAAGCCATTCTGCACAGCCCCCACCACATTTATCTTCCTAAAGAAACATTTTTGTCATGATAATTTAAAAAAAGAGTTTGCTTAAATTCAGTCCCATCCATAGCAATACCTCTTTCTGAGGACTTGTGTTCTGCCATTCAGACTTTCAATCAGATGGTGTAGTGCTGCGTAATTAAGGGCTGTTGCTGTTGCTAGCTGGTGTGTGTGTGTGTGTGTGTGTGTGTGTGTGTGTGTGTGTGTGTAGTCTCATGTCTGGTACTTGTAATATGTCTATATTCTCCAGAGTGTTTCCTTAAAAGTTTGTCAATAGGCTTGAACCTGATGCAACACAATGAGAAAAATAAAACATAGAACATAGTCTAGGACCTCTACCTCTGTAAGTAAAGGTGGTCATTAAATAATTGGCCATCTGTTTTATTTGTTAAAATAAAAGCTCTTTTGAAAAGATGATAGCAAGGCAAATTTCTGCAAAGCAATGCACATTCTTTCCCATCAACTTCTATAGCTTAGAAGAGATGCCATGCAATTAATTTTGTTAAACATTCTTGGAAGACTTCAATTAATGCAAGTTTTCTCAAAAAAGACACCATATTATTTCCTTGACATATAGTTGGTTGTTTCATCTATACACATTTCTAACTCCATTGCAGAGAATTTCTATACAGTGAGTGGCCTGCAGAAAGGGACAGGCCTGTATCAGAGCTGTAAAAATTTATGTAATGCCTCAGAAGACTTGTAATCACAGATGAAAACCAGGCTTTCCTTATGCATGGATTTCAGTTCTTGTAACTTTTAAAAGACTGAGATACTAGGAAAACATTTAAAAACTCAGACAAGGATATAAACAGATGCTATACATGCGGTCAGGGGTTATTTCTCACGAGGTGGGGGCAGGATGATAGATTTGTTGATATCAGGTCTACATCTCTTTGGCAGATTTTCTCCACTACAACTATTCTACCATTCATAACAATCCGACCATGATGAGCTCAGCTGATTACGGCCATGAAATTAAGAGGACATTTGACATGGTAGAAAGAACACTGAGCAGGGGGGATAGAATAATTGATTCAAATCTCTGCTACGCTACTCGCAAGGGACCTTGGGAAAATCTCTTCACCTCTCTGAAATGGTTTCTTCCAAAAGTCTTCATATTTAAAGAGAGGGAAGGAGCATTCATGTGCATGCTGGGAAAGCCTTTTATAAACTATGATATGCCACTTTGGGGCTTGGATCCAGTCTTGCAGGTTTGAGATTTTATCATCTTACTGTTGAACAACTTTGCTGTCTCACTTCTCCCAACTCCTGACATTCCCATTTCTTTATTTTCTGTACAGTTGTTAAGGTGAGGCTCTAAGGTTGGTTGTACGGCTATCTTCCTGGTTGCATGCTTTACAGTTAAAAAAATATAGCATGCTTTATATGTGTACACACTATATTATTAGTAATTATATAAATTATATACACGTCCTATTCTGCATATATACATATATGCACACACATACATATTATGAGACGTACACAATAAATAGAAAATGAGATAAAGATGAAATATATGACATGTCAAATGTCTTATTAATTGTGATGGCTTCATTATATTATTAGCTAATGTTTCAAGGCACCATATGCACTTAGGGCAAGATCTTTCATTACTGTCAATGGGCATAAATCCATATTTCATGTAGTCTTTTTGATTATCCCTGAGTTACTTTTTTGCTGACTTCTTGTCACATATGATTAGGTTGTCATGGGTTTTCCCTCACAGTGAGGCTGATGGAAAAATTCATTGGAGGAGTAAGAGAAATGTGAGCACTGCCATTTTAATGTTCTTACATTATTGGCATTACCTTCAATACATGGCTTATTTGCAGGAATCTTCTTAAGCCACTTGCCCATTTTGTGAGGGTTAATGTAGTTAGACAGTATAATCTAGAAATCCACTTAACTGGACCCAAGGAGATAGCAATATCTCTGGTATCCATTCAGGAAAAAAAAGTAAGGGGCCCAGGGTCAACCCTTCTACCTGTGGGCTCCCATTCTTCCTTCAGAATACCTTACAAAGCATATGCAACAAAGGGTACCAGTGGCAATATGTGTATTACATATTTGAAAGGCTGAATGGTAGTGATAATAATAGCTAATACTTAGATAGCTCTCAGTGTACTACACACTGTTTTAAGTACTTTACATAAATTAAATCATTTAAATCCAAATCTTAATTTCTTTCTGGACATTTTCAATTTCAATGGAAATAGAAGTCATAATATTTTCTTTTATGCTGATTTTACAGAGGACTGATTGTGCCAACCTCCCCTTCCCTCACCCCCACCAATTCTGGAGACCACTGATCCACATTTTGAGATTTAGAATCTCTGGAGAAGTGCAACGCCTCTGTAAAGTACATCTCAGCCTCTCTTTCCCATCTCCTACTGCTGTCATGCCTGCTCCAAGAGAAGAAAAAACTGGAACTGGTGACACAGGAAGCAAGCCCAGACCACTGAAAGCAGAGGGAAGTAACTGAGGGGAGGAGGCCATGCTAGGGAAAATGAGAATGAGTGATGGAGCGCTAGCAATGCTAGAGCCAGAGGGAAGAGAAGCCAGGAAGGAGAAAGAAGGCAGTTCGAGACCAGAAAACAGCAAGAAGAGGAGAGAGGATTACAGTAGGTCCATTACATATGAACCTTCAAGTTGTGAACTTTCAAAAATGCAAACGTGCATACATCAACATCAGGTGTGAGTGAAATTGCAGCTTGCCCTCTGTCTCCTATTGCTGACATCCTTCAGCTCTACCATCTCCCACCTCCTCTCCCTCCTCCAGTCAGTAACTCTTCTTGCCTGTTCACTCGATGCCAGCCCCTGTATGCCAGCTGTTGTACTGTACTACTGTACTTTTCAAGGTACTGTACTGTAGGATTAAAAATGTTTTCTTTATTTTTATGTTTATCTGTTTTTTATGTATTATTTGGGTGAAAAGTATAATTAACCTATGACAGCACAGCACTACATAACCACTTGTATTCTTTGGGTACCTAGGCTAACTTTGTTGGATTTAAGAACAAATTAGACTTACAATGCACTCTTGGAATGGAACTTGCTTGTGTGTAGGGGACTTCCTATATATGGCTGGGGAGGGAGGAGGAAGGCAGACCCTAGGAGGAGAGACCATGTCACACATCGGTGGGCAAGATGTTCGCCCATGTCTTGATATCCAGTGTCTCTGACATATGGCTGAACAGGGCAGCACAAGGAAACTGAGGAAGTCCCTAAAGATTTGTGCACACTGCTCCTCCCCAGGTATTCAGGATGAGCTTGCCTCCTCTTATCAGAGAAACCTATGCAACAGATTCAAGCAATGCAAAGATACAGCCATGCTTAACATAAGGAGTGGGTCTCTAAAGCTAGAATTGCAAGCTGGCCAGGGAGGGAAGATATCAAGGTGGGGGGGGGATGTGTGTGGCAAGGCGACATCCCTGTGAGTCTCTTCATATCACAACAGCCAGATAGCCAAGGAGGAGAGCACAGTGCATTCCTGCAGGGGAGCAGCTTCAGCTGTTAGGCGCTTCCAGCATCGGAACTAAAAAGCCATGGCAAGTGATTTCCATCTTGGGCAGTTGCCAAGACACCCCTCCAGAAGGTAAAACACTGTCAAACATGGCCCTCCATATCTCACTGCAACACTAGAAAGTGCGATAAGACACTTTAGGGGCAAGGAACTGTCACAGTACAGTAACACAGGGTCTGACTTGGATCATCAGAGCGGGTGGGTTCTTTGGGATCACCCCGCCCAAACCCTCACTTATTGATGGTTAAACTGGGACCCTGAGAGGGGGAAGCACCAGCCTAATGTCATCCAGTTGGCAGAGCTCAGGCCTGGCACTGTTTCTGGGTATCTAAAGCAGTGCCCTTGACTCCACAGCTGTGTATTTATCTCCTCCTCCAGCTCCTTGGCTCCTCTCTAACAGAAGCCTCCCTCACTAGTACAGATAATATATTCCAGAAATCCCATACTGTCCCTGTGTGATCAAAGAGAGGATTAAGATAACCACAAACATCTGCTGGGCTACGACTGCATCTTGACTCAGGGCAGAGACACTTGCTTTTAACATTATCATCAATTATCCTTGACCTAAATAACTATATTTAAAATACACAGGGATTTTTGTTTTTTTTTTAACCTCCCTCCCCTACCTTTAAACACCCAGTAGCTACTTCCTTGCACAGACACTTTCCCGTTCACCCCACAAGGAAGAGCAAGGGCAGGTGAAGACTGCCAACCATAAGGCTACGAGGCTGTAAGCAAAAGGTATGGTGGAGAGAAGGGTGAAAGCAGTGTCAAAAAGAAAGTTTGCAATTATCTTTTGCTCACAATTATTCATGAAGAGGTCCTCACCTTGGAAAAAGAATGAATTGCTGGTAGTTAAACAACAGCATTTTGCCAAGTCTCTGACATTGCGAAAGAAGCAATCAGGCAGAAGAAGAGGTCAAGGTCAAAAACCCAGAGGAGTTAGGTAGAGCAGAATCCCAAAGCAAGCTATGGGAACCAGAGTGTGAGAAAGAGCTGCAATTCTTACAGTGAACAGGACTGAGAAGAGCTATGGAAATGACTGCCCTGGCTCTCTGCCTTCTTTTAGCAGAATGGATTCCTCCCTAGAAGAGACTCTCATCCACTTCATAGCAACTTAAGAGCTAATTCAGATGAGCAAGGCTGGAACCATACCCAAACAAGTTGGCTAGTTGGTTGGTCAGACCTTTGTGAAACAGTTTGTAAGTGCCTACTGCCCCTGTAGAGTCTAAGGACACCAAGTCTTTGCCCTTAAGATAATGGAAAGCAGACAAATCATTAGATTGCTGCAGTTCAGGATGAGAAGAGTGGATAACCATTAATCATGGAGAGCTTCTCAGGATGTGAAGTCTGTGTTCAGTTTCAAAGGATGGGTAGATAGAAGCAAGTCAGCAGAGAAAAGATAGAGCGAGTAGAAGCACATACAAAGTGGAATGACATGTAAAGGGAGTGGCGGGTATAAAACCTGGAGCACATTAAATAACACAGCAGGTATTGTGAACTGTAAATAGTCCATTTTTGTGTATGGTTTTGTCTTGTTTCTTTTTCTGAAGAGGGAGGCTCCTTGTGATGAAAGAGAATGTTGGAGAGAAGTCAAGGGCCTGCCATGGAGGACTTGATAAGCCTGCTAGAGTTAAGATTTTATTGTGAGATCTATGGGGAGCCATTGAGAGATTTTAAGCAAGATTTTCATGATCATATTTATGTTTTGGAAAGATGACAGGAGAGTAGCAAATGGATGGGAAACAGTGGGACTGGAGGATGGGAGAGCAGTCTGGAGGCCATTAAGGGAACTCAGGCAAGAAACTATACAGCTCTAGATTGAAGAAATAGGTATGAAGAAATGTGGATGGATTTTCTGAGCTTTTTTAGAAAGATAAATAGATGGGATTTGATGATGAAATGGAGGTGATAGTGGGGGAAAGAAAGAGAAGATAAGAATGATTCTGGGATTTCCAGCTTGAGCAATGAATGGAGTGCTTGGTTGGGCCATGCACTGAGATGGGGAAGAAATAGGTAGGACTTCGGAAGTATCATGTCTGGTGGGGGTTACTGGTTGAATTCTGTGTGATACATGTTTATGGTGCCAGTGAAACTCTAAGCAGAGATATCCAGCAAGAAACTGACAGTGCTGACCTGAAGCTATGGAGAAAGGTCTGAGCTAGAACTAGAGACTGAATATCTATCATTGTATGGGTGGTAGCTGAAATCCCTGGAGAAGGGAATGGCAACCCATTCCAGTATTCTTGCCTGGAGAATCCCCATGGACAGAGGAGCCTGGTGGGCTACAGTCCATGGAGTCGCAAAGAGTCGGACATGACTGAGTGACTAACACTTTCACTTTTCCTGGGAGAGAGCTACAGCGAGAAGGGAAGTAGGATGAGGATAGAACCCTGGGGAATTCCAGTCGGAATAGGGAAGAACCAGGAGAGTAAAGCATGATGACATCCAAGGGCACAGAGCATTTCAGGAAAGAAGGAGGTGTCTCGTGCAGCAGAGAAGTCAAAGAAGGTAAGAATGAAAAACGTCCATTGTTTTTGGCAATAGGCAGGTTAGTGGTGACCAGCGTGAGCAGTGAGGCCAACCTGTACAGGGGTGAGGAGTCAGTGGGCAATGAAGGCAAGACTCCTGAGCGCAAGTAACTGGAACAAGGTCTGGCCACCCCAGGAGGTCATGTGCGTGAATTGCTGTCACTTTGGACCCACAGAGGTTAAGGACCACGGTGTCTGTGGTAGTAGTGAGTCAGGACATGGGTGTGGGGGAGGGCACCCAGTGAGAAAGGAAAGATGTGCATAGCAATGCCCTGATTCAGGGGAAAAAAAAAAAATGAAACGGCCTCTTGGTAGCCATGGCACCAGTCAGCTGACACAGGGAACGCCAGCTGTTTGCAGGAGGAGAGTAAATTTAAGGGCTGGTGGTGAATGCATCTGAGCTCTGGAATTCATGGGAAACACACTTCATGCCAAAGAAGCAGCATGATGCAAGCCAGAGATAAAGAATTAAGAAACCTGGGCTGTTTCATGTGAAACTCAGGCTAGCCGCATCAGCTCTCTAGCTAGGACACAGCTTCCCAGGCAATAAAAGAGGGGCCAACAGCCCTTATCTGGGGGGCATCCAAACATTTCCCAGGGTTTGAGATTTTCTGCAGTAATGCACCCTTAGGTGGCACGGATAAGTAGGAGCTCCCCATGCTATATGCAAACACCAGAACACTGTTAAAATGGAAAACTCTGAAATGTTAGTAAGGAATAGTAGGCTCAGAACAAAACCAGCAGTCCTGCCTGCTCCCAACTCAGAAAACACACTGGTGGAGTATAATGCAGGGACAGCTTTCAAATCCAGGGGGGAATAAAGGGCAAGGGATGGAAATGCCAACCTACAATGATTTGATCAATCCAATGGCAGAAGAAAAAAAAATACTAGGGAGGAGAACAACTCAAAAGAATGTTTCTTTCATATCATATGACACCCCTTATATGTGGAATCTAAAAAGAAATGATACAAATGAACTTACAAAACAGAAAGAGACTCACAGACTTAGAAAATGAACTTATGGTTGCTGGGAGAAGGGATAGTTAGGGAGTTTGGGATGGGACATGTACACACTGCTATATTTAAAATGGATAACCAACAAGGACCTACTGTATAGCACAGGGAACTCTGCTCAATGTTATGTGGCAGCCTGGATGGGAGGGGAGTTTGGGGCGAGAATGGATACATGTATATGTATGGCTGAGTCCCTTTGCTGTCCACCTGAAACTATCACAACATTGTTAATCGGCTATACCCCAATACAAAATAAAAAGTTTTTAAAAAATAAAATATGGAAAAAAAGGAATGTTTCTTCCAGATAAAAACACTTACCCCCAAGAAAGAAAGCTGGAAGTCAAAGATTAAATCCAAATTTAAATGTCCAGGGGAGATGGGGAGAACATTTTTATGTAACATTACTAGGCATGTCATTTTTAACTTTGCCATTTTCGGGACCTCCTTGGTGGTCCAGTGGTTAAGACTCTGTGCTTCCACCACAGGGGGCATGGGTTTGATCCCTGGTCAGGGAACTAAGATCCTGCACAGCCAAAAAGAAAAAAAAAGTTGCCATTCTCCTAAAGTAGGATGATTTAGCCACCGACAGGCTAGTGACCTTGGACAAGTCACTTAATAGCTTATTTGTTGCATACAGATTATGATACAGACCCTGAGAAAAAGATGCATTGGAAAGCACAAAGTGGCACAGCAACATTAGGCAAGGACTTTTTACAGGTAGGGCATACCTTCGAGAAATCAGTTTGAGATGACTTAAGCCCCAAAGAGTTGGATCCTAGTCGCACAGGAGTGCTAGGTGTTGTGTAAATGTCTTAGTCAGTTCAAGAGGCCTTTGGCAAAGAAAAAATACACACTGTCCAGCAAGCTATGTACTTAATGTCTCCCCAAGGCAGGAGGCAGGCCCACCAAGGGCTGTGGCATATCTCAGGGGTGACCCAACGTTCCGTTCCACTCCCAACCCACAGAGCTTGAGAGGAACAGCTTGAAATCCAAATGGGGCCCTCTTCTCGGCTAAGGAAAACAGTCTCAAATCTTTCTGACATCTGCACAAAAGGGGTACTGAGGGGCTGCCCTGCAGGGTCAACGGTTCTGGGGCCAGTTTAAACAATCCTGCTTGCCCCTGGGAACGCAGGAGGGTAGGGAGGATGAGTAAAAAGACCGGGCTGCTCGGGCAGCTTCAAGCACCCGTGTGCTCTGGATCGGCCCCACGTGCGCTGGCCTCTTGGTCTCCTTGGGAAATAGGACATCCATGCTCTTGACTCAAGAAATACAGTTTGGTTTGGTTCACGAACCTCGACAAACATTCCCAGAAACTTCAGGCTTTCACAAACAAACTTTTAGGAACATATTTGACTGTGTGGATATTGAGTCTTTTAAATATTGAAGAAAAAAATCTATGCGATGATATTCTATTTTTCTCCATCCCACACCCCTTCAACCACTCATGTTTTCAAAGGAGAAGCCAGATTAGGGCCCCAGATGTTTGGAATCCAGATGAGAGTTCCTCACAGAGGAAATCCACTGCCTTCCATCTTCAAAGATCAAAATCTCAGCCAGGGGTGAAACAATGAGGTCATCATAAGCATGTTCGCCTGGTGTAGGACTGACCTCTGTTCAGAATATACAAGAATTTCTACTTTTAAATTCTCCCCAACCCCACAAACGGTTCAGAAGTATTTCTCAGTTTCTCAGGGTCCGAGCAACTTCCTACCCCCCACAATCCATCAGGAAATGCCCTTCTGTGTCAAACTTCAAATCTCATCTGCTTCCACTTGAGCCATTTTTATTTGCTGTATCTTTTTGGGGGGTAAAATAAATCCATAAGAATCACCCCTTAGGAAAATAGGGGGAGGATATGTTCAGGAAATTCACATAAGAGATACAAACATGCAATGAATATGTGAAAAGACGCTTAAGCTTATATATAGTCTGGGAATTGGAATTATTTTCACCCATATTAGCAAAAATGTCAAGTGCTGGCAAGGGTACACAAACGGGTACTCTTGAACAACAATGCTGATAGGAGTGTAAATAAATTAGAATAGATAATCTGTGGGGTACTTGCAGCTTTGAAAATTCAAAATGCCCATTGCCCTTATATCTAGTAATTCTGATCCTTTCTATCTATACTAAAAATGAGTACAAGGAGGCCTGTTCATGGATTTCCACTGCAGCACTTTCATTTTTTAAAATAGCAGAAATTTGGAAACAATAAGTGTTCACCAAAAGGGTAATGGCTAGATTAAACTGCGGGGTAGAGGGAAAAGATCTTAAGGACATGTCATTTGACCAAACAAACAAACAAAAAAGGCACAGAATATACACATACTCTTCTATTTTTGAGAAAAACAGAAAATGAAACTATTGCGTTAGCCAAAAAATTCATTCTAGTTTTTCCATAAGATCATATAGGAAAACTTGAATGAACTTGTTGGCCAACCCAATATTTTTATACATATTCATACATACCTTTGATCACATGCAGGAAAGACCAGAAAGACAATTGTGAGACTGCGAAAACATCAAGGGAGATGTTTGCTTTGTCTGTATTGCTTGCTGTTGTTTAAGAACGTATTCACATATTTGTTGTAGAATTACTATTTTTTTTCCGAAGTGTTCCCTGATTGTAGATAAGAGGCAAGAACATGGGCCTCAGTGGCTAGAGTGAATAAGACTTCCCTGGGAGACAGCAGTGGGTAAAGTAAATAGGCGAGAAATCAAAAGACCCAGGTAATAGTCTGAATCTGTCATCAATTTGCTGTGTGACCCTGGGAAGTCATCTTCCTTCTCAGAGTATATTTCCTCTATACAAACTGTGGTTAAGATGAGAAGCTCATGAAGATATCTTTCCTTTCTGATATTTTATGATTCTCTAAGTCTGTGCCTTTAATATATAATAGGTCTGGCCCCTTTTGATTTAGAGATGGTTTTTTATACTTTTCCTTCAAATTCTGGCAGAGTTTGACATTTCACTTTCCTGCAAATGGAAGATAATGAAAGAGGAGGTGGAGCGGTCACTCTGTTCTCCGTTCAGCTGTTTTTGAGGGTTTGGTTGACCTATTAATGCTACCTTTCTTTGACAGTGTAAGCGCTTAGGCTTGTTTGAGTGTGATGAGAGTGCAGATACAATGCTGGAAGTCAGAAGATCTGAATTCTACAGGGTGGCCATAAATTCAGAAAACATATTAATAGATTGGATTTTATTGTTTTGTAGATTGAATCCCCTTGAATCCTTTGGCTGAGTTACACTGAAGGTGCAGGTTTATTCAGTGCAAATTAAAAATACAAGTCATCCAGGGCAATACATCACATATGCATAGAGGATTGATAGAAATGCTGTGTCAAGGCACTGTGTTCATTGCAATCTGCACAACAATTTGAACTGGGCATGGCTATTAAAGGACAATGTATTGAATATATCACATAATGTTATGAAACATGTCCCATGCTTTAACATAATAGCTATAGATCATTCTTTATGTATAATCACCTCTATTTTTAGACTTTATGGCTACCCTATACCCTTGATTTTGGATGAATCACATCCTAGTCTGGAGATAACAATCAGACCACTTGTTCCCCAGAGTGGTAGGAAAGGACCAAGTGGATATAAATGAGCTATGGAAATTTACATGTATCTACAAACATATCATAAACTGCACAACCTAACTGCCTTTTGGAAACACTCCAGATGAAACCTGGAGGAAACCATGGCATTGAGTCAATGAAAGAAACCTCTTCCCAGTCCTTCAGAGACTGACTGATCTAGTTCTGTCTATCATTCATTTGCAAAGCTCCTTCCAGCTGGTCCTCATCACTTTGCTTGCTCCATAAGGTCACAAGAGTAAATTCTAAGCAGTTTAATTCTAAAGAAAACATACACACTTCAGAAATAGGCTCCTGTGACTATTTGTCTTTCAACAATGAAAGCAACAACTTACTCTGGATCCTTTCTCAGGAGAGCACTTACAGCCCCCATTGCAGTCTTGGCCCCCACATGGCTTCCCATAGGGCTTCTTCTCTCCCTATTAAAAAGAAAATAGAAAAAAAGTTAGTGCACCACGTAAAGCAAGAAGCAATGCTGCCCAGGGAGCATAATCCGTGGCCACACTCCCACTAACCAAATAAATCAGAGCAGCTTAATCATCTCACTTGATGGTGTCATGAGTCACATGAAATAAAAAGTCATCTTAAGCAAGCACCCTTTTAAGTCATGTCTAAGCCTCACTAAGGCTTCCCAGATGGCTGAGTGGTAAAGAATCCTTCTGCCAATGCAGGAGATGTGATTTGATTCCTGGGTTGGGAAGATCCCCTGGAGAAGGAGATGGTTACCCACCCAGTCCGGTATTCTTGCCTGGAAAATTCCATGGATGGAGGAGCCTTGTGGGCTACCGTCCACGGGGTTGCAAAGAGACTTAGCAACCAAACCACAACATAACTCACTAAAGAGCCAGTTTGATAGCTGGTTGGGGAACTGTGACTTAAATACTTGCTCATCAGTAGACATTCCAGTCATAAAATACAAGAGCATTTCTCTATATGGGGCTGGAAGTAGACTCTAGACATACCCTGTGTCCCACTGAACATCTATCCTCGCACTCATTGAGAAAGCAGTGGCTGTAGCAGAGAACTTGAGAGAAATTTCAACTGCCAGCAATGTAATGATATATGAAAATGCCCACCCTCCACTCTGCCCTCAGAATTATTTTCTTCAGGCCCCACTTTCAGCACAGCATTCAAACCTTACAGTGACACCCCTGGGCCCAGTTAGTCAGATCCAAGTTCCTGAGGTAATATTGTACAGTATCCCCTCAAACTCTCCAACGTTCTTTTTCCTTATTTGCTTTATGATGATAATGATTACTAGCTGAATTTCTACAAGCCGCCGCCCACCACATGACCTGCCAGGTGCTGACCCTGTCTGATTTCTTCTCCTCTGCTCTCTCCCTGGCTCACTCTGCTTCAGTCACACTGGTATTCAATCTATTCACTTGTCCTGCCTCAGGGCCTTTGCCCCAGCTGTCACTTCTGCCTGGAATGCTCTTCCCAGAGATGTTTTTGATGGCTGGCCACTTTTTATCACCCAAGTCTCAGTTCAACTGTCTGTTCTCAGAGAGTCCTTTCCTTGCCACTCAACCCCAAGCAGCCCCTAGTTACTTCCAATCATACCACGATGCTACCTTTCAACATTAAACATCTGTCTCCCCCCATTAGAATGTAAGCTCCATGTATGCAGGGACCTTATCTGTGCTGTCCAACATTGCATTCCCAATGTGACAAATGTTTGATGACCTCATGGAGCTGGAATTTGAACATAGGTCTGGCTGACTCCAATGCCTTGATCTTAATCCTTATGTCTTAGTGTTTTCTAAGTCTTCTGTCTCAATGCAAAGATCCAAAAATCTGGAAACTGCCATTCTGACCCTATCCACCTTGGGGAAAAAGCAAAACATAAATTCTAACTATTATCTGAAATAAGAACTTTATCTCTGGGATGGATTTAGTATCATCCAACTTTTTTTTTTTGTTTGTTTCATGTTGGCTGTTTTTTTTTCAAAAGAGAAAGGCATTTTTATGATCCAGCCTCACACTTAATCATTCTTACCTCTTTGTACTGTGAGCCTTTTCCTGCTTCCCAGGGAGCACTGTGAATTTCTCAGATGGTCTCTTATCTCTTTAGACATTCCCGCAACCCTTTATCACCACAACACCTCGGTAATAAGGTAGTGATGGCAGAGCCATGACAAAATATTGCTATTTTAGATTCCAAACACCTTCCTGATATGAGATATTTTATCTCTCTCCTATGCCTTTGACATGGTAAGTGCTATTGTACACTTTCCAGTTTGCCCTCCACTTTATGGTATACAGGACAGGCAAGTTTTCATAAGGGTGAGATCAAGAGGTGCCACGGGAGGCAGAAGCTGCAGGCTGGGATGGAATAGAGAACAGGGAGACAGCAGCACTGAACTGAGTCCTCGCTGACGCTGTGCTCCCTTTGCCTAATGTTGAGTACTATATTTCCTGGGATAATGGATCATTTCTATTGGCTTTTCAATATAGTTCTGTATTTTCCAAGTAGTCTTCAATGAACACACATAATTAGTAAGAAGAAAATAAAACCAGTATGTAACCAGATGATACATTCATCACTTTCTAGGGAGTGGACTCAACAGGCATTGCCAAAGTTGAAGTGCTATCTGTTTGTAGCTATGGCCTAATTTCAAACATCGCCTTTTAGGTGTCCCATAACATTTGTCTATTATGGACCCAAAGTTTTCAGATCTCTAGTATGGAGCAAGGAGGCTGGAGGCAAGGGAGGTGGACAAGACAGTGGGGAAAAATCCCAATAAGAGGAGCTGAACAAAAATGTAAGGAGCAGAAGCTAAGGTTTCTTAGGAACTTGGCAGAACAGGAGGCAGAAACACCCAGCTAACAGACAGGAAGCCATCACTGTCTTCTGTCACTGAGGAAAGTAACCAGAGAAGGCCACAAGGCAATTTCCTGTAATGCTGGCCCTGGCAGTTCCCGCAGGAGTCTTCAGTTACACTGAGGGGTGGAGGAAATAAAAGGAGTGGCTTCCAGGGAACATGGCAAGATCAAGCACAGAGGAAGTCTCTGCCCTATCCCGGCTTGTCTGCAGACACGTTAACCCCTGCTAAACCTGGCTACATCACTGGTGTCATTCCCATCGTGGAATGCTTTCTCCCTTTCTTAAAATCCAACCATTTCTTATACCCACAGAAAATTAGAACTGGAAAGGCCCTGAGAGATCACTGAATACACTGGTTCTTAACTCTTATCAGACCAGCACATCATTATTTATTTATTATTAAATTTTTAATTAGAGGATAATTACTTTACAACATTGTGATGGTTTTTGCCATCCGCCAACATGAATTGGCCATAGGTATACATAGGTCCTCTCCCTCTTGAAACCACCTCCCTCCCTGCCCCACCCCTCTAGGTTGTTACAGAGCACCAGCTTTGGGTTCCCTGTGTCATACAGCAAATTCCTACTGGCTATCTATTTTACATATGGTAATGTATATATTTCAATGCTATTCTCTCAAATTATCCCACCCTCTCCTTCTCCCACTGAGTCCAAAAGTCTGTTCTTTATGTCTGTGTCTCCTTTGCTGCCCTGCAAATAGGACTCATCAGTACTATCTTTCTAGATTCGTATACATGCATTGATATATGATATTTGTCTTTCTCTTTCTGACTTACTTCACTCTGTATAATAGGCTGTAGGTTCATCCACCTCATTAGAACTGACTCAAATGTGTTCCTTTTTATAGCTGAGTAATATTCCACTGTACATATGGACCACAACTTCCTTATCTATTCATCCATTGATGCACATCTAGGTTGCTTCCATGTCCTCACTATTGTAAATAGTGCTGCAATGAACACTGGGGTACATGTGTCTTTTTCAATTATGATTTCCTCAGGGTATATGCCCAGTAGTGGGACTGCTGGATCATATGGTAGTTTTAGTCCTAGTTTCTTAAGGAATCCCCATACTGTTCTCCATAGCAGCATACCATTTTTTATTATAAGTATTTATTATTCTTTCTTGATTCATGGAAAGAAAACCATAAGAATAAGTTATAATGAAGATGTAAGCAATTATTTGAAAAGCACCTATAATGCCATAATTATATTGCAAAGAAAAAACAAAAGTCATCTATAAGGCTCAAGAGGGAGGGGATATACATAAACATATAGCTGATTCACTTTGCTGAACAGAAAGTAACACAACATGGTAAAGCAATTGCACTCCAACAAAAAGTCATTTATAATGAAACAATATGTATTTTCATATGTAAATGCTCATACATGGCTTTATTAGAAGATGTAATGAAGTCATCAGAGGCCAACAGCTAGTTGCAGAATCATCAGGAATGTTACCATCTGCTGGAGCAGAATGATTCTGGAATGTGGTATTGCTGATTCAAGTACCACAATTGGAGTTGTTGTTAGTGTAGTGATTGTCTGAAATGGTGAATAACTCATGGTAAAGTTCTGGGGGGAAAAAATTCAATCTTTGTTTACTGGGTAGTTTTCATTAGTAATAATAAAAAGATAAACATCCATTTCAGTAAGTAAAGTGTGATTATGTTCAGAGTGTTCACCTCCATGAATATCCAGAGGTCTTCTAAATGTAGCATAGGATGAAGGACAATTCTTTGTAGTGTATGGAACATCTATCATACTTAGTGCCTACCTAAGAGCTTTTCCCAATCATTTTGACCAAAATTGCTCTCAAAATACCTCCTGGGAGTAGAATATTTCAATTAAGAACTATTAGCTTAATCCAAATCACCCACTGTACAGATGAGAACACTGGAGGAAAGTACTTTGGCCCAGGTCACACTGCTAGAGAGTAGACCATAGCACTTCTGATCCTAATTCCATATTCTTCCTTCTATTCAATACTTCTCAAGACCAATTTCAAGCTCCATTTCTTTCATGATTACTCTAATTCAGGGAAAAGATACAGCATGCACTCAGCATGTCCCACTCATTGGGCAAGTGTCCTTACAATGTTCCTTAGGCTGAGAGTCTTGTTTCCTCAACCAAACAGTAAGGCTTACAGGGAAAAGGTCAACCTATTTTGCTGTTGTTTAGTTGCTAAGTTGTATCTCTTTTGTGACTCCACACACTGTAGTTCACCAGGCTCCTCTGTCCATGGGATTTCCCAGGCAAGAATACTGGAGTGGGTTGCCATTTCCTTCTTCAGGGGACCTAGGGATCAAACCCGTATCTCCTGCTTGGCAAGTTGGTTGTTTACCACAGAGCCACCTGGGAAGCCACTTTCTCACTTACTTCACTCTGTATGACAGACTCTAGGTCCATCCACATCTCTACAAATGACCCAATTTCATTCCTTTTTATGGTTGTAATATTCCATTGTATGTATGTACCACATCTTCTTTATCCATTCATCTGTCAATGGACATTTAGGTTGCTTCCATGTCCTGGCTATTGTAAATAGTGCTGCAATGAAACACTGGGGTAGTATGTGTCTTTTTAAATTATGGTTTTACTCAGCATTTCTGTAACACTTTTGTTTCTCTCTGGAGCTGACAGTTAAGGGGTATGCAACGATATGGCCACACCAGATTGTCTATGATGGATGTCTACTCTGCTTGGTTAGAACATCTATTTGGATTTGATGATGTCTGTGTAAATATTTTTAATGTTATTACTACCTCACACCTCTATCCCTTTGCTAATGCTGGTTCCTTTGTCTAAAATGACTTCCCTATCCCTTTTCCCACTTATGACAGACCAAACTTCTACTTATTCTTAAAGCCTAGCTTAAACACCATCTTCTTGGTGAATGCACCCTCAAATTCTTCCCTCTTGGCAATTTCAGGCAGAAGTTTTTACTCCCTCCTCTTTGTTAAGGGTGCATTGCCATATTTGTCTCAATCTTTTTGGTTCTGCCAATCAAACTGGACACAGTACTCTGTTTTATTCTTCTCTATAGCCCTTGTCCAGCAGATACTCAGTAAGGGCTATGAAATGATCACTCTCAGAACAACTGAGTTACAAGTGTCATACCAGGTCCACTTGGGCTCCTCCCTCTCTCTTTGGGTTCCTGAAATAAAGAATGACATCACAGTATTCCCTCCACAAGCCGATGTGCTTTTCTAGGCATCACCAGTGTTTTCTGGCATGAGTGGTGGCAGGGATGACCACCACACAAAAGGTAACACAGGAAGCAAGATGGAATCTAAGAGCAGCTTAATTGGAGTGATTGAATGGTTGGCAAACGTGAGTTATCCTTGTGAGCAGTTCCTCCAGAAGCTTAGTTCACAGAAGGTTGGCTGTGCAACATTATCTTTTGACCATTCACTCCACAAGTATTTCTTTAGCACCTGGACATGGACACCCACTCCAGTGTTCTTGCCTGGAGAATTCCATGAACTGATGAGCCTGGCGGGCCACAGTCCATGAGGTCACAAAAGAGTCAGACACGACTAAAGCAACTAACACTTTACTTTCACTTCTTTCATATGCTAGACACTGTGCGAGACATGGGAGAAAGAGGCTGCATTGTACAGCCACAAGGGAAACCAAATCCTTGCTCTCCAGGTGGTTTATCATCCAGAGGGGAACACAGAGAGTAAACACATAAATATTACATCCATGTTTGTCAGATGATATGTGCTAAGGAGGAAAATAAAGCAGGGTAAGAGGGATAGGAAGTATTGGCATCAGGATGTTACTTTATATAGGGAAGTCAGGGAAGGCTTTGCTCAAAGGTGACTTTGGAGCAGAGAACCTTACTTCTTAAAGCACAATTCCTGGTCCAGCAGCAGCAGCACTGGAAATCTGTTAGAAATCCAATTCTTGGGCTTCCCTGTTGGCAGCAATGGGGCCAGAGTGCTGGAAAGGAATGGGTAAGGTGAATGGGTTAGATGATGAGGCCACAGCTGTAGCAGGGGCCAGAGAATGGAAGATTTTTATAGACAACTGTAAGAACTTTTGCCTTTGGAAAAACACTGAATGCTTCTGAACACAGGAGTGACACTCCAGCTTCATGTGAACTGTGGTGGGGCAAGGATGGACACAGGAAGGCCACCTAGGAAGCTGTTGTGGTAGTCCAACAGGTGGTGGCTTGGATCAGAGGGGTAGTTATAACAACTGGCAGAAGTAGGAGGATTCTGGGTACATTTTCAAGGCAGAATAGCTAGGATTGGCTGATGGATTGAATGTGGGATATACCTGAAAGAGAGGAGCCAAAAATGACTCTAAGGAATGGATACATGTATATGTATGGCTGAATCCCTTCACTGTTCACCTGAAACTATCACAACATTGTTAATCAGCTATACCCCAACACAAAATAAAAAGTTAAAAAAAAAATGACTCTAAGGCTTTTGAACTAGGCAATTAGAAACATGAAATTATCATTTATTCAGATGGAGAAAAAACTTTTGGGGGGCATCAGGAATTCTGGTGTTGAGATGTCTATTAGACATCTAATGAGAAATCACGTAGGTGGCTGGAGTTCAAGGATGATGGCTAGCTTGGAGATATGCACGTGGTACCTTAGTATAGACCCGACTATGTTGTGGTAACAAGCCCCAAATCTCAGTAGTTCAACACAACTAAGGTTCACTTCTTGCTCATGTTACAGCCCAGTGAGGTACAGGCAGCTCTCCTTAGTGGCTTCTTTCAAAGATGATTTGGACATTCAAGCTACTTTTGTCAAGCAACTCCACCATCTTGCTTTTAATTGCCCTGACCATGTTCATATTTTCCTTAACAAAAACTAAACACATTGGGACAACCTAATAGCGTGGAAAATAGAAGAAAACAGGGATTATTTGGTGAGCACCATCTCTGCCACCACTGGTATTATATAAAGCTACAAGACTAGATGAGGTCACTTAGGGAATGAACATAGATAAAGGGGAGAGAAGACTGAGCACTGAGGCACTTCAATGTTAAGAGAAGACGAGAAGGTACCAGAGACAGAGCATGATAAGGAGGAGCCAGTGTGATAGGTAGAGAACCAATAAAGGGAAAGGTCCTGGCAGGTGAGTGAGGAAAGTATTTCAAGGAGAAAAGGATGATACAATGTACCAAATTGTTGATAAGTCAAGTAAGGATGAGATAAGAATATACCAACGAATTTAGTAATGTGATCTGGACCAGAGAAATTTCAGCAAGGTGGTGATCTGGACCAGAGCAATTTAAGAAAGGAGAATTAGGGAAACGTGGTAGAACTGTGATGCAGTTCTAAGGCCCACCTTAAGGGAGTGATCATGGACTTCAAGGAACACCAGTTACCAGTATTGTGAGGTTTTCTTTAGCCTTGTTAACCCAGATGGGTACAGATGCAGATTAGCAGAAGACTTGGATGTAATCAGGGGTTGGGTTCTGCTAGGTGAGAATAATAAAGGAAAAGAGGAGCAAGGGACTCAAAGGTGTATGGAAAGAGGTCATTGAAATAATAGACCATGGAATCGAGGCTTCCTAAGGAGGAAAGTGAGCACAGGTGGTAAGATGCAGTAAAAAAAATATTCAGATAGTAGAATTAATGGATGATTGATGCATTAATGGGTTTGGGAAGAAATGTATGGGTTTTAGGATTGTGACCAGATCTCAGAAGAAAGAAGAGGTGGTGCTGTGAAGAGGCTAGGGGGACTTCCCTGGCTAAAACTTTGCACTTCCAGTGCAGGGGACCCAGGTGCAATCCCTGGTCAGAGAACTAAGATCCTACATGCTGTGCAGTGTGACCAAAAAAAGGGGAGGGTGCTAGGGCCAAAAGATATGGTACATATATGCAATGGAATATTACTCAGCCATAAAAAAGAACACAATAATGCCATTTGCAGCAATATGGATGAAGCTAGAGATTGTCATAATGAAGTAAGTCAGATGCAGAAAGACAAATATAGATATTGCTTATATGTGGAATCTTAAAAAACCGTACAAATGAACTTATCTACAAAACAGAAGCAGAGCTGCAGATGTAGAAAACAAACTATGATTACCAGGGAGTAAGGGCAACGAGGGATAAATTGGGAGATTGGGATTGACAAATATACACTATATATAAAAGTAATTAATAAGGACCTGTATAGCACAGGGAACTCTACTCAATATTCTGTAATGACCTATATGGGAAAAGAATCTTAAAAAGAGTGGATATATGTATATGTATAACTGATTCACTTTGCTGTACAGCAGATCCTAGCATAACATTGTAAATCAACAATGAAAGTGAAAGTCGCTCAGTTGTGTCTGACTCTTTGCACCCCATGGACTGTATAGTCCATGGAATTCTCCAGGCCAGAATACTGGAGTGGGTAGCCTTTCCCTTCTCCAGGGGATCTTCCCAACCCAGGGATCGAACCCAGGTCTCCTGCATTGCAGGCAGATTCTTTACCAGCTGAGCCACAAGGGAAACCCAAGAATACTGGAGTGGGTAGCCTATCCCTTCTCCAGGGGATCTTCCCAACCCAGGAATTGAACCGGGGTCTTCTGCATTGCAGGTGGATTCTTTACCAACTGAGCTATCAGAGAAGCCCAACTATACATCAATACAAATTTTTTTAAAAAGAGGCTAGGGCTTGTTAATACTCTACCTGGTACCAGGAAAGACAGCTCTAGGAATATAATAAATACTTCCTGAACTAGCTCAGTAAATGGTTGTTGAAATGGCTGCTCAATCCTGCTTTCATACAACATAAAACTATTCTGTTTTAATGTCAGATTTCCTCAAAACACTTGTCACTCCAAATTTCATTTGATTTTCTACCACATATCTGAACTAGATGTTTTATATGTATGGGTATGTGTAGCAACACACACACAAACACAATACTACAATGCTTTCTTTATATCTTCACCTATACCCCTAGATAGTAAGTTCCTCTGAGATGATGTTGGTTTGCTCACCTTTATGGTGAATGAATTAAAGAACCTTCCAAGCTTCAATTTCCTCAGCTATAAAGTATGGATAATAATGTTTTACTTCACTGGGTATTGGGAGGTTAGAGATAGTGCCCCTAGCAAAGTGCTTGGCACTTATAGTATGCTCAATATAGCAATATGTTACCTGGTATTATTTCTAACTATAACATCTAGTATGGTGCCTATATCACAGGTGAACATGTGATGACTAATTTGCATTTTAAAGGTGAGGAAATGACGGATCAGCTGTTAGTGACTTCCTCACCATAGGAAATTAGGTATCAGACTTGGGATAAGAAACCAGCCCTCACTCTCTTCCACTGAACCCACTATTACTAATTCTAGGAATTAGCTTGAAATTGGGAATTCAATTCAGGAAAAGAAAGATGTGTGTCGGTAAGATTACTTTTTATTCCTTTTTTTAAATCAAGATGAGTTTATTTACAATAACTTGCATTTGCATGTACACTTTCTATAAACAACCTTCTTATAGATATAATTCTCACAACTACTTTTGAAACAAGGAAAAATTATATATAAAATTTCCAGATTAAAAAAAAATAAACCTGAGCCTTGGATTTGGTTATCACTTGGTAGTTAAGTGACAAAATGAAGATTCAAAGCAGGGCCTCTCTTTCCAGTGCACAGCTAAACTTTTAAAAAGAAAAATAATACAAGATGCAGAGGTGCACTTTTATAACCTTCAATCCCTGCCGGTTGCCTCAGAGCCCAGAAACCAAGAGAAGCCTCTTAGGCTGGATCATAACTAGTCTGGGGCCACATTAATAATAACAGGTACCACCAATGGGGTATCTGCTATGTGCCTGCCTAAGTACTTCATATTTGCTATCTCATATGACTGTCCCAGCTACACTGAGTGGTAGGCACCATTACCACCATTATTTCACAGCTGAGAAAACTGAGGCTTATAGGGGTTTACTAGTTTGCTTACTCAAGGTCATACAGCTTGGGAGTGGCACAAATTCAAACACAGGTTTGACTCAAAATCTTTGTGCTCTTCCACTAAGCCTGGCCTCCAGTTGTGTCATCCTAGGTTTCTGTACTTGGTGATAATAATACAGAATGTTTGGCCTTAATGGAAATCTGCTGTATAACTCAATGAACTCAAACTGGAGCTCTGTAACAACCTAGAGGGGTGGCAAAGGGTGGAAGGTGGGAGGGAGATTCAAGAGGGAGGGACATATGTATACCTATGGCTAATTCATATTGATGTATGGCAGAAATCAAACCAATATTGTAAGCAACCATCAATCAATTAAAAATAAATATAATTTTTTTTAAAGTCTGGCTTTACTTTGAGCAATTCTAAAACAAAACCTGTTCATTGAAGTTTAAACACACACACACACACACACACACACACACACTAAACCAAGTTTAGTTGTGGTGTTGTTGTTCAGTTGCTCAGTCGTGTCTGACTCTTTGTGACCCCATGACTGCAGCATGCCAGGCTTCTCTGTCCTTCACCATCTCCTGGAGTTTGCTCAAACTCATGTCCATTGAGTCAGTGATGCCATCCAACCATCTCATCTCATCCTCTGTCATCCCCTTCTCCTGCCCTCAATCTTTCCCAGCATCAGGGTCTTTTCCAATGAATCAGCTTAGTCTTGTCCCATTTTTAATGTGCATTTCTATGACTTTATGAATGAATGGCTCTGGGAAGAGAAGAAAAGATCTCAAGGCTCCCTACCAGGTGAGACTTGTCAGCCACACTTTAAGGATGAAGCTGACACCAGACATGACTGAGTAGTTCAGGAAGGTATTTCCATCCATCTGTGAAACTGTGTTCACACACATACACACATGTGACTGATGGGGTCAGGTACTTTGGGTTTCACTTGGAAAAGGCCTAGCCAGCCAGAATGAACCAGGGCCTGAAGGGATGCATGGTCCACGTAGACCTTAAAGAGCATTCACCAACCAAACGCTTGACACACAAATAGACAAACTAAATGTTGTCCATAATGCTCTTAGACGAAAATTTCTGAGGAGATGTGAGAAAAAGAAGTGAGAAAGACACTGGGAGAAAGTGAGGAATCTTTGAGCTTTAAGGCTGAGCAAAAGAGGTCACACAGTTCACATGTAGTTAGGGTGGCAAGTTTTAACAAATAAAAATACAGGATGCAGAGTTCAATTTGAATTTCAGAAAAACCATTAAGTGTGTCCCAATTAGCATATTTTTGTGTAAGTATGTCCCAAATTAGCATAAAGATGTTCCATGCACTATTTGGGACATACTTATACTAAAAATCTATTTGTTGTTTATATAAAATTTTAATTTAACTTGGCATCTTATATTTTATTTGGAAATCCTACAAGTAGCATCATGATGCACTCATGTGACCAGTTCAGTTGTGGAGTTGTCTATAATAATTGTCAGTAATAACATTTAAAGTGCAAACTTTGCAACTTACTTTAAAAACATTAAGAGAGTATTCAAGTTTCTATTTTGCAACTGAGTCACTCTTACTTGTTTTCTAATTTGGTTTCCAAAACAGGAAGGAAAGGTATAGTTATCACTAACATGGGAAGGATTAGATTAATTCATTTACTGAACAAATATTTATTGTGTGCCTGCTGTGTACCAGGTACTGTGCTAGGTACTGGGGATAGCATGATAAAAAAAAAATTGAATATGACTTTTTCATGAAGGTTCATAGCAATTTTATTCCTCATAACCCCAAAGTTGGAAAGGCCCAAATTTCCATCAATAGGTGAGTGGATAAACAAACTATGGTGCATTTGTACAATGGAGTACTATCCAGGAACAAAAAAGGAACAAAATATTGATGCATGTAACTGCATGGATGAATCTCACAGATACTATGTTAAGTGAAAGAAGCTAGACGGTAAGACCATATTCAGTATGAATCCACTTATACAAAGCTCTAGAATAGGCAAATCAAATATATGATGATAGAAATCAGAATGGTTTCATGATGATAAAAATCAGTGGTTACCTCTGCAGGTGTGTTAGGGTGAGGCTGACTGGGGGTATAGGTACTTCCTGAGATGATGGACATATTCTGTACCTTATTTGGAGAGATGTTTTTAAATGTAACGTGATCAGAATGATATTTTAGAAAAAAATTTCTAGTGGCAGTATAGATAATGGACAGAAGAGGGTAATAGTGAGGTGGGAGGCCAATTAAGAGACTGTTGGAGAAAAGATGGTGGCCTGAACAAGGGTTACGGTGGTTGGACGGGAGAAGTGAATGAATCTAAGACATATTTAAAGATAGGGACACAATCAGAAAGGAATAAGACTAGAAGAACAAGGCTTTCTCATACCAAGTCCACTTCACTGATTTGAGGACAACCTTTAATGCACACCTGATATGTACTGATGGAGTAGGAAATGGCAACCCACTCCAATATTCTTGCCTGGAAAATTCCACAGACAGAGGAATCTGGTGGGCTACAGTCCATGGGGTTGCAAAAGAGTTGGACATGACTTAGCGACTAAGCACACGTGCACACTATATGTTAAGGTGCTGTGTTGAGCACTATGGAAGAAAGACAAATATTTAGAGAATTTTCATTACACACAAGGAATTTAAAGACTAAGAACAACTATAATTGAATGAAGAAAAAGTGACAAGTATTGGAAAAGGGAAAGAGATACCTTTCTAAAACTTAGACGTGATTAAGTCCTGTTTTCTTTCAAAAACCTTTAATGACTCTCTTATCTTCAAACTTCAAAATTCAAGCATGAGATTAACAGCCTCTTTAAATCAGACTCAACCACCATTGTAGACCAACCTATCACCTCCAGTATTCTACTAATAGAGCTCTATTTATCAGCAATTCCATTTTTATGGAATGCTGTTCATATCATATCCATTTCTGTGGAAATCTTAAGTCACATATTTTCTTTGTCTTTTTGTGACAATTTTATTTAGATATAATTCATAAACAATACATTAATTCACACTTCTTTTCTTAAATTTTACCTTGCTTTTTTTCCAACAACGGGGCTTCCTTGGTGGCTCAGACAGTAAAGAATCTGCCTGCAATGCAGGAGACCCAGGTTCAATCCCTGGGTTGGGAAGATCCCCTGGAGAAGGGAATGGCTACCCACTCCAGTATTCTTGCCTGGAGAATTCCATGGACAGATGAGCCTGGCAAGCCACACAGTTCATGGGATCACAAAGAGTCAGACACAACTGAGCGACTGACACTTTCACTTTTCCAACAATAGCACGATTTCTGTTTCATAATGGTATTCATTGCCCACTCTAAACAACTTCTCCTTTTGACTGCTTCAGAGAAACTGCAGTGACAGTTTCTAATAAAAATATATAAGATTATTTTGAGTGGTCATGCTGAATGTCAGAATCCTCAGCTGCTCAAAGCTTGTTGTGGCTGTGTGTCTCACTTTCTGTGAGTCTATTCTTGCTATTAGACTTGAGGCGTACAGTGTCATGAACTTTAGTGGCTTGGCCTAGAGACTTAGGCTTATTTATAATATGATGTCTTTAGGGAAATGATTCCAAGTTGACAAAAATCCCTTAGGATTTCTAGTTGGTAGCTGAAGTTAAGATGGAAAAGTCGGTTAAGTTCTCTAAGAATTAGATCTACAGGAACTGGAAGGATTGCGATTCTAGGACAGAGTATTCAGCTTGCTGAAAATATCCTGACAAACTGTCTCATCTATTATTGAGTCCAAAGGATCAAGGACACTGCCATTTCTGTCTTTTGTACTTGGAAGAGACAATTTAACCAATTCTCAGATGAGATGGATAGCGAGTCCATATGGAATTCGCCATCAGTAGCAGTTATTAGAAGGAAATAGAATGGGACACAAATACAAGTTGTTTCCATAAAGATAATTTTAGTTATACAGTTAGCTCATGATACAGATAGTCTCTAAGATCTACTGATATAGATAAGAGTACAGATGTCTTGTTTGTTCATAAATGAGGAAAGAGGACATGGGGAAGAGGATCTAAACCAGGGAAATATAATGGTTCATAACTAATCCATCCCTCGTGAAGTGTTAAAGACTCTGCCTGCCAATGCATGACATGCTAGAGACACGGGTTTGATCCCTGAGTCAGGAAGATCCCCTGGAGGAGGAAATGGCAACCCACTCCAATATTCTTGCCCGGGAAATCCCATGGACAGAGGAGCCTGGCAGGCTATAGTCCATGGTGTTGCAAAGAGTCAGACACGACTGAGCACACATGTACATACATACATGACTAGAAGGAAAATGAGAGGAAACCCCTTCCCAAAGTACAGAACCCAGTAAATAGCAGACTAGGATCTCTGTCTTCATTTGCCAAGAATGGCATATTATTTTTACCTAATTTTATGGCTGCGATTTTAAGCTGTAAATACTTTCAGAAGTTGATCTTAATTTTGCTTGCAGGGTGAGCAAAACAAACCAACTTGTCACGTATGCCTGCATTTCTAAAATTAGGAAAAACAGCCCTAATCCCTTTTCATATGCAGAAAATAGAAACTAGTCGAGTAGTCTACTTGGTCGGTGGGAACAGACTTTAAAAAGCAACATGCTAAAAAAAAGTAAAATCAAAACATGTCATAAGCAAAGTTAAACTGCAGTTCAAACTTTTTGCCCATAGCCAAAAGCCAGAAGCAAAGGAGTGTAACAGTATTTCTGTCTCTGATTCTCTTTTGTGACTTCGAAACTCATCTACTTTTTGTTTCCAGGCAAAATGACATGTAAAACTCATTTCAGAAAGTCCATCTACAGCAAAGCCTCAGTTACATCTTTGGTAATTCTTTTTCAATATATAGCCTACCAAAACTCACTGAAGAAGAAATAGATCATTTGAATAGTCCTATATTGACTTTAAAAGTAGAATTTGTAGTTAAACCCTTCCCACAAAGAAAACTCCTAGGCCAGACAGCCTCCCTGGTGATTTTCACCAAACATGTAAGGAGTAAATAATGCCAATCCTGTAAAACTCTGCCAGAAAATTGAAGGTGACGGATTACCTCCTAAATCATTCTATGAGTCAAGTATTACCATTACAAGCTAATATCTGTTGGGAATATAGACACAAAAATTCTGAACAACAATTTAGGAAATTGAACCCAACAGTATATAAAAATGATGGGGCTTCCCTGGTGGCTCAGTGGTAAAGAATCTGTCTGCCAATGTAGGAGACACAGGTTCGATCCCTGATCCGGGAAGATCCCACATGCACAGAGCAACTAAGCCCATGCTGCCACAACTATTGAGCCTGTGCTCTAGAGCCCAGGAGCCACAACTACTGAGCCCACATGCCGCAACTACTGAAGCCCATACACCCTAGAGCTGTGCTCAGCAACAAGAGAAGCCACCGCAATGAGAAGCCTGTGCGCTGCAACTAGAGAGTAGCCCCCACCCTCAGCAACTAGAGAAAAGCCCGTGCAGCAACAAAGACCCAGCAGAGCCAAAAATAAATAAATAAATAAATAATTTAAATGATGATACATTATGACCAAGTACAGTTTATCTCAGGAATGATAGATTGGTTTAACATTCAAAAGTCAATCAAAGGGGACTCCCTGGTGGTCCAGTGGTTAAGAATCTGCCTTCCAATGCAGGGGACTCGGGTTCAATCCCTGGTCAGGGAACTAAGATCCCACATGCTGGACGATGTAGCACACAAAAAAATTAAAGATCTGAGCTGAAGAAGTCAGGTCCAAACTTATATGGATACAAAGCAGAATTGGACAAAGACTCTGCATTTGGAGAACTCACACTTTAGCCAAGGAGACATACTCAATTAAGCTCTATAGGCCTGGTACTGGCTTAGATACTGGGGAGAAGACAAACTTGAAAATATTCATCTACTGCCTTGTGCACGGCTCTCCAAGTATTTTATGGGTATTTATTACTCTCTTCTCCCCTAAGCTGGTAAGTGACTCCAATGCAGGGAGTAAGAGAGGAGCTTGCATTGGGGAATAAGTGGAATTAAGCAAACTTTAATGACATAAATCTTCCCTAAAAGACCTTTAGGGTCAGTCTTTTTGATGGGTGGTACATGCAAGATAGGCACTGATAGAGCCTGAACACTGAAGAGGCAGTCCTGAATATGAGGAGGTGGGAGACTGGTGACAGTTTACTGACCCAGTCCATTGATGCACTGTCTAATTTGACTCAAAGCAAGTCGCCAGAAAGACAAGTGTGTTGTCCAAGAGCTTCCATGTGCCTGGTTCTCATTGCACAGTGACATGAAGCAACTTCTCCATCCCTAACCTGCATTCCAGTGATTAGGACGAGATTAGGGAGAAGCTCTGGAAACCCTGAAGCTTCTTAGATCATCCTTTGCCATTACACACCATGTAGAGAGCCAAGATTCAATAAATGTGTATTGAATTAACACATTCAATCAATAGATTTAAACAATAGCCTAAAGGGAGAAGCACGAATCTATTGTTGCCTAGTGGCAACGTTTCTCCTTCAGAATTAAGTACATTGTCCATTTACAGATAAAGGCTGGGTGCCACTAGCATTATTAGTAGGCGTAAAGGGCAGCAAGAAATATACCTGGGTACTTTTCCTTTTTAAAATTTATTTTTAATTGGAGGATAATTGTTTTACTGAGTACTTTTCTTGTGGCTTTATTTTCCTACCTTGTCCTACCTTTGTCAATGTGCTTTGTCATATTTTGCCACATTGTACAAGTCTCTTTGTACAGAGATCTCTTCTCTATATCCCCAGAGCCTAGCACTGTGCCTGGTATATTAGTAGGTGGTTGTATTAGTTAGGGTTCTCCAGAAAAAGAGAACTAAGAGGATGTGTGTGTTTATCGTATGTATTCACGCATGTATGTACATCTATACATATGTCTGTACATGTTTAAAGGAACTGGCTCATACAATGAGGGCTGGCAAGTCTGAAGTCTTCAGGGCAGGCTGTCAGGGTGAAGACCCAGGGAAGAGTTAATGTCAGTCTCAAGTTCAAAGGCAGTCTGGAGGCAGAATTTCTTCCTCCTTAGGAGATCTATCTTTTCCGCTAAGGTCTTCAATTGATTGAACAAGGCCCACTCACGTCATATAAGGTAATCTGCTTTACTCAAAATCTATTGATTTAAATGTTAGTCATATCTAAAAAATACCTTCATAGCAATATCTATACTGGTGTTTGAGCAAACATCTGGGCACCATTGCCCAGCCAAGTTGACACATATAATTAACCACCATAGGGTTAATACATGTTTATAAAATAGAACTGAAATCACCTGTGGGCTGCCCATATTTGCATATCTACTTTTGAAAATCAAGTAGCAAATACAGTGGGCACACAGATATCAGGAATCACAGGTCACTGGCTCATTCCTAACTGGACAAAACAATTTTTCAATAAAGCCCGTGAAACATAAAATAGAAGTAATTAAGGTACAGACAGAAGTTAGTTTCAGATTCCAGTCAATCTTTTAATCATTTTATAAAACTGATGAGCCACTACATTATTCATTCATTTAGATTTATGAAAGTAACATGAGCTGGCATTCATGGAACTGGTTTCTAGTCACTTCTTTACCATTAAATGGCTTACTTGTCCTTGGGCAACTCACTTTACCTCTCTCGGTTTCTGCTTCACCAACAGCAAGATGACATCTCAGACAGTCTTTAAAGCAACTGTGGTACAGTAAGTTGAAGCCTTCAGACAGATATGGGTTCAAATCTTGGTTTATGACACTTCCTATTAATAGTTCTGGGTAAGCTGCTACTGAGCTCATTTCTGCAGCAGCAATGTGGGAATATGGAATAACCTCACACCAGGGTTGTTATACAGATTGAAGAAGACAAACTGAGTGCACAGTATACAATGGATGCTAATTACTATCACTGTCCCTTCTCCTTGCAGCACAAAAACGATATGATTCTGTTTTGTGTAGGTGGAACATTAATCCCTCTCAGAAAAACACAGCTTCCAACAGAGAGACTAATCATAAGCCGGAAACTCAAAAGATATATTTGAGATTATAGAGTCTTGAGCTGCTTTTGTTATGGTCTAATTTCATTTGGAAAGACTCTTTATGATCATTTGATATTCTTTCAAATCATGCTAAAGTCCCTTGACTGTTTAATTCCCTTGGTCCACATCGATGGCTTAGGGGGTGTGGGAAGGCAGGGAAAGGCAAGGTCATGGGTATCTCTGTAGCAAGAGATAGAAGGTTGGGACTTCCCTGGTGGTCCAGTGGCTAAGACTCCATGCTTCCAATGCAGGGGGCCCAGGTTGGATCCCTGGTCAGGGAACTAGATTCCACATGCCACAACTAGGAGTTCACATGCCACAATGAAGATTGAAGATCCCACCTGCTGTAACTAGCACCTGGCACAGCCAAATAATAAGTAAATGTTGGGGGGGGGGGGATTGTGAGAACTTGCCACGTATCGAGTACTATGTGTACGTGATCTCATCTAACATTCATAGCAAACCAAAAAGTGTAGGTACTATTACTGATATCCCCGTGTTTACAGATGAAAAAATTGAGGCTCAGAGGGGTGAGGTAACTTGCCCAAAATTGTACAGCTAGAAACCACGGAATTAGAATTTACCCCCACATCTGATTCAGAACACATGCTTTAACTAGTACACTGTCTCTTCTTGGAAAGTGTGTATTATATAAAAAACACACAGGCTTTTGACATTTTAAAGAAATTTAACAAGTAGAAAAATTAATATGTACATGTGTGTATGTAGGTATGTGTGTGCATATTTTTATACATATACACAATTTAAACAATTAAAAATTGAAGGGTTAAGAAATCAGTGTACCTCATTTCTCTGGAAATTAATATCACTTGCTGAGTTCTATAAGGGGGCATGAGGGTAAGTGGCAAAGTCAATGAAAGGGCTGTGCCTCTACTTATCTGTGATGTTGACTATACATCACATTCAGCATGAGACTTATATAGGATATTCCTAGTAACTGCCATGTATTTAGTGCTTACTACGTGCCAGGCACTGTGCCAAGTGCTTTATATGTATAATGCCAAGTAATCCCTCAAACAACCCCATTCAGTAGATGAGAAAACTTAAGCTCAGAGGTTATAGCACTTGCTGATGATCATACAATTAGTAAGTAGCACTGCTAGGATTCAACTCGAACTTCAGAACCTTTGTTTGTAACCACTATGCTGGATTTCCATGAAAAGCATGTCATTTCCTCAATAAATTAAATACAGGTTTACCATGTGACCCAACAATTCCACTATGAGTTATACCCCAAATAATTGAAAACTAGTGCTCAAACAAAAATTATATACCAGCCTTCATAAGAGCTATATTCATAATAGTCAAAAAGTGTAAACAACCCAAATGTCTATCGACAGATGAATGAATAAACAAAATGTGGTGTACACACACACACACAACACACACAGTGGAGCATTATGCCGTGCTGTGCTTTGTCATTGTCATGTCTGACTCTTTGCAACCCCATGGACTGTAGTCTGCCAGGCTCCTCTGTCCATGGGGATTCTCCAGGCAAGAATACTGGAGTGGGTTGCCATGCCCTCCTTCAGGGGATCTTCCCAACCCAGGGATCGAACCCAGGTCTCCCACATTGCAGGCGGATTCTTTACCATCTGAGCCACCAGGGAAGCCCATGAATACTGGAGTGGGTAGCCTATCCCTTCTCCAGGGGATCTTCTTGACCCAGGAATTGAACCCAGGTCTCCTGCATGGCAGGCAGATTCTTTACCAGTTGAGCTACCAGGAAAGCCCCAAGGGAACATTATGCAGCCATACAAAGGAGCAAAATTCTGATACATACTATAACATGAATGAACCTTAAAAATATGCTAAGTGGAAGCAGCCAGACACAAAAGGCCGCATATTGTGTGATTTCCTTTACATGAAATATTCAGAATAGGCCAATCCATAGATACAAAGGAAGATTAGTTGTTGCCAGGGGCTCAGGAAAGCAGGGAATGGGGAGTGACTGCTTAATGGGTATGGGGGTCCCACTTGGTATTGTGAAAAAGTTCTGATATGAGGTAGTAGTGATAGTTGCACAACATTGTGAATGTACTCATGTCACTGGACTGTAGACTGTAAAATGGTAAATTTTATGTGATACACATTTTACCACAATAAAAATCAATCAATTAGCCAGACCATTTGTCCCTGGTTTTCCCTTTGTCTAATTGTGGGTTTTGTCTCTGAAAGTCTCTTCTCTGCTGGCTCCTCAACATTCTGGGTTCATTTCTCCCTCTCTTCCATAATTCCTACTGTGCCTTCTTGATTCTTCCTAAGACCTGGAGCCTCCTCCCTCTGCCCAAGTCCAACCAATTCAATTGTGACCCACCCTTCCATGAAGACTTCCCCAGTTATTCTCTTTTTCTAATCAAGAAATCCAGAATGACCCAAGTAAGCCCACTTTATTTTAAAATTAATATTAAAAGTTAACATTATATGACTGTTTCTAAAACAATACCTTTTGGCTCTTAGACCAGTGTCCTTTCTATTGATACCTCACTGTCTCCCAGAGCACTTAGAGTTATCACCTGAATGGGCATAATTATAGTTTACATACACATATATGTATACGTTCTCAGTGGGGTTCTTGTGGGTTAGCCTTATATCTCTGGTAATACCCTCACTTCTTGACGGTAATACCTGTTTCTCACACATCTTTGAATCACCCAACATGTGCTGGCACATAATAGATGCCCAATAAATACTTTTGATGAGTGACCTACAAATTTTCACAATCTGCCTCAAACCCATCACTAACATATAAAATAGAACAATATAACCCATCATTTCGTCAGAAAGGAAACATCTGTTTATTCTACTGCATTTTAGTTTCTAACAAATTAAAATCAGATGAGCTCTTGCTAGCGAATCAGGGAACAGACAGACGCTTTTCAAGAAGAGACAATGTGGTGTACTAGTTAAAAGCATATGTTCTGAATCAAAACAGACATGGGAGTAAATCCCAATTCTGTGTTTACTAGCTGTGTAATCTTGGGTAAGTTACCATATCCCCCTGAGCCTCAGTTTGCTCATCTGTAAATGTGGGATGTTAGTAACAGTACCTCCCCATGCTGTGTGTTATAAATATATTGATGTGGCTCAGACAGGAAAGAATTTTCCCACAATAAGGGAGATCCAGGTTCGATCCCTGGGTCGGGAAGATCCACTGGAGAAGGGAACAGCTACCCAGTTTAGTATTCTTGCCTGGAGAATCCCATGGACAGAGGAACATGGTGGGCTACAGTCCAGTGGGTTTGCAAAGAGTCAGACATGACTTGAGAGACTAAGCATGCAAAAAAAAAATGATACAAATGAGCTTATTTACAAAACAGAAATAAGAACTCACAGACATAGAGAACAAATTTATCTTACCAAAGGGGAAAGGGGAAAATGAGGGATAAACTAGGAGTTTGGGGATTAAAATATACACACTACCATAGATAAAATAGGTAATCAACAAGGACCCATTGTATAGCACAGGAACTTACTCAATATTCTGTAATAACCTATAATAGAAGAGAATGTAAAAAAAAGTTCTCTCTATATACAGCTGAAACTAACATAACACTGTAAATAAACTATATTTCCCAAAACGAGGTGAAAAAATGTATGACATAATGTAAGCATAGTGGCAGATACATAGCAAGTACTCAACTTGTTAGAATTTATAATTATCAATTGCTTTCCTAAAACCCCTTCCTAAGGACACAGTTTATTCATAGTCTTAGGGCTCAGGCAAGTAATCGGCCTAGCGCTCCACCAATTCAATCATTGGGTCCTAAATGTGGAACCAGGACCCAAAGATATACATTAGGAAGGCTCAGTAATCAAATCCAGAAAAATGCAGGCTGATGCTGTGATACTGTAATTATGACCTAATAAGTCCAATTAACTGTGCCGGCCAGATTCCTTTTGGAATAACTGCAGCATTCCTAAGCCTGAGAACAAAAGTAGGGCTTGAAAGAAGGGCTAGTTTGCATCCTGGCAGATGAACAAGGGATCTGCTTGTGGCTTACCAGCTGATAATAGAGAAATCAGTGCACGGGAATGAGATGGCATTCCCAGTGTTTAACCACAAGAATAAGCCTTTTAATTCCCTAAGCCCTATGGGTCTCTTGGACACATGGTTATTCATCAATTTCCTTCAAATATCTGATTGCCCATGCATGCCAAGACAGTTGCCCATGTTTCAGTAGACTGGCTCATGCCTGGGCACAGGGATTTGAGACTAAAGAGTGAAGTTCCATGAGGTGGAAAGAAAAAGAGGAGTCAGAACAAAAAAAAAATAGCCTTGGGAATTAAAGAGCTGTAATCTTTGTAAAGAATTAGCAGTGCACACACCACGGCTCTTTCAGACTGGTCTTTCTCAGGAATCCAAATCTCTGACAATATTGCTGGAGGGTATAGAAAGCCATTGAGAAAGATTTCTGGGATGGCAAACCCACTGTTGGCAGACAGTTGGCTGCTCTCAAGGTCAGCTAGGTTGGTTTTCCCCTTTGGGTGAACTGTCTCTAGGTCTTCTACCATCAGCTTTGGTCCTCAAAAGCCATGGTTAGAAATGAGTTTGCAATATTGTAATAATCAAGCGAATGAATAGAGCTTTGTTTCATCTGGTCCTAGAGGTTATACCTTGATCTGTTCTGAAGGTAGGTACTAATCTGAAGGAGTTTTCAAAATTAACAACAGAAATCTGAACTGAGTTTGGACTATCTATAGCATATGAAAGGATGAGGGGTGGGCAGGAGAAAGAGGATTTTTATTGTCAAGCTAAGCTTCACAAGATTTCATAGGGCAACATGGGATACCCAGCTCAACTCATGCACTTTCAAATGATTGTTTCTTTCTTTCCACTCAGAGTCCACTTCCTCCTTTGTCCACACACTTTGTCCCCTCCCTGCTGAAAATGCTGGGGACCAGAACTTTTTCATCGGTACCTCCGACCTGGGGAAAGTTGGTGGATTCGGGTGGGGACAGGTGGGTTTTTTCTGGAAAACCAGGTGTGGACTTCAAAGCAGCTCAAAGAGCCTGGGGCTAGAAGTGTACTTTCTGACTAAATCAGACCCATGGCTTCTGAATCCCACACCGCATCCCTGTGCTTATTTTTTAATTTATAGAAAGAACCCAACAATTAATTGAAAACCAGTATTAAGGCATGGATAATACCCCCTCTTGTTGTATTCCATCTTCATCTGACCCTTTCCCTTTTCATCTGCCTTCCTTTGGGATCTGCTTTTCTTTTATCACACCTGCTCCTTCCCTGGCACTTACTGCTTCCAGTGTATTTCCTCTCTCAGAATGCAGTTCTCAGCAGCCTAATCGGGCCCCACCCTCACACTTCCAAATGTCCACAGCTACTTGTAGTGGGACCCCAATCCCAATCTTCCTCCACACTCTTCCAGAAAACCCTCTCCTAACCAGAGCTTTGCTAAAGCAGACGGGCCTCCCCTCCCGTGGGTGATGGTGATCTGCTCAGGGAATGACAAGATTTTGATCTCAAAGCCAGGAGTGCTCAGGCTTCAGAGATTTTCACATTTTTCACTGCCTCTGTCCTGAACTGCTCTTTCTGACCTGCCTTGCACTCTACCACTTGGCCTCCTTTTAATCTTCTTGGCTTCTGACCTCATGACTCATTTTCCCCACTCACAGTCTTGCCTTGGATCTTATTCTTGCTACAGCTTCTCTATTTTTGAGCTATCTGATTTCCTTCACAATAATGATTCCAGCTCCTTCTCTTGCTATGTTGCACTTCACTGCCCTGGATAAACACCTTGCTCAGTTCTCCTCCAAACTCGTAGACCCAGGTCTCCTACATTGCAGGCAGATTCTTTACTGTCTAAGCCACCAGGGAGGTCGAACTCATGCACAGGACCCAGAAACTCTGCTCAAATCCCACCCCTTATAAACTCGTTTAGCTCTTATTCCTGAAACTCATTCAATACTTCCCATATAAAGCCTTGTAATGCAAAATTTTCAGATTCATTCATTTCATAGATATCAGATGCTTTTTACTTTCAGGGTATACTGGGCATATGCAAATAAATCATTTTGCAAGGCAAAACTGGGGAATTCAATAGAACGTTCTGCAATGATGGAAATGCTCTATGTTTGTGCCGTTAAATTTAGCAGCCGCTAGTCACATGTGACTATTAAGCACATGAAAGGTGACTAGTTAAACTGAAGAACTGATACTTAAATTAACTAATGTTGAAACAGCCATGTATGGCGCATGGCTACCATGCTGAATAGTGTATACCTCATGTATATGTCTAGGGATGGATGGACTTGCTTGTATTGAAGATCATATGTATTTTGGGGGTTTGTTTTCTTTTCCATTTCTTGAGAGTCAATACATGGGATGATTTGGAAAAAAATAAAATTTCAAACTTTTCATTTTATGTTGGAGTATAGTTGATTAGGGTTTTCCAGGTGGCTCAGTGGTAAAGAATTCACCTGTCAATGCAGGAGATGATCCAGGGGGAAGAACCCCTGGAGAAAGAAATGGCAACCCACTCCAGTATTCTTGCCTGGAAAATCCCACGGACAAAGCAGAGGATCTTGGAGGGCTGCAGTCCACAGAGTGGCAAGGAGTTAGATGTGACTTAGCGACTGAGCACGCTTAGCTGATTAACAATGTTGTGTTAGTTTCAGGTGTATAGCAAAGTGATTCAGTTATACATATACATGTATCTATTCTTTTTCAAATTATTTTCCCATTTAGGTTGTTACATAATATTGAGCAGAGTTCCCTGTGCTATATAGTAGGTCCTTGTTCAGTTTAGTCACTCAGTCATGTCTGACTCTTTGCAACCCCACTGACTGCAGCACACCAGGCTTCCCTGTCCATCACCAACTCCCAGAGCTTACTCAAACTCATGTTCATTGAGTCGGTGATACCATCCAACCATCTCATCCTCTGTTGTCCCCTTCTCCTGTCTTCAATCTTTCCCAGCATCAGGGTCTTTTCCAATGAGTCAGTTCTTCGCATCAGGTGGCCAAAGTACTGGAGCTTCAGCATCAGTCCTTCCAATGAATATTCAGGACTGATTTCCTTTAGGATTGACTGGTTTGATCTCCTTGCAGTCCAAGGGACTCTCAAGAGTCTTCTCCAACACCACAGTTCAAAAACATCAATTTTTCAGTGCTCAGCCTTCTTTATGGTCCACCTCTCACATCCATACATGACTACTGGAAAAACCATATCTCTGACTAGATGGATCTTTGTTGGTTAAGTTTTATCTCTGCTTTTTAATATGCTATCTAGGTTTGTCATAGTTTTTTTTTTCCAAGGAGCAAGTGTCTTTTAATTTCATGGCTGCAGTCACCATCTGCAGTGATTTTGGAGCCCAAGAAAATAAAGTCTGTCACTGTTTCCATTGTTTCCCCATCTATTTGCCATGAAGTGATGGGACCGGATGCCATGATCTTAGTTTTTTGAATGTTGAGTTTTAAGTCAGCTTTTTCACTCTCCTCTTTCACCTTCATCAAGAGGCTCTTTTAGTTCTTCACTTTCTGCCATAAGTGTGGTGTCATCTGCATATCTGAGGAGGTTATTGATATTTCTCCCTGCAATCTTGATTCCAGCTTGTGCTTCATCCAGCCTGGCATTTCGCATGATGTACTCTGCATATAAGTTAAATAAGCAGGGTGACAACATACAGCCTTGATGTACTCCTTTCCCAATTTTGAACCAGTCCATTGTTCCATGTCTGGTTCTAACTGTTGCTTCTTGACCTGCATACAGATTTCTCAGGAGGCAGGTAAGGTGATCTGGTATTCCAGGTCCTTGTTTATTATCCATTTTTAATACAGTAATGTGTACATGTCAATCCTGGGCTTCCTGGGTGGCTCAATGGTAAAGAATCCACCTGCTAATGCAGGAGATGCAAGAGACATGGGTTCGATCCCTGGGTTGGGAAGATCCCCTGGAGGAGGAAATGGCAACCCACTCCAGTATTCTTGCCTGGAAAATCCCATGGACAGAGGAGCCTGGTGGGCTACAGTCTATGGGGTTGCAAAGAGTTGGACATGACTGAACAACTGAGCACACACACACATCAATCCCAAATCTCCAATCTATCCCTGAGGCCACTGTTACCCCCAGTAAACATAAATTCATTCTCTAAGTCTGTGAGTCTGTTTTGTAAATAAGTTCATGTGCGTCACATTTTAGAATCCACATATAAGTGATATTCCTTATATCACATGTATTAGAACACATTTTGACATTTCAAGTGCCAAGGCTTGGCCTGTGTGCAGTGAGAATGGTCAGTAGTTGCTATGTTACAGGGTTTGGAAGGTAGGTTGAGAGACATGGCACAGGCGATGTACCTGAGTCCTCTACCGGTGGACCTACCTAAACTTCCAGTGGGCTGTGTTTCATTCACCCTGATACAGAACAGTGCCTTCCAGGTACATTTGTACAAGTTGTTCTCTCTACTTGAAAATCACTATATTTGCCACCTCACATTCAAAGCTTCTAATTTGAGATTCAGTTCTAATGTCAATTGTTTTAGAAAGTCTTTTAAAACTGCCCATGACAAAATAATCACTTGTACTACTGAACAATCTTTCTTCCACCTGACAAAATGACAGTGACTCATGGGTCACAAATGCATTTCGCTCTTCCATTTGAGAACTGTACTAGATTATACAGCACAGAGGACCCAGAATGCACTCAACAAACTCAAGGAATTTGATGAATAAAATGAAAGCACATTAGATAAGACCAGTGAGATACAGTCATCTGAAAAGAGACAGTAGCGGTTCCTGGCTGAGAGTCAATCCAGACAGTTACCCAATCAATGCTACTACCATATCTAAAGGTCAGTCCATTTTAATTTTGTTTTGCAATGAGGTATCAACTCACACCAGTCAGAATGGCCATCATTGAAAAGTCTACAAATAATAAATGCTGGAGAGAGTTTGAAGATAAGGAAACCATCCTATACTGTTGGTGAGAGTGTAAATTGGGGGAAACACTGTGGAAAACATTTTGGAGATTCCTTAAAAAAACTAAAATTTGAGTTGCCATATGATCCGGCAATCCCACTCCTGGGCATATATCTAGAGAAAACTAATTTGAAAAGATACATGTACTCCAGTGTTCACTGCAGCACTATTTACAATAGCCAAGATATGGAAGCAACCTAAATGTCCATTAACAGATGAATGGATAAAGAAGAAGTGGTACAATGAAATACATTGAAATACAATGAAATATTACTCAGCCATAAGAAGAATGAAATAATGCCATTTGCAGCAACATGGATGGACCTAGAGATTATCACACTAAGTGAATAAGTCAGAGAAAGACAAATATATGATATCACTTATATGTGGAATCTAAAATATGACACAAATGAACTTATTTACAAAACAGAAACAGACTCACAGACATAGAAAACAAACTTATGGTTACCAAAGGAAAAGTGGGGGAGGGATAAATTAGGAGTTTAATATTAATATATGTATATGTATGTACATATACATATATGCATATGTACATATACATATATCAACATATAGCATATATGAAAGTGTTAATCACTCAGTCATGTCCAACTCTTTGTGACCCCATGGACTGTAGCCCACCAGGCTCTCTGTCCATGGAGTTCTCCAGGCAAGAATACAGGAATGGGTTGCCATTTCCTTCTCCAGGGAATCTTTCCAACCCAGGGATGGAACTCAGGTCTCCCGCATTGCAGGCAGACTCTTTACCCACTGAGCCACCAGGGAAGCCCTTATAACATATATATGTATAACTAAATTACTTTGCTGTACACCTGAAACTAACACAACATTGTAAATCAAGTATACTTCAGTAAAAACATAATAAAAGAGAGTCCATTGGGAGGAAGGTCAGTAGGAAACATTAACAAAGGAGATTTTTCAATGAAGTCCTTAGAAATGTAGAACATCCAAGGCTAGTAACAAACTTTGGCTCAAGAAATCTATTTTCCTTTCACTGAGATCAGCACATCCCCATCCTAAAGATGGAAAGATCACCTCATTAGAGTTGACTGCCAGCAAATATTAGGACTATATAACTAACTTCCCTTGTCGTGGTGTCATACACACCAAGCAACCTTCCTATCTCTTGGCTTCCAACGTAGGTTTTCCTACAAGCTGAAGACTCACTCATGTGACTACCTGGTCCCTTTCAGTAGTTATTTTTTCTTAGGCTAAGTTAATAAATTAGTATTCTGGTTTAGGTGCCCACTTCTTGTGAACTTGATTAGAATAGGTTTTCCTAAGAAAATTATACAGTCCCCCTAGGCTGACAAAATTAAACTCCTAAGTGGGCAAAGCTTAGAGTCAAACTCAGAAATGAGGGGAACTAAGTAAGGTGCCATCCAAAGGGCCATGTAACCTTCCCCTGAAAATACTTCTAATCTATCATCCCTTTTGAACCCAAAACACACTGTTTTTTAATGACTGTGAATAACAGTGGCACAGTCTATGAATAATTTTAGGTAGAAATCTTGCTGCATAGGTGTGTTCTCTATCCATATTTAGACACAAGCTTTTCAAGTGCAGGCATGTTTCGTGAAATTCTTTGAGTGTACAATAGGATCCAGCACAGTGCTTGGCTAGGTAAGTACCTAGTGGGTACTTAATGAATTAAATTTTGATTCTATGCCCTCTAAATGGTGGGATTAGAAAGTTGTCTGGGTTGGTTTAAGGGCAAGAAAAGGGATTTTTTAATTTTATTTTATTTTAATATTTATTCAAATATTTTAGAGTGCCTGATATATGTTAGACATTGTATTATATACTGAAGATAAGGTGGAAAATTAGACAGACATGACTCTTGCCCTCATGGAACGTGACTCACAGAACTGCTTCAAGTGATATGCAAATAGAAAAGTACTAAGCAATAGTTTTGTATGTATGTAGATATGCAGTTGGGGCTTCCCAGGTGGTGCTAGTGGTAAAGAATCCACCTGCCAATGCAGGAGACATGAGAGACATGGGTTCAATCCCTGGGTCAGGAAGATCCCCTGGAGGAGGGCATGGCAACCCACTCTAGTATTCTTGCCTGGAGAATCCCCATGGACAGAGGAGCCTGGGGGTGGGGGGAGGCTACAGTTCATAGGGTTACACAGGACACTACTGAAATGACTGAGCACACATGCATGCACATGTGCAGTGAGGTTTCTATCACTCTTCTGGGGACCATCTCTCTCCACCCCCTGATGCTTCCTGGAAATCTTGGCTTTAGTTTTTCCATTTATATTAACACTAAGGTTAACATACATGATAATAATTTGGTAAATATAAAGCCCAATTTAAAGGCATTATTACTGGCCATTTATTGGGGCATGGCACTGTGCTAGGCATTGTCTTAGATGACCAAGACTCACTTACCCTCAAGAAGTGTCTATCTCAGTGAAGCCAAAATCATACATGTTCACTCACCAATTATCTATTTAATATCTATAGTGTATCAAGCATTGTTTGAGGCCTTGGCAATAGATCAGTGAACCAAAAAGACAGATCCCTGCTGCTCTTCCACTGCAGAAGACACAGGGTTGATCCCTGATTGGGGAACTAAGGTCCTGCATGCCACATGGAGCAGACAAAAAAAAAAACACCACCACCAAAAACACAACAAAAAGACAGATTCCTGGCCTCATGGAGTTTACATTCAGCTGAAAATACAGCAAACTATATACATATATCAAAATACACAGTAACACATGTCAATTGCCATAAGTAAGGTACAGAGACAACTCTGTGTGTTCAGACTTAACAGTAACCAGAGAAATAGCACAGGGTAAGGGGACAATCACAAGTTTTAGGGTTGATCTGGATCCAAGGTCCCTTTATGTTACTTCATTACCCCTGGGCCTTGGGTAAGTAACTTTGCTGAGCCTAATCTTTAAATTGAGGACAAATGCTACATATCTTATAGAGTTTTCGTGAGATGTTTTAAACCATGCAGGACAGGCATAGAACATTCAGTTCCTTTCTCATTCTAGACAACTAACTCCACACATATCTCATGTCTTTAGAATCTTCAGATTTTTTTAACTAAATGCCTGAAAAATAAGCAAAATATTTAATAATGCTGAATTTTATTTTTTACCTATAAACCGGGGATTAGAACGATTACTTACTAGAGTGATTTGAGAATTAAAAAATCCTATAGTAGAGACTTCCCTGGTGGTCAGGTGGTTAAGACTCTGTGCCACCAGTGCAGGAGGCATGGGTTCGATCCCTGGTCAGGGAACGAAGATCCCACATGCTATGCAGCGAGATCAAAAGATTTTAAAAAACGCCTCTCATACAGTGCCTGGTTCATAGCAAGTAAGCAACAAATGGTCATTGGCTTCCTTTATTATTCTTTCTTCCTTGTCCAGGTCACCTATATAGACTCATATCTAATGTCCAAAAGGGACTTAGAAAACTCAACTGTTAGGTATTTTTGATAAAATCTACATTGGCAAGGTTATTGTAATGATTAAAGGACAAAACTCATGTGCCTGCTCCAGTATTCACACATAAAAAAGCTCATATTCCCCCTCCCCAAGAAGTCTAACTGAAAAAATACCCAAGCCCAGGATGTCACAATGGGTGATTCAAAAGAATTGGTCATACTCCATCAAAAACCACATGAGGCTCTCTTTTCTGAGGAAGCAAAAGAACAGAGTAGAAGAAGCAAAATAAAGGTGGACTAGGAGAGCAGCAAGATGTGCTTAGTAGGTAGAAGTTTGGAACTTTGGGTGATAGTCAAGAACATTTAACTTTTAAAATGTATGGCTGGTAATTTTTGCAACTGTGATAATTGTACTATGGTTGTGTTAAAGTACTCCTTATCTTTTAGAGAGTAGGGGCTTCCCTGGTGGCTCAGGTGGTAAGGAACCTGCCTGCAATGCAGGAGACTCGGGTTGATCCCTGGGAAGATCCCCTGGAGGAGGGCATGACAACCCACTCCAGTATTCTTGCCTGGAGAATTCCATGGACAGAGAAGCCCAGCAGGCTGCAGTCCATGGGGTCACAAAGAGTTGGACATGACTGAGTGAGTAACACTTTCACTTTCTTTAGAGATGCACACTGAAATATTTATGGATAAATTAGTTAAAGGTATCAAACATTTTTATTTAAGTTGTAACAAACTTTACAATTTTAGGAATATGAATACTTTGGCAATAATCTGGTTTTCTAGCAAAGTATATATGACCCCATTGACACATCATAAACACACATGCTTATTTACAAATTATATTCTAAGCAAGGAAATTCTTCAATTCCTACTCTAATTCCTAACCTTTTTCAATTCAAACACATATTATGAACTCAATTCCCCCAGATTTATTAATATGTATAGAATATATTAAGATTTATTAAGATACATACTATATATGTATGGAAGTTGAGGGGTTGGCAATGTATGCATAAGCTACAAGGTACACTCATTCAACAAATATCTGCTATGTGTAAGCCAGTAAAATATGGCCCCTGCCTTCACACCATATATTAATAAACCAGGGTGACCAGGTGACAGCAGTATGGCAAGATCTGGGAAGCATACATAACAATCTAGGGCAGCAAAAAAAGTGATTGAGGTTCTTAAGGTTCATTTTTGGTTGGATATAATGTCTAATTATAGAATAAAAGCTATTACATAAATAACAGCCTCTCTCAAGAATCCCTTAGAAGAAATGGAGTAGCTATCACAGTCAACAAAAGAGTCCAAAATGCAGTACTTGGATGCAATCTCAAAAATGACAGAATGATCTCTGTTCATTTCCAAGGCAAACCATTCAATACCACAGTAATCCAAGTCTATGCCCTGACCAGTAATGCTGAAGAAGCTGAAGTTGAAAGGTTCTATAAAGACTTACAAGATCTTCTAGAACTAACACCCAAAAAAGATGTCCTTTTCATTATAGGGGACTGGAACGCAAAAGTAGGAAGTCAAGAAACACCTGGAGTAACTGGCAAATTTGGCCTTGGAGTACAGAATGAAGCAGGGCAAAAGCTAATAGAGTTTTGCCAAGAGAATGCACTGGTCATAGCAAACACCCTCTTCCAACAACACAAGAGAAGACTCTACACATGGACATCATCAGATGGTCAATACCAAAATCAGACTGATTATATTCTTTGCAGCCAAAGATGGAGAAACTCTACACAGTCAGCAAAAACAAGACTGGGAGCTGACTGTGGCTCAGATCATGAACTCCTTATTGCCAAATTCAGACTTAAATTGAAGAAAGTAGGGGAAACCACTAGACCATTCAGGTAATGACCTAAATCAAATCCCTTACGATTATACAGTGGAAGTGACAAATAGATTCAAGGGATTAGATCTGATAGAGTGCCTGAAGAACTATGGATGGAGGTTCATGACATTGTACAGGAGGCAGTGATCAAGACCATCCCCAAGAAAAAGAAATGCAAAAAGGCAAAATGGTTGTCTGAGGAGGCCTTACAAATAGCTGTGAAAAGAAGAGAAGCAAAAGGCAAAGGAGAAAAGAAAGATATATCCATTTGAATGCAGAGTTCCAAAGAATAGCAAGGAGAGTGATCAATGCAAAGAAATAGAGGAAAACAATAGAATGGGAAAGACTAGAGATCTCTTCAAGAAAATTAGAGATACCAAGGGAATATTTCATACAAAGATGGGCACAATAAAGGACAGAAATTGTATGGACCTAACAGAAGCAGAAGATATTAAGAAGAGGTGGCAAGAATACACAGAACTATACAAAAAAGATCTTCATGACCCAGATAACCACGATGGTGTGATCATTCACCTAGAGCCAGACATCCTGGAATGTGAAGTCAAGTGGGCCTTAGGAAGCATCACTATGAACAAAGCTAGTGGAGGTGATGGAATTCCAGTTGAGCTATTTCAAATCCTAAAAGATGATGCTGTGAAAGTGCTGCACTCAATATGCCAGCAAATTTGGAAAACTCAGCAGTGGTCACAAGACTGGAAAAGTCAGTTTTCATTCCAATCCCAAAGAAAGGCAATGCCAAAGAATGCTCAAACTACTGCACAATTGCACTCATCTCACATGCTAGCAAAGTAATGCTCAAAATTCTCCAAGCCAGGCTTCAACAGTACATGAACCGTGAACTTCCAGATGTTCAAGCTGGATTTAGAAAAGGCAGAGGAACCAGAGATCAAATTGCCAACATCCACTGGATCATTGAAAAAGCAAGAGAGTTCCAGAAAAACATCTACTTTTGCTTTACTGACTACGCCAAAGCCTTTGACTGTGTGGATCACAACTGTGGAAAATTCTTAAAGAGATGGGAATACCAGACCACCTGACCTGCCTCCTGAGAAATCTGTATGCAGGTCAAGAAGCAACAGTTAGAAATGGACATGGAACAACAGACTGGTTCCAAATCAGGAAAGGAATATGTCAAGGCTGTATATTGTCACCCTGCTTATTTAACTTACATGCAGAGTACATCATGCAAAATGCTGGACTGGATGAAGCACAAGCTGGAATCAAGATTGCCGGGAGAAATATCAATAATCTCAGACATGCAGATGACACCACCCTTATGGCAGAAAGTGAAGAAGAACTAAAGAGCCTCTTGATGAAACAGGAGAGTGAAAAAGTTGGCTTAAAACTCAGCATTCAGAAAACTAAGATCATGGCATCTGGTCCCATCACTTCATGGCAAATAAATGGGGAAACAATGGAAACAGTGACAGACTTTATTTTGGGGGGGGCTCCAAAATCACTGCAGATGGTGACTGCAGCCATGAAATTAAAAGACGCTTGCTCCTTGGAAGAAAAGTTATGACCAACCTAGACAGCATATTAAAAAGCAGAGACATTACTTTGCCAACAAAAGTCGTCTAGTCAAAGCTATGGTCTTTCTAGTAGTCATGTATGGATGTGAGAGCTGGACCATAAAGAAAGCTGAGTGCTGAGGAATTGATGCTTTTGAACTGTGGTGTTGGAGGAGACTCTTGAGAGTTTCTTGGACTTCAAGGAGATCCAAACAGTCCATCCTAAAGGAAATCAGTCCTGAATATTCATTGGAAGGACTGATGCTGAAGCTGAAACTCCAATATTTTGGCCACCTGATGTGAAGACTGACTTATTTGAAAAGACCCTGATGCTGGGAAAGATTGAAGGTGGGAGGAGAAGGGGATGACAGAGGATGAGATGGTTGAATGGCATCACCAACTCAATGGACATGAGTTTGAGTAAGCTCTGGGAGTTGGTGATGGACAGGGAGGCCTGGCATGCTGCAGTCCATGGGGTCACAAAGAGTCGGACACGACTGAGCAACTGAACTAAACTGAAGTCTTTCAAGAAAAACAAAACCCTAACAAAGGCACTATCTAGCAATAAATATTCCTAGCCATAGCAGTATATAGGTTTGCGATAAACAGGATTTGGGCATTGGGAGGGACTGTGACTTTGAGATTTGATTTCACTGTTGAATTAACTCTTGTTTAAGTAGAATACAGAGCCTTCATTATCCAGACACTCAATAAAAGTTTAGAGTCACTGGATGCCAAAAGTGACTGAGGCACCAAAAAGATTGCAGTAAAACTTTGTTTTTATCCTTCCATTCCAAATTAGGATGAGAATGAACATAATTTACTAGTTATTTTGGGCTGCAAAGACCAAAAGCCAAAAAAATCTGGGGTCAGGTGGCGGGAGGGCAAGGACAGGCCAGAGTTCATTTGCCATCATTTAAACATATCTAGTCATTAACCATGGAGAAGGAAATGGCAACCCACTCCAGTACTCTTGCCTGGAGAATCCCATGGAGGGAGGAGCCTGGTAGGCTACAGTCCATGGGGTCGCAAAGAGTTGGACACGACTGAGTGACTTCACTTCACTTTAGTCATTAACCAAAAGTGGTCTGATCAAACAACAATAGTGAAATTGATTAGACAACCTGTGTATAATCAAATGGCAGGAATAAAATATAATAACTTGATTTTGCTTTCTTTTTCATGAATGTTTTGTCTATAAAGACCAACTTTACCAACTGTAGCTGGTATGTATTATATCCATTTAATCAAACTCCAATAATGAAAACAACTCCATTTCAAAAAGTACTATTTCTGGAAGGCTCAGATCTGCATTAAAAGTTTCAGGATAAAACTCTGTGTCTAAAGTCAGCTCCTTGAAACACCCAAAACATTAGTTTCCACTTAGAATGTACTTAGAGACAACAAATGTTGCCTGTGCTTTTCACTTGCGAGGAACAGACTAAAGATTTCAAAACCCTTCATTCGGTAAAGTAGTTATCCCAGCTGAAGAACAAAGCAGCCCTGGACCTCTCTCCCAGCCACAGCGAATAAACAAGAAAGAGGAACAGCTTTATAAAGAAAACAAACCCAACTATCCTCCCCTTCTGCTTTCTTCATCCTACTTGGCAGAATATCAGAGTTTGGGGGAAGATTTTGGAATATAAAAGATTTGTGCCTAAGATAAAACTTAAATTTTGCTGAGGCTTAGCACTAAGTCCCTTCCAGAAGGCAGTTTTTATTTTAACATTTCAGAAAGAAAGTTCAAACTTTTCTACAGCAATTTAAGTCACACATTAAAAACTGTATTATCAATAATTCATTTCCAGTGAATGTTCTTTCTCAAAGAATGCTTTAAATTCATACAATATTATATGATCAACCATCATTTGTTTCTATTTAAACTTTTTATTTTATATTTTAGCATAGTTGATTAACAATGTTCTGAAAATTTCAGGTGTACAGCAAGGTGATTCAGTTATACATATCCATATACCTATTATTTTTCAAATTCTTTTCCCATGTAGGCTGTTACATAATTTTTAGCAGGGTGCCCTGTGCTATACAGTAGGTCCTTGTTGGTTATCCATTTTAAATAAAGCAGTGTGTACATGTCTATTCCAAACTCAGTAATCATCATTTGTTTCTGATTCAAGATCATTTGATTTCAAATTGATAAATTTATTTGCAACTGGTTTTGGGGGGGGTTCAGACAATTAATTCATAAATCATGTCCCTGTGTAAAAACCATATCTATTTTCCTGTATCAAGAGCAATGAGATTTTTATAGGAAAGAATCCAGGCATAAAAGCAAGTATTCGAGTGATGATTTGATGATTTATATTTCCATTTTACATAGACATTAACTGCAAACTGAGCTTGTTACCCAGTTGAACAGTAACCACAGAGGGTAAGGGGGGAATGATTTTGCCTATATTACTAATAGGCCCCACCCTGGATTAAGTGTCTACACCAAGCTAGAATACATCACAGTCACATAGGGTGGAGACATGTTCCTAACTGCTGCCCTCTCAAGGTAAGTTTTTGTTGCCTGGCTTTGAGCCCTCTAAGCAAACAAAAGTTGTCCTACTTGTTTGTAATCCATGCTGAATGAAAACCTCAAGTACTATGTTCCTTTCCTTGCCTCCCCCATCCCATAAGACTTCATTAACCAAACAAATCTGTTTTCAGATGATTTTTAGTGTGTAATAAGGAAGAGTGGATTTTACTACTTATCATCCACAAATGGGCCAAAATTACCAAAAGAGTTGAAAGTCAGCATAATTACAGTTTATCTAAATAAAACACATGCAGTCATTTTCTGGAACCGGCAGAAGGGCATGAGTTATACCTGAAACTGTGGACAAGGCAGATACATGTTGAAGCCTAAATTAATAGATGCTGAGCAATAGCTAACAGCCCAGGCATAGGAGATCAGCTTTAATGAGATTTAACTCTTCGACTACTGTCATACTTTTACTCAACTTAAACACAAGGCCAGGTGTGAGCTTTTTTGATCCTCCCTTATGCACATTGGACATATTAAAGGAAGAGGGGGGATGATATCAGGCAAATACAGGTGGGGCCAATGCAAATTTTGTGGGTTGGTGATTATTGCCCTGAGCCAAAAGATTTGGGAGACATCCATGATCAAGGCTGCAGCGGCAGCAGTGGCTGTAGTGGCACTCTGCTCCCTTCCATGGCTTGATGCTGACTTTCATCATCTTTATCACAGATGTGCAGCATCTGCCTAAAATCAAGTGGTACTCACCTCAACACACATTAGAACCACTTGGGGAGCTGTGAAATTTCCCATTCCCCAGGTGCTGTCACAGACAAATGAAATCAGTATTTCTGGAGGTGGGGCCCAGACATTTGTATTTTTTAAAGGTCTGCAGGTCATTCCAATGTGCAGCCGAGCTTGAGAACTGCATCTCTAAATGTTGTGATTCACAAAAATTCAAAGCAACATAATAAACGGAAAGGGGAAGCCCTCCCTCCTCCCACCTTCCATGGCACTAACATTTAACTGGAAGGTCAGTTGGCTTCCTGCCTTGGGATCGCTACCTTACAACTAGGGCTATGAGGATGCTGGCTTCCCTTTAGAGAAAACATTCAACATTGAATGGGCATTTACTGATACTTTGTGCCAGGTATTGTGTGTAAAGCTCTTCATGTGCTCTGTCTGATTTAATCCTTGTGACATCCCTATGAGGTATCTATTAGTTATTGCCTTTTACTGAGGAGGAAACTGGGGCACAGACAGGTGAAGTGATTTTCCTAAGGTCACCCAGCTACTACTCTTCACTCTTCTGAAACTAAAAAAATACTTGGTCTTTCATATACTGTCCAGAGGCCTGGGTTCTCTTCGGTCACATTATTTTCCTAGCTAAAAAGGTTTCTTCTCTCTGAAGGGAGCCAAATATCAATAATGATGCATTAGAACAAAACTGTCAGCATAAATCCACCAAATATCATCCATGTCTATATATGCAATTTACTACAACTTTAAGCAACTCCTCGTCATGAGTTACATTTTCCCAAATATTTTGCAGTTATCCTCTTTCAACTGTGGCCTTTGGGTAGGGAACCAAACTCTGGAAACATGGTAGGAGAGAATCTGTCAAGAAAATCCACGTTTGAGATGAAAAGCTGAAAGCCAAGATTCCAGAGAGGTCGGTTACATTCCCTTACCTTTTGGCAACTCTGACTGGCTCCCAGTCCCAAACTTAATAATGAGCATCTATTGCAGAAAGAAACATTCATTTCCTAGAGTCAGTGATCTTGCATTGTTACAATGACTGGTAAATTTTTCTAGGGTATTGTGTCCCGAAAATCAAGGCTGAAGTAGAGGGAATGAACAAATTCCATTTCTAACAGCGCCCCACTGGGCTGGACATGTGTGAAGGATGGCCCCAGGATGCCAGATCAGATTGTTGTATGGTGAGTTGCGGAGAGGCAACCCCAAGCAGGGACAGCAGAAGAAAACCCATTAAAGCGGCTCTAAAGCTCCACTTCAAACAATGGGGCCGAGCTGCTGCGGGCAGCAGGAAACAAACAGCAGGCAGGCTGGGCTGGCTAAGGCAATAAGGGAGTGATGGAGGGGGTTGTTTTCTGAGCTCCAGGATGACCTCAGGTCTCAGAGGCAGAGTCCCAATCAACCACACTATCGGCACAGCTGCAATTGTGACTCAAAAACAGTCTTTGTGTGTACAGTGGTCCACAGACTGGAAAGGGCTGATGTTGTCACCCTGGTCTTTTGAGCCCCATCTGTGCTCACAGATAACAATCCCCATTAGTAATATTATCTTCAAATGCGTGTAGAACATCAGCATAAATATAGCTAACATACCATTTCTGTGAATACAAATAGAGTGGCAGGACCTGTACCTGGAGGATAATAATCTGTGATATCTTTTCATTTTGGAAATGGATTTATTTTGCAGTACAGCCATTAAAAAAATCTATTTGCATATAAGAGAAAAATATTAGCAGTAGGCACACTCAAATGTTAGCCATGTTTATCTCTGGTTCTTGGAAGAACAGATGAGATTTTAACATAGTTTCTTTTTTTTTTTTTTCATTTATATTTATTAGTTGGAGGCTAATTACTTCACAACATTTCAGTGGGTTTTGTCATACATTGACATGAATCAGCCATGGAGTTACATGTATTCCCCATCCCGATCCCCCCTCCCACCTCCCTCTCCACCCGATTCCTCTGGGTCTTCCCAGTGCACCAGGCCCGAGCACTTGTCTCATGCATCCCGCCTTTAACATAGTTTCTTTTGTTTGCTTGTATTTTCTAAATTTCCTAAAAATAAACATGTATTCCTTAGGCTATTTTCTAAAATTTCAAAGAGTTTTTGCTATCATAGATTTTTTTCCCCAGAATAAAAACAAACAAACTTAGGAGTGTCTTAATTTGTCCTCTAAGATATCATTTGAGAAAAGGGATTTACATGTCTAAAGATAGAGCATGACACAATATATTCCTGTGCCCTTTGGGGGGAAAAAGATTCTATAAATAAATCACAAGATGCCCTTTGGCAGGGACTCAATATCACTAATAGAGCCAGTTCTAAACTCTAAAAGAAGAGTTGGCCAGAATACCAATTCTATTAAATTTTAGAATCCTGGCATATAAGAAACATTCACTTTTTTTTCTTGACTATTGTAATCTTACCTTGGAACAATACCCAGGGTTTGGTTTGTCATCCCCTACAAAGAGGGAGGCGGTGGCATGCAAGAGCCAGCTCAAGATTCTGGATTGTATGCATCTCTTCTGAACTCCGCATTTAGTGACATCACATTGAGAACTTGAAATCAGCTTTGGTGGGAATATTTATATTGTGGAAATTGGCAAATGTTACGAAATAGGGCTTTCCCCTCCTTCCATAGAGAGCTGGTTGTTGTTAAACATGGGAATATCTAACCTCCCCTCCTAATTCAGCAGAACCATTGTTTGTCCAATGATTGAACTGGGAATGAAAACTTTTTTGTATATGAAAGCAAAACTACACTACTGTAAAAGCTGCAGAAGCTGAGTTCAACTCAAGTTGAACTCTTGGATCTGCCATTGGTGAGCTGGAGCATCTCACTCCCCTTCCTGTACCTCCATTCTTTCATCTCTACTGTGGGAGGACCAGACCATGATGTCTAAGGTCTCTTCTAAACAGGGACAGCTTGTACTTCTAAGCTGAAGACGTAGTGGCTAAAGGTTCACACTCTGGAGAGAAGACAGCCCTGGGTTTACTTTTCTCTATTTTCTTTTATATTGAATGATAGTCCTCAGTTTAAATCTTGGCTCTGTCTTCACTAGCATCTGTGTGACCTCAGGCGAGTTACCTAACCTCTCTGAATCTCCATTTCCTCATCTGAAAAATAATGATGATAATAATAATACCTTCATTATAGGGCTGTTGTTAGGATTAGATGAGATCATTCTCAACTGTCCTAGTAGTGGGCACCAATAAATTCTAACTATTATTATTAAACCTGTTCCCACTTGGCCCTGACACAAAATACCTTAGAACTATAGGGATTGCTAAGATATCTGTGAGATGGTGCCCAGGCTCCGTCAGATATTATAATCTATTACAAAGCAATCAGTACTGGAAATAGTGGTAGAGCATCACTTGAAGTAATAATGTAGGTAATAAATGGGAGATGGAGGCCTAACATTTATTGGCCCCATGCTAGGCCTTTCATACATGCTTTATCTTGTCTAATGCTCACACTCCCTGGGCAAACCAGGTGTTTTTCTGTTTGGGGTTTTTTCCTTTCTACAGACGTGGATGCATGCATGCATGCTCAGTCACTCGGTCATGTCTGACTCTTTGTGGGACTGTAGCCCGCCAGGCTCCTCTGTCCATGGAATTTTCCAGGCAAGAATACTGGAGTGGGTTGCCATTTCCTACTCCAGGGGATCTTCCTGACCCAGGGATCAAACCCACATCTCCTGCATCTCCTGCATTGGCAGGCAGATTCTTTACCACTGCACCACCTATACTGAAGTTCAGAGATGTTAGATAACTTGCTCAAGGATCTACAGTTAATAATTGGCAGAGCCAGAAATCCTCTCTCCCAAAGACAAATAACCCAGATATCACCTAAAGGCGCTGGAAGACTATATTTTTTCAGAAACATAAATATCAGAGAAATTCTGTTGACTAGAAGGTACAGGGGTAGATAAAAAGGAACTCTGCAACACAAATACTGTCATAGATCTGAAAAATCAAATCTGCAATATGTATGAACTGGTGAAGTGTGGTGGTAGCTAATGCCAATATTTTTTCTAAAACATCGCCTAGGGACTTCCCTTGTGGTCCAGTGGTTAGGATTCCATGCTTCTAATGCTAGAGCCCAGGTTTGAACCCTGCTTGGGGAACTAAGCTCCCATGAGCCACATGGTGAGGCCAGAAAAATAAATATAATAAAATTTAAAAGTTGCCTAATTCAAGAAGAGTATTTTGGATAATTTGCAGTTTCATTTTCTCCCTAAGTATTTTGGGATAGGATCATTCCTATACATTTCCAGTAAGGCAGTGGTTCTCAGAATCGGGACCTTAAACTAGCAGCATCAGCATCACCTAAAAACTTGTGGAAAATGCAAATTCTCAGGCCCCTAAACTTGGGAGCAAAGCCCCTTCTCCTCAGTTCTCCCATGTTCAAAGTGTTTCTGAGGCATATACAATCTGAGAACCAGAGCTGTAGGTGTAGGTGGAAAGAATGAAAAACAATTAAAATGCCTCAAGAAATCTTTACATATAAATATATTGCCCTGACATGCTTATGAGTAGTAACAATGTCTTTAAAGTGCTACAGCTTCAAGAAAGATTTAAATCACTCATTGTTCTATAGTAACAACTAAATCTTGCTGAACACTGAGCTTCATATCTTTCTGCCACACATCCCACTCTCCCCAAAAGCACCTATAATAGATTTTTTTGAAGGAGTGGTTTCTGAAAATAAGTGATGAAAGACCTTGGTACTCAGTATTGACTTTGTTTCTACACTGCGGGCAATGAGAAGGCAAAGAGCAGCTACAGTTGACTGTCAAAACAAACCCCGCCTTTTCAGGAGCTAGACTTCAAGGTTTTCACCAGCGATGAGCTGGGAAGGTTTTGCTTACATCACAGAGCCTTCGCAGGGACCGTCAATCCCTCTGAAACGGCTCCTGTTCTGACACCTAGTTCTTGTTTCCTCCGCACTGAATTCTGCTGCAGCCAAGCTTAGCCTCAGGGCACCCAGAAGTTTTCAGGTGCACATTCTAGCACCTTGACGTTGCTTCAAGTCACATGACGGTCATCCCCCAAAGAATTATGCCCTATTGACAGTTTATTATTTGTCACAAAGGTGAAATTAAATGAATCTTTGTTCTGGAAAGATATAATAACCACTGTTAGAGATATCAACAGTGGCAGGGGATCGTCCAGTGGTTATGACTGTGCCCTTCCAATGCAGGCGGCCTGGGTTCCATCAGTGGTTGGCAAATTAAGATCCCATATGCCATGGAGCATGGCCAAAAACAAACAAACAAAAAATGTTAACAGTGGCTATTTGGTGGGGAGAGGGATGGTCTTTTCTTTTTTATATTTATCTGCATTTTTTTGATTTAAAAATATTTTGTAACAAGTATAATTTAATTTTTAAATTTGAGGTTTAAACATAAAAATAAGCAGTATTCAGGAATTTCCTAGTGGTCCAGTGCTTACCACTTGGTGCTTTCACTGCTGAGGGCCCAGGTTTGATCCCTGATCTGGAAACTAAGGTCCTGTAAGCTATGCAGTCCATAGGGTTGCAAAGAGTCAGACGCTCCTGAGTAACTGAGCACACACGCACACAGAAGCAAGACAGTAAAACAAGATATCTATATATTTACTGCACAAGGCTTGTAATCACAGATCATTTCTGCCAGAGAGCACATGACAGGTAAAATATGCTTGGCAAATTGCCTGGATAATTGCCATCATATTACAAGACCTCTTCTTCCTTGATCAAGGTGGGATGGTTTTTGGTACATAGGAATTGTGGTCAGAACCCTCTGGCCTGTAGTCCTTGCTTTGCACTTAGGTGAGCACAGGCATTAGGAGGAGTATTTATAAGGCTGTCACGGAATGCATGTGAGCATGTGTGCACATGTGCATGTCTGCCTGCATACATGTATGCATGCTTCTTATGTGGCTGTCGCTCCTGTCTTCTTTCCTTTATCTCTGGATAGAAAGGGAGGGACACACTTCACTCATAAGAAACAAATTCTAAAATGTGTCAATGTGAATGCAATTCAACATTTTACTCTGGAAGATGTGAATAGTAAAGTGCTACCCTCAAAAGTGAACTTTTACTTGGCCAGGAAGCAAGGAGTCAATTTGCTTTGTATCCATGCCTCACAGAATCCTCATGACAAAGCTTTGAGGAAGATGGAATCTCCTAATGGCCAAAAAACCATATTCCTAGAGGAGTTAACTATGAACAGGTCCCATATGTAGAGCACTTACTATCTGTCTGGCATTGGGCTACAGGCTTTCTATATATTATCTCATTGAATCCTCACTATTCCAATCTGGGTTGAGAATAGTCTGGAATGTTCAGTGGTATGCCAGGTAGTCCCTGAAAGCCCCAACAGCATAAACTTGGTATGGCTTTGGAGAGGTGACTTTGACTACAATCATTGTTTTAAATACAAACACAGTTACATTATGGATGAGATTACAAAGCAGGTCTGCATTTAAAGCATAAGCATCAAACTTATGGGAAGTGCTCTGGGCCACCATGCCACGGTCCCTAAGGAATATATGCTTACTAATCTCTGCTGTTGGCATCACACTCTGCCATACTGCTTCTAAACAAGGCAACTTTTGTCTCTCACTTTATGTGATTTGCTAGAACTTGGGTTCCTTGTGAGAATGTCTTAATGAAGGGAATATGTATGGTTTGCTTTCCTCTTATCTATTACTTCCCTGTGGAATCCCATTATATAGTTTCCTTGGCATCAGAGTGATGGCCACTGATTGAAGAGGTGATGTTTTCTGACAGGCTTGTTGAGCTGCACAGCGTAGTGGTGGCAAGAAGTAAGAAAGACCAGACAAGGCCACATTCCTCAGTGTTTCTAGATCCCAGTGCCCTTCCCTCTAAGGCTTGTGTTGTACTCCTCAGGGCAGTGACAAGCCAGGTCTCCTGAGAAACTCCTTCTCAGTTGTAATCAAGTAAGCCTCCTTCTCTTTGCCTGATTATCACTTCCCAAACAACCCTCCAATTCATCTTCTCTTTTTAGTAAGGAAGAAAATGAAAACAGGCTTTAGTATATAGAAAACCTCCTGGCCAGCCTTGCTAAATGGTGGTTACTTCTGCCTCTGTGGCCCTGGGGTATATGTGAATCAACCTATAGTTCATTTATGAGTCTCCAAATATTTGAATACCTGTGTGGAGGTTTTGTGTTGAGCCTTAGGAGGATGAAAAGAAGATTAGGATAAAAGGCTAATGGAATTCGCAACACCAAGAGATCACTTCCCACCAAGGTGGCCTTTCAATGGGCTTTAAAGGATGGGAAGAATTTCATTAGCTAGAGATTCTAGGGTGAGGGAGAGGCATTCCAGAAGGAAAGAACAGCATAAGCAAACATTTGGTGGGGGAAGGGTTGGTGGGAAAGATTGAATGAAAAAAGCACAGGGAATAACCAGGAAATGCAAGATAAGTACTCCAGGATGTCTGAGATTAGGGTATATTTTGGAATGGGTGGGAAAGCAAACTAAAAGATAGGTCTTGAAAGGGTTTTCGTGTCAGGCTTAAGGGTTTGACTGGCAAGGAAGCACTATTAAAGGTTTGGACAGAAAGCAATGCTATCAGAGAGGTGATTTAGAAATGTTAATACAAGAGAGTGGGAAAATGAGAGAAACCCCATTTTCTCAGATGAGACAGGGCAATGTGCTATACAGGATTCAAAAGGAATGTTAAGATAGAGTCTCTTCCCTCAAGAAGAATATACTCAGATAAACTGAAACTAACAAACACCGTGAAACAATTCCATGCTACTCAGTTCACTTTTACCATATAAGCGCTTTATTGTAGAACACTGACCGTAACAATTTCTGAACACACATTTCACCCTGACAAATGTTATTCTATGACAACAACTATTACAAGAACAATGCAGCTCTGACATTTTTTAAATATTAAAAATTTATTTATTTTTAATTGAAGGATAATTGCCTTACAGTATTGTGTTGGTTTCTGCCAAATATCAACATGAATCAGCCAGCCCTGACTTTTGAACCTTGCAACCTGGAACTCTTCCCTCTTTCCTCATATTAACACATCCTTATTCATCAGAGAGGAAAAGAAAGACTTTCCAACAGTAGCCTTTTTTTTTAGGATGATCTTTAGATTCTCTTTCCTCACTTCATTTAACAAACTAGACCTTTATAGGGTAGTAAGACCTCGAAGCTGCCATAGCCACCCCTCTCCACTCTTAAATCACCTGTGCTAATTTGCTGACCAGGCTTCTGAGGAAGCAAATATCATTCAGGAAGAAAAACATGCCATCTCTATGGCAACCTGAAAGTGTGAGAGGGAGCCCACCTTAAAATAACCGAACAATGGTCTCTTTGAGAAGTCTCCAAGGGCCTGGGTTAGAAAATCTCTATTAAGAGTTTGGCTGTTGTTAGCGTATGCACTTCTCAAACCCACAAGTATAAGCCCTAACTCTTGAAATTGCTATGCAAGTTGTCTCTTTTCTTTCCACATCTCATTGACATATAAAGTTTTGATGCTAAAAAAAAGAGTAAGTTCATTCATATAGTGGATAATTATTGAGCACCTGCTGTGTGCAAATCATGTGCTAAATGCTCTCAAGATACTATAATAAAAATGGCAAGGTCATACCCATTGAGATGTCAAGATCTGTCCAGAGAGGGGAGCAGGAGGCAGTGACCAACATCATCAGGTACTCATTTGGCAAAGACCCCTGTAGGAGACACTGGCATTGCAAAATTCATATGCTTTGATTTTCCAAGCCAGTGCTAATAACATTCTCTCTTCTATTCCCACCTAAACCATTGAAAATATGCAAAACATTTCAGTATTTTAGGGTCCAAAGTGTATCTTGCTACTGTTTCTTTTATCTTGAAGTGCATAAATGTTCTTTGACAGAAAAGATTGCCTGAAAATAGAATAACTGTATTTGTTTATTCATTCAACACATATTAATTGAACTCTGCCTTGATGCAAAGAACTGACTCATTTGAAAAGACCCTGATGCTGGGAAAGATTGAAGGCAGGAGGAGAAAGGGATGACAGAGGATGAGATGGTTGGATGGCATCACTGACTCAGTGGACATGAGTTTGAGTAAATTCTGGGAGTTGGTGATGGACAGGGAGGCCTGGCATGCTGCAGTCCATGGGGTCACAAAGAGTCAGATATGACTGAGCAACTGAACTGAACTGAGTGTGCTATGCACTACCAGACAGATACAGTGGTGAACAGGGCAGATAAGGACCCTGGCCTCATGGAGCTTATGTTCTAGTGAGAATATTCAGATAATATGTAAACATGGAAACCAGATGGTTTCAGAGAGTAGATATAGACAGTGAAGGGAATCACATGGTGATATAACAGAGCATGGCAGGGAGGGACCTACTATAGAGTAGGTGGACGGGGAGGTATCCGTCAGGGATGACATTAGAATGAACATCTGCATGCTGTAAAGAGTCAGCCATGAATACCACGTAGGAAAGAAAGTTATGGAGACAGGAAATAGCAAATACACAGTTTCAGAGGCAAATAATAATATTAACTCTGGGACTGGCACTGTTCAAATGCTTTACCTGTTGAAATCATTAGGTGTTCAACCTCAGTTTGAACTGAGTTCAACCTCAGAATATCCCCAGTTTTCAGAGATGGAAATGAAGACAGAGAGGTTGCAAGACTAGCTTAAAGTCAATAGCTATTATAGGGGAGGGTTGGGTTGGGAGTTTGGGGTTAGCAGATTTTGCAAACTACTGTCAGGGGAGTGTGTAATTTCCTTGGTTCTGTCTCATCACAACAAAAATTTGAAGCGACGGACGTTAAAGCCCTCGGACAGACCGTGTCACAGCTCTCGGACAGACTGTGTTATAGCTCTTGGACAGATCAGTGTTACAGCTCCGTGTTACAGCTCAGTTTTATTTAGAAAATAAAAGGAAAATACATCCTCGAGGCGTGAGGGCATGCTGACCCAAAAGACATGAAGAGAAGAGAGCCCTGGCCCTTTGGCTCCTCTTTTTATATATTTTTTCCTTCCACTGGGCCTGCCCTATGTAAATTGGGGTAGCCAGGAGTGCTGTCTGTTCTACCAGAGGTCCTTACTCTGGTCGAGTTCTATTTTTGCAGGCTTTTCCCTTCCTTGTCTTTTAGCCACTGCCATTCTGGACTCCTTTTTCCTATTCTAACTACCTAACACTATCATATATAGAATGAATAAACAATAAGGTCCTACTATATAGCACAGGGAACTATATTCAATATCCTGTGATAAACCATAATGGAAAAGAATATGAAAAAAATATATGTATAACTGAATCACTTTGCTGTACAGCAGAAATTAACACAACATTGTAAATCAATTATGTGTGTGTATGCTCAGTCGCTAAGTTGTGTCCAACTCTTTGCAACCCTATAGACTGTAGCCTGCCAGGCTCTTCTGCCCATGGGATTTCCCAGGCAAGAATACTGGAGCAAGTTGCCATTTCCTTCTCCAGAGGATCTTCCTGACCCAGGGATCGAACTCGCGTCTCCTGCATTGGCAGGTACGTTCTTTACCACTTAGCCACCAGAATCTGCCTGCCAATGTAGGAGATGCAGGTTCGATTCCTGGGTTGGGAAGATCCCTGGAGAAGGAAATGGCAACTTGCTCCAGTATTCTTGACTGGGAAATCCCATGGACAGAGGAACCTGGCAGGCTACAGTCCACGGGGTCACAAAAGAGTCCAACATGACTTAGTGACTAAACAACAAATCAACTATACCTCCATAAAATAAAAGCTTTTTAAAAGTCAGTACCTATTAAATGACATGACTAGGATTGAAATCTAGGCAATCCTGTTCCATAGCCTGTATCTAAACCATACGGCTGTGGGGGTGAGGGGGGGATGTACGCAAGCAATATAAGAATCTATCCTTAAGAGTTGAAATTTGCATTAACACACACTGAAAAGTCTTACAAAGCTAGCTAGGAAGTTATGGGGCTAGCCCAAGTAGCTGGGATCCTAAAAAACAGTTATGTTTGAACTATAAAATAACTCACTTTATACTGAATCAGATTTAAAACATGCGATATTGATCTATGGAGTTGTGCCTCAGCACCCAGACTTAAACTTTTCTAAAACATTCAGAAGTATCAGAAAAAGGGCAGGAAATACCAGAGTATAGGAATATTAACCCTCTTCATAAACAACAACCATAAACCCAAGCTCCTATCACCTGGCTGAAGAGCTCTCCAAGAAAAACAGCCTGATTAAATGAGATAAGTGTGAAGAAGCTGGCAACATGTCATCAGTGCAGACAGTCAGTTCAGGGGTGTAACAGTCATTCTTCATTTCCCCGGAATTTTTCATCTGCAATACTTATCTATTAAAATAGTAAGAGCAGAAGTAGCACATTTTGTCTGAAAAAACTCAAAAATGCCTGCAAACATGAACTTACTGTCTTCGTGATATAATAACAAAGTATAGAAAAGTCTTTTCAATTCCTTTAGGAAAAAAAGTTTTCTTTTAAATTTACTTTTTTTTTTCAGTTGTTAGTTAATTTTATTTATTTATTTATTTTTTCCATTTATTTTTATTAGTTGGAGGCTAATTACTTTACATCATTACAGTAGTTTTTGTTATACATTGAAATGAATTAGCCATGGATTTACATGTATTCCCCATCCCGGTCCCCCCTCCCACCTCCCTCTCCACCCGATCCCTCTGGGTCTTCCCAGTGCACCAGGCCCGAGCACTTGTCTCATGTACCCAACCTGGGCTGGTTATCTGTTTCACCCTAGATAATATACATGTTTCAATGCTGTTCTCTTGAAACATCCCACCCTCGCCTTCTCCCAGAGTCTTTTAAATTTACTTTTAATTGGAGGAAAATTGCTTTACAATGTTGTGTTGGTTTCTGCCATACAACAATGTGAATCAGCCATAAGTATACCGAATCCCCTCCCTCTTAAAAGAAGCGTTTTGAAGTCTAAATACTTTTGTCCACATCACCTCATACTAGACTGTTCTTTATTCCTTTTCAGTTGTATCATGCTTTTTAGTGTTATCTTTTAATGTACATCTATACAAACAGACAAGTCTCGATAATTCATTCAGTGAATGCTCACAATGATGGGCAGAGAGCTTGAAAATACATAGGACTGGGACAAGAGTAAAAGGAATGTTGGAGCTGGAAGACATCTGGTAGTTTTATCATCGTACACCCTGGGAACTAGATTATACAAGATCCAAAAGGCTCCTCTACTGGCTATTTCAGTCTGTAGCCTGGAGCTGGGTGACTTCTCAATCAAGACCTGGTGGACTGATTTCACTCCATGCTGGTTTTGGCCCTCAAATGTCATTCCAACTTGATTTGGGAAAATTCCACTTGTGCCACTCACCTCAGTTTACCTCCCTGACAACCACTGAGATAGATCGATGCCAGCATATGGAGTGACTCTCACTCTTCCATACAATAGCTTTTGCAGTTTCTCATTACCTTACAGGGTGAAGTCTAACTCCCTTTCTATGGCATACAAGGCCCTCTCTGTCTTTCACCAACATCCTTTTTCTCTAAAAATTCCCCTTTCATCCCCTTCCTTTTCCAAACACTATTAGTTCCTCCTTGCAATGCTACTCCTTCTTCCTCTCTTTGCTCCTCCCTCTCCCCCTTCTCCTGGATAATTCCAATTTACCAACTCATCTTTGGGAACTTTTAGAAGAGTAAATCTGGCCATAAGCATACGATGGCCCAGAATAGGGTTAGCTAGGAACTGGGAAAGTCTCCAGTTAAGAAGGTATTTTATAGATTTTTGTCATAACACATCGACCTGTTAAAATCAGTAGTTGGCTAAGTAATTGTTACAAATAGTTGTTAAAATACCAAAGGTTGCAAATTACTGAAGCAGATTCCAGGTTATTCCTATATATAATAGCACTCAGGTTCCCCAAGAAGTCTTGCCTGATACCTTCCACACAATTTTGTGTGCCCCAGATTCTTACAATACCCCTATGTATAGCACTTAGAACTCTTTCTTGGAACCATCAGTTTTCTTATCTATCTTCCTTACTAGACTATTAGTTACTCAAGAGCTGGGAGAACATGTTATTCATTTTTGTATTTCCAGTGCTGGGCACTGCATGTGGCACAGCATAGGCATTTGATGAATGGGACCATGAATATTGACAAATATGTAAGAAAACACTAAGAATTCACTCTGTTTCACCTATGACATCTGAGCATACCTAAGCTCAATGGATAACGACTTTGAAAAGATTGTTTCATCTTCTCATCCTATTGGTTAGCATGCCTGTGTGTGTGCTCAGTCGCTCAGTTGTATCTGACTCTTTGTGACCCCATGAACTGTAGCCCGCGATGCTCCTATTCCCATGGAATGTTCCAGGAAAGAATATTGGAGTGGGTTGTCATTTCCTCCTCCAGGGATCTCAGGGATCAAACCCATATCTCTGGCAGGCAGATTCTTTACCACTGCACCACCTGGGAAGCCTTTTGGTCATCATAGAACTCAATTGATACGCTCTTTGACTTGGGAGGCTGTAGATGTAACAGAACAGAAGGCTTTCTTTCTTCAACAATACTTTCCTTTGAATTCGATGAGCTAACAATACAGCATAAGTTAAAGTGTAGGTAGAATAAAGTGGCTAAAATGGAAAGTTAGGAGTCCAGATCTGAAGTTCAGTTCTGAAGAGAACTTCAGAATGCTAGAGCTTGGATCTACACTAGAGATAGAGACTTTGAACATGGTTCAAGACAAAACAGAAACCTAAACCATTCTGGAAGCAAATCTATCCACAGCATTCAAAAGATACTATCTCCAAGTCCTTTCTAGTTAGTGACTCCTCCCTTTTTTGTATCAATTTCTCATTCTTTAATGGCTCCCTCCCCACAAAATGCCCAGGTGTCCTGCATTATTTCATTTGATTCTCAAACCAACCCCATGCAGTACACAATATCATTATCCTCATTTGAGAAATCAGAAAATTGAGAGCCAGGGAATGAATTATCCAAGGCCACACAGCTAGTAAGTGACCAAATACAGAATTCTAATTCAAATCTGTCTGATATCAAACTCCTTCTTTTAAACCACTCTGCCAATATTGCCTTCTTGTCTAACTCAGGCAAGCTGCTGTTGCAGGGTTTTCCCTATTATCCTGCCTTTCCAGGTCATGGAGGACAACTGTCTACACTATCCATGTAACACTCTTATCTTGTACCAGGAGATTCATGGCCATGTCTCTCCTTAATTATTTCTTCTTAAAATTAAACACAGATGGTTTAGCCTTTAGACTCTATTTGTGCTGTCTTAGTCGCTCAGTCGTGTCTGACTCTTTGGGACCCCATGGATTGTAGCCCCCCCAGGCTCTTTTGCCCATGGGATTCTCCAGGCAAGCATATTGGAGTGGGTTGTCATTCCCTTCTTCAGGGGATCCTCCCGACCCAGGGATCAAATCTGGGTTGCCTGCATCGCAGGCAGCTTCTTTACCATCTGAGCCAGTTAGCAGATCTCTAATTAAATCAGCCATACCTGGAAAAATGTATTAAGTGCCTACTAGGTGCATGTTCTGTTTCAGACTCAATACAAATTCATAGCTTGAAGTGGGAGCAGTGTATCAATATGGAATGCAAGAGGGTGGGGAGTAGATATGAACGAGCCAATGTATATTATTTATTTCAAATGCACAAATGTTCAGGAAAATTAAATGACAGAGGCTGTCATCATTTGCCTCTGGGAAGTACAAGTTTCAGGGAAATACTACCTGCATACTTGGAGTTAAGGAAATAAAAGAATCCCCATGTTCATATCTTCCTTGTGTCGTCAACAGATGTGATCCAGAAGTGCTATATTCTGAGCAGCTGCTAGAATACTCGACACAGCTGGACAAAATCTATTAAACTTCAAGAGCAAAGTATTTCTGAGCACCCTAACCAGCTGGGTCAATCATATTTGGAGGCAGCCAGATGTTTTGGTCTGTGTGGTGGCTACCATAAAATACCCCTACCCAACTGTTAAATAATCCCAAATTCTAGAGATCTATCCCATTTTTTCATTTCAACTGCTTGTGTCCCGATATACTTTCATTCCTGCCAATTGTGAGTCTCATTTTTCTACTCTGCTTAGCTACAACTCTCCTCAACATGAAGTTCTCAACTGATTCATTTACTATCTCCTCTGCACATGGTGCTGTTGGGAACACAATGATACATCACTTAAGGCAGTACTAGGGTCTGTCTCTCAGGAGCTTACAAACTACTAATATTTGGGAGACAAGAATAACTCACATGAGAAGACTATTCGAATTTACTGCCCTAAAGGGTGACATGCCAAATGAGAATGCAGACAGGTATATAAGATTTCAGAAGAGGAAACAGAAAGATCGATGTTTGAGGGTAAATATAGTCAGGGCAGTTTCAAATTGGAGTTGTCACCTGAACTCTGGAAGGACCAGTGGGTTGTGATTAAAGGAGGAGGAGGACTTTATAAGCAAGGAGGGATGAGAATGATTCATGGGAGAGAGAAGAAATGGATGAGTCTGGAAAACTAGTCTGGGGTCAGATCAGGGAGGTCTTGTGTTCCTGGTAAATGATCTGACTCTCAGCCTATAGGAAACTGAAAAGTCAGGGTTATCAGGATGAGTCTCCGGGATTTTCAAACATTGCTTAACTATTTTTAATTTTGTGGAAACCAGTCCCCATGACCTCTCCATGCAGTATTTAATTATTTTTCTGCTGTCACTTTTAATTGCATTTTTGAGGATATTTTCCCCTCTGGTTGATGAAAATAATATATTTATGGTACAAACTCTCAGCTTCAATGCCTTTATCCCTTAGCAGTCACAACCTGAAAAGTTGCTAATGTCTATCACACTGTGTTCAGTTTAATTAACTGCACAAATAGATTGATTCTTTAGTACAAAAAATTATCTGGAGAGAGAAATAAAAGGATAGGGAAGGAAGCTATGAGAAGCAGAAACCAGAAGACAAATTTATCTCACTCAGGAAGCCATACTGGTTATCATAACAGTAACAAATATTTATAGAGAGCTTTCATCCTGAAGAATCCCAGAGCCCCAGAGCAATGAACACTTGCAATAAATAGATTAAAGGAGCTACTCAGCCATCCAAGAGAGGAAGCCCTCTCTCCCAGGCCCAGTGCACTAAGTCATTCCTGGGACAGCACTCGATTGTAGCCAAGGGATTTTAAAGGAAGCTGGAGGAACTTCCAAGTCATAAAACCTGGAGAGTATGCATAAAGAACACCCCCGAATCTTTCCACAGGAGAGCTCCTAGGAGCAACGGGCAAGCCCATAGTCATCTTAAGTCTCATGTGTTAAGATCACAGCAGCTTCAGAGGCTAGTAAAACTTCACCGATTTGAGATAAATGCAGTCACAAATATGAGATACTGTTTTATATTGTGAAACCATAGATTTACCTTACTAACACACACTTTTCAATAAATTAATAAAATAAAATATTTGGTGGAGGATATTAGAGAAGGGCTTACTATCTCTGCAGAAATTCAAGCCATACCATTAATAATGAAGTGTATGTTTTTCTGGTTCCATTCCTTGATCTAACGTAAATAGCCATGTGATCTTGGACAAGTCATTTGGCATCTCTGGATTTCAATTTCATCAAACTAGTTGTGTGTGTGTGTGTGTGTGTGTGTGTGAGAGAGAGAGAGAGAGAGAGAGAGAGAGAGAGAGAGAAGGGGAGGGAGGGGGAGGAAGAGAGGGAGGAAAGAGAGAGAATGAACATGTATTACACAATTCTAATAAGTCTTTTTCCTGCCTGCATGGAGTGGCCACAGGTCATTTGGCTAAAGGCCCCCTTTGGAAACCTGAGAAATACAATTTACTAGGAGGCACAGAGCTCCTTACATAGAAGTTTAAGAAAATAAAATTTTATTTTTTTTAAGAAAATAAAATTTTAAAGAGAAGCAGATTACAAGACTGTAGACCTTCAACAAATGGGTAAAATCTATAGATGTTAAAACACTGATGTTTGAACATGGGAATAAACTAGACAGTAAATGTCACTTAGTCCAGTGATTTTACAATGACTCCTTGGAGAATCAGGCTTCTTTGAGAGCATCTCAGGATTTACCAAGGGAGCCGAAAGGACTGACCTCCCAATCTAATTTTGAAATGTCCTCTACAACATCTTCCCTGCTTTTGAAAAACATCCAGCCTATGTTGGAATCACTGCAGTGGCTGAGAGCAATGGAATACTACTCAGCTACAAAAAAGAACAAAATAATGCCATTTGCAGCAACATGGATGGACCTAGAGATTATCATACTAAGTGAAGTAAGTCAGATAAAGACAAATATCATTACCATCTTTCTAAATTCCATATATATGTGTTAGTATGCTGTAATGTTCTTTATCTTTCTGGCTTACTTCACTCTGTATAATAGGCTCCAGTTTCATCCATCTCATTAGAACTGATTCAAATGGAAGAGGGTGGGATGTTTCGAGAGAACAGCATCGAAACATGTATATTATCTATAGTGAAACAGATCACCAGCCCAGGTTGGATGCATGAGACAAGCACTCGGGCCTAGTGCACTGGGAAGACTCAGGGGGTTTGGGTAGAGAGGGAAGTGGGAGGGGGGATTACATGGGGAATACATGTAAATCCATGGCTGATTCATGTCAATGTATGACAAAACCCACTACAATATTGTAAAGTAATTAGCCTCCAACTAATAAAAATAAATGAAAAAAGAGTGAAAAAAAAGACAAATATCATATGATAATTGCTTACATGTGGAATCTAAAAAAATGATACAAATGAACTTATTTACAAAACAGAAACAGACTCACAGACATAGAAAACAAATTTATGGTTACCAAAGGGAAAAGGATGGGGGAGAATAAATTAGGAGTTTGGGATTAACAGATACAAATTACTATATATAAAATAGGTAAACAACAAGGTCCTACTGTATAGCACAGGAAACTATACTCAAATATCTTGTAATAACCTATAACGGAAAAAGAGGGCCTTCAAGTGCTCTTCACATCAGATATTCTGTATGGGTTTCAATGACATAATAACCCACATTTTATGCAGATCAATTTATTCTGAGCCTTTAAATTGTGCTTTAACTTGACTGTTCTGATCGGAAGCTCTCTTCAGTCAGGCACACTTTCCTCCCCCACCATGGCAGGCTCTTGACAATCCTAATCAAGACTGCAGAATCCAGAGCAAATAAAAGGTCATTTTGCCTAACCCTTGAAGAGACTTCTCTCTCTCCTTTCACAATCAATTCAAGGAAGTTTTATTGAGCACTTGCTATGAGATGATAATATCTGAAAATCACTAAGAACTTCCCATTGCAAAATGAAGGGGAAAAAAAACCCCACAAGTTTCTCAATGTTACACATGTTATATAGGACCTTTAGTATTGTGACTTTCAGCCTAATTTTGAGCCTTATTTACAGCTATTCAGCCTCCTCTGCCCTCATCCACCCCGGCATGCACACATGAGCCCACATGATATAGGCACACCTGACTGCTCTTCTCTAAATATATCATGTTGTGTGTGTGTGTGTGCATGCACGTGCATGCATGTGTGCAAGTGTGCTCATGCTGTTCCCTCTGTGTGGGAAACTTCAGTCTTCCTGGGATTCAAAGTCAACTTCCAAATTTAACCCAAATTTCTACCTGAAGCCTTTCCTGCCTCTTCAGTTCCCAAATCAGTTAATCACTCACTCAGATCCACTCCCAAGGCAATACTATTAGAGCACTGAGACATTTATTAGAGATAAGTGCTTACGTGGCAAATGGACTTGTGGGTGCCAAGGGGTTGGCGGGAGGGGGAGGGATGGATTGGGAGTTTGGGATTAGCAGATGCAAACTATTATATATAGAATGGATAAACAACAAGGTCCTACTGTATAGCACAGGGAACTGTATTCAATATCCTGTGATAAACCATAATGGAAAAGAATATGAAAAAGAATGTGTATATGTATATATATATAAATAACTTGGGGCTTTCTTGGGGTTCAGATGATAAAGAGTCTGCCTGCAATCCAGGAGACCCAAGTTCAATCCCTGGGTCAGGAAGATCCCCTGGAGAAGGAAATGGCAACTCACTCCAGTATTCTTGCTGGAAAATCCCATGGATGGAGGAACCTGGTGGGCTATAGTCCATGGGGTCGTAAAGAGTTGGACATGACTGAGCGACTTCACTTTCACTTTCATATATAACTCAGTCACTCTCAAGTACACCTGAAACTAATGCAACATTGTAAATCAAATATATTTCAATAAAATAAATTTTTAAAAACGATACTTGCTTACAGTCATCTGTAATCCCACTAGACTCAAAAGCAGAGGCTTTGTCTTGACTATCCTATATTCCCACAACTAGCACTGTGTCTGGAACACAATAGTGTGTGGGAAATGTTGAGGGATGGAAAAAAGGAAGGGAGGAAAGAGGAATTTCTCCCTTTACTAGACCTTGAGCTCCTTCAGGGTATGGTAAGTGCAACATTTTACTCATTTTTGTACCCACAATGGCTTGTACACAGGAGTGTCCATGCACGCGTGCTAAGTCGCTTCAGTTGTGTCCAACTCTTTGCAACCTATGGACTGTAGCCCACCAGGCTCCTCTGTCCATGAGATTCTCCAGGCAAGAATACTGGAGTGGGTTGCCATTTCCTCCTCCAGGAGATCTTCCTGACCCAGGGATTGAACCCACGTCTCCTGCATCTCCTGCATTGCAGGCAGATTCTTTACCGCTCGGAGCCACCAGGGAAGCCCTATACACAGGAGACCTCTGTGAAATTGAAAGCAGGTAAAAAAAATTATTCTTAACTACAAAATCACTAAATAAATAGCTACACCCCAAGTGCTTACAGCCTAAAAGTGAATAGTTTAACTGGGAAGGAAAATAGACAACCAACTCCAAGTGCTCTAGAAGTTCAGAGAAGGGAGAAGTGAGTGAGGGCTGGATCTGTGGAGGAAAGCATTTCTCAAGCTGTGATGTGCAGTGAGGAGTTTGTTCAAATGGAGAAGCTGACTGTTGGGCTGTATTCCACTGGCCTGCAAGCCCTGTACTTGCCCAGCTCCATGGCCAAAGAAAGGCCCCAGAGTCAGCAACAGAGGCATCAGTGGTTTAATGGATGGGGGATTTTCACACATCTGAAGAAAGGTCCTGGAGCAACAGGGAGCATAGTCTCACTGTGTGGGACTGACAGTGGACAGCACATGGCAGTAGTCTTCACTACCAGAGGGTGTGTGTGTGTGTTTGTGTGTGTGTGATTACTGGCTATAATGGAATTGATGTCAGGTTGGCTCATCAGTTACCAGGGAAACCAGCAGAGGGGCACTGTGTCTTTGATAAGCTCTCCTGGTGGAGTTAAAGGTTAGAACAATCACTAGCTGGGGCCTGAGGCAAGTAGGTAGGCATGTACTGATTAGATTCTATGATTAAGAGGGAAAGTCAGTCATGTGAGTAGGGTGGAGCAGGCACTGGTGGTGGAGCAGGGGATGTACAGAGAGCAAGAGGAGAGCCATCTTGAATGGCCTGATCATAAACTAGTTGAGTAGTTTGGGAGGTTCAGTAGTCTGAGCACCAAAGAATTGATGCTTTTGAACTGTGGTGTTGGAGAAGACTCTAGAGAGTCCCTTGGACTGCAAGGAAATCCAACCAGTACATCCTAAAGGAAATCAGTCCTGAATATTCATTGGAAGGACTGATGCTGAAGCTGAAACTCCAATATTTTGGCCACCTGATGCAAAGAACTGACTCATTAGAAAAGACCCTGATGCTGGGAAAGATTGAAGGCAGGAGGAGAAGGGGATGACAGAGGATGAGATGGTTGGATGGCATCACTGACTCAATGGACATGAGTTTGAGTAAACTCTGGGAGTTGGTGATGGACAGGGAAGCCTGGCGTGCTGCAGTCCATGGGGTCTCAAAGAGTCAGACATGACTGAGCGACTGAACTGAACTGAGTCTGGGAGGTGCCCATAAATCAGCATTTCTAATAGACTTCTAAGCAATGCTGATCCTGCTATGTAGGCCCCACACTTGGAGTAGCAGTGAAGATGTAGAAAGCCTTCTTGGAGGAGGCATTTCTTATGCTAGGTGCAACGGGAGGAGCAAAAGGCAGGAAGAACAATATAATCCAAGAAACAGAAGCAGGCGGAGAGGGCAATGGCACCCCACTCCAGTACTCTTGCCTGGAAAATCCCATGGACGGAGGAGCCTGGTAGGCTGCGGTCCATGGGGTCGCTAAGAGTCCGGACACGACGACTTCACTTTCACTTTTCACTTTCATGCATTGGAGGAGGAAATGGCAACCCACTCCAATGTTCTTGCCTGGAGAATCCCAGGGACAGGGGAGCCTGATGGGCTGCCGTCTATGGGGTTGCACAGAGTCGGACACGACTGAAGTGACTTAGCAGCAGCAACAGAAGCAGGACAGGTCAAGTTTAATCAGCAGAGGAGTAAATGGAACCAGGTAAATAGAGCAGAGAGTTCTTATAAGAGCATAATGAGTGAGAAGGTTAGAGAGATTGAGGTCAGACCACATTATTAGCGGCATCAAAACCTCTTTCGAGGATTCTGGACTTGCCATTGTAAATTCTTAAGAACCTGATGTATCATCTTCACATCTTATATAATTATATAAATGTTTGGTTTATAAAACACATTTCTTACACATTAAGATCATCTGATCCTCACAACAACATGGAGAGTTAGGTCAGGGGTTTTGTTTTCATTGCTATTTTACAGGCCAAAGAAACTGAGGCTCACAGAAGTGAAGTTACTTTTCAAAGTTTATCCAAACTTAGATTAGAGACAGTAGCCAAACCAAGTTTTTATGACACCCACTCCAAAGTAATTTTTCATCACATCATGTTGTAGATTGCCACTTTAAAACAAAGGGTCCTGAAAAGGGGCACTTGTGAAATTATCTTCACATTATTTTAATCTTCTCTTTAACTGCAGCTCATTATCTGACTAAGGAAAATCTGCCTTTAGAATTATAATTCTCTGACCCAAAAGGCTATTAATTTCCTTCTATTTAGTAACTGAAGGATTTCTCTCTGCACCCTCCACTCTCATTGTATGTTAAAGAAGAATGAAATTATTGGAGGAAGAACATGAGGAGGCCCCTGCTAATCTATTTTGTTTGAGAAAATTAAATGGAACCAATGGGAATCTCTTAATGATAGCATCAGAGTCTCCTCCCAGGGGCCTTCTTTTGTACTTTCACTTGCCATGCATCTTTTGTTTGTATCTCCCAGCCTGGAGACTTGATCACTCTGTTGTTGCTTATTGTGACCTTACAGGAGTCTATTGTTCCCAAATTTCCCTTCTTTAGTGACTTTTTTGAGACTCGCAGGGCCAGGGGACTGATGTTGTGACATCAGTGTCATCTTTTCTGATATTTTCTTTTCAGTTGGAAAGAATGAGTTTTGCCATGTTGGAATTAAATGGGTCCAAATTCCATCTAAGCAGCTCAGGAATTAAGAGGCACTTTTTCTAGGAAGAAGAGAGAGAGAGATGGACTCAACTGAAAGGTCTACAGAACTTGTATCATCAAGCAGGTGATAGAAACCTAGGAAGTTCTTGACCTTATGCTTGCTGGAGGGGAAGGGATAGTTAGGGAATTTGGGGTAACCAGCAAGGACCTACTGTATAGCACATGGAACTCTGCTCAATGTTATATGGCAGCCTGGATGGGAGGGGGTTTGGGGGAGAATGGATACATGTATATGTATGGCTGAGTGCCCTTCACTGTTCACCTGAAACTACCACAATATTGTTAATTGGCTATACCCAATATAAAATAAAAACTTTTCAAAAAAAGAAACCTAGGATGTTCTTAACCAGCATTTCAAATTTGACTAATTTCTAACTTATCAGTTGAATGTTCAGGCAGTACCAAATTAAGCTCATTTGTGTTCATTTTGTTCCTAGCTATTCAGGCAAGACAATTTTACTGGCTATGTGGCCATGGGCTAGTCATTTAACCTCTCTGAGCCTCAAGCATCATTATCTGAAAGGGCGATAATGAATTGTGCCTATCTCATAGGATAGCTGTGAGAATTAAGTGGTATAATTTATACAAAGCACTGACTGGCACCAAAGAAGGAGCTCAGTAAATGATGGCTCATGCTCTTTTACTGTCATGCTTTCTCTAAAAAGGACATGAAAAGAAACAGACCTGAAGAACACATCCCTCTGACTTTAAAGGCAGGAAACCAAAGAACAGAGCTGTTATCTGATAAACTGCAACTTTAAAGAGCCAAAGCAGATCCTTCTGATCAGTGACTCCTACTTTCTGGACTGACTCATAGTAAGAACTGCATTTTACATAGTTTCACAGAACAATTATTTCCAGCAATGCAATATGAAAGTTTCACTCATCCTATTCCTCTTACCCTTTCCACTCTATTGTATTAGGAAACAAATGTTGGTCAGGATCCACACAATTGATCAAAAACAAAACAAAACAGAAGGGGTTTCATTCAAACTTCACTTTGAAAAATGCTGATTTAAATGTACCCAAACCAACAACCCAGAAAGAAACAGTTCTCACTAGCACTAACTAGATTATCAATCTTACTCATCCTTCAAATTTTAGCTGAAATGCTTCCTCAGAAATCATTCTCCCTCTCCAGTCTAGAGCATGTTCCTTTGTTATATGCTGCTGTAGGATCATGTTCCTCGAGCACTCACTACAGTTGAAAACTGTGTATTAGTGATTTTATTATTATATATAATCCACAACAGAATATAAGGTCCCTGAGGACAGCAACTTTATCCATCTTTTTCGTTAGTATATTTCAGTATATAACCCAGTCCAGCACCTGGCACATAGTAAGAACTCTATAAATATGTGCTGAATTAATGAATGGATGAGCAAACTAATAAATAAGTGAATGAAAGAATGAAGATGTTCATAAATCCACATGTAAACCTAATCAGTTATTAACCTACTATGAAATAATTAGTTGGCTTTACTTTTCAAAGTGAGAGATGTAATGAGGTTCTGTTAGAAACTGTCCCTTCTAATAGGCTGTAAACCCCATGAGTGCCAGGATCATGTCTGATTTTGCTCCCTATTTCACCCCAGAACCGTAGAGTTCGTGGCAAACAGAAGATGCTTCAAAAAGTGTTGTTGCATTAGTAGCAAATTTACAGATGAGGCCTCTGGAAAATTTCCAAATTTCATGGAAGTTTTCTAAGATGAACCTAGTGACTGCCAATGATCTCATGCACAAAGCCTTTATATATACAGATATCACAGAATGTCAGAGGTGGAAGAGATGTTACACATCTACCAGCAGTCAGCTAACTTTTTGGTTTTTACAAAGGGTCAAATGGTAAATGCCTTCAGCTTTGTATGCCATACGGTCTCTGTCACAACTACTTAAATGTGCCATTGTAAGTGCAAAACAGACCACAGACAATACTACATGAATAGGCATAGCTGTGTTCCAACAAAATTTTACTTACGAAAAACGGGTGGCAGACTACATTTGGCTGCAGTTTGCTGACCTTAACTAACTCAACTGTCATATTCTATAGGTGAGAAGAGAGAGGGGCTATTTCTCCATAGGGAAATGGCTTGTTTAAGTCCACACTACCAATAAAGGACAAAGTGGGGACCTTTTCAATTTCAGTTCTCATGACATCGCAGCCATGTTTTAGGGTCTGTCTGCTTCAATCCCGGTGTTGGTCTTATACTGCTTTGTTTATTGAAGCTAACAGACTTTGCCTTAAATTTGATTTGCATTGGTGGTTTTTCATCTTTGTTGTTGTTGTTTAGTCGCTGAGTCATGTCTGACTTTTGCAATCCCGTGGACTGTAGCCTGCCAGGCTTCTCTGTTCATGGGATTTCCAAGGCAAGAATCCTGGAGCGCAGTTGCCATTTCCTTCTCTGGGGATCTCCCAGAACCCAGGGATTGAACACAGGTCTCCTGCATTGGTAGGCGGATTCTTTACCACTGAGCCACCAGGAAAGCCCAGTTTTTAATCTTTACTTTTTAGTCTAAAATCCTCAGGAGTGATCAGCTTCATAGAAAGATTTTACAACTCCTATTTTATTTAGGTGCCTGGAGTTCTGCCTCTTCACGTTTTCAGAGAGAGTATATACTAGATTCTCTAAGGCAAAAATTCTGACTTATATGGTATTAAAGGGCTGGATGGGCAATTAGGAGACAAGGGCTCTGTCATGTCATGTCCTACCATACACCTTACCCAATTCTCACAAATCATTCAGTAGCTGAGATTCACTGAGTTCCTACTGTATACATAGTACTCTGGTAGGCTTGGGAAGGGAGGAATGATGAGAATGAGAATATTAATACTTGGGAAGGGAGGAATGATGAGAATGAGAATATTAATACCAGTTAACTTGTCTAGGTTCTGACTATATGTCAAGGGCATTATATACAGCTTCATTAAAACCTTATCAAGGGACTTCCCTGATGGTCCAGTGGCTAAGACTCTGCGCTCCCAATGCAGGGGGCCAGGTTTGATCCCTGGTCAGGGAACTAGATCCCACAAGCTGCAACTAAGAGTTCATATGCTGCAACTAAAACATCCTGCATGCCACAACTAAGACCTAGAGTAGCCAAATAAATAAAAATATATATTTTAAAACCTCTTCACAACTCTTTAAGGAGGGATCAGATAGACTAAACTGCTTGGATTGACACTCAGCTTGGTTCATGTTGAAACCCTGAGCTGTCTTTACCACATTTGAAGTCCTCAAGGCCATTTATTCCTTTGCCATTGTTTAGTCACCAAGTCATGTCTGACTCTTTGTGACCCCATGGACTGCAGCACACCAGGCTTCTCTGTCCCTCACCATCTCCTGGAGTTTGCCCAAGTTCATGTCCATTGAATTGGTGATGCCATCCAACCATCTCATCCTCTGTCACCTTCTTCTCCTCCTGCCTTCAATCTTTCCCATCATCAGGGTCTTTTCCAATGAGTCAGCTGTTCATCAGGTGGCCAAAGTATTGGAGCTTCAGCTTCAGCATCAGTCCTTCCAAAGAGTATTCAGGGTTGATTTCCTTTAAGATTGACTGGTTTGATCTCCTTGCTTTCCAAGGGACTCTCAAGAGTCTTCTCCAGCACCACAGTTCAAAAGCATCAATTCTTTGGTGCTCTGCCTTCTTTATGGTCCAGCTCTCACATCTGTACATGACTACTGGAAAGACCATAGCCTTGACTATATGGACCTTTGTTAGCAAAGTATTTATTCTTTAATACCCTTTTAAGGATTGGAGGTGAAAAACTCTAGCCCAGTGTCTAGCACACAGTATACACTCATCTGTTCTCATTACTCATCACGCTCCCTCATCCACAGACACAGTCTCCAACCACATGGAACCTTCCAATGCTCCTACAACTAGCAATCCAGATCACTGTGCCTTTACACAAGCTGTCTATTCTTCTTGGAATGCTTCCACCACATATCCTCTGCTCTACCAACCCTTAGCTCAAATGTCTCCTTTTATGGGACACTTTACTGACACATCTGGAGACACTGAATCAGATTCCCTTCATCTTCTCCCATTCAGCACTTTGTTCAGATCTCTATTATTGGACTTAGTAAAGCATTTTTTCTCTGGTTTATCACATTAAGAACTCCACTGAGATAGGGATTGTCTTATTGGTTTCCTTTTAAAAATCTATTGTGTGTTTTGATACAGAAAAGTATAAAAAAGGGGCAAAGAACCATAATTCATCTCTCAGAAACCTCTTTTGGTTTTTAAGAAAATAGAGCAATACGGGAACAAACTTGGAAAATGCAAACTGTACAAAATGACAAGTACCCAACCCTCTTCCAGTACCCAACCCTCACCCTAAAAGAATTATTTAATAACAGTTGCTTACATAGCCTACTAAAAATATATTTGTATGTATATGTCAGAATATATATATATACACATATGTATGTATATATATAGGGGTATGTGTGTATGTGTATGTGTGTGTGTGTGCTCAGCCGTGTCTGACTCTGACCCCAGAGGCTCTACCCGCCAGGCTCCTCTATCCATGGAATTTTCCAGGCAAGAACACTGAGCAGGTTGCCATTTCCTCTCCAGGGGGGATCTTCCTGACCCAGGGATTGAACCCATGTCTTGTGTCTCCTGCATTGGCAGGTGGATTCTTTACCACTGTACCACCTGGGAAACATATATATATATATATAATTGAAATGTTTTTTCACAAAAGTTTTCTAAATACAATATTATATACCTTAACTTTCCCCCTTAATTATGTATCTCAGAAATTTTTTTCAAATCATCGCATATAGATCAACCTCATTTTTAAGTAGCTGTATGTGATATTATTTGGGATGAATGTAAGTTAGCTAATCAGTATTCTATCTATGGGCATGCAGGTTTTCCTCAATCTTGCTGTTATAAGTGACACTGCAATAAAAATCCATGGTAGCTTCTTGTGATGTGGGGAAGTACCATATTCCATTGAATCAAATGTGCATCTCAATTGCACAAATGTTAAAATGTATATAAATGCATATATATATAAGTGTACTTAGAATTGATGAAATATGGTATATTTGTGGAATAGTCTCTAAGAAGTGGAATTGATGGGTCAATGAGTACATGAATTTAAATTTTTGACATGTGTTGCTAAATTTCTCCACAAAAAGGCTACATCAAGTTTCACTCCTACCAGCAAGGTCTGAGAGCTACCATTTTCCCACACTCTTGCCAACACTTGGCAATAACCAATGTTTTAATTGCCAAAGAAAGTGATTGTACCTAACTTACATTCATGAAGTACAGTTTGAGAATCGTTGCACTAAATGCCCTCTCAAACTTTCAACCTTGAAATACTCTGACTTCCTGTGAAATTTCAACCACTAATTGGCTCTAGCAAATTAGAAGTTTACAAGTAAAGCCATTCAAGGAGAAAGTTTTCTCTTCAAAGCAGCATCTGTGAGCCAAAGCACAGCAAGACAAACAATAAGGCCAGATGCAGAGTTGGAGATTTTATGCAAGAAAAACACTCCCTCCTTCCACAGGAGCAGCTGAAATCACTCAGATTTGAAGCAAGAGTTCAGCTCTCTCTGCCCCCTCTCCTAACCTTGCTTAGCTGATTCCCTTCTCAGATTTCTGGACCATTGTTTCAACCAGCCCACAAATCTGCCCCCAGTCAGGCATCTTCTGGGAAAAGATCTATCTTCTCTAGAAAAATGCTGTCTCATTTTATCCATTGCTCTGGACATCTAGGTAACAAAAACCCACACGAGAGCAAGGTGCTTTTAGGTGACTTATTAGCTTTGAGCTGTCATTGGCACTGTTGTCTCCTTGGTGTGGAGGTGGGTGACTTTTCATCTTCCCATAGGTCTGGTTGATACTGAGAGTGAGATAGCAAATGCGGTTCCTCACTTGAGAGGAGTAAGTTTATTGGGATCTTCAGCAGAGTGTCCACATAATCCAATGGCCCAGAGAAGAACAGACAGACAGAAGCTGCTTATTTTATTCAACACATACATATTGAGCAACTACCAAGTACCAGGCTAGTGGCACAGCTTTGAACACCCCAAGCTCCTGCCTCTGTGGAACCTACATTGTGTTTGTAAGGGGAGGACCTGGGGGTTAGGGGGCATGGAAAGGATACAACAAAGAAACTAACTAAAATATATAGTATGGCAGATGGTGACTAGTGTTACAAAGTAAAGTCGGGGAAGGGCATAAGGACTACCAGGGGTTGGTTAAGTGTTAGTTGTTCAGTCCTGTCTGACTCTTTGCAACCCCATGGACTATAGCCCACCAGACTCCTCTGTCCATGGGATTCTCCAGGCAAGAATACTGGAGTGGGTTACCATTTCCTCCAGGGGATCTTCCCAACCCAGGAATCAAACCTGGGTCTCCTGCATTGCAGGCAGATTCTTTACCATCTGAGCTACCAAAGAAGTACAGGGGTTGGTTAAGTTATCATTTATTTAATATTATGCCCGACCCAGTGCCAAGTATGCTCCATACATGATGAAATGAAAGACAGGGAAAAGAAGAAGAACAGGATGGGGGAGGAAGGGAGCTACTCTGCTTAGCTTAAGATTGTCTTTTAGAATCAGTTTGAGGGCTGACACTGTCCAGTTTCACTACAGAGTAGGGGGACACACAAAACAGAGAGTACCGAAAGTGAACCACTTCTCAGGTTTTCACACATTTAGGTCTTCCTCATAGTATATCCTCTGAATTTATTTTCATGGCTGTTTCAAGATCAGACGTATTCCCATTCTGATATTAAGCACAATGCAGATCCCAAATACAAACCTATCCTCTTCAGGATTATATAATTTATTTCTTCCAATCACACAAATAACTAAGTATATTAGTTACTGAGAAGAAAAACTTGAATGCAAGAGGTATATACAGTGATAGAGGTTGCATGTGTCAAAAAAATAAAAAATTAAATGGGTGAGTAGCATAGAGAGCTATGGGTTAGATCAATGTGGGCCATGGCAGAGGTGCTATTTGGAAAAAAGACCAGCATGGGAGGCGGGGAAGAAGAGTGTGTGACTAAGTATAAAAGATGAAAAAAAGAAAAAGAACAAAAGCTGGGGTTGGAGGGGAGGGGAATCAGTTGAGCTGCCACTGAGATCATGGGAAACAAGTAAAAAATGAAATCTCCTCTTTGCTTCCTCTGCACAGACCGAAACCCCCACCCTCAAACAAGCATTATACATGACAAGCGAAAGGGTTGGTTAATGCACTTTGCAAGTGATTTGCAAAATCAAGGAAACTAATAGTTATTTTTCTCATTGAGGGAGGCTGGTTCTCTTAACATCAAAGAATGGCCTCTCTTTTCAATGAGGCAGCTTCCCACAGCAGTACCTGGCTCCCTTAATCTCAGTAACTACAATAAATGCACAAGCCCCCTTTTGTGTGGAACTCCTATCTCATCAAACGAATCACCAAACAGATCTTTGCCTAACATATCTGAGTAACAGAGCCAAAGTCTTTACCAGAGCAGAGGCCTCCAGTAAGCCCCTGTGAGCAAGAGGAAGAAGGGTGGTCAGGGCTGCCTGGCTATGGGAAATGGCTTCCTCAGTATCCTCTGAAAACTCTTTATACTGACAGAAATTAAATCAGTTATACCCACAGGCATTTGAAGGACAAGGATACGGTCCAACTCTCTCCATTTAGATTGACTAGGACCAGGCAGATCCAGATACTGACAAATTGAAAATAGCAGAGATACTTCAAAACCTGTGTTCTGGGGAGCTGAGGAAGTCTAATTGTGTTGGGGGAGGGGCTGTTGTGTAAGCTGACACAGACGCCCTCAATTTAAAGATGATAAAAGCTCAGTCTCTAAGGAGGAGCTAAAGAGGCCCCTTTGTGTAATCTAACTTGTCTAGCAAAACAGTCAAGACAAATCAGGGCTTCAGTAATTGGGAGCTATAAATGACCACCATTTATTGAGTGTTTATGGCAAGCCAGGTGGGTACAATGTGCTTTGCTCAGATTAACTCATTCAGTTTTCAAAACAAGTCTATTAAGAATATAGTATTATGATTCCAGTTTGAGTTATAAAGTTTTGGCTCAGAGGTTATAAAACTTGCCTGAAATCACAACCAAGTGGATAAACTGGGATTCAAACCCTGGCCAGGTATAGTCAATTGCAAAGTTTATGTCCCTTCTACTACATAAATCCACCTCCCCTTAAATTTAGTTGATTTGATACAGAATTTTCTCTTATGTATTTTTTCTCCATGACTGGTTTGCCTTATTCTGGTCCTGAGTTATTTTTAAAAATATTTATTTGGCTGTCCTAGGTCTTAGTTTCAACATGTGGGACCTTTAGTTTCCACATGTAGGACCTAGTTCCCAGATGAGAGATCAAACCTGGACCCCATGCAATAGGAGTGCAGAGTCTTAGCCACTGGACCACCAGAGAAGTCCCCGGTCCTGGCCATTATAATGGAGGTGCCTTCATGATGTTCATTCTTCTGCCCTGTAATCTTTCTTTCTTCAGCCATGAGACCTATTGAGAACTTGAGAACCTGACTGGATTTAAATTTTTAAACTCACATCTCTTAGGAAGCTTTTAAATCCTAGAGTGCTGTGGTTGGAAGTCCCTTATGTGGTCCCAAGGGCTTCCCAGATGGCACAATGGTAAAGAATCCACCTGCCAATGCTGGAGACACAGGTTTGATCCCTGGGTTGGGAAGATTCCCTGGAGAAGGAAATGGCAACCTGTTCTAGTGTTCTTGCCAGGGAAATCCCATGGATAGAGGAACCTGGTGGGCTACATACAGTCCATGGGGTCACAGAGAGTCAGACAAGACTGAATGACTGAGCATACACATGTGGTCCCAAACCTTGTAATGTGGAGGGGTGACCTAAAATTCTGAGTGCAGAATAAAGTTTGCATCAGGACTAAACCCAGTGTTACTGAATCCAAGTCCATAACTCTTTTCCCTACAGTCTCCTCCTCATTTCCCCACCCTCTTCCTTGATTAAAGTCTCCTTCCATGATAAAGCCCATTACATGTCCCTCCAAAGTCCATCCTACACATTTCGTCTTGCTCATTACCATCCAAAGCAAGACCTCCACATCAGTCAAATCTGTCACCTTGTGCCCGCTTCACTGCTCATTTACTGGAGAGTCCCTTCTCACATATGCATAATGTTTGTGGCTTTCAAATTTAAAAAAAATTTTTTTTATAACTAGCTTAACCTTCTCAGATTCAGTAGCTCTTTTTAAAAATGCTCTTTTGTATCCTTGCATATCCCCATAGGCCTTAAAAGTGCTTAGTAAACATCGGTTAAATCAACAAATATTGTCTCCTTGGAAAAAACAAATGTTGGCTAAAATAATATATCTCCCCCTGAGAGAAAAGAAAACCGGGTAGAAAGGCTCCTTATCATTTCTCATTAGAATTTGACAAAATATACACTAATTAGTGCTTCAAAAAGGTGTAGATAAGAGCTTGTGGATGCTAATTAACCTCAGGTCCCACACAGACTAAAGGCAGAGAAGTGGGAAAATATTTCAAGCAAATTTTGTTTTCAAGAGCATACGGTTATGTGAAAACCAAACATAACATGTTTACCACATATATTTAACTGCTGTAGCGAATGAGACAGACTAGAAGCAAAGAAATTATGAAAACAAGGCAGTTCATCTTTGAAGCAGCTCACTAACTGCTTCATTCTCAAAAGACCTTTTGGAGGTAGGAAAATATCATTATTCCACTTGAACAACTGGGAAACTGAGACATCCAGGTTAAGTGATTTGAGGGGTGAAGGGCAGGGGGGCGGTGCTAACCTTAGCTGACGAATATATACCCAGCAAGGATATTCTACGCATTTGTTTACTGTTCATAAGTCACTAATAGGATGGTCCCTAACATACAGGTATCCTTGACACTTCAGTCTTGGAAAGTAATTGTCAAGGGGTATAAATCAAATCCTATTTTCAATACAGAGAGAAGGTTCCCAGTGGTGACTGAATTCTTTACTTAACAGCCCCCTCATTTATTCATTTGGTAAATAACTTCCTGCCTTTTTAATCACAAAGTCCTTGGATGAACAGTCTGACCAAAGAAAAAGAGCTACAATCTACCAGTATAATTCACAAAAGAGCAGCAATTTTGGGTGTTTTTTCCGAAATGTTAATAACTTACTTCATTCATTATACTGATTAGAACCTCACGCTTGCTCTAGGGTGGGAGTAAGGGTTGACCAACCATGACACAGAAGGATTGTTATTATCAGCACTTGGCAGAATTTCATTCAGCTATTTGAAATCAGGAGAGAGTTCTCTGATCCATTTTAAAAAGGCTCACGACTCTTTAATAAAATTTCCAAAAGTATTTTCAATGTGTTAAGTAAGTAAACTAGAAAGAAAGTGCACTGAAATTGTCTTTTCAAAGTTGTCTGTCCCCCGGAAACCATTACCATCCATCTAAGTTAGCTCAAGGACTGAGTATCATTTTAAGTAATCAAGGGAAAGGCTTGGGCTTTTTAATCTAATTGCCATCTCCAGGGAAGTGCCTTCTTCACTCAGTTAGGTTGAAAGAGAAGAGCATCTCTAGAGATTAAGACGTGAATGATTTGGGCTGTAGAATTTTCAATCATTTTGATGGTGCTTGTCTCAGGAATTAGGGAGAATTCCCCCCTAAATTTGGCATGTAATGAAAAACGCTGACCTGTGTGGGCAGGTGTAACAATCTACTTTGTTGGGAAACGTTACTAATCTGTGATGCCTGGTATGCTTCTCCTTAACATTTTAAGGGCTACAAATTCCTGATCACAAGAATGTGGATTAATTTGACTGGAAAATGTAAGAAAAGAATATTATCCCTCAAGATTTTTTTCTGAGCTGTCTGGGGAAGAGAATTTTTATCATCAGAATCAGTGAGATTTTATAAACTTAACATGCTATCTGAGATTCTTGGAAAATTCTTGCTTTTAACACCCTTATTTGTATTCTGGTATAGAATAGTTGCCATTACTTATTCCAACACTATCTTTTCTTCAGGTATCTTACTATACCAGTCAGGCCTCTCCCTGGTTTCCAGCCTTTGCAGTTTTCCCTTTTGTGGCCATTTACTTATCACCTGCAGCTTCAGCCAGGCTCCAACCCCTAGGATTAATTTAAATAATAGTTGAAAAAGAAGGAGTATTTAAAGGGCCCTAACTCAACTCCTTAGTCTATAGTCATTACAGGGTCACTGTCATTGCCAGTCTGGCCCTAATTTTGTATCTCAGTTCTTACAATTTGATGACTCTGCTATTAGGTTCATGCCAGCAAGCTTCTATAAGCATCTATTATGTGCCAGGTACTCTAGTTAGGCCTTGGAGATAGCTCAGCTTAGGTTTCAGATGTGAAATCTTAAAATATCATAGAATTTTTTTTTCAGAGCTAGGGTGCCATGAGAATCTAAAAGATAACTGGTCACCACCTCATATGCTTGTTAATAATAGAAACTGGATTCCTCTATCCTTTCCTGGATTGTTCATGTTGCCTGAGTTTCCTAGTTCCCTTAGCTCAGTAACCTATCTGTAGGATTGCAGCCATGCTCTGGGATGTGTATATATGTTCTGGATATGTATGTATATATATTCTTATATGTATGTATATTCTGATACACATATATTTTGCATGTGCATATATATTCTGGATATATATATTAATTTTGTGGATATATGTGTATATTCTAAATATGTATACATACTCTGGATATGTATAGATATATCCTGGATATGAATATATTCTGGATATGCATATATATTCCAGATATGTGTATATATATTCTGCATATGTATATATTCCAGATATATATTCTGGATATGTGTATAAAATCTGGATATGTGTATATATATACTGGATATGTAGGAGTTCCCAGGTGGTGCTAGTAGTAAAGAACATTCCTGCCAATGCAGGAGACTTAAGAAATTCAGGTTCAATCCCTGGGTTGGGAGACAATCCCCTGGAGGAGAGCATGTACTCTAGTACTCTTTCCTGGAGAATCCTGCAAACAGAGGAGCCTAGCAGGCTACAGTCCATAGAGTCACAAAGAGTCAGACACGACTGAAGTGACTTAGCATTCATATTATGGATATGTGTATATAATTATTCTGGATATGTGTGTACATATCTTCTGGATATGTGTGTATATATATTCAGGATATGTATATACATTCTGGATATGTGCATCTATTCTGGATATGTATATATATATACTCTGGATATGTAGGGCTTCCCAAGTGGTGATAATTGTAAAGAACCCACTTGACAATGCAAAAGACTTAAGAGACAAGGGTTCAATCCCTGGGTTAGGAAGATCCCCTGGAGGAGGGCATGGCAACCCACTCCAGTATTCTTGCCTGGAGAATCCCATTGACAGAGGAGGCTGGCAGGCTACAGTCCATGGGTCACAAAGAGTCAGACACGACTAAAGTGACATAGTACTTATATTCTGGATGTGTGTGTGTGTGTGTATACATACTCTGGATATGTGTGTATATATCTTGGACACATGTATATATATTCTGGATATGTGTATATATTCTGGATGTGTGTATATATTCTGGATACATATATATTCCAGGTATGTATGCATATTCTGAATATGTATTTATTTTCTGGATATGTGTTTATTCTGGAAATCTGTATATATATATTCTGGATATGTATATACATATTCTGGATGTGTATATTTACTGGATATACAGATATTCAGGATACATGTATATGTCACATATGTATATGTGTATATATACATTCAGAATACATATATTCAGGATATACAGGACTTCCCAGGTGGCGCTAACGATAAAAATCCCACCTGCCAATGCAGGAGACTGAAGAGATATGGGATCAATCCCTGGGTTGGGAAGATCCCCTGGAGGAGAGTATGGCAACCCACTCCAGTATTCTTGCTTGAGAACCCATGGACAGAGGAGTTAGGTGGGCTATAGTCCATAGATTCACAGAGTCGACATGACTAAAGTGAGTTAGCATTCATATTCTGGATGTGTTTATATAAATATTCTGGATATGTCTGTATATATTCTGGATATGTGCATATATTCTGGATATGTGTATATATAATATGGGCATGTATATATATATATATTCTGGATATGTGCATATAAATATTCTGTATATGTGTGTATATATATTATTGATATGTGTATATATATTCTGGATATATAGGTTCTGGATATGTATCTGTATATATACACATACAGACTCCTACCTCTCTCACAGATATATTCCAGTCTCTTTCCTTGGAACTAGCCACTCAAATATTTTCTGTGCAATACATGTGAATTTTCATCTGATGTCAAAGCTTAGGGAAAACAAGGTTGAGAAGAATGCTCAAAACTTGGAGTTTCTAAACCTAACGAAGCATCAGAATGACTTGAGTTTCTTTTCAAATAATAAACGTTTATTTTGTCTTACAGTTTCTGTGAGTCAGGAATGTGGGGGCAGCTTATCTTGGTGGTTCGGGCCCTGTGTCTCACATTTGACTGCCACCAAGATGTCAAATGCCATCAAGATTCCATTTCAAGGTGGCTCATTTTATAGGATTGACCAGATGATGCTGGTTGTTGACAGGAGACCTCAGTTCTTCCCATGTGGGCCTCTCCACAGGGCTACTTGAGTGTCCTCCTGACATGGCGCCTGGCAAATGTCTTTTGAAAATCAGCCTTGAAAATCACACCCTGTCACCATTGCCATATTCTCTTGGTCATACAGATGGATTCCGATCAATGTGGGAGATGACCACATAAGGATGTCAAAGGCAGGAGCTGAGAATCACTAGATGTCATTTTGGAGACTGGCTATCACGGGTAAGAGCAAAGTGAAAACTCGTATAGAGTGAGATGGTGGGAATGGGGAGGTAGTGGAAATCAGAGACAAAACAGCCCCCTTCATTGACCAGCCTAGTTAGATTATTAGATGCATTCCTGACATTCTGTGCCCCACTACTCTGTTTTGTTTCTTTTTGTCCCTAGGACCTAATGCTACCTGTGTGCATATGTGGATGCTCAGTACCTCAGTCATGCTCAACTCTTTGTGACTCCATGGACTGTAGCCTGCCAGGCTCCTCTGTCCATGGAATTTTCTAGGCAAGAATACTGGAATGGGTTGCCATTTCCTTCTCCAGGGGATCTTCCCAACCCAAGGATTGAATCTGCGTCTCCTGTGGCTCCTGAATTGGCAGGTGGATTCTTTACCACAGAGCCACCTATAATGCTACTTGCCATATTATATATTTATTTGTTAACTATTTTACTTGCTGGTTCCCCTACTAGAATACAAACTCCATGAAATAAAGGTCTATTTTGTTCCCAGTTGGTTCTCAACAATCTTTCATTAAATATTTATGTTTCTGAAGGTATAAGAATTGAGTTTTTCAAAGTTCCAGATTCCCTGATCCCATCCTTAGAAATTCTATTTCTGGAAAGCTGGAAATCTACATTCTCTTAAAAGTTCCCTGGGTGATTTTTATAACCATATAGGTTTGTGAATCACTGCTCTAAACAAAAGGGAGGCTGTGTTTGATACCCTAAATGACCTGTCCTAACTTGAGGGTGACTGAAACTGGAACAGACTATTGGATGGAGATATATACATAGGGATACATATATAGCGAGAGAGAATACACTAAGTCCTCTACATACAAACCTTCAACTTGAAAACTTTCCAAGATGTGAACATGTGTTCCATCAACATCAGGCGTGAGTGAAATTGCAGCTTGCCCTCCATCTCCTATTGCTGATGATCCTTCAGCTCTACCATCTCCCACCTCCTCTCCCTCCTCCAGTCAGTAACTCTTCTTGCCTGTTCACTCAATGCCAGCCCCTGTATGCCAGCTGTTGTACTGTACTACTGTACTTTTCAAGGTACTGTACTGTAAGATTAAAATGTTTATTTTTTTGTGTTTGTTTTTTCTGTATTGAAAGTGAAAGTGTTAGTGGCTCAGCCATGTCTGACTCTTTGTGACCCCATGGACTGCAGACTGCCAGGCTCTTCTGTCCATGGAATTCTCCAGACAAGAATACTGGAGTGGGTAGCCATTCCCTTCTCCAGAGGATCTTCCTGACCCAGGGATCAAACTGGTCTCCTGCATTGCAGGCAGATTCTTTACCATCTGAGCCACTTGTGTGAAAAGTATTATAAACCTATTATAGTACAGTACTATATAGCTGATTGTGTTAGCTGGGTACCTAGGCTAACTTTGTTGGACTTATGAACAAGTTGGACTTATGAATGTACTCTCAAAACAAAACTTATTAGTAGGTAGGGGGGCTTACTGTAGATAGCTATAGGTACTAAGAGGAAACCTACTCTACCAGACAGTACAAGATTTCATTTATGCAGCATTTATTGAGCACCCATGCCTGTATGTGCTCAGTTGCTCAGTCATGTCTGACTCTTTGCAACCCCATGGACTATAGCCCACCAGGCTCCTCTGCCCATGGGATTCTCCAGGCAAAAATACTGGAACCATTTCCTACTCCAAGGGATCTTCCTGACCCGGGGATGGAACTGACATCTTTTGTGTCTCCTGCATTAGTAGATGGATTCTTTACCATTGCGTCACCTGGAAGACCTATTGAGCACACACTATGTGTCAAATAGTATTTTAGGCATTGGAGATACTACAGTGAGGGATAGAACAGACAAATGTCTTTGGAATCAAAATTAAAGCTGAAGGTGAAGGTGGCCTGATGAACAGCATGCCAGAGGCATGAGGCAGAGCATAGAAATAGGCCTACAAACATAATATACAGAAATTGAAGTAAGCAAGTAATCGGAATAGGTGGTAGAGAAGGATCAAAAGGAATCTTACTTTTATTTTTAACTATGTGCATCTATTGACTTTACAATTGATTTTTTAAAAGTTTTTATGCATGAGGAATTCCCATGGGCACCTCTGGGACTGAAAATACCGCCAACATTACCTGTAACTCTGCTTCCTTCATCTCCCACTCAGAACGCAAGTGAGTATCAGTGACTTCATTATAAAGCAGCATTTACCAAAGTTTTATTTTTTAATTTTATATACTAAAGCATTTTTCAGAGCCTTTGATATACTAGTATCCATTATAAATCTCAATGCATAGGGGGAATCTACAAAACATATTTCCCAATTTACCTGGCCTCATATAAATTGGAAATATGGCCTCATTTTTCCCCCTAAGAGAGTCTCCAGTACATGTATTGCACACATGGAACATCCTTTGGGAAACAACAGTTCACAGCAAAGCTGGAAGTAATAAGCCACCCATACAATCCTCCACATACTTTCTCTTATTTTCCCTCAGATGCAGAGGATTCTAAGAAATACTGTGATGCCTTAGACCAGTGGTGGCAAACTATGGTCCAATGGCCAAATCCAGCTACCTATTTTTTGTAAATAATTTTTTTTTGAATACAGCTATACTTGTTCATTTAAGTATTATCCTCAGTTGCTACAATAGTTGTAGCTGTGACAGAGACTGTATGGCCCACAAGCCTGAAGTATTTACTACTTGGCTATTTACAGAAAATTTTGCTGACCTCTGCCTTAGGCTACTTATGGAAGGAACCTGGGTCCCTGATTATGTTAAGCCCTTGAAATTTGTGGTTTATTTATTGGCCTAACATATTGTTAGGGGAGTGGCGCTAGTGGTAAAGAACCTGCCTGCCAATGCAGGAGATGCAAGAGATGCAGGTTTGATCCCTGGGTTGGGAAGATCCCCTGGAGGAGGAAATGGCAACTCACTCCAGTATTCTTGCCTGGGAAATTCCATGGACAGAGGAGCCTGGTGGGCTACAGCCCAGTCCATGGGGTCACAAAGAGTTCAACGTTACTGAAGTGATTGAGCACACATGGTTAGGGGATGTGCATGACATTCTGCTTGCTCCTCCAGATCGACTGTCCACGTTTTTCTACTCTGTTTTATACCCAGAGAGAACACTTACACTTTTGTGAATAGCCACTTTATTAAATTGTCTTTTATTAGTCTTTTGAATGTGTCATAAGCTTTTTTCTGAGATCATGACTGGTACAAGAAATAACCTCGCCTGCTTTATTTATATTAAGAAATCCACAAATTTTAGTATGTTATTATTAATATATACTTGTGCACTTCATAGCTGGTGGAGACACAGGAGTAGTGTTACAGCACATATGGTGAAAAAATACTAGGTTTGTCTCCATATCACATTTAAAATAAATGAATATTTTTAAAAAGCTATCAAGGCTGGATGGTACAGAAACAACATCCTCCAAGGATTTGGCACTATTTGCTCTAACCTCTGCTTCCCTTGGTGTCTGCTCACCTCCTGGTTGCCAACAACTAGAGGTCTTCAGAGCTCCTTAGAAGAAGAGGTGAAGCTGGTGCTCTGTCTTATAAATCTCTCTGCTCTCAGTATTTGATAATGATCCCAAGAACCCACCCACTAACTAACCCAACACACTAAGAACTCAGCATGAAATCTCCTGGGTTTATGCATAATTGAGATTTTTCAGCAGGTGAGTTTGTGCTTACCACTCAGTTAACCAGGTAATGCTGTCAATCCACTGTTTTAAGAACACAAGCTAATGGAGATGTTAATATATTTAATTAATATGGATTAAATTTAAGAAGGCTATTTTTTCCTTCTGTGAATCAAGAATGTTAATATTCTTTCCTATATAAATTGCCTTCTACAGCTTAAGGGGATTATCTCCATAAAGTAGTTCATAAATAGCTGAATTGCCATTAAAAAAAATTTAGCTGAATCACTTTTTAGAAACTGGATTTCCTCAGGGCTGGAGACATAGATCATGCCCTGGCCAGAGTGAATAGTGAGGTCTCTATTGACCCACAGGTTATTTACTGAGCTTCATAATAGACAGGGGATTGGATACACTTTGGACTTAGGAGTTTTTCCACAGGCAATAACATCAGTTTCAATCCAGAACAATCTGTGATATTGATTAACTTTTCGGATCTCTTTTACCACTACTGATCTGTCTCATCTTTTATTCAATAGCTCCCCAGAAGACATTTAGAGGCAAGTGTGAAACACCTGAGGTAAATCCTACTTGCAAATTCTTTGCAACGCCATTATTTCCTCAGTTTACAAACTGTCCTTAAAGAATGGGGAAACTGCCGAAATTTTCATCTCTCTCTGAAACTACTCTATAAAGAACTATTTTTGTTGTTTAGTCACTCAGTCATGTCTGACTCTTTGCAACCCCAAGGACTGTAGCCTGCCAGACTCTTCTGTCCATGGGATTTTCCCAGGCAAGAATACTGGAGTGGGCTGCCATTTCCTTCTCCAGGGGATCTTCCTGCATCCTGACCCAGGAATTGAACCTGCATCTTCTGTGTCTCCTGCACTGGCAGGCGGATTCTTTACCACTAAGCCACCTGACCTACTCAGTTTACAAACTCTCCTTAGAGAACTGCCCAGATTTTTAACTCTTTCGGAAGGTATGTGTAAAGGATACTGAACCAGAAATCAGGAGCTCAGGGTTCTTGAGTCTCTGAGTAGCTGTGGGTCCTTAAGCAAATCACAAAACTAGTAGGGGTATCAGTTTCCTCATCTATAAAAAGAGGATAATATTCATCTACTTCATAGGGTTCTTGAAAGGATTCAAAGAGATATACTCACATAAATATTTACTCAATGCCTGGGACATAGTGAACACTATTATTAGAGTATTATTTCCAACAAAGTGGGTCAACCCCACCTATGATTCTATTTTCACCCACTCTTCAAAATAAATCATCTGCTGTAAGAATGCCCAGTTCTTACCTATACCTTTAAATGTGCCTTCAACTGTAGGTGTATTATTAAGTTATAAGTTGTAATATTTACTGTTTTATATATGTTTGTCTCCCTCCAAAATTCCCTGAGAACTGTAGGGATGTCTCACACCTTAAGGACTAGGACTCATATCCCTACAAGTACATTCAGATAACATAAATGAGTTAAGCAGGCTGGGTAGGCATTGAGGTCCAAGAGAGCCTATGGCCTGTCTAAAGCAGAAACTCATTAAGTCCAGTTGAATATTGCCATGTGGGCAAAACATACCAAGTGTAGCTAGATTTCAGCATATATTTTAAATGAACCTGAAAAATCTGTATCTATTTAAAATGTGAATTGTCTTGCTCTTTACATGTTGAAAACAAATTAATTAAAAAAAATTGTACAGACCAAACAAAAAATAGTTACACTTACAGAATAAATAGGGCTGCACTACTGGCTAGGTTGTGTGACTTTGGGCAGTTACTTAACCTCCTTGTACCCTAGCTTCCATAGCTGCAAAATGAGAATAATAGTACCTAGTTCATAGGTGATTGGACTCCCCAGGTGAATCAGTGGTAAAGAATCCACCTGCCAATGCAGGAGACACAAGAGATGCGGGTTCAATCCCTGGGTCAGGAAGATCCTCTGGAGAAGGAAATGGCAACCCACTCTAGTATTCCTGCTGGGATAATCCCATGGACAGAGGAGCCTGGTGGGCTACTATCCCTGGGGTTGCAAAGAATTCTGACAGGACTGAGCAACTGAGCCCACATGCATAGGCTATTATGGGGGTTAACTGATGTAATGTATGTAAAGAAAATAACTACAACAGTTCTGAGCACTTGTGTTGTTCAGTCTCTCAGTTGTGTCTGACTCTTTGTGACCCCATGGATTGCAGCATGCCAGGCTTCCCTGTCCTTCACTATCTCCCAGAGTTTGCTCAAACTCATGTCCATTGAGTTGATGATGCCATCCAACCATCTCATCCTCTGTCGCCCCTTCTCCTCCTGCCCTCAATCTTTCCCAGCATCAGGGTCTTTTCCAATGAGTCAGGAGCACTTAGGTAGCACTTAGTAAATGTAAACCATTATCATATTCATTTAAAAGGTTATTGGTAACAAGGGTATCATTAAAAACAACACTAGTGTTATTAACGACAACAGCATTAGTATACAATCTAACATATATATGTCATTTGCAATTGATGATATTGTTATTAATAACTGATATGATTACTTATTCTTTCTTTCTCAGTTTCACATAGTAATAGCAGCATAGGAGAGGGTAGGGACTTTTCAATTCTTGAGTTCCCCCCTTTTTCTCTCTCCTTATGACTAACGTATCAGGCCATATTGATTCTAATATATGCATTTCTCTTTTTCTCTTGAATTTGAATTTCCACCTCCACAATTACTGTCTAATTTTAGACACTTGTCATTTCTCACCTAGGTTGTAACAATAGCATCTATTGGTTTCTCAGCCCTCATTTTTTGTACTCTCCAATCCATTTCCAATACAGCAGCCAGTTTGCTAAAATACAAGTCTGCTCACATCTTACCTCTACTCATAATTCTTCAAATGTACTCCAACAATAATACATAATTTCCCTTTCATCTCCACTATGTCTGCCAGGGTTTTAATTCTAGATCTGCTTCTTACTTGGTATGTGACCTTTGGAAAGTTACTGAGTCTTGGTTTTATCATATCTACTCCATTAGGTGGTTGTGAGGATTAAATGATTTAGTTTAACGTGTATCAAACAGTCACCACAGTGCCTGGCATATAATAAGTAATTGATAAATGGAAATATTATGATCACTCTAGTCTGATTAATTGGTTATGTTAACCCCTACATTGATCTCTGAGATCCAGGTTCAAAGAACATCTTAGTTTCAAGTGCATATGAAACATTTCCCAGGACAGACCGTAAAAGAAACTTGAATAAGTTAAAAATAATAGAAATAACACAAACTATTTCTCCAACCACAATGGAATGAAATTAGAAATCAATAGATGGGAAATATCTGGGGAAATTCACAAATATGTGCAGATTAAGTAATCAAAGGGTCAAAGAAGAAATCAAAGTGAAATCAGAAAATACTCTGAGACAAATAAAAATGAAGACAAAGCATATCAAAACTTAGGAGATGCAGCTTAAGCATTGCTTTAAGAGAAATTTATACTTATAAATGCCAATATTAAGAAAGAATAAAGATCTCATATGAAAACCTAACTTTACATTTTAAGGAATTGGAAAAGGAAGACCAAGCTAAGCAAAATAAATTAATATAGTGCCCTAATTCACATGTTCATGTCTATAGGCAAAGAAAAAACTGACAAAATCCAACATCCCTCATGATAAAAAAAATTCAACAAACTAGGAATAAAAGGTAATTTCCTAAACCTGATAAAGGACATCTTCAGCTAACAATCATACTTAGTGGTGAAAGATTGAAAGCTTTCACCCTAAGAAAAGGAATAAAACAAATATGTCTGTTCTTACCACTTTTATTCAATACTGTATTGAAAATTCTACCCAGAGCAATTAAGCATGAAAAAGAAATAGAAGTCATCCAAATTGTAAAAAAAGAAACAAACTAAAAACTATATTTGCAGATGATATAATCCTTTATACAAAAAATCCTAAATAATCCATCAGAATTAGCAAAAGAGAAACTATTGGAACTAGGAGAAGAGTTCAGCAAAGTTGCAGGATACAAGATCCATTTATGAAAATCAATTATATTTCTATACACTGACAACAAACAATTTGAAAATAAAATTAAAAAGCAATTCCATCTGTTATAACATTAAAGACAATAACATGTGTAAGAATTTACTAAAAGAAGTGCAAAATTTATACTCTGAAACTTATAAAACATTTTGGAAAGAAGTTAAAGAAAATCTAAATAAGTGGGAAAACATCCATATTCATTCATCAGAAGATAGTATTTTAAGTGGCAATACTCCCCAAATAGGTCAACATATTCATTGCAATTCTCAACAGAATCTCATCTGACAATGTTATGTGGCAGCCTGGATGGGGAGGAATTTGGGGGAGAATGGACACATGTATATGTATGACTGAATCCCTTTGCTGTTCACCTGAAACTATCACAATATTGTCTGTTAATAAGCTATCAGTTCAGTTCAGTTCAGTCGCTCAGTCATGTCCGACTCTTTGCGACCCCATGAATCGCAGCACGTCAGGCCTCCCTGTCCATCACCAACTCCCAGAGTTTACCCAAACTCGTGTCCATTGAGTCAGTGATGCCATCCAACCATCTCATCCTCTGTTGTCCCCTTTTCCTCCTGCCCTCAATCTTTCCCAGCATCAGGGTCTTTTCCAATGAGTCAGCTCTTCGCATCAGGTGGCCAAAATATTGGAGTTTCAGCTTTGACATCAGTCCTTCCAATGAACACCCAGGACTGATCTCCTTTAGGATGGACTGGTTGGATCTCCTTGCAGTCCAAGGGACTCTCAAGAGTCTTCTCCAACACCATAGTTCAAAAGCATCAATTCTTTGGCACTCAGCTTTCTTTACAGTCCAACTCTCACATCCATACATGACTACTGGAAAAACCATAACCTTGACTAGATGGACCTTTGTTGACAAAGTAATGTCTCTGCTTTTTAATATGCTGTCTAGGTTGGTCATAACTTTCCTTCCAAGGAGTAAGCGTCTTTTAATTTCATGGCTGCAATCACCATCTGCAGTGATTTTGGAGCCCAAAAAAATAAAGTCAGCCACTGTTTCCTCATCTATTTGCCATGAAGTGATGGGACCAGATGTCATGATCTTAGTTTTCTGAATGTTGAGCTTTAAGCCAACTTTTTCACTCTCCTCTTTCACTTTCATCAAGAGGCTCTTTAGTTCTTCTTCACTTTCTTCTATGCCCCAATACAAAATAAAAACTTAAAAAAAAAGAATCCCAGCTGATCTCTTTGTAAAAACTGACAAGTCAATTCTAAAATCTAAAGAAAATTCAAGAATCCCAGAATAGCCAAAACAGTTTTGAAAAATAAGATCAAAGGTGGAGGATTCACACTTTCTGATTTCAAAACTTGCTACAAAGCAACAGTAATTAAGACACTGTAATATTGTTGTAAGGATAGATACTTATATCAAGAAAATAAAATCAAGACTTTATTGAGAAATAAGCCTACACATCTTGATCAACTGATATTTTACAAGGGTGCCAAGGTAGGTCCAAGGGAAAGGAAGTCTTTTCAACAATAATGCTAGGACAACTAGATACCCACATGCAAAAGAATGAAGTTGGATCCTTACCTTACATCATATACAAAAATTAACTCAAAATGAATCAAAGTCTCAATGTAAGAGCTAAAAGTCCAAAACTCTTAGAAGGAAACAGGGATAAATCTTTGGATTTGGCAGTGGATTCTTATGGTGCTCAGTCACTAAGTTGGGTCTGACTCTTTGCAGCCACATGGACTATAGCCCACCAGCTCTCTGTAGCCCACCAAACTCTCTACCCACTGGAGTGGGTTGCCATTTCCTTCTCCAGGGAATCTTCCCAACCCAGGGATCGAACCCATGTCTCCTGCTTTGCAGGCAGATTCTTTACCACAGAGCCACCTGGGAAACCCAATGGATTCTTATAGCTTCAAAAGAATGGGCAACACAGGGAAAAAATAGAGTAGACTTTATCAAAATTAAAAACTTTTGTATCTTAAAGGACATTATCAAGAAATTGAAAAGACAATGAGAGACATTCATATATCTGATAAAAAATTGTGTCTAGAATATTTAAAGAACTCATGGTTGAATTGCATCACTGACTCAACTGACACAAGTTTAAGAAAACTCCAGGGGATAGTGAAGGACAGGGAGGCTTGGCATGCTGCAGTCTGGAGTTGAACATGACTTAACAACTGAACAACAACAATTCAGTAATAAAAAGACAACCAATTAAAAATGGACAAATGATCTGAATAGACACTTCTCCAACAAAAATATACAAATGACCAATAAGCACATGAAAAGATGTTCAACATTACTAGCTATTAGGGAAAAGAAATCAAAACCACATTGAGATACTGTCTCACACCTGCTAGGATGCCTATAATCAAAAAGACAATAACAAAAGCTGACGAGGATGTGAGAAGTTAGGACCTTCATACACTGATTATGGGAATGTAAAATGGTAAAGCCACTTTGGAAAACAGTCTGGCAGTTACTTAAAAAGTTTATATAGAGTTATCATTTGATCCATCAATTCCACTCCTAGGTATATACCCTAGAGAAATAAAAACATATCTACACAAAAACTTGTACATGAATGTTCTTAGCAACAATATTCCTAATAGTAAAAAAGTGGAAAAAATCCAAATGTCCTAAACTGATGAATGGATAACCAAATGTTGTATATCCACACAGTGGAATATTATTCAACCATAAAAAAGAATAAAGTGCTACAAATGAACAAATCTGCTACAAATGAACAAACCTTGAAAACATTATCCTAAGTGAAAGAAGCCAGTCACACAACACCACATACTAGATGATTGTATTTATATAAAATGTCCAAAATCGGCAAATTTCTAGAGAAAATAAATGGTTACTTGAGATTTAGGCAGATGAGGTTATAGGGGGTAGTGACTGCTTATGGGTACAGGGTTTCTTTTTGAAATGGTGAAAATATTCTAAAATTATAGTGATGATTTGTACATATCTGTGAATATACTAAATATTATTGAATTGTACACTTTAAACGAATTTAATGCTACCAAATAACTAGAACAGCATCGAAACATGTATATTATCTAGGGTGAAACAGATCACCAGCCCAGGTTGGGTGCATGAGACGAGTGCTCGGGCCTGGTGCACTGGGAAGACCCAGAGGGATCGGGTGGAGAGGGAGGTGGGAGGGGGGACCGGGATGGGGAATACATGTAAATCCATGGCTAATTCATTTCAATGTATGACAAAAACCACTGCAATGTTGTAAAGTAATTAGCCTCCAACTAATAAAAATAAATGGAAGAAAATATTAGTAGGTAAAATATTTAATAAAAAATATAAACAAAAAAAAAAGACACAGGTTAAAAGCAAAATAATGAGAAAGATAACCCTTACAAAAATTAGTCACAAGAAAGTGGGTGTGACTATATTATTATTCTTAATCTGTCCATCTTACCTTCTAAAGTTCCCTGAAGGCAAGAACCACATATAACTGGGCTATGGATTCCTAGCACCTAGCACATTGCCTGGTAATATGAAAGGCATTCATTATCTACTTGAAGAATTACTGAGCTGTTCACTAATTGTAAGTGCTGCTTGCAACAACATGAATGAATCTCATAGATCTGATGAGACAAAAAAGCTAGACATAAAAGAATATACACTGTATGATTCCATTTTTATGAAGTTCAAAAACTGTTAAAACTAATCAATGGTGACAGAAGTTAGATAGAAAGAAGTCCGATGCAATTCTGGAAATGTTCTATATCTTCATCTAGGAGGTTTTTTTATACATTGAACTGAACAGCTAAGGTTCATCTGTGTACTTTATTGAATGTGTATTACTACTCAATAAAGAATTGACACTAAAATGATCCATATATGAATAGAGATTCTGGGGTTCAATGCTGCTATTGATCACTTTTTTAGGAAGGCATATTTATGTAGCTTATTTAGTGAAGTTTGTTCTGATATATAATATATAAAAATATATATTCATATATAAATATATATATTTTTTTCTTGGCCATGCCACACATCATACAGGATCTTAAGTTACCCTACAAGGGATGAAACTCATGCCCCCTTGCAGTGGAAGAGTGGAGTTGTTTTTATATTAATATCGTCACCATCCCATCCCAACCTCAGCCAATTTACCACAGTTTGCCTTTGTCTCTTGGTGCATTACAGAAAAAAAGAACTAAAAACAAAGACAAGAATACCCTTTCCTGCAAAGTTTATAAACAGCTCCTCAGCAAAGGCTAAATGTGTGTTACTGCATGGCTTTCCACATGCTATGTCTGGAACATCAGATTCTGATTCAATATTTAAAATGGGAAGAACTTATCAGTTTGAGGGCTGAGGGAGACTATCCTCCATGACAGTAGACTCTGTGTGCACTATGAAATGTGCCCCCTCAATAAAAGGATGATTCTTTAAGTAAGGAGCAAATGCCCCCTGACAGTATTCATCAATCTCAAAGGAAAAGTATGACAGAAAGAAAAATCATGAGTATAAACTATAACTATAGGTATCTCAGATTTTTCCTTAACTCAGTTTCTAGAGTGCATTAAATCTGATAAAACAGAATGGACTTTACTTTGGTTTATCCTGTTAATCTGATTAAGCACGATCCACATTCCCTTCACCTTTTTAGTTGCCTTGAATTATATTTGGTATTTGCCCTTAGAGTTCACATAACAATTTGAACAAATGCACTATGCTTGTGACAGTATGTATGTGTGTGTTTGTGTGTGTGTTAGTTGCTCAGTCTTTGTGATCCTATGGATTGTAGTCCACCAGGCTCCTTTGTCCATGGAATTCTCCAGACAAAAATACTGGAGTGGGGTAGCCATTCCCTTCTCCAGGGGATCTTCCCAACCCAGGGATTGAACCCAGGTCTCCTGCATTGCAGGCAGATTCTTTACTGTCTGAACCACCAGGGAAGCCCCTTGTGCCACTATATGTTGTGCATTTTCTGAACTTAACTTGTATTCCAAGAGTCTCTCTCTAAGACAGTCCAAAATACATTTAACTAGCTTTTCCAAAAGATTCCATAATAACAGGAGGCTGACCACAATTTTTCTCCTAGTTAATCACTCAGTCGGTAAAGAATCTGCCTGCAGTGCAGGAGACCGGGGTTCAATCCCTGCATTGGGAAGATCCCCTGGAGAAAGAAATGGCAACCCACTCCAGTATCCTTGCCTGGGAAATCTCATGGACATAGGAGCCTGGTGGGCTGCAGTCCATGGGGTCCCAAAGAGTTGGGCATGATTGAGTGACTAACACTTACTTACTAAATCATCTTGCAGTTTTATCATGCATCAGAACAAACTCAGTTCATATTCCTTGTATTCCGCATTTAAACATGGCTGATCCAGGACAGCTTTCACCAGCATTAAACCATTCACGCTGTCATTCTGGATATCTCTGTAAGTGTTTTAAAATGTTAATTGTCTCTCCTCCTTTTCCATGCTGTCCCTTTCTCATTCCCCAAACTCTAAAGAAAAGCAGAAAATATTAATATTAAGGTTAGTTCTCCAACATTAATCTCCATTTAATGTTAATTCTGTCAACTGTCTATGGAAGAATGGGGGTTGGATAAAAATTGCTTTCCCCAGGTATGTGAGAGCACTAGCCTGTACCTGTGCCTCTCACTGTTCACACATTCCTCTGTTGAGGAATTCAGGTCAGAAACTCTGTATCCCCCACCTCCACTCCTCCTCCTCCTTTTTCCACTCTCCCTTCTCAAGGCCTCACAAGAATGAATTCACAACCTTGGAATGAAGAAGGTGAACAGAGCTTTTTCTTTACTCATCTTAATGGCTGTGCACTGGCTTGGGTTTTCCCAAATTGAGTGAATTCATCAAATGTGTCGGGACAGAGGCACTGTCTCTAGTCAAGTGCACTCCAGCACAAAGACATTCTCTTATCTAAAGTCTGTGGCCCAGTGCCTGAACTCCTGGTAGTGAGATACCTATAGAAGCTCTGTTAACTATTTCAGGACAGCACCACCTCACAATGCTAAGTAACCATTTAACAGGCTGGTTGGGGAAATAGGCTTACAATTCAGAAACAATTCAAAGTACTGTTCACTTAAGATTTATAAAATGATGCCACTCATGGGTAAGTCACAGGAAGAGTGTTCCATGCGAACAGGAAGTCAGGGAAGACAAATCATTGTCATTCTACATGGGTTCCCTCTTCTTTGTGCCTATCCAACTTTGACTTTCAAGGTCTAACTCAAGTCCCACTTAATCCAGGATGCTTTTCCTGAACACCAAGGCAAACGCTAAGCATGCTCTCTTTTGATCACTCATTGCCTGAACTTGACACTTATTTGAAAATTATTTCTATTTGTAATGAAATTTGTATTTCTATTATTTCTATGCATGTAAATCATTCCTCTCTATGTAGGTTGCAACTTTCTTGAGAATAAGTACCTTGTGTTACACCTTATGTACTTAGGCAGTTAGACACACAAGAGATTCTTTTTTTTTTTTTTTTCACACAAGAGATTCTTAATCTTCAACCAAGAAGACCCTCTCTTCTTCACCAAGCCAGACCCCATCTATTCTTTAAGATCTAACACAAATAGACATACAGTTTACAGTAGAGTTATGTGTTTTCTAATGTAAATGTAACTTCCAGATAAGTCCTTCAGCCCTCTTTTCTAATCAGATTGCCATCCACTAAGCCTCTCCTATACAGAAATTCTGAACCAAACATAATGGTGACGATCTGTTTTTGAGACTTTCTCCAACCTCTCCAAAGAGAAGTTACATTCAATCATTTGTATTGTCTTTACCATTTACTATGGTTACTTAAATATAGTCAGCCTTGCATCTTTTTAGCTCTCTTACTATCATATCTTGTTTCTGAAACTAGTTATTAAATTATGGAATGATGGGCATCACTGTATTGTATTTCTGTTTCATCTGCCACAGCCTTTGAAAGCAGTACTGTGTGCATAGTAAGCTCTAAAAATGACATCAAATGAAACAGAAGAGATTCAGAACAATAAAATGCTAGGTGAAAGAACATCATTAGGGGTAGATCAGTCTCTGCCTATACTTGGAGGGCCGTGTAGCATTGTTCGTCTTCAGTGCAAACATATCTCCCTACAACAGACACCAAACAAACAAATTCCACTGAAGCTTGTTTAAAAACTGCCAAGTAGAAAGGATGTACCTTTCTGAAAGAATTAATTAGCTGACATTTTGTTTCAAGATGGCCAACTGAAGCACAAAATAAGGAATCAGATGTTTGCTGAGCTCCTTTTACATGCAGGACCCTGTGTTAGATGATGTGAGAGTTCAGTCCACAAAGCAGGTGACTATCCTGGAACTTATTTCGAAAACGCAAAACACAATGCCATGAGCAATATATGATAAAATAGTTAAATAAAGCTCATTTTTGTTCAGTCAAAAAGTACTCTCCCCACCCTGCCCTCGCAGCAAGAACTGACTAACGATGAATCAATCTCTGCAAACCTTCGGCACTGCCCATCTATTTTAGGCATTATCAGATTCTGAATCACTTTACTCTTGCTATTAGTTTTGTACATTTTCCCTCATTTTATGTAAAGAATCAGACTCTTAGAAGTCCCAGAGCTGGAAAGAGTGAAAGGGTTGTCCAGGGGTTTTGCACTTTTTGTGTTTGTGTATATGGGTGAGGGAAGGGGTGCCATGGACATTTCAGCAGTCTGGTGAAGGCTTTGGAGACAGAATAAAGTCTTTAAATGCATAATGTAAAACACATAACAGTGAATTTGTACAGTTTAAAGTTTGTTGTTGTTGTTCAGTTGCTAAGTCATATCCAGCTCTTTGCAACCCCATGGACTGTACTCCACCAGGCTACCCTGTCCTTCACTATCTCGTAGTTTGCTCAGATTCATGTCCACTGAGTTGGTGATGCTATCTAACCATCTCATCCTCTGCCACCCCCTTCTCCTTTTGCCTTCAATCTTTCCCAGCATCAGGGTCTTTCCCAATGAGTCAGCTCTTCGCATCAGGTGGCCAAAATATTGGAGCTTCAGCTTCAGCATCAGTCCTTCCAATGAATATTCAGGATTGATTTCCTTTAGGATTGACATTGATTGGTTTGATCTCCTTGTGGTCTGAGGAACTCTCAAGAGTCTTCTCCAGCACTGTAATTTGAAAGCATCAATTCTTTGGCGCTCAGCCTTCTTCATGATCCAACTCTCATATCCATACATGACTACTGGAAAAACCATAGCTTTGACTAGACAGACCTTTGTCAGCAAAGTGATGTCTCTACTTTTTAATACACTATCTAGGTTTGTCATTTAAAGTGTAAGAACAAGTAAAACTAACCTAGGGTGTCCAAGTCCTGACAGCGTTACCCTTGGAGGTTCTGACTGGAAGGGGGCCTGAGGGGCCCTTCTGGAGTGCATGTAATCTGCTTACTCCCTGCTTTGGGTGCTAATTATACAGTTTTGTTCACTTCGTAAAAATTCATTGAGCTGTACCCTATGATTTGTGTACTTTTCTGGATGTATGTTCTATTTCAATGAAATTTTTTTTTAAAATAAATAAGCATGTAGGATTACAAAGAAATATATTACATTGAAATACAGTTCTATCCACTGATTCTTAAGGGATCCATTCCTTAGGTTAATAATCCAGAAAAAAAGGAAGGATATACAAAGAGACTTGAGACATTTCTAGGAATGAAAAATCTAGTTGACGAAAAAAGACTGACAAAGTTGAAATATGAAGAAACTGATAAGTATACTTGATAAACCAAACTAGAGGGGAAGCCAAAAGAGAAAAGTGGGAACAAGTACTTTGGAGGTAGTGTCAGGGCAGAATAATTTGAGGATGTGGAACCCAGACTGTAAATGGAAGGGTGTGAACTGTTTGGTTAAGTTGAAATGAGAGCATTCCTCTTATGATAGAGGTAGTCAAGAGCATGGGAGGCCTTTTATCTATTTGGCCATTGTGAAGGAGAAATGACAATAGGTAGGATGAAATAAAGCTGGTGACTACTGCTGGGTACAGAATGGGAAGAAGATTTTGAACTAGGATTCCTCACTAATAGAAAGCCACTGAAGATAGTTTTAGCTAAACAGTAAGAGAGAACACTGTTTTATGAAACCATTCAGTTCAATTTAACGAGCATTTACTAAATGCCTACTAGGTTCAATGTACTATGTTAGAGTCTGACCTGGTTGATGGTTTTAAATATTCTCTAAGATTCTCTGTTTTATGTCTTTTGTAAATAATAGACCTGTCTAATTTATAAACTGCCAAAGTACATTTACAGTCTAGGTTGGTTTAAGTTAGACTGCAACTTATTCAAAACTGCAACACTTCAGATATTACAAATCAAGCAAAACTGGGGCAAAAAGACAATAGGATATGTTCCTATTTGGGTCAGGAACATGCCTCAAAGTTTTTAGTTGGATTGTTTCCAAGTGTACTATTTGTCCAAGTGTTTCCCCTTCAGGCAATGTTCTTTTCAATACACAAAATGCTAGGGCTGGAAGAGACACCCAGGGAAGGCAGCAGATTTTAATAACCATTGAATAGCCCAATGATTCACCCTAACATCTTTCATTATTAACCATTTTGAAAGTTTGATAATGAAAAAGAACCATGGAAAAGTCCATCCAAGTATATAAGCACAGATAATGGAGAAACTTCCAACTTCTCAGCCCATTTTGTTTTTCTAATTGTCTAACATAGAGATCACACTGAGTTGTAAGTTGTGGAAAGTCAGTTTCACATTGAGGAAGAAAACGGAGATGGCTAATTTTAGGGAGTTTACTGTGTTCCTTTCAATGCCTGAAAGCTATTCTATGTTTGTCATCATGACTACTAGTCAAGGCATGCTTTATGATTTCTATAAGACATTCTATCCAGACTACGTGGCTGCCAATAAAATCTTTCGTTTCTGAAGACCAACACTAAACTTGTTTATTGTGAGGTGAAGGTTAGTAAAGATTAGTATTTGCTAGGAAAATGCATCTGTGATAATTTTGCATGAAATGAGTTCTCTACCACAGTTACTGCTGGGCTAATATTTAGCCCTTACTATGTCTAGGAAATAAAAATCCCTTGGTTTATAGTTTAATTATTCCTTCTCTCTTTCTCTTATCTCTTCTCTTTTCCTCTCCTCTCAACTCCAGAGGGTCTTAAACTATAAGATTTCTTTATTACAATGGGCTTCCCCAGTAGCTCAGTGGTAAAGAATCTGCCTGCAATGCAGGAGACACAGGAGACCAAGGGTTCAATCCCTGGGTTGGGAAGATCCCCTGGAGGAGGGCATGGCAACCCATTCTAGAATTCTTGCTGAGAAAATCCCATGGACAGCAGAGCCTGGTGGGCTACCACGCAGTCACAAAAAGTCAGATGCAACTGAGCACAGCAGGCCATAAAGGCTTTAGTCATACAAATCACAACAGGTGGTACTGTCTCATTAAATCATTTCAAAAGCTTGAAATAAGTTGCTTAAATTATCAGCATGTTAATAGTCATTCCCAGATTTTCATAGCCCTCTTATTTTCTTCCCTTAGCTCAAGACTAGAGCTGCATCTCAGAGGCACGATGGAAGGACTATGTCTTCTATCTGGGCTCCAAGTATAGTGGGGTGAAATTGCTGTCTCATGTCCCCTGAACTACAATAGTCATTTGATATAATTCAATACAGCCACTAAATGATCATGTATATAGTTGTTAGGGATGTGTCATGACAAATATTTATGATTGATAAATGCAAATAAGAGGTTACAAAAGAGTAGAGTGCACAATTATAATCACATTCATGTAAATTACATAAATAAACAAAATTATTGGAAGGATATGCACGAAAATGTTAGGGGTTGTGGAATTATGGATAATCTTCTTTGTGCTTTTCTGTATTTTTCTACTTTCTACAATGAAGATATATGTATATATATAATTTTTAATAAGGAAATTATCAGTTTTAATGTTAAATAAAATTAAATTCAGAGGGTGGGATGTTTCGAGAGAACAGCATCGAAACATGTATATTATCTAGGGTGAAACAGATCACCAGCCCAGGCTGGATGCATGAGACAAGTGCTCGGGCCTGGTGCACTGGGAAGACCCAGAGGAATCGGGTGGAGAGGGAGGTGGGAGGGGGATCAGGATGGGGAATACATGTAAATCCATGGCTGATTCATGTCAATGTATGACAAAAACCACTACAATAAAAAAAATAAAAATTAAAAAAAATAGTAATTGGACTTCCAAAAACAATAACAAAAAAATTAAATTCACAATATCTGCATATTAACAGGAAGGAATGAAAAGGCATGAACAGTATGAAAAGGCAAAAAGATATGACACTGAAAGATGAACTCCCCAGGTTGGTAGGTGCCCAATATGCTACTGGAGAAGAGTAGAGAAATAGCTCCAGAAAGAATGAAGAGGCTGAGCCAAAGTGAAAACAATGCCCAGCTGTGGATGTGACTGGTGATGGAAGTAAAATCTGATGCTGTAAAGAACAATATTGCATAGGAACCTGGAATGTTAGGTTCATGAATCAAGGTAAATTGGAAGTGGTCAAACAAGAGATGGTAAGAGTGAAAAATCAAATAATCCAAGCCATGCCCCAATCACTAATGCCGAAGAAAGTGAAGATGAACAGTTCTATGACCACCTACAAGACCTTCTAGAAGTAACACCAAAAAAAAAGGATGTCCTTTTCAATACAGGGTACTGGAATGCAAAACTAGGAAGTCAAGAGATAACTGGAGTACCAGGCAAATTTGGCCTTAGAGTACAAAATGAAGCAGGTCAAAGGCTAACAGAGTTTTGCCAAGAGAACACACTGGTCATAGCAAACACCCTCTTCCAACAACACAAGAGAAGACTCTACACATGGACATCACCAGATGGTCAATACTGAAATCAGATTGATTATATTCTTTGCAGCCAAAGATGGAGAAGCTCTATACAGTCAGCAAAAACAAGATAGGGAGCTGACTGTGGTTCAGATCATGAACTCCTTATTGCCAAATTCAGACTTAAATTGAAGAAAGTAGGGAAAACCACTAGACCATTCAGGTATGATCTAAATCAAATCCCTTATGACTATACAGTGGAAGTGAGAAATAGATTCAAGGGATTAGATCTGATAGAGTACCTGAAGAACTATGGACAGAGGTTCATGACATCATACAGGAATTCAGAGTTCCAAAGAATAGCAAGGAGAAATAAGAAAGCCTTTCTCAGTGAACAGTGCAAAGAAATAGAGGAAAACAATAGAATGGGAAAGACTAGAGATCTCTCTTCAAGAAAATTAGAGATACCAAGGGAACATTTCATGCAAAGATGGGCACAATAAAGGACAGAAATGGTATGGACCTAACAGAAGCAGAAGATATTAAGAAGAGGTGACAAGAATACACAGAAGAACTATGCAAGAAAGATTTTAATGACCAAGATAACCATGATGGTGTGATCACTCACTTAGAGCCACACATCCTGGAGTGTGAAGTCAAGTGGGCCTTAGGAAGCATCACTACGAATAAAGCTAGTGCAGATTCCAGCTGAGCTATTTCAAATCCTAAAAGATTTGTGATGTTGTGAAAATGTTGTGAAAATGCTGCACTCAATATGCCAGCAAATTTGGAAAACTCAGCAGTGGCCACAGGACTGGAAAAGGTCATTTTTCATTCCAATCCCAAAGAATGTTCAAACTACTGCACAATTGCACTCATTTCACATGCTAGCAAAGTAATGCTCAAAATTCTCCAAACTAGGCTTCAACAGTATGTGAACCAAGAACTTCCAGATGTTCAAGCTGGATTTAGAAAAGGCAGAGGAACCAGAGATCAAACTGTCAACATACATTGGGCATAGAAAAAGCAAGAGAATTCCAGAAAAACATCTACTTTGCTTCATTGACTATGCTAAAGCCTTTGACCATGTGGATCACAACAAACTGTGGAAAATTCTTCAAGAGATGGGAATACCAGACCACCTTACCTGCCTTCTGAGAAATCTGTATGCAGGTCAAGAAGCAACAGTTAGAACTGGACATGGAACAATGGACTGGTTCCAAATTGGGAAAAGAGTACATCAAGACTGTATACTGTCATCTTGTTATTTAACTTATACACAGAGTACATCATGTGAAATGCTGGGCTGGATGAAGCACAAGCTGGAATCAAGATTGCAGGGAGAAATATCAACAACCTCAGATATGCAGATGACACCACCCTTATGGCAGAAAGTGAAGAGGAACTAAAGAGCCTCTTGATGAAGATGAAAGAGGAGAGTGGAAAAGCTGGCTTAAAACTCAACATTCAAAAAACTAAGATCATGGCATCCGGTTCCATCACTTCATGGCAAATAGATGGGGAAACAGTGGAAACAGTGGCAGACTTTATTTTGGGGGGCTCCAAAATCACTGCAGATGGTGATTGCAGCCATGAAATTAAAAGACGCTTGCTCCTTGGAAGAAAAGTTATGACCAACCTAGATAGCATATTAAAAAGCAGAGACATTACTTTGTCAACAAAGGTTCATCTAGTCAAGGCTGTGGTTTTTCCAGTAGTCATGTATGGATGTGAGAGTTAAACCATAAATAAAGCTCAGCGTCGAAAAATTGATGGTTTTGAACTGTGGTGTTGGAGAAGACTCTTGAGAGTCCCTTGGACTGCAAGGAAATCCAACCAGTCATCCTAAAGGAAATCAGTCCTGAATATTCATTGGAAAGACTGATGCTGAAGCTGAAACTCCAATACTTTGGCCACCTGATACAAAGAAGTGACTCACTGGAAAAGACCAGATGCTGGGAAAGATTGAAGGCGGGAGGAGAAGGGGATGACAGAGGATGAGATGGTTGGATGGCATCACCGACTCAATGGACATGAGTCTGAGTAAACTCTGGGAGTTGGTGATGGACAGGGAGGCCTGGCATGCTGCAGTCCATGGGGTTGCAAAGAGTTGGACATGACTGAGCTACTGAACTGAACTGATCCAAACTGAAATATGAGACATAAAATTTATTGATAATTTCTTTTAAAATGTTTCAGACACTATGGAGATCAAATTAATTGTCAGAGAGTTATTGATGTACTATTCTGTGAAAAGCTCCTTACTGAGAGGAGCATAAGTTTTTCTTTTCCTTGAACCTATTAATATGGTAAATTATATTTATACACGTGTACCTTGCAGGCTTGTTTCCAGTACAATACAATAAAGTGAATATCTCAATAAAGTGAGTCACACAAATTTTTTGATTTTCCAGTGCATATAAATGTTATGTTTCGGGACTTTACTGATGGGCCAGTGGTTGAGACTCTGCATGTCCACTGCAGGAGGTATGGGTTTTTGATCCCTAATCAAGGAACTAGGATCCTGCATGCTCTGTGGCATGGCTAAAAAAAGAAGTTATGTTTGCACTCTACTATAGTCTATTTTTTTTACTGAAGTCTATTAAGCATGCAATAATGCGTGGGCACTTGCATTCAGTCATGTCTGACTCTGTATGACCCTATAGACTGTAGCCACTAGGATCTTCTATCCATGGGATTCTCTAGGCAAGAATAATGGAGTGGGTTGCCATGCCCTCCTCCAGGAGATCTTCCTGACCCAGAGATTGAACCCATATTGGCAGGTGGTTCTTTACCACTAGCACCACCCGGGAAGCTCGAAGTGTGCAATAGCATTATGTCTTAAAAAATGTACTTTCCTTATTTTTTTTCCTTTACTATTTTTTTTATTGAGGTACAATTGATGCACAATTTATGTAAGTTTCAGGTATACAACATAGTAATTCACAATTTTTAAAGGTTATATTCCATTTATTGTTACTTATTATGAAACATTGACCATATTTCCTGTGTTTGTACGTACCTTATTTAAAAATACTTTACTGTAGGTCCAGTGGTTAAGAATCTGCCTCCAATGCAGGGAACATGGGTTTGATCCCTGGTCAGGAAACTAAGATCCCACATGCTGTGGGGCAACTAAGCCTGCATGACACAACTAGAGAAGCCTGTGGGTTCCAACTACTGAGCCCACACTCCACAACTAGAGAGGCTGCACACCACAACTAATGAGCCCTAGCATCACAACTAGAGAGGCCCATGAACCACAATCAGAGAAGACTGTGTGCTCCCAACAAAGAGTCCATCACTGCAACAAAAACCCAGCACAGCCAAAAAAAAAAAAAACTTTTATTGTTTAAAAATGCCAAAATAATTACAGTAGTAATGTCAAAGATCACTAAACACATATAATAATAATGAAAAAAAATTGAAATACTATGAGAATTATACATTGTTACACAGAAACATGAAGTGAGCAAATGCTGTTGGAAAAATGGTGCTTGTAGACTTGAACAATGCAGGACTGCCACAATCAACTTGTTAAAAAATGCCACAAAGTGAAGCACAATAAAACAAGGTATGCCTGTATATGTCCTAGAGTTTTGTTCCTAGAATTAACTCAACATGTCATGATAGATTTTCCTTTTATATATCCTGATGGATTTATTTTTCTAATATTTTGTTTAGGCTTTTAATGTCTATATTCTCAAAAGAAACTATCCATTATTTTTTTGTCATTTTATTTTTTAAAGTTATCTCTATTTCAAAAAATGAGTTTTGTGGGTTGGGGGAATACACCCAGTTTTTCTACTCTCTGGAAGAGTCTAAGATTGCAATAATATGCTTTATGAAGTTTTGGTAAACTTTTAATTACAGAATTAACTTATTTAATAATTATCCTTCTAGGAAAGAACAAGATGGAGGAGGAGGAGGATTAGGTGGATGTGGAGTACATCTCCCTCCATGGTACATCAGGAATACACCTTCAGACATGCAGAATACCAGCTGAGAGAGGACAAAAGTACCTAACCAGTGGAAAAGAATAAATGCTAAGTTGCTAAATCACTTCAGTCGTGTCCGACCCTGTGCGATCCCACAGACGGCAGCCCACCAGGCTCCTCCGTCTATGGGATTTTCCAGGCAAGAGTACTGGAGTGGGGTGCCATTGCCTTCTCCAAAAAGAATATATAGACCCATGCAAAACTTGGTAGGACAAAGGAACAAGGGGGAAAAACAGGAGTGTTAGTAGGACTGGACCTGCCCTCGGCAGGTGGGGGAACTGAAGCAGGGGTCTGATCCCCACATCAGGGCAATTGTCTGAGTCAGAGGAGAAACATTTAAGGCTGAGAGTGAAACAGCTGATCTGTGGCAGCCTAAATGGAATGAGAATCAGACAGTCCTTGCCGCCATAGCCATACATACCCCGGACAGGGACACAGATCCCCTGGAAGGCGCAAGGGCTGGGAGCTGGATTTTAGGGATTGTGGAGCAATCCCCAGGCAAGGGCTGCTATTGACTGTGGAGAGACAGATCAAGAGGAGGTGAGGGAGGAGACTGTGGTGGGAAATGCCTGTGGAGGAAAGCCAGGGCAGCCATGGAAGCAAGGTGATACTGCTGAGTCACGTGTAGGGGGTGGAGCCATCACCATAGCCTCTCTCCCCACAGGCCAGCATCGGCAGCTGAACAATAGAGAGGCTGGCCCATCAAGCACCTGACGCACTGAACTACAGAGTAGGACCCCACCCAGGGTGCCCCTTTAAGGAACTGACGCACTGAACTAGAGTAGGACCCCACCCAGGGTGCCCCTTTAAGTGCCTGACACACCAATCTACAGAGTAGGACCCCAGCCAGGGGGGCCCCTCTATGTGCCTGACGCTGAACAACAGAGAAGGACCCCAGGCAAGGAAGCCCTCTAAGTGCCTGAATGGGCAGAGCTATGGAGAAAGACTGGCCAAAGAGGCCTTCTGATCGCCAGCTACAAGAGGCTCAAAAAAAGACTCTGATAGGGCCATAACTCCTGCAGTGGAGGCAGTCCATGTCCCTGCACACTTGGCACTGCCAGGGTCCCCACAAGCCAAGCAGCTGTGCCACCTTCATGCTCAACTCTCACTGGGGCAGAGCTGCCACAGGCAAAAAAAAGTCTTGCATCTATGTGCACAGGGTTGCTTCGGTAGTGTCCAACTCTTTGCGACCCTGTAGACTGTGGCCTGCCAGGCTTCTCTGTCAGGGAGGGGGTTCTCCAGGCAAGAATACTGGAGCATATTGGCCAATACTGGTTGCCATACCCTTCTAGAGCACTATATTTCCTGCTGCCCTAGCTGCCAACCCCCCTGAGTACCTGGTGCTGCCAGAACCCCTGTGACCCAAGCAGCTGCACCACCTCCACACCTGGCCCTCACAGGGGCAAACCCAAGTCCTCCAGGGCAGCCTCAGGAGCAAACCCCAGTGGACGACCCACATGCAGAGGTGGAAATAAAACCACAATTGAAACCCAGGGGCAGTGTGGCTAAGGAAGAAGACCAAAACCTTCCCACCAGCTGTACAAGCTGCAGATTAAATCCACACAATCAACTAGGCAGACTCTGTGTCTATGGAATATATAAAAGGTCACTGAGAGCTCCCACAAAAGAAAACACACTAGTTCTGATAGCTGTGGACACTGGAGGCAAGAACACACAGGAGTAGGGCCAGATTAGAATCTGAGCTGCCCCCACAGCAGGTCCAGAGATCAGCACAGTGTTGGAGGGCATCCTAGGGAGTGAGGTGGACTGTGACTCCCAGCGAGGGAAAGGACTCTGACAGCAGTGACTCAAGAAAAACATTTATTATTCTTATTTTTGACTTGTTCTGTAGATTCTTTTGGATTTTTTTTCTTTTCTTTTTTCCCTTCCCCCTCTTTTGTAGTTGTCGATTTTATTAACACTATGAAATCTAATTAAGCAATTTTGAGGGTTTTTTCTTCTTTTTTTCTCAGTCACATTTTTTATTGTTGTTATAAACCTCTGCCTCTATGTTGGGCTTTTGCAGTTCTGGGGAGTTTTCCTTTTTTTTTTTCTTTTCTCTTTTTTTTTTAATTTTTTAAACCTATTATTTTTCTACATTTATTCCTTTGTTTGCTTTTTCCTACCATTCTTTTCCCCTTGCAGATAATCTTTAATATATATATCAGTTCAGTTCAATCAATATCAGTTTAATATATATATCAGTGGCTCAGTCATGTCCGACTCTTTGCAACCCCATGGACTGCAGCATGCCAGGCTTCCCTGTCCATCACCAACTCCCGGAGCCTACTCAAACTCATGTCCATTGCATCGGTGATGCCATCCAACCATCTCATCCTCTGTCATCCCCTTCTCCTCCCACCTTCAATCTTTCCCAGCATCAGGGTCTTTTCCAATGAGTCAGTTCTTTGCATCAGGTGGCCAAAGTATTGGAGTTTCAGCTTCAACATCAGTCTTTCCAAGAATATTTAGGACTGATTTCCTTTAGGATTGACTGGTTGGATTTTCTTGCAGTACAAGGGACTCTCAAGAGCCTTCTGCAACACCACAGTTCAAAAGCATCAATTCTTCGATTCTCAGCTTTCTTTACTGTACAGCGCAGTTGGTAAAGCATCTGCCTGCAATACAGGAGACTTGGGTTCAGTTCCTGGGTTGGGACGTTCCCCTAGAGATGGCAATATATATAAATCTTCTTTATCTACTTCTATTTAACTTTGCATATCTATTCTTTCTTTCTTCTCAACATATTTGTTAGTTTTATTTTCATTGCTTTATTCCCCAATTGGCACCTTGCTTTAGTTTTGTTTTCCAGTTTGTGCTTTAGTTAGTTTTGTTCTGGTAGATATAATTTTTGGTTTCCTTTGTTTGCTGGGTCAATCTATTGTACTTTATTTTTGTTGGACTGTTTTGATTTTGCTTATGGGTGTATATGTATATGTGTATATTCAGTCACACTTTTTATTGTTGTTATAAACCTCTGCCTCTATGTTGGGCTTTTGCAGTTCTGTGGAGTTTTCCTTTTTTTCCCCTTTTTTTCTTCTTCCATTTTTTTTTCTTTTCTCTTTTTTATAATTTTAACTTTTAATTTTTTAAACCTATTATATTTTTTCTACATTTATTCCTTTGTTTGCCTTTCCTACTGTTCTTTTCCCCTTGCAGTTAATCTTTAATATATATAAATCTTCTTCATCTACCTCTATTTAACTTTGCATATCTATTCTTTCTTTCTTTCCTTTCCTCTCAACATATTTGTTAGTTTTGTTTTCATTGCTTTATTCCCCACTTGGCACCTTGGTTGGTTTTGTTTTCCAGTTTGTGCTTTAGTTAGTTTTGTTCTTAACTGGTAAATATAATTTTTGATTTCCTTTGTTCACCAGGTCAATCTACTGTACTTTATTTTTGTTGGACTGTTTGACTTTGCTCATGGGTGTATATGTACACATGTATATTCCATTATTTTAATTATTATTTGCCTGATTTTGTAACTGCCATTTGTCTGGGGTTCATCTTTGGTTTCTCGTTTTTGGATATTTGTTTTAATCTCACTTAATGCCATAACAAACCACTTGTGGAATCTTTGTTCCTGACCAGAGATCAAGCCCTGAGCCTTTGGAGTGGGAGCACTGACTCCAAGACCCTAGACTACCAGAGAACTAACCCTAGGGAGTATCAAATAGTGAGAACTCACACAAAGGAAACCACTTGAATACAAGACCCAGCATCACCCAACCACCAGTAGCACCCTGTGCAGGACACCTCATCTAAACAACAAACAAAACAAAAATACAAACCCAATCATCAGCAGACAGGATTACCACCTCACTCAGCCTTGCCCATCAGAGGAAAAACAAACAAACAAAAACTCAGCACAAATCTCACCCTATAGAAGCTTACACAAACCACTGGACCAACCTTAGGAGGGCAGAAACCAAAAGGAAGAAAGAATTCAACCTTGAAGCCTGGGAAAAGGAGACCTCAAACACAATAAGTTTAAAAAAAAATTAATGAAAAGGCAGAGAAATACTACACAAATGAAGGAACAAACTAGAAACACAGAAGTCCAAATAAATGAAGAGGAAATAGGCAAACTACCTGAAAAAGAATTCAGAATAATGATAGTAAAGATGATCAAAAACCTTGAAAACAAAATGGAGAAAATGCAAGAATCAATTAACAAAGACCTAGAAGAATTAAAGAATAAACATGCAGAGACAAACAACACAATTACTGAAATTAAAAATACTCTAGAAGGAATCAATAGTAGAATATCTGAAGCAGAAGAATGAATCAGTGAGCTGGAAGATAAAATGGTAGAAATAACTTCTGAAGAGCAGAATAAAGTAAAAAGAATGAAAAGAGCTGAGGATAGTCTCAGAGACCTCTGGGATAATATCAAATGCACCAACATTCAAATTATAGGGGTCCCAGAAGAAGAAGAGAAAAAAGAAAGGGTATGAGAAAATTTTTGAAGAGATTATAGTTGAAAATTTCCCCAACATGGAAAAGGAAATAGTCAATCAAGTCCAAGAGGCACAAAGAGTCCCATACAGGATAAACCCAAGGAGAAACACACCAAGACACATACTAATCAAACTAACAAAGACTAAACACAAAGAAAGAATATTAAAAGCAGCAAGGGAGAAGCAACAAGTAACATACAAGGGAAACCCTTAATAGCTGATCTTTCAGCAGAAAGTCTGCAGGCCAGAAGGGAATGGCAGGATATATATAAAGTACTGAAAGGGAAAAAACGAGATTACTGTACCTGGCAAGGATCTCATTCAAAATTGATGGAGAAATAAAAAGCTTTTCAGACAAGCAAAAGTTAAGAGAATTCAGTACCACCAAACCAGCTTTACAACAAATGTTAAACAGACTTATATAGTCAAGAAATACAACAGAAGAAAAAAGATCTACAAAATCAACCCCAAACAATTAAGAAAATGGCAATAGGAACATATATATCAATAATTACTTTAAATGTAAATGGATTAAATGCTCCAATCAAAAGACACAGACTGACTGAATGGATACAAAAACAAGACCCATACATATGCTGTCTATAAAAAATCCACTTCAGATGTAACGACACATATAGACTAAAAGTGAGAGGATGGAAAAATATATTCCATGCAAATGGGAAGCAAAAGAAAGCTGGAGTAGCAATCCTCATATCAGACAAAACAGACCTTAAAATAAAGAAGATTACAAGAGATAAGGAAGGACACTACATAATGATCAAGGGATCAATCCAAGAGGAAGACATAACAATTGTAAATATCTATGCACCCAACATAGGAGCACCTCAATACATAAGACAAACACTAACAGACATAAAAGGAGAAATTGACAGTAACACAATAATAGTAGGAGACTTTAACACCCCACTCACACCAATGGACAGATCATCAAAACAGAAAATTAATAAGGAAACACAAGTCTTAACATGATACATTAGATGAGATGGATCTCATTGATATCTTCAGGACATTCCATCCAAATGCAGAAGAATATACCTTCTTCTCAAGTGCACATGGAACATTTTCCAGGATAGACCACAAATCTTGGGTCACAAATCAAACCTCAGTAAATTTAAGAAAACTGAAATCATATTAAGCATCTTCTCTGACTACAACACTATGAGACTAGAAAATTACAAGAAAAAAAAACTGTAAGAAACACAAACACATGGAGATTAAACAGCATGTTTCTAAATAACAAACAGGTTACTGAAGAAATCAAAAGGGAAATAAAAAAATTTCTAGAAACAAATTACAATGAAAACATGACAACTCAAAACCTATCAGTTCAGTCACTCAGTCGTGTCCGACTCTTTGCGACCCCATGGACTGCAGCACACCAGGCTTCCCTGTCCATCACCAACTCCCGGAGCTTACTCAAACTCATGTCCATCGCATCAGTGATGCCATCCAACCATCTCATCCTCTTGTCATCCCCTTCTCCTCCTGCCTTCAATCTTTCCCAGCATCAGGGTCTTTTCCAGTGAGTCAGTTCTTTGCATCAGGTAGCCAAAATATTGGAGTTTCAGCTTCAGCATCAGTCCTTCCAATGAATATTCAGGACTGATTTCCTTTAGGATGGACTGGTTGGATCTCCTTGCAGTCCAAAGGACTCTCAAGAGTCTTCTCCAACACCACAGTTCAAAAGCATCAATTCTTCAGTGCTCAGCTTTCTTTATAGTTCAACTCTCACATCTGTACATGACTACTGGTAAAACCAAAGCTTTGACTAGATGGACCTTTGTTGGCAAAACCTATGGGATGCAGCAAAAGCAGTCCTAAGAGGGAAGTTTATAGCAATACAATCCTACCTCAAGAAACAAGAAAAACATTGAATAGACAACCTAACTTTACACCTAAAACAACTGGAAAAAGAAGAAAAAAGAACCCCCAAAATTAGTAGAAGGAAAGAAATCATAAAGATCTGAGCAGAAATAAATGAAAAAGAAATGAAAGAAACAATAGTAAAGATTAATAAAACTAAAAGCTGGTTCTTTGAGAAGATAAACAAAATTGACAAGCCTTTAGCCAGACTCATCAAGAAAAAAAGGGAGAAGAATCAAATTAACAAAATTAGAAATGAAAAAGGAGAGGTTACAACAGACAATGCAGAAATACAAAGGATTATAAGAGACTATTATGAACAACTATATGGCAATAAAATGGATAACCTGGAAGAAATGGACAGATTCTTAGAAAAGTTCAGTCTTCCAAGACTGAACCAGGAAGAAATAGAAATTATGAACAACCCAATTACAAGCACTGAAATTGAAGCTATGATCAAGAATCTCCCCGAAAAACAAAAGCCCAGGGCCAGATGGCTTCACAGGAGAATTCTATCAAACACTTAGAGAAGAGCTAATGCCTATCCTTCTAAAACTCTTTCAAAAAATTGCAGAGGAAGGAACACTTTCCAAACTCATTCTATGAGGCCACCATCACCCTGATACCAAAACCAGACAAAGACAACACAAAAAAAGAAAACTACAGGCCAATATCACTGATGAATATAGATGCAAAAATCCTCAACAAAATTTTAGCAAACAGAATTCAGCAAACACATCAAAAAGCTCATACACCATGATCAAGTTGGGTTTATTCCAGGAATGCAAGGATTCTTCAATATATACAAATCAATCAATGTGATACACCATATTAACAAATTGAAAGATAAAAACCATATGATAATCTCAATAGATGCAGAAAAAGCCTTTGACAAAATTCAGCACCCATTTATGATTAAAACTCTTCAAAAAATGGGCATAGAAGGAACCTACCTCAACATAGTAAAGGCCACAGCAAGCATTCTCAATGGTAAAAAACTGAAAGCATTCCCCCTAAGATCAGGAACAAGACAAGGGTGTCCACTTTCACCACTATTATTCAACATAGTTCTGGAAGTCCTAGCTATAGCAATCAGAGAAGAAAAAGAAATAAAAGGAATCCAGATCAGAAAAGAAGTAAAGCTCTCACTGTTTGCAGATGACATGATACTGTACATAGAAAACCCTAAAGATAGTATCAGAAAATTACTAGAGCTAATCAGTGAATTTAGCAAAATTTCAGGATACAAATTCAATACACAGAAATCATTTGCATTTCTATATACTAACAATGAAAAATCAGAAAGAGAAATTAAGGAATCAATCCCATTCACCATTGCAACAAAAAGAATTAAATATCTAGGAATAAACTTACCTAAGGAGACAAAAGAACTGTACACAGAAAATTATAAGACACTGATGAAAGAAATCAAAGACAACATAAACAGATGGAGAGAGATATTCCATGTTCCTGGGTAGAAAGAATCAATATTGTGAAAATTACATACTACCAAATGCAATCTACAGATTCAATGTGATCCCTATCAAATTACCAATGGCATTTTTCATAGAAATAGAACAAAATTTGTACAATTCAAATAGAAACACAAAAGACCCCGAATAGCCAAAATGGTTTTGAGAAAGAAGAATGAAGCTGGAGGAATCAACCTTCCTGACTTCAGATATACTACAAAGGTACAGTCATCAAGACAGTATGGTAGTGGCACAAAAACAGAAATATAGACCAGTGGAACAAGATAGAAAGCCCAGAAATAAGCCCACCCACCTGTGGGTACCTTATTTTTGACAAAGGAGGCAAGAATATACAATGGGGCAAAGACAGCCTCTTCAATAAATGGTGCTGGGAAAACTGGACAGCTACATATAAAAGAATGAAATTAGAACACTTCCTAACACCATACACAAAGATAAACTCAAAATGGATTAAAGACCTAAATGTAAGACCAGAAACTATAAAACTCTTAGAGGAAAACATAGGCAGAACACTCGATGACATAAATCAAAGCAAGATCCTCTATGACCCACCTCCTAGAGTAATGGAAATAAAAACAAAAGTAAACAAGTGGGACCTGATTAAACTTAAAAGCTTTTGCACAGCAAAGGAAACTATAAGCAAGGTGAAAAGACAACCCTCAGAATGGGAGAAAATAATAACAAATGAAACAACTGACAAAGGATTAATTTCCAAAATATACAAGCAGCTCATACAACTCAATGCCAGAAAAACAAACAACCCAATCAAAAAGTGGGGAAAAGACCTAAACAGACATTTCTCCAAAGAAGACATACAGATGGCTAACAAACACATGAAAAGATGCTCAACATCACTCATTATTAGAGAAATGCAAATCAAAACCACAATGAGATATCACCTCACACCAGTCAGAATGGCCATCATCAAAAAGTCTACAAACAATAAATGCTGGAGAGGGTGTGGAGAAAAGGGAACACTCTTGCACTGTTGGTGGGAATGTAAATTGATACAGCCACTATGGAAGACAGTATGGAGATTCCTTAAAAAAACTAGGAATAAAACCACCATATGACCCAGCAATCCCACTCCTAGGCATATATCCTGAGGAAACCAAAACTGAAAAAGACACATGTATCCCATTGTTCATTGCAGCACTATTTACAATAGCTAAAACATGGAAGCAACCTAGATGTCCATTGACAGATGAATGTTGTGGTATATATACACTCAGCCATAAAAAGGAATGCATTTGAGTCAGTTCTGATGAGGTGGATGAACCTAGAACCTATTATACAGAGTGAAGTGAGTCAGAAAGAGAAAGATAAATATCATATTCTAATGCACATATATGGAATCTAGAAAAATGGTACTGAAGAATTTATTTACAGGGCAGCAATGGAGAAACAGACATAGAGAATAGACTTATGGACATGGGAGAGGGGAGGAGAGGGTGAGATGTATGGAAAGAGTAACATGGAAACTTACATTACCATATGTAAAATAGATAGCCAACGGGAATTTGCTGTATGGCTCAGGAAACTCAAACAGGGGCTCTGTATCAACCTAGAGGGGTGGGATGGGAGGGAGATGGGAGGGAGGTTCAAAAGGGAGGGGATATATGTATACCTATGGCTGATTCATGTTGAGGTTTGACAGAAAACAACAAAATTCTGTAAAGCAATTATCCTTCAATAAAAAATAAATTAAAAAAAATATAATTATTCTTTGAGACAATTGTCCACTATCAAAATTTATTGCCATAAAGTCGTGCATGACATCCTTATTATACATTTAAAAAATAATTTTATTTATTTATTTTTGCTGTGCTGGGTCTTTGTTGCTGCATGGGCTTTTCTCTAGCTGCAGTGAGCAGGGGCTACTCTTCATTGCAGTGTGCAGGCTTCTCATTGCAGTGGCTTCTCTTGTTGCAGAGCACAGGCTCTAGGGCGCATGGGCTTCAGTAGTGTGGCATGTGGGCTCAGTAGCCGTGACTCCTGGGCTCTAGAGCATAGGCTCAGTAGTTGTGGTGCACGGGCTTAGTTGCTCCATGGCATGTGGGATCTTCTCGTAACAGGGATCAAACCTGTGCCTCCTTCATTGGCAGGTAGATTCTTTACTACTGAGCTACCAGAGAAGCCTTGTTATTGTATTTTTGATATCTATTACATCTGTATTTTTGCCCTCTTTTTTAAAAAGTTACTCATATTGACTATTTGATTATGACCTTATTCTCCTATCAGAGGTTTTCAGTTTTATTATTCTTTTCAAAGAATCAACTTTTGATTTTAACGATGCTTTCCACTGCATCTTTATCTTCTATCTCATTAATTTCTGCTCATTTTATTCTATTTTTTATAACTTCTTTTAAGGGCCTATACTATTAATTTTCAGCCTTTCATTTTTTTTCATTTATTTTTATTAGTTGGAGGCTAATCACTTTACAATATTGTAGTGGTTTTTGCCATACATTGATATAAATCAGCCATGGATTTACATGTGTTCCCCATCCTGAACCCCCTTCCCACCTCCCTCCCAATCCCATCCCTCTGGGTCATCCCAGTGCACCAGTCCTGAGCACTTTTCTCATGCATCAAATAAGCATTGAATACTGTATGTTTTCTTCTCTATATACCTTTTACTATATCCCACAGTTTTGATATGTGGAATTTTAATAATTCAGCTTCAATGTTTAATTTGCATTTATGATTACTTTTTTAATGTGTGATTTTAATGTCTAAATGCAGGAGGATTAAAAAATTTTTTTTTTGTTATTGATTAACTTAATTTCAATGTGGTTAGAAAACATGCTCTGTAGACATAAACTAAGATCATGGCATCTGGTCCCATCACTTCATGGGAAATAGATGGGGAAACAGTGGAAACAGTGTCAGACTTTATTTTTTGGGGCTCCAAAATCACTGCAGATGGTGATTGCAGCCATGAAATTAAAAGACGCTTACTCCTTGGAAGGAAAGTTATGACCAACCTAGATAGCATATTTAAAAGCAGAGACATTACTTTGCCAACAAAGGTCCGTCTAGTCAAGGCTATGGTTTTTCCAGTGGTCATGTATGGATGTGAGAGCTGGACAGTGAAGAAAGCTGAGCGCCAAAGAACTAACTGATGCTTTTGAACTGTGGTGTTGGAGAAGACTCCTGAGAGTCCCTTGAACTGCAAGAAGATTCAACCAGTCATCCTAAAGGAGATCAGCCCTGGGTGTTCATTGGAAGGACTGATGTTGAAGCTGAAACTCCAACACTTTGGCCACCTCATGCGAAGAGTTGACTCATTGGAAAAGACCCTAATGCTGGGAAGGACTGGGGGCAGGAGGAGAAGGGGATGACAGAGGATGAGATGGCTGGATGGCATTACCAACTCGATGGACTCCGGGAGTTGGTGATGGACAGGGAGGCCTGGTGTGCTGCGATTTATGGGGTCGCAAAGAGTCGGACACGACTGAGCGACTGAACTGAACTGAATTGAATCCTGTTGTAATTTGCTTTAGGGCACAAGATGTGGTCAACTTTCATGTATGTTTCATGTGTGTTTGAGAAGAATGTATATTCTCTAATTGTTGGGTACAGTGTTCTATATATTAATACATTCATTATATCAAGGTTGCTAACTAGGTTGTTCAAATATTCTATAGCTTTTCTAGTTTCTTATCTGCTTTAAGAATAGTGAAAGTGAAAGTCACTCAGTCATGTCCGACTCTGCGACCCCATGGACTATACAGTCCATGGAATTCTCCAGGCCAGAATACTGGAGTGGGTAGCCTTTCCCTTCTCCAGGGGATCTTCCCAACCCAGGGATTAAACCCAGGTCTCTTGCATTGCAGGTGGATTCTTTACCATCTGAGCCACAAGGGAAGCTGCTTTAAGTATAATATTAATAATTGAGGGTGGTGCTTTGAAGTCTCCCTGTAAGTTGACAGATTTGTTCATTTCTTCTTGCATTAGTATTAAACTTTGCATTCCATTGTGAGTAGTAGGTGATCTGCTACCAGTTTAACTGAAGTTCCTTTGTAAGTAATTTTCTGCTTTTAAGATCTTTTTGTTGATGGGTTCCTAGAAGTTTCAGTACATTTGCCTAGGTTAGGATTCTCTCTCACTCTCTTTCTCTTTCCAACCCTATCTTTCTATCTCTGTCTCTTTTTCCCTCATCCTGTTTGGTATATGTTGTGCTTCGTGAATATGCTGATTCATGTATTTCAGCATTTCTGGAAAATTTTCAGTGATTATATCTACAAATAGTGCCTCTCTTCAATTCCCTCTACTCTTTCCTTCTGAGGCACTAATTATATATAACCCAAGTGTTCACATTCTGTACTCTATCTCTCTCTATTTTAAAAAATATATTCTATCTCCTTGTATTTCTGTCTCTATTGTAGGTAATTCTTCTAGATTTTCTTCTAGCTTACCAATTCTTTCTTCACTTGTGGTCTGAAGTATTATTTTAACCAGTCATTAAATTTCTTATTTCAAAAAATGCATTGCTCATTTCTAATAAATAAGTTCTATTTAATTGGCTAGAATACAGGATTTCCACCAATGGAGGGGAATCTGGGAGCTTTCATGATAATAATTCAATAAATAAGCACAATTATTTTATTTTTAATAGACCAATTATATATACCTTATTTTAATAAGAAAAAATAATGACTTGTAGAACCACTTCATTTTTAACTTTTTAAATGTATAAACATTATTAATCCATTCCAATCAGAACTATAACATTAATCATCTTTATATACTTGACTTCCAGGAATTTACTTCCTTTGCTGACAACTCATAAACTTGTTATAAGTTTAGTGCTTAATTATTGGCATGGGATGGAGGAGAGACAGAAGCTATCACCCTCATATGTAGATTATCCTTTTCCCAGGTTTTCAGAAGAAACACTGACCAACAAACTACCAAAAGTTTTAGTTTTGTAGAAATTTTATCACTGAGTAATGGTGATTATCAATTCACCTCTTGTGTCATATGTGATGAGTGAAAAGGTTGAATGGCAGAAGCCCACTGAAGAACAATGGCTTCTAATTGCTCATTTGATCATATCCAAACTCAAAAGCACACTATTTAAGAATCTTTTATTTAGCCTTGTCTCATTATTGAGCCTTGTTTCAGTACCCAATACCTCATCTGGCAGGCATTTCCTAACAAATATAAATTCCAATTTCCCATCTATTGGCTCATGCTTAGCAATATGTGATGATTTAGTGATGTTGAAGTGAATGACAGAGAACTGAACACTGGCCATATATCATTACCAATTTTTCAACACTGATCTCATTCCTTGTTTTCACCAAAAGTAGAGTTTGAGTCATTAAATTAATCCCACATATTTTGGTTTTTTATTATATTTAAATCAGTCCTTTAGAGAAGTGTTTGCCAAATGCCCTTTTAACAGTAAGGTCCTCGCTCACCCCCACCCAAATCATTCACCCCCACACAGAGTAGAAATGAAGGTGCTCTAGTTAAGCATGTAGCTGGTGAAACATGTTCTAGCATGAGTGAGGTGGCTGCACAGCCTCTTCCTTGCAGCAGTCTCAATAGAGCTTCTCAGAACCCTGGCACTTTGAGGAACAGTTTGAAATCCAGTATTATCTTTAAGTATGTTGTAAAGTGCTTGAGGTCAGGGCCCTCTTATATTTAGCATGGACAGGAAACATTTGTTAAATATTAATGTTGTACCAGTGTTCTATTCTCAGATGTTCTTTTTATTCTATGTTTTCCTTGAGTAAGTACATCCATTCTCATAGTTTGAACTATCATCAGTATATCCATTATTTACACACACACACACACACACACATATGTATATATATATATGTATATATTGTTTTTCATTCAGTCATTAAGTTGTGATCCCATGGACTGTAGCACGCCAGGCTTCCCTGTCCTTTACTATCTCCTGGAGTTTTCTCAGATTCATGTCCATTGATTTGGTGATGCTATCTAACCATCTCATCCTCTGCATATCTCAAGCATCAAATCTCTACCAAGATCTAGTACATCCAACTGTCTCATGGTTATCTCCACTTGCATGGATCAAGGGACACTGGACATCTCAAATTTAAAACACCCAAAACTGATGTCAAGTCTCAGTTCAGTTCTAGTTCAGTCACTCAGTCGTGTCTGACTCTTTGCGACCCCATGAATCGCAGCATGCCAGGCCTCCCTGTCCATCACAAACTCCCGGAGTTTACTCAAACTCATGCCCATCGAGTCGGTGATGCCATCCAGCCATCTCATTCTCTGTTGTCCCCTTCTCCTCCTGCCCCCAGTCCCTCCCAGCATCAGGGTCTTTTCCAATGAGTCAACTCTTCGCATGAGGTGGCCAAAGTATTGGAGTTTCAGCTTCAGCATCAGTCCTTCCAATGAACACCCAGGACTTATCTCCTTCAGGATGGACTGGTTGGATCTCCTTGCAGTCCAAGGGACTCTCAAGAGTCTTCTCCAACATCATAGTTCAAAAGCATCAATTCTTCGGCGCTCAGCTTTCTTCACAGTCCAACTCTCACATCCATACATGACCACTGGAAAAACCATAGCCTTGATCAGACGGACCTTTGTTGGCAAAGTCATGTCTCTGCTTTTTAATATGCTATCTAGGTTGGTCATAACTTTCCTTCCAAGGAGTAAGCGTCTTTTAATTTCAAGATGTCAAGTCTAATTCCTCCTAAATCTCTCCCTCTTCATGTATTGAATCAATCATTGCCATCACTAGACACCTAAGATGCGAGGTTTCCTGAGTAATTCATCTTTTTCTCATCCCATGTGCACCAAATAAAAAATACGATCAGTTTTATCTCCTAAATATCTCTTGTGAATCTGTTTTTTCCACTCCACTTCTACAATTCTTGTCCTGGTTCCTGCCCTTATCACTTTTTACTCACTGTACAACTCAGAAAACTGTCACCCAATCATTCTACTAGGCACCTAGTATCTACCTTTATGCTAGAATTTTCAAGCAGATCATTATCACTTAGATGATACATTTCAGGCTTCCTATGTTATTCAAGATCCTTCTTGATCTGGCATTTGCCTATCCTGGGTTTGTTTTTCATTGATTTCTACCTGGCACATGGTGGTTTTTTAACACTGAAGTGTTTGGAGAGTTCCAAACACACCAGGCTGGCTTTTGCCTTGGTTCTATGCTCAGTTCAGCAACTTCTGCTTTAGTCTTTCTTTCCATCTTCACCTTTTCCCCTGGAAAACTCTTTTCTATCTTGTAGAATGTCCTATGGAGACTTAATTAAGTGCTTCCCTCCTCTTTGCTTTCATAATATTCTTTGCATATTTCAAACAGTGAAATTTGCTCAATCGTGTCTGACTCTCTGTGATCCCATGGACCATACAGTTCATAGAATTTTCCAGGCAAGAATACTGGAGTGGGTAGCCATTCCCTTCTCCAGGGGATCTTCCCAACTCAGGGATCGAACCCAGGTCTCCTGCATTGTAGGCAGATTCTTTACCGTCTGAGCCACCAGGGAAGCCCAAGTAGAATGCTATGCAATAAATGCAATGGAAATCTGTTTATGTGTCTGTTTCCCCTGCTAGTCCTTGAGGGCAAGGACTGATCGTGGTGGTGGTAATGATTGTGGTTACAGGGTATTGTGGAAAAAAGGAAGACAACAGTCATCTCTGTAAGGAATGGCAGCCTAAATTTGCCTGCTGGATTTTTAAGTACAGGTGGTATTAATATACAGCTAGTAGTCATGTACAGATGAGAGTTGGACCATAAAGAATGTTAAGTGCTGAAGAATTGATGTTTTCGATTGTGGTGCTGGAGAAGACTGTTGACAGTCCCTTGAACAGCAAGGAGATCAAACCGTCAATCCTAAAGGAAGTCAACCCTGAATATTCACTGGAAAGACTGATACTGAAGCTCCAATATTTTGGCCACCTGATGTGAAGAGCTGACTCATTGGAAAAGACACTGATGCTGGGAAAGATTGAGGGCAGGAGGAGAAAGAGGTGACAGAGGATGAGATGGTTGGATGGCATTACCGACTCAATGGACATGAGTTTCAGAGTTTCAGCAAACTCTGGGAGACAGTGAAGGACACAGAAGCCTGGCATGCTGCAGTTCATGGGATCGCAACAAGTCGAACATGACTTAGTGACTGAACAACAACAATCAAGGGTTTATGGCATCTGTGATTTTAGTACCAGAAACCTCAGTTCTAGCAGTGAATTATATGTAATCAAGTGACTTTGACTATGCTATGACTGCTAATGACTTTTAGATGGCTACTAAAAGTAATTTTTACAACCAGAAACTGTCAAGCCTAAAATCAAATGTTTCTTTCCTCTCCTATGAGAGATTAATGCTAAAATGCAAGCTCTCGGGAGGGCCCCAACCTGTGGTTTGAGAAGGAGGGCCAGTGACCTCTTAGTGACTGCTGAATAGGAGTAACTTGCTTTCCTGCTTTAGTGGATATTAAGTCCTTCAAAGTCTGACGGTTCTGAGAAGTTGAGGATCTCCTTACCTATGTAAAGGTTGGGACCCTCAATTAAGGAGATAATAAAAGAATACCAATGTTGGATTAAATTGAGTGGAAGACCAAGAAGAAAATTTAATTTTATGTGGGAAGGGTTTTAGGGGTGATGGGGTGTTCTTTCAAGTCCAGTGAAGTGAACTTGAATGTAATACAAGAAATAGTTTTTGAACATCTGCTGTCCTATAAAGAATACGCAGATAAATAAAATATAGCCTCTGGGGACTTCCCTGGTGATCCAGTGGCTGGGACTCTGCACTTCTAATGCAAAAGGTGTAGGTTCAATCCCTGGTCAGGGAACTAAGATCCTGCATACTGTGCAATGTGGCCAAAAAAGTATCTATCTATCTATCTATCTATAGCCTCTGTTTTTGAAGAGCTCATAATCTGCCAGACAAGACTTTACAGAAACCTAATCAGATGTCTAGACCAGTGCTTTCCAAACTGTGTGCTATAGTATGGGTCCTCAAACCCAGGGCCATAGACTGGTACCGGATCATGGCATGTTAGGAACCAGGCCACCGCACAGCAGGAGGTGAGCAGCGGCCAAGCTAGTGAAGCTTCATTTGTATTTATAGTTGCTCCCAATCACTCACATTTCAGCCTGACTGCTGTCTCCTGTCAGGATCAGCAATAGCATTAGATTCTCATAGGAGCATGAACCCTACTGTGAACTGTGCATGCAAGGGATCTAGGTTGTGTGCTTCTCATGAGAGTCTAAAGCCTGATGATCTAATCAAGCATTATGGTGTGTTGTATAATTATTTCATTATATGGCACGATGTAATAATAATTGAAATAAAGTGCATAATAAATGTAATGTGCTTGAATCATCCCCACCCCCCCACCCCTATCTGTGGAAAAACTGTCTTCCATGAAACCCGTCCTTGGTGTCAAAAACACTGGGGACCACTGTACTATAGAATCAAGAGTGAGTATTTGACAGAGATGGACATTTAAAATGAAGCATTTTTTGATGCTGTTAGAAACATTGGAAAAGGTGTTTCCTACCAAACAGAGAAGATGCAAGGACCTAAGGAATATGTTGAATAATTCAATCACTATATGATTTAAGGAATTCAAGCAGATGCTGCTGCTGGTGGTGATCACAACAGTGCTAGTTAGTATATACTAATTGCTTGCTATGTTCCAGGCATTCTGAAAAGTCTGCAAAATTCTGCAAAGATCTTTACATACAACATTTTATGTTCTCTCATAAACTTTTTAGCTAGATACTATTATACAAACAGGGAAACCATGGTTCAGAGAAGTTAAGTAGCTTATACAAGTCCATGCAAATTTTTTCTATTAATAATCTTTTAAGTGCTAGATTATTAAGTGCTAGTTATTAAGACAAACTCTGCAACTATTTTTGATTACTGTATCTACATGAACTTTACTTTTTTTAATTGTGTGGAAAACAAAACACAAAACAAATTGGATTACATTGACAAAAGACTACAACTGTCATCCTCAACACCTAGTTTGATTTTTTGCACTGAATATATATATATAAATATTATACACATGAACATATAAAATTTCAAACTAATAAAACCTTTATTTTAAAAACCTTTGTATGTTTTCCATATTATGGCTCTTTGTATGATTTCATGTGGGTGAAAAAGAGGTAAGTTGCTGTTCAACAAGTTTTGAAAAGCCACTTTTCTAGAGCATTTGAGCCCTTTGGGAATTAAGAAGAGATACAGCCTAACTGGAATATTCAGAATCTTTGGTCTCTATAATTGGGAACCTAGTGGTTGCAATACCTAGCTTTTTAAGCAGTCTATATTCACAGAAGGCATAATCACCTTAGGTAGAAGAAACTTAGTCTGAGTTTGTAAGAAGAATTTAGCAAACCCTTGTTCCTGGGCTGCGGCCCACAAAGCTTTCCAGAGACCTATTATAATGGCCACAAAGACAGGAAGTTGCTATTTATTATTATAATAATTATAACAAAACTATGACATTGGGAACAACAACCAGCAATCAAGTGATTACTACGCTGTGCATGTGCTAAGTTGCTTCAGCCGTGTTCAACTCTTTGCGACCCCATGGACTGTATGTAGCCTGCCAGACTTCTCTGTCCATGGAATTTTCCAGGCAAGAATACTGGGAGTGGGTTGCCACTTCCTTCTCTAGGGGATCTTCCCAACCCAGGGACTGAACCTGTATCTCCTGCATTGGCAGGTGGATTCTTTACCACTGTGCTACCTGGCACATTTATTATTATTACTATTTCATTTATTCCTCAAAACAATCCTAATATATGGGTACCACTATTCCTATTTTACCAGTGCAAAAATTCAGGCTTGAGTAAATGTGAAGGGGTTAAATTACTTCAGCAAGTTCCCACTGCTAGGACGTAGAAGAGCTGGAATTGAACTGAGGTCTATTTAATACTACCTCCTGTGTTTTCACAACTATGACAAACCCTGCTGCCCCCAGTCAGCTCTGTAAAAGCTCCATTCTGCTGTTTTCTTTATGGGATGGGGAGGGAGGTGGAAGGGGGGTTCAGGATGGGGAACACATGTACACCCATGGCTGATTCCTGTCAATGTATGGCAAAAACCACTACAATATTGTAAAGTATTTAGTCTCCAATTAAAATAAAAAAAATTAATTTAAAAAATCAACATTGAAAAAACTGAAAAAAAAGTAGTAGGAAAGGATGGCAAAACATCAGGCAAAAAGGGGGTTGGATACCAAATCTCGTGCTGAAAGCTATGACCCTTAAGCTCAACAGCAGCACTGTATGGTAAAGGGCAGAGGATAGTTTTCATTTTTCCATTGAGTAGACAATGAGACAGCCCCAAACAATGTTTCCCCTGAACTGAGCATGATCAACACTTCTGTGTATCTCAAGCAGCTCATTCCAGGCTTGTCTCCTGAAGTCTTCTCCAGGATCCTCCTCCTAACATCCAGGAGAAAGTTCCTTGGGGAAGGTGAGAAATTGAGAATAAGGAAAGAGTTTCTCAGTGGCTGTCAAGCATCAGCTCTGAGGGCGTTTGGAAATTGATCAGTAGGTCTTATGAAGGTTCTGCATGCATACATAATTAATATAATTCATCAATAAATATATCTTCAATGACTGACTATCACAATATCATGGTCAATAAGACTTTGCACTATCCTAACAGAAGTCCCCAAATTCATGTTACTTTACTACTGCATATTTCCATTTTCTTGGTGACATTTGCATGAATAACTCAATTTCCATCTTGTATGAAAGACAAATGAGTGTGTATTTTTTTAAGCTTAGACAGAGAATGTTTTCTCCTAAACAAACTCTACACTGGGCCACCTGGGACAATATTTCCCAAACTTTTAATAACTGTTATCTGTCTAGACATCAACTCATACTAGAAAAGCAGAGAAAGCTGTCAAAGGGTAAAACAATCAACATCTGCAAAGATGAAGAATTTGGGCACAGTAGAGGTAGATTAAAAAGTAAATAAACTGCACTTCAAACAGTGATTAATGCACAAGAAAGATAAGCACAGAGGTGGGCTAAGTCAGGCACAGTAAATATCTTTTCTTAAAAACCTTGCCAGTAAATCGTAATTACATACAGGATCATCAAGTCTTTTTGAGAAGGTACCTTTCACTTGGTAAGTGACTGCTGCTGCTGCTAAGTCGCTTCAGTCGTGTCCGACTCTGTGCAACCCCATAGACGGCAGCTCACCAGGCTCCTCTGCCCCTGGGATTCTCCAGGCAAGAACACTGCAGTGGGTTGCCATTTCCTTCTCCAATGCATGAAAGTGAAAAGAGAAAGTGAAGTTGCTCAGTCATGTCTGACTCTTCGCGACCCTGTGGACTGCAGCTGACCAGGCTCCTCCGTCCATGGGATTTTTCAGGCAAGAGTACTGGAGTGGGTTGCCATTGCCTTCTCTGTTGGTAAGTGGACAGTGTCTTAAAAATATAACAAAACTACAGAAAAGATTGACGATTATAGTAAGTTCATGTTGCAATTTCCTCTGGCTGCCAATTGATAGGAAGTGGTAATTAGTTTTGGCTCCTCTGTGATAGGGAAGGAAGGTGTCTGAAATAATGTTCATGTTCTGTGGGGCCTTGTGTACAGATTCACTATTACGTGAGAAATTGGCTACAACCTTGTGAGGTGTACAGGGCAGATACTGTTATCACCATTTTGCAAGTGAAGAAATTCAGGAAGAACTGAAGTGAAATGCCGAAGGCCACAGTAGTAGGGCCAGAAGCCCTCCAGTTGGTACCCAATGAGTTTCCACTACTCCCATCCCTTTGAAACAAACAAAGGTTAGATAAAAGTACTAGGTTATCTATGAATTTTTAAAAAAGTTTTATATGAATGTAATTTATCTAGGATATTCTAATCTAATGGTAGAACAGAGATGTACTTCAATTGCCTTAGAACTGTAAGTACCTGAGACCTGTAAGTGCAGGGCACCTGTGCATGCCAGCATTGATCCTTCAGAACATTAAGCTTTATTTTAAAACCTGCAGGCATTTCAAGTGCATCTCTTTAGTTTCATTTTTTCCCTCCACTGCTACTGGGAGGGAGGTAATGCTCAATGTTGAGGGCAGGGGTGGGATCAGAGGGAAAAAGAGAGATTTTTGGAGACCATGAATGTGAGGGGTTTCCCAGGTGGCTAAGTGGTAAAGAATCTGTATGCCAAAGCAGGAGACACAGAAGACTCGGGTTTGACCACTGGGTCAGGAAGATCTCCTGGAGAAGGAAATGGCAACTACTTCAATATTCTTGTCTGTGAAATTCTATAGACAGAAGAGCCTGGCAGACTACAGCCCATGGGGTTGCAAAGAGTCGGACATGACTGAGCACACAGGCACGCATGCAAGGGAGGCCATAGCAGTGCCTGTTGTACTGGGGGCTGCATTTCACGTGCTAAAGTAGGCATTTTCACAAAAGCACACCTCTGTCTTAATGAAGAGGAGCATGAGATAAGCCTTACCAGGGGAAAAAAAAACTCACAGGAATAACATTAATGTTTGTTTTAATAGAAAAGCAGGAAATGTGTTTTGGGACCCATCCAAAAGGCCCGCCCAGTAAAAGGAGTGAGAAATGGTGTCAGTAGATTTGTAGGCTTATCTAGCTTTCCCCAAACAAGCATTGCATGTAAATACTGGTTTATTACTACTCACTCTAATTATATTAGTTAGACGATCTGGCACAAGTGAGGACAAACAAAGATTTATATTCTCTCAGAAATATCAGATGCAGGACAGTACACTGGCTAGAGTTTCTGTTAATATATCCCTCTCCCAAGAAGCTTGAGAACAGAGGTAGTCTCTTGCTGCTGAACATGTCTTAAGCCTACTGTGTGAAGGAGCATTCTGCTTAATTCAGCACTGTCATAAACTCAGAAAGGATGGGGAAGCAGAGGTGAGGGGCAAGGGTGCATCATTATCATAATGTGCCATGAGGGGCCATTTTCTGTGTGTAGGAGATCTGTGGGGGGATCTCACCATCCTATCCCTGTCCCCCGTGAATGAAAAATGTGGCCTGCTGTCTCATCAAACAAAGGATGCTGTGGCCATCAACCTGTCAGTCATGACTTGCCCTGAAAGTGGGCCTGAGGGAACTCAGGATGAAAACAAAGGGGCTGTCAAGCCCTCAGCCACTGTACCATCCCCAGTGGTACACCTTGAGGGGACTCAGGATGGGAAAGAACAGGATACTGGCCCTAGATAGCTAAGGTGCATATCAAAGGAATGATTTCAATGAACCCAGACTCTTGCATTTTCCCATACAAAGAAAAGCACTAAATCCATTAACTTAAAAATATGTGGTTTTCTTTAATTAGCAGTGATAATCTTTTGATGTTCCAACTACTAAGTCTTTCTAGCCAAAACCCCTATATATTCTGGCTCCTCCTTATCTTTTTGGAGCAGTTCCTCAGAGCTATCCAAGAGGCTGCCTCCCCAGCTTGAGTCCTCAGGCAGTAAGCCAAAGGAACATAATTCTCAACTTTCAGGTTGTGCAATTTTTTTTTAGTTGACACCCTACTAATTTGATAAAAACACTAAACTGCCTTTGCCTCTCCTGTGACCTTTTGGCACCCAACTACACTGAATGGAAAGGGTGCCCAGTTGACATAGGAAAGGCACCGGGATTCTGACAGCCAGCGTATAATGATTCCAGTGGGTACACACCTGTTAGCTGAACAAAGGCATTTCCCTGATCCAGAAAATAAAACATTGAATTTCACGTTCAGCTAATTCAACAAAATTCTGGCACAATCAGTTTGCACAGCTTGGAGTACTGTGAAATTGACTTGGTATATGCATGCCAAATAATCAAAGCTAGGGAAGTGACTTTCTTTTGAAAGGTCTTCTTAGTCTTTGCTGGGCAGTGTATATCATTTGACACATCTGCTGTTGTTTGGGGGAACTGAAGGTTGGGAATACCTTCTTGTGGAATTTGTAAGAGTAGGTTATATACCCTGAATGTTCAGTAGTATTGATGGCATACAGGAGGATTGCTACCTCAGTTAAAGTAATATGAGGTAAAAAGACTTAATTTGGGATCATCATGTTAGGGAGTTGGCACTATAGTCCCACACAAAATTGTGTAAAGATGTGAATCTCCAAATGAAAGTACTAATGTTAAAGTTTGGGTGTAAAAAGATGATAGAGTTAACATTCACACATTTTAAAAGAAAAGAAATAGGCTATAAGATGCTTCCTTGGTGGCTTAGATGGTAAAAGAATCTGCCTGCATTGCAGGAGACCCGGGTTCAATCCTGCAGGAGACCTGGGTTTGATCCCTGAGTTGGGAAGATCTCCTGGAGAAGGGAATGGCTACCCACTCCAGTATTTTGCCTGGAGAAATCCCATGAACAGAGGAGCCTAGTGGGCTACAGCCCATGGGGTGGCAAAGAGTTGGACATGACTAAAGCAACTAACACTTTCACTTTTTCACAGGCTAGAACTGAGTCAGTGGATTGCCTCGCTTACAAAGTTAATCATAACACTGCGGGCTAGGGTCAGTCTAGTGCATTGGAGCTGATTCAGGACCCCAGAGGGAAAAGATAACCACACCATGCTTATAGCAGCATTCAGGCAATTCCCACTGCTTTGCTGGAAACAGGATGCACTGGTTTTGCCTGGCTTCTAGACAGTTTATTCAGAGCTAATTTCCCAGCCTAGGTCCATGGCACTCTGGAGGTTCACAGAGGCTGAAGGCAAGGTAGGAGTTAAACATCTATTACTACTGGTTTTCAGGGACCATGTGGATAATATCTAATGGTTCTCACTGTGCAAAGCTGTTCACAACCATTACATCCTCAAGAGACACTAATTAAAGGTTTCATTCCCTCCCCATCTCATGTGTTACAAAATGCATGGGTTGAGGGTTAAATCTATGGCCAGCGCACCGAGCAAAGAGAAATTCATAGAGACATGGAAAATGCAGTGTATGACGATTTTTAATGGAACTCTCTAATCAAACCTCTCAGAGTTATGCTCAGTAGTCAGTGACTAATAGGTTGTGGAGGAAAAGATTATATTCAATCTGCCTGTTAACTACAAGACTTTAATCAATTTCAGTGGAAAATGCTCTGAAGCAGAAAGAAATATAATAGGGCACTGACCTAATCTCTCAGAAGGCTCAGTGCCACTTTCTCATTTTTCTCCAACTGGGGAGATGCATTAGCTGAGACTATTCCTAAGTGTATTCTACATCAGTGCTGAGGAAGAAGAGGGCCATCTTGCTCAATGAACCACACATATCCTTAGCTACGAACTGCTGAAAGCTGACTCTCCCAGTATAGTTGTATTTCATCACACCAGAGCATCTGGAGGGCCTTGCTGAGGGGTTGTGGCAAGCCCGAGGGCTCAAAGTTCTGCCCTCTTCTCTAAGAAAGCCAATAAAATCCTACCTCTAGCATACAGCATGATGAAAACAAAACACATCTTTGAGCCAGATTTGGACTATGGGTCACCAGTTTGTAACCTCTAGTCTAGACTGTAATTATTAGAGGATTTTAAAGAAAAGGAAGATTAATGGAGGCCAGAATGGTAAAAGCATGCTTTGCAGAAGTAGTGCAGTTTGAATGGACCTTGGCAGGTGAGTAGGATTTCTCTTCTTCCAACTATTTTGTTTCATGTAAACATACTTTTGAAAGGCCTATAAACAACACCCATCCCCACACAATCACCATTCTCTATCCGCACATATCTATATCCCCATCAATTTAGAATCAGGAAAACATATCCTTTTTCCCACCTATGATATTTATCAAAGAAGGAGGGAAATTGGTTCACCATCTTGCAACTCAAATTTATAAGGAAACTTTCCTGATTATCTTCTTCCCAAATGGGCTCTCCCCTCAACCACCCCAACTGACTACTCTAGGACTTAATGTCTGTACCATTTATTTGGTTCACAGAAGAGACTTGAAATAAAATAAAATAAAATCTCTTCTTAAGATGGGATATATCAAGTCACAGGATGGACAGAAAAGCAAACAATGTGGGATTGTTGGAAGACTGCTGAATTCAGGTTGTAGCTGTGTGAATGAGTTTTCTACTTAGGAGCCAGGTGACCACTTAAAATCAGTTAGCTTCAGTCCCTTTCATATACAAAATGGATATAATAATTCCTACCTCTCTCATATTAACTGCTGAGTGTGTGCTAAATCGCTTCACTCGTGTCCGGCTCTGCGATCCTATGGACTGTAACCCGCCAGGCTCCTCTGTCCATGGGGATTCTCTCGGCAAGAATACTGGAGTACATTGCCATTTCCTTCTCCAGGGGATTTTCCCGACTCAGGGATCGAACCCAAGTCTCTTATGTCTCCTGCATTGGCAAGCAGGTTCTTTACCACTAGTGCCATACAACTGCTGAGGAGCTCAACTCAGATAACATACGAGAGCCCTAAACACAAGTGTAAAAGTAATGTCATCATTATTATTCATCAATCCAGCCTGTGAGAATGGGTTGTTTAAAGTTCACTCTGGAAGAATGATCAATCTTTCTATTTATGAGTTGTAAAAAGCAACTCTCATTACATATTATTTATTATTCCTAGTAGCCTTGCCTGACAAGAATTTATAAGGAACACATTTTGAGCTGCACATGGGAGATAAGATTTATATAAAGATAAGATTTACATGAAGAATATCTGACTATATTGTTCAGGCACCTCTTGAGAAATAATAACAATGAAAACCAAAGAGAGTAAGCAAATAAACACAAGTAAAGGTAAAGTAGCCAGTAATGCTGAAAGAAAGAAAGGTGATTATCCAGGGGAATCCAGGCCAAAATACCTGTCATAGAACTATGAGCCCACAGATGTGAAGTCTTCATTGTAGGTAAATGTTTGGCTTGGGAATCTTCCTAGCAACCATTTACACATTCTTTTTCATTTTTCTTCCCTTTCCTTCCTTACTCCCACTGATTGGGTAGTGCAAGTTAATGGTTAAGAATGGGAGACTTAAAAAAAAAAATGGGAGACTTGGGTTTAGTGAGACCTTAGTTTAAATCCCAGTTTTGCCATTTGCTTTTCTGAGTCTCAGATATCTCATTTGTAAAATGGGATGATAATAGAAATTAAGGCACAGAGTCTCCCTAGTAGTGATCCATGCTCCAACATGATCCTTTACCTCTTTAAAAGTTACCCTGGCCAAACCCTCAGCAAAGATTAAAAAAATATTTTACACAAATGTGTAAATGACTTGTACTTTCTAGAGATATATGTAATTAAGGATAATGTCTAGGAGTATCAACGGCCAAGAAAATGGATCTATAGGAGTTTAATTTTATACAGTATGTGATAAATGGCAAGTAAAACATTTAGACCCTTCTGTAGCAGGAAGTTCTTAGGAAGGTTTAGAAGATTATATAGCTTAATGAATAGCCATACAGTAAAAGCAAGTCTTATCTCAAATTTATTTTATTTTCCTAGTTCTTTCTCTATTTAAATATAAACTCTTAACAATCCAAGTCAACAGGCATTTATCAGGTGCCTATTGTGTGCCTGATATCATGTTAGATGAAAGATATACAGTAACTGAGGATTCGTTTCTGTTTCCTTTTTAAGCAATATATGTATATATACATGCATGCCAAGTTGCTTCAGTTCTGTCCAACTCTTTGCAACCCTATGGACTGCTAGGCTTCCTCTGTCCATGGGATTCTCCAGGTAAGAATACTGGAGTGGGTTGCCATGCCCTCCTCCAGGGGATCTTCCCAACCCTGGAATTGAACCCACATCTCCTGCATTGCAGGCGGATTCTTTGCCACTTTACCATAGCCACCAGGGAAGCCTGTGTGTACACACACACACACACACACACACACACACACACACATACTTTCAACTGTTCAAGAGGAGTCAAGGAAGTAGCAGAAGGTGATGTGAAGAAGTCTTATACCTTGAGCAAGTAAAAAGTATGTGAGCCTCCATTTTTTCATTCTCAATGAGTATAATATTGTACAACATGTTTCCTTCCTATTTCATAGTATTCCTGCTAGGATCAAATGAGATAGTACACATAAGAGATTTGTTAACTGCATGCAAATATTAGATACTGATAAAGTTCTCATACTATGATGGGAAAATGACTGTTAAAGCAGAAGCAACTGTGAATGAAAAATGTAGCCTGCCATATTAGCAAACAAAGGATGCCCTCAGTCAAGGCAGCCACCCCCAATGGTGCAACCTGAGGGGACTCAGGATGGGAAAGAACAGTATACCCACCCTAGACAGCTGAGGTGCATATTAAAGGGATGATTTCACCCAGCCCAGACTCTTGCATCTTCCCATAGATAGAAAATTCACTAACTTGAAGTATCTGGTTTTCTTTAATTAACAGTAATCTTTTGACAGTAATCTTTTTGTTGCAAAATTCCTATATATCCTGGTTCTTCCCTTACCTCTTCAGAGAAATTCCTCAAAGCTATCTGAGAAGCTGCTTTCCAGGTTTTAGTCCTCAGAAATTTTTCCAAAAAAACACACATAATTCTCAATTTTTAGGTTGTGCATTTTTTCAGTCGACACAATCCGCTGCAAGATGGAGAAACTGCCCAGAGGAATAAAACAGATGAGCTCTAGGGCCTTTCACCAAAACGCACTACCTGATATCAACAGAACCTTGAGCAAACAGAGAAGGAAGATCCTCTCACCCTACTATCCTTGGGTTGTTGTGAGGATGAAATAAAATTGTAATTAAGATCCTTAGTACCAAGACTGGCAGATGGCATTATCATCCTCTTTTGCTATTGTTATTGTATTATTGGTGCTAGCAGGAAATAATTTACATACAATAGCTTAAGCTATGTCATGCTTTTCAGAGCTCTGGAGTGAGAAATGAAAGCACTAGTAAATTTTCATCCCAAAGCCTGCTAAGTAACCTGTAAGAATTCTCCAAAGCCAGTAAGTAACCTATATTTCAGCAGACAGGAGACCTCCCCCTAGCAGCTGATTTTTACATGTACTATAGGTATGAAATTAAAATAATGTTCAGATCTGCACAACAAAAAGGACTAAAAACTTCACTGCTGTCAGTTTCAATGCTTATTAATGGAGATGAATGTAGAGAGAATATTGTTCTGCCTAAATAATACTAAAATCCAGTATAAAATCCTGCTTTGATTTGGAGATAGACTAATACAATGTATATGAGAGCAGAAAATTACTTCTAAAATATTCTCCTACTAAGCCTGCCAAATTTATAGAATCCACATTTATAGAAGACAACATTCCTAACCTCACATAAAATAAATTTATACTGACAAAAACAATAAAAGTGCAGATTTCTTAACCTTACAGTCAGGTATTATGCTTTAACTTAAATAATCCAGTTCCAATATACATTTATAATGTCATTTTCCACTACTAACTTTTTATCCTAATATTCTTCAGAAAGGTTTTTTCTCCACCAGGATGTCCACATATTATTCACTGAGGGCACAACTAGAGTAACTCTCAGGGCCTATCTATTTGTTTCAATGGTAGCTTGAGTGATTAAACTCTCAAATTTTCTTTTTTTTTAATTCAGAGTGGTATCTCATATCCTTCAGAACTCTAAAGAACTCTAGAATGGATTCATGGATCTATCTGAGAAACACCAACATAAGAAAGTGAAATCTTATTTTATAAAAATGCCTTCTGATAATGCATTGCCATTTTTTTTGGAGTTTGAATTTATTTTTTATTTAGTTTTCAAACACTTATTAAAAGATTTTTTCTAATCTTTTTCAAATTCTTTTTCCATTTAGGTTATTACAGAATATTGAGCAGAGTTCCCTGTGCTATACAGTAGGTCTTGTTGGTTATCTATTTTAAATATAGCAGTGTGTACATGTCCATCCCAAACTTCCAGTCTATCTCTTCTCCCATATCCTTTCCCACTGGTAACTATAAATTCATTTTCTAAGTCTGTGAGTCTGTTTTTGTTCTGTAGTTAAATTCACTTGTATCATTTAATTCCCCATATAAGTGATATAATATGATACACAACAGAATATTGCTCAGCTATAAAAAGAATGAAATAATGCCATTTGCAGCAATATGGATGGACCTAGAGATTATCATACTAAAATGGAATTAGTCAGACAGAGAAAGACAAATATCATATGCACTGCCATTTTATTATTTTTTTTTCACACACTGACATTTTAAAAGATAAGCATGGGTAAAAGAATTCAACATGAGTATGAGTGAATACTCAGAAGGATTATTACCAGTTTGATATAGGAAAATGTTTCTTAAACTTAAGAATTTATAGATCCCCAGGAATACATTTGGTGTTGCCATATGTTGCCACATTTGGTGTTGGAGAAGACTCTTGAGAGTCCCTTGGACTGCAAGGAAATCCAACCAGTCAATCCTAAAGGAAACCAGTCCTGAATATTCATTGGAAAGACTGATGCTGAAGCTGAAACTCCAATACTTTGGCCACCTGATGAGAAGAACTGATTCACTGGAAAAGACCCTGATGCTGGGAAAGATTGAAGGCGGGAGGAGAAGGGGACGACAGAGGATGAGATGGTTGGATGGCATCACTGACTTGATGGACATGAGTTTGAGCAAGCTCCGGGAGTTGGTGATGGACAGGGAAGCCTGGCGTGCTGCAGTCCACGGGGTCGCAAAGAGTCAGACATGACTGAGTGACTGAACTGAACTGAGGAATACATTTACTGATACTCAAATGTTGATAGACCACAATATGAGAAGCAGTGGTGCTTTTCTAGCTTTTCAGTGATTTGATGCAATGTATTAGATCCTAATGGAAGGATTCTGGCTCCCTTGACTCTAAGAATTTCTTAGGAAGTTGGTTGATAACATCTGCAGTTGACATAAATATTTAGAACACTATTTTTCTAGTGGTGTGAATAAGTCCTCTTTCTTTATGTAAAAGTCTAATATTTATACTTACAGTTGCCATAAAAAGGGCTTCCCAGGTAGCACTAGTGGTAAAGAACCCACCTGCCAATGCAGGAGATGTAAGAGATGTGGGTTCAATCTCTGGGTTGGGAAGATCCCCTGGAGGAGGGCATGGCAACCTGCTCCATTATTCTTGCCTGGAAAATTCTAAGGATGGAGGAGAGTCCCTGGGGTCACAAAGAGTCGAATACAACTAAGCACACATACGCAAATGCCATAAAAAAGTGAAAAGGCATTAAAAACCAGTTCATAGGCACGAAATGCAAATGATTATGATTATCCTTATAAAGATCTCATAGCAGACTGGCCAGGAATTGATACAACAGTTATTGAAATTGGGTGATATGAACATGAGGGCATATGATACTGTTCTCTCTGCTTTATTTATGTGTAACATTTTCCATGAGAAAAAAAAAAGACCTAGTAGCTAAATGACTATGGCAAGGGACTCTGTGAAAAAATATTATGGAAGATATTATATCACCACAGATAGAACGTAAGGGAAATTGGCCTTGACCTTGCACTAACGGCCAGTGTCCTCAGATAGCTAACCTTGTGCTTCTATTATATGACAGTAATTCTGGGTTTTAGTGTTCAAAGAGTAATCGGGATCACTTGATGCCAGAAGACAAATTATTGGAACAATTCAGAATATTGTTCTAATGAGTACTGTGTGGCACTCTTTAAAAAGGCTACTTCTCCCTAAGTTACAATTTATATTATTGAATTTATATAAAATGACATATGCTTCTGTTAAGCCTAGGCAAAGGTTCATGTTACCTGCAGATACTCTGAACCACCTATGTCATATTTGTTCATATCTTAGCAGGAATTCTGTGCCTGGGTGTTAGGTCTTGTTTTTGTATTAGAGATGCCTCCTTTATTATCTAAGACTTTTAATGACAGTCTCATTGATTAGGGGTTTTTATTAAACCACTAGCAACAGTAAATTTGGAACAAGAAGTGCCATTGAAGAGCTTAATAGTAAACTATACCTGAGAAAAGCCCACAGTAGTTCACACAAAAACTAACTCCAAATTTAAATAGGTTGACACAGTTTGTGCAGTAATGCTTTCACCAGGAGATATGGATACCATTTGTAATTTGAAGACTTGAGCATCGTCTTGCATTCTAAATACTAGTGAGAAACAAATCTGCAACAACACAATACATGGGTGCAAGTCATTTGTTTGGGACTTACAGATAGTCAGGATCATGTGTTTGATTCATTCAGGGCCAGTTGTTTATTTGCTTCAAGAAAGAACACAAACTTATTGGCATCAGAATCCCAGGAATCTGATTTTATGACATGGAATTCATCAAAAGACTCAAAAGGAGACACTGAAATGGAAAATTCCTTCTGTTCAAGATTAAAGACTAAAAAAAAAAAAAAAAAAAAAGATTAAAGACTAGAATCTGAAGTTACCAGTCATCTCTGGTAGTGAATTACAGAGTTGCCAGTTAGACAACTTTCTTTATAATAGGGCCTGGTGTAATAAAAAGAAAACAGACTCTGAGTCAGAAAACCTGAGTTCTAGTTTGGACTCAGTCATTTAATCCCATCTTTATGGTTAGAGGATTACAGAATTAAGCAATTCTGTTACTTACAACTGTAAATAGCAGGTGGTGAAGATGAGTCCAAAAGATAGCATTTTACTGAAACAAAGCTATTCCAAGTTAATACCTCCGTATATCACAGCAGTGTACAACTGCAGGAATACCAAAGAAGCTGAAGGAATTCAAATCAAGGGGGGAAAATCCTTGCATTAAACAATACAACTTTCTATGCTATGCATAATAATCATCAAACTGATAAGAAGTAGCTTGGTTTTTGCAGAATCAAATAAACCAGAATGAGTGGAACTGAAGAGAAGTGACTTACCAAGATGTCCCAAGGGAAGGGACAGAGCTAGAGACACCAGTGATATCCTTCTGCAGGGAATATTAAATTACAGTGTGACTGAATATTTCCAGCTCTCCACCTTTAGGGCACACTGTAGGATTGCCCTTCTTGGCTTCTAGTTGGTCTCTGATCAAGGTTGATCAATGGTATATGAAAAAAGTGACATATGCCATATTCAAAAATAAGATTTAATTGGTAGCCCAGATGTGAGACCGCCCCCCCCCCCCCGAGCTTTCTTTCTTTCCCTCTGCCACAATGATCAGTAGTGTCCCAGATGGTAGCAGTTCCCTCTGGGTCCTAGATTGAGTACCACACAATGTCCCACAGATGACCCATGATGGACTTACAGTATGAACAAAAAATAAACTTTTGTTATTTTAATCCACTGAGATGTTGGGAGTTGTTTGCTATAGCAACATAACTTTTCCTATGCTGACTTAAGAGATGGCAGTTATGAGGTCAAGCACTCTACCAAACAGAGGGCAAAAATAACTTGACTGATGGGCCTCAGTAAAGGCTTTGGCCCTACTCAGAGGTTTGTGCCTTCAGATATTATAAGGTTCTGTTATGCATATGAACAAAAGTATGTCACTGTTACTGGCAGCTAACAGAGGATGTGAAAAATAAAGAGGACAGTTCAGGACAGAGCAGACTCAGGGGACTGGTAACTTGATGTAAATCCTTCCTCTCATTCTGTTCCAAGTAAATAGTGACTGAAAGTCATAAGGCTCTTCAATGGCCTGTCCAGGATAACTGGCCCTAGGCCAGTTTGAAGCCAGCAGGTGCCCTTCGTAATATAGCTGGTACCTACAATTTTTAGTCTATTTAGTAGCAGAGTGGTAAAAAGCTGAACAAACAAGGAACGGAGAACTATCCTTTTACCATCTGAGGTTCTTAAAGGAGACCAGGCTGAGAATAGTGTTACAAACTTTAGGGGATGAATTTTAAAACTATATCCCTATGTAATTCAAGGCTACCTAGACTTCACCTAAATTATTTTTTCCTAAAGACTCTTAAGATCACTGATCCTGCCCTAACCAGAACTACTCGTAGGTATAGGGCTACTACTAGGCTAATGAACAGCATTACAGAAAGCTGAGGCAGTAATTGTCTCTGTCCATTCAAAACACCTTAAACAAGGGTCTGGGGATGCACCACAGTGGTATGAGAATTGTTGTTGTTTTAGTTGCTAAGTCGTGTCCGACTCTTTTGCAACCCATGGACTATAGACTGCCAGGCTCCTCTGTCCATGGGATTTCCCAGGCAAGAATACTGGAGTGGGTTGCCATTTCCTTCTCCAAGGGGTCTTCCCAACCCAGGGATCAAACATCTTCTGCCATCTTCTGCCAATAGCTACAATTTACTGAGCACATACAATAATCAGGTACTTCATGAACATTATAGCTAACCCTCATCATTACATGAGGTAAGTATTATACTTTTTGGATGAGGAGACTGAAGAATGTCAAGAGAGTGCAGAAGCCAAGGTGAGGGAAAGAGTCTAGAAGGAGAAGTGCATCGAGTAAGATGCTACTGGTAGTTCAATGAGGATAGGGACTGAGAAGAAGCAATTGAATTTGGTGATTAGGAAGTGACCTTTAAGAAATCAGTCTCAGTGAATTTGTTGGGGAAAAAGCCAGAAGACCAAGAGCTGAACAATAAATGGGTGGCAGAAAAAGATATGCATTAACTGTAGACTATTTTTTCATAAACTCTGGTACTTCACATACAACTTACTTTTATGCATGTAAATCTCATCAAAGCTATGGATCTTTTCCCCAGAAAAATACATGTGCATACCTAATTTTACACACAATTTCAGGGCACTTATAGACCCACCTGAAACCCATTTAGAATCTCCATCTTAGGAATGAATGATATATATCAAATTCAAGATGGTGGAGATGGGACTGGAAGTGATAAACAGGTGGTTTCAACTGCATTGGTAGTATTTGCTTTCTTAAGCTGGGTGATGGTCATATATTCATTATGTTTATTACATTATTATATATGTTTATTATATTATTTGAATATATACATAAGATTGGCCAAAAAGTCCATTCAGACTTCCCCTAAACCTGAATGGACTTTTCGGCCAACCCAGTATCACATTTCTGCTGCCTAAAATATTTCATAATAATTTCTTTAAAGAGGAAAACATGGGTACATAACAGGACATCTGTGTTTGTAGGAAATATACACTAAAGTATTTGGGAGTGATGTGATATCAGATGGGCAACTTGGTCCTCAAATTGTTGAAGAAAGAAATTTTGTAGCATGCTTGAAGCTTTCTGTAATTTTGAACTTGTTTCAAAAACTGAAAAAAACAGTAAAAGACAACACAAAAAAGAAAAAAATGACTAACAAAAAATGTTAATGAATATATATTCTCACGGATATATGGGAGGGCATAACCAAACTTACAGAGAAGTGTACACACAGAAATGCATAGGGAGATCCTTTAAAACAGACAAAGGAAGTGCTATCAATTTGGCTGTAAAGTACAATGTTTTGTGTCAGAGCCCTCTTTTCCTTGCTGACTTATACTCCGACTGGGAGAATATAACTGGGATTCAGTTGACGGAGAAGCAGCCATCTCTCTGAGCACCTCTGATTATCACAGTCGTTAGGGAAAGTGGGAGCCTCAAGCTAGTCTCAGGGCTTTGAAACTGGAAAGCACAGGCTGAGGGCTCAAGAGAGGTGCTGGACGTTAAGCCAGAGAAAGCTTACAGATCTCTCTCTTACAACTTGACCATTGTGCCTCCAATTCTTCAGGTAGTCTAGTAGGGAGAGGTTTGAGGGTAGAGGGAGAAGTACAACTCTACTTTTAATGGAACAGGCATCTGGGTGATAGTACAACTAGTTGAGCAGGGGAAGGATAAAGTGGTGATTTAGGAGAAGATAGTGAGGGACAGGAAGGCCTGGTGTGCTGCAGTCCATGGGGTTGCAAAGAGTCAGACATGACTTGGCGACTGAACAACAATAAAATAGAAGGCAAGAAAGTAAAGGCAAAAACTGGAGTTAAAGCTAGAGTGTTCGTTTTTACAATAAAAAAGAGACCAATAGAAAGAGCAGACTCTTGGTCTGCTGGTCTTGATTTTCTCCATCAACTGACTCCCAGTTATACTCTTGGTATGTGTATGTGTATTTATGTTTGATGTATAGGATGTAGGGAGTTTTATGCATGGGCACTTGTCTGACATAAGGAGAGTGGGCAAAAGACCCACTGATCATGTCAGTATTTCCCTCAAATAACAATCAATAACAGTGCTTTGTAGCCAAATTCTTCTCTCTGCTTCATCTTTAAGCCCTCCATAACCTAACCCTGCTCCAACTTTACATAATCATTTCCTTCTACTCTTGTGCTTTAGCCAGGAATGTCTTCTTCCAATCAGTCATATTCATTCTTGCTAGGGCTGCAGTGTATAACTGCTCATAGGGTTCACTACAAAAGGAAATTGACTGAGAGGCCACATGGAAGTTGAAATCTACACTGCTTGCTGCTCACCAAGGAGTGAGTCACAGCAAGGAGCTCTGACGGCTGGGAGGAAAGTGTGCCTTTTTTCAAATTTCCTCAAGGACGCTTCACGTTAATACTTCCTCTATGTTTTTGCTCATGCTCTGATGAGCTTGTCTCTCTGATATTTAGTAGGACTACATTTAAAACTCAAAGATAGGGACTTTGCTGGTGACCTAGTGGTTAAGACTCCACATTCTGAATGCATGGGGTACAGGTTCAATCCCTGGTTGAGGAACTAAGATCCCATATATTGCACAGTGTGACCAAAAAGAAAAAGTCAAAGATAAAATGATCTGTCCTGATAAATACAAGTATATTTATAGAGTCCTAGAGACAAAAACTTGAAGTCTCAGAGATGTCCTGGAAAAATCTAGAATATTTTAAATAAATAAATAAATCTCCACATTTATAATTTATTTTGAGTCCTTCAAGGCGTAGCACAAATTTTGCTTCTGTGAAAGTTTCTCAAACTACAGTCCTTATTGACCTCTTCCTTCTTTCACCTTCTAGATCACTTCATTCTGATCTATGATGTTTAATGCTGGATTAGCCTATAATCCAGTGTTTTTAAATAGTGGTAGTATTTCAACAGTTCCACATCTGATTTTAATTTCAGTTAAAAATATATGTTAAACTATTTTAAGACTGTAATAAAACACAGAATGTCCCATTCAAATGGGTTCCACACCAAACATTCACACATCAGAAACCACCACTAATTGTTCGATGCGTGCTGCCAAGTTAACAATGTGTATTTAAGTAAGAAAGAGAGAATGAAAGTGAGAGGAGAGGGTAGTATATGTATACCTAGAAATATAGACTTTACTGCCTTGTCTTTTTAACTGAAGAGCATCCTGAGTTGACAAGCCAAACAATTAAGCAAAAAACTACTACTTATTTCAGTACATTAGACTTTTATCCAGGCAGGAATAAACTGGAAACTAAGACTGAGGACTATGGATAGTCCTCAATTTCAGATTTTATATTTTTTTTTTCATTCTCTTCCTTCTTACTAACTTTACAAATAAATATTTAAAACTTTGACTTATTAGCAAAACACTTTGGTCTGGCTTTTATGTTGGAGGAGTCATAAAAGATTTTGTTTGGGAAGAAAAGGGTCTACAGCTGTAAATTTTGAAAAGAGCTCTAATCTTTGTCATCATTATCAGCATCTACACCAACATTTTTATCTATGAGCATGCTTTATGTATACAGATGCTGGTAAGTATGCAATTTAATCTTATCGCCAAGGCAAGGTCACATAAATCTTATAAATCTCAAGTTGATCCCCATCCTCAAGGGATTTGCTACACTCACAAACAGAATTTAGAGATTCTAGGCATTTTAGATTTTCTCTGCCAACCTTCTTCCCTCCGGGAGAGGGAAAACAGTCAAAAAGACTTACAGAGCAAAGGAGAAATACCTCTTAACTTTGCTTCTGTCCCCTAGAGAAAATCTGTCTCCCAAAGGACTGACTCAGCCTGTTGGCCAGGAGTCCCAGACATTTATGGGAAAGCCTGGTCTCTCTGAGGTAAATACAGCTAGAATTTTAGGGCCAGGAACTTTCCACTGAAGAGTACCAACTCCCCCTCAGTAAGAGCAATCAGATTGAAAGATAATGGCGAACTAGCCCCATTATTGTTAGACTAAGGGGAATTGGGACTTCAAAGATGCCTGAAGCGGTATCTTCAGACACAATCTTCAGTGGATACCCTGATCTCCACAGGATGTCACAAAGGTAGGGCAGCAGAGAGAAGTGGCTCTGGAGAAACTGGAACAAAAATACCAATTCTAATGCTTTTTCTCCCTCTAGGAAGCTTGAAATACAAACTCAACACATAATTAAGCAATTTTCTCTAAAACATCCCCAAATGGGGATGTTTAAAATGTACTCATTTTTAGTACAGAGGCAGTCACAGTGAGTGATGGGAACAGAATAACAACAATGGTAATCATTTTACAGCTAATAATACAGTTAGTGATTTGTCCTCAGGCCATAGTCAATGATGGCATCTGTATCAGAACCGAGGAACATTTGGCTCCAAATATGGAGGTTTCCCAGGTGGCGCTAGTGGTAAAGAACCTGCCTGCCAATGCAGGAGACATAAGAGACGCAGGTTCAATCCCTGGGTCGGGAAGATCCCCTGGAGGAGGGCATGGCAACCCACTCCAGTATTCTTGCCTGGAGAATCCCATGGACAGAGGAGCCTGGAGGGCTACAGTCCATAGGGTCGCAGAGTCGGACACGACTGAAGCAACTTAGTACACACACAGAAGAGGGGAAAAAGAGCTGAGAGGGACAATTGAGAAATACTACTATCTTTAGACAGAAAATCTACAAAGTGAGACTCTTCTCTGACATCTCCCTTTTTCTCATCTTGTCATGAATCAGTTGTCAAAACTGGGAAACACTTAAAAATTTTTCCTCAGCATTGAAAGAAATAGAGAATACTTGTAGGGGGATAGAGTGAGGATTTAGCACCTTGTGAATGGTATAACTTGCACATAAATTCTGTCTTTAATCACTCAACCTTCTAAGGCAGAAGGTATTATTATCCCTTTTGTACTGATGAGAAAATTGAGTCTCAGAGAGGTAAAATGAGTTGCCCTAAATCACAGAGGGCAGAGGCAGCATTCAAACATAAGTCTGATTCCAGAGTTCTTTCTCTTAAACATTATCCCACTGAACAAGGTTCTTATTTTTCATCAGAGCATTGTTATTAGAGTCAACATTCATAATTCTTTAAGATAGACAAGGACAAGGTAGTTGTTACAGGCCATTAGGAGTAGATCTGTTTATTCACTTGAAGGGCATCTGTCATTCACTACCTATATGCTTGGCAGTATCCTGGACATTCTAATTTAAAAAGGGGAACATGACATATAAGCATAGGAATTTCACAACCACATGGTAGATGCCACCAAAGGGGCCTACAGAACCTTGGAAGCACAGGGCAAGGAAGAATAAATTCTTTCTGAAAAGGTCTGGAACTGTTTTACAGAGAAAATGACATTTTCCCTTGGTTTTAAAGGTTGAGCAGGAGTTTACTAGGAAGAGAATGTGTAAATGGTGGAGAATGCCATTCCACGTGGAGACAACAGGAAAAGCAAAAGCAATAAAATGTGAAAGAACAAAAAGTGGATTGTGAATGGAGACAAATTCAGTCTCAATGAAGTGTAATGTATACTATGAGTTTGAGAAGGAGAGACAGCAGGAAAAAAACACTTAGACATGAAGCTGGAAAGGTAGTTGGGGCCAGAAAATGAAGGTCTTTAATGTGTCAAGTCAAGGAGTATGTATATTAATCCTGGAAGAAAACAGAAACAAACAAAATTTAAATCTGGAAATAACATAATTGGGTTTGTTGTCAATAAAATAACTCTGATGGCAGGGTAGAGATTTGAATGGAGTCAGGAGGTAGAAAAATTAGTTACGAGGTTATTTCTATATGATGATGAGATTTGGAGCCACTAGGATATGACTAGGAAACTAGATGATACAGGTTTTTAGTAAAACTAACAGAACTTGACAGAGATGGAGATAATGAAGGTTGGTGCCTGATTCTATAGTTTCTCACTTGAAACTGGGTGGACTGTGATGACACTGAACAAGTACAAAAAAGATAGCAGGTTGGAGTGCCATGATAAGGACTAGAAAATAATTTCATTTTTGGATATACTGTGTTTTGGGGTAATACAACACAACTAGAGCTGGCATTGGTTGAGTGCTTATACTAAGCTCTAGGCACCATTTTAAGTGCTTTGTATGTATCCATTAAATGAGATACAGGTACAAGGGGTTAGTTGTTGTTGTTTAGTCACTCAGTCATGTCCGACTCTTTTGCAATCCCATGGACTGCAGCCCTCCAGGCTCCTCTGTCCATGGGATTTCCCAGGCAAGAATACTGGAGTTGGTTGCCATTTCCTTCTCCAGGGGATCTTCCTGACCCAGGGATCAAACCCATGTCTCCTGCATCTCCTGCATTGGCAGGTGAATTCTTTACCATTGAGCCACCAGGGAAGCCCACAAGAACTTAGTGGGTAATTGGAAATAAACGTTCGGAGCTACAAAGAGACACCTGGCCTGAAAATTCCAATTTGATAGTCATCAGTGTATAGGAGGCATAGTTAGAACTGTTGCAGCAAGAAGAAAGAAAGGATAAAAATACTGAGTAGAACCACCATTTTATGAGCAGGGAGTGATGAAAACTATGAGTTTTGTGATGGCAAAGATCATGCCTGACTTGTTAACCACTGTGTCACCAGAGCATGGTATACTAGTTAGAATTCAGTGGCCGCTCAATAAATAAACGTTGAATGAATAAAATAAAAATATCAGAGGGAATTTCCTGGTAGTCCAGTGGTTAGGACTCTGTGCTTTCACTGCCAATGGTGAGAGTTCAATCCCTGGTCCCGCAAGCCAGTCCCCTCCCCCCACCAAAAACACAGAGAAATGTAATAAGAAACAATGAAGCATCACAACTCAGAAGACAAAAGGGGAAGGTTGTTTGAAAGTGATTGGAAGATGCCAAGCACTACATTAAAATAGCCAGATAGAATGGGGACTACAGTGAAGTCTTTGGGCTAGACAGTTAGGTATCTATTAATAATGTGAAAGAGCGCAATTTTGGTAGAATGGCCTCACTCCAGACGGTAATAGGCTTAAGGGTAAATGATTGTTGAAGAAGAGTAGACAGTGACCAGAAATTTGGCAGTAATGTGATTGAGGGGGTTAGAGTTACAGAGGAAAATGAAGCCATGGATTTAAAATTTTTATTTGTTTTTATAATGGAAGAGACTTCAATATTGTTTGTAGAAGAAAAAAAATTCCTAGGAGAGGGATAAATTACAGATGGTAGAAAAGTGAATAATTGTTCTTTGTTAATTTTCCCATCACTGTAGTCCCTTGGGCATGCTTATTGGTCTGTATTTATATTTAAGTGAAAAAGTGAAAGTGAAGTCGCTCAGTCATGTCCAGCTCTTTTGTGACCCCATGGACTGTAGCCTACCAGGCTCCTCTGTCCATGGGATTTTCCAGGCAAGAGTACTGGAGTGGGTTGCCATTTCCTTCTCCAGAGGATCTTCCCCACCCAGGGATCGAACCTAGGTCTCCCGCATTTATATTTAGTTAGACTTTAAAGCAAGTTACAGCCCTATGATATGCCCCACTGGGATATTTTGTCAGCTTAAAAGGACTTCATAGTTTAATACAGCATGGTGTTTTCCTAATATTTTCTTCTATATGTGTATGTTTTGTCATTTACACAGGATAGGACAAGTCTATACTCCAAGCATGGTGGTGAAATCACAGAATTATGCATAAATTGAAGCAAGCAAAACCCAATACATATTGATAATTGAGGTCAATCTATTTGTTTCAATATTATATTAATGAATTAATTAGGGGAAGGGCACACTTTGCTCCTGCTAAACTATAATCTTATAATATACAGGAGCATATTTACTAGAAATAACATAATATGCCTAGAGTCTAAAAGGTTGTTGGCACTTGTAGTCAATACAAATGCCCTCACATCTGAAGATGCCTTCATGCTCACGCTCAGTCATGCAGTCTTTGCAATCCCATTAACTGTAGCCCGACAGGCTCCTCTGTTCGTGGAATTTTCCAGGCAAAAATACTGGAGTGGGTTTTAATTTCTTACTCCACGGGATCTTCCTGACCCAGGGTCAGTCACAAATTGTTTATTGTAAAACCCAATTCATAACTAGAGAGGTTCTTTTTCAATACCATGAATAACTCTGGCAGTCAAGTGAAGCCTATTTACTGACTCCCTTTCAGAATAATATTCTTAAACATAGTCAATAAAATACATGGGATTACAATAGAAACCAATTATACTGAAATAGAATCAAAATATATAATGAAAAAACTTTGAGATAGAGTAATATATCTATCTGTTTCTTTAGTTGTTGTTCAGTCGCTAAGTTGTGTTCAACTCTGTGATCTCATGGACTGTAGCCTGCCAGGCTCCTCTGTCTATGGGATTTCCCAGGCAAGAATACTGGAGTGGGTTGCCATTTCCCTCTCCAGGGGATCTTTCTGACCCAGGAATCAAACCTGGGTCTCCTGAATTGGCAGGTGGGTTTTTTACCACTGAGCCATCAGGGAAGCCTGGTCTCTTTAGTTATACATTAAATATCTATTTTCCCCTCTACTCCTATTGGAAATGTTTCTTCTGACCTGTCCATAATGTAACTACATGACCATCTATTGTTACCTATTTATGTAGTCCTTTGATGGTTGCTTCAGCTGTGTCTGACTCTCTGCAACCCCATGGACTATAGCCCACCAGTCTCCTCTGTCCATGGGATTCTCCAAGTAAGAATACTGGAGTGGGTTGCCATGTCCTCCTCCAGGAGATCTTCCTGACCCAGGGATCAAACATGAATCTCTTATATCTCCTGCATTGGCAGGAATGTTCTTTACCACTGGTACCACCTAGGAAACCCCCATAGTGGAATACCAATACTAAATACCAATACCAATACTAAAAAATAAGAGTAAAATACTGATACATGCTACAACATTAATGAATTTTAAAAATACTAATGCTAAGTGAAAAATGTCAAACACAAAAGATTATATATTTTATATCCTGCAACTTTACTATATTTGTTGATTAGCTCTAGTAATTTTCTGGTAGAGTCTTCAGGGTTTTCTATGTAGAGGATCATGTCATCTGCAAACAGCGAGAGTTTCACTTCTTCTTTTCCTATCTGGATTCCTTTTACTTCTTTTTCTGCCCTGATTGCTGTGGCCAACACTTCCAAAACTATGTTGAATAGGAGTGGTGAGAGTGGGCACCCTTGTCTTGTTCCTGATTTTAGGGGAAATGCTTTCAATTTTTCACCATTGAGGGTAATGCTTGCTGTGGGTTTGTCATATATAGCTTTTATTATGTTGAGGTATGTTCCTTCTATTCCTGCTTTCTGGAGAGTTTTAATCATAAATGGATGTTGAATTTTTTCAAAGGCTTTTTCTGCATCTATTGAGATAATCATATGGTTTTTATCTTTCAATTTGTTAATGAAACCAGATCTGAAAGAGACACGTGCACCCCAATGTTCATCGCAGCACTGTTTATCATAGCCAGGACATGGAAGCAATCTAGATGCCCATCAACAGACAAATGGATAAGGAAGCTGTGGTACATATACACCATGGAATATTACTCAGCCATTAAAAAGAATTCATTTGAATCAGTTCTAATGAGATGGATGAAACTGGAGCCCATTATACAGAGTGAAGTAAGCCAGAAAGATAAAGACCATTACAGTATACTAACACATCATATATGGAATTTAGAAAGATGGTAACGATAACCCTATATGCAAAACAGAAAAAGAGACACAGATGTATAGAACAGACTTTTGGACTCTGTGGGAGAAGGCGAGGGTGGGATGTTTTGAGAGAACAGCATCAAAACATGTATATTATCTAGGGTGAAACAGATCACCAGCCCAGGTTGGATGCATGAGACAAGTGCTCGGACCTGGTGCACTGGGAAGACCCAGAGGGATTGGGTGGAGAGGGAGGTGGGAGGGGGGATCGGGATGGGGAATACATGTATATCCATGGCTGATTCATGTCAATGTATGACAAAAACCACTACAATATTGTAAAGTAATTAGCCTCCAACTAATAAAAAATTAAAAAAAAAAGATATATATTATATGGTACTATTTATATGAAATGTCCAGAAAAGACAAATCCATAGAGACAGAAAAGAGATCCATGCTTACCTGGGCTTGCAGGTAGGAGCAGGGATTAATTCAATGAATATGAAGGATCTTATTAGGGGTGATAAAAATGTTCTAAAACTGGAAATAGTGATGGTTGTAAAACTTGGCAAATTTACTAAAATTCATTGAATGATATACATAAATGAGTGAATTTATAGTATTTAAATTATATCTCAGTAAATCTGTTTTATAAAAGAAAAAGCAAAAGAAATCTGAGAGACAGCCCCATACAAGGCAAATACTCCTCTTGATCCCTAGTTAGGAAGGGATTTTCTTCATCTGAAAAACCTTAACACTCCATTCATACTTTGATGACTGTGATTATGGCTGAAAATCAAATTGGAAGGGACCAACTTGAGCAAGTTACTACAACTTTAAGAAGTTTTTATTTCAATCAGACCATGATTTGAACATGGCTAAAGCTGCTTTACCTGTGTTCTAGGCAATGATAATAGACAGAGGTGTTTTCTCCCCTTTACCCCTTTGCCACTCAAATAATTCTCCCACTGGGCTTTTACTTTTAAATATACTTGGTTGTATTGGAGCATTTTGTGAAAGCAGGTTTGGGGCAAAGTGGGAAGAAAACATAAGGATCCTGACTAATTTGGGATATATTTTAACTCTTAAACATATCAGCCTACGGTGAGACATAGAGTTTTTTGGTTTCTTCTCTAACAAGATGCAGATAATAATTTATCAAGTATCCTATCCCAAAGGGCTTCCATGATGGTTCAGTGGTAAAGAATCCGCCTACCAATGCAGAGATGTGGGTTTGATCCCTGAGTCAGGAAGATACCCTGGAGAAGAAAATGGCAACCCACTCCAGTATTCTTGCCTGGAAAATCCCATGGACAGAGGAACCTGGCAGGCTACAACCCATGAGGTCACAAAAGAGTCGGACATGACTTAAGACTAAACAATAAGTACAACAATCCTATCCTTTAAGGAACATAATGGCTACCATTGCCTGAGAAAGTGAACTCCTACAGAGTTAGAGACAATTTTTAAATAAATCTTTGTGTGTTGTGCCTTAGGAATTTAATAACCAAAAATGATTATGGGTATTTTGAATTTTTGCACTCTATCTCACTCAGATTAATTGTGAAAATATTTCACATAAATAAAGATCAGCACTGTTTTAAAAGAAATTTAATGAAAATTCATCATTTAATCCTGTGTTTTAACATTTTGCTTTCCATCCCTTTGAAAACACTGCTTAATAAAGTCTGACAAAGAAAGAACTCAAAAGCATCTAAATGGCCCTATCTCCAATGCTCACCAATACTCCATTATAGACAATGTAACTCTCACAGTGAAGAGAGTTTCTCATACTGAAGCACAAAATAGTTCTTATCAATCTATTTATGTTCTTTTTCATTAATATAAGTCAGAAAGGTATGGAGAATTCAAATATTTAAAACCATCTAAAAGGTGAAAAACATTACAAACCCAGAGGATGAACTGGAATTGAGAGTAAAATTGACTATTCTCATCCAGCCAATATGGATGAAAATCCAGTACAAAGAGTACAAAGAAAGTTCAAGATGGGGAACACATGTACACCCATGGCTGATTCATGCCAATGTATGGCAAAAACACTACAATATTGTAAAGTAATTAGCTTCCAATTAAAATAAATAAATTACATATAGGAAGAAAAAGAGACTCAGATGTATAGAACAGACTTGTGGACTCTGGGAGAAGGCGAGGGTGGGATGTTTCAAGAGAACAGCATTGAAACATGTATATTATCTAGGGTGAAACAGATAACCAGCCCAGGTTGGGTACATGAGACAAGTGCTCGGGCCTGGTGCACTGGGAAGACCCAGAGGGATCGGGTGGAGAGGGAGGTGGGAGGGGGGACTGGGATGGGGAATACATGTAAATCCATGGCTAATTCATTTCAATGTATAACAAAAACTACTGTAATGATGTAAAGTAATTAGCCTCCAACTAATAAAAATAAATGGAAAAAAAAATAAAGAAAAAAAAATAAATAAATTAAAAAAATAAAAAAGAACTTCCCCTCAGAAAAGTCACCTTCTGAGAACTCACCCTAACTCTCCTCTTTCTCTTTGCCATTTTTCCAAAAATTAAAAAAAAAATAGCTTTACAATGTCAATGATATTATGCAGAAGCAAACAACAGGTCAGTGAAGCAGTTATGAACTTAAAGCAAAATATAAAGTATTGTCAGTGTATCTTAAGGTTTATTTTAGTCTTTCCAGGGTCAGTCACATTGACAGAGCAGGTGACATTGTAAAACAATGGGTCAGAGTCTAAAATCCACACACCAAAGTAGTCCTTGAGTTTGAAGACATGCTTTAATATATCTGAGAAATGAAGGCAACATCCTCTAGTGACTTTTAAAGATTTCAAGTGATGGGATGCCATGTTTGAGAAGTCTCCAACTATGTAGAATGATTTGTTAATGCTTTTCCCAAAAGTACACTGAATACCATCAGCCAGAGTCTGAAATAAAGGTTTTGCTGGAGGGTATCCTGCCCACACATGACATTTTTATAAGTAGCAAGATTCCCAGACAAATTGTTAATTAATCAAAACCTGGCATTTTCAATAAATGTAGTATTGAGCCACAAGGTAACACATAACTAAACTTGTATACTGGAGGAATCAGAAAAAGAAGAGTACAGAAACCTAGATCAATACTCCTGCTTACAAAGTATAGAATTCACTTACAATAAAAGCTGATGTTCTGAGATAAAGGGTCACAAAATGTTAAAAGTCAAGATTTCTGTCATCATCCTCGTTTCATAAGGGAAGTCATTCATTTTATTCCGAAATTTTCTTAAAGACATATACCACGACAAGTAATCCATTTTTTCCCATAAAAGTATTAGGGGATTTTATTGGGTTGGCTAAAGTATGGCTTTCTAAATAGTATTTTTAAATATTTAAAGTATTAAAAATAGAGCCAATCAGTTAAACTTGTCAAAACTCAGAAGGTAAAGATTTGGAATATATATGTATCTGTCATATATACACAGATATATATTTAGAGTACATGCGTGACTTTGGCTATTAAGAATTTTAAAAAATAGAGCAGTGAAATAGTACTCAATAGTTGAACAACTTCATATTTGAACTCAACAGTTTATTTCTGTGGGCATAAGTTGCTAGTGAGTCTGGAAAACTGCAGCATCTCTGATTATTAAGGTCTCTCCACCTTCGGTAACTTATCCAAGTAATCTCATTGAAATTACTACTTTCTAGGATCCATTAAGCTTTTCTTTACCAAATGTCTACAGAAATTCCTTTGCCTGCAGTCCCTGGCCAATTTGATGGATAATATCTAAACAACCTATGAAATGTTAACTTTTAGAATTTTTTTTCTTTTAAAACCACTTTAACTTTTAACTTTCCGATGAGAGAGAAAACCAGTAAAGGAAACATAGGGCAGAAACTGAACATCACCTAGTAGTATCAGTGCAGTTTAGCTGGTTGAAGAGCCCAGATGTTGTCACCTGGTACTGTCAAAGGACTCTAAAGAAAATACTTAAGTTTAACTTCTATAGCATTCGCAGTACTTCCAAGTCCCATTTCTTGTGTACTCCTCCCCCTTTCAAACGTGTGTGCCAATTCATGTTCCTGTAGACCAGGGAAAAACACATTTCTTCTGCCTTGGAGATCGATATAGAGAAAGGCATCAGATGTCAGTCATATCAAATCGTCCAGGAAGACGCTCAGAAATGTGTGCCTTTTGTGTCTTCTACTTTTATTTTCCCAACCCCTTACGAAGTTTGGGGATAGAACGATGCCTGAGTCCCAAAGGCATTAGCCTGACACTGTGCTATTCCTCTCTAAGAACCCCACTAACTCCCCAAAGAAATGAGAGTTTTGTGAACTCCGTTTCACAGTGCAGCCCCCTAACACAAACACAAGAGTTGGGATGCAGAGGGGGTCAAAGGAGGAGGGAAGGGGGTCGACAGAAAAGACTCACCGCTCCTGCCAGTTCCTCAGTCAGGCACAAAGTAACCAGAAGCAGCCACAACCTGAAACGGGAGGGAGGGTGAATAACATGGGTTTTCTCCGGGATCCTGTGCCTGTCCATAGACACCCGACCCCTTTTTGCTGACTACCGCCACTTTTTCTGCAGTGGCAGAAGTACAAGTATAGTGCAGGTCCGGCAAAGTAGCCCAAAGTAAGAAAGAGGAGCGGAGCTCGGGATAGCAACGGCTCACCCAGGGTGCATGCTTGCGGCTCCTCCAGAGCTGGGTCCCAGGAGACTGCTAAGCGGTTCCGCGGCCCCGGCTCATCGGGGCTCCGCTGATGCTTGGCGGCTGTTTCCTTATTCAAGAGGATGGGGTAGGGGAGCGGAGTGGCTCACTTAGGAAGAAACTGAACTCAGCTTCTAGATAAAAGGTGCCCCAAAGGGAAACACGATGAGCCGTGCCGGCTACAACTTGCCGCACTCAAGGGATAGTTCCATGCACCAGGAGAGGAAGGAATGGAGGGGAAGGGGGCGGGGCTGTCTGCTGTCAATCATCCCCCTACCTTGGGCAGCCGGTTGTCTTTCCCACTTTCAGGCACCTCCACCCATAACATTCCCACGCATCTCCACAGGCCCACAGACCTATACACTAAGACACTTCCTTAAACCACTAAAAACTGTTACACATACACAGATTAAGACATACAATTCCCACAGAGACAAATGGGCCCCAAAGTGTCCTTGCAGTCTTGCTCAAATGCATACCAGTTACTCTCATTGATTGTACACGAAGTTCTTGGGGTGGTGGTGGTAGTGGTGGTCTCTGGAGTTGTAAACCTACCCTTACTTGAGTGGAACCTAAAGATAAGTGGGCCCGCTTGAAACAGGTCCAAAGCCCTGAAAGACTGTAAAGTGGTCAATTCTAGGGTCTAAAATAACAACTGTTTTGAAGAATTACTCCAAGGAGTTCACATAAAGTATTTTCTGGGCCTGTTGGTGCTTTAAAAAATTCTGTATATCAGAATTACCAAAGTAACGTTCAAGTCTACTTTATTCGGGAGACCAATTCAACTTCCATTAACACCATACAAATATTTCCAATTAAGCATTCATGTTAGTGTTAAGGAAAATTGCACTAGTTATTTAATTCCTTGCCTTACATCTCTCTGAAAGACAACTGCAATGAGTCAATACCTTTTATGCTAGTCAATATAAGATGTAAATATTAATTATGGCATTCAATGTAGCTAAATAAAAAGATATAACTGTATTACAAACATCCAACCACATAATTACTAAATATCTACTGAGCGCTCCCAAATCTTATATGTACATAACATGCATAAAGTCTTCACACACTTAAGCTTGTTAATTATAATTCTTCAGTTGTAAGCATATATTTAATTATATAAATATATTCATATATTTCTCATATTTACACATTTTCTGTTGTATATAGAAACTCTGTCCTGCGAGCAGGTGGAAAGCAAACAACCCCAGCAGCCCCCAGAGCAGCCATCAAAATTTGTTTCTAATCATTAACAATAAAAAGGAGGGTTTGTCTGAGATTCCTCCGCTACAAAAAATAGTCCCAGCTCAGGTCTATTTGCAATTGGCTTTGGGGCTCACATCACTGAGAGTGGAACTGGGCAGGGAAAAGGATTATCAACTTAAGGTGCTACTGAACGAATAGAAAACTTCCCCGGTGGGACTCGGGGTGTGCAGTCAACTGGTCTGGAAGTTTCCCTCCTCCAAATAACTGAGCGTCACTCCCTCGCAGGTTGCTGGTGCAGAGTAAAGCTGTGGCGGAGTGATCCTGAAATTCCCCAGGGCTGGTGGGGAGGGGGCGGTGCGGGGGAAGAGAGGGAGGAAAGTAGATCTGTGGGACTTGCGCGAGGAAAAAGTTTGCAAGTCTGGACAGAAGAGACAAGTGCTCCCGAGAGACCGGCTTTGGGGAGGGGAGGGGGGAGGGAAGACTAGTTGCTGGTGCTTCATTCCCCCCCCCCACTCTTAAAAAGCTTTTCTCCTCACCCAAGACGACCGGCACAATTGGGACACCCTCGCTGTCCCTCTCCAGCTTTAGCTCTCTCCCTATAAACCCTCAAGATTATGTCAATTGGTCAGAGCCAGCCAGGGATTTCGTGCGGGTGCTGAAGGAGCTGCGGGAGCTGGAGAAGAATGAAACTGCGTGGAGTCAGCCTGGCTGCCGGCTTGTCCTTACTGGCCCTGAGTCTTTGGGGGCAGCCCGCAGAGGCTGCGGTAAGTCCTTCCTTCTACACCCCCACCCCCCGCCCCGCCACCCCATCACCTCGCTCTCACGCTGAAATCACTTTTTGTCCCTTTTACCTTCCTTTCTCCCAGGCCTTGGCTAGGGGAGTCAGATATGCCTTCAGTTTAGGAAGAAACATTATTTACAACGCTAGTAACTCAAGCCTTCTCAAGTCCGAGGGAGAGGTTTAAGTGTTTAAAAATAGGGCTGCTTGCTTTCCTGCGACTAGTTGCTCTGGGGGCAAAAGCAGAACCTGAGGAGGAGGACGCATGTTAATAGATCACTAGGCTCTGGTGGATATTTAAAACTTTTCCTCGCTACTCTCCACCCTCGAGGGTTTCCGTACCTGCCGGGTAAGCTTTTCCACTAATTGTACCCAATCCACGCACTCTTTCAACTTTGTCGATAGTTTACTATTTTGACTTTTCTAAAATCCAGCTTTCACCAAAGTGTTAAGCGCGCCCCTGAAGTTCTTTCCTTTTGCCTTTTCCTTAGGCAACAGGAACCTCACCTCACCTCTAGTCAGTAAAGCCTCTGTAGTCTGTTTGACATCTTGTTGCAAATGATCAGGTAACATGCCAGGAATGGTTTCAGGCTTCAGGTCTTCTTCGTCTCTCTCTCTCTCTTTTTTTTTTTTTTTCTTTTTACAAGTTCTAGGTTTTCGTTCTTTATTTTATTTATTTATTTTTTTGCTTACTAAGGCACCTGAAACAAATTGAAAGTTTGCCCATCACCTATTTAAAGGAAAAGGATTATCTTTTTCAAAGGAGAATGAGTGTTCTGGTTTAAAGGAGAGCGAAGCAGGGAAGTGAAATGAAAGAGCAAAAAGTTCCATTCAGTTTTACGAATGTAGAATTAAAATCTTAATATATCTCCTATAAGGGTGTCTAGGTAGTCCCACCCAGTATCCTTCTGGGGGTGAAAGGCAAATCTAAAGGAATGAATGACTTTGTCAGAGAAAATGTTCTCTAGCCTAAAGTCATCCTTAATTTCACTTAACCTCTAAATAAGAATTAAGTGTGTGACAAATTATTGAAAAGTTATGTTTGAGTGAACATAATAGGTGGTTTTAAAAACACTTTAATATGAGATCATGGCTTAGGCCTTCACATGGTTGAGTGACTGTCAATTCTTTATATGCAACTGCTGTGTTATAGCTTCTATGGGTCCACTTGTAAGTTACCTCTAGCTGTTCCTTACACTCAGAATACCTCAGGTTACATTGCCTTTCTTCCATCCTCCAGAATGTGTGTACTAAAGGTGTGAAAACTAACTTTCATATTACCTTAACACAACTTAATGGCAACTCTCCTTAAAAAAAAAAAGACCATGTATATCAATTATTTTTAATTACACTTGCCAGAATTTTTCCTCCATCAAAGTAGACAGATGATTTAAAATTGCTTTTATGATGCAGAGCTTCTTAATGGGCTAAGGTTTAGCCACGATGGAGGGCTACAGACCCACAATTGTCTTGTTGAAAGTAGTTACTTTTAAAAACATCATCTTGGTGCTAGTGGCATTTGGCCTGAGGACAAAGATTTTGCAGATGTTTGATTAAATATTTCTCATTTTTTCTTTTGACGTTACTATTAATAAATGTGCACCAGATACCAATCATACAGGTATGCACAGCTATACTATACCTCAGTTTATATTAAATCATGTTATGTTAAAAGTGAAATTTCTTTTTATAATTGATAAAATTTGGGAGCAAGCTTGTTTTCTTGGACTATTTAATAACTGAGTGTTCATGAAGAAATTACAGTAGATACCAGGCAGTTTTTTTCTCTTTTCTCCTATATGATTTTTAAAGAACATTTTATACTCCATTTCCTTATCATTAGTATACTGTGCCTGTAATAAAACCAAGCTTGTTTTTTCTGCTTCACACATTAAAATCCTAGTTAGATGAATGTTTTAATCATCTCAAAGATATGAATGGTATCTGCTCTCCATACTAGTGCTGGGGATATTGGTGACCTGCAGAGTAAACCGGTTGGTAATGGGGCCTCTTGTTGACTGAAATAGTCTCGTATTGGAACTTTTACACCAGGAAGAGCGTTGCTACTTAAATTGCTTTAATTTTTCATAGTTAACTGATTTCATTCTCTCTGAAGTCATGCCAAATTAGCCTATCACAAATATATGGAAAAATTTTTTTTAGGTAGAGAGTTTATCAGGTGGAATAAAACAACTCATTCCAAAAAGCTAACAGTAAGGAAAGGAGGCAAATTTAGCTGGAAAGGTCAATTCTAGTGATGGAAACAATGTATTTTTATGTTAAAGTATTTATGCTGACTCTCCATTAGTAGGATGTACACTTAGATTTATGGACACGTTATTTAAACTTCTACTACTACTATGCAATTGTTAGTAACTGTGTGTGTGTGTGCAGTAGATTTAAATCTACTATCTCCTTTGTGACTAGGAGCAACAGCTTGTTAAGGGTAGCAGTGTGGTTTGTGGCCATGGAACAATTTTTCCTCTAAAGCATACTGCTCCATAGGAAGAATTTGTTGACATTGTTATCAAAACTTAACATTTTTGCATGTTTAATATGTGCCAGGCACTGTGCTAGTATGGAAATGTACATTATCATGTTTAATCTTCACAACAGACCTATGAAGTATATATTATTGTTATTCCCACTTTACCAGTCAGGGAGCTACAGATCATAGACATTAAGTAATGTGCCCAAATCACATAGTTAGCAAGTTGTGAAGCTTTAAATTTGAATCCTGGCAGTTTGACTCCAAATTCTTTACTCTTAATGACTGTCCTATACTGCCTCTTTTGTATGTGGTCTATAGAGTTGTATTTGCTGTTCACAGTATTGGGATCTCTACTACTATTTTTTTTTAATAAGGGGAGACAGGGGAGGTGAAATGGAATATATAATGAGGATTACATCTCTTCCTGCTGATATTAGGAGAAACATCATGGTATAATGAAAACAGCTCTGGGCCTAGAATAAAAAGATCAGAGTTTGATCTCTATATGTATATCTATTTATAGAGAGATAATTTAAAAGTAATCTAGAAGCAATTGCTTGTTGCAGACTATATGATTTTATATAATTGCATATATAAAAAGTTAGATTTATAAAACAAGTGTAATTTGTGGTAGGTGATTATTTTGAAGAAAAATTTGCCTTATTATACTTCCAATTAGTTTTCATAATAATTTTAAAATATACTGAAATCTTCAGGAGCATGTATGTCTGTTGTGATAAGACAGAGTATGTATGTGGTAGCACAGTTTGCTTAAGTCTTATGCATGTATTTATATATTGTTATCTATCCTGTGTGTAAAAGTGTATAACTTTCTTCCTATGTTTTTACTTGGCTTTTTGAAGTATGTTTATGCAACACATGAGACTCTATCTTGAGTTAACATTGATAACTTAGTCAAGATTGTGTCTGCCGGATTTATGCACTGTAAGTTCACTACTTTTTCCCTTTGTAATTACAAAGAAACCAGACCTTGAGACTGTATGGGGCAATATTGTGAGACAGTGTACATGTCTTGCCTTTCATCATAGTTTCATCCACTGTTTTAGCATCTGTTAAGGATTCTAACCTGAATAATTACTGCTGTGATATTTGCCAAATGGTAATCTTAAGTTTTCAAAATTTTCTGTATTTATTTATTGAATTCTAATGTAGCAAAGAACTTTACCTTCTCTGATATTTGTTTTTATCTATTTGTTTATCCAGGAATTTGTTCATAGTAGTATAGACTTATGGATGCTTGTATTATTCTATGAACTTTAATGAATTATGCTATTTTTACTATTTTTTTTAATTACCCTAGATTTGGCCAGTAGAAGCCCCTTCCAGTTGGCTCCAGTGTCCTTTCAATGTGTCCCTATCATTTTTAGAGCATTCTCTTACATTCTGGTACCACAAGGTATTCCCAACTCATTTTCTACTTTCACTGCCCCAACCCTGGAATGAGCAATTTTTTCCAAGAAGCTCTGATTCTTTTTGTTGAGTAGTGGTATTTAGAGATGGAAATCTGGGTACTTGGCATGCTCATTACTACTGGAGTGTCATTGCTTCTAGGCCTTCTCAGCAGACAGAACTAGGGAATATATGTATGTATACATAGTCACATACCCACTTCTGTATTTCTTACAGAACCATTAATTTGCACTGATACCTCTCATTCCAGTCCAAGACCACAAAATAAACATACCTCTTTGATGCTATGTTATCCTACTGCTTTCTGGTACCTCTCCTCAGTCAATCTCTTAAAGACAGTCTTTAAGAGATTGCCATCTGGAGTAAGATCTAGAATCTGATTGGAGGATGTGTGACCTTTTGACAAGCAGTAACCTCTGAGCTTTAATGTCTTCCTTAGCAAAAGAGAGTCAGTGGTACACATATGTCACACATTGTTTTGAGGATAAAATGAGAGAAGTTATGTAAAGCATTTAAAATAGTACTTGGCACATAGTAAATGCTCAGTAGTATTTCAATTAGATTGCATTATTGCCATTACAAACTATTTACTGACTTGCCATTTCTTTTTTTTTTTAATATTTATTTATTTATTTGGCCACACTGGGTCTTTAGTTGCAGCATGTGGGACTTACTTCTCCCACCAGGGATTGAACCCAGGCCTCCTGCATTGGGAGTTCAAGAGTCTTAACCATTGGACCATCAGGGATATCCCATTGGTTCTCCATCTTGATTAGAGTCTTATGAACCCAAATCTTTCCTCAATTTCAGCATAACCCTTACATTCATTCAGCAGATATTCATTCAGCAACTCATAAGTACTTAAGAATTATATTCATGTCTTTCTATTTCTACTCTCATGGATATGTACTATTCGCAAAATCTTGTGCTAGACACTATAGATTAAATAAGATACAGTCCCTGCCTTCATAGGGCTTCCATGCTAGTGAGCATAGATAGTTTTGTGAAACTTTCCCTTACTATTATGTCAGTTTCTGATTTTACCCTTCTTTGAATATTTGTCATATTTAGCCTCTTGACTAGTATCTAAATGTATTTGGTCTTAGAAGCATTTTGTTTCATGGGATTTTGTCTCTTCTGTTAGATGATAGACTTTTTGAAGCAAGAACCTGTATATTTTTTCATTCATTCAACTACTTTACATGTTGATTTTGTCTGATAACAAAAATAATACATGCTTAATGTTGGAAACTTGAAAAAGAGAAAATTATAAAGAAGAAAATAAAAATCTTTCCACAGTTCTACCAACAGCACAGAAATAATCTGTATTATTGTTTTGAATGATTTGCCTTTTTAATGTATCTAATATTTTCTTTAAAGAGTAAATTGGTTAAGATTTTTAAAAAGTTGGGATTACTCTGTATACAATTTTATGTTAATGTTTTATTTACTTATCTAGCAGTTTCCCATGTTATTGAAATTCTTAGTTTTAAAATTTTTAAATGATTTCATACAATTTAATTTATACACACCACAATTAATTTACCTGTTCACTTTTATAAACTGTATTTTTAAATTTCAAGGTTTTTTAGCCATTGCATGAAATACTGCCATAAACAATTCCTATTCCATATTTTGTATTATTTTGTTAGTACTGCCTCCTTCATGGGGAATTACTATGTTAGATGTCATCCGTATTTTTAAAGTCTTTGGTACTTTCAGTAGACTCTGACATTTAGAAAGGCTATAGCAACAGATAATATGATAGCTAACTTTTTTTAGTGGTTACTATGTTGTACCCTGTTAAGTGGATAATATTATTTCCATTATACGTAGGAGGAATCTAAGGCCCACAGGGTGGTTAAAAAAGTACCAGAGGTCACACAGTAAGTGAATGAGCAGTTTAGCTCTAGAACATGCTCATGAAATTTTCTTCAATCCCTGTTTCATTCACAGTAGAAAAATAAGTCATGTTGAAATGTTGAATAATTCCCACTACCCTTTCCATGACTAGTCACTTGAATTGATTCTAAAGATAGGCTCACCCACCAGTTCATCCTTTAATAACTCTTCACTATAATTGCCTGGGTCATTCATCCTCAAGGGCCTAAATTTTAATTTTGTAAACCATGCACCTACCTACATTTCTCCCATGTACTGAAGGTGGAACCTGTACTCCATGAATACCTCCCCCACTGACCTCTTCCTGGCTATAGCAAGGGAATACATACTCCAAACTCACTGACATTCCCCTCCTCCAGGAGAGTTTTGGAATGCATCTGAAATGAGAGACCTCTTTACACCCCCACCCCATAGCTGCATATGAGCTTTTACACTTAAATACCTGTGTCTTTGCCTAATATTATCATTTGCTTTCATCCTCCCTTAGTGATACTCCAGAATTTTACCCCCATTAATTGCTAATCTGGTGTTCCTACTTTAGGGTGATATTATTCCAGCCCCCATCTCTTTTTTTCTCAACAAACTTGGAAGTACATATGGAGTGAGAGGCCCCCTGTCCATTTTGAAATACCCCTACTTTGCCTTTTCCTTGTGTTTCTTCACAAGTGAAGTGACTTTACAGCCTTTATGATAGCCTTGTGGCTTTTGCAATTCAAATGTATTCCTCCACGAAATCACAAACTGTTATGCATTATGGCTTTTCCAGGTGGCATTTGAATAGCTGAACTTTAAGCTTCTGAATGATAGGGATCTGCTTTTGCCAAATTACTTTCCAGAATGGTTTTACCAATTATATTCCTATCAGTAGTGTAAAAGGGTACCTATGAGACAGTCTTAATAATTTTTTTCTATCTAGTATAGTGACTATAGAATTGATGCTCAATTGGTTGCCAGTTGGTTGGCACATTTGGTTCTATCCTCTAATGATTTTCTTTTTAAAATGTAATCATTCCATCATCTCATTCCCTTCTGACAATAGCAACCATGGAACAGAAGTGATTTTTGAAAATAAATTCTCTCTAATTAACATTATAAATGAACTACCCAACCACTTAACTAAATCCTCATTACAAAGACTGTTTTTAATAGCACCAGTTCTTGAGGTGTTTTAGAGTGGTGTCTTTAGAATGATCCCTGATACATTAGCTTCTTTCATTTTAACAAACCAGATTCTCATTTTATGCATCAATGCTTGAGTTTATTTACGTTCATAATCTGTCCAGGTCCAACTGCGCTTTGTTCCTTTAGAAGCTTCTGCTGGCCTTGTACCAAAAGTGTAGCCTGAGATAGTACCTGCTACCCTGCTGAAATGGGAACCTTAAATCCCTTACTATTTGCCAGCCAAAGACAACCAAAGGCAAATGTTATAAAAGAAACAGGTTTTTGCTAAATGTAGCTTTTAACTTAAAAAAAAATTTACTGCATCATTTGCTTTACTTTTTAACTTGTACAGAGACTTAAGCACCTTTAAGTAAATGCTAGTCAGGTTAATGGAATTGGTTTTATGACAGTGAGTACTGAAATAGAACTGGAAGAAATTCTGTTGGCATTTGTATCATCTTATAATTCAGTCAAATAACACTCTTTATATACATTAAGAGAACTGGCTGATTTGCTTCCAAAATTTCTTTTAGTATATGTGACATTAATGGAATACTGAAGGAGATATTGAAACTTTGGCTGGGGGGGGGATGATATTAAGGGAGCCCAGCCTAGTTCTCCGTGATGACCTCAAGGGGTGGAATGGGGGGAGGGTCAAGAGGGAGAGGATATATGTATAATTATGACTGATTGGTGCCATACATCAACTTATGTATGATGACCTTACACAACTTTGTAAGGCAGTTATCCTCCAAGAAATAAAAAGAGTGGGACACTAGTGAAAAATTGTTTTATGTATTCCGTGTTTTGACCTCTCTAGGACTTTGCTAAAGAAGGAGAGTCCTTCTTTGTCCATAATCTAATTGATGCAGTGAAACATTTCTGTATGTGAAAGGCATAATTGTACCTGTTTGTATCAGATAGGTTGTTTTCTGTTGCAAGTAGTAGAAAACTGATTCAACTGCCTTAATAGCAGAGAAAACTTTTAGCTCACGTAACAAGAAGTTTGGAGGTAGAGTACCTCTAAGGTTAATTAATTCAGTCAAATAGTGACCCTGGCTCTTTCCACTTTCTGCTCTGCCATGCTCTGCCTATCAGTTTACTGTCTCAGATTAGTGCCCCTCATACTTGCAAGATTGCTGCTGCAGTTCCAGGGATCACGTGCAGATGCCACAATGCCCAATAGAAGAAGAGTACGAACTGTTCTTTTGTGTTCCTTTTAATCAACAATGAAAATTTTCTCAGGAGTCCCACACCTTCACCCTTACATCTGATTGGTTTGAACTGCGTTACATGTATATGGTTACACCAGTACATTGGCAAGTAGAATAGAACCATAAAGGTAGTTAGACAAGTGACTTACAACCCCCACCTTTCCCATCACCCCTGCCCCATACCAGATCACATTGCTGCCTTGAAAAGCCAGAGAGTGGGAAAATTTGAATAAAATCAGTATTCTTTTAGGAAGGAGGAAACAGTTCCTGTTTTATGACCTCATGAGTTTGTCATCAGGATCAGTTCACTAAAAGATACGTAACAATTTGATGTATATGTTAAATGTAAGATATATTTCTTAATAGGAAAACTAACATTTTATAGAGTTGTGCAAATGAAAGATGTTGGCTATTTACATAACAATAGATATTTTAGTGTTGAAGGGATATTAGGGACCTTTTGGTCAGTGGTTCTCAAAGTATGGTCTGTGGACACTTGAGATTCCTAAGATCCTATCAGGAGGAACATGAGGACTGTTTGAACAGTAATTTGAAGACTGTTTTGCCTTTTTCACTGTGTTGATATTTGCTTTGATGATGGGTAAGACACTGTAGTATAACAAATTGTCCCAGTAGTTGAATTCTTCATAGTCTTGGAGGATAAAAAGCCAATTTTATTTAACAGTGACCTCAATGTAGCATTGATTTTTTTTTATTAAATCTTGTCCATTAAGTATAGATATTTTTAAATTTCTGTATGACAAAATGGGGATTATATAGAAAACACTTCTGTATGCTGAAATAATATCATTGTTGCTAAAAATAGCACATGTGCAATTGTGTGAATTATGGCCTGAATTAGCTGATTTTTGCATGGAACAGATTTTTACTTGAAGGAACAACTGAAGACTTCCCTGGTGGTCCAGTAGTTAAGAATCCTCCTGCCAGTGCAGGGGACATGGATTCGATCCCTGGTACAGGAAGATCCCACATGCTGCAGAGCAACTAAGCTCGTGTACCGCAATTACTAAGCCCATGCTCTAAAGCCCGGGAGCCTCAACTACTGAGCCTGTGTGCTGAAACTACTGAAGCCCATGTGCCTAGAGCCCTATGCTCCACAACAAGAGAAGCCACTGCAATGAGAAAACAACACACTGCAACAAAGAGTAGCCACCTCTCGCCGCTACTGGAGAAAACCTACTCATAGCAATGAAGACCCATTGCAGCCCCGCCAAAAAAGAACAAGTGAGACAAACTATGGTTATTCAGGCTTGAGGATTTGGCAGGAATTTTCTTGAAAATGAGTCTGTCATTTGAAGGAAAGCAACTGGCTGTATTTGTTGCCAGTGAAAAAATTTGAGCTTTTCAAGTATTAGAATTTTAGAAATCTTGAATCTTGAATATGGGCTTGACAGCTTCCTAAAACTTAGTCTTTTCTAATGAGATTGGTAATTATATTAATGTGTATGATTTTTCGATATTAGGTAATAAAATCTGTCAACAGTTGGAAGTTCTGCAAATCCCAGTGAACAAGTATCTTCCAAATGACTAGTGCATGATGTTAGAAAATCATGCATGGCTAAAAGATCAATTGAAAGACAAGATAGGTCAATCAGTTTTAATGTAATCAAGTACAGAAGTAAATAGATATCAGATTCTATGTTACAACTTATCTAAAAGAGACTACCACTTGCAGAACTTTGGCATAACATCAAAGAATACCCACAGTTACCTTAAGAGGGTATTAAAATACTTAATTTTCCAAATATATAACTGCATGAAGCCAGCTTTTCTTCATATATTTCAACCAAAACAACATATTGCAATAGCAAATGCAGAAACAGATATGAAGATCCAACTGTTCCAACCAAAATAACATATTGCAGAAGCAGATATAAAGATCCAGCTGTCTTCTATCAAGGCAGACATTAAGGAGATTTGCAAAAAAATATGTAAAACAGTCCCTCTTCTCACTTTCTTTGTTTTGGAAAATATAACTATTGATAGTCTTCATGAAAATGCATAATACATGTTAACTTGTAATAAGTTCATTATTGCTTTTAAATAAATATTTTAATTATTACTGTTTTATATGGTACATATTGATAGATATTAATGCACATAAAAACTCTGGGGTCCTTCAGTGATTTTTAAGAGAGTAAAAAGGTCTTAAAGGGACTTCCCTGGTGGTCCAATGGCTAAGACTCCCAAGTTCTCAATGCAGGAGGCCCAGGTTTGATCCCTGGTTGGGGAACTAGATCCCACATGCTGCAACTAAGAGTTCACATGCTGCAATTAACAAATCTGCATGCTGCAACTAAAGATCCCTCATGCCACAACTAAGACCCAGTGCAGCTAAATAATAAATTATTTTTTTAAAAAAAGGATCTTGAAAAGTTGGAAAACCACCTCTCTCCAGAGACCAACTCTATCATTTCATAGGAAAGTGAAGTGGTTGATGGAAGATGCTGCTTGTCAGTTGCAGAGGCAGAGAAGTAATATTATTCCAGTCCTCTTTCCAGTGTACCACATTGGTTTATGAATTGGTGATATGATTTTGTAATTTTATTCATCCTAGTAGATGGAGATAAAATATCAAATAGGAAATGTACTAATTGTACTTGTATCTTTCCTACCAAGTTCAGTGTAATTGACAATTCAGAAACATTCTTACTATTACAAACCACAGCAGAAGAGACACTGATGAAGAAAGGCAATGAACTATAGTTAGTTATTTTTAGGTATCAAATTGGAAAACTCATAAAACCAAAGTTCTTGTCTTACGTATCTTTGTATTCACCACAGTGTATAGCCTGTTTCCTTGTATATAGTTGATTCTCAGTAGCTAGTTGTTGAATGAAGTTTGAATTTCAGTGAAGGGTAGATATATTTGCCAAGAGGGAAGAACTGGAATCAATGACGTCAATTTATAGGAACTCTTGATATCAATTATTTTCTAACTGTTAAGGTATTTAGTAACAGGAATGCCCCATTACTAAAAGTACCTGAATAGAGGGCAGATACTATTTTGTTGGCAATACCCACAAAGTCTTATTCAACTCAAATTCTGTTGTTCTGGTTGTTAGAAGGAAATTTTTTGAGCTCCAATCCTTGTCTCTATAATTTTAAGTAATTCTAAGGTATAATTGGCATAAAATAAACTGCACATATAAAGTATACAATTTAAAGTGTACAATTATATACACACTTGTGAAACCATCAGTACATTAAAAATAATGAACATATAAGTCACTCCAAAAGGTTTTCATACTCTTGAATAGTTCCTCTCTCCCTTCCTACATCAACAGGTAACCACTGATCTGCTTTCTATACCTTAATTTCATTTTCTAGAGTTAAATAAGTGGAGTCATATGGTATGCACACTTTCTTTGTTTTGTATCTTTGTTTCTCAGCATTTCAGTTATATAAATGGAGTCATATGGTATGTACACTTTCTTCGTTTTGTATCTTTTTTTCTCATCATTTCACATTTATCCACATTGTAGTGTGTATCTATAGTTCATTATTTTCTTCTTGAGTAGTATTCCATTGTATAGATATACCACACTTTGTTTTTCGGTTCGCATGTTGATGGGTATTTGGGTTGTTTACAGTTTGTGGCTATTACAGGTAAAGGTTCTATGAACATTTTAATTTTTGCATTTTAACAGTTATTTTGTTGAAGTGTAATTTACATAAAGTGACATGCGCTGATCTTAGGTGAACAGCTAATTTTTTTTTTTAATTGTATAAACTTTGGTAACCACTATCCAGGTCAAGATACAGAAATTTCCATTACTCCAAGCTCCATCTTGCCCCTTTCCTTTCAGTGACTTTTATGTCATTTATTAAAACTTAAACTCCAAGATTGCAAAGTTATTTATCATGTTTTCTTCCAGAATATTTATAATTTCAGATTTTGTCTTTAGGACCATTTTTTCTACATATATTACCAGTTGTTTCAGTACCTTATATTGAAAAGTAATTCCTTTTTTCATTGGTTTGGTTTGATGGCTTTATTGAAAATCAATTGAATGTATAGGTCAGAATTTATTAGTCTGGTCTGTTGATCTGCTTGTCTATCCTTATTCCAGTATTATGCTTTGTTCATTATCTTGACATTATTTGTTGTTCAGTCACTCAGTTGTGTCCAGCTCTTTGTGACCCCGTGGACTGCAGCATGCCAGGCTTCCCTGTCCTTCACCATCTCCTGGAATTTGCTCAAACTCATGTCCATTGAGTCAGTGATGCCATCCAACCATCTCATCCTCTGTTGTCCCATTTTCAGGGTCTTTCCAGTGAATCGACTCTTAACATCAGGTGGCCAATATAAAACTTTTAATTTTGTGTATAAATTCTTCAAATTTTTTGTACTTCATGATTGTCTTGATTATTGTCTTGAATAATTATGCCATATAATTTTTAGATTCATCTTGTCAATTTTTACTAAAAAGCCATTTGAGATTTTGGTAAGGATAGCAGTAATTCTAAGGATCAGTTTAGGAACAAGTGAAATACTAAAAGTATTGAGTTTTCCAATCTGTGAATATGGTATGTTTCTCCTTTAATTTAGATATTGTTTAATTACCTTCATCATAGATGTCATGCTTAATATTTGTTATTTCTTCCTATGCATATGATTGTATAGTAATGGTATAATTTAAAAATTTTATTTTTAGTTGTTGCCAAGATATAGACATTCATTTTTATATTGATCTTTTTGTCCCAAGATATTACCGTTTTTTTTTTAGGGCATGATTTATATATTGTAGAATATACCCATTTAGGCACACTTCTGTGAGTTTTGACAGGTGCATACAATAGTAAGTGCAGTCATTCAAGATACAGAACAGCATTGCTAAAATTATTCATTAGGTTCTAGTAGTTAACTCTGTATTTTTCATGTACATAATCATATCTGCAAATATCTTTGAGATATCATATCATCTCAATATCTCTTGAGTTATATTTTTTCCTTTTCACCTTTTCAATCTGAGTGCCTTTTTCTGCTCTCTGTCTTACTATACTGGCTAGGACTTTCAGTGTAGGTTTAATGTAAGAGAAGACATCCATTTTTTTTTGCACTCTGTCTTTTGGGGAATATATTCAATGTTTTGCTCTTATATTACCTTTAAGTTTTACACAGTAGCAGATTGAGGAACTCCTTTTCCATTCTTGTTTGCTGACATTAAAAATTGATGTTAAATTTCGTCAGAAATAATTTGTACCTGTTTCAATGATCAAATTGTCAGGAATTCAGCTGGGTTGCTAGGTGTCTTAGTAGCTAATTAAAACAAGCAGAATGAAAATAACGTCCCTTTAATTGCTTACTATGATTGATAAGCAAGAAACTAAATCAGGGAAAATGCCAACTTGCCTTCCCTCCCATTTACATTTTTCTCCATGCAGTGACTGCAGGTCTGACAGATGAGTACAGACTTGGGGGTTAGGTCATCCCGCTGATGAAGGAGCCTCAAGCAAAAAGCTCCTGCAGTTTCAGAGACCTAGAGACCTAGGGGAGGAAGAGGAGAAATGCCGAGTGAAAATGTGCTGAATACTGTGTCAGGTGAAGAAAATTGTCTTCAGAGTTTTCCCCTACTTATTTTGCTATGAATGTTGTGAACAAGTTTTTATGTGGACATACTTTCATTTTTCTTGGGTAAATATCAAGAACTGGAATTGCTGGATTGTATCATATGTCTATTTTAAATTTTATACACCATGGAATATTACTCAGCCATTAAAAAGAATTCATTTGAATCAGTTCTAATGAGATGGATGAAACTGGAGCCCATTATACAGAGCGAAGTAAGCCAGAAAGATAAAGACCATTACAGTATACTAACACATATATAAGAAAGTGCCAAATTGTTCTTAAAGTGGTTGCACTATTGTACATTCCACCAATGTATAAAAATTCTAGTTGTCCCTCACTCTAGCCTGCATTTACTACTGTAACTCTTTTTAAATTTTAGCTGTTTTGATGTCTGATTATTGCTGTCTCCTTGTAAGTTTTCTTATAGTTCTCTTTTTAAAATTTATATTCAGTAAAATTTACTGTCCATGATGTATGGTCTGTGAGCTTTGATAAAAGCATACAATCTTGTAACCACTGCCATAAACAAGATTCACAACAGTTCCATCACCTCACAGTATTTCCTAATGCTGCTCCTTTATGATTAGCCCCTCCACTTACCCAGAGTTCCTGGTTATTTTCTGATTCTATAATTTTATATCTTTTTCATAATGTATTTATTACAGATTAAATCATTCAGTATGTAACCTATTGAGTTTAGCTTTTTTCTCTTAATGTAATACATTTGACATTTATCCATATGGTGTCTATCAGTAGGCCATTTCTTTTTTATTTCTTTTCTTACACTTGAGGGGTAAGAGCTCCTATATATTTTGGATCCAACATCTTTGTTTGATATATACAAGTTTTTTGAATATGTTCACCCATTTGGTGTCTTGTCTTTTTATTTTTTTAGCTGGTATATTCAGAGAATAAAAGTTAAATTTTGACACAGTTTATCTCCTTTTTATGTTTATGGCTTTCTGTGTTCTTTTTAAGAAATCTTTGAGTACACCAAACTCACCAAGATTTTCTTCCATGTTTGCTTCTAAAAGTGCTTCTTTTTACACATTTAGTTGTTCATGTATGGTATTTAGTAACGGTTTTTTCTCCCCATGCATTTAACTAGTTCCAGCATAATCTTTTTTTCCAGCACAATTTTTTGAAAAAATGTTCCCTTCCTCATAATTACTTTGGTGCTTTTGTTGACTATTGTCTTGCTGTATCTCACTGTGTGCACTGTTCGCTGAACCCATGGTAGGCAAGGTGTGAGCTAAGAGGCTGGAAGAAAATGCCAGAAGCCATAGGAATTGAAGACACATTTATTCTTTCCTGGCTAGTTCAGCAGCTGTCATGGCATGACATGACATAACACAACACATCTCAACACATCTCAACACACACACACACACACACACACACACACACACACACACCTGGCTAGTTCAGTAGCTGTCGTGGCATGACATGGCATAACACAACACATCTCAACACACACACACACACACACACACACACACGGCTTTCTAGGTGGAGCTTATATTTGCTTATAGAACAAAAGTAGCCTGTGGCCAAGCAAGTACCTCATGATGTGTATATTCAGTGCTATTGATCTCAACTGTTCCATAATCATTATTTAGAAAATGTGGGACAAGAGCAAGAGGCTGTGAGGCGAGAGAGCCTGACCATCCCCATCTTGGCTAATTTACTTTTTCCCTACAAATATCTATTTTTGGACTCTAATTAAAGTTCCTCCATATATATGTCTACTTTTAAGCTAATAGCAGACACTTCCTAGGTGGCTAGTGGTAAAGAATCTGCCTGCCATTGCAGGAGACTGAGTTTGATCCCTGGGTCAGAAAGATCCCTTGGAGAAGGAAATGGCAACCCACTCTAGTATTCTTGCCTGGAAAATCCCATGGACAGAGGAGCCTGGTGGGTTACAGTCCATGGGGTCACAAAGAATTGTACACCACTTAGGGACTAAACAACAACCATGAAATTCTCCAGACCAAAATACTGGAGTGGTAGCCTTTTGCTTCTGCAGGGGATCTTCCCAACCCAGGGATCGAACCCAGGTCTCCCACATTGTAGGCAGATTGTTTACCATCTGAACCCCTGGAAAGCCCAGACAACAACAGTGTATGAAACAAGCTATATGTAGGTCTAAGATTTGGTAACTGATAAAAATATTTTAGAAAAACATATAGTTAAGTTTATTTTGGGATGAGGAATACTCTAACTTTCCTTCATTTTGACTTCATAGGAGAAATGCTTGAACAGTGACCCTGTAGGAAATGGCCTTATTTGGCATTAGTATGATTTAATTTCAGGAAGCCTTCTAAAATATGAAGCATTTGTTTAAGCTTTAGTATCCCTTCTGAGTACTTTTCATAGCTGGCTATAAATGAGCCAACCTTCTATAGTTTTAAGGTCACATTAATTTTCATTGTTTTGTTTCAAAGTAAGCTATACATTTTCTTCAGGTATGGTATGTTGAAAGTTTTTACTGTCTGGCAAGATTCATCTCCCTAGATTCCCCCTACCCCATTTTCCTCCTTAAAGATACTAAATACATTTTGAAAGAAGAAGCCTCCAACTAATAAAAATAAATAAAAAAAAAAGAAAAATAACTTTTTTTAGTTTTTATAGTCAGTTGAATTCCTGGATTTTTAATTTTTTAAAAAATTTTCTTTACTTCAGAGTGAATGTACTCAAAGTTCATAGTGAATAAATGCATGCTTAGCTCTTAGTCCTCTCAATTCTATTTTCTTGCTTATCTTTTGCAGCCTATTTAGGCATTTCATTTTTTTCCACAGTTGGAGTAAAGAATTTTTGTTGTTGTTATAGCACAAGCTTATTATACCTTATCACAGCCTTCATGCCTTCATTTGTATATAATGTATAATGGAAAAAACTACAAACTAATGTTGTAAAATAACAAATGAGATTTAACTGAGAAAGGTCACCTTTCTTAGAGGCAGAAAAAGAGATTCATCTTCAGGGACTTATATTTGTTTTCCTGACTAATTTGAATGACACATTTGAATTTGCAGATTGACAACTGTTATATTTAAGACATGAGTTTATAAACTTATCTGTATCCTAGTAGATTTTCAAACCCATGACCTCATTTTTCCTCCACTCCATGATTCCCAGATAGGGAAAGAGAAGTATTATTTTTCTTCAGATGGTTAAATCATTATAATTTGAAATTGACAATATGCTAAAAAAATACGTGAGTTCAAAATCAGGTCTTTCTCATTTCCATGAGGCATTATAAACATTATGTTACTCAGGCTTCATTGTTGTGGGTTGTTTTGTTTTGTTTTGTTTTGTTTTTTGTCTTTTGCTTTGCTATGTGGAATCTTAATTTCCCAACTGGAGATCAAACCTGTGCCTCCTGAATGAAGTGCAGAGGCTATTCACTGGACCATCAGGGAAATACCACTCAGCTTTATTTTAGAATCAGGTCCTAATTTATTTTTAAAAAACTGAAAATATTCAATGCAAGAAGGATTAAATTATTTCAGGTTATAATGCTGTGAAAGTGCTACACTCAATATGCCAGCAAATATGAAAAACTCAGCAGTGTTCACAGGACTGGAAAAGGTCAGTTTTCATTCCAGTTCCAAAGAAGGGCAATGCCAAAGAATGTTCAAACTACTGCACAATTGCACTCATTTCACATGCTAGCAAGGTAATGCTCAAAATCCTTCAAGCTAGGCTTCAACAGTATGTGAACCGAGAATTTCCAGATGTACAAGCTGGATTTAGAAAAGGCAGAGGAACCAGAGATCAAATTGCCAACATCCATTGGATCATAGAAAAAGCAAGAGAATTCCAGGAAAACATCTACTTCTACTTCATTGACTACACTAAACTTGACTACATCCAAACTTCGACTGTTTGGATGATATCACACTATAAAAAATTTTTAAAAGAGATGAGAATATGAAGCCACCTTGCCTGCCTCCTAAGAAACCTGTATGCAGGTCAAGAAGGAACAATCAGAACTGGATATGGAACAATGGACTGGTTCAAAATTGGGAAAGGAGTACGTCAAGGCTGTATATTGTCACCCTGCTTATTTAACTTATATGCAGAGTACATCATGAGAAATGCCGGGCTGGATAAAGCACAAGCTGGAATCAAGATTGCCAGGAGAAATACCAATAACCTCATATATGCAGATGACACCACCCTTATGGCAGAAAGTGAAGAGGAACTAAAGAGCCTCTTGATGAAGGTGAAAGAGCTGGCTTAAAACTCAACATTCAAAAAACTTAAGATCATGGCATCCAGTCCCATCACTTCACAGCAAATAGATGGGGAAACAATGGAAACAGTGACAGACTTTATTTTCTTGAGCTCCAAAATCACTGCAAGAGGTGACTGCAGCCATGAAATTAAAAGACACTTGCTCCTTGAAAGAAAAGCTATGACAAACCTAGACAGCATATTAAAAGCAGAGATGTCACTTTGCAGACAAAGCTATATCAAAGGTATAGTCAAAGCTATGGTTTTCCCAGTAGTCATGTACAGATGTGAGAGCTGGATCATAAAGAAGGCTGAGTGCTGAAGAACTGATGCTTTCAAACTGTGGTGTTGGAGAAGACTCTTGAGAATCCCTTGGACAGCAAGGAGATCAAACTAGTCAATCCTAAAGGAAATCAACCCTGAATATTCATTGGAAGGACTGATGCTGAAGCTGAGGCTCCAATACTTTGGCCACCTGATGTGAAGAGTGGCCTCATTAGAAAAGACCCTGATGCTGGAAAGATTGAAGGCAGGAGGAGAAGGGGACGACAGAGGATGAGATGGTTGAATGGCATCACTGACTCAATGGACATGAGTTTGAACAAACTCCAGGAGATGGTGAAGGACAGGGAAGCCCGGCATGCTGCAGTCCATGGGGTCACAAAGAGACATGACTATATGACTGAAAAATGATGATAATGTTTTCTTAGTTCTGCTTATGTATCTATTTTTTCATCTGTGTTCTTCATAATAGTTAGAAGTTCTGTAAAGATTTTAATAGGTTTAATCATTAATAAAATCAGAAATTATTATGGAGTACAAGGGTGTAGACATACGTTCTCATTAAATCACAGTTAATGGAAATGTGTACCCATAGGAACATTAACTTGGTTCATTTTGGATAGAATAAGGCATAAAGTTTCATATCCTTTTCCTACCATTGTCGTTAAAAATGCATGTCTAAACATGAAATTTATATATTAACAAAGAATGTCTCTATGATAGATGTTTATCCAAAATTAAATGTAGAAAAAATATTTGGAGGATGATGGAGAGATTAGGTCCTTATTTTTTTGTTTTTCTTTGTCTATTTTTTCAGTAATCGGTGTTGTTCTTCAGCCGCTAAATCATATCCAACACTTTGTGACCCCATGGACAGTAGCCTGCCAGGCTCCTCTATCCATGGATTTCTCCAGGCAAGAATATTGGAGTGGGTTGCCATTTCCTTCTCCAGGAGATCTTCCCAACCCAGGGATCAAACCCTCATCTCCTGCATTGGCCCAGGCAAATTCTTTACCACTGAGCCACCTGGGAAGCCCTAGTTATCTATAGTAAATGTTTATTACTTTTACAATAAACACATTTTAAAAATATTGAATACTAGCTTGCTGGATCTTAGTTCCCCAACCAGGAATTGAACCTGTGCCATCTGCATTGGGAGTGTAGGGTCTTAAGCACTGGACTGCCAGGGAAGTCCCTATGCCATTATTCCTGTTAAAAGAAAACAAGACTCAGTTCATTCAGTCACTCAGTTGTGTCCGACTCTTTGTGACCCCATAGACTGCAGCACGCCAGGCTTCCCTGTCCATCACCAACTCCTGGAGCTTCCTCAAACTCATGTCCATTGAGTTGGTGATGCCATCCAACCATCTCATCCTCTGTCCCCTTCTCCTCCCACCTTCAGTCTTTCCTAGCATCAGGGTCTTTTCAAATGAGTCAGCTCTTCACATCAGGTGGCCAAAGTTTTGGAGTTTCAGCTTTAGCATCAGTCCTTCCAATGAATATTCAGGGCTGATTTCCTTTAGGATGGACTGGTTGGATCTCCTTGCAGTCCAAGAGACTCTCAAGAGTCTTCTCCAACACCACAGTTCAAAAGCATCAATTCTTTGGTGCTCAGCTTTCTTTATAGTCCAACTCTCACATCCATACATGACTACTGGAAAAACCATAGCTTTGACTAGATGGACCTTTGTTGGCAAAGTAATGTCTCTGCTTTTTAATATGCTGTCTAGGTTGGTCATAGCTTTTCTTCCAAGGAGCAAACGTCTTTTAATTTCATGGCTGCAGTCACCATCTGCAGTGATTTTGGAGCCCAAGAAAATAAAGTCTGTCACTGTTTCCATTGTTTCCCCATCTGTTTGCCATGAAGTGATGGGACCGGATGCCATGATCTTAGTTTTCTGAATGTTGAATTTTAAGCCAACTTTTTCACTCTCCTCTTTCACTTTCATCAAGAGGCTCTTTAGTTTTTCTTCATTTTCTGCCATAATGGTGGTGTCATCGGCATATCTGAGGTTATTGATATTTCTCCCAGAAATCTTGATCCAGCTTGTGTTTCATCCAGCCCGGCATTTCTCATGATGTACTCTGCATAGAAGTTAAATAAGCAGGGTGACAATATACAGCCTTGACGTACTCCTTTCCTATTTGGAACCAGTCTATTGTTCCATGTCCAGTTCTAACTGTTGCTTCTTGACCTGCATACAGGTTTCTCAGGAGGCAGGTCAGGTGGTCTGGTATTCCCATCTCTTTAAGAATTTTCCACAGCTTGTTGTGATCCACACAGTCAAAGGCTTTGGTGTAGTCAGTAAAGCAGAAGTAAATGTTTTTCTCACTCTCTTTTTCTCTGATCCAATGGATGTTGGCAATTTGGTCTCTGGTTCCTCTGCCTTTTCTAAATCCAGCTTGAACATCTGAAGTTCATGGTTCATGTATTGTTGAAGCCTGGCTTGGAGAATTTTGAGCATTACTTTACTAGCATGTGAGATGAGTGCAATTGTGCCGGTAGTTTGAACATTCTTTGGCATTGCCTTTCTTTGGGATTGGAATGAAAACTGACCTTTTCCAGTTCTGTGGCCACTGCTGAGTTTTCCAAATTTGCTGGCATATTGAGTGCAGCACTTTCACAGCATCATCTTTCAGGATTTGAAATAGCTCAACTGGAATTCCATCACCTCCACTAGCTTTGTTCGTAGTGATGCTTCCTAAGGCCCACTTGACTTCGCATTCCAGGATGTCTGGCTCTAGGTGAGTGATCACACCATCGTGGTTATCTGGGTCATGAAGATCTTTTTGTATAGTTCTGTGTATTTTTGCCACCTCTAGCTAGGTGAGTTAATGAAAAGCTAAAACAGGAATTTATTATTTTAATAAACATTTCAGGTAAATTTTAGAGTTTTCCTTTACTTACCTTTTTTAAAAAGTAGAACTTAAGTGGTAGTTTCTTTTTTCAAGTAAAGAATTTCAGAGTCTGCCAGAATAATGCCAATAGTAATTTTATCATTGGCCACAAATGGGGACCAGTCTTCTTTAATTTGTATGTACTCTTTCATATAAAATGTAATGTGTATTCTCATCTTTTTCCCCCACTTAGTGCCAAACACCTTCCCAGCACTAAAAAGAGTGATTTTGAATGCTGGATTCAACCTTTTGACATATATTTGGAGCAAAATATGTAATATATGTGTGAATCCTGTGATATTATTTTAAGGTCTTATGAATGTATCCAAAATCTTTAATTGACACAAAAGTTGTGATAAAATAGAAATTCCCTTTTGGTAAAAAAAGGAAGACTTTTAAACTTTATGTTTTGAGTGTTATGGATGAATTAGGAGTATCCAAGATTTGTGAAACATGTAGTAAATCTCTAATAAACAATACACTTCAAGAAAATATCTTAGTTTTTAATTACTTACAAGTTCTATAATTTATTCCAAAGCCTTAATAAAACATTTTAACTAGTTTATGCTGTTTCCCAGTATTGGTTGAAAATAATTAGATTATATTACCTGTTGCTGCTCTAATCTCCACCCCATTTTATTTCCCTGAAAAACAAAATCATGTTAGCCTCAGTGAGGCTGAGAGTGGAGCCTCAGTGAGTGTTTGAGAGTTGTCTTCATAGCCAAGATAGGGTATTGTGGTAGAGAGATATACTTTTATTAGAGTTTATGTTGCTGACAGGAAGGTACATTTTTTGAGTCTGTCTAGAAGATGATGTAAGTGAATGCGGACTGGAAAAAATGAGAGTGGCATCCCATGAGGCATGTTGTATCCATCTTATTTTAGGATTCTGCACATTTCTTACTCATTCCTTCAAGAGGCAGTCAGCATGTAGTGTGGGAGGTACATTCTCCTTCTCTACATTGTTGCTTTAATGTTTCACTTTATCACAGGAAATTATTGGAAAGAGCAGGATTTGGAAGTTTGTTTTTTTTTTTTTTCTGTAGAACTGGGTTACAGAGAGACTGCGCAGAGAGTTTATCCTGAGCAGTATATCACAACTTTTGTGTCAATTAAAAGATTTTGGATACATTCATAATCCACCAGGAATTAGAATGGTGGACAGCCTTAGAATTTAGGTGTTTTGCAGTAGGAAGGACAGATTCTTCTTTATTGTGGCAGTACATATCCCTGCAATGACTGGTTCTAAAGTTATCATAGTAGTATAGTATAATGGGTTAGTTTACAGCATGGACATTGACATCAGGCTTGGTTTAAGTCATGACTTTTCCACCTACTAATTATGCTAATATTATTGGCCTAAAATATCTTAATTCTTAGCATATAGTAAGTGTTCAATAAATGATAACCATAATTTTCCTGCAGGATCTGTAGATTCTTTCAATATAATTTAGTGAAATCTAATTGCCTTTCTTTAGGCCTAGTAATTTATTTTCTTTCTTGATTCCCATCTCTGGTCTTTACCATGAAGTGGAAAAAATGCCATAGAAACACTGTTTTAGTTTATTTCTGGAGATATTGGCTAGATATTATACCAGTTAAGTTCACATATACCAATATTTGATATATTAAAAGCATATAATTTCTTACATAGTGTTGTCTGACTAGAGATGAAATGGTCCAGCAGAGACAGGAAAATGGGGATGTGAAAGTAATTGTAAAGACTAAATTAAAACTAGCATATAAATAAGAAAACAAGTTTATCTGCAGCCATAGAGAAAAACTATTAAAACTTCTTAGCTCGCTTTAATTTCCTGGGAAGCTTCCCAAGGTTTTTAATTACTAAATGATGTATTTGGTTGAAACTAAATATTTAGATAGTTATAGTATGGATATGCATGTCTGCATGCATGTATGTCACATATATGTAAATTTGTTACACCTAAGCTTATTTTGAGGGTCCTTCTCACCTGAAGGAAATTTAAATAAATACTTTAAATAGTTCAGGAAATACAGCATACCATTTAGTAAATTTACGGGAACAAGTGAATAACTTAGCTATTCCAACAATGTTTTGCCTCCGCATTCCTTGGTGCAAACAGGGAACTCAAAGAAGCGTCCCTCATGGGAGTTGCCTTTGGAAATCTTACTGAAGAGGTCCAAGTCCCAATTCAGGCTCCCTCCCTTCTATTTTAATAGTCACCTTTATTGAAGTATAGTTTAAATGCAGGAAATACATTCATTTTAAGTGCACAGTTTAATGAATTTTGAAGAATGTATACACCCTCAACAATATACCCTCAAACTATCCAGTATCAACAATCAAGATACTAGATAGTTTCATCACCCCAAGAAGTTCACTTGTGTCCCTTCCCAGTAAAATCTTATCCTGTTCCTATACTCTGATATCTTTTGCTATGAATATTTGTATATACTCATCTTGTACACATAATTTTCATTTCTCTCAGGTTAATGCAAAAGAATGGAGTGTATAATGTATTTAACTTTATAAGAAACTGCCCAAATATTTGTCAAAGTGATTTTACTATTTTACATTCTTACCAGCAGTATATAGAAAAATTATTTCCCAGTGAACAATTCACTGGTATTCAGTGGTATTTAGTACATTTAACCATGTTGTGCAACCACCACCTCTGTCTACTTCCAAACCTTTTTATTACTCCAAAATAAAACCTTGTACCCAGTGAGCAGTTCCTCCCCATTTCCACCCTTCCTCAGACCCTGGAAGCCACCAATCTGCATTCTGTCTCTGAATTTACCTATTCTCGATATTTCAACCAAATGGAATCATACATTTTGTTTGTCCACTCATCTATTGATGGACATTTGGGTAGTTTACCTTTTGGCAGTTATGAATAATGCTGTTATGAACATGTATGTAAATGTGTTTGTTTGAGTACCTGTTTTCAATACTTTGGGGTATATACCTAGAGTAGAATTACTGGCTATATGGTAATTCCGTCTTTAAGTTTTTGAGGAATAATCAAACTATTTTCCTACTGGCAGTGCGCTAGCATTCCAATTTCTCCATATCCTTTCAACACTTGTTATTTTCTGTTTTTATTATTATTGCCATTCTAGTTTGTTAATGAAGTAATTCTTCATTATGGTTTTTATTTGCATTTTTTTTTTTTTTACTGACTCATGATGTTGAGAATCTTTTCATGTGCCTGTTTGCCACCTGTTATCTTCGGAGAATGTCTACTTAAGGCTTTTGCCTGTTTTATAATTGTGCTATTTGTCTTTTTGTTGTTGGGTTGTGAGAGTTCTGTATACATTCTGGATACTAGATGGATACATGACTTCAAATATCTTCTCTCATTCTTTAAATTGTCTTTTAACTTTCTTAATAATATGATTTTATGCACAATTAAAAATTTTTTCATGAACTCCAGTCTATCTTTTTTGTTTTGTTACTCACATTTTTGGTGTCATATCTAAGATTCCATTGCCAAATCCACGGTCATGAGGATTTATTCCTGTTTTATTACTGGAGTTTCATGACTTTAGATTTTATATTTCAGTCATTGATCCATTTTGAATTAGTTTTTTGTAAATGACATGAGGTAGTGGTCCAACTTCATTCTTTCATGTGTGGATATCCAGTTGTCCCAGCACTATTTGTTGGAGAGACTATCCTTTCCCATTAAATGGTTGGGGAACCCTTCTGAAAAATCAGTTCACCATATGGATTGATTGCTGGGCATTTAATTCTATTCCATGGACTATTTGTTTGTCCTTATGCCAGTTCCATAGTTTTGATGATTTGGTTGCCCTACCTGGAGTTATTGAACTTCTTGAATGTATAAATTCATGTATAATGAAACTTTGAAAGTTTTCAGCTACAGTTTCTTCAAATATTCCTTCTTAGCCTTTTCCTCTCTCTTCTGGTATTCCAGAATATATATATTGGTTTGCTTGAAGGTATTCCATAGGTCCCTTAGGCTCTGTTCTTTTTTCCTCCTTTCTTTTTCTTTCTGTTACTCAGATGGGATAATTTTAATTATGTTTGATTTTCATTGGTTCTTCTGCTTGGTAATATCTGATGTTGAACTCTTATGAGGTTTTCATTTCAGATATTGTGCTTTTGAGCTCTAGATTTTCTATTTGGTTCCTTTTTATACTATTTAAATTTTGTTGATATTTTTCTTTTGTTTACACATTGTTTTTGTGGTTTCCTTTAGTTCTTGGTCCATGGTTTTCTTTTGCTCTTTGAGCATATTTAAAATAGTTGCTTTAAGTCTTTGTCTAATAAGGCCAATGTCTGTACTTCCTTAGTGATGATTTATGTCATTTTTTTTTTCTTGAATGGGCTATACTTTCCTGTTTCTTTATGCTTTGTAATATTTGGTTGAAAATGGAATTTGAATTTTTTTCTTCCAATTTTATTGAGATATAATTGACATACAGTTTAAGATTGGCATACATGTTTAAGATGCACAGTATAATGATTTGACTTTTATATGTCATGAAATGATTATCACAATAAGCTTACTGAACATCCATCATCTCATACAGATACAAAATTAAAGAAATAGAAAAAACGTTTTTTTCCTTGTGATGAGAACTCTTAGGATTTACTCTCTTAACAACTTTCATATATAACATACAGCAGTGTTAATTATATTTATCATGTTGTACATTACATTCCTGGGCTACCCAAGTGGCTCAGTGGTAAAGCATCCATTTGGGAATGCAAGAGCCACAGGAGATGAGGGTTCAATCCCTGGATTGGGAAGATCCCCCAGAGGAGGAAATGGCAACCCATTCCAGTATTCTTGCCTGGAAAATCCCATGGACAGAGGAGCCTGGTGGGCTACAGTTCATGGGGTCGCAAAGAGTCAGACACAACTGAGCAGGCATGCATGCACACATGTTAGATTCCTAGTACTTATTTATCTTCTCATTGGAAGTTTGTCCCTTTTGACTCCCGTCATCCAATTCTCTCTCCATCCCCCACCCATGATAGCCACAAATCTGGTCTGTTTTTTCATAAGTTTGTTTTTGAAGTATAATTGCCCTATTTCACTCTGTTAGTTCTTATTATGCAACATAGTAATTTGGTATTTCTATACATTTTGAAAGTATTACCAGTATAAATCTAGTTACAATATGTCACCATATGAAGATATTTCATGGTTATTGACTATATTTTCCACACTGTACATTTCACATTCTTGACTCATTTATTTTGCAACTGGAAGTTTGTGCCTCTTACTCTCCCTCATCTATTTCTTTCTTCCCCCCATCACCTCGCCCCCCCCCCCCCCCCCCCTGGCAACTACCTATTTGTTCTCTGTATCTGTGACTATGTTTCTGTTTAGTTATATTTGTTCATTTGTTTTGTTTTTTAGATTCCACATGTAAGTGAAATCATATAGTATTTGTCTTCCTCTGACTTAGTTCACTAGGATAAAACTCTCTAGGTCCATCCATGTTGTTACAAATAGCAAGATTTCAGTTTTTTTGTTTTTGGCTGAGTAATAGTCTTCTTTATTCATCTTGTTTATCCATTCATCTATCATTGGGCACTCAGGTTGCTTCCGTATCTTGGCTCTTGTAAATAATGCTGCAGTAAAAGAGGGGAACGTATATTTTTCAAAGTAATATTTTATTTTCTTGGGATAAGTACCCAACAGGGGAGTCACTGGGTCATATAGTAGTTCTATTTTTAACTTTTTTGAGGAATTTCTATACTGTTTTCCATAGTGACTGCACTAATTTACATTCTTCCAGCAGTTCACAAGGATTCCCTTTCCTCCGTATCCTCACCAACACCTGTCTTTTTGATGATAGCCATTCTGATATGTGTGAGGTGATATTTCATTGTGGCTTTGATTTGCATTTTCCTGGCAGATAGTTGCTGAGCATCCTTTCACGTGCTTGTTGGCAGTCTGTGTGCCTTCTTTGGAAAAATGTCTAAACAGATCCTCTGCCCATTGTTGCACTTGGGTTGGTTACTTATTTGCTGTTGAGTTTAGTTCTTTATATATTTTGAATATTAACCCCTTTTTGGATGTATCATTTAGCGTTATCTTCTCCCATTCAATAGGTGGCCTTTTTGGTTGGTTGATAGTTTCCTTTATTGTACAAAAGTTTTTTAGTTTAATGTTGTCTAATATGTTTATTTTGCTATTCTTTCCCTTGCATGAGAGGATATATACAAACAAAAATGTTGCTAAGACTAGGTATTTGTATAATTTAATGTGGTAACTCTGGAAATCAGATTATTGGTTGTTGCCAGAGTTTGTTACTGCTGACTGTTGAAAGCTGCAGTTATCTGTTCAGAGACTTTAAAACCTAATTTTGCAGAGACCATATCCCTTGTCATGTGTGGTGCTGAAATTTGTGTTTCTTTAGGTTACGTTTGGATAGATATTTCTTTGAATGCCAAGAATCAATAAAAGAGAAGAGGATTAAATAAAAAAGATGAGGGAGAAGAAATATCTCTCTGTTTCTCTATATATTTGTTGTTGTTGTTCAGTTGCTCAGTCCTGTCCAATTCTTTGTGACCCCATGGACTGCAGCATGCCAGGCTTCTCTGTCCTTCACCATCTCCCAGAGTTTGCTCAAACTCATGTCCATTGAGTCAATGATGCCATCCAACCATCTTGTCCTCTGTTGTCCCCTTCTCCTCCTGCCCTCAATCTTTCCCAGCATCAGGGTCTTTTCTAATGAGTCAGCTCTTTGCATCAGGTGGCCAAAGTATTGGAGCTTCAACTTCAGCATCAGTCCTTCCAATGAATATTCAGAATTGATTTCCTTTAGGATTGACTGGTTTGATCTCTTTGCAGTCCAAGGGAGACTCAAGAGTCTTCTCCAACACCACAGTTCAAAAGCATCAATTCTTCGGGCTCAGCCTTCTTTATGGTCCAAATCTCACATCCATACAGGACCACAGGAAAAACCATAGCTATGACTATAAGGACATCTATTGTTTCCCCATAGTGCATCACTTCATGGCAAAGAGATGGGGAAACAGTGGAAACAGTGACTGACTTTATTTTTCTGGGCTCCAAAATCACTGCAGATGGTGATTGTAGCCATGAAATTAAAAGACGCTTACTCCTTGGAAGGAAAGTTATGAACAAACCTAGACAGCATATTAAAAAGCAGAGACATTACTTTGCCAACAAAGGTCCATCTAGTCAAGGCTGTGGTTTTTCCAGTGGTCATGTATGGATGTGAGAGTTGGACTGTAAAGAAAGCTGAGTGCTGAACTCTGTTTGATGCTTTTGAACTGTGGTGTTGGACTCTTGAGAGTCCCTTGGACTGCAAGGAGATCCAACCAGTCCATCCTAAAGGAGATTAGTCCTGGGTATTCATTGGAAGGACTGATGTTGAAGCTGAAACTCCAATACTTTGGCCACCTGATGCGAAGAGCTGACTCATTGGAAAAGACCCTGATGCTGGGAAAGATTGGGGGCAGGAGGAGAAGGGGACGACAGAGGATGAGATGGTTGGATGGCATCACCGACTTGATGGACATGGGTTTGGGTGGACTCCAGGAGTTGGTGATGGACAGGGAGGCCTGGAGTGCTGTGGTTCATGGGGTCGCAAAGAGTCGGACATGACTGAGTGACTGAACTGAACTGAACTGATGGAACTGGATGCCATGATCTTAGTTTTTTGAATGTTGAGTTTTAAGCCAGCTTTTTCATTCTCCTCTTTCACCTTCATCAAGAGGCTCTTTAGTTCCTCTTCACTTTCTGCCATAAGGGTGGTGTCATCTGCATATCTGAGGTTATTGATATTTCTCCTGGCAATCTTGATTCCAGCTTGTGTTTCATCCAGCCTGGCATTTCTCATGATGTACTCTGCATAGAAGTTAAATAAGCAGGGTGACAATATACAGCCTTGACATACTCCTTTCCCAATTTGGAACCAGTCCTTTGTTCCATGTCCAATTCTAACTGTTGCTTCTTGACCTGCATACAGATTTCTCAGGAGGCAGGTAAGGTGGTCTGGTATTCCCATCTCTTTAAGAATTTTCCACAGTTTGTTGTGATCCACACAGTCAAAGGCTTTAGTGTAGTCAGTGAAGCAGAAGTAGATGTTTTTCTGGAATTCTCTTGCTTTTTCTATGATCCAATGGATGTTGGCAATTTGATCTCTGGTTCCTCTGCCTTTTCTAAATCCAGCTTAAATTCTGAAAGTTCTCTGTATATATTAGGTTGGTGCAAGTGTAATTGCTATTTTGGACTGTGAATTTTAAATCATTATAACTAGACTCAAACACATCTTTATTAATCAAAATAGGAACCATTATAATCAACATATTTTTGCCCACCAGAAATAAGTTTATTTACTCCTGTAGCATAAAAATCCATGCTTCAGAATTCAATGAACTCTTAAAAAAAAAAAGAATTCCATGAACTCTTGGAAAGCATTTTCTGCCTCCTGCTGGTTGTGGAAGTGTTTTCCCTGCAAAAAGTTGTGAGATGCTTGAAGAAGTGGTAGTCGGTTGGTGAGAGGTCAGGTGAATATGGTGGATGAGGCAAAACTTCACAGCCCAATTTGTTCAACTTTTGAAGTATTGGTTGTATGATGTGTGGCCGGGCATTGTCATGGAGAGGAATTGGGCCCTTTCTTGCCAGCTGCAGATGTTGCAGTTTTTGGTGCATCTCATCAGTTTGCTGAGCATACTTCTCAGATGTAATGGTTTTGCTGGGATTCAGAAAGCTGTAGTGGATCAGATGGGCAGCAGACCACCAAACAGTGACCATGACCTTTTTTTGGTGCAAGTTTGGCTTTGGGAAGTGCTTTGGAGCTTCTTCTCAGTCCAACCATTGAACTGGTCATCACCTGGTGTCATAGAAAATCCACTTTTTCATTGTACATCACAGTCTGATAGAAAAATGGTTTGTTGTCGTGTACAATAAGAGAAGATGACACTTCAAAATGACAATTTTTTTGATTTGTGGTCAGCTCATGAGGCACCCACTTATCAAGCTTTTTCACCTTTCCAATTTGCTTCAAATGCTGAACGACCATAGAATGGTTGACTGAGTTCTTGTGTAATTTTAAGAGATTCAGCTTTGATGATGGCTCTTAATAGGTCATTGTCAACTTCCAATGGCCAGCCACTATGCTCCTCATCTTCAAGGCTCTCATCTCCTTTGCAAAACTTCTTGAACCATCACTGCACTGTACATTCATTAGCAGTTCCTGGGCCAAATGCATTGTTGATGTTGTGAGTTGTCTCCACTGCTTTATGACCCATTTTGAACTCAAATAAGAAAATCACTTGAATTTGCTTTTTGTCTAACATCATTTCCCTAGTCTAAAATAAATATAAAATACACAGCAAGTAATAAGTCATTAGCAAAAAAAATAAAGTGAGAAATGTGCATTAAAATGATGTATAACATAACCACATTTATTTAAGAATGTATTCCAATATCAAATGGCAAATTTCAACAATGCAAAACCACAATTACTTTTGCACCAACCTAATACCTATCTGTGTGTTGTGTACTGCAGCACTCTTTCACTACTTAGCCAGGCCATGTGTAACTCTGCCTTTGCTTTTACTTCCTGCTTACACTGTGCCTGGAGATCAGCTAGAGTGAAAAGTCAAGGTTTTCTCGGGTCTTTCCTGAGCATGAGTCCTCCTCTGGGCATAGGCCTGGTTTGTAAAATTTTCTAGTATACATGGGCACTTTTCAGTGTCCTAATGTTCCCAAAGAAACTCTCTTTCCTGCTTTTTTTCCTCCCAGAGTTTTGGCACTCCATATACCTCACCTGCTGGGATTTTGATTGGGATTGCATGTCATCTATAGTTCAGTTGACATTAGTGATATTGAGTTTTTAAATACAAGTCTGTATTTATTTTTTGGTCTTCCTTAATTTCTCTTAGCAATATCTTATACTTTTCAGTGTATCAGTTTTATAATTTCTATCAATATTAGTACTTTTTATAGATTCTCAAGAATCTTCTGTAGGCACAATTATGTTGTCTTTCCATTCTCTATGCCTATGTATTGTTTTCTTTGCCTTGGTCTCTTGGCTAGGAATTCAGTACAATATTCAGTAGGAGCATTGAGAGCAAAGTGGTAAGATCAATCATCCCTGCTTTGTTTCTGTTATTGGGGGAAAGCATTCAGTCTGTTACCATTGTGATGGTAGTTCAGTATTTCTCAATGTGTGGGGAAACTTTGCCCACAGAGAACAGTTGGCAACATCTAGAGACATTCTTGATCATCATGATTGGGGGCTGTTATTGGCATCTAGTAGACAGAGGCAAGAGATGATGCTAAGCATCCTACCATGCACCTACCACCTACCTACTCTGTGAAACAAAGAATCATCCAGGCCAAAATATAGATAATGCTATTGCTGAGAATCTCCGTGTTAGCTCTAAGTTTTGAGGATGTCCTTTATTGAGTTAAAGAAGTTACCTTTTCCCCAACTTCAGTGTATTTTCATCAGAATTGGCTATTGAATTTTTGTTTATTTTTTTCTGCTTCTAGAAAGATGATTGTATAGTATGTTCTCCCTCTTTCTATTAATATAGTGAATTACCAACAGATTGCTCTAGCAAAATGCCATAGACTGGGTGAGAAATTTATTTTTCACAGTTTTGGAGGCTGGAAAGTCAAACAATCAGAGTGCTGGCAGAGTTGATGTCTGGTGAAAGTCCCCTTCCTGGTTCATAAACAGCTGGAACAAAACCTGGATCTAGGAATACACTTGATTTATTTGGGATTTCTGAGACTACACTGGCTAACAGAGCTTCATATTGGGAGACGTGGAAAGTAATATTTATCCTTCTGTTGATTATCGCATTACAATTGGGCTAGAAAGTATTAGGATATTTTTAGAAATGAGATAATGCTATTAATATTACTTGGTATTAACCATTTAATTTTCCATATGTGCTAGTTGCTAAGGGCTGCTCTAACAAAATGCTGCAAACTGAGTGGCTTAAAATAACAGAAAATTATTGTCTCATACAGTTTTGGAGAACAGAAATGTTAAAGTGTGAAATGCCTGGCCATTCTTTTTCTGAAGGTGCTAGAATAGAATCTTCCCTTTCCTCTTCCTGGATTTTGGTGATTCCTAGTTTCCCTTGGCTTATATATGCATCATTCCAGTCTCTACCTCTGTCACCACATGGTGTTCTTTCTTTGTGTGTCTCTGTGTGAAACTTTGTCTCTTCTCATAAAAGACATCAGTCTTTGGATTAGTGAAAGTGAAACTCACTCAGTTGTGCCCAACTCTTTGTGATCACAGGGACTATAGAGTCTATGGAATTCTCCAGGCCAGAATATTGGAGTGAGTAGCCTTTCCCTTCTCCAGAGGATCTTCCCAACCCAGAAATTGAACCCAGGTCTCCCACATTGCAGGTGGATTCTTTACCAGCTGTGCCACAAGGGATTAGGGCCCACCCAAATTCAGTACGACTTCCTTTTAGTTTGATTACATCTGTAAAGAACTTAAACTTTCAAATAAAGTCACATTCTAAGGTCTTGGGTGAGCATGAATTTGGAAGGACAATATTCAAACTAGTACACCTTATATAAATATGTTTCTTTTTTGTGCTTTCAAAGGACACCTTGGAAAATATTTTCATTTCAATATATTTTGATCTATATGTGTGCATGCATGCATGCAAGTCACTTCACTTGTGTCTGACTTCTTTGCGATCCCATGGACTGTAGCCCACCAGGTTCCTCTGTCCTTGGGATTCTCCAGGCAAGAAAGCTGGAGTGGGTTGCCATGCCCTCCTCCAGAGGATCTTCCCAACCCAGGGATTGAACCTGTGTCTCTTACATCTCCTGCATTGGCAGGCAGGTTCTTTACCACTAGTGTCACCTGGGAAGCCCTTTGGTCTATATGCCAAATCTAAATATTCTTATATGCAAATGTTCAGATAGATTAAGGTTAAAATAGGTGTTCCCAAAGTTTTCTAAACAAGAAAAATGTGAAAGGACATGATATCAATGTTATTTTCTTCTGACTTAAACTTAGCAAAATAATAGCAAATAATGATTATGTGAGAGAGTGTTTCAGGGAGGAAGTTAGTGAGACAGTTGTCAAGCTTTCGCATTGCAATATATGTGTCAGGCTGAGTAGTGCATAATCTCCTCACACTCAAAGATCTCACAGTTCTGTTGAGAAAGAAATTATAGCATGATGAGTACAATACTAGAATTATACATAAAGCATATAACTATATTGAGTTCTAAAAAAAAACTCTCTGTGTGCGTGTCTTATGTCTGTGTGTGATAATAGAGGGAGGAAGAGGGAGAGAGAGAGTAAAGAGGGTTAACTGATCTGAAAGGAAAATTACGTAAACCAAACAGCATTGTATATTTCACTTACACTAATTCAAAAGTAATGACCCATACAGTGTTGTATTTATCAAAATGTTGATTTATTTATTCAAAAATGTTGATTCTCTGACCAAGTATTTTCTTTTGGATCTGGAGGATCTGCTAAAAGTGAAGCTGTCACATAGCATATCAGGAAACATCAGTGGGGAAAACTTAAACTATAATAACATGAAACAAACATCAGCCTGATTACTGGTTCTGTGACTGAAATAAATTGTTATCTATAGTTCTTACTCTGCCCCCAAGGTGTTTTTTAAACAGGAGGAATTATCTGTAATAAAATTACTGTCTTGAAAATGAGCTGTGCTACCTTGGATTATTTTTCTTTCTTTTGTTCCCTCCTTACATTTATTTTTGATTAGGTAATACATTCAGGTGGTTCAAATTTTAATAGTTATAAAAGAGTATACAGTTAAAGGGCACTCTTCATGTCCGGCTACATAGTTCTTCTTCCCAGAGCCTCCTGTGTTAACATTTCTTATTTTGACTTCTAGAGCTATTTCATGCATAAAAAGACTGGGCACTCGCAAACGTAGACACAGTTTTTTCCCTTATTTTTACACACTTTTATGTTCTTTGCTTTAGATAATTTCATATTAGTATACGAAGAACTATGGGTGTATAGTATTGTTTGATGGTATGAATGCCATTATTTGTTTAACCAGTCTCATACTGAGAATATGTAGATTGTTTTCTGACTTTTGCTATTGCATTTCTACAATGAATAACCCTGTAACAGGTCATTTCAGATATGTCCTGTCTATAGGATAAATTTCTAGAAATGGAACTGCTGGGTTGGATAGTATGTACCTTTGTCATTTTGATGGATACAGCCAAATCATCCTCCACAGAGGTTGTACCAGTTTACACTTATACCAGCAATAGATATAAATGTATAAATGTGCTTGTTTCCCCAGCCCTCACCTTATCTTTTCATACATTTAAGACCCTTTGATATTTATAAAAGGGAGGTGGGAGGGGGGATCGGGATGGGGAACACATGTAAATCCATGGCTGATTCGTGTCAATGTAAGGCAGAAACTACTACAATATTGTAAAGTAATTAGCTTCCAACTAATAAAAATAAATGAAAAAAAAATTTTTCCTTTTTATGATGATCAGAATGCTACTGGGTTGATTGGCACAGCATCTTTTCTCCTTATCCTATGGGCATGTTCTTTTGCACAAAAGAACAAAGGGTGGTTCCAAAGAGCATGTTTAGGTCAAATAAACTCTAAGCCAGGAACATTTTATGGGTTTAAAAAATTCATTAGCTTTTTATAACTCATTATACAGCCAACATTATCATGGTTGACAAACAACTGAACCAACATCCCCTAGTAATTTTAAATAATGTAAATTACTTGTAAGGAACTTAACTCATTATTTTGTTACTTCTTAATATAGATTGTACTTTATGAAATATTTTTATATCCTAAGATAAATAAAATTATTCTTTACTTAGAAACTTACCAGTGTGTTAGAATTTACACAGAATTATTTAAAAGTATGTTTTCATTTGAAGTATGTGTATACACTTTTATTTCTTGATACCTAAGCCACATTACAGGAAGGTTATAAGTTCAGTGTATATTTAAATGTGTTAGCTGATTCATAAATGGCTCTGGACCATTTTGTATCATACAACAGAATTGTTCTCAGCTTTGTGGCATACTCGATCACTTCTATTATAGCATTTATCAATGTCTGGCATGTATCATCCTTAGTTATTTATGTGTCTGCCTTTCTCACTAGATCGTGAACTTCTAGAGAATATAATTTGTATTCCCCTTTAGCACTAGCCTAAGAGCTCTGCATATATCCCATACTCACAACATGTTTGTTGAATTGAATTGAATCACATTTACATTGGGGTTCCGAGGTTGCATTTTTCAAAACATTTTCCCACATATTGTTTGATTTTTTTTTCTTGTAAAATCTCATTCTAATGCTGCTTGGGTTTGTTTTCTGCTAATATTATTGACTTTGTGTTAAAAAGAATTACTTAGAATGTTTCTCTTATTATAGCATTGAAGAAGTAGATTTTTTTGTATATATATCTTTGCTCTTCAGTTTTTTCCATCAAAGTCCTACTTTAATTCTACTCACAGTCAATTCTAAGTATTAATTGGGCAATAGGTAGACTGGACACTTTGGTAAGGCATATTAGTTATTTCATTTCACTAAAACTCCCAATTTATATATGCAATTTGAAATGTGCAGTTACAGTTCTGGTTGTGGCTAATATAAATAATTTAGAAGGTTCTATAGCAGCATGAACAGCTTTTCAAATTGCTGCTTTTTTAATTTAAATTTTTATTGAAATAATTATGGATTCACATGCAATTCTAAAATAATACTGAGAGATCTCTTATACCCTTTGCCTTTATCCCCCAATTGTAACATCTTGAAAATGTTTTGCATTATATCACAACTAGATATTAATATTAACACAATCCACCAGTCTATTCAAATTTCACTAGATTTGCTTGTGTTCATTTGTTTCTGTTTTAATTCTATACAGTTTCATCAGATATGTAAGTTTATGTATCCAGTTAAAATATCAAACAGCTCCAACACCATAAAAATATCTGTATTGCCCTTTTATAATTACATACACCTTCCAGTCCCATCCCCACTATCCTAACCCATGGCAACAAGTAATCTGTTTTCCATTTCTAAAATTTTGTCCTTTAAAAAATATTATACATATAGAATAGTATAGTATGTGACTTTTTGTGATTAGGTTTTCTGATCAGAAAAATTCCCTGAATATACTTCCAAGTTCTTCTGATTATCAAGTTATTTCCTTTTGTTTCTGAGTAATATTCCATTTTATGTATGTACTGTATAATTGGGCTTCCCTGGTGACTCAGACAGTAAACAATCTGCCTGCCAATGCATAAGACACAGGATCAATCCCTTGGTCAGGAAGATCCCTGAGGAGGAAACGGCAACCCACTCCAGTATTCTTGCCTGGAAAATCCCATGGACAGAGGAGCCTGGCAGGCTACATACATGGGGTCTCAAAGAGTTGGACATGACTGAGTGGATAACACACACACTGTATAATTATTGAAGGAAATCTGAGCTGATTTCAGTTTTGAACTATTATAAATAAATTTACTGTGAATATCACTGTATGAGTTTTTGTGTACACATAAATTTTCATTTCTTTGGGATAAATGACCAGGTGTATAATTATTGGGGCATATGGTAGTGCACGTTTCCTTTTATAAGATAGTGTAAGATAGTGTCTGTTTTACAGAGAAGCATTTTCATCCCAATAGATGAGAGATCTAGTTTCTCCTCACCCTTACCAACATATATCATTATCATTATTTTTTATTTTAGCTATTCTTAGTAGGTTGGTAGTGATATCTCACTGTGGTTTCTGTTTGTAGTTCCCTTATGGCTAATTATACCAGGGCTTCCCTGGTAGCTCAGATGGTAAAGCATCTGCCTACAATGCGGGAGACCCAGGTTCGATCCCTGGGTCGGGAAGATCCCCTGGAGAAGGAAATGGCAACCCACTCCAGTATTCTTGCCTGGAAAATCCCATGGACTGAGGATCCTGGTAGGCTACAGTCTATGGGGTCGCAAAGAGTCAGACATGACTGAGCGACTTCACTTTCACTTTCTATGGCTAATTATATTGATCATCTTTTGATGGGCTTGTTTTCTATCTTTGTATCCTCTTCAGTGAAATGGCTTTTGCCCATTTTCTAATTGGACTATTTGTTCTTTTTTCTATTGAGTTCTATGAATTCTTTATATGTTCAAGTTCTAGTCCTTTGTCACATGTGTGGTTTGCAAGTATTTTCTCCCAGTCTGTAACTTGTCTTTTTGTCATCTAAACAGATTCTTTTGTAGTACAAATGATTGAAACTTTGATGAAGTCCAATTTATCAGTATTTCCTTTTATGAATTGTGCTTTTGGGTGTCAGTCTAAGAAACCTTCACCTAGCCTTAGATACTGAATATTTTCTTATAAATTTTATAGTTTAACATTTTGCATTTAAGTCCATGATCCATTTGTTGGAAAGGCTATCCTTTCTCCGTTGAAGTACTTTTTTAAACTTTTGTGAAAAAGAAAAAAATCAGTTGGGTTTAGTGTGTGGATCTATTTCTGGGTTGTCTATTCTGTTCTATTGATCTGTGTGTCTGTTCTACCAATAACACCTATCTTGGTTATCATAAGCCCTATTGGAAAGAATGATTCTTCTCACTATTTTTTCTCAAGATAGTTTTAGATATTCTAGGATCTGTGCCTTTCCATATGAATTTTAGAATTAGTTTATCTATGTCTGTAAACCCTTGCTGGAATTTTGATAGAAACTAAATTAAACCTACAGAAAAATATAGGAGAATTGACATCATTACTATGCTGAGTCTTCTAGTTCATGAGCATGGTATATAGCTCCATTATTTAGATTTTTCTACCTAGAGTAGTCCTTATGGTGTTTTCCTTGTTTTGTTGTCAAATCAGAGTGCATACATTAGTCTGGTTTTCAACTTCTATAGGCTTTCTGAGAATGATTAAGCTCATTTATTAATACTCATTCAATATTAATTAATTAACAATGCAGGTATATTTATCTTACTCCATTGCAACTGATAAATAATATTTTGCGTTTGCAGTATTAGTTTAATTTGAAAGATCATAACCCTGTAAATGGTGGTGCAGTGTTGAAGAATCTGCCTGCTGATACAGGAGATGTGGGTTCAATCCCTGGGTCTAGAAGATCCTTTGGAGGAGATCTGCCAACCCACTCCAGTATTCTTGCCTAGAAAATCCCATGGACAGAGGAGCCTGGCAGGCTATAGTCTGTAGGGTCTCAAAACATCTGACACAACTGACTGACTGAGTATGCACTACTCACTACTCAACCATGTAAACAGGTGAGGAACTGTACTAGAGAAATAACATTAGTATTAGACTAGGGAAACTTTGTAATAATATTTACTGTAAAAATTTTTATCTCTGTCATAGTACATAAATATGATAGGCTGAGGGAGGGGTTACTGACTACATGAATAAGGACTTATTGGAGGGAGGTCTAATCTTTGAAAAATGTCTTTTTGGTAATTTTTTAGCCCAGTGTAAAAAAAATTGAGGGTATGGAGAAGGTAAAGTCAGGAGGTAGGAGTAAGTGATTATTTAGATGACGGCAGATAAATAAGTTTGTCCTGTACTAGAGAGATCACATCATGGAGTAATAAGAACATATTGGATAAGATTGTAACTCCTTCTTGAAACAGGAAAATCTGAGGAGTTATCTATTCATTTATGGAGTCACTCCTGGTTTCCCCACTTTTAGATGAGACCTGTTAATATGTAGCTGTTAAAAAAATAAGATTCCTGAATTCATGGAATTTATACTATAATATGATTTATGGCATAACATTAATTGCATCTATAGATTTTTTAGCAGGTAAAACACATGATAAACTCATTAAGTAGGCATATTTACAGTTGTTAGTGGCCAGTACAGTAAAGAATACCAACTTCGTACATCAATTTTTAAGTTAGGAGAGTGTTTTTTTTTGGTTTTACTATTTTTCAAGGTTTCAGATTCTATACATTTGAGGTTATTGATCTTATTGTCAGATTAATTATGACTTAAAATAAGTGTTTTTTGAGCCATTTGTACATAGCATTTTAAATATCTTTGCTGAATTGGTGGTGGTTGTTCAGTGGCTAATTTGTGTCCAACTCTTTACTGAAGCCCACCAAGCTTCCCTGTCCTTCACTGTCTCCCAGAGTTTTCTCAAACTCATGTCCATTGAGTTGATGATGCCATCCAGCCATCTCATCCTCTGTTGCCTGCTTCTCCTCTTGCTCTCAATCTTGCCCAGTATCAGGGTCTTTTCCAGTGAGTCCGCTTTTCACATCAGGTGGCCAGAGTACTGGAGATTCAGCTTCAGCATCAGTCCTCCCAATGAATATTCAGGGTTGATTTCCTTTAGGATTGACTGGTTTGATCTCCTTGCTGTCCAAGGGACTCTCAAGAGTCTTCTCTAGCACCACAGTTCGAAAGCATCAATTCTTTGGTGCTCAGCCTTCTTTATGGTCCAACTCTCACATCCGTACATGACTACTGGAAAAACCATAACTTTGACTATACAGACCTTTGTTGGCAGTGATGTCTCTGCTTTTTAATACACTGTCTAGATTTGTCATGGCTTTTCTTCCAAGGAGCAAGTGTCTTTTTTTTTTTTTAAACTTTTTTACTACTTCTAATGATGTTTATTTTTTTCCATTTATTTTTTTTAGTTGGAGGCTAATTACTTTACAATATTGTAATGGGTTTTGCCATACATTCACATGAATCAGCCATGGATTTAAATGTGTTCCCCATCCTGAACGCCCCTCCCACCTCCCTCTCCATGCCATCCCTCTGGGTCTTCCCAGTGCACCAGCCCTGAGCACTTGTCTCATGCATCCAACCTGGGCTGGTGATCTGTTTCACCCTTGATAGTATACTTGTTTCAATGCTATTCTCTCAGAACATCCCACCCTCGCCTTCTCCCACAGAGTCCAAAAGTCTGTTCTGTACATCTGAGTCTCTTTTTCTGTTTTGCATATAGGGTTATCGTTACCATCTTTTTAAATTCCATATATATGCATTAGTATACTGTATCGGTCTTTATCTTTCTGGCTTACTTCACTCTGTATAATGGGCTCCAGTTTCATCCATCTCATTAGAACTGATTCGAATGAATTCTTTTTAATGGCTGAGTAATATTTCATTGTGTATATGTACCATAGCTTCCTTATCCATTCGTCTGCTGATGGGCATCTAGGTTGCTTCCATGTCCTGGCTATTATAAACAGTGCTATGATGAACATAGGGTTATACGTGTCTCTTTCAGATCTGGTTTCCTCGGTGTGTATGCCCAGGAGTGGGATTGCTGGGTCATATGGCAGTTCTATCTCCAGTTTTTTTAAGGAATCTCCACACCGTTCTCCATAGTGGCTGTACTACTTTGCATTTCCACCAACAGTTTAAGAGGGTTCCCTTTTCTCCACACCCTCTCCAGCATTTATTGCTTGTAGACTTTTGGATAGCAGCCATTCTGACTAGCATGTAATGGTATCTCACTGAGGTTTTGATTTGCATTTCTCTGATAATGAATGATGTTGAGCATCTTTTCATGTGTTTGTTAGCCATCTGTATGTCTTCTTTGGAGAAATGTCTGTTTAGTTCTTTGGCCCACTTTTTTTTTTTTTTTTTTTTCCATTTATTTTTATTAGTTGGAGGCTAATTACTTTAAATATTGTAGTGGTTTTTGCCATTTTGATTGGGTCATTTATTTTTCTGTAATTGAGCTGCAGGAGCTGCTTGTATAATTTTGAGATTAATCCTTTGTCTCTTTCTTCATTTGCTATTATTTTCTCCCATTCTGAAGGCTGTCTTTTCACCTTGCTTATAGTTTCCTTTGTTGTGCAAAAGCTTTTAAGTTTAATTAGGTCCCATTTGTTTGTTTTTGCTTTTATTTCCAATATTCTGGGAGGTGGGTCATAGAGGATCTTGCTGTGATTTATGTCGGAGAGTGTTTTGCCTATGTTCTCTTCTAGGAGTTTTATAGTTTCTTCTTACATTTAGATCTTTAATCCATTTTGAGTTTATTTTTGTGTATGGTGTTCGAAAGTGTTCTAGTTTCATTCTTTTACAAGTGGTTGACCAGTTTTCCCAGCACCATTTGTTAAAGAGGTTGTCTTTTTTCCATTGTATATTCTCAGCAAGTGTTTTTTAATTTCATGGCTGCAGTCACTGTCTGCAGTGATTTTGGAGCCCAAGAAAATAAAATCTGTCACTGTTTCCACTTTTTCTCCATCTATTTGCCATGAAGTGATGGGACCAGATGCCATGATCTTAGTTTTTTGAACACTGAGTTTTAAGCCAGCTTTTTCACTCTCCTCTTTCACTCTCATCAAGAGACTCTTTAGTTCTTCTTCACTTTCTGCCATTAGAGTGGTATCATCTGCATATCTGAGGTTGTTGATATTTCTCCCAGCAACCTTGATTCCAGCTTGTGATTCATCCAGCCTGGCATTTTGCATGATGTACTCTGCATATGAGTTCAATAAGCAGGTATATGTCAAAAGGGAAGGCATATGTAACCTTTGATATGAGAAATATGGCATAAGTGGCTGATGATGTTAAAAATATGAGTCACGTTGTATTTCCTTTTTCATTCATAAAAGATAAGGAGTGTGTAGAAGCCTGTGTAAAGCTTATATTAAAATAGATAACCCTGAAAAGCAAAACAGGTATGCTTCCTGTCATGTTAAACAGTTGAATCATACTTTAAAATGTAGTTTAAATTGAATGGCATGTTGATAGGAATATTGGAAATGATTATATATTTCAAACCATTGATTCTTCTGGGTATTTAATTTGTTAGATCACATCCATATATTTTAAAGTTTTAAAAATTCCTTTTGAGTACTTTCCATTGTTAAACCTCATATTCTTATTGGATTTCTGTTCTATAGAATTCTTTTTGAGACATTAGTGATTTTTCACTGTTCACTCTTTATTATTCTCAGTAAGCACATTTTTGGAAAATTTCCCTTAGGTCCCTTAAGTAGGGACAATTAAATCTGATTTATAGGGAATAAAATCTACAGATGTTTCTGTGAAAATCTGAATTTTCATGAAATAGAATTGCATATAACATGGTATCTTATGCAGTTGCCTTTTATAAAAACCCAATCTGTTCAAATATTTATAATTTATTTAAATAAAATTAATTAGTGCAGTAGATTTGCTTGAGTCTTGATTAGAGAAGTACTGTGTATATTTTAATAAAGAATAAGGATGGTTTGGGTTCTGAGAGATAAATATCCACTCTACTCACAATATGGGTGAAGTAGTTATTGTAGAATGGAACTGTAGTTCATTCTAGAAGTGAGACAGTGAAAAGAGAATAACTTGTTTATAAACTCCAAGTTTCTGTATTACCTGTACATGTTTATTTTGCTCTTTTTTTCTTCATTATACTTTTTGCTTCCTCTTTTCATCTTATTTTTATTTTAAAAGTTTTTATTGATGTATAGTTGATTTGTGATGTTATGTTTCTGCTGCACAGCAAAGTGAATCAGTTATACATATACATACATCCACTCTTTTTTAGATTTCTTTCCCATATAGAGTATTACAGAGTACTGAGAAGAGTTCCCTGTGCTATATAGTAGGTCCTTATCAGTTATCTGTTTTATACATAGTACTGTGCATATGTGAGTCCTAACCTCCCAATTTATCCTCCCCTGCCCAGCTACTTCCCCTACCCCCCGATAATCATAAGTTTGTTTTCTACATCTGTGACTCTATTTCTGTTTTGTAAATAAGTTCATTTGTACCATTTTTTTAGATTCCACATATAAGCAATATCATATGATATTTGTCTTTCTCTCCCTGACTTACTTCACTCAGTATGACAATTTCTAGGTTCATCCCTGTAGATTCAAATGGCATTATTTCGTTCCTTTTTTATGGATGCATAATACCCTGTCCATATCTTTATCCATTCCTTTGTCAATGGACATTTACATTGCTTCTGTGTCTTGGCTGTTGTAAATAGTGCTGCAATGAACACTGAGGTGCATGTATATTGACTTGCACATGGCCAACATGCCTTTGTAGCCATTCTGTATTGTGGCTTCCTGGCTTCCTTCTCATTGCTACGTAGGTTAATTTCTTGCTGTTTCCTGGTTCAAATTCATGGGAGGAACTTGACTCAGTCTGATTGGTCCAATTTATCTTTTCATGCTTATCTCATCATAGACCACTGGCCAATCTATAGATTGGTTGTTTTTTGAGTTATCTTACTTCTTCCTGGTCTATAATTGCATATGGTGACTGCAGCCATGAAATTAAGACACTTGCTCCTTGGAAGAAAAACTATGACAAACCTAGACAGCATATTAAAAAGCAGAGATGTCACTTTGCTGACAAAGGTCCGTATAGTTAAATCTATGGTTTTTCCAGTAGTCATGTGTGGATATGAGAGTTGGACCATAAAGAAGGCTGAGCACCAAAGAATTGATGCTTTTGAACTGTAGTGCTGGAGAAGACTCTTGAGAGTCCCTTGGACTGTAAGGAGATCCAACCAGTCAATCCTAAAGGAAATCAGTTCTGAATATTCATTGGAAGGACTGATGCTGAAGCTGAAGCTCCAATACTTTGACCTCCTGATGTGAAGAGCTGACTCATTGGAAAAGACCCTGATGCTGGGAAAGATAGAAGACAGGAGGAGAAGGGGACACAGAGGATGAGATGGTTGGATGGCATCACTGACTTAATGGACCTGATTTTGAGCAGGCTTTGGGAGATGATGAAGGACAGGGAAGCCCAGTGTGCTACAGTCAGTGGGGTTGCAAAGAGTCCTATACAACTGAGCAACTGCACAACAACAGTGATTACATATAGTCATGTTCGTGGGATCTAAAACATAATGGCCCATGACTGGCCTTGTGTCAGGAATTATTTGCAGAACCATTTCACTTAGAGAGGACTTTTAATTGTCACTGGACTTCCTTGGTGGTCCAGTGGTTAAGACTCCGTGATCCCAGTGCAGGGGACCTGGGTTTGATCCCTGGTCGCCAGGAAACTAGATTCTGCATGCCACAACTAAAGATCCTGCATGCTGCAACTAGATTAGTTGTCACAATGATCAATAATAGTAAAAGATAATTTCTGTGCCTATACTACCTTCAAGTAGGGCTATTTAGGCCTAAAAACTAGTTTTTAGAAAGGATATCTCCACTGTGTGTATAATTAACTGGGATGTAAAATTGATTCAGAGTTGTCTTAATTCTTTGTTTTAGAAAGTTGCTGGTACCCTAATGTTTGCATTGTGCATATTACTTTTGTGAAAATGGACAAATTTCAGGTCTTCATCTAACAATATTTGTATATATTGTATAAATATAATGGAGTGCAACTTAAATTGGACACTGTCTACCTATTGTTCATTGCCTAGTTTGAACCTCATTGATGTCATGTGTGTTTAGTCGCTCAGTTGTGTTTGACTCTTTGTGACTCCATGGACTGCAGCCCGCCAGGCTTCTCTGTCCATGGGGATTCTCCAGGCAAGAATACTGGAGTGGGTTGCCATGCCTTCCTCCAGGGGATCTTCCCAACCCGGGGACTGAACCCAGGTCTTCCGCATTGCAGGTGGATTCTTTACTGACTGAGCCACTAGGGAAGCCACAGTGATGTCATAGAGATAACTAAATTGGTTTGATTTATCTATACAGGCCTGTGCCTACATTTGCATAGACTGAGTCAGAAATAAAAATGCAAATCTACATATCATATGTATAAAATTTTTAAAATCTGTAACCCAAGCTAGCAGAGTGTTACATACTTTATGTTGGTGAATCATTTCGTCAGTAGAAATCATGAAGCAATAGATACACTGTTGATTAACTCCAATTCTATTTTTCCTAAAAAAGGATAAATGTGTGTACAATATAGTTTCTCTGTTATCCAGGGAATATAGGGATGTAATCCTTGGGTCTATGAAGCCATCAAATAATGTACAATATTTCGCTTATGGGAGCTCCCCAGTTACATGGAAGATTAACCAGCATTTAATAGGGCTTACTTTGTGTCTCCAATCTAGAATTGATGCAAAAAATAGTATATTTTAAATGTTTTTTTTGACATTTTTTGACAATTTTAGTTGATTTTCACTTTTAATTGTTTTGTAAATTAGTATTTTGCCAGAAACAGGCTAAAACTATATGCAAAGCACATTAAAATACAATGTTGAATTGTGACCATGCTTTGTTTATTTGTGGTCTATTTTGATATTGGCTGATGCTCAGAAAATAATAAAAACTCTTCATAAGAATACAAATGGCAACTATTTAAGTCTGTGGTACTTCTTGTTTTTATAAATTTTCAAGCAAAGGCTATATTGAGGTTATATTAATATTTAAGACTGTGTTTCAACTAAAGTTATAATACTGGACTCTGTGTGTCATTTTGTAGAATTTCTCTGTAATTCCAAACAGATCTAGCATTACAGAGAATGCAAAAAAATGATGCTTCAGGGTGTAATAAGACCCATTATTTAATTATTTGAAATTGCTATTCTAGAAAAAATTTTCACTCCAACACATGGATTTCCTTATAGGTCAACATTTTATATAAACAAGCCTTATGGCAAATGGGTGATAGGAAGGGCACAGGAGAAGAAAAGATCCATAAGTAAAGTTATAGTCAGCTACAGTTACTACAAGGGACAGGAAGTAAGAGGACATCTGGTTCTGTTGTGTGTTTTTTTTTTGAGATGCTTAAATCTTTTATAGATAAGAGAATATTTCACGTTTTAATATGTTTATGCTGCTTCCTTAATTTGTATTTCAGCATCCTATAAGCATTTACTTCCACAAGGACGTTTTCTGTTGTTATAAAGTGCTCATGTTTTTTCAGATGCGTTGAATGCAGTATTCATAGATTAAATAATGTACAAGAGGTTTATGTGGAAATGACTGTTTTTACAAGTAAGCAATCATAGATTGATTCACTCACATATTCTCAAAATGCCTCGAATGTATTAAGATATATGAGTAGCAGATTCTATACTGCAGAAATAATGCCAGTTTTGTGACTATTGTTACATATAAAAAAATTAAGCTTTTTCATCCTCCCATTCTCTCTACCTCATGATTAAACTTAGTATCTTTGGGGATGAGAACTTATTAGATAGATGTACACTTGATGTTTTCAGCCTCTGGGTTAGAGCAGGATGCATAAAACACAGTTATGAATATTGAAAAAAAGAATAAAGGTATAAAGAATCATTCTACTTCATCTTTTAAGGCCTACTTTATATCTTCAGTTAGTTGCTGTGATTGTGGTAATGGATGAGCTACAAACACATAGATCAATGAAACAGAAGAGAGAATCAAGAAATAGACCTACATAAATATGCCTGCCTAATTTGTGAGAAAGGAGCAAAAGAAATTTGATGGAGTAAGGATAACTTTTTCACAAACGATGCTGAAGCAATTGGACATCCATAGACAGAAAGGTGCAACTTGACTCAAACCTCACATCTTTAAAAGAATTAGCTCAGGATGGATCATGAATTTAAATGTAAAAATGAAACTTTAAAACTTTTAGAAAAATGTGAGAAAATCCTCCATAGCTAGAGCTAGACAAAGAGTTCTTACACTTGATACCCAATGCCTAATTCAAGAGAGGAAATGGCTGAAGAACTTAGTTCAGTTCAGTCGCTCAGTCATGTCTCTTTGCGACCTCATGGACTGCAGCATGCCAGGCTTCCTTGTCCATCACCAACTCTCAGAGTTTACTCAAACTCATGTCCATTAAGTCAGTGATGCCATCCAACCATCTCTTCCTCTCTTGTCCCCTTCTGTTCCCACCTTCAGTCTTTCCCAGCATGAGGGTCTTTTCTAATGAATCAGCTCTTTGCATCAGGTGGCCAAAGTATTGGAGTTTCAGCTTCAACATCAGTCCTTCCAATGAATATTCAGGACTGATTTCCTGTAGGATGGACTGGTTGAATCTTCTTATAGTCCAAGGGACTCTCAAGAGTCTTCTCCAACACCACAGTTCAAAAGCATCAATTCTTTGACGCTCAGCTTTCTTTATAGTCCAACTCTCACATCCATACATGACTACTGGAAAAACCATAGCTTTGACTAGATGGACCTTTGTTGGCAAAGTAATGTCTCTGCTTTTTAATATGCTGTCTAGATTGGTCATAACTTTTCTTCCAAGGAGCAAGCATCTTTTAATTTCATGGCTGCAGCAGTGATTTTGGAGCCCATCCCCCCCAAATAAAGTCTGTCACTGTTTCCACTGTTTCCCCATCTATTTGCCATGAAGTGATGGGACCAGATGCCATGATCTTAGTTTTCTGAATGTTGAGCTTTAAGCCAACTTTTTCACTCTCCTCTTTCACTTTCATCAAGAGGCCCTTTAGTTCTTCACTTTCTGCCATAAGGGTGGTGTCATCTGCATATCTGAGGTTATTGATATTTCTCCTGGCAATCTTGATTCCAGCTTGTGCTTCATCCAGTCCAGCATTTCTCCTGATGTACTCTGCATATAAGTTAAATAAGCAGGGTGACAATATACAGCCTTGATGTAGTCCCGATTTGGAATCAGTCTGTTGTTCCATGTCAGTTCTAACTGTTGCTTCTTGACCTGCATACAGATTCCTCAGGAGGCAGGTAAGGTGGTCTGATATTCCAGTCTCTTGAAGAATTTTCCAGTTTTATTGTGATCCACACAGTCAAAGGCTTTGGCATAGTCAATAAAGCAGAAGTAGATGTTTTTCTGGAACTCTCTTGCTTTTTCTATGATCCAGCAGATGCTGGCAATTTGATCTCTGGTTCCTCTGCCTTTTCTAAATCCAGCTTGAACATCTGGAAGTTCACAGTTCACATACTGTTGAAGCCTGGCTTGGAGAATTTTGAGCATTACTTTGCTAGTGTGTGAGATGAGTGCAATTGTGTAGTGGTTCAAGCATTCTTTGGCATTACCTTCCTTTGGGATTGAAATGAAAACTGACCTTTTCCAGTCCTGTGGCCATTGCTGAGTTTTCCAAATTTGCTGGCATACTGAGTGCAGCACTTTCACAGCATCATCTTTTAGGATTTGAAATAGCTCAGTTGGAATTCCATCACCTCCACTAGCTTTGTTCATAGTGATGCTTCCTAAGGCCCACTTGACTTCACATTCCAAGATGTCTGGCTCTAGGTGAATGATCACACCATTGTGATTATCTGGGTCATGAAGATCTTTTTTGCATAGTTCTTCTGTGTTTTCTTGCCACCTCTTCTTACTACCTTCTGCTTCTGTTCAGTCCATACCATTTCTGTCCTTTATTGAGCCCATCTTTGCATGAAATGTTTCCTTGGTATCTCTGATTTTCTTGAAGAGATCTCTAGTCTTTCCTATTCTATTGTTTTCCTCTATTTCTTTGCATTGATCACTGAGGAAGGCTTTCTTATCTTTCCTTGCTATTCTTTGGAACTCTGCATTCAAATGGGTATACCTTTCCTTTTCTCCTTTGCCTTTCACTTCTCTTCTTTTCATAGCTGTTTGTAAGGCCTCAGACAACCATTTTGCCTTTTTGCATTTTTTTTTCCTTGGGGATGGTCTTGATCACTGCCTCCTGTACAATGTCATGAACCTCCATTCATAGTTCTTCAGGCATTCTGTCTATCAGATCTAATCCCTTGAATCTATTTGTCACTTCCACTGTATAATCATAAAGGGATTTGATTTAGGTCATACCTGAATGGTCTAGTGGTTTTCCCTACTTTCTTCAATTTAAATCTGAATTTGGCAGTAAGGAGTTCATGATCTGAGCCACAGTCAGCTCCTGGTCTTGTTTTTGCTGACTGTATAGAGCTTCTCCATCTTTGGCTGCAAGAGTATAATCAATTTGATTTCAGTATTGACCATTTGGTGATGTCCATGTGTAGAGTCTTCTCTTGTGTTGTTGGAAGAGGATGTTTGCTATGACCAGTGCATTCTCTGGCTTCCATAAGCCTCTTATCCTTCTTCATCAGAGGGCAGACAGACTGAAAACCACAATCACAGAAAACTAACCAATCTGATCACATGGACCACAGCCTTGTCTAACTCAATGAAACTATGAGCCATGCTGTGTAGGGCCACCCAAGATGGATGGGTCATGGTGGAGAGTTCTGACAAAATATGGTCCACTGGAGAAGGGAATGGCAAACCACTTCAGTATTCTTGCCTTGAGAACCCCATGAACAGTATGAAAAGGCAAAAAGATAGGACACTGAAAGATGAACTCCCCAGGTCAGTAGGTGCCCAATATGCTACTGGAGATCAATGGAGAAATAACTCCAGAAAGAATGAAGAGACAGAGCCAAAGCAAAAGCAATGCCCAGTTGTGGGTGTGACTGGCGATGGAAGTAAAGTCTGATGCTGTAAAGAGCAACATTGCATAGGAACCTGGAATGTTAGATCCATGAATCAAGGCAAATTGGAGGTGGTCAAACAGGAATGAATGCTCAAACAGAGTGAATGTCAAAATTTTAAGAATCAGCGAACTAAAATGGACTGGAATTGGTGAATTTAACTCAGAAGAACTGAACTTCACCTAAATTTCAAATGTTTGTTCTGTGAAAGCCTTTATTAAAAGGATGAAAATACAAGCTATAGCCTAGGCAAAACATATATCCAACAAAGGATTAGTATTTGAAATATATTAAAAACTCTCAAAACTTATCATTAAAAACCAAGACTCCTATTAGAAAATGGATAAAAGACATGGACATACATCTTACATGAAAGGATATACAAATGACAAGCACATGAAATTATGTTCAACATCTTGAGCCATTAGGGAAATGCAAATTAAAAACAATCAGAATGGTTAAAAAAAAAAATACAACACCAAAAGCTGACAGATTGGCTCATTTGTACATTATTTCTCCTTTGTAGAGGTATTTCATTATGGTTTTAGTTTTCATTTTCCTATTGGTTCATCATTGAATATTTTTCACATGCTTCTCTATATAACTTCTTTTGTGAAGTATCTGTTCAAGTCCTTTGCCCGTTTTTAATTTTGACTGTTATTTACTTTCTATTCCGTTTTTTCAGATTCCTTTATATTCTTGGCATGCAAGTCTTTTTATTACTGTGTGATTCACAAAATTTCTTCCTACAGAAAATTCTGTAACTTTTCATTCACTTAAGAGTGAATTGGTAGACTAACATTTTGTTTTCTAATGGGACTATATCATTTTCCATTCCCACCAGAAAGCCTGATGAGCTTTCTGGAAAGGGCTGTTAGGAATGTGAGCTCTTCTGTGTAGCTCCCAGTTTCACACTCATGCTTATCCATGCTTGACCTTCGGCAGTTAGTTAAAATTTCTAATTTAATCCTCCTGGCTGCTTCTGTGGCATTCAGTATCATCATTTGCAGGTAATCAAATGCTCTAAACTGATTTCTCTCAAGAGGTTTGGGTAATTGTTTGCCCTGTGATCTCTTTTATCTGTATTAGGTCCAAGAAAAGTTGTTAATCTACAACTTGTATAGCATTTTATTTATTTCAGGTTTAGGAGTAACATCTTTCTAGTTATGTACATGTCCAAGGTAAAATTGCCACTTATGTTCGGTTTAACTGTCCTTTATTTATTGTGGATACTGATCCTTTATTATATATGTTTTACAAAGGTCTTTTTCCGTCTGTTGCTTGTTTATTCAGTTTAACAGTATTCTTTGATGAGTATAAGCTCCTCATTTTTACTAAATCTAATTTTTTAAGTATTTATTTCTTCTACATCTTGTCTAACAAATCTTTTCCTATACCAGGGTCAAAAAGGTATTTCATGTTTTCTTACCCTCGAAGCTTTAAATTATTATTTATATTTAAGGGCATGGTTGATCTTGAAGTAATTTTTTTGAGTGATGCAAGATAGAAATGGACATTTTGTTTTAGAAAATATGGATATCTTATTGCTTCATCAAAACTTCTAGAGAGTTTTCTTTTCCCAGTGAAGTTTTCTGGTATCATTTTTGGAAATCACTTGACTTGATTTGTCTGTATCTAATTTTGGATTCTCCATTTGCTTTCACTGATCTATTTATTCTCTAATACTATACTGTCTTGACTGTATAGCATTCTAGTGAGTAGGTCTTAAAATCATGTAGAGGAAGTTTTACAACTTTCTTCTTTTCAATATTATTTTGAATAGTTTGTGTCCTTTTCATTTCCATATAAATTTTATAATCAGTTTGTCCATTTCTTAAACAAGGTCTCTTAGAATTTTGATGGGGTATTGAATCTATGGATCAGTTTTTGGAAAATTGATAACAATATTTAGACTCTAGTACATGAACTTCACATGTCTTTCTGTTTATTTAAGAAATTTAATTTTCTCAGCAAGATTATGTTATTTTCATTGTATGTATCTTGCACATCTTTCATTAACTTTATCTCTTAAGTAATATACAACTTTTAATAGTATTATAAATCATATTCTTTAACAATTTTTAATTTTATAATAATTTAACATTAGCTTCATTTTTGTATAATTTTTATACTGTGATTTCAGAAAATCCACTTAGATTTTGCAGTTGTTTACACATGGTTTGGGGTTTTCTACATTTATTAATCATGTCATCTTCAAGTGATAATAGAGGATATTTATGTCTGTTTCCAATCATAGAGAGATAAGTCTTCAATACTTCACTATTAAGTATAATGTTAGATGTATTTTTTTTTATACACACATCATCAGGTTGAGGAAGTTCCCTTGTACTTTTAGTTTGGAGACAGTTTTTATTATGAATAGTGTTGAGTTTTATCCAATGACCATATAATTTTACTCCCTTAATCTGTTAATGAATAATATTGTATTTATTGATCTTTAATTGTTAAGTCAATGTTGCATTTTGGGAATTAAAGCCTATTTCAGCAAGATATAATATCCTTTTTATATATCACTATTCAGTCTGGTAATATTTTATTAAATTTTCTGTATCTATGTTTTTGAGGTATATTTGTCTATAATTATACTTTCTTATAATTCCTCTGTGTAGTTTTTGTTTCAAGGTAATAGAGGCTTATAAGTTTAAAAAAATTGAAAGAACAAAAAGAGAGGGATTTTTAAAAGGTGCTTGTATGTAGTAGAGATCTAGAATGAATCCTCTTTTCCAATAAAATTGTGAAAAAAGATGTAATCATTAGAAGTTTACTTAAACTGTTTCAGATCAATTGTGAGGGATGAAAAAGTGAAAGTGTTAGTCGCTCAGTTGTGTCTGACTGTTTGCAATGCCATGGTCCATCAGATTCCTCTGTCCATGGAATTCTCCAGGCAAGAATACTGGAGTGGGTTGCCACTCCTTTCTCCAGGGGATCCTCCCAACCCAGGGATTGAACCTGGGTCTCCTGCATTCCAAGTGGATTCTTTACCTACTGAGCCACCAGGATGAGGTGAGGGATGAGTGTACCAAGAAGAATGGAACCAACCAGAGGACCAAGGAAGGATAAGAGGTTGTTGAGATGTAGAGAGAAAAACTAGAAACAAAATAATTAGGAAAAATCCCCCCCAAAAAAGAGTATTGGGCACAGGGTAAGGAACTTTTACCTATCTGTATCTGTACCTAAACTATGTTATTCTTAGATCAGTCTAGAATTAAATGATAGTCAGGAAAGTTATGACCAACCTAGATAGCAAATTAAAAAGCAGAGACATTACTTTGCCAACAAAGGTCCGTCTGGTCAAGGCTATGGTTTTTCCAGTGGTCATGTATGGATGTGAGAGTTGGACTGTGAAGAAAGCTGAGCGCCGAAAAATTGATGCTTTTGAACTGTGGTGTTGGAGAAGACTCTTGAGAGTCCCTTGGACTGCAAGGAGATCCAACCAGTCCATCCTGAAGGAGATCAGTCCTGGGTGTTCATTGGAAGGACTGATGCTGAAGCTGAAACTCCAATACTTTGGCCACCTCATGCAAAGAGTTGACTCATTGGAAAAGACCCTGATGCTGGGAGGGATTGGGGGCAGGAGGAGAAGGGGATGACAGAGGATGAGATGGCTGGATGGCATCACTGACTTGATGGACATGGGTTTGAGTAAACTCTGGGAGTTGATGATGGACAGGGAGGCCTGGCGTGCTGCGATTCATGGGGTCACAAAGAGTTGGACATGACTGAGCGACTAAACTGAACTGAAGGACAGAAATGGTATGGACCTAACGAAGGCAGAAGATATTAAGAAGAGGTGGCAAGAATACACAGAACTATACAAAAAAGATCTTCACAACCCAGATAATCATGATGGTATGATCACTCACACTCACCTAGAGCCAGACATCCTGGAACATGAAGTCAAGTGGGCCTTAGGAAGCATCACTATGAACAAAGCTAATAGAGGTGATGGAATTCCAGCTGAACTATTTCAAATCCTAAAAGATGATGCTGTGAAAGTGCTGCACTCAATATGTCAGCAAATTTGGAAAACTCAGCAGTGGCCACAGGACTGGAAAAGGTCAGTTTTCATTGCAACCCAAAGAAAGGCAGTGCCAAAGAACTACTGCACAATTGCACTCATCTCACACACTAGTAAAGTAATGCTCAAAATTCTCCAAGCCAGGCTTCAGCAATACATGAACTGTGAACTTCCAGATATTCAAGCTGGTTTTAGAAAAGGCAGAGGAACCAGAGATCAAATTGCCAACATCCGTTGGATCATCAAAAAAGCAAGAGAGTTCCAGAAAAACATCTACTTCTGGCTTTATTAACTATGCCAAAGCCTTTGACTGTGTGGATCACAATAAACTGTGGAAAATTCTGAAAGAGATGGGAATGGCAGACCACCTCACCTGCCTCTTGAGAAACCTGTATGCAGGTCAGGAAGCAACAGTTAGAACTGAACAACAGACTCGTTCCAAATAGGGAAAGGAGTACGTCAAGGCTGTATATTGTCATCCTACTTATTTAACTTATATGCAGAGTACATCATGAGAAACACTGGACTGGAGGAAGCACAAGCTGGAATCAGGATTGCCGGGAGAAATATCAGTAACCTCAGATATGCAGATGACACCACCCTTATGGCAGAAAGTGAAGAAGAACTAAAGAGCCTCTCAATGAAAGTGAAAGAGGAGAATGAAAAAGTTGGCTTAAAGCTCAACATTCAGAAAACTAAGATCATGGTATGTGGTCCCATTATTTCATGGCAAATAGATGGGGAAACAGTGGAAACAGTGACTGACTTTATTTTTCTGGGCTCCAAAATCACTGCAGATGGTGATTGTAGCCATGAAATTAAAAGACGCTTACTCTTTGGAAGGAAAGTTATGACCAACCTAGACAGCATATTAAAAAGCAGAGACATTACTTTGTCAACAAAGGTCCATCTAGTCAAGGCTGTGGTTTTTCCAGTGGTCATGTGTGGATGTGAGAGTTGGACTATAAAGAAAGCTGAGCACCAAAGAATTGATGCTTTTGAACTGTGGTGTTGGAGAAGACTCTTGAGAGTCCCTTGGACTGCAAGGAGATCCAACCAGTCTGTCCTAAAGGAGATCAGTCCTGGGTGTTCATTGAAAGGACTGATGTTGAAGCTGAAATTCCAATACTTTGGCCACCTGATGTGAAGAGCTGACTCATTTGAAAAGACCCTGATGCTGGGAAAGATTGAGGGCAGGAGGAGAAGGGGATGACAGAGGATGAGATGGTTGGATGGTATCACCAACTCGATGGACATAGGTTTGGGTGGACTCTGGGAGTTGTTGATAGACAGGGAGGCCTGGCATGTTGCAGTTCATGGGGTCGCAGAGTTGAACACGACTGAGCAACTGAACTGAACTGAACTGAAGGACAAATAATGAGGCCATAAGAAAATGAAGAATGAAAAGAAATAAAATTTTCTTGCCCCATTTCTCGAACTCAGTATCATACAATGTATAGTCAGAAGACTGCCCACAGTTTTGTCACCTGAGATGCTTGCTAAATAGAATATAGTAGAGTCCTGAAACTGCTTAAACAGAATGAATTTGTGAGAATTTGAACCTGGGATCAGCATATTTAACAAACTTCACAGATGATTCATACCATAGAACAGTTTAAGAACCACTGCTATCTAGTGTATAAGGCTAACTTCCTCCCATTATTTCCTGATACATTGGTTGTTGTTTAGCTGCTAAGTCATGTCCAACTCTTTGGGACCCCATGGACTGTAACCCACCAGACTCCCCTGTCCATGGGATTTCCCAGGCAAGAATACTTGGGTGGGGTTGCCATTTCCTTCTCCAGGGGATCTTCCAGACCCAGGGATTGAAGCCACATCTCCTGCAATGGCAGGCAGTTTTCTTTTTACCACTGAACTACCTGGGAAGCCCCTTCCTGATCCATAATTCCATAATTTTCCAACCCATCTCTCCCCTGCCCACTTAAACACAAGTGTGAACAATTTATTTCATCTGGAATAGATGTCACTTATTTCCAAATTGTTTTGCTTTATCATTTCTTTTTTCGGTACTGAACTAAAGATACATTACCTATAGTTATTTGTAGTTTTACTGCAGCACCAAATTGAATAATGCCCCTTTAAGTTAGAAGGCAGTACAGGGCAAGTCTCTTAGTTTGTGAATGAGCCTAGGCAACTGCCTGGTGGACAGCTATATCTCCTTGTGGCTCTATTTCATCTGCTTATTATTAGGTAGTCTCTAATAGTTATGGAGTTAAAATATTTTATTTGTCTGTTTATTTTTAGTCAGGATGATCCTAACCAGAAAGCTATCTGCTGATGATTGTGATGGAAGTGCAATAATGTGAGAAATTTAACCTTCAGCCACAGAATAATTCTGTAAAAGACCTTTCAGTTATAGATTACTATAGTTTGTTTGGGACATTATATATCTTAGGGTTTTTTTAAATTGCAGATCTGGTAGTTTGAAAATTTATGGAATGCCTTCTCCTGAAACTCTCTTTTTTCCCCATGAGGAAGTCAGTACATTTTCCCCCCAATTACTTCAATATATATATTAATAATGTTATTAATATATACTCAATATTTGTTAAATGTGTGTTTAACAGATTTTTCCTTTTGATATAAAAATTATATAGAATGAAAAGCATAAATCCCAAAGGTGCATCCACTGAGTTTCAACAAATGCATATGCCTGTGTGACCCATTCCCCTGTCATGTTATAGAACATTAACATCACCCCCAAAAAGCTCACTTATGACTCCTTCCTAGTCAATTTTCCCTTACCTTCATTAAAGGCATCCTTTGTTCTTTGTTCTGATTTTTTTCCACCATAAAATCATTTTGCCTGTTTTAGTATTTTATATAAATGGCATGATATGATACATACTGTTTGTGTAAGACTTTTATCCAGTATGCTGTTTCTGAAATTAATCCATGTTGTTTTCCTTTAATGGTTGATTCATATTCCACTGTATGAAGTTATCAAGGATTATTTATTCATTTTCATAATGGTACATACCTAACCTCTTTCCAGTTTCTGGATATTATAAATAAAGCTGCAATAGACATTTTATTACAGGCCTTTTAGTGATTGTATATTTTCATTTCTCTTTAACAACTAGTACTGGAATTGTTGGGTCATAGGGAAGGTGTGTGTCTAGCTTCAAAAAAGCTGCCACAGTATTCCAAAAATGTTTATTCCATTTTACATTACCATCAACTGTGTATGAGCATTCCAGTTATTCCACATCCCTTCCATATTTAGTCTTTCTGCTGATTGTATAGTGCTTTCTGATTGTGCTTTTAATGTGCCTTTCGCTTCAGTGATAATAAATGATGTTGATCACTTTTTCATGTCCTTATCAGAAATTTATATATTTTGTTTTGTGAAGTGTTGGTCTAAATCTTGTGCCTGTTTTTCCATTAGGCTGTTTGTGTTTTTACTGTTGAGTTGTAAGTTCTTTTTATATCCTAGGTATCAGTTCTTTGTCAGATATATGAATTGTGAATCTCTTTTTTCAATCTCTGCCTTGCTTTTTCATATTTATAATGATATCTTTTGATGAGTAGACATTTTGAATTTTCTTAAAATCTCATTTATCAGATTTTTATGTTATGATTTTTCCTTTCTTTATCTTGTCTAGAAAATATATGCCTAACTTCAGATTACAAAGAGATTCTCTTATATGTTCCTCTAACAACTTTGTGGTTTTAGCTTTTCAATTTTTTTCCATGATCCATTTTGAATAGTTTTTGTGTTTGTTATGAGCTAGGAATTGAGGCTAATTTTTCCCCATGGGGATATCCAGTTGTCCCAGCACCATTTTAAAATATATTTTCCCTTGTTGGACTGCTTTATTGAAAATCAAATATGCTATATTCTGTTAAATTTATTTATTTCCCAATCCTTATGAAACCCCACTGTCTTAATTACTGTACCTTTGTAACAAGTCTTGAAGTCAACTTTGTGACTAACCACCAAGATTAAGCAAAAGATCTAATTTAAAAAAAAAACAAGCTTTTAGCTAAGTTATAAAAAATACCCTCATTTTCCTTATATGAATAATGATTCACTTTGAGTATTTTCAGCTTGATTAAGTGAACCATTATAATTTTCAGAAGATCATTTCAATTTACTAGGGAAAACTACTCTGATGATATGTGTAATTTGGGGCATAATCCTTTGGAATATTTGAACCCAGTATTAGGTAACCTTTCCTGAAACTCTTAGTAGAATTCAGTATCCAAGACCACCACACTAATTTTGTATTGTTTAACTCCAGGGGATTCCCTTCACACTGGCATAGTTAGAAAGGTAAATGAAAGAGAACAGAGAGGAAAGATGAGGAAAAGATAAGAGAAATACATGTTGTGTAGGTCATCACATGTCTGGTATCCTTTAGATAGAATAGGAAATTTAGTTTCAATCATCTCTTTTAACTGCATCATAAAAGGGAAGCAAATATAAAAGTGGAGCTTCTCTCTGGCTAAAGGATATTGTCTATAAATCACCAGAGCTCCTTCCATTCACACCTTCACTTCTCCTACAGCCCCTAAAGTTAAAATCCAGCTTATAAGGCTATTGCATACTGCAGTTTGGACTTTTAGATGTTATCAGTTTGGACTTTTAGACTTTGGCAAAGTGAAAAGGTATACATGTGCCAAAGTGAAAGGTATATAATTCATTGAACCTTTTTGCCATTAAAGGAAGTAACAATTATTTAATTATGCAGCTGTCTCTGATTATTGAATCTCCAATTGATTTTGACCATTGGGGAACTTGTTTACAAGACAGATTTATTTAAAGACATTTTATGTATTTGAGGTTGCTAACATCTATCTAGTTAAATTCAGTGTAATGAATAAAGTACATTCTGTACATATACTTACAAATTTTTAAAAAATTTATTTTAGTTGAAGGATAATTGCTTTACAACATTGTGTTGGTTTCCGCCATACATCAACATGAATCAGCCATAGGTATACATATGTCCCCTCCCTCTTGAACCTCCTTCCCACCCCATCCCACCCCTCTAGGTTGTCACAGAGCCCTGGTTTGAGTTCCCTGAGTCATACACCAAATTCCCATTGGCTATCTGTTTTTCATATGGCAGTGTGTGTGTTTCCATGGTCCTCTTTCCATTCGTCCCATCCTCTCCTCCCCACTACCTGTATCCATGTCTCTTCTATGTCTGCATCTCCATTGCTGCCCTGCAAATAGGTTCATCAGTGCCATCTTTCTAGATTCCATATATATGTGTTAATATACAATATTTATTTTTATCTTTCTGACTTACTTCATTCTGTGTAATAGGACAAATATTTTCTTTATTCTCCACCTCTTTCACTTTCTTTCCCTGTTCTGATAACTAAGAGATGCTCAAAAGTTGATATCAGCATGATCTCCTTAATTGGAACTGTGAATTTTTCCTAACAGGTTAGAAATTCAGAACTGTCATTTGTTCCTATTATGTAAGTGGCAGAAGGTAGAGAAATTTGCTTATTTTTATTACTGTTGCTACCCAATTTTCTATTCATAAGTGTTTTATCTGATTTTCTAATCTATGGTTTATTTACCGTTGTTACAGAATAGGGGTGTTTTACTTTGGTTTAGTGATTTTTCATGCTGGTTCTGGAATCAAAGATATTGGTGGGATTCTTGGCTCTACTATTTACTATGAATTTGGGCAAGTTAGGAACATTTTTGATAGTTTCCTCATCTCTGAAATGAAAATAACGTTTACTACCTCCCACAATTTCTGTGAAGATTGAGATAATGCATGTAAAGCACTTAACACAAAAGTTCCAATGAAGTAAGTGGTCAGTAAAAGGTAGCTTCTAATATTCATAACATCTTCTTCTGAAAAGTGTCTGATTTGTGTCAAAACTGAGCACTCTTCCCTGAAATAGGACAATAACCTGCACATCTCTGTGTGGGTAGGTTATCAGTTTCTTACGTTGTCATTTCTGTTGCCAGGTCTCTGTTATAGTGATGAGATTCCTCACTGTAAGCCTCAATTTCCTGCCATTTGAAGGGGTAAGGGAGAAGTCTTCCCTTTTTTTGGCCATGCCACATGGCTTGCAGGATATAATTCCCCAACCAGAAACTGAACCCAGGCCCATGGAAGTGAAAGCACCCAGTCCCAACCACTGGACTGTCCAGGAACTCCCAGGAAGGCTTTCTTTTGATTAAAAAAATATATTCATGGCTGTTCAGACTAGTCAGCTGTACCTGTGGAGATAATTCTGTAAATGTTATGTTTAGTGATAGCATTACAGATTATAACATTATGTTTGTTGTAGGGATAGCAGTAATATCAATAATTTGGCTGTTTAAATTGAATTCCATTGAACACTAAGACTTCACACGCTTCAATAGTATTTGTCTCAATGATGTAAATAACAGATGTGGTATTGAAGTAGATACAAAAGGAACTAACCAGCTCATTTAGTGTGTGTTTCCCTGATATCTCAGTGGGCTTCTCTGATAGCTCAGTTGGTAAAGAATCTGCCTGCAATGCAGGAGACCCCAGTTCAATTCCTGGGTCGGGAAGATCCACTGGAGAAGGGATAGGCTACCCACTCCAGTATTCTTGGGCTTCCCTTGTGGCTCAGCTGGTAAAGAATCCACCTGCAATGCAGGAGACCTGGGTTTAATCCCTGGGTTGGGAAGATCCCCTGGAGAAGGGAAAGGCTACCCACTCCAGTATTTGTCACAGCTTTTCTTCCAAAGAGCAAGTGTCTTAATTTCATGGCTGCAGTTACCATCTGCAGTGATTTGGAGCCCAAGAAAAAATCTGTCACTGTTTCCACTTTTTCTCTACTATTTGCCATGAAGTGATGGGACCAGATGCCGTGATCTTAGGTTTTTGAATGTTGAGTTTTAAGCCAGCTTTTTCACTTTCTTCTTTCACCCTCATCAAGAGGCTCTTTAGTTCCTTTTTGCTTTCTGCCATTAAAGTGGTATCATCTGCATATCTGAGGTTGTTGATATTTCTCCTGGCAATCTTGATTTCAGCTTGTGATTCATCCAGTCTGGCATTTTGCATGATGTACTCTGCATATAAGTTAAATAAGCAGGGAGATAGTATATATACAGCCTTGACGTACTCCTGTCCCAGTTTAGAACTAGTCCATTGTTTCTTATCTGGTTCTAACTGTCACTTCTTGACCTGCATGCAGATTTCTCAGGAGGCAGGTAATATGATCTGGTTTTCCCATCTCTTTAAGAATTTTCCACAGTTTGTTGAGATCCACACAGTCAAAGGCTTTAGTGTAGTCAATGAGCCAGAAGTACCTGTTTTCGGGGATTCCCTTGCTTTTTCTGTGACCCAGCTGAGGTAGACAAATTGATATCTGGTTCCTCTGCCTTTTCTAAATCCAGCTTGAACATCTGGAAGTTCTCGGTTTGCATACTATGTAAGCCTAGCTTGGGTATTTCGAGCATTACCTTGCTAGCACGTGAAATGAGTGCAGTTGTATGGTTGCTTGCACATTCTTTCTCATTGTCCTTCCTTTGAATTGGAATGGAAACTTTTTCCAATCCTGTGGCTACTGCTGAGTTTTCCAAATTAGCTGGAATATTGAGTGCATCATCTTCTAGAATGTGAAATTGCTAAGCTGGAATTCCATCACCTTCACTAGCTTTGTTCATAGTAATGCTTCCTAAGGCCACTTGACTTCACACTCCAGGATGTCTGGCTCTAGGTGAGTGACCACATCATTGTGGTTATCTGGATCATTAAGACCTTTTTTGTATAGTTCTTCTGTGTATTCTTGCCACCTCTTCTTAATCTCTTCTGCTTCTGTTAGGTCCTTGCTGTTTCTGTCCTTTATTGTGCCCATCTTTGCATGAAATATTCCCTTGGTATCTCCAATTTTCTTGAAGAGATCTCTAGTCTTTTCCCATTCTATTGTTTTCCTCTGTTTCTTTGCATTGTTCACTTAGAAGGCTTTCTTATTTCTCCTTACTATTCTCTGGAACTCTGCTTTCAGTTGGGTATATCTTTCCCTTTCTCCTTTGCCTTTTACTTCCTTCTTTTCTCAGCTATTTGTAAGGCCTCCTCAGACAACACTTTGCCTTCTTGTGTTTCTTTTTCTTTGGGATGGTTTTTGTCACTGCCTCCTGTAATGTTATGAACCTCCATCCATATAGTTCTTCAGGCACTCTGTCTACCAGATCTAATTCCTTGAATCTATTTGTCACCTCTACTGTATAATCATAAAGGATTTGATTTAGGTCATACCTGAATGATCTAGTGGTTTTTCCTCCTGTCCTCAATTGAAGCCTGAATTTTGCTAATGAGAAGCTCATGATCTGAGCCACAGTCAACTCTAGGTCTTGTTTTTGCTGACTATATAGAGCTTCTCCATCTTTGGCTGCAAAGAATATAATCAATCTGATTTTTGTATTGACCATCTGATGATGTTCATGTGTAGAGTCATCTCTTGTGTTGTTGGAAGAGGGTGTTTGCTATGACCAGTGTGTTCTTTTGGCAAAACACTTTTTAGCCTTTCCCCTGCTTCATTTTGTATGCCAAGGCCAAATTTGCCTGTTACTTCAGATAACTCTTGATTTCCTACTTTTGCATTCCAATTCCCTGTAATGAAAAGGACATGTTCTTTGGTGTTAGTTCTAGAATGTCTTGTAGGTCTTCATAGAACCATTCAACTTCAGCTTACTAATGAGATACTTATTAACTCTTTGAAAGTTGGTGTGTATTTTACATTAATAACACATTTCAATTTGTACTTGCTATATTTCAAGTGTTCAGTAGGACTAGCCATATTTCAAATGTTCAGTAGCCATAGGTGGGTAGTGGCTACTGTATTGGTCAGAGTAGGTCCACATGAACAGTTGGTGTGGCAGAGGATGAGATAGATTGCATCATCGACTCAATGGACATAAATTTGAGGAAACTTCGGAAGACAGTGGAGGAGCCTGGCATGCTGTAGTGCATGGGGTCACAAAGAGTGGGACACAACTTAGTTACTGTACAACAACAACCATATTATTTTACCTTAAAATCTACTATAGAAAATGCCCATTGATTTGTTCTTTTGTCATGATTTCTTCCTAATTTGAATTAATCCTTTATCTCTCCTCACATAGCACATTATTTAAACTTCCATCATAACATTTTTATTTCATATTGTTTTTATTGATTTGCCTGTGTTTCTCCAACTAGAAGATAGCTTTTGTGTACCATATTTATATTTGTGCCATCTTTCCCTATCCTTAGCAGTTCTCATTGCTTTCTGAGATAGTAAATCAAGCAATAAATGTTTATGGAATTGAATTGCATAGAACCCATTTCTTCTTGTGTCTGCATATTACAGAGGGTTAGTAATGAGGAATGTAGTCAGTATTCTCTCAGGAATAAGGAGACATTCCGTTTTCAAATATCTAGCCACAAGTCAAGATAACGTACGTTCTGTTCCAATTTTGTCTAGTTGCATGTGTTAGCTCTCGTTCTACCAGATGTACAATTTGAATTATGATTTTCTGGTATGTAGGATTTATTTCATTCTTTTTGTTTCAAATTCAGTGTTGTCTTGAATTATATTTATAGATGACTAGTCAGGTAGACTTTGATACCTAAAGTTATTTTTCTAGTTTATCTATGGTTCTTAAAGCTGTTCACCAAACCCTAGTGTTTGTTCCTAGAAAATGAACTGATGATGGAAGTCAAGTACAATAACATGTTAACAAACTTGATTAAATAGCAAATTGCCAAGTTTTTGCTATTTTTATTAAAACAAAAGCTCATTGATTGACTCTATATGTAAGGTGTATGTGGATTCCTTCTGCCTCTACAGGATTTTTCCATCTTCAGTCTCCTAGATCTGTTTGTCAAATCATCTCTCTCACCTACACTTCCACAGATCTCTCTAAGACAGGGCTAAGTAAAGACAGATTTTTGTCATGACATGCACAAAATGACAATAGATTCTGAATAATACATAAATCGAAGCTGTTTTGTAAATATCCTGTTTAAGTGACAAATATTGAAAAAGTACTGTTATAAGTTTTCTAAATATTGACTTGACAGTTACCTACCTATTAGATGTAGTTAGAGCTTTTGTGATTTAGGAGGGACTGTGGTGGTAGTGGTATAGTATTTCTCACCTTTCATATGTGGCTTTATGTGACTAGTGTCCCATCAGCAAGAACACTATTAAGAAGGCATTGTTTTTTTTTCCTGCTGATTATAAGCCAGAACTGAAGCATTCCATCTTTTTGTGATTGTACTAAACTAGGGTTTTGCTGATTTCTGCTTGTGTTGGAAAATACCATGGAGTCTTTCATGCAGAACAGTCGCCATACTCAGTGATAGCAGGGTTTCCTGCTTTGCTGCCTGTGAAATGAAGATCATATTAACTCCTCCTATCATGAATACCAACTGCTGAGATGATCAGCCAGTAATTCTGTTAGAAATGCACAGGAAATATTGGTCTACTCAGTATAAGGGCAAAAAGCAATTTCTTCTTACCTTCCTGCCAGCAGCCAACAGGGAGACCTAGGGCATGTTAGTGCATTTTTACACTGGCATAGAGCCCTGGAGTTGGACACACTGAATCTTAAATGCACTTAGAATACAGGTTTTGACTGCTTCATAGGAGACATTCCAGACATATTTATGCTCAGCAGAACTCTGAAGTTTTTATTCTTATTATCATGGTGCTGTGGTCTTTTTGTTTGTTTCTTTTATCTGTGATGTTAGTACTTTTCCAAGGCCAAGTTAAAACAAATAACTCAGATAAGTTCAACTTGTGCTAATCTCTTTACATTTATGGAACCACTTTACTGCAATCCTAAGAAAGATGTTGAAACTCAGGATATGTCTGTACAGGCCTGGTGGAATGGAAAGCCACAGTGCTTTCAATAGCCAGTCTATAAAAATCTTCTTGCTACAAAATCAGGGTTTATCTTCTCAATTTTCTTTTCTCAGTGAATCCATAGTTTTGGTTAATTCATTTATCTGAAAGTAAATCATTTTAAATGGTGTTGGAAGTTTTCATAATATCCAGAAATACATTATAACATAAAATATAATGATTTTATTATGTTACTTGTTTATAATTCCATCATTCTGGACCACCAATTTTTTTTAATTGGAAATTTTGGATACTTTTTGAGAGTTAGTAGTGGAAAGAACATGGCATTTAGAGGCAAGACAAAAATCTAAGTTCAAATCTTAGTTGACTGTGTCATCCTAAATCAAGTCATTTAAGCTCTCTAAACCTCCATTTTTACTTCTGAAACCATAGGTAAGTATAGCTGCATACAGTCCAACAATATTACTGAGAGGACCAAATATGATATGTGAAAGTTGCTCAGTCTTCTCCAACTCTTTGTGACCCCTTGGACTATACAGTCCATGAATTATCCAGGCCAGAATACTGGAGTGGGTAGCCTTCCCCTTGGACTGCAAGGAGATCCAACCAGTCCATCCTAAAGGAAATCAGTCCTGAATATTCATTGGAAAGACTGATGCTGAAGCTGAAACTCCAATACTTTGGCCACCTGATGCAAAGAACTGACTCATTTGAAAAGACCCTGATGCTGGGAAAGATTGAAGGCAGGAGGAGAAGGGGACAACAGAAGATGAGATGGTTGGATGGCATCACCAACTTAATGGACATGAGTTTGAGTCAACTCCAGGAGTTGGCGATGGACAGGGAGGCCTGGCATGCTGCAGTCCATGGGGTCACAAAGAGTCGGACACGACTGAGCGACTGAACTGAACTGAGCCTTTCCCTTCTCCAGGGGATCTTCCCAACCCAGGGATCAAACCCCCAGATCTCCCGCATTGCAGGTGGATTCTTTACCAACTGAGCCACAAGGGAAGCCCAAATATGATCTATGTCATATCATTTGTAAACTATAAACATGCATGCTAAGTTGTGTCCTATTCTTTGCGACCCCATGGACTATAGCCCGCCAGGCTCCTCTGTCCATGGGGTTTCCCAGGCAAGAATACTGGAGTGGGTAGCCATTCCTTTCTCCAGGGGATCTTCCCAACCCAGGGATCAAACCCAGTTCTCCCACATTGCAGACAGATTCTTTACCACTGAGCCACCAGAGAAGCCCTGTAAACTGTAAAGAGCTATATAAATGTTGGTTATAATTTTTGCTATTTTGCAACCCTTTTACCATAAAATCTTTAATACAAATATCCCCTACTTATAATCCCTTAGTCGCAGGTTAGATATGATAGTATTACTTAAGAATGTATGTTTCATTTTACTGCTGAATATGTATCACCAGATTTTCTTACTAAGGTTTCATATTAAAAATGAATAATAATCATTCCAACAGAAACAATGTATGAGTAAACATTGCCCATCTCCCCCTGCCCACAAAGTAAAATAATTGCTTTTAGTTTGTGTAGGGAAATTAAATATTTCTTCTTTGGCTTATAGCCTTTGAGAAACAATATTAAGTGATTCATTGGGTTGATCTCATTTTAAAGTGATTTTAGTCTGTTACTTGCTTGAGTTCCCATTGTTCACTTTTATTTGTAAGAGATTTAGGCAGGTTCAATCTCTTACTGTACAAGTATGTTAAACCTTAGTACTATGAGCTACATTATGAGTTCAGCATCACTGGAGGTGTGAACTAGGTGAGGCTGGATGGCTGGAAATGTTTAGGTGGATAGCATAGATGATATAGAGCTAAGAACTGGAAAGCTTTCTAATTCTGCTATGTTGTGATCTTTTCTTGTGTTTATTTTCAAATTTAGATTATTAACATACCTATATATACTTTATTCATTTAAATATTGCTTGTTCCCCTTAAAAACTTTGGAAATTCTGGCTAGGGAAAAATCTATTAGAGTAACATGAAAAAATATATTTTGTGTGTGTTACCAGTTTTCTAAGCATTTTTTTTTCCTTTTTCAGTGTTCATAATGCTTTATGTTCATCTTATGTCATTTATCTCATTCTGCCTAATAAATCCTAATTTGTTTATTTCTCGAATTCTCCTTTTTTGGTTATAAAATTTTCTGGAGAGATAAGATATTTAATAACCTCCATACACCTCATATTAATTTGTACAGAGCCTGACTCAATAAAACTTCTGAAGTTAACTTATGGTTACTGGTACCTAAAACTGGGGAGAAAGTTAGCCTTGGTTAAGGAAGGTCACTTATGCTTGGTTTTTTTCCTCTCTGCCAGTCACGGAATCTACTCTCAACACATGCCATTCTGAGTCTGATTAACTTTCTAATGTAAAAATCCCATTTATACAAACATCATTAAAAGCATCTGGTAACCTAATTTTTTAAAAAGCTCCCCCGTTTCACATATTTCCAAATGGTATCCAAAAATGCTTGGAAATTAAAAAAAAAAATTACCCGAAATAAGTATAGCTTCCCCACCCTAAATATAAAATCACTGGAACTAATGTAAGCAACTGTCTGAGGATTTTTAAGGTTAAAATACTTATGGTAACGAAGCATTTGGTAATTTGTCCAGACTAGATTCCAGAATGGCTCCATTGTCTGATAACTGATGTCTTTAAATATTTGAGTTCACTTTGATTGTTAGTTTATGAGCATCCCTAAAGTCTGACATATTAATACTTCTGCTTGGTAACCTTTCTTAGGCCCCTACCTTCTTTTCCAAACATTCTTTCATCCCTGTTGGAAAAATAAAATAGAATCTTTAAAACTAAATGAGTGTGTCTTTTTCTTTAGTTACCTTAAAAAATGCAATGTTTTTCATCAAGAAAACTCTTTACCTGTGTTAGTATAGGTGAATTACATGTTGTAGTCATCATATTTTTAATGGGTCTCCTCATAGTTTTAGTTCTTGATTTGTAGAAAGTGGCAACTGCTGCTTTTGTTAAAAGGCTTTCACATTACATATAGTTATATAATATATATAACATTGTTGATTGTGCATTAGATCTCTGTGGCTTATTTACTACTAATTACAAGTTTGTATTCTTTTTTTGGGGGGGGCTTGATGAAGTGTTCTATTTTTTTTCCGTTTATTTTTATTAGTTGGAGGCTAATTACTTTACAATATTGTAGTGGTTTCTGTCATACATTGACATGAATCAGCCATGGATTTACATGTATTCCCCATCCCGATCCCCCCTCCCACCTCCCTCTCCACCCGATCCCTCTGGGTCTTCCCAGTGCACCAGGCCCGAGCGCTTGTCTCATGCATCCAACCTGGGCTGGTGATCTGTTTCACCCTAGATAATATACATGTTTTGATGCTGTTCTCTCAAAACATCCCACCCTCGCCTTCTCCCACAGAGTCCAAAAGTCTGTTCTATACATCTGTGTCTCTTTTTCTGTTTTGCACATAGGGTTATCGTTACCATCTTTCTAAATTCCATATAGATGTGTTAGTATACTGTACTGGTCTTTATCTTTCTGGCTTACTTCACTCTGTATAATGGGCTCCAGTTTCATCCATCTCATTAGAACTGATTCAAATGAATTCTTTTTAATGGCTGAGTAATATTCCATTGTGTATATGTACCACAGCTTCCTTATCCATTCATCTGCTGATGGGCATCTAGGTTGCTTCCATGTCCTGGCTATTATAAACAGTGCTGTGATGAACACTGGGGTGCATGTGTCTCTTTCAGATCTGGTTTCCTCAGTGTGTATGCCCAGAAGTGGGATTGCTGGGTCATATGGCAGTTCTATTTCCAGTTTTTAAAGAAATCTCCACACTGTTCTCTATAGTGGCTGTACTAGTTTGCATTCCCACCAACAGTGTAAGAGGGTTCCCTTTTCTCCACACCCTCTCCAGCATTTATTGCTTGTAGACCTTTTGGATAGCAGCCATCCTGACTGGCATGTAATGGTACCTCATTGTGGTTTTGATTTGCATTTCTCTGATAATGAGTGATGTTGAGCATCTTTTCATGTGTTTGTTAGCCATCTGTATGTCTTCTTTGGAGAAATGTCTGTTTAGTTCTTTGGCCCATTTTTTGATTGGGTCATTTATTTTTCTGGAATTGAGCTGCAGGAGTTGCTTATATATTTTTGAGATTAATCCTTTGTTGCTTCGTTTGCTATTATTTTCTCCCATATTGCAATATTACAATATATAAATGCATCAAAGTACCATGCTGTACACCTTAAACTTATATAATGTTACATATTAAATTTATTCAATTAAAAAAATTAAATACATCACTCCAAAAAAAAAGGCTTTCAAACTGATTAATGTGTTAACCTATAATTTGATTTTTTTAAGAAATGCTTTTATGATAGTGAAAAGAATATGTCTCCTCTTCATAAAAAAAATCTGGTGAAACATCTCGGCTTTTGCTCAGAATTTGAAAGTAAATGGGAATCGATTTGGAATATTGAAAAAGTCAAGAAGCTAACTGTGGGTCTGGCTCTGTCATTGACTGGCCTGCCATTTCTTTATATTTAAAATGAAGGGGTATGTTAGGTAATTTCTAAGACTCCTTTCAACTCTGCTAACATTCTTCTATTGATAACATTTATTAAGTATGGATTATGTCAGGATATGAAATAGAGGTATATATATAAAATATGTAAATTTTTTACCCTAGGACTGTTAAAAAATGGTGAATCTATGCCTTCTCTACCCCCCAAAATAGAAGTTTTGTGTTCAGAATAGCCAAGTCAAAGATGGCTTCTGTTTCAGTTCAGTCAGTCAGTTCAGTCGCTCAGTCGTGTCTGACTCTTTGTGACCCCATGAATCACAGCACGCCAGGCCTCCCTGTCCATCACCAACTCCCGGAGTTTACTCAAACTCATGTCCATCAAGTCAGTGATGCCATCCAGCCATCTCATCCTCTGTCGTCCCCTTCTCCTCCTACCCCCAATCCCTCCCAGCATCAGGGTCTTTTCCAATGAGTCAACTCTTCGCATGAGGTGGCCAAAGTATTGGAGTTTCAGCTTCAGCATCAGTCCTTCCAATGAACACCCAGGACTGATCTTTAGGATGGACTGGTTGGATCTCCTTGCAGTCCAAGGGACTCTCAAGAGTCTTCTCCAACACCACAGTTCAAAAGCATCAAGTCTTCGGCGCTCAGCTTTCTTCACAGTCCAACTCTCATATCCATACATGACCACTGGAAAAACCATAACCTTGACCAGACAGACCTTTGTTGGCAAAGTAATGTCTCTGCTTTTTTAATATGCTATCTAGGTTGGTCATAACTTCCCTTCCAAGGAGTAAGCATCTTTTAATTTCATGGCTGCAGTCACCATCTGCAGTGATTTTGGAGCCCAAAAAAATAAAGTCTGACACTGTTTCCACTGTCTCCCCATCTATTTCCCATGAAGTGATCGGGACCAGATGCCATGATCTTAGTTTTCTGAATGTTGAGCTTTAAGCCAACTTTTTCACTCTCCTCTTTCACTTTCATTAAGAGGCTCTTTAGTTCCTCTTAACTTTCTGCCATAAGGGTGGTGTCATCTGCATATCTGAGGTTATTGATATTTTTCCCGGCAATCTTGATTCCAGCTTGTGCTTCTTCCAGCCCAGCGTTTCTCATGATGTACTCTGCATTTAAGTTAAATAAGCAGGGTGACAATATACAGCCTTGACGTACTCCTTTTCCTATTTGGAACCAGTCTGTTGTTCCATGTCCAGTTCTAACTGTTGCTTCCTGACCTGCATATAGGTTTCTCAAGAGGCAGGTCAGATGGTCTGGTATTCCCATCTCTTTCAGAATTTTCCAGTTTATTGTGATCCACACAGTTGAAGGCTTTGGCATAGTCAATAAAGCAGAAATAGATGTTTTTCTGGAACTCTCTTGCTTTTTCGATGATCCAGCGGATATTGGCAGATTTGATCTCTGGTTCCTGGTTCCTCTGCCTTTTCTAAAACCAGCTTGAACATCTGGAAGTTCATGGTTCACATATTGCTGAAGCCTGGCTTGGAGAATTTTGAGCATTACTTTACTAGCGTGTGAGATGAGTGCAATTGTGTGGTAGTTTGAGCATTCTTTGGCATTGCCTTTCTTTGGGATTGGAATGAAATTGACCTTTTCCAGTCCTGTTTAGAAACCTTAAATTTAAATTAATACCTTCTAAGAGTTTATGAGACTCATAAGAGTAGCCATTGTGTGATAATATGGCATAGTATCATGCATATGTGTAAAGTACAGCAAATAGCAAACACCGCAATTTCTTTTCTCATCCCTTTGGACTTCCTAGATCCGTTCCTTGAGGGTAAATAATTTTTGCTTTATCAATACATAATCTGTTTACTCTGTATAAAAATATAAGTGTTTCTGTTACCACCCTTACTTCTCTTTTTCATCTCCTCCCAATATGTTAACTGTACCAGTTAATTCGATAAGTTATGTTTAAGTTATTTTGAATATGTGACTATTATGAATATGTTGCTTATTATAGAGCCAAGTAAAACTCTTTTCATTATATTTCTTTTTAAAATTATTCTTAGTTTTACAATTTTATTATTTTTTAAATTTAATTTTTATTTTATATTGGGGTATGGTTTATTTACAATGTTGTGTTTCAGGTGTACAGCAAAGTGATTCAGCTATACATATACCTGTATTCATTCTTTTTCAGATTCTTTCCTCATATAGGTTATTATAGAGTATTGAGTTCCCTGTGCTATACAGTAGGTTCTTGTTAGTTATCTATTTTAAACATAGTAATGTGCATATATCAATCCCAAACTACCAATTTATCCTCCCCCCTCCACCTTTCCCCCTTGGTAACCATGTCTGTTTTCGAAGTTTGAGTCAGTTTCTGTTTTGTAGATAAGTTCATTTGTATCATTTTTTAAGATTCCACATATAAGTGATATCACATGATATTTGTCTTTATCTGATTTACTTCACTTAGTATGATAATCTCTAGGTCCATCCATGTTGCTTCAAATGGCATTATTTCATTCTTTTATGGCTGAGTAATATTCCATTGCATATATGTACCATAACTTTTTCATCCATTTTTCTATTGATGAACATTTAGGATGCTTCCATGTCTTAGCTGTTGTAAATAGTGCTGCAGTGAATGTTGGGGTGCATGTATCTTTTCAATTATGGTTTTCTCCAGATATATGCCCAGGAGTGGGATTGCTGGATCATATGGTAGTTCTATTTTTAATTTTTAAGGAACCTCCATACTGTTTCCATAGTGGCTATACCAATTTACATTCCCACCAATGATGTAGGAGGGTTCTCTTTTCTCCACATGCTCTCCAGAATTTATTGTTTATATTGTTGATAATGGCCATTCTGAACTATGTGAAGCGATACCTCATTGTAATTTTGATTCTCATTTCTCTAATAATTAGTGATGCTGAACATCTTTTCATGTGTTTTTTGGCCATCTGTATGTCTTCTTTGGAGAAATGTCTATTTAGATCTTCTGCCCATTTTTTTTGGTTGATTTGTTTTTTGATATTGAGCTGCATGAGCTGTTTGTGTATTTTGGAGATTAATCCCTTGTCAGTTGCTTTGTTTGCAAATATTTTCTCCCATTCTGTGGGTTGTCTTTTCATTTTGTTTATGGTTTCCTTTGCTGTGCAAAAGCTTTTAAGTTTAATTAGGTCCATTTGTTTATTTTTGTTTTTATTTTCATTACTCTAGGAGATGGATCCAAAAAGATATTGCTGAAATTTATGTCAGTGTTCTGCCTATGTTTTCCTCTAAGAGTTTTATAGTATTCAGTCTTACATTTAAGTCTTTAATCCATTTTGAGTTTATTTTTGTGTATGGTATTAGAGAATGTTCTAATTTTATTCTTTTACATGTAGCTGTCCAGTTTTCCTTGACCACATACTGAAGAGACTATCTTTTCTTCATTGTATAGTTCTTGCCTCCTTTGTTATACATTTATTGACCATAGCTATGTAAGTTTATTTTGGGCTTTCTATGCTGTTCCATTGACCTTTGCATCTGTTTTATTTTGATTACTGTAGCTTTGTAGTATAGTCTGAAATCAGGGAGCTTGATTGCTTCTTGGTCTGTTTTTCCTTTTTCTCAGGATTGCTTTGGCCATTTTGGATCTTTTGTGTTTCCATACAGAATTAAATGTTTTTTGCTCTAATTCTCTGAAAAATGCTATTGGGAAGTCAGTTGATAGGGATTGCATTGAATTCACAGATTGCCTTGGACAGTACAGTCATTTTGACAATATTGATTCTTCCAGTTCAAGAACATTTTATATCTTTCAATCTGTGTCACCATAAATGGATGTTGAATTTTTGTCAGAAGCTTTTTCTGCATCAGTTGAAATGATCATACTGTCTTTATTCTTCGATTTGTTACTGTGGTGTATCACATTGATTGATTTGTGATATTGAAGAATCCTTGCATCCCTGGGATAAATCCCACTTGATCTTGGTGTATGATCCTTTTAGTGTATTGTTGGACTCAGTTTGCTAGTATTCTGTTGAGTATTTTTTTAAATACTTATTCAACTTTATTTGAAATGCCATGGTGTCTCCCAAAGTGGTTTTTTAAATTTATTTATTTTATATTGAAGGATAATTGCTTTACAGAATTTTGTTATTTTCTGTCAAACTTTAACATGAATCAGCCATAGGTATACATATATCCCCTCCCTCTTGAACCTCCCTCCCATCTCCCTCCCCACCCCACCCCTCTAGGTTGATACAGAGCCCCTGTTTGAGTTTCCTGAGACATACAGCAAATTCCCATTGGCTATCTATTTTACATATGGTAATGTAAGTTTCCATGTTACTCTCTCCATACATCTCACCCTCTCCTCCCCTCTCCCCATGTCCATAAGTCTGTTCTCTGTGTCTGTTTCTCCACTGCTCCCCTTCAAATAAATTCTTCAGTACCATTTTTCTAGATTCCATATATATGCATTAGTATATGATATTTATCTTTCTCTTTCTGATTTACTTCACTCTGTATAATAGGCTCTAGGTTCATCCACCTCATTAGAACTGACTCAAATGTGTTCCTTTTTATGGCTGAGTAATATTCCATTGTGTATATGTACCACAGCTTCTTTATCCATTCATCTGTCATGGACATCTAGGTTGCTTCCATGTTCTAGCTATTGTAAATAGTGCTGCAATGAACATTGGGGTACATGTGTCTTTTTCAATTTTGGTTTCCTCAGGGTATATGCCTAGTAGTGGGATTGCTGGGTCATATGGTGGTTTTATTCCTAGTTTTTAAGGAATCTCCATACCATCTTCCACAGTGGTTGTATCAATTTACATTCCCACCAACAGTGCAAGAGGGTTCCCTTTTCTCCACACCCTCTCCAGCATTTATTGTTTGTAGATTTTTTTGATGATGGCCATTCTGACTGGTGTGAGGTGATATCTCATTAGTAGTTTTGATTTGCATTTCTCTAATAATGAGCAATATTGAGCATCTTTTCATGTGTTTTTTAGCCATCTGTATGTCTTTTTTGGAGAAATGTCTGATTAGGTCTTTGTCCCCAATTTTTTGATTGGGTTGTTTGTTTTTCTGGTATTGAGTTGCATGAGCTGCTTGTATATTTTGGAAATTAATCCTTTGTCATTTGTTTCATTTGCTATTATTTTCTCCCATATTGAGGGTTGTCTTTTCACCTTGCTGGTGGGAAGGTTTTGGGTCTTCTTCCTTAGCCACACTGCCCCTGGGTTTCAATTGTGGTTTTATTTCCATCTCTGCATGTGGGTCGTCCACTGGAGTCTGCTCCTGAGGCTGTCCTGGAGGACTTGGGTCTGCCCCAGTGAGGGCCAGGTGTGGAGGTGGTGCAGTTGCTTGGGTCGCAGGGATTCTGGCAGCACCAGGTACTCAGGGATTTGGTGGCTAGGGCAATAGTAGTGCTCTAGAAGGGTATGGCAACCAGTATTGGCCAATATGCTCCAGTATTCTTGCCTGGAGAACCCCCCTCCCTGACAGAGAAGCCTGGCAGGCCACAGTCTACAGGGTCGCAAAGAGTTGGACACAACTGAAGCAGTCCTGCATGTATAGATGCAAGATATATTTTGCCTTTGGAAGCTCTGCCCCAGTGAAGGTTAAACATAAAGGTAGCACAGCTGCTTGGGTCGAGCAGACCCTGATGGCGCCAAGTGTACAGGGACATGGACTGTCTCAACTTCAGGAGTTATGGCCCTATCAGAGTCTTTTTTCGAACCTTTGGTAGCTGGTGATCAAAAGGCCTCTTTGGCTAGTTTTTCTCCGTAGCTCCACCTATTCAGCTGTGGATGCTGGCATGTGGAGAGAGAGAGGCTATGGTGATGGCTCCACCCCCTATGTGCATGACTCAGCAGTATTGCCTTGCTTCCATGGCTGCCTGGCTTTCCTCCACAGGCATTTCCCACCACAGTCTCCCTCACATCCCCTCGGTCTGTCTCTCTGCAGTCAACAGCAGCCCTCGCCCTGGGATTGCTCCACAATCCCTGTGCTCCAGCTCCCAGCCGCTGCACCTTCTAGGGGACCTGTATCCCTCCCTGGGGTACATATGGCTGTGGCAAGGACTGTCTGATTCTCATTCTATTTAGGCTGCCACAGATCAGCTGTTTCACTCTCAGCCTTAAATGTTTCTCCTCTGACTCAGACAATTGCCCTGATGTGGGGATTGGACCTTGCTTCAGTTCCCCCACCCACTGAAGGCAGGTCCAGTCCTACTAACACTCCTGTTTTTCCCCCTAGTTCCTTTGTCCTACCGAGTTTTATGTGGTTCTATATATTCTTTTCCACTGGTCAGGTACTCCTGTCTGCTCTCAGCTGGTGTTCTGCATGCACTTCTGTGTCTGAAGGTGTATTCCTGATGTATCCGTGGAGAGAGATGTACTCCACGTCCACCTACTCCTCTGCCATCTTGTTCTCTCAGGATTTTTGTTTTTATGTTTATCAGTGATATTGGCCTGTAGTTTTCTTCTTTTGTGTGGTATCTTTCTCTGGTTTTGATATTAGGGTGATGGTGAACTCATAGAATGAGTTTGGAAGTCTTCCTTCCTCTACAATTTTGGGAAGAGTTTCAAAAGTATAGGTGTTGACTCTTCTCTAAATTATAAAATTAGGCTGTGAAGCCATCTGGTCCTAGACTTTTGTTTATTAGAAGTTTTAAAATTACATTTTCAGTTTTAGTACTTGTCACTGATCTGTTCATATTTTCCATTTCTTTCTGGTTCAGTCTATGAATATTGTACCTTTCTAAGAATTTGTTCATTTCTTCTAGGTTGTCCATTTTATTGACATATAGCTCTTGAAATTATCTCTTAAGAACCTCATATATCTCTGGTATGAGTTTTAAATTCTCCATTTTCATTTCTAATTTTATTGATTTGAGTCCTCCCCTTTTTTTCTTTATGAGTCTGGCTAAAGGTTTATCAATTTTGTTTATCTTCTCAAAGAACCAGCTTTTAGTTTCATTGATCTTTGCTATTGTTTTCTTTGTCTCTATTTCATTTATTTCTGCTCTGATCTTTATTATTTCTTTCCTTCTACTAACTTTGGATTTTGTTTGTTCTTCTTTCTCTAGTTGTTTTAGGTGTAAGATTAGGTTGTTTGAGATTTTTTTTTTGTTTCCTTAGGTAAGATTTTATTGCTATAAATATCCCTCTTAGAATTGCTTTTGTTGCGTTCCAAAGGTTTTGGATGATCATGTTTTCATTTTCATTTGTGCCTAGGTATTTTTTGATTTCCTATTTGATTTCTTTGGTAATCCACTGGTTGTTTAGTAACATTTTTTAGTCTCCATGTGTTTGGTTTTTTTTACAGTTCTTTTCTTGTAGTTGATTTCTAGTCTCATAGTGTTATAGTCAGAAACAGTGCTTGATATGATTTCAATTTTCTTAAATTTACCAGGCTTACTTTGTGGCCCAGCATGTTATCTATCCTGTATTATGTTCCATGTGCACTTGAGAAGAAGTATATTCTGCTGCTTTTGGATGGAATGTCCTATAAATATCAATTAAGTCCATCTGGTCTAATGTGTCATTTAAAGCCTGTGTTTCCTTATTGATTTTCTGTCTGGATGATCTGTCCATTGATGTAAGTGGGGGTGTTAAAGTCCCCCCTGTTATTATCTTACCATTGGTTTCTCCTTTTATGACTGTTAGCATTTGCCCTGTGAATTGAGGTGTTCCTATGTTAGGTGCATGCATGCATGGGAGAAGGAAATGGCAACCCACTCCAGTATTCTTGTCTGAAGAATCCCAGGGACAGAGGAGCCTGGTGGGCTGCTGTCTATGGGGTCGTACAGAGTCAGACACGACTGAAGCAACTTAGCAGCAGCAGCAGCAGCATATTAGGTGCATATATATTTTCAATAGTGATGTCTTCTTAGATTGGTTCCTGGATCATTATGTAGTGTCCTTTGTCTTATAACAGTCTTTATTTTAAAGTCTATTTTGTCTGATGTAAGTATTGTTACTACAACTTTCTTTTTTTTTCCTTATTTTTTTTCCATTTATTTTTGTTAGTTGGAGGCTAATTACTTTACAGTATTGTAGTGGTTTTTGCCATACATTGACATGAATCAGCCATGGATTTACATGTGTTCCCCATCCTGAACCCCCCTCCTACCTCCCTCCCCATCCCATCCCTCTGGGTCTTCCCAGTGCACCAGCCCTGAGCACTTGTCTCATGCATCCAACCTGGGCTGGTGATCTGTTTCACCCTTGATAGTATACTTGTTTCAATGCTATTCTCTCAGAACATCCCACCCTCGCCTTCTCCCACAGAGTCCAAAAGTCTGTTCTATACATCTGTGTCTCTTTTTCTGTTTTGCATATAGGGTTATCATTACCATCTTTTAAATTCCATATATATGCGTTAGTATACTGTATTGGTCTTTATCTTTCTGGCTTACTTCACTCTGTATAATGGGCTCCAGTTTCATCCATCTCATTAGAACTGATTCAAATGAATTCTTTTTAATGGCTGAGTAATATTTCATTGTGTATATGTACCATAGCTTCCTTATCCATTCATCTGCTAATGGGCATCTAGGTTGCTTCCATGTCCTGTACAACTTTCTTTTTATCTCTATTTGCATGGAATATCTTTTTCTATCCCCTCACTTTCAGTCTGTATGTGTCCCTAGATCTGAAGTGGGTCTCTTGTTCAGTTCAGTCTCTCAGTCTTGTCTGACTCTTTGTGACCCCATGAACTGCAGCATGCCAGGCCTCCCTGTCCATCACCAACTCCCGGAGTTCACCCAAACCCATGTCCATCAAGTCAGTGATGCCATCCAGCCATCTCCTCTGTCGTCCCCTTCTCCTCCCACCCTCAATCCCTCCCAGCATCAGGGTCTTTTCAAATGAGTTAGCTCTTCGCATCAGGTGGCCAAAATATTGGAGTTTCAGCTTCAACATCAGTCCTTCCAATGAACACCCAGGGACTGATCTCCTTTAGGATGGACTGGTTGGATCTCCTTGCAGTCCAAGGGACTCTCAAGAGTCTTCTCCAACACCATAGTTCAAAAGCATCAATTCTTTGGCACTCAGCTTTCTTCACAGTCCAACTCTCACATCCATACATGACCACTGGAAAAACCATAGCCTTGACTAGATGGACCTTTGTTGGCAAAGTAATGTCTCTGCTTTTTAGTATGCTATCTAGGTTGGTCATAACTTTCCTTCCAAGGAGTAAGCGTCTTTTAATTTCATGGCTGCAATCACCATCTGCAGTGATTTTGGAGCCAAGAAAAATAAAGTCAGCCACTGTTTCCACTCCCCATCTATTTCCCATGAAGTGATGGGACCCGATGCCATGATCTTAGTTTTCTGAATATTGAGCTTTAAGCCAACTTTTTCACTCTCCTCTTTCACTTTCATCAAGAGACAGTATTTATAACGGTCTTATTTTTGTTTCCATTCATCTAGTCTGTGTCTTTTGGTTTGAGCACTTAACCCATTTCTTTTAAGAAATTATCGATATGTATGTTTTTATTGCTATTTTTTAAACTGTTTAGGATTTGATTTTGTAGGTCTTTTTTCTCCCCTTCCTCTTTTTATTGTCTTCTCTTATGGTTTGATGACTATCTTTAGAGTTGTGTTTGGGTTGCTTTTTCTTTTATTGGTATATATCTGTTGTATGTTTTTGGTTTGAAGTTACCTTGAGGTTTTGATATAGCAGTCTACACACACATGCACACACACACACACACAAGATTGTTTTATGCTACTGGTATCTTAATTTTAAATGCATTTCCAGTATCCTGCATTTGTGGTCTTCTCATGATTGCTGGTTTCAATACCATATTTATATGTAGATGATCTCCCACACTGTTTGCCTTTACCAGTGAGTTTTCCCATTTGTAATTTTGTTTTTAATTGTGGCCATTTCTTTTCCACCCAGAGAATTTTCTTAAGAGCATTTGTTGTAATGCTGGTTTGGTAGTGCTGAGTTCTCTTACGTTTTGGTTGTCTACAAAGCCTTTGGTTTCTCTGTTGACTCTGAACAAGATCCCTTTGGCATAGAGTATTCTTGGTTGTAGGTTTTTCCCTTTTATCACTTTAAATATATTGTGTCACTCCATTATGACCTTCAGAGTTTTTGCTGAAGTATTAGCTGACAGCCATAATGAGATTCACTTGTATGTTATTTGTTGCTTTCAATATTTTCTCTTTGTCTTTAATTTTTGTCAATTTGATGAGTATGTATATTGATGTGGTCATCCTTGGGTTTATCCTGTGTGGGACTCTCTTGCACTTCTTGGACTTGCATGAGTATACCTTTCCCATGTTAGGGAAGTTTTTGGCTATTATCTCTTTAAATATTTTCTCAAACTCTTTCTCTCTTCTCCCTCTGGTACCCCTGTAATGCAAATGTACTTGCATTTAATATTTTTTTCAGAGGTCTCTGAGATGGTCCCCCTTTATAAAAATTCTTTTGTCTTTATCCTGTTCTACAGCAGTGATTTCCACCAGTCTTTCAGCTCACTTATTCATTCTGCCTCACTTATTCTGCTATTGATTCCTTCTAGTGTATTTTCCATTTTAGTTCTTGTATTCTTCATCTCTATTTGTTTTTTCTATAAATTCTCTAGCTCTTTGTTAAGCATTTTGTGTATTTCTTGGTCTATGCTTGGATCATCTTTACTATTATTACTCTTAATTCTCTTTTAGGCAGGTTGCCTGTCTCCACTTCACTTAGTTGTTCTGAGAATTTATGTTCCTTCTTCTGGAACACATTTTTCTGCTGTCTCATTTTGTCTTACTTTATATGTTTGTGGTCTCCATTTCTCAGGCTGCAGGTTTGTGGCTCCTCTTTCTTCTGCTGTCTGCCCCCTGGTGGATGAGCTTGGTCCAGATGCTTATACGGGCTTCTTGGTGGGAGCCACTGGTGCCTGTCCACTGGTTGGTAGAGCTGGGTTTTGTTGCCCTTCTGGGCAGGGCCATGTCAAGTGGTATGTTTAGAGACATCTGTGCACTCAGATGCACTTTAGGCAGCTTATCTTTAATGGATGAGGCTGTGTTCCCACCCTGTTTGTTATTTGGCTTGAGGTATCCCAGCACTGGAGCCTGCAAGCTGTCAGGTAGGGCCAGGTATCAGGGCCCAAATGGTGACATCCTGGAGAGCTTGCACAGATGAATATTCCCTTGGGCCTCTGCCACCACTGTCATTGCCCACACAGTGAGCCACAGCTGACCCCTGCTTCCCCAAAAGACCTGCATGACCTGCAATTATATCTGGCTCAGGCTTCTATGGAGTCACTGCTTTCCCCTGGGTTCCAGCGCATGTGAAAACTTGTGTGTGCCCTCCACAGGTGGAGTCTCTGTTTCCCCTAAGTCTTGTGGAGCTTCTGCATTCAAGCCCTGCTGACCTCAAAAGCCGAATGCTCTGGGGGCTGTTCCTCCCAATGCCAGACCCCTAGACTCTGGAGCCTGTCATGGGGCTTAGAACACTCACTCCTGTGAGAGAACCTCTGCAATGTAATTACTTTCTTGTTTGTTTGTCATGCATTCCAGTGTGTATGGAATTTGGTTATATTGTGAAAGCACCCTTCCTACAATCTTGTTGTGGCTTTTTTGTCTTTGGATATAGAGTATCTTTTTTGGTAGGTTCTAGTCTTTTTTGTTGATGGTTATTTAGCAGTTAGTTGTGATTTTGGTTTTTTTCATCAGAGAAGGTAAGCTCAAGTCATTCTCCTTCTCCATCATGTCTCCTGCCAATACCTGTATTTCTTTTTTTATTGTGTTGATCTTTTCCTCAGAGTCTCTAATTCCATTTCTTCTGTTTTCATAATGTATTTCTAATGACCTTTGTTTCTTTAAAAAACTGCACTGTATCTCATTCCCTTACATTTTTCCTGGGAGATACACTTGGGACATCATCATAAGTGGCCTTTTTATTTTCTTATTATATTGATAATATATAAAAATATAATTCACTTTCATTTATTGGATTTAAACCTAGCAACTTTGGTAAACACTATTAATTCTAACTTCTCTGTATATTTCTAAAAAGTTTTCTATCTGTACAATCAGATCACCTGTGAATGACATTTTTTGTATCTTTTTTTCCAAACTTTTTTTCCTTTTCAATAATTGTTAAAGCTTGAGTTAAATCCAACTTTGTCATAATTTATTTAGGATTTTTACATAAATATTCATTGGTAAAATTAAACTGTCATTTGCTTTTCACATTCAGTCTTATTTAATTTTGACATCAAGGCTATGTTAGCTTTATTCTTCCTCTTCTGTTCATTGTCTGGAAGAGTTTGGTTAGATTTAAATTATTTGTTATAGCTTAATTGCATGATAGTCAGATATCATGTCCTGTGTGAAACCATTCCTTTGAGATATATTTCAACTAACCTTAAAGCCCTGTTTATGGCCAGCTTTTGTAAATACCCAGGGTGTGGGCTCAGTGGTGAGGGATCTGTCTGCCAGTTCAAGGGACATGGGTTCCATCTCTGATCTGGGAAGATCCCACATGCTGTGGGACAACTCAGCCTCTTCACCACAGCTGTTGACCCATTGCTCTAGAGCCTGGAAGCCACAACTACTGACCCCACATACCACAACTACTAAAGCCCGCATACCCTAGAGCCTGTGGTCTATAACAAGAGAATCCACCATGATGAGAAGCCCACACACAGTAACTAGAGAGTAGCTCCCACTAACTGCAACTAGAGAAAAGCCCATGCAGCAATGAAGACCCAGGAGAGTTAATAATAAATAAATAAAATTATTTTAAAAAATATCCATAGCGAGCCTAAAAGAATGTGTGTTCTACATTTGATGGGCACAGTGTTTTATTTATGTTGATTAGACCAAGTTTATAATCATGTTCAAATCTTTCTACACCTTCACAGAGATCTGTTTAAAATTTGCAACTGTGATTGTGGATTTGTCTATTTCTCCTTGTAAATCTGGACCATTTAACTATATATTTTAGGATTTTATCAGGATATACAAATTTAGTTGTTTTTCTTTTAAAGTGTATTTCTTTTGAACAAAACCTTTTATTATTCTGAAGTGAGGCTTTTATCTTATGTAATGCTTTTTGCCTTAAAGTCTATTTTGTCTGAAAGTAGCATAGGTGTATGTTACTTATCAGAAGCAGAAGATATTAAGAAGAGGTGACAAGAATACAGAGAACTATATAGAAAAGATCTTCATGACCTGAGTAACCACGATGGTGTGATCAGTCACCTAGAGCCAGACATCCTGGAATGTGAAGTCAAGTGGACCTTGGAAAATATCACTATGAACAAAGCTAGTGGAGGTGATGGAATTCCAGTTGAGCTATTTCAAATCCTAAAAGATGATGCTGTGAAAGTGCTGCACTCAATATGCCAGCAAATTTGGAAACTCAGCAGTGGCCACAGGACTGGAAAAGGTCAGTTTTCATTCCAATCCAAAGAAAGGCAATGCCAAAGAATGCTCAAACTACCACACAATTGCACTCATCTCACACACTAGCAAAGTAATGCTCAAAATTTTTCAAGCTATGCTTCAACAGTACATGAACCATGAACTTCCAGATGTTCAAGCTGGATTTAGAAAAGGCAGAGGAACCAGGGATCAAATTGCCAACATCTGTTGGATCATCAGAAAAGCAAGAGAGTTCCAGAAAAAAAATCTATTTCTGCTTTATTGACTATGCCAAAGCCTTTGACTGTGTAGATCACAACAAACTGTGGAAAATTCTGAAAGAGATGGGAATACCAGATCACCTGACCTGCCTCCTGAGAAATCTGTATGCATGTCAGGAAGCAACAGTTAGAACTGGACATGGAATAACAGACTGGTTCCAAATAGGGAAAGGAGTACGTCGAAGCTGCACGTTGTCACCCTGCTTATTTAACTTATATGCAGAGTACATCATGAGAAATGCTGGGCTGGATGAAGCACAAGCTGGAATCAAGATTTCTAGGAGAAATATCAATAACCTCAGATATTCAGATGACACCACCCTTATGGCAGAAAGCAAAGAAGAACTAAAGAGCCTCTTGATGAAAGTGAAAGAGGAGAGTGAAAAAGTTGGCTTAAAACTCAGCATTCAGGAAACTAAGATCATGGCATCCAGTCCCATCACTTCATGGCAAATAGATGGAGAAACAATGGAAACATTGAGAGACTTTATTTTTGGGTCTCCAAAACCACTGCAAGTGGTGACTATAGCCATGAAATTAAAAGACGCTTGCTCCTTGGAAGAAAAGCTATGATCAACCTAGACAGCATATTAAAAAGCAGAGATATTACTTTGCCAACAAAGGTCCATCTAGTCAAAGCTATGGTTTTTCCAGTAGTCATGTATGGATGTGAGAGTTGGACTGTGAAGAAAACTGAGCGCCGAAGAATTGATGCTTTTGAACTGTGGTGTTGGAGAAGACTCTTGAGAGTCCCTTGGACTGCAAGGAGATCCAACCAGTCCATCCTAAGGGAAATCAGTCCTGAATATTCATTGGAAGGACTAATGTTGAAGCTGAAACTCCAATACTTTGGCCACCTGATGAGAAGAACTGACTCACTAGAAAAGACCCTGATGCTGGGAAAGATTGAAGTTGGGAGGAGAAGGGGAAGACAGAGGATGAGATGGTTGGATGGCATCACTGACTTGATGGACATGAGTTTGAGTAAGCTCTGGTAGTTGGTGATGGACAGGGAAGCCTGGCGTGCTGCAGTCCATGGGGTCGCAAAGAGTCAGACTCGACTAAATGACTGAACTGAACTGAACATAGCTATATAAGTTTTCTTTATTATTTGTATAACTTTTCTCATCTTCTCTGAATCTTTTCTTGTAACTTTGTTTTTAGTGTCCAAAACAGCATACGTGTTGCAGTTTACCCAGTTTTCTGCAGTCTGAGAATACTTGCCTCTTGAGTATTTTTTTAAACAGTGTACTTACAAACCTAACTTTTTATTTTTTTTCAAACCTAACTTTTTAATAACAATAATTTCAAAAAGCTGAAAGAAATTTTAATGAATTACAAGTGTATTTTCCCTCTAGATTCAATACCTGTCATTTTGCCATATTTGCTTTATATTTTTGTGTTATCTCTAACATCTGTGTGTGCGTGTATTTAATGATTATATAAGTCCACTTAGTGACTTTAAAAAAAAATCTGTGTGTACGCACTTTTTCTAAATGATTCAGAAATAATTTTCAGACATCATGATGTTATAAACCTGAATATCTCAGCATGTTTCATGCCTTAGCAGAGGAAAAGAACATTATACTGTATCAACACATCATTGTCACACTTAAAGAAGTTAACGATTTTAAAGTATAGCTTAATAGTCAAGTCATATTCAGATGGTCCTAAAAACATTTCATAGCTGTTCATGTATGACATTTGTTTTCTTAAGTTTTTAAAAGTTCTTAAAAATCTGGAATTAAGTTTCTAAAAGTATGGGATGAGTTGGAAGAAAATTTTCCATGGATCTTTTCAAGGATATTTATATAGTGAACACCTTGGAAAATAAAGATAGTATCTCCCTTTGGAGTGAAATCCAGATTTCTTTCCTGTCCAGTGTAGTAAAGATAAAATCTCAGCAATTGTCAAGAAAGCTTGCTTCCCATTATAAAATATGCAGGATCCCTGAACACTCGGTTTATTTCTTGTGACAATAATGTGTATGTGAAGGCATTATCTTGTCCTCTTCATGTCAGCCTATGGGAACTGGGGCTCAGGGAAGCCTAGGCTGTTCCTGTAAGTAATAAATTATGTGTTGTGTCTGGTCAAAAAAGTTTTGTATTTTCTGACAGCATCCATGAAACTATGTCAGGCTAACTTGTTTGCTTCTAAGTAAAGAAAAATCTCAGACCCTTCACAGTTTTTGACAGAGTGGTTTTCTCACATTTTATTTTATGACACTGATTGTTAACAGCTTCACTGAGATAATTTACATACAATTTGTTCACTTAAAGTTCACAATTCAGTGGGTTTTTTGAATATTTACAAAGTTGTGCAACAATCACTGAAATTCATTTTTGAACGTTTTTGTCAACCCCAAAAGAAATCCACACTCCCCATGACTCTGCAACCACCCAGACCTAGGTAACCGCCAATCTAGTTGCTGTTTCTAGAGGGCTGTCTACTCTGGACATTTCATGTAAATAGAGTCAGGCAACATGTGGTCTTTGGTGTCTGGCTTCTTTCATTTAGCATAATGTTTTCAAAGTTCATCCATGTTTGTAGTATGCATCGGTACTTCATTCCTCTTCATTGCCAAATAATATTCCACCAGACACATATATTTCATTTTACCTACCAGTCTATCAGTTGATGGACATTTTTTTTCAATAGTTTTTAGGCAATTGTGAATACTATGAACATTCATGTATGTGTTTGTGTTCTGTTTCTCTTTTGCTTAGGCATATATCTGGGTGTGGAATTGCTGAGTCTAAAGGTGGAAAATTAGTTTATTGACTTGACATCTTTTTTAATATAGTCGTTTACTCCTATAAATTTTCTTCTAAACAGTTTTAAATGCATTTCATATGCTGTCGTATTTTCTGGTATTTTTAAAATATTTTTTATAAGAGTACTAATATAACCTGTTATTTCTCTTTTGACCCAAAGGTTAATTTGGAACAATTTGTTTATTTTCTGCATTATTGTAAATGTTCCAATTTTCCCTGTTATTCATTTATAATTTCATTCCATTGTCATGGAAAAACATACTTTGATTTCAGTTCTTTTACTTTTATTAAAGTTGATTTTATAAGACTTAGCATATAAGCTATCCTGGAGAATGTCCTATTCATTCTTTTTTTTTTTTTTTTACTTTACAACATTGTATTGGTTTTGCCATACATTGACTTGAATCTGCCATGGATGTACATGTGTCCCCATCCTGAACCCCTCTCCCACCTCCCTCCCCATCCCATCCCTCTGGGTCATCCCAGTGCACCAGCCCCGAGCATCCTGTATCATGCATCAAACCTGGACTGGCGATTCATTTCACATATGATAATTTACATGTTTCAATGCCATTCTCCCATATCATCCCACCCTTACCCTCAGAATGTACATTATACTCTTCTCGGGTAGAGGGTTGAATAGATGTCTGTTAGGTCTAGCTGATTTATGTTGTTGCTCAAGTCCTCTATTTCCTTGTTGATTTTCTGCCTTGCTATTTTACCCATTATTGAAGACAATCCAGCTGTTGTTGAATTGTCTATTTCTAACTTGTCAGTTTTGTTTCTTGTATTTTGGGGTTCTTTTGCTAGGTGCATCTATGTTTCTACTTGTAATGTCTTTCTGATACGTTGACTCTTTTTTCATTATAAAATGTCCTTTTTATCTCTAGTAATGTTTTTTGTTTTATTATATATTTTGTCTGTTAGTATATCCACTACAGCTTTGTTATGGTTGCTATCAGTTTGTGCTGTATGATAAAAGACCACAAACTGCTGTGCTTAGTCACTCAGTTGTGTCTGACTTTGTGACCCCGTGGACTGTAGCCTGCCAAGCTCCTCTGTCCATGGGATTTCTCCAGGCAAGAATACTGGAGTGGGTTGCCATTCCTTTCTCCAGGGAATCTTCCCAACCCAGGGATCAAACCCACATCTTCTGCATTGGCAGGTGGACTCTTTACCATCTGAGTCACCAGGGAAGCCCAAGAATACTGGAGTGGGTAGCCTATCCCTTCTCCAGGGGAACTTCCCAACCCAGAAATCGAACCAGGGTCTCCAGCATTACAGGCAGATTCTTTATTAGCTGAGCTACCCAGGAAATTGAGCTACCACAAATTAGGTGGCTTATAAACAGCAGGAATATATTTCTCACATTTCTGGAGGGTGGGACTTCCATATCAAGCTGCCAGCATGATCATGTTCTGGAGAGAGCCCATGTTGCAAACTGCTGACTTCTTGTATCCTCACATGACAGAAAGAGGGTTGGGTGCCCTTTGGCTTCTTATAAGGAAACTAATCCTACTCATGAGGACCATACCCTCATGATCTAAGTATCTCCACAAAGCCTCACCTCTAAATATCATAACATTGGAATTGGCATCTCAGCATGAATTTGTAGGGATAGGGAACAAATATTTAGTCCATTTCTGGGAACAAATATTCAGTCCATTTCTGTTGCTATTTGGGTGATTGTATTATTTCCATTGTTTTATGTTGTCTTTTTGTATGTTTTGATCTAATGTGTTCTCCTGTAGACATCATTGGATCTTGCTTTTTTATATAGTCTGAAAATTTCTGAATTTTGATTGGCTTGTTTAATCCATTCACATTCAATGTTATTATTGATATGATTGGATTTTGTCTGCCATTTTACTTTTTGTTTTCTGTATTTCTCATCCATGTTGCTGTTTTCTTCTTCCTCCTATTCCTCTTTTATTACCTTCTTTTCTGAGTGGATATTTTCTAGTTAAATACAAAATTTTCTTTAATGTTTTTCTTCACTGCTTTTTTTTTTAGTTTTCTTTATGGTTGCTCTAGGGCTTACAATGGGTATCATAACCTATCATAATCTACTTAAAATATAGCAACTGAATTCCAGTAAAATATAGAAATATTACTTCTGTGGTGTTTTATTCTCTTTTCCTCCTCCTATTATTATACATATTACATCTTTGTATGTTAGAAACTTAAAAATAAAATATTTTAATTGAAATTAGAATGTTGTATAACTTTATGTCTTTAAAGAAACTGAGAAAAGCAAGGAAAGGAAGGCTATGTAGTTTGTTATACTGAACTTCTTATATAACTTTTCTGGGTTTTTTGTTCATTTGGATTCACATTATTATCTGTTATAAATTATTTCAATACATTGCTCTCACAGCCTCTTTAGTTATATTATTGTCAAATATGTTACCTTTCTATATGTTATAGGCCCAACCCATTATACCACGTTTTATGTAATTGCTTTTTAAGTCAGTTAAGAGAAGAAAGATATAGAAATATGTGTTTTTACTGCCTTTTATAGTTATATGTGCTGTGCTGTGCTCAGTTGCTTAGTCATGCCCAGCTCTTTGCAACCCCATGGACTGTAGCCCACCAGGCCCTTCTGTCCATGGAATTTTCAGGCAAGAACACTGGAGTGGGTTGACATTCCTGTCTCCAGGTGATCTTCCCAACCCAGGGGGGATTGAACCCACATCCCCTGCATTTCAGGTGGATTCTTTACCACTGAACCATGTGGGGAGCCCTTACAATTATATAGTTGTGTATAACAACGTTCCTTTTCTTTTTTCCTGTGGCTTCAAATTACTGTCTGGATTCACTTTTTTCCAGCATGAACAATTTCCTGTTGTAGTTTTTGTAGAGTATGTCTGATTGCAATAAAATCTGTTTGCTTTTGTTTATCTGGGAATGTCTTTGTTTCACCTTTGTGTTCCAAAGATAGCTTTGCTGGATATAAGATTCTTGGTTAATAGGTTTTGTCTTTGAGTACTTTTATATGCTGTCTACTGTCTTCGGGTATCTGTTGTTTCTGAGATAATATTTGTTAATCTTTCTGGAATTCAGTGCTAGAGAATGCCATTTTTCTCTTGCTGCTTTCAAGACTTTTTCATTGTCCTCGTTTTTGAATATTTTTACCATGATATTATGTATGTAGTTCATTTTTAGCCATTATTTCGTCTATTTTTTTTTTTCTTGGCTGTGCTGGGTCTTTGTTGCTGTGCACAGGCTTTTCTCTAGTTGTGGCAAGCAGGGGCTACTCTTTAAATTGCCATGTGCAGACATCTCATTGTGGTGGCTTTTTTTGTGGCAAAGCATGGGCTCTAGAGCATGAGGGCTTCAGTAGTTGTGGCACATGGGCTCAGTAGTTGTGGCTCGTGGGCTTAGTTGCCCTGTGGCATGTGGGATCTTCCTGGACCGGGGAATTGAACCTGTGTCCCTTGCATTGACAGGTGGAGTCTTAACCACTGGACCCCTAGGGAAGTCCTCTTCTATTATTTTTTCTCCTACTTTTTCTGTCTCTTCTCTTTCTGTTACTCTCATTACATATAAGATGGTGCCCTCAATGATGCCCTATACTTCTCTGAGGTTCTGTTTATTTTTCTTCCTTGTTTTCCTTCCTGTTGTTCAGGTTGCATGATTGTTATCTATCTATTTTAAAGTTCATTGATTGTTTCTTCTACCAGTTCAAATATATTGTTGAGCCCTTCTAATGAATTTTTCTTTTTAGTTTTCTTTTATTTTTCAATTCCAGAATTCCATTTGTTCTTTTAAGTATGTTTCTTTATTGATATTATCTATTAGTTGAGATATTATCATTATACTTCTTTAAACATTGTTTCCTTTAATTCTTTGAACATATTTGTATAATGGGTGCTTTGAAATTTTTGTGCACTAATTTCATCATCTCAGCCCTGTGATAAGTAGTTCTATTGCTTGTTTTTTTTCCCCTTTTGTATGGGATACTTTCCTGTTTCTTTATGTGCCTTACTGTCTTTTGTTGAAATGTGGACATTTTAGGTAATGTATTTTAGCCAGTCTGATTATTGATTCTCCTCCTTTCCAGGGCTTGTCCATTTTTTCAATGAGTTTGCTAGACTATTTGATTGAGGTCTCTTTTTCCCCACATGGTACAGCATCTGATGTCACTACCCAAAGGTTGTAGCCTTAGACATGTTCACAGTCACCTTGATATTACTGTGTATTTATCAGAGTTCTCTTTGATGGTTTTTTTCCCCTGCGCTTTCTCTTAAGGTGATTTCCTTTGTTGGTATCTTACCCAGCTATAAACCTTCACTGATTACTTACTAGTGGCTGTATTGTTTTTGACAGTGTGTTTGGGCATGCATTGCTCCAGGTCCTGAGTTAATTTTCTCCAGTTAATTTTGGGCCTGTTTCAGAAGTTAATCTTTGAAGCCAAATCTTTGAGACTTGTTCTAATCTCAGGGCTTCTCTTCTTATTTTTCTCTTTCTCCAGTTATCTTTGGTAAATTGTAGCTGATCTGTGGTTTGACTTGTTCTCATGAAGCTAACTGCTTCTTCTTAATTGTTTGCCACCAAAATTTCTGTTGTTTTTGAAAGTGCCCTTTGGTTTAAAATTCCCCACATTTGTTCCAGGTAATGTCAGTTCCCTTAGGGAGACCTTCAGAGATCTTTGTTTTTATGGTCTCCCTACCTGTCAACTCTTTCTGACTGTGGCTCAGATCATGAACTCCTTATTGCCAAATTCAGACTTAAATTGAAGAAAGTAGGGGAAACCACTAGACCATTCAGGTATGACCTAAATCAAATCCCTTATGACTATACAGTGGAAGTGAGAAATAGATTTAAGGGACTAGATCTGATAGACAGAGTGCCTGATGAACTATGGACAGAGGTTCATGACATTATACAGGAGACAGGGATCAAGACCATCCCCATGGAAAAGAAATGCAAAAAGGCAAAATGGTTGTCTGAGGAGGCCTTACAAATAGCTGTGAAAAGAAGAGAAGTTATAAGAAAAGGAGAAAAGAAAAGATATTCCTGTTTGAATGCAGAATTCCAAAGAATAGCAAGGAGAGATGAGAAAGCCTTCCTTAGCAATCAGGGCAAACAAATAGAGAAAAACAACAGAATGGGAAAGACTAAAGATCTCTTCAAGAAAGTTAGAGATACCAAGGGAACATTTCAAGCAAAGATGGGTTGATAAAGGACAGAAATGGTATGGACCTAACAGAAGAAGAAGATATTAAGAAGAGGTGGCAAGAATACACAGAAGAACTGTACAAAAAAGATCTTCACAACCCAGATAATCATGATGGTGTGATCACTCACCTAGAGCCAGACATCCTGGAATGTGAAGTCAAGTGGGCCTTAGAAAGCATCACTATGAACAAAGCTAGTGGAGGTGATGGAATTCCAGTTGAGCTGTTTCAAATTCTAAAAGATGATGCTGTAAAAGTGCTGCACTCAATATGCCAGCAAATTTGGAAAACTCAACAGTGGCCACAGGACTGGAAAAGGTCAGTTTTCATTCCAGTCCCTAAGAAAGGCAATCCCAAAGAATGCTCAAACTACCACACAATTGCACTCATCTCACACGCTAGTAAAGTAATGCTCAAAATTCTCCAAGCCAGGCTTCAGCAATACATGAACCATGAACTTCCAGATGTTCAAGCTGGTTTTAGAAAAGGCAGAGGAACCAGAGATCAAATTGCCAACATCTGCTGGATCATTGAAAAAGCAAGAGAGTTCCAGAAAAACATCTATTTCTGCTTTATTGACTATGTCAAAGCCTTTGACTGTGTGGATCACAATAAACTGTGGAAAATTCTGAAAGAGATGGGAATATCAGACCACCTGACCTGCCTCTTGAGAAACCCGTATGGCAGGTCAGGAAGCAACAGTTAGAGCTGGACATGGACCAACAGACTGGTTCCAAATAGCAAAAGGAGTACGTCAAGGCTGTATATTGTCACCCTGCTTATTTAACTTATATGCAGAGTACATCATGAGAAATGCTGGGCTGGAAGAAGCACAAGCTGGAATCAAGAAGATTGCCAGAGAGAAATATCAATAACCTCAGATATGCAGATGACACCACCCTTATGGCAGAAAGTGAAGAGGAACTAAAAAGCCTCTTGATGAAAGTGAAAGAGGAGAATGAAAAAGTTGGCTTAAAGCTCAACATTCAGAAAACTAAGATCATGGCATCTGGTCCCATCACCTCATGGGAAATAGATGGGGAGACAGTGGAAACAGTGTCAGACTTTATTTTTGGGGGCTCCAAAATCACTGCAGATGGTGATTGCAGTCATGAAATTAAAAGACGCTTACTCCTTGGAAGGGAAGTTATGACCAACCTAGATAGCATATTAAAAAAGCAGAGACATTACTTTGCCAACAAAGGTCCGTCTGGTCAAGGCTGTGGTTTTTCCAGTGGTCATGTATGGATGTGAGAGTTGGACTGTGAAGAAAGCTGAGTGCCGAAGAATTGATGCTTTTGAACTGTGGTGTTGGAGAAGACTCTTGAGAGTCCCTTGGACTGCAAGGAGATCCACCCAGTCCATCCTAAAGGAGATCAGTCCTGGGTGTTCATTGAAAGGACTGATGCTGAAGCTGAAACTCCAATACTTTGGCCACCTATGCGAAGAGTTGACTCATTGGAAAAGACCCTGATGCTGGGAAGGATTGGGGGCAGGAGGAGAAGGGGATGACAGAAGATGAGATGGCTGGATGGCATCACTGACTCGGAGGACATAAGTTTGAGTAAACTCCAGGAGTTGGTGATGGACAGGGAGGCCTGATGTGCTGCGATTCATGGGGTTGCAAAGAGTCAGACACGACTAAGCGACTGAACTGAACTGAACTACCTGTCAACTGACCCATCCACACAAAATCTTTGTGACTGCTCTAGAACTGATGGCAGAAGCAGTGACCCTCTTTTCTTTAGTGACACCCTGCAGTGTGAACAGGGCACTGAGAAGGACAGTAACATCTGGTCTCCTCGCTTGATTACACTAGCATCAGCCTTTGTTCTGTGAGTGACTGAGTCCAGTACTCTTAGCCTGCCATGCCAGAGGTTAGATCTTTTATCTTATGAGTTGAGACTGTGTGAAAGACAAGAATCACAGAACTCTCAACTGTTCTTGCTTGGAGTAGAGCTTCTGTAGTTTGGAACTGGGCATTACTGTAATGCTCAACTGGGTGATGGAGGAAAAAGGAGCTCTGCATTCACGCCTGCTTCCCACCTTGTGTGGAGCTTCTGTCAAACTCAGCAGGGCAGGAGGAGAGGAAAGGAGTGGGTCATGGCTAAAATGCCATACATTCTTTCTATTCACACTGAAATTTAGTAAATTTTTTGGAATAAGTGTTTCTTCATTTGCTGTAGGTTTTTCAGACAATATCCAGAATTTTTTCCCCCTAAATTTCATCATTTATTGTTGTTTCCTTAGGGTGACCATTCATAGAGTTCCTCAAGCTCTCATTTACAAAGTCGTCTCTCTCATGGCATGGCACTGAGTTTTTGAATAGTCCATCTTAGTTTTTTTCTATAATGTACCATATTCCAGATATGTCTGATTATTTCATCACAGTGTGCCATTGTATTGTCTTTTCTAAGATAGCACTTTCTGTTTCTGTCTTTCTCTTTTTTCTTCTCTTGGATTTTAGTATTGTCCTTTCTCTAATAATTTGGAAAATTTGGCTTCTTTTAATGTCTATCCTAGAAATTAGAATTCTATGCTTATCATATCAAAGTCTAAAGTAATCAGTGTCCATATTTGTTTTTTACAGTTACAAGGACATTAGGATCTTTAACTTCACTCATCCTCTCCTGACTTATATTGTTTTATCACTGTTTTTCTGTTAGTACTGTATTTTTGAGCACTGCATCTATTCTTATAATTTTGTTTTATAATTAATATTTTTTAAAATTCAACCACAAGTGTATTACTTCTTCTCTTATTTCCATTTTGTATTTTAAAGCTTCCATTTCATTTGTATTTCCTTTGTTACACAGGAGAAGATATTCAAAAGGTTTAAATTTCCTTTTGTGAGGTCCTGCTAGGGGCATTCTTTCTCAGTTTCTGTTTGTCTAAAAATGCTTGTATTTTTATCTTGTTCTTGAAAGGTATTTTCACTGGGTATAAACTATGGGTTGACAGTTTTCTTTCTGCATATTAAAGATGAAATTTCATGGTATTCTGTCTTCTGTTGAATATCTGAGAACTTGTCTGTAAATTAAATGTCACCTTTTTGAAGGCAGTTTATCTTGAAGCATCTTTATTGATGCTTTTAAGGGCTTTTTTGTTTTTTTGGCTTTATATTCTGAAGTAACCCTACTTTGCATCTAGTTTGGAGTTTGAGTTTTCTTCCATTGGATCTGCTAGACTTCTAGACTCACAGATGTCTTTAATTAGTTCTTAAAAACTTTCCACCATTATCTCTACTATTGGCTCTGCCCGTTTCCCTCTTTAACCTCTTCTTTCTATAACCCAAATTACCTGTTTGCTGTACTACCTCACTCTTTCTTCCATGTCTCTTAACTATTCTTTTACATTTCCCATATGTTTCATCTCCATGTTACATTATAGATCATTCCTTTTCACTTTAATTGTGTTAACTTTACTAAGTTTATCTTCAGCTGTTATCTAGTCTGCTGTGAAGCTCATTCATTGAGTTTTAAATATCATAGATTTACTTTTAGAATTTATATTTCAGTTTAGCCGTTACCTTTTTTACATGATTTCCTGGTCCTTTTATTATCTTAAAGTTAAAAATCTTTCATCATTGTAAAAATAGTCACTATGTATTTTGTTTCTAATAATTCTAATATTTGAAATCTTTGCTGAGTAGTTTCTGCTATGACATGTTTCTCCTGATTTCTGCTTATGGTATTTTGCCTCCTTGTATGCTTAGTGATTTTTGAATGTGAGCACTTATTTTCCTCTCAAAAAGGATTTTTTTAATTCTCTGAAGTTTAATATGAACATATGCTCTTCTATCGGCTTCCCAGGTGGCACAGTGGTGAAGAATCTGCCTGCCAATGCAGGAGACGTGGCCTCTCTGAGTCAGGAAGACGCCTGAGGAGGAAATGCAACCCACTCCAGTGTTTTTGCCTGAAGAATCCCATGGTCAGAGGAGCCTGGCAGGCTACAGTTCATGGTCCATAGGGTCGCAAAGAGTTTGACACTGCTAAGCATACACACATGCTCTTCTGCATAGGATTTATATGCATTTCTGTCCAGACTCTAGGAGGTTAAAGCAGTTTGAGTCTACTCTAAAAAAATTTACAGTTTGAAGTTAATGGGCCACCCAGCTAAATGCTAACTTGAATTGCAAATCTGTATGATGGCCAGCTTGTGGTTATAGTTTTTCAAGGATCTTTTCCCCTTGTTCTTCTTTGTTGAGATCCAAAGTATCTTTTTCTTAAAATTCTCTCGAGTTATTTTGTATATGGTTCTCCCTTACACTAAAAACAAGAATCTCAAATTCTCCAAGTCTGGTAAATGCCCTTGGGGCAAAAGTAGTTTCTATGGTCAGTTTATTGGAGTTCTTCCCCCTTAGATTTTGGCCTGATAAATCCTATTGTGCTTCTCTTTGAGGTTTTTAAGATATTTTTACATTCTTTTCAAGCATAAAAGTTTTTTATAAAAACTGTCTTGATACCTAACTCCATTATTGGTATATTATTTCTCTGTGCCATTATTTTGTAGTATATATCTCAGAACATCTGAAGCAAAATCACCTAGAAGTGTTTATTAGAATTTTAGGTTCTGATAGCCAACCTCAAGCTTACTGAAACAAAATCTTTAGGATGGGGTCCTAGTATCTGAATTTTTTGTGAGGTTTTATAAATGATCCTAATGCATACAGAAGTTTGCTTTTATTTATACTTTTAAACTCATATCTTTTTTTTTTTTACTGTAGGAACCTGAAATCTAAATTTATTGTTTTTTTATACTTGCCCAGCATCAAGGTTAACAGCCCATTATTTTTACATCTATTTCATAGTAGTGTTAGTCACTCAGTCGTGTCTGACTCTTTGTGATCCCACAGACCATAAAAATCACCAGGCTCCTCTGTCTATAGGATTCTCCAGGCAAGAATACTGGAGTGGGTTGCCATTCCCTTCTCCAGAGGATCTTCCCAACCCAGGGACTGAACCCAGGTCTCCTGCACTGCAGGCAGATTCTTTATCATTTGAGCTACAGGGAAGACCTATCTATCTCATATTCCAACTTTTATCATATAGTAAATGTGTGTGTCTGTGTATCTGTTTCTGGTGTTTGTATTTTGGATAATTGAGCTGCCTATTCTTTGAGCCATACCATACTGTTTTAATTATTGTATCTTCATGATATGTTTTATTATGTGATAATAAAAATTCTTTTTTACTTTTTATTATTTTCTCCCACACTAAAAAGTGTACAACATTGCTATAGTTGCACTGGTTTTCTTGCTTCAACAGTCTTCAGTGACTTTGTAGAATAGTGTTTCCACAGTTTTTGAAAGTATTTTTTTTAACATAACTCCTGTAGTACTTCTCCCCTATGGACTTAAGAAGTCCCTTAGACTGAGGTACTTAATATTGTTTTTTGTTCACAAAAATTTGTACTATAATTTTATTGCTTAGTATGGCCATTTTCCTCTAGATATATTTCTACTACATTTTAAAAAATTGGAGTGGAGCTACTTAAATTTTCTGCAGAGCCATTAGGAACACTCCCAAGCTCAAAGGAAGTCTCTTAAGTTTGATAACAATTATTGATTATACAACTCATTTTCACTTGGTAAATCTTACTGAATCACAGACTATAAAAGCTGGAAAATACCTAAAGATATTATATTGTCTATCTCTGTGGTTTTACCAAAGAGAAACCTGAACTCTAGGGTATAGGAATGACTTATCTGTAGTCACATAGTGAATCAGTTCCTGAGGTAAAATCAGGATATATTTGTTGCATCTTGGAGCTTTTTCTCTTCCTGTTGTCTGCTATATCATTATTGCATTATATTAAGTATTCTTTTCATTTGCTTGGGCCTGATTTGTTTTGTTTTACTAGATTGGAAGTTCCTTAAAGGCAGCACCCATTTATTTTTTGTACAACTCAGCCCTAATATTGTGCTTGGTTCTTATTAAGCATTTAATCAGTATTAATAGATATTGATAAAAAATAAATTGTTCCATTAAACAGATGTCAAATTGAAGCTATTTCCTTGTGCGCATCACGGTTATAACTGTAAGAAAAGTGGCATCTAGTGGTTGCTTTGTGTATTACAGTTTCCTTTTGTTTCTTGAACTGAGTGCTGGAGTCATTTTCATAACCTAGGTGGAATAAATAGAATATAAATTAAAATTTCAAATTGAATTCAAGCAGATTTTTCTGTAGCCACCAAATGTTTTAAGTAGTGACCTCTTTAAAGTATAATCACATGTTAAGTTATAAAGAAGTGCAAAATGATGAGATTATTAATTTTTAGAAAAACTTTGTATAAAATCACTTCCAAAATGGCATGCATGACTAAAGTTTTATTGTTTGTTTATCAGTTATATTACAAGTTGAAGGATATTGTTGGATACTGAAAAGTCAGAAATGCAATTATAAAGACAAGTTGCATACTGTCTTCTCCATACTGATTAAATCCTATTAGGTTGTTGCTTTGAATTATTTTCAAGAACTTAGTTTGTATTTTAAAAAGGTAGAACTCCTTTAATTTAAAAAAAATTTTTAACTGTGCTATAGTTGATTTACAGTATAAGTTTCAGGTGTACAACCTAGTTATTCACAATTTTAAAATTTATACTGCATTTATAGTTGTTAAAAAATATTGGCTATATTCCTTGTGTTGTTCAATATATACTAGTAGCTTATTTATTTGATCCATAGTAGCTCGTACTTCTTAATCCCCATCTCTGTGTCCCTTCTCCCCTCTTCTTTCCTTCCACTGGTAACTACTGATTTAATATATCTGAGTTTATTTCCTTTTTTGCTATATATACTAGTTCGTTTTACTTTTTGGATTCCACATATAAGTGAAAATATTCAGTATTATGGGCTTCCCTGGTGGCTCAGATGGTGAAGAATCTTCCTGCCATGCGAGAGACCCAAGTTTGATCACTGAGTCAGGAAGATCCCCTAGAAAAGGAAATGGCAACCCACTCCAGCACTCTTGCCTGGGAAATTCCATGGATAGAGGAGCCTGGTGGGCTACAGTCCATGGGGTCACAGAGAGTAGGACACGACTGAGCAACTAACACACACACATGCAGTATTATAAATAATATACATATATAATATATAACATACAGATATAAAAAGATAGAACTGTTAATGAAAGATGACAATAGAATGTTATACCACCTTTTACTTACAGAACCAAAAATCTATGCAAATATATTTATGTTTAAAATGCAGATATACACTTCAAAGTCAAAGATTAATTCTTAGATTTACAATCATTTTTTATTATCAGTATTCTTTACTCCTCCATTAATGCATGTAATTGAAAGCTGTTAATATGCACAGTCTAATTCAGTGAATATAACCACTCTCATGAATCAATAAACTCTAAAATTTTTAAGTTTTACTTTGGAATCTAGAATTCATGTTTGCACAAAACACTACTAAATATCTTAAATTAACATCTGTTCCTGACACATTGTAATATAATATTTATGTATGGGATTATCCTACCCATTAGAGAGCAGTGTTATACTGTCTTTGTATCACTACCTGCATCTAACATAACCAAGTGGCTGGCACATAACAGGTGATCAATATGTATTTGTTGAATTAGTTATATATGTTGGAATGAGCTGTGCCTTATTCAATATTAACACCTAACGTGTTTTCTGACTTCTTGTAATGCTCAATTTATGTTTGATGAATAAATAAGTCTGAATAAGTCTATTTAACCTGTAATGTAGTTGATACATAACACTAAAACCAGAGTGTATAACTTAATCACCTATGAATAATTATGGACATAAAACAGTTTCATTAGAAATGTCAAATGCACATCTTTTATTGAAACAGCTTTTTGCAATGGGAGTGAGAGATTTCCCCCAATATCAAGTCATTATTATTTGCTGTTACAATTAGGAAAAGGAGTCTTAGCGTGAGAGTGGCTTCTAGTTGTGACTGAGTGTGTTAGGAGTTTTAGAAGGACAAGGTTAGTACTTTGATAAGAATTGGGGAAGGTACTATGGTAATGACTGGAGTAAAGGAAAGCATGGAATGTTGGGAAGGAGGCTATGGTACATTTTAAATCATAGCCTCCCGAAGGCGAGGGTGGGATGTTTCAAGAGAACAGCATCGAAACATGTATATTATCTAGGGTGAAACAGATCACCAGCCCAGGTTGGATGCATGAGACAAGTGCTCGGGCCTGGTGCACTGGGAAGACCCAGAGGGATCGGGTGGAGAGGGAGGTGGGAGGGGGGACCGGGATGGGGAATACATGTAAATCCATGGCTGATTCATGTCAATGTATGACAAAAACCACTGCAATATTGTGGAGTGATTGGCCTCCAACTAATAAAAAATAAAATAAATAAATAAATAAATCATAGCCTTCCAAGTCTGAACATTATAAACATTCATTTATATATTTATATCACATAAAAATGTCTTTTATTTGATGAGGAGCATAACCCCTTATTTTACATGAATGGTGAACTATCTACATATGTTAAACTATTTGCTATTTGTTTTTCTAAGCAGTTCAACTTCATGCAAGAGTAAAGGATAGTTCTAAATGGCAGACATCATCTGTTGTCTTCTTGTCCTATAGGTTCTTATTTTGGAGAAGGATATTTTTCTGGCTCCAAGACTTCAGTTCCTAGTATGAGTGAATGAACTTGTTAGTAGTGGCTGTTTAAGACACCTAGGCTCTGGGAACAGCATCTGAACTAAAGCTTGGAGGTATTAGAGACTAAGCTACTAGTGATGAAAGAGTGGAAGCAAAGGAAAGAAATGTGGTAAAAGGTAGTATATATTTCATGCTCCCTGATTGCTAATGAATGCAGAAAATCAAGGGACTTTAAGTGGCAGTCATCTTTGGCTAGTTGCCAAAGTCTTTGCTAACATAGATTGAGAGGTAATTTCTTACAAGCGATGTTAAGAGAAAAAAGGAGTTCCTTAGGGCTGAAAATTATAATAAAGGGAAGTTGTATGGATTTTTTTTTCATTTTTAAAAAGACTTTCACTTTATACTATTGTATTTTCTCATTTTAAAGAGTTCAAACAGAAATGTATACAATAAAAGATGGATGATTCCTCAGAGATAAACATTGCTTATAGTTTAGTATTTATCCTTTTAGATATTTTTATGGTAGTTGCTTTAAAAGTTTGGATTGTTGAATTCATCTGAGCCATAAGTCAGAATCTGGTTTTTAGGTTCATATTTAATGATTTTGCTCCCACTTCTTCTTCCTTATAGGCTTGCTATGGGTGTTCTCCAGGATCAAAATGTGACTGTAGTGGTATAAAAGGAGAAAAGGTAAGATATGAATTAATCCTTCAAAAATTTAGAAAACCAATAAAATACTGATTTTAATTTTAAAAAAAATAGGACTTCCCAGCATATAATTAAAATGAATATAATAAAATAAATACATAAATAAATTAATTAAATATAACTAAGTAAAATGAATTTTACTATGCTGCTTATTTTAGATTACTACAAGGATTAGACTATATCTCAGAAGTCAGCAAACACTTTCTGTAAAAAGCCAAATAGCAAATGTTTTAGGCTTTTTGAGCTATATAAGGTCTCTTTCACATGTTTTTCTCCTTTTTAAAAAATAGTCCTTTAATAATGTTAAAAAGATTTTTAGCTTTTAGACTATACAAAATGGGCTTCTGACTGCATTTGGCCTGATAACTATAGTCTGCCAATCTCTGATGAATCTTGTAATCACTGACTTAATAGGCAAAAGAAAGTAAAAAAACACTTAAGGAACAAAACATTTATCAGGCTACTAATCTATGCTAGACACCATACTAGGCAATTTCATGTATTTTTATCTACTCCATGTAAGTTAATGATTGCTGCATCTCTACTTTCGTCTTTTCTCATAACAGCATCCTTACTATGTAGATATGATGATTACAAAGTATTAGTGATGATTAAATAGCATAAACCTAGCCACTAGGAATCAGTGACTGACCCTGAAATTAGATGTGTTTAAAAAGGGATAGTGAACTGTAGCTTAAAAAGAATTGTACTGGAGGAAGGTGATCATACTCTAGTCTTCATTCTTTGGAACTCAATATTTTTGAATGAATCACTGAATGTTACTAATTATATAAGAAAAAGTTCAGGACAGTATCTTGAGCATATTCCATTTAGGCATATAGAAGGTACGCTAGCATATTAAAGGTGTTTAAAAGTCCTGGAGTAAAGAAACCTATTTGTTTTGCAAAGCTATATTTCTAAGCTTTATTTAACCCACTTTCCTTCCAACAGAACACCTACTAATAATAATTGAAGAGTGTTATACAGAACCATTATTTGAGTAACATTAGTTTGAGGGGAGTAGTTTTATGGTAAAGGTAATTTCTGTAGTGGTAAAAAGACCAAGAGGGATTCATTTCTGACATTAGAGGAATGACTTTTATCAGATTAACTCTTTTTAAGAAGTAAACATTTTGGACAAAATACAACAACTATTTAGTAGTATAGGAGAGTGACCAAAGTAGGAAAACAGTAGAGCAAATTCTACCTCTTAAAGAAGGGAAGTATAGTGTGCATGTTTGCACTTATGTACCTTTTTATCCTGGGTGTACCTTTCAGTCTGCATGGCAACGGATGGTAAGATGGCAGACAGAAAACCACAGTCCTAGTGGCTTGAGAAGTCAAGGACAGAATTGAGGATGCCAGAATGGCTGTAAAATGATGGGAGATATGTTGGAATGGAGAGAGTTACAGAATGGAGAGCCCAAATATCTGCTTGCAAATGTCACCCAAATACTTGATTGAACCTTGAACATTATATGTATACAGGAGGATTCATTCAACCCAGCAGAAAGGAACCACTTAAAGGCCGCAATAAGGCAATACAGATTTAACTGCTGTCCATTGAAAGGAAAATGGAGTTTTAAGTGTTAGTTCAGCTGAGTTAGCTATTTCCTAAAACAAATGTTCAGTACTTTTCAGACTATATAAAAGAATCCAGGATGTGTGTACGTATTAAGTACAATGTCCAGTATGCAATTAAAACTTACTAGATACTAACACAACAAGATCTGTGAAGTAACAAGTAAAAGTGACCCATAGTCAAGAAAACGACCAATAAATGAAAACTAACTCTGAAATGACACAGATGTTAGAATTTTTAGACAACTAATTACAAAGTAAGTATTGCTGATGATTAAATAGCATAAACTTAGCCACTATGAATCAGCAACTGACAGTGAAATTAAATGATTAAAAAGGGAGACTGATTTAAAGCAGGTAGGATAAATATATTTGTTGGCTTAAAGGGAACTCTGCTAATAATAAGTGAACAGATAGAGAATCATAACAGAGCACTGGAAATTGTGTTAAAAAAAAAAGAAAAGAAAAATCTAGATTTGAAAAGCAAAATATGAGAAAGAACCATTTACCAGATGGGCTTTTAACAGCAGAATGAAGAAGACTGAAGAAAGATGGACAAATAACTTGAGAAATACACATTACCTAACACTAACCAACTAAGTAACTAAATGAAACAAAATATGAATAGCTATATATCTACTAAGGAAATTGAATTATCAAACCCTTCCCACACTCACATAAAAATTCTAGTCCAGAAGTTTTCACTGATGAATTATATGAAGCATTTATGTAAGAAACAATATCAGTCTTGCATAAACTCAGACAGTGGAGGGATAAGGACTGATGTCCAACTAATTTTATGAAACAAGCCCTAAAACCAAACCAAAGACAAAAGTTAAAAATCATTAAACTATAGCTCATTAATAGAGCTGCAGAAATGAAGAACAAAATTTTAGCAAATCAGATCCAATGGCATATAAAGCAGATAATATGTTCTTACCAAGTAGGGTAGGGTTTATGCAAGTAATGCATGGTAGGTTTAATATTTGAAAATCAAATATTATAATACACCATGTTAAAAAACTAAATAAAAAATTTAAACATAAATAAGCCCACCATATAATTATCTCAATAGATACAAATAAAGCATTTACCAAAATTCATCATCAATTTCTGATAAAAATCTCAGCAAACTAGAAATAGAATGGATTTCCTTAATCTTAAGGAGCATCTACCAAACCCCTATAGCCAAAATTATATTCAGTGGAGAAAGACTACATCCCTTTCTTCTAAGATCAGGAACATGTCTGTTCTCGCTATTTCTATTCAACATTGCCAGTGCAGTAAGACTAGAAAAGGAGAAGCATCCATACTAGAATGGAAGAACAAAACTCTCTTTTTTTGTAGATGAACAATACTAAAATGCTCATAAACTTTGTGAGTGTAGAAAGATCAGAATAAACAAACCTGATAAGATCAATAAAGATTATTTATATGTATATATCGTAACAATGAAAATTTGGAAATAGGAGTTATAAAATGCCTTTTGCAAGAGCACCAGAAATTTGAAATACATGGGAGCAAGTCAGACAAAAATATGTAAGTCCAGTGCACTGAAAACTACAAAAATATTGTTGAGAGAAATAAAAGAGTACCTGAATTAACATAGATATATATCATGTTTAGGGATTAAAGTGCTCAACATTACTAAGATGCCAATTCTCTCCAAATTTATATACAGATTAATAGACCTTCTTACTTTTCTTGTAGAAATTAAGCTGATTCTAAAATTCAAGTGGGGCTTCCCTGGTGGCTCAGATGGTAAAGAATCTGCCTGCAATGTGGGAGACCTGGGTTTGATCCCTGGATTGGGAAGATCCCCTGGAGGAGGGCATGGCAACCCACTCCAGTGTTCTTGCTTGGAGAATCCCATGGACAGAGGAGCCTGGCGGGCTAGTCCATAAGGTCACAAAGAGTTGGACTTGACTGAAGCTACTTAGTACGCACAAAATTCAGGTGTTGGGACTTCCTTGTGGTACAGTGGTTAAGAATCTGCCTTGCAATACAGAGTACTCAGGTTTGATCCCTGGTCAGGAAACTTAAGTTCCCACATGCTGCAGAGCAACTAAGCCCACACACCACAACTAGAGAGTCTGTGGCTGCAATGAAAGATCCCACACGTCAAAACTAAGACCCAACACAGCAGTATAAATAAATATTTTTAAAAATAAATAAAATTCAGGTATAAATGCTAATGTAGCTTTTTAAAAATTTTTTTTTACCTTTAATGGACAAAGTTATTATTTATTTTTGGCCACGCCATGCAGATCTTAGTTCCCTGACCAGGGTTCCAATCCAGGTCCCCTGCAGTAGAAGTGCAGAGTTTGAACCACTGGACTACCAGGGAATTCCCAGTAAATTTGTCCTTGATGCTGCTAAGTCACGTCAGTCATGTCCAACTCTGTGCAACCCCATAGACAGCAGCCCACCAGGCTCCCCCATCCCTGGGATTTTCCAGGCAAGAATACTGAAGTGGGTTGCCATTTCCTTCTCCAATGCATGAAAGTGAAAAGTGAAAGTGAAGTCACTCAGTCATGTCTGACTCTTAGCGACCCCATGGATTGTAGCCTACCAGGCTCCTCCATCCATGGGATTCTCCAGGCAAGAGTACTGGAGTGGGTTGCCATTGCCTTCTCTGTAACGTAGCTTTTTAAAAGAATGAAGCTGGAATTACACAATTCCAAGACTTAGAATAAAACTAGAGTAAACATGATAGTGTGCTAATAGCAAAAAAAATAGACATATAGATGAATGGAACACAGTAGAGTCCATAACTGGACCCATAGGTGCATGATGAATTGATTTATTGACAAAAGTGCAAAAGCAATTCAGCGAAGAAAAGATGGTCTTTACAACAAAGAGTACTGGAAGAACTGGATATGCATATTCACAAAAATGAACTTTGACTCATTGCTTGCACTATATGCAAAAATTAACTCAAAATGGGATCATAGACCTAAATATAAAGCCTTAATCTATAAAGCCTAAGTCTACAAATCTTTCAGAAGAAAACATAGGAAAAAATCCTTGTGACCTTGGATTAGGTAGATATTTCTTAGATATGACAACAAAAACATGATCTGTAAAAGAAAGACTGACTGATAAATGTACTTCATCAAAATAAAGAACATATCTTTTTTAAAAAAATAAGTTTATTTATTTATTTTTGGCTGTGCTGAGTCTTTATTGCAGCACGGGCTTTCTCTAGTTGTGGTGAGCAGGAACTACACTCCAGTTGTGGTGCATGGGCTTCTCATTGCAGTGGCTCTTCTTGGTGCAGAGCATGGGCTCTAAGGTGCACGGGCTTCCCAGGCTCTAAAGCACAGACTCAATAGTTGTGAGGCATGAGCTTAGTTGCTCCGCAACATGTGGGATCTTTCTGGATCAGGGATAGAACCCATGTCTCCTGCATTGGCTGGTGGATTCTTTACTACTAAGCCACCAGGGAAGCCCAAGAATGTATTCTTTTCTGAAGATACTAAGAGAATGAAAAGACAGTCCACAGTCTAGGGAAAAATATTAATGAATTACCTATCTGATAAGAATCTTAAAACTAGAATATATAAAGAAATCTCAAAACTAAATAATAAACATCCCCAAGTAAAATTAAATTAAAAACAAGTTGGCAAAAGATTTGAAGACACTTCCCAAAAGAAGATATATAGATGGTGGCAAGTAAACACATGAAGAGTTACTCAACATTATTAATTAGGGAAATGTATGATAAAACTATGAAGAGATACTACTATAAGCCTATAGAAATGTGTAAATATTAGAACATAACCATACCAAATACAGATAAAGGTGTGGAGCAACTGAAATTATCACAGATTGCTGGTAGAGATCTAGAATGATACAAATACTTTGGAAAATAGTTTGGCAGTTTCTTAAACAGGTTAACATAAACCTGTCATATGACCCCCTCTCTTCCTAGGCATTTATTTACCCATGAGAAATGAAAGCATGTGTCTATGCCATCCTTGTACATGATGTCATGGTAGCTCTATTTGTAATAGCCAGAAACAGGAATCAACTCAACTGCCTTTTAACATGTGATTGAATCTTAGCAAATTGTAGTACAGCTGATCCTTGAACAACATGGATTTTAACTTCATGGGTCTACTTATATTCAGATTTATTTCAATAAATACATACTACAGTAGTATACAGTCTGCAGTTGATTAGAAGCCATAGTTACAGAACTGATGATTTGGAGCACCAGCTGTAAAATTATACTTAGATTTTTAACCACACAGGGGTTGGCACTCCTGACCCTGATGTTGTTCAAGGGTGATATATGTATATACATACAATGGAATACTACTCTACTATCAGCAGTAGAACAGAATGAACTATTGACACACTTCTAAATCACAAAGTAATTATTCTGAGTGAAAAGTTAGACAAAATATATATTCTGTATAATTCCATTAATAAAAAACTTTGAAAAATGCAGATTAATCCCAGGTGATGGAAAGCAAATCAGTTATTTCCTGGGGTTATGAGTAGAGGCAGGAGGAAGACATAAAGGGGGACAAGGAAATTTTTTTATTATTTATAATATTTCCTTTAATATTTTAAAAAAATTTTATTTTTTTGGTGCAGTTTTAGGTTCATAGAAAAATTGAAAGAGATACAGATTTCCCATATGTGCCCTGCCCCCACACATGCATAGCTTCCCCAGCTATACCATAGTGGTACATTTGTTACAGTTGATGAACCTACATTGACATGTCATTATCACCCAAAATTTATATTTTATCTTAGCGTTCACTCTTGGTGTTATACCTTCTTTGTGTTTGAAAACATGTATAATAACAAGCATCCATATTAAATTATCATACAGAGTATTTTCACTGACCTAAAAATAACTCTGCTCCCTCTATTGCTCTCCCCAACCTGTACCCACTGGCAACCACTGATATTTTTACTGTTGGTACAATTTTACCTTTTCCAGAATGTCATATAGATAGAATTACATGATATGCAGCCTTTTCAGATTAGCTCCTTTCAATTAGTGTTATGCATTTAAATTTCCTTCATGTCTTTTCCTGGTGTGATAGCTTGTTTCTTTCTGGACTGATATTAATAATATTCCTTTGGATGCACCACGTTTTATCTGTTTACCTACTGAAAGACATCTTGGTTGCTTCTAAGGTTTGGCAATTATGAATAAAACTGCTATAAACATTCACATGCAGGTTTTTGTGTGGACATAAATTTTTAAACTCCTGTGGGTAAATACCAAGGAACACGATTGCTAGATCATATGATAAAAGTATGTTTAGTTTTGTAAGAAACTGCCAAACTGTCTTCCAAAGTGGCTGCACCATTTTGCATTCCACCAGTAATGAATGAGAGTTCCTGTTGCTCCACATCCTTGTCAGCATTTGGTATTGTCAATCCCTGGATTTTGGCCATTTTAATGGGTGTGTAGAGGTATCTCATTGTTATTTTTTAATTTCCATTTCCCTGATGACATGATGTGGAGCATTTTTTAATATGCTTATTTGCCATCTATATATCTTTTTTCAGTGAGGTATCAGTTAAAGTTTTTGTGAGTGAGTCTCTGTCTCTTGGTTGTGTCTCTTTGAGACCCCGTGGACTGTAACCCTCCAGGCTCCTCTGTCCATGGAATTCTCCAGGCAAGAATACTGGAGTGGGTAACCATTCCCTTTTCCAGGGGATCTTCCTGACCCAGGGATCGATCCCAGGTCTCCTGTACTGTAGGCTGATTCTTTCCAGTCTGAGCCACCAGGGGAGCCCCATAGAGTCTTTGGCCCATTTTTAATGAGGTTGTTTTCTTATTGTTAAGAGTTCTTTGTATATTTTGGATAACAGTCCTTTATCAGATGTATCTTTTGAAAATATTTTTTCCCAGTCTGTGATTTGTCTTCTCATTCTCTTGACATTGTTTCTTGCAGAGCAGAAGTTTTTCATTTTCTTGAAATCTAGCTTATCAATTATTTCTTTTGTGGATTGTGCCCTTGTTGTGACATCTAAAATGTCACCACCATATCCAAGGTCATATAGGTTTTCTCCCATGTTATTTTCTAGGAGTTTTATGTTTTGCATTTAAGTCTCTGATCCATTTTGAATTAATTTTTGTGAAGGTGTAAGGTCTGTGTCTAGATTTTTTTTTTTTTTTGCAGGGAATGTCATTTTTCCAGCACCATTTGTTGAAAAGACAAGGAAATTTTTATGAGTGATAGATATGTTCATTATTTTGGTTGTCACATATGTGACAAAAATTTTCAAATTGTGTACGTTAAGTGAAATTTATTGTATATTATTTTACTTCAATAAAACTGCTTTTTAAAAATAAGTTTAACACAGAAGCATGTATATTTTGCCAAAGGAATGAGTTCAGGTACATACTGCTAAAAACAAAATTCACCAGACTGCTGATGAGAACAAGAAATCAATCAATTGACATCCCAAAATTCATGTCATAGTCAAATATTATCTAAACAAAGTGGGCCCCTCTACCAGTTGCATCCGCATTTACTGGGAGCTTGTAGAAATGCAGATTCTTAGGCTCCATAGCAGACCTACTAAATCTAACTCTGGGGGCAGGACCAGGTAACCTTGTTTCAACAAGCTGTTCAAGTGGTTCTGATTCTAGTTAAAATTTGAGATCTTCTGACCTAGATTATTTCCATTTTGACAGTTCCTAAAGATCCGTATTCTTGTTCTGATCACTGCAAATATTTCTTTGTGCTATATAATTACAAAGACAATAGAAATTACACAAAAGAAGACACAGTTGCCCATAATTTATATAATTGTAAAACCATTATAATTGCATTACCTAATTAAGTTATTGTTTCCATTTGTCTTTTAAGGGTATTGCTTTTCCCATAGGTTTATATAATTTTTTACTTTTTACAGTAGTATAATCCCCAAATAATTTTAATTATAATTGTCACTGTGACAGTTTGTCCTAATTTTTATTTTTCCTATCCTCAGAAATCCAGTATTTTTCCTGTTAATTGTGTATCTGTTTTGATAAACTGTTTTTTTTTTTAATTTTTTATTTATTTTTACATTTTGGCTGTGCTGGGTCTTCGTTTTTGCACTCAGACTTTCTCTAATTTCAGTGAGTGAGAGCTACTCTCTAGTTGCAATACAGGACCTTCTCATTGTGGTGGCTTCAGTTGTTGTAGACTATGGGCTCTAGGGTGTGGGCTTCAGTAGTTGCAGCACATGGCTCAGTAGTTGCAGCTCACAGGCTCTAGAGTGCAAACTCAGTAGTTGTGGCACACAGGCTTAGTTGCTCCATGGCATGTGGAATCCTCCTTCACCAGGGATCAAACTGGTGTCCCATGCATTGCAAGGTGGATTCTTAACCACTGTACCACCAGGGAAGCCCCAAGAAACTATTCTTAGAATTTATTTTTTATTTCCATGATCACATAACTTTCTTATTGTGATTATAAAGTGGCCTTCCTGTTAAATTTTTATGTGTGCCTCTTACTCACAAAGTAGGTTCTACTTCAAAATTAAAAGACACTTACTCCTTGGGGCAAAAGTTATGACCAACCTAGATAGCATATTAAAAAGCAGAGACATTACTTTGCCAACAAAGGTCCGTCTAGTCAAGGCTATGGTTTTTCCAGTGGTCATGTATGGATGTGAGAGTTGGACTGTGAAGAAAGCTGAGTGCCGAAGAATTGATGCTTTTGAACTGTGGTGCTGGAGAAGACTCTTGAGAATCCCTTGGACTGCAAGGAGATCCAACCAGTCCATCCTAAAGGAGATCAGTCCTGGGTGTTCATTGGAAGGACTGATGCTGAAGCTGAAACTCCAATACTTTGGCCACCTGATGTGAAGAGTTGACTCATTGGAAAAGACCCTGATGCTGGGAGGGATTGAGGGCAGGAGGAGAAGGGGACGACAGAGGATGAGATGGCTGGGTGGTGTCACCAACTCAATGGACATGAGTTTGAGTAATCTCTGGGAGTTGGTGATGTACAGGGAGGCCTGGCGTGCTGCGATTCATGGGGTTGCAAGAGTCAGACATGACTGAGCGACTGAACTGAACTGAATATTGTCATTGGGAGGATTAAATAAGATGAAACATGGAAAGAATTAAGAATGAACTCTGGCACATAGAAAGCATTCAGTATGAATTTGCTATTGTTATTGTTGAGTGTTAGGTGCCTGTGTGATATATAAGAGGAGATGTTTAAGACATTTGGCCTTGTGAGCCCAGCTTTTAGGAAAAAATATGTTGATATTTGAGATATCCCAGAGAAAGGGTCAAAAAAGGACATTCAATGTAATACCAATATTTAAGGGACAGGCAGAGAGAGAAGACTATTATTCCATAAAGAAAAATGAGATTAATTTTTTTTTATCCAAATGTGGGAAGGCAGCACAAACCAGTTTTTTTAAAGTTTGACCTTCAGAAATAGGTACACCACATCATTTTCTATGTTAGTGAGTGTAACTAACAAATTACAGTAAAATCTAGATAGTTATAAGGATTAAATAATTGCCTGACAACTAGTAGAAAGGGTAGGCATGCAACAAATGTCAGTTTTCCCTACTTCCTGTATTAGGAATTAGATTAGAGGACCCTCTTGCACTCTCTCCTCATGAAAGCCTTCTATAGTTTCTACTGCAGGAAACTTTCTACCTTTTGAAGACTAGGGGTTGCTATTGCAATTTTTCTGCTACTTTCCTCCAGTAGCTGCCCTTCTGTCTTTCTTGGGATGATACTGCTCTGCCAACTAGATAGGACTACAACATTGTTTGACAATTATGTGAGGAGATTTCAGGATAGGAATCTGGTATAGGTATATGGTTTTTATTAATACAAGTGTAGTTAAGCTTTTTAGCACTCTCTACTTTCAGTTTCTAGTTTAGTCCTTTATTATCTATAGCCCAGGTAGCAATTTGGCTTCTGAAACTATATAGCTCTCTTCAAGCATTAGCCTCAAGTTTTGGCAGAGATATGCTCTAAATACCAGCGGAAATCCTAAAACATAGCTGTGTTTTCCACTTATGGAAATCTACTCCAACTTGATCATTTTATTTCATCCCAGCTTCCTTTCTGACTGGCACTTTTGATTAGATTTCTATTACCAGCTCTGCTATAAATGGGCTATGTAGTGAATTGAGGCAATCCAGGTCTAAAATTTTTTAATCTTCTATTTCTCTTTTCTTGTTCTGTTTCCTTCAAAATAATGGAATTGAGATTGTGTGTGTGTGTGTGTGTGTGTGTGTGTGTGTGTGTGTTGCTCAGTCATTTCTGACTCTTTGCGACTCCATGGACTGTAGCCCACCAGGCTCCTCTGTCCATGAATTCTCCAGGCAAGAATACTGGAGCGGGTTGCCATTTCCTTCTCCAGGGCATCTTCCCAACCCAGGGATCGAACCTGGGTCTCCCACATTGCAGGCAGATTCTTTACCATCTAAGCCACCAGGGAAGCCCTTTGGATGCTAAATTATCACAATCTTATGAGTAATTAAAACAACAAAGAGATACATTTATTGAAAATAGAAAATACAGTAACATGTCAATAATGATAATTATTGTCAATGCTACAGGAATGTGGAGACCTACCATTAATTGGGTAACATTTGCTTCATTGGTTTTGAAGTAATAAGTGAAAATTGACCAGAAGTAGCCTTTTCAAAGTTCTTATATTTATTATAGTATGATTCAACATAACAGGAAATTATTCAGTACAAGATTATCTAAGCTATCCAGGCTAAACTTAGTACTTAACACACACACACACACAGATACACATGCCCACTGGGATTGTGAATGAAAGTCTGTTGTTCCTTAACCTCCAGGGGTATATGCCTCTTATGGGCCATTAGTCAGTTGCCTTGTAGATATACACGCTTCATCTTTCTCACGTGCTGCCTAGGCTGTCATTGTGGATAGAATCTGGGGAGAGGGGTTCCCAGAACAAGGTCCAGAGCCTTTAGCCAGAGACTCAACCTTCAAGCCTTAGAAAAGTAGAGGAACTGCGTGCAGCCGAGCAGTTGAAAGCTCATGCCTTGGAACTATGAGCCCTTGGGGTTCTTAAATGTAATAGTGGTGAATTTGCTTTCTGTGATTGGATCCCTGGAGATGTTGGGGTTTTTACTCTTTGCATAACTGACTGTATGCAAGTTAACTAACTTTAATATGTCTAATGGTATGTTAGTACACATGGTGGCTCTGTAGCCCCCACCTATCTGGTTGTAGAGATTTGCACATCAGGCAACCTTTGTTGATAGATGCTGACAAGATGTGGTGGATCCTCACTAGTAGGTAGGCAGCCCTCCTGTGCTGGTGTTATTAAGTGCTGTGGTCAGAACTGGGACTTGAGTCATAATTAATGGTGGTTTTTTCTTTTTCTTTTTTACCAGAACAAACATGGATTCCTTTTTTAATTTAATTTTACAATCAGAAAAAATATATAAAGATCTTGATATTATCAAGCCCTTTTCTAGCTAACTTATCACTAACCAGCTAATTAATTTCCATTATGAATAATCCTACAACTCTATGCTCTACTACAAACCTGAAATCTTCTCTGATGTTCTTTTAACCTTCTTCATCTGTGTACCATACTTATTTCATTGTAACCCTTTCAGACCTAGTTTCCTGAATTTATTGCCATCTTCCCTGTTAAATTCTTCATGTCAGTATGTTTCAGCTTTATTTCATCTCTGATAAGCCTTTAAATTTTATGAGAAAGCAAGAAATTGCATTACCAAATATGATATAAATTTAGAGTTGTTTGTGTTTTTCTACTCATATCATACCGTTTTCTCCATGTTAGTAGATACTCTGAATTTAGCATAAATAAATTAATCTTCTCTAGATAGTCATTTAATGTTTTTGAATCTCATCCATGCTTCTGCTTGAAAATTGATGAGTGACCTTATCTTTCTTTCTTGTCCAATTGCAGGGGGAGAGAGGATTTCCAGGTTTGGAAGGCCATCCAGGTTTGCCTGGATTTCCAGGTCCAGAAGGGCCCCCAGGGCCTCGGGGACAAAAGGTACGTGCCAAGTTGCCAGTCAGTGATACCAAAGAAATGAAGCCATCTTAATATGGGATAAGTGTCAGATGAATTAAAAAGTTACTGAATTACAGTCAAAAACTAATATTTAAATAAAACAGTAGAATGGCCAAGAATTATACTTCATTGTTGGTTTCTGTAAAAGGCTAAATGTTACTGCTGTATCCAAATACTTTTGGAAGATACTGTTAATGGTGTGTGGTTATTGGGATCCTGAACAAAAATTAAGTCCTGTCAGGAGCTCAGCTGAGCTGGAGAGAGCTGAACTGACAGGTGTCAGAGTACTGGTTAAGACAACAAGCCAAAATGAAAGTAACAGTCAAGCTTTTAGTCACTTACTGTGACAGTGTGTATAAGCAAAACATAAACCAGAGAAAGTGTGGATTTCCCCACTGTTCCATTTTTCCTCGTGGAAAAGTGCCAGTGAGGGTCAAATGCTTCAGCATGGGGAATTGTTTCATTGCTGCAGAAGCTTGGAGGGAAAAAAACTGCTGTTTTTTAGTATACCAGAGGGCTGGATGGATGAAGGGAGAGAGGGAAGAGCTAGGAGTAGAAAAGTACAGAGAACAGAAAAAAATGTCCTCAAGGTCCCCATCCTGCACTCAATAAAGAGGTCTTCAGCAAGGTTCCATATAAAGAGGTCTTCCAATGCAGATGTGCATAAGAGCATGATCAGCCAGGAGGACTGATGCCCTAACTACACCTCCCTTCAGAGACTGACATGCATTGGCTGTGCACTAATTCTGGTGTGGGATGGGCCGCTTTCCTATCTGCGGCTTTCTGGCATGGGATGGGCAGCTTTTCTATGTGAGGCTTACCATGAGGTCTTTGTAACTGTCTGTGGCTGGGTCTGAAAAATCACACGTAGGTCTTTAGCCAGGAGCCAGAATCCTCAATTTCATCTCTTGATTTTTTAAGACCCATATGAGAAACATAGGTCACTCCAACATGGACCTGGATGGGTCAGACTTTGAGGAGTTATGTCACAATATAATTAGTATGAGGCTGCAGTGGATCATGGTGTTGATCAAAATTACTCCAAGCAGGATGATCAGGCCTGCCTGGAGGAGTGAGTGTAACCATCAGCCCCAACCACTGGGCTTCCCTCATGGCTCATAGTTACCAAGCCAGGAATAGATGGCCCATAGCCCATCTGATCAAATTTAGAGAGCCAGAAGACTTAAGTCTGGTGATAGACTGCTCTACCTTGCCAGTTTTAGTGATGTAGGTACATCATGAAGTTCTGGCAATAGCAAGACCATTCCTTGGTTGGCCAGCAGGAAGTTGAAGACTAGGCTGTTAATCCAGTACTACTCAGGCCAGGTTGTTGAGGCTGGTCTGTTGTGCTTCCAAAGCTGAAGTGGTATCATTAATGACTTTAGTAGAGGTCAAGGACAAGTTGGGGCTTCCCTGGTAACTCAGCTGGTAAAGAATCCACCTGCAATGCAAGAGACCCCAGTTCAATTCCTGGGTCAGGAAGATCCCCTGGAGAAGGGATAGGCTACCCACTCCAGTATTCTTGGGCTTCCCTGGTAGCTCAGCTGGTAAAGAATCCACTGCAATGTGGGAGACCTGGGTTTGATCCCTGGATTGGGAAGATCCCCTGGAGAAGGGAACAGTTACCCACTCCAGTATTCTGGCCTGGAGAATTCCATGGACTGTATAGTCCACGGGGTCGCAAAGAGTCAGACACAACTGAGCAACTTTCACTTCACTTTCAAGGACAAGTTGCACATAACTTTTTCTAATGAATGGTCCTGACAGTGGGAAAAGCTGCCAGGAACATAAACATGAGCAGACTATTCTCCTGAGTAACCACAATCTACCTTGAGTTCCACTCTTACTCTATTTTACTGTGATGTGCTCATTGGGAGAGGCTGTTTTGAATATTTAGAAGTCTCTTGTCAATGCCCCCATTATGTACATTGGTCAGAAAGTCAAAGGCCTGACTTTTACAAAAGAAATATCCCAAGGTGGGGTGCACATGGTGATGGGAGGGTAAAAGTTATTGATAATCATGGGACTCAAACAGCCAAAAGTCCCTCCTGGCTAGTAGAGTCCTTGAGTGGAATTGCAAAATTTGTATAAGGTAGGGGAATATATGGGGGAGAAGGCCACCACTATTGATGTCAAAATAGCTCCAATGGCAAATCCCATATCCCTTTTCCCAGATGCCTCAGTTAATCCCAATTTAAGAACAAGCTGACATCTGAAGAGGTGTTTTATTTCTGTAGCATCAGAGTCCAACTGTGGCAATGCATCAGTGTAACAATGTTGGGATATCTGAGGTACTAAGAATTTCCATGTTTAGAGAAATACCCATTTGTTGTATTCAGGGACACAGCAGACATTTATCTGCAGGGCTGGGTGATGGGTGACATGTCTACCAGTTTGTCAAATTGAGTGGTGACTATCTGAGACAATTGTATCAATGAATCTGGTGAGGAGGAAGTCACGTAGGCTTTTCTATGAGAGAGGAAGAAGAAAGGGTAGGTACATACACCCTCCCTCTCCTGTACCCATGCTCAAAGATCCGATGATGCTGCCATCCTGTCGGTTGGTGATAATTTTCCCCATTGACTTCTGTGTGGGTAGTCTCTCCTATACCATGAGCAAGGATAACAACTTATGTGCATGTTATGGAATGGGAAGAAATAATAGTGAATTTTAAGATCGGGAGAAGTTTTGGAGTTTTTTAATGGCTCTTTTGGCTCATTCTCCTTTACTATCTGTATTAGTTAGACTGATGAACTAATAGATGAAAGGGCTAGTTCTGTTCATTTTCCTGGAAAAGAAAACTGGTTTAAAAACCCTTTTTTTCCCCTAATTTTATTTCATGGAATAGTGGTACATCATGCCATTAGAGCATGAAGGGAATCAAATAATACTTACCAAGTGGCCTTCTTAGTAAAGGGGGAAAATTAACTTAAATACATAATACTTTTTAACACTTACTATACCATAGCATAGATTATGGGAATAGGTTTGCACATGATCTCTGAGGAGGTGGTAGTTCACCAAGGAATTTTGTTAGATTCAAGAACAGACATGACTTGTATAAATTTCCTGAATAGAGAACTTTTACACTGAGGAAAAAGCAAAACTCCAAATGACTGCATAAAATTTAAGTAGGTGGGACATACAACAGAATTTCCTAGTCTAATGAGGTATAAAACATCAGAATGTTTCTTGTACACCCAAGCGCAGCACAGAAATAGCAGAAAGATCTGAGTCAAGTGGGTATAATTGAGCACTAGGTGCTTAGTTGCTCAGTCGTGTCCAACTCTTTGCGACCCTATGGACTGTAGCCCACCAGGCTCCTCTGTCCATGGGATTCTCCAGGCAAGAATACTGGAGTGAGGTGTCATTTCCTTCTCCAGGGGAATCTTCCTGACCCAAGGATTGAATCGGGGTCTCCTGCATTGCAGGTGGATTCTTTACCATTTGAGCCACCAGGGAAGCCCAGTGAGCGAAAGTCTCTCAGTCATGTCCAACTCTTTGCAACCCCATGAACTATACAGTCCATGGAATTCTCCAGGCCAGAATACTGGAGTGGGTAGCCATCCCCTTCTCCAGGGGATCTTCCCAACCCAGGGACCAAATCCAGGTCTCCCACATTGTAGGCTGAGCTGAGCCACCAGGAAAGCCCAGAATTGGGCACTAACTCAGCAGTAATCCATGCACACTGTTGGCAAAGGACATCTCAATGAATTCCAGCTTGGACTAGACTGTCCCACCCCCTTAACACCTTGAAACTACTTAAGCTCTCCATAACTTAGGCGCAGCCTTGTGAAAATGAGGTGTGGGAAGTCCAGTCAATTGAGGTTAAATTTCAGCAATGTTAGTGAAATAGGTCCTTAGTAATTAAGTTGAACCATAAAAAAATAAAGTTATATTTGTTGTATCTGAGTTTACCTGGTATTAGGTGCTGAGTTTCTTGCACACCATGCTCACTGAGTGGTTTCAGTTTTAATAAAATTTATGTCAAATTATTAAAAACTAACTGCATTAGGTTTTTTTGAAATAATTTACAATTAATTGGGACTATTGTACAGTGTATGATAATTTTTAAAGGTGTAGTTGTGTGCAGTTTAAATTAAGAAAGCAATTCAATCTTTTGCTGTGATTCCATTTCTGTATCCATAAAATGAGAAGGTTTCACTGCTTTCTAAGCTCTGGGGTTTTTTAATTGGAAGCACATTGTGCTTCAGTCTCCACTATGACTTCATACTTCCCAATATAGCTGAATTTATACTTTTTATGTGATTGGATGTTTGGACACATGTGTATATATTAATGTGCATACCAAGTCAAAAATTTTGTAGGATTATTCTTTAATCTGTATACATTTGTATATGAAAGTAAAAGTATAGAAAACAAATATATATATATATATAAATAACATATATAGGAGTGTATATATAAAAATTTCCAAAGTATTTCTTTATTCTTAAAAATAATTGATTCTCCACAGATAAACTATTCATTTTGTTCAAAATAAATTAACATAAAAGGTATACAATGAAAAATACCTCCTTTCCACTGTGTCCATTAGCCACTGAGGTCTATACATTCGTAATGAGTACTCATGTTATTTTCTTGTGAAAATTGAGCATCTTTTCATTTCTGTGAACTGTGTGTTTATATAATTTGCCCACTTTTCTACTGGATTGTTGGCGTTTTCATATTTTAGTGAGCTATTTATATTTCAGGGAGATTGCCCTTTATCTGTGTGTGTGTATATTTATGTCCCTCTGTGTTTATCAAAGGTCTGTTATGGCTTTGGGGTTTTGAATAGGAAATGCCTTCCCCACTGTAAGACTGTAAAATAATTCTCCCATGTTTTATTCCAGTATATTAATAGTTTCACTTTTTTCATGTAAATATTATATCAATTTCTAATTCACCCTGGTATGATTTGTGATATAAATTCTACTTTTATTTTCTAGATGTCCTCACAAGTGTGCCCCAATATAATTTTCTGCACTGATTTGTAATGCATTTTCATTATATACCAAATTCGCATGATTATATGGACCTGTTTCTGGACTTCTCATACTCTTCCAATGGTCTGCTTATTCAGATATCAGAACCAAACTATTTTAATTATTGACCTGTTATATTTTATCTGACACTGCTAGTGTCCCCTCATTTGCCTTTTATTCTTTAGAATTTTTCTCAGTGTTATTGCTTACTTATTTTTCCACATAAACATTAGTCACTTTGTCTTACATATCTTATACATCTTATTCAGTTTGATGCTAAATATTTTATCTTTTTCTGCTATTATAAATTGCATATTTTCTTCCATCATGTTTTCTAACAGGTAGTTGTTGGTATATAAGAAAGCTATTGATTTCTTCATATTATTTTTATATACAGCTACCTTACTGAATTATTTTACTGATTATAGTAATTTTTCATTTAATTAATTTGGATTTCCCATGCATACAAACATATTATTTACAAATAATTCATTTTGCCTCATTTTTTCCCAATTTTTATACCTCTGATTTCTTTTATTTAGACATGTTGCTTAGTATGGCCAATATAGTATTAAGGCATCCTTGTCTTATTTCTGCCTTCAGTGGGAATACATAAAATGATTCATTGAGCAATCAATCTTCTAGTTTTATAATAGATATAGATTTACTTTAAGTTCCTTAGAGATGCATCTGTTGTGAAAAGAGTAGATTACTAAGCTTGTTTTAAAGCAGAGTATGGCAGGCAGATTAATATTCACCTCCTAATTATGCTTAGTCGCTCAGTCGTGTCCAACTCTTTGCAACCCCATGGACTATAGCCCACCAGGCTCCTCTGTCCATGGGATTCTTCAGGCAAGAATACTGGAGTGGGTTGCCATGCTTCCTCCAGGGGATCTTTCCAACCCAGGGATCGAACCCAGGTCTCCCACATTGCAGGTGGATTCTTTACTATCTGAGCCACCAGGAAGCCAAAGATGTCCGTAACTAATCCCCAGAACCTGTGAATATGTTAGGTTATAAAAGTAAGTGAAATTAAGATTACAGGTGGAATTAAACCTGCTAGGCAACTTGTTTTAAACTAGGGTAATTATTCTGGTTACTCTGAGTAGACCCAGTATAATCACAAGGGTCCTTTAAATGTGGAAGAGGGAGGCAGAAGAATCAGTGTCAGAGTGATGCAATGTTAGAAAAACTCATTCAGCTGTCACTGAATGTGAAGATTGAAGAGAGCCATGAGCAGAGGGATGCTGGTAGCTCTCGAAGCTGGAGAAAGAAAATAAATGAAATCTCAACCCTCCAGAAAGTAACACAGCTCTCCCACTGAGACTTCCAGAACTGTATGTAAGATCATATTATTTTTTAGCCCACCAAGTTTGTGGTAATTTGTAAGAGCAGTATAAGAAACTAATACATCAGGTAACCTTTTCCCCAAATAAAATTTTTCATGAAACCCCAAATAAAACAGATAAAAACAGAGCTTTACTGGTTGAAGAGGGGCTGTGACATGGGCATAAAGGAACCTCTAAGGGAATCTCTAGGATTGTAACTAGAGTAGTTTGGAAGCCTGTTTTAAAGCAAGATACCCCAAGTTAGTAAAACTATCTAAAGCCTCAGATGGTGGCCTACTAACTGTACGTTCCACTGAAAATCCTGCCTATTGGAGCAGGATTAGGTTTTCTTTATTCCCACCCCCCCTTTTATTTAACTACTTAGGAAAACTTAGTGAGGCAAGACTTTAAATTCTCAGCAATGCAGTTGTAACTAGAAATGGATAAATAGATTAACAATCCTGTGGGCAGCCTCTTTTGCATGGAGTCTGCAGTAGAAGCTTGAAAGGAAAGTCTGTGGCTCTTTCTTGTTCCTTCTTAGCTCTGACAGTAGGAAGTGCCTGTATGAAACATAGCAAAGCTTTAAAACAGCAAACTCATGACAGCTCATAGTTAGGTTCAAAGGTGATGCTGTTTGTTAGCAGCATGGTGAGCAGATTGACACAATATAGAAACTGTTCAGATTTTCAGCTCTAATTTTGTTAATGCATAAATGATTTGGGGCTTCCCCAGTGGCCCAGTGGTAAAGATTCCACCTGCAATGCAGGAGATGCAGGAGACATGCATTCAATCCCTGGGTTGGGGAGATCCCCTGGAAGAAGAAATGACAACCCACTCCAGGATTCTTGCCTGGATAATCCATGGACCAGGATAATCCCTGGTGAGCTATGGTCTGTGGGGTCCCAAAGAGTCAGACATGACTGAGCAACTGGTGGGCTATGGTCTGTGGAGTCCCAAAGAGTCAGACATGACTGAGCAACTGGTGGGCTATGGTCTGTGGAGTCCCAAAGAGTCAGACATGACTGAGCAACTGATCACGCACACACGCACAAATGATTTGAAGGATATCTGTACCACTATTTAATCTTCATTTTCTTGACATGATTCAGAACTAACTTTACAGGTATAAGGTTTCTTCTGCATATCAACAGTTTTCTTCTTAGTAAATAAAGGCCTTTCTTACTTTTTAGCTTTTGACTTATCTTAGTGCTTTTAGTCTCAATAATAAATACTTCTTCCTTGAGTATATAAATTTATCACTAACTTTCACAAAGGTTCACAAAACTTGTCTCAGTTTACAATACAAAGTTAGTTATTCGAGGGCTCTTTTTGAAGGAAACATAACTAAATTATGTTGTATTTTTCAGGGTGATGATGGAGTTCCAGGACCACCAGGACCAAAAGGGATCAGAGTAAGTGATATTTGCTGTATCAAATATTTTGTTGGTCAAATGGAGAAGCTACTGAAGTGTTATAAGGCAACTGGAAAAAGACTCATATAGAAATGCAGGAAGAAAAGTGAAGTCTTTTATTTTTTTAATTTTTTTTTTTTGCTCTTGCTTTAAAACTAATGATTTTTTTTTCACTTATTTTTATTAGTTGGAGGCTAATTATTTTACAACATTGTAGTGATTTTTGCCATACATTGACATGAATCGGCCATAGATTTACATGTGTTCCCCATCCCCCCATCCCGATCCCCCCTCCCGCCTCCCTCTCTATCCCATCCCTCTGGGTCTTCCCAGTGCACCAGCCCTGAGCACTTGTCTCATGCATCCAGCCTGGGCTGGTGATCTGTTTCACACTTGATAATATACATGTTTCAATGCTATTCTCTCAGATCATCCCACCCTCACCTTCTCCCACAGAGTCCAAAAGTCTGTTCTATACATCTGTGTCTCTTTTTCTGTCCTGCATATAGGGTTATTGTTACCATCTTTTTAAATTCCATATATATGCGTTAGTATACTGTATTGGTGTTTTTCTTTCTGGCTTACTTCACTCTGTATAATGGGCTCCAGTTTCATCCATCTCATTAGAACTGATTCAAATGAATTCTTTTTAATGGCTGAGTAATATTCCATTGTGTATATGTACCATAGCTTTCTTATCCATTCATCTGCTGATGGACATCTAGGTTGTTTCCATGTCCTGGCTATTATAAACAGTGCTGCGATGAATATTGGGGTGCACGTGTCTCTTTCAGATCTGGTTTCCTCGGTGTGTATGCCCAGGAGTGGGATTGCTGGGTCATAAGGCAGTTCTATTTCCAGTTTTTTAAGGAATCAAAGTGAAGTCTTTTAAAGTTTCAGAGTTCATATGTCTATAATTAGCCTTTCTTTAGTATTTTGATAGTTGTCTTTGTATATTCAGATGTCTATTTAAACTAATATAAGAAGACTTTAAAGTAATTTATGGTTGAGAAATGTGAAAGTGTTGAATTTCAGTAATTTTTCAAATTCTTAAAAATATACTTCACACAAGTGGTTTAAAGCAGAACTACCCAACCAGGGTGATCATCTCAGACTTCAGAGAACTGATCACCTCAGGTCATGTACCCTTCCTGGGAATGAGGTAAAATAGTATAATTTTATTTGTGTGTCTTGAAGAGAATAAGTTTGGGAAGCTCTAGTTGCAGCCATTATGTTAAAGAATAAGTATTTTTGAAAAAGGAGGTCGGTTCCATAAAGTTTTACTGCCTATACCACCATGTAACTACATTATAGCAAAATATTTTAAAAAAAGAATAACCATTTTTGGAAGAATACAGTGTTTTATCAGTTCTGAGATGTATGATTTTTCAAGTTTTAATGTTCTCGAATTCAAGATGTGTTTGAAAATTTAAGTACACATTTAGTGTAATTTTTCTGAAAAGCTTTTAAGTAGACATATACTTTTCAGTGTGTTTTAGATTTGGAAGGAAACTATAGTTTATAAATAGTACTGGCTTTTGGAAAACCATATTTAACTTTTCTGAGCCTCAGTTTCTTCACTTGTTAAATTAGAAAGTCAAACAAGACAATCTCCATGGTCTCTTTTAGCTCTGAAATTCTGTGTTCATAGATTGACAAGTCGCTGAATTTGAATATAGAATATATGGGTGGTGGCTTAGCATATTTACGTGTATTACAAAGAAAAACATTCTGATCCTCTGATCTCCAGAAATTTAGTAGATGTATACATTTTACATAAATATTTAAAATATTCCATTTGCTATATACGTCTTAACACGTAGCTTGCCTTATGTGCTACTTTTGACTGGTGTAGGTAGAGCAGTGGAAAAGCAGGGAAGAAACTCAAAACCCTTAACATTTTTTTAGCAGACATGCTTCTGTGTTTTTCTGTCATAACCGAATATCAATATACTATTAAAGCTGTTCATAATAATCATAACATATATCTTAATAGCTATAGCTACCATTAACTATGTCCTAAGTACTGCTGAGACTAAAAAAATCTGTCCACTCTATCACTTTGCACTTTAAAGTGTCTGAGAGTGCTTAGAACTCGGTGGCCTGATAGTTCCTGCATCCTCAGGTCTCAGCTCATAGGCAGCTGTTGGCATGCAGATTTTAAACGACTTATTATGGAAAATTTAAAGCATACACAAATTTGCAGAGAATATATTGATATTACAATGACACCCCCATGAAGTCATTACTTGGCTTTAAAAACTATCAACATTTTGACAACTTTGTTTCATCTATACCTCACCACTCTTGCCTGTAATATTTTAAAGTAAATCCCTCACATCATCATTCCACCAATGAATATTATGTTTCTTGAACTGATAACCACATTATGCCATTATTACACCTCAAAAACTTAGCAAAAACTTTTCAGTATCCTTTAAAATTCAGTCCATATTCAGGTTTTCTCAGTTGTCCCAAAGATTTCCTTTTGCAATTGGTTTGTTCAAACCAGGATCCAGGAAGGTTCCACATATTGCATTTGCTTGATGTATTTCTTAAGCCTCTTTTATTATGCCATTGAAGAAACTGGATCATGGTATTGTACTGTGTTCCACAATCTGGATCTGCCTGACTGTTTCCTCATGATGTCATTTAAATTATTTCTCTGTCCCCCATGTTTCCTGCAACTTTGAGATTGCCTTAGCAGAGGCACTAGAGAACTTTCTAGGAATAAAGAAAAATCTGTACATTTAAGATGTGTACATTTTACTGTATATAAACTATATTGATAAAAAATGAAAAAAAATTGAACAACAATACTTTATAGGTAGTGCTGTATATTTACTGTTGAATTACATCTCATGGCACAAACATCTGTCTATCCCACTTTTTTGATGCTAAATTTGGTCAGTGGTCTCAGATGTATGAGCCTGATTCTGCCACCAAAATCTCCCCATCAACTTTCACATAGTGGTTTAGCATCCATCCATGATCATTGGTTAGATCCAAGTTTTTGTTTTCTGTTTTCTGTTTTTTTTTTTTCATTTGGAGTTGTAAAATGGTAAGTTTTAAAAGTCTATCAATCCTTCATTGAATAGCTTGAATTCTAAATTTATTAACTTGAATTCTAATTTATCAACTGAATTCTAGTGGGGTAATGAGTTTGTATACTGGCAACTTCGAGTGATGATCAAGGAAGGTTTTTTTAATTTATCATTAGAAACACATGGAATTTCTGTGTTTCAATCACTTGTACTCATTATTCTTTTTGAAGCTCAGATTATTTCATCTTTGTCTGTGGGAGCCTCTTCAAGTTGGCCCCTGTGATTTGTCCTATTGACAAAACCCTATTGATCTTTGATAATTTCTTTGCTTTCTGACATAAGACCCTTCAGGCTTATCTTATGCATGTCCTCTCTAGATCTGGAATTGACCACGTCTCTGATTACAGATTCTTTCAGTGATTTAGATTCCACAGTCTGAATATAAGGAGTGTTCATTGCTACTAGTTTTCTCACTGTTTTGATATATTTTAAGGGGACAAAGTTAAGAAATATGTATTTTTTTAAGAGAAAAAATATGAGTTCATATTATTACTTCCAATGGAACTTTTAAAATAAAATTTTTTTTATACTTGTTCTCTCCCCCTGCCACCTTTCTCTCTCTGACATGAAAATCTTCATTTACCAATGATATTAATATAATTAATTCCTTTGTCCTACAGTATAGCTATAATGACTTCAAAATAACAATATACAAATAAACAAAATAAACATTTCAATTTTAAAAGTAATAGTAGAAATCTTAACTGCCACTAATTATTTCTTTGCTGTTTTTTATCCCCTTTGAATTGACTCATTTCAGTCAAAAGTAGTTTTCTTCTATGTATGGTCACTGTCCACAGTTCAGTGTACTTTAGGTTCATTGGTTCCAGTTTGCTTTCGATTCTTGATGATTTCCTTTTTACCTTTTTTTAAAATTTTCATTATTTAAAATAAGTGCATTGTTCTATAAGACTAGGTATAGTCAGAGATGCTTCCCATCCTTCTTTACCATCTCCCCATTCTCTTTTCTCTTTCCCCCAGAGGTAATTATTTTTCATTTTCTGTTTATCTTTCACTGTTTAGTATCACTACCTTTGTTATAAAAAGGTAGTATATTATATACACTACTTAAACTTTGTTTCTTTTACTTAACATTCCATCCTGGAGATCAGTATGTATTTCAGGGTACAGAGATCTTCCACATTCTTTTTAAAGCTGCATAGTTTTTTATTATGCAGATATACCTTAGTTTGTTTATTCATGTCCCTATTTGTTCTCTGGAGAAGGAAATGGCAGCCGACTCCAGTATTCTTGCCTGGACAATTCCATGAACAGAGGAGCCTGGTGGGCTACAGTCCATGGGGTCACAAAGAGTTGGACATGACTGGGCACACATGCATGCCTTGTTTCTAACCTTCAGCTATAATTCTGGTTATATGTCCATTTCTAAACTTCAGCTACAATAATTCAGTCAGTAACCTTGGATTTCATATTTTATAATTTCTTATGTGCCTTTGGGACAGATTTCTTAAAATGAGTTGCCTCAAAGAGTAAATAAATACATGTGTAATTTTGTTAGATATTTCCAAATTTCTCTCCATGGTGTTTAAATCCCATTAGTAGTTGTCTGAGAGTACCTTTTCTTCATAGCCTTACCTACAGAGAATTTTGTCAAACTTGTATTTTTTTTCCAATCCTGACAGGGATATTTGATTAAGATTTTGGGGGTGATCACATTGATGTTCTCGGAGGCAGATATATCAGTATTTGCCACTTATCCATACCCTGCTGTATTCAGGATTCATCACAAACCTGGGAGAATCACTTTGTTTTTTAGAACAGACATTTCATCCAGCAATTTGCCTGCTCCTACATCACCACAAACTGTGGAAAATTCTTAAAGAAATGGGAATACCAGACCATCTGACTTGCCTCTTTAGAAATATGTATGCAGGTCAAGAAGCAACAGAACTAGACATGGAACAACAGACTGGTTCCAAATTGGGAAAGGAGTACATCAAGGCTGTATATTGTCACCCTGCTTATTTAACTTCTATGCAGAGTACATCATGAGAAATGCTGGGCTGGATGAAGCACAAGCTGGAATCAAGACTGCCAGGAGAAATATCAATAACCTCAGATATGCAGATGACACCACCCTTATGGCAGAAAGCGAAGAAGAACTAAAGAGCCTCTTGATGAAAGTGAAAGAGGAGAGTGAAAAAGTTGGCTTAAAGCTCAACATTCAGAAAACTAAGATCATGGCATTTGGACCATCACTTCATGGCAAATAGATGGGGAAACAGTGGAAACAGTGACAGACTTTATTTTGGGGGGCTCCAAAATCACTGCAGATGGTGACTGCAGCCATGAAATTAAAAGATGCTTACTCCTTGGAAGGAAAGTTATGACCAACCTAGACAGCATATTAAAAAGCAGAGACATTACTTTGCCAACAAAGGTCCGTCTAGTCAAGGCTATGGTTTTTCAGTGGTCATGTATGCATGTGAGAGTTGAACTGTAAAGAAAGCTGAGCGCCAAAGAATTGATGCTTTTGAACTGTGGTGTTGGAGAAGACTCTTGAGAGTCCCCTGGACTGCAAGGAGATCCAACCAATCTATCCTAAAGGAAATCAGTCCTGGAATATTCATTGGAAGGACTGATGCTGAAGCTGAAACTCCAATACTTTGGCCACCTGATGTGAAGAGCTGACTCATTTGAAAAGACCCTGATGCTGGGAAAGATTAAAGGCAGGAGGAGAAGGGGACGACAGAGGATGAGATGGCTGGATGGCATCACTGACTCAATGGACATGAGTTTGAGTAAACTCCAGGAGTTGGTGATGGACAGGGAGGCCTGGTGTGCTGCAGTCCATGGGGTCACAAAGAGTCGGACATGACTGAGCGACTGAACTGAACTGAACTAAGGACAATTAAAACAACTCACCCAAATAGGAGTATCTTCTATAGGTTTCTATAAAAGAGATTTTAAACATGTATAGTTTTTTCTATAGTGTTTAAAAAAGAATGAGTGGTAATAATCAATGAAACATATTTTGTCCATTGCTGTTAAATGTAATTTTCATAATTCCCTTAGGTTGAATATTATTTTATTGTCATTGATTGTTATTTATTTCTTTTTATAGGGTCCTCCTGGACTTCCTGGATTTCCAGGGACACCAGGTCTTCCTGTAAGTAGAATCTGGCTTCTTATTTTTAAAATCTCTTAAAACAGTAATCTAAGAAATATTATACATGTGTTATATCCCCTTTCAAAGGGAATGCCAGGCCATGATGGGGCCCCAGGACCTCAGGGTATCCCTGGATGCAATGGAACCAAGGTGAGATTTATTTGACTTAATCTTAGGCAATATGCTAGGTAATAATGAACTTAAACATTTCAAGGAATCAATATCGAGAATGTCAAAGAAGAGATATAGTAGCTTCATATCTAGGACAGACATGGGGTATGTTCTGAGTTAACATTTTCAATATACTGAAACATCAGTAATTCTTTAAGCCTGTATAATTAGTTGGGATATTGCACTGAGTTGAAGATTACCTACCAAATCCCTTTTGTGTTTTAGTGTTAAGTAGAATGAGAGTTTTTGCCATACATTGACATGAATCAGCCATGGGTGTACATCTGTTCCCCATCCTGAACCCCCCCTCCCACCTCCCTCCCCATCCCCATCCCAGTGCACTGGACCTGAGCACCCTGTCTCATGCATCAAACCTGGACTGGCAATCTATTTCACATATGATAGTATACATGTTTCAATGAATGAAATGAAAGTTAAAAAGGAATTAGGATATATATGTTTATACATATAAACACATATATATATGTGTGTGTGTGTGTCTATATTATCAGTTAAGAGTAATACTTGTGAATGTCATTCATCAGCTTTGATTTTTTTTTAAACTAGGTACACTTAAAATTTTCAAATCTTTCATATTCTTAAACTTTTTTATCTTGCCTAATAACTTCCTGAAGAAGAATCCTAAAAATCTATATATAATACACCACATCAGTTTTTACTATAAACTATTAGTATGAAACCTGAAACTTCTCCATCATAGAAAATAATGAATTTAACAAGTGTTAAAATAAAGTGTCATATGCTACAAACATTGTTTCCTGGCCTTCTTTTCTTTAGTCAAGACTAAATCCAAGTATTTGGATTAAGTATAAAGTGAGAGCAAGAAAAAAAGAGAGGAAAATTTGCTCTTTAAAAGCTTACAAGTATTTGTTTCCATTTCTTATTCCCTCACTTTTCTCCTTTTCCTATAGGTTAATGAAATATTATTTTCTGTGTATCCTTTTGATATTTCAATATTGCACATAATGCTCTGTGAAACTATTCTGAAATACCATAGATCTTTCTAATTAATGACTTTTGTCATATTTTATATTAGGGCATATTTAAAATAACTTGAACAAACTATTTTGCATTATGCAGGCCATCACATTTTATGATAATCATTGTAGTGTATACTTGTAGGCAATAAAGTTATTGTTACCTCCAATATTTTTCCAAGTCAGTGTCATCCTTGCCACTAATAATAATAATATTCTGATTTTGGATTTGTGAGGCTTACTTGTGTTTTTCATTTTTGCTTGGAGCAACCTTACAGTGATAGGACCAACATGGTGTTAGTTTGCATGGCATATTGCATGTTAAAGCAGGCTACATTCATGTGCCTATTCTGGTAATTTGATTGTTTTTTGCTAGCATGTCTTGAGCAACAAACAGACCACTAGCCAAAGTTTTAATTAAGACCAGATATATCTACAATGAGTATAGTATGCTATGTGATTAAAGGGATCTTTTTCTTTTCTTGTTAAGGCAACACCTTAGCAGATCTCATGATTCGTTTGCATTTGAGTCCCCTCCAATTATGTAAGCAACAAAATTTTTTAAAAGCATTATCTGCACCTGCAGATTAAATGGAATCTTATATTTCTAACTGTAACTGGGCTTCCCTGTGGCTCAGCTGGTAAAGAGTCCGCCTGCAATGCAAGAGACCTGGGTTTGATCCCTGGGTTGGGAAGATCCCTTAGGGAAGGGAAAGGCTACCCACTCCAGAATACTGGCCTGAAAAAAGCATTATGTGTACCTGCAGATTAAATGGATTCTTATATTTCTAACTATGTAACTAATTGAATGAACCCTAGAGATGGAGTCAAAATATATGGATTCTTTTGCTCTCTGTTTTCTAAACTCGATGTACAGGCCACTTCCTTTCTGTCTGGGCTTATTTTTTCCATCTGTAAAAAGTGGTGGAGAAAGGGATATTGGACAATAAGTCAAAGGCACATAGCTGTATCATTTACTCTTTTAAGCCTCTGACAAGGATGTTTTTAGAAGTACTACAGCACATGGGTATTTGAAAGGAGGTTGCATTGGGGTTCTTCTACAGCCATTGTAGCTTTTGTTTTCTAAACCAAATGTCCGTATTAGTACTTTACAATAGGGAGTGAGAAAAATTGGGTGCCTAGAGAACATAATGACCTGAAATTGCTAAAACTATTGCTATGATTGTACTCTTGGTGATGTTAATGGCATTCTTTCTTACCATCTTTTCCTCTTTACAAAAATAATTTGAAATAGTTTACAATAAAAGAAAAAAGCAATGGGGCAGTTAAAATATGAATCTATATAATACATGGGCAGGAAATTGGAGCAGATCATTAACTATTAAATGTGATGATAGACAGGAATCTGTGGTATGATTCTCTCAAAATGGATTTGTCAGAAGAAAATGACTAAAGTAGAAGATTTTTTTCCTTTATTTCTGATTGGGATTCATGAGTGGAGATAAAAGTATCTTAGAAGGTTGATTTGATATGGATAGTTGTTATCAAGGTAATTGAAAAGTGAAGGCTAATGAATTTTTGACAATCTGGAATGTTTCAAAGTGAATTTTGCAGAAATTTTTTCAGTAAGTTATTGTTTGTTGCTATAATGATGCTTTGTTTTTTGTTCCTCCATTCTTTTTATTTTTAACTCCTTCTAGGGAGAACGTGGATTTCCAGGCAGTCCCGGTTTTCCCGGTTTACAGGGTCCTCCAGTAAGTTATAAAATTTGGAATTATAATGAACACAGGAATTAACATAAGCAGAAGTGTACAAAGTGAGCTCAGTGCATTTTTATGGAACAAAATAGTACTTTTCAAAGTAATAAAGTAAAATGATTTTTTTAAGAAAAGAAGTTAGTAGTGCATAGAGCTTTCTGCTGGGTAAAAGCAATGACTCTGTAGTGCATATTTAATATAAATGTCATCTCTAAGTATCTTAAGATACCTTTTCTTCAGAATGGTTTTATAGCAACCTCTTCAATTTTGCTTGCTCCCTCCCCTCTCATTCATATAATTCCTTTTCTTTTTAATAATAGGGACCTCCTGGGATCCCAGGCATGAAGGTAAGTATCTCATATTGGAAAGGTAAGCATTTTAAATAAAGTATTTGGAAAGCCTGCATCTTCAGTCAGATGTCTCTGACTTCTATCTTAAAATGGATGCTTCTAGAAGTTGCACAGGTGCACATTTATGAGCTCTCCTTAAGTATTCTCCTTTGTTCTTGTGGTTTCAAGTACCTTTTATGGGCTGGTATGCTTGCAAATGTGTATATCACCCTCACAGTTCTTTTTGATACCTTCCTTGTTACATTTTGATTCAGTTGACCACCTGCTCCCTCTGGAAATATTCTTTCCCTCTGGCTTCTGCGAGGGAATATTCTGGAAATATTCTTTCCCTTTTCCTAATCTTTCTTCTGCATCTCCAGTCATTCTTCAGTCTTCTATGCAAGTTCATGTTATTCTATCTAGCAAGCATCAAGACACAGTCCTGACCCCTTCTTCCCTTCTATGCCTAGCAATATCATTAATGCTCATGGTATTGATTGCTGTCTAGTTATGGAACACCTACATTTCTATCTCTAAAACAGAGTTTTCTTCTGAGTTACATGCATGCATTAAACTTTTTCCCTGACATCTCCTGACTTATCTCCCAGACATTCAAATTAATGTCCTCAGAGTTAACCCAGACCCCCAAGTAAACCTTTTCCTCCTTCTGTTTTCCTCATCTCTAAAATTTGTATCACTGTATACCATGTACACTTTTACATGTACCAAAGCCTGAGAGTTAGTATTTGCATTTTCTACTCCTTCTCACATCTCCTCATTGCATACTATCTCTAAATACTGCTAATTTTGCCTGTAAGTATATATATTAAAATTCATCTACTTTTTCTTCATTTCCACTGCCAGCACACTAACCATAATGCCTCATCTGGATTAGTGTAGTAGCCTCTTAACTAGTTTCTTTTTTGTACCCCTCACCTCCCAGCATGATTTACTCTATACAAAGCAGCCAAGAATGATCTTTTTAAAATATAAATCAGTAATTTAATTTCTCTCCTTATAAACCTTCAAGGGTTTCCCACTGCATCCAAGATAAAGTCCACATTTTTTTCTATGGCCTGTAAGAGCTGAGTATTCTGGTCCTTGCCCCACATTTCCAGCCTTATCCCTAAGCCGCTTTTCCTTGGGCTCACTGATCACACCAGTCTGCATTAAGTTATTTGAATGTGCCAGATTCATCCCTTTCTGGGTCCTTTGTTCATGCTGCTTACATTGCCTAATGCTCTTCCCCCATCTTCTCCTGGCTGATTCATGATCCTTTAGATCTCAGCCTGAATGTCTCCTTCATAGATTGCCCTTCTTCACTGCCCAAACAAATTCTCTCCACTATTTCTTTTTTAAATTGAAATATATTTGGCATATAACATTGTGTAAATTTAAGGTGTACATGTTAATTTGATAAGTTTATATATTGTAATATGATCTCCATTATAATGATAGTTAGCCCCTCTAGGACATCACATGATTATCATTTCTGTGATTGTTCTCCACCATTTCTTTATCATGTACAATGTAGTTTTCCTTTATAGTCCTAAACAGAAAATTTTATCATCTTATTTGTTTACATGTTATGATATGAATTTCCCCAGTATATTATTAGCACAGTGAGAACAGGTGTCTTGTTTTATCTTCTTTGCTATGAAGCATCCAAAGCCTAACACAATTCTTGGCAAATATTAATATTTAATGTTTTTCATGAATGAGTAACCAAAGGTATGACAGGTTCTTAACAAATTGACTGTACTTCCATGTACTGTACCCACTTCCTCATTTTCCTTTGAACAGTAAATGTATTCATTTAACTACTGAGGTTGCCTAAATCTTTGAGGACACTTATGTGACAAATTGAATGCTTAGTTCATTTTTTGTATTCTGGCCAGCTTTCCTGTATTATAACTATTACTTACAATCACCACTTATGGTTTCTTTCAGGGAGAAGCAGGTAGTATAATTATGTCATCACTGCCAGGACCAAAGGGTAATCCAGGATATCCAGGTCCTCCTGGAATACAAGTAAGCATCTGCTGACTTTCTTCTTTGCCCTGTTGATTAAATCAGAGCACAGCATCACTTTTTTTTTAATCCTCAGCCTTATAGTATTCTCTATTTTCATTATAGAAATTAGCATCTGAGGTTTGATAGACATGGCAGGTATGTTGTATGTGAAAATAAAAGCAGTCTTGACCAGGGAGCTTTTTAAGAAGTGTGGCTTGTTCTTTTACCTTTCAAATCCAGTTTCCATGGAAATTTTTGTTTCAGAGTTTTGCAGAAGAAACAGCCTTCTATATAGTCTTATTTCTGTGCTGTGGAGATCAATAGGGTAGTAGGAGTAAATAGTCTGATTAAAAATTGCAGGTTTCCCATTCAAGGTATTTGAAGAATTCATTTATAACATTACCAGTTATGCATAATGTATTAACATATTTTGAAGGCTGAAAGAATAAAATATATGTATAGTGAATGTCAAGTGTAATCTTAAGAAAAATTGTTGTGTCAGGCTACACATAACATACACAGAGATGACAACAACTTTTGGGGATTTATAGATTAGGGAATTAACTTTTTTAAGGTTTATATTTCATGAGGATTGCTCCTTTTGCCAAAAATAAAAATCAGTTCTTTCTAAGATCACTAAGTTCTTTCTAAGATCACTAAGATACAATGTCAGGGACTTTTTTCATAAATCACCTTAATACATACTTGATATCACCCATCTATATGTTCTTAAGTATTACCAATATTTTCTAAATTTTACTGTATTATATTTGAAAATATAGCAGGAAACAGATCACCAGCCCAGGTTGGATGCATGAGACAAGTGCTCGGGCCTGGTGCACTGGGAAGACCCAGAGGGATTGGGTAGAGAGGGAGGTGGGAGGGGGGATCGGGATGGGGAATACATGTAAATCCATGGCTGATTCATGTCAATGTATGACAAAACCCACTACAATATTATAAAGTAATTAGCCTCCAACTAATAAAAATAAATGAAAAAAAAATAAAATTATTTGCTCAGTAAAAAAAAAAAAGAAAAGAAAATATAGCAGAGTACATGCAAAGCATATGTAGGTTATAAAGCATAATTACCCAATGAGCACTTATGAACCCAATGCAGTTTTTAAGAACTAGAACGTTGTAATTTTCAATCAACCTTTCTTGGCAGTCACATCCTTCTGCATTCCATTTCTTCTTAAAAGTAGTTTTATTACATGCACGTATATCATTAAACAAGAGTATTTAGCTTTTAAAGTAATATAAAATGTATGTGTAGTTTTCTGCAACTTTTTCTATTTGATATGTTAAGATCACCCATATTATTGTATATGACCTCAGTTCATTCAGTTTCACTTCCATGTTACAGTCCATTGTTTGATATACTAGAATTTGTTTCTCTGATCTCCTGTTGTTGGATATTTGGGTTGTTTGGAGATTTTTTAAATTATAAAATAACCCAGAATTTATATCCAGATATAAAATTGCTAGATTTCAAGGCAGTCAAATTTTCAGCTTATTAAGATGCCAAATTATGTTCCACAACAGTTACATCATTCCTTTAATTTTTGTCCCAGTTTTTCTCACTTCCCTCTTTGTGTTTAATCTTATTTACTTTTATTTTAAAATTAGAGAAGCCACCTTGAAACTAGTAGGCTTTCCCTTCCCATTTCTAGCATAAAAGCTCCACTAAATGGCCATCTTTATTGCTTCACATTTTAAAACTTCCTTAGTATATGTTTGTCCCATATTTATTGTGTACCACTGTAAAACATAAGTTCTCTAAAAACTGCATTCATTCTGTTTAGTTGAATTTCTTTATAGTCATTCAATCCTTTTATTCTACATTTTAAAATTCTGCTTATAGTACTTCAGAATTATAGACTTGTAGAACAGAATTCTAGCAACTAAACTTAAATTTCACCCTTTTAGTTCTTTATACAAGTTTTTTTTCTTATCCTTTTCTTTACTTTCTTTATAACAGGGCCCAGCTGGTCCCCCTGGTATACCAGGGCCAATTGGTCCCCCAGGACCACCAGGTTTGATGGTGAGCTTCCTTCTGTCATTTCATTTCTCCTCCTTGTCTTTCATTTTACAAATACTAATATTATTTGTACTACTTGAAAATATAATAAATTTGATCTATAGTTTTCTTAAGTTTTCTTATATAGGAGATTCTATAGTGTTATGGTGAATAATATATATGCTAAATAATAGCTCCATTTTATAGATGGAAAGAATGAGGTACACAAAAGGAAAGATTTAAAATAAAGTATCTTGGTGGTTAACTCTTGATGTGTCAGATTTGAAGTCACTTCTGGGGCCATCTTATGAAGTCTTCTAAGGCAATTCTTAAGTCACTTGATGAAACATGTTTCTTCAAGATGCAGTTTTCTGTTAAAAAGGAATAAAAATAGATATTCACACACACACACACACACACACACACACACAAAACATCAGCTTTCATTTCTTAAGGACCTGTGACAGAACAGTAGGATTGGTGAGGGTAGTGAATCACTCTGAAATGGGATAAGGATTTTTATTCCCCAGGAAAGAAGCAAAAACTTATACAGGTTCTTTACTACCTGTATCGTCACTTATATTTCTACTCTAATAAATTGTAAGTACTTTTACCCCTGAAATACTTAAATTTCATTTAAGTCATATTTTAAACTTAGAACTGTACTGTTGCCCTGTTAAAAGGGCAAGAAAATTGTACTTCAAAGTAATTTCTCATGTGCCACTCTATCTCTCATCTATCATATATTTAAATGACAGTTTTCATTATACCTTTATAGACTATACATTTTTGCTTGTGACCATTGGTCCTCTATTCATGAATGAAAGAAATAATGAAATAATGTTTGATAAATACTAGAAGATCTACCAGAAAAAGATTGTAATTTCTACTTTCTTAGAAATCTTCAGGAGAGGATTAGAAAACCTCTTTGTTTAGTTTGTTTTAGTTGTAACTATCTTGCAAAACATGAGATTTTGGAGCATGGCACTTTTTCCGAACTCTATTACAACCTTGGCCGACCCTAGGTGTATTGTTACGCCTTGAATTTCCTTAATTCTTGTGACCACATAACACATTGGCTCTGTTCTTAATGTCCCTGCAATTAACCTTGATTCAACGTCTTAGAAATGCTACCAAGGTGTAATATGTGAATAAATAGATCAGTTGACATCAGGAGGTAATATCCCTGGACAGACAAATGCCAATTTAACTTTTCAAACCTTAAAACATTCTCAAATATACAAATATCATATAAAATCAAATTGCATTAAAGAAGTAAACACACGCCTTTTAGAACTGGACAGTTAATTGTCTAATGGTACCTAAGTTTAACCCATAATTCTGATATGATAAGTTTGATATTTGTTGAGATTAATTTTTGCATTGATTTTTGGCATGAGTGCTACCCCACGGCCTCTACCCATCCTCGCATTTCTTCCCTCACCCATTTGTAGCCTGTCAAGAGAAGTCACCGCTATCATCTAGTTTTTTAAAATCAATTTAAATATGTGTCTCTGACAAGAAAACAATGAGAAAAAAACCTCAGGAAATATTATTTTAAAGGACTTTTTTCAGTCCTTACTTCTATGAAACCAACTTATTTTTAATATGCTCATTAATATAACTCTTTTTTCCTTTTTCTGTGTCTTTCACTCTTAGGGCCCTCCTGGCCCACCAGGACTTCCAGGACCAAAGGTAATTTTCTTTCTTCTTTTAACATCTTTTATTTGGTATGGATTTTTTCATTGTTGTTGTTATTGTCAGTGAGGTTTTTTATTTAATTTGTTTATTTTTTAATTGGAGGAAAATTGCTTTACAATATTGTGTTGGTTTCTGCCATAGTCAATGAGGTTTTAAATTCAAATCTCTCTCTTCAGGGGAATATGGGCTTAAATTTCCAGGGACCCAAGGGTGAGAAGGTGAGTAGAGAAAAAAGTTGATTATTCAACCCTCAGTTTTTTTCTTTCACAGTCATTTGAACTTGTCTTTTTCCTTCTTTCAACTAAATTAGCTTGCATGTTATATTATATTATTGTCTGTTTAAACTGTGAGATATTACTTTACTTATTTTATCTTGCAAACAGGGTGAGCAAGGTCTTCAGGGCCCCCCTGGGCCACCTGGGCAGATCAGTGAACAAAAAAGACCAATCGATGTAGAGTTTCAGAAAGGAGATCAGGTGAGTATGTAGGGAGGAAATCAATGAATATCTTGCTATGAAAGTGGCATTCCATTAAAATGCATTACAAGCTGGAATAAGGTTATTTGTGATAGTCTTTTTGAAAGAACAAGGATTAGAAATAATTAAAATTTAAAAAAAAAAAAAGAAATAATTAAAATTTTAAAATATCTTGACTGAGATATACTCTATATACTGTAAAATTCACCCATTTAAAGTGTACAATTACATTTATTTAATACATTCACAAGATAGTCAAACAATCACTACAATCTGATTTTAGAACATTTTCATGAGCTCCCTGAACAAAACCCCACACCTATTAGTTATCACTTAATATTTTTCCCTAAACTTTCAAATCCTGAAAGTTTAATTATATTAAACCACTGATTTAATTCTTGGCTCCAAAGATTTGCCTATTTTTGGACATTTTATATAAATGGAATCATACATGATATTCTCTAGTTTCTTTTTTTTATTATAATCTTTTCAAGTTCATCTATGTTGTAGTGTGTATTAGTATTTTGTTCCTTTTTATGGCTGAGTTAATAGTCCTTTGCATGTGTATTCCCCATTTTTGTTTATTAATTCATCAGTTGATGGACACTTGACTTTTTTCCCATTTTTGGCTATTATGAATAATGCCTTTATGTACAAAATTAAGTCATGGTAAGATAGATTGTCACTGTTTTAGATGACCACGTTCTCTACATTTCACTGATATTCAGGGAGAAAGATGGTATTACTGATAAATTACTTCTCTTCGGCAGCACATGTACTAAAATTGGAATGATACAGAGAAGATTAGCATGGCCCCTACATAAGGATGTCATGCAAATTCGTGAAGTATTCCATATTTTGGCAGGGGGAGGCCTTCCCAGGTGGCACTAGTGGTAAAGAATGTGCCTGCTAATATAGGAGGTATAAGAGATCCTGGCTTGATCCCTGGGTCAGGAAGATGCCCTTGACAATCCACTCCAGTATTCATACCTGGAGAATCCCATGGACAGAGGAGCCTGGCAGGCTACAGTCCATGGCGTCGCAAAGAGTTGGACATGACTAAAGCGACTTGGCATACATGCACTAGAGTAGATGAGGAGATAAAATTATATTATTACAAAATATTTTATAAGAATAAAAATCATTAATACTTTAATTTGAAGTGCTTTCTTGCTCTTTACCTCAAAACTTGGCTTGTACATACACTAAAAATTAACTGAAATAGGCAAAGATGGCTCTAGATTTTTTTTTTGCCTAGTAGATTTCAACTTTGAATTTGAAATATCTTTGGTTATAGTACATGAGTCTGTAGTTCAGCTAGTTAAAATTGTTCCTAACAGTACTAATAATTTTAATATTGCTTTCCTTTTCCCTACCACTGCATAGGGACTTCCTGGTGACCGAGGGCCTCCTGGACTCCCAGGGATACGTGGTCCTCCAGTAAGTAACCTAAAATTCTTTAGCATCATTTAATGTAAATCGATAATCTCACATAGTACTCCATGAACCAATGTAAAATTACTCTTGTGTATATAGGGTCCTCCAGGTGGTGTGAAAGGTGAGAAGGGTGAGCAAGGAGAGCCTGGCAAAAGAGTAAGTGTTATGGCTTCTAATATTCTTTGCAAAAAATTTTAAGCATGTCTTTGCGCACATACTCATGCACTGTGCATGTGTATAATTTTATTTTTTCCTCTTAAATCCTGCCTTCATTCCCTCAAAATGGCATGAATGACATATTTATTTATTTATTATAACATTAAAGTCCAGAAAGTCTACTGAAGAGAGTCCCAGGCTGGAAGAAAGCTTGTTATATCGTTTGACCTTATATTTTTAAATAACAAATTTATATTATTACATTTCCTTGAATCCTAAATAGGGTAAACCAGGCAAAGATGGAGAGAATGGCCAACCAGGAATTCCAGTGAGTATTTAAAATCCACCCTCCCCTCCAAATGGCAACATTTGTACATGTTGGTAAAGAAGCAGGATGGCAAAGAGGCTTGGGTTTGAAAATAGTTTAAATGAATTGAAATTATCCTTTCCATCTCTTTTAAATATGAGTTTGAAATTTTTCTGTTTTTCAAGACAGATTTTTAAGTCAGATTTATTGAGATATGATTTGTATAAAGTAAAATGAATCATTTTGGTGCACAGTTCTGTGTGTTTTGACAAGCACGTAAGTTGTGTAACAATCTCCATAATAAAAAACAGTTCCATCTCTCTCAAAAGTTCTCTCATGATCTTTCATAGTTATTCCCTCCCCTCCCCTCATCCAGTGTCCATTGAAGCAACTGACCTGTTCTCCATCTCTGTAATGTTGCTGACTCCAGAGTGTCATAAAAATGTGGAGTCATAGCATATACAGCTGTTTGAATCAGAATTCTTTCACATAGTATAACACACTGTATTGTATATCAGTAGTTCATTCACTTTTAATTCCTGACCATTATATGACTATATGCAGTACCAAGGTTTATGCATTTACTCATTGAAGGGTATTTTGGTTGTTTCTGGTTTTGACTATCATGAATAAACTGCTAAAAACCTTCACATACACTGTTTTGTGTGAACATAAGTTTTCTTTTTCCAGTTAAAGTTTTGACATATAATTCTAATTATTACCAAAAAAGAGGCAAGTAAAAATATGGAAGTCCAGGAACATTATTTCAGGCAGCCTTAGTATCAGGAGTATCCACCATAGATGTTAAAAGATGTTTTCAAGGACAGATAGAAAATTTGATGAAATTTGGAGACTACTCTGCAGGAAAGGGAGCATTCTTAATAAGACTGGAAGTTGTAAATATTCAATAGAATCAGATAAATTGATTTCTAAATAATTTTGCTAAACAGGCACTCCTCAACTTACAAACTGTAGCTTCATCAATGGCTTAGATATATAAACTGGCATAAGTGAAAGTGAAAGTCGCTCAGTTGTGTCCAACTCTTTGCAACCCCATGGACTATACAGTCCATGGAATTCTCAGGCCAGAATACTGGAGTGGGTAGCCTTTCCCTTCTCCAGAGTAGGGGATTCCAATTCAGAACCTTAGTTCCTGTCTTCTTTTGAAACAATGATTTATGCAATCATGATGTTCAATATTGCCTGTGTTTTTGACAGATATCCCTAGGGAAAAGGCTTTTCTCTGTTTGCACTGGGAGAAGTAAAATTAGGTCAAGTAATGGGATATTCTGGGAACCACCAGAAATGACAATTCTGTGGGGATGGGGCTTTGAAGAAGCTTCAGCCTGGTTCTTTTCCTTCCAGTTGCTGCTATGCTGCTGGTCTTTACCTTGATTGTGAGCTGTTGGTTTTCAAGGCTGCTGTGGAACTGAGGAAGGGTGATGGGAATAGAGCCACAAACCACTTTGTTCTTACCAAGATTTAGTCTCTTTTTTCCCCCAAAAATACATTTCCTGGATTGCTGCAAACCCTTGCTTAATTTCTAGAGTTCTAAAAAGATTGACCATTTTTGTCAATTTCCTTGGTGCTTTTATGGAGGAGAGGAATTTTGGAGGTTCTTTTTCCACCATTTTTGCTGATGTCACTGTCTTCTGTGTTTTTAAAGGGTTTGCCTGGTGATCCTGGTTACCCTGGTGAACCAGGAAGAGATGGAGAAAAGGTAAGAATTTTAAAACGTCGAGGGAACTGCTTTTATTCTGGTTAGCACAATACTTTTCATCCCAGTTATAAATGAAAAAATTCTAAGTAACTAGCTTTTGTATTCAAACTATACCTTCTTTATCCATCTTTTGATGTTATCCCCTTTTCTCTTATACCAATTCCTTAAATTTTCATTCACTATCCTAAATCACAGTCCATGTGATAGAAATACATGGAGAATTGTTTAACTTTAGCATTTCCATTGTTAAAAGCTGATGCCTTTACTTTGAGCATGTATCGGCAAAACTTTTGTTCTCCAGAAAGAGGATTCAGCACTATTTTAGTAAGGTCCTCATACTAAAAAAGGTTTATAGCTGTGAATTTAGAATGTTGCCACTAAACATTTCCATTCTCTAGGCAATGAGATTCTCTGGAAGCTCGTTACTAATTGCTTGTTGTTTTTTGTTGTTGTTGGTTGTTGTTTTTTCATTTGGCCATGCAGCCTGACTGAGGTCATTTGTTTAGTTCCCTATTTAAAAAGTGACTTTGAAAAAAATGTATGAAGCCCACAATTCCCATATTTATAGCAGATCACAAAACATCCATTTTTCCAATCTCTCTGATTTTTAATTGCTTTCTATGAAAAGCTTTGTTTTGCAGGGACGGGAACATGTTAGAAACTTGAATGTACCCAGAGGGTACGTGTTTTAATGGTGATTTTATCTCTAAACTAGATCCAAGTTCTAGACTGGTTTAAGAGGCACAACTAGAATAAAGGAAGATAATAAATACTCAAAGAATAAACTTTTGTTTTTCTATTTGTATGTGAAGTTATAGGACAGAGTATCTCCTTGAACTAAAAGAGGCTTATAGATAGATGAAAGGTTTCTATGAATAAGTCTCGAATGAAAGTAGAGGTGTGAGAGGTCTGCCTATTCTTGGGTCGTGGCCAGTGGGATAGCAGTTGAATACTGTGATCTTCACCTGTTGTAGCTACTGGTTACAGGTAACAGTTTTGTCTGAATTTGTCTTTCAGTAGATTCTAAGAGCAAAGTCACAAACCATTTATGATTTATTAGCTGTTCCTGGTGATAGTTAACTTCATCAGGCTTAAAATATCTGTCACTAATGGAAATGACACTAAATTTATGCCCCTGACAAGTTTTTTGAAAAAGACATGGCTAAATGTAAGAAAGGGGTAAAGATTTTAGCTGATTCTAGAAATACCGATTTTTTTCCATTTATTTTTATTAGTTGGAGGCTAATTACTTTACATCATTGCAGTGTTTTTTGTCATACATTGAAATGAATTAGCCATGGATTTACATGTATTCCCCATCCTGGTCCCCCCTCCCACCTCCCTCTCCACCCGATCCTTCTGGGTCTTCCCAGTGCACCAGGCCCGAGCACTTGTCTCATGCACCCAACCTGGGCTGGTGATCTCTTTCACCCTAGATAATATACATGTTTTGATGCTGTTCTCTTGAAACATCCCACCCTCGCCTTCTCCCAGAGTCCACAAGTCTGTTCTATACATCTGAGTCTCTTTTTCTGTTTTGCATATAGGGTTATCGTTAACCATCTTTCTAAATTCCATATATATGTGTTAGTATACTGTAATGGTCTTTATCTTTCTGGCTTACTTCGCTCTGGAAATACCAATTTTTTAATTCAGTGTCTTCTCTATGTTACAGCTAGAAATACCTTAGAAGTCTGGTCTATATATAAGGCAAAGAAGTTAATTGATTTGGTCAGCATCATATAGCTTGTAAATCTGACATAACAGCACAGGTTTTCCTAAGCTTAGCAAAGTAGTGTTTTATTAACTCATTTTGTATTTCTCTTTGAGATTTTTTATTATGGATTTCTAGGTCTTTATGAATCTTAATTATCAGTTATATTTTTAAGGAAATTGATGTTTTCATGTGATTTTTACTAATCTATTGTATAATTGTATTGAATAGGGTCAAAAAGGTGACACTGGCCCACCTGGGCCTCCTGGACTTGTAAGTTTTTTTTCTTTCAGTTTTTATTTATTAAATTTATTACTGCATTTTAAATTTTGCATCTTAATTATATACTCCATACATTTTCCTCATAGAACCCAAAATTCCAAGTCTTTATCAACTTCTCCTGTCTTAAAAGTCTTTACATATAGAACTTCAGTGAGGTTGACCTCAAAGTGTTTGTATTGGTCTGCCTGTGTATTATTTCTCCATAATAAAGCTCCAAAATTATGGTATTAGGTTTTTTTGCATAATGATTGCCAAATCATTTCTCAAGTAACCAGCAGGTGGTGCAAGTGTTGCTTACAAAGGTTCAAAAAAAGAAACTTGGGGAACTAGGGATTGGTCCTTTCCCCTGCAGGGCTCAGAAGAAAAATGGATTTGGTCTTAATAGATTTTCTCAATTTGTAATTGTCTGATTCACACCTCTTTCTTCCCAGAGTGTGTGCTTTCTAGGGGTTCTTCATAACAAATGTAGGAAACTGCCCTATAAAAGAATACTTAAGGGGTTTACAACTTTTCTGTCATATCTGTATTCATCATGAAATCCCAGTCACGTATGTTTTCATTATTAAAAATAAACTATCTCTGTTGCAGTTGACATATTGATTTTCCTTTCATTGAAATTTTCTAAGACTCCTGGCTTTAAGACTTCACTAAAGTTGCAAAGGGGCAAGTGCCATAAACCCTATATGATAAGACATTGGAATAATGTTTATTTAATTATTTTTGTCCATAGTGAGTCTCAGATATTGATACTTGGTACTTTACCAAATCCAATGATGAGAATGTATTATATTTAAAGAAGATCTTAAGACAATTTTTATTTGCTTTCATTTTCAAATCAGAATTTTACTTTTCTAACAAATAATTTTTCTAAAAAATGAGATGATAGAATTTTGATGAGCATCAGAAGAAATGGAAATTTTGAGAGTGTATCCTGTTCAATAGCTCCCCTATGAACTACCATCCAAATTCTAGGTCCCACAAATGTCCATTTGTCTGAATATTTCTTATATCCAAAAGAGCCAGGATGAATATTGCCAGTAGGTGATAATTTCTATCTCAGACTGATAGTTGCTTAAAGCTAAAGCTTACTTTACCTTTATAACTCTATGAAGTTAACCTCTTTATATTAGATTATTTAATATAAAATTCTTTAGGCATGAGGTTCTAAGAAGATAAAAAGGGCTAGTTAATTTTAATTAATAAAGCCTTCCTGGAAGAATGACTTTTCTTTTTCTTTTTAAGAAGAAAGAAATATGAGTTGACAAAGAGAAAGATTATGGGAAGGCATTATAGATATTTAGAATGGCATATTTAAAGGAAAAAGCAGGAATGTGCAAGATGCATGAAGTGGTTACAATCAGACTTCACTCTCCTAAAAAGTCATTGCTACAACTAACAGGACATGAAACAGATGAGAGAGGTATTGGGAGTGAGAAGTATGTTTAGAGTCCAAGCTATAAAGTAACATAATATATAATAAGAAGTAATGAGCAATTATGAGTGCTCTAACAGGAAACGTAACACAGAAAAATTGCTTTTTGAGGAAGTGTATCCTAGTAATAGATTTGAATTTAAAGGGAAAAGCTCAGAGTTGTTTCTGTTAGTCTAAGTATGAGGTAAGAATAGATGCTGTCACAGGAAAGAAGGGAACAAATTGGAGAGACTTATTTAACAAAGAATTATCAGGCTTAGGTGATTGGAATGAATTGAATTTGAATGATAAGAAGACATCAAACATAATTCTAACTCTGTAAGCCTGGGGCTAAAGTGGATGGTAATATTGATACTGACATTGAACATTTTCTAATCTGTTGAAGCATGCTGCTCACAATCTATGTAAGGTAATCTTAATAATTTTGCATCTGAACACTTTGTGAAAATGATGCATTGTAATCATATGGACCTACCAGGTTATTTTCAGAAAAACAAGTCTCTTCCTCTTTGAATTCCTTTATTTTTTTCTTTCATAATAAAGGTAATACCTAGGCCTGGGACTGGTGTAACTGTAGGAGAAAAAGGAAACATTGGGTTACCTGGCTTGCCTGGAGATAAAGGAGATCGAGGATTTCCTGGAATTCAGGGTCCACCAGGCCTTCCTGGACCTCCAGGTAAATGAGACTGTACTGTACTTAATACCCTTGTGTTTATAGTATCTTTACTAATCCATGTATACAGTATTATCATACTAGTTCCAGGGTGAGCATGGCACTAGAACACATAAGTATTTTTTTTTGGAAGTATATTATCATTTAATAATATATTCAGTTCAGTTCAGTCACTCAGTCGTGTCCGACTCTTTGCGACCCCATGAATCACAGAACGCCAGGCCTCCTGTCCATTGACAGGAACTCCTCAGCTCTTACTATAATCTTTCCAGGTTCCTCATGTATACTTTAAAAAAAATCAGAATTACTTTAATAGTGTCATCTTACCGTAAAAATACCATTTCTTTGTTTTGTTATTAATAAATTACACCAAACATTACTGTGACCCAAATATTAATCATTATACCTTTCATGCTGTTATGGTAGGAAACATTGTGCTAATGATGCCTAGTTAGGTAAGATTTACTGTATTTTTATGTAGTAAACAGCACTATCCACTTAGAATTCCAGAAACATCTACCTAGAAATCCCCATGGTGATTTTGCTATGCAGTAAAACCTTGGAGCTCAGTACTAATTTTATATCACTTCCTAATTGAAGATACACAGTAGAGTAGAGCACTTCTAATTTGGCCGCTAATTGAGCACTGCCCTTGTTTAGCATGTTTATTTGGATGTTCTCTGAAATGAGGTGATAGTATACCTCTCATGTAAAATTTGAAAAAAAAAATCTTGTACAGTATCTGTCACACATAGGTATTTAATAAATTATGGTTACTTTTCTATCAAAAATATTTGCCTAATAAAATGTTAACATGATGAGATGAGTGATGCTCAGTGTTTCTGCCAAGAAGAAAGAGAATAAGTTGTGGGTCCCCTTTTGCTTTCTATCCCCTTTGGATTTCTATCTTCAAGATAGTGGACCAAAGACATACTGTGTATGGAAACTTCAGATAAGGAATTCTCCAAGGATATAGCAAAAAATTTAAAGTGTTAGATAATATGAAATAAAATGTAAGACACACAGAGGATAAACCTAGATGTCCCAAAATCCAACATGAAGGAGTTCAAAGAGAGAATAGGACAAGAAGCATATTTGAAAAATTAATGGTTAAAACTTCTAGCTATTTAAAAAAGGTGTATTTCCCTGTAAAAAAGCTTATGAATTACAAAGCAAAAGTAATAATAATAATACAAAATTATTACAAAATACATACCTAAACACACAGTAAGGACACTTTAGAATGTAAGGATAAAAAGAAGTTCTTAAAAACTGTCTGAGACCCAAAGCAGATCACTTACAAAGCAGTGAGAGTCAGATGAAGATAATGGGGCACATTTTCAAAGTAATAAGGAAAAAGAACTATGAATTTGAGATCCTATATTACATCAAACTGTCACCCTGGGGTGAATATGAGGACCTCCAGATCTCTGAAATAGTTACTGGAGCTTTTACTCCAAGAAGGAGGAAATGAATTCAGGATGAAGTTGGGAGTGGGGGTGGCTAACACAGACGAAACAATGGTTAAGAAAGATATTAATAAAGTATTTTAAGTCTAAATAAATATTGATCATAAAAAATAACAAATATTTTAAGTAACAATATGGAAGTATAATTGTACATACTACTAACATAGAATGTAGAGGTACAGAGAGAATGGGGAAGTGAATTATATGGTTTATTGTCTTGTTAGAGGGAGAGAATATAAGTACTATTAACTATATAAGTTTTTCAAAAAATACAGATTTTAGTCCCTAGGTTAAATATTTTAATAGTAAAGAATTAAAATAATATATATTTTAGAAAAGAATTAACATAATATATATTACTTACTTGTTGAAGAAAGAAGATGACCAAAATCTTGACCTATGTAATACAAGTAAGGTTTGGGACAAAACAAACACAGATAAACCTGAATAAATAGAAAAACATAAACTGACAAGAAGAAGTTAAAAACAAATCAGTAACTTCAATAAATGTAAAAGGACTAAACACTGATTAATAAACAAAAGCTAAAATAAAATTGGAACAAAATCTATATGCTGTGCACAGTAGACATATCTAAAGTAAAAGAATGTAGAAAATATGAAAATTAAGCAATGAGAAAATGTTAAGCAAATGCTACCAAAAAGAAAGCTGGTTTAGCAATTCTAATATAGTATGAAATAGAATTAAATGCAAAAATGCATTACAAACAGATATTTCATATGGATAAATAGACAAATTATACCACAGTGGTATAAAAGTCATGAAAGTTACTCATTTAAAATTATAGCTTTGAATATGTAAAGTGAAAACTGATAAACTACAAGGGATAAATTGGAAATTCCCCAGTATATCAAGGAAGTGAAATATAAATATGAATATAAATGATTTGAGTAACACAATCAAGCTGTATTTTTGAGAGAGAGAGAAAAATTTTGTGCAGCAGAGAATGTACATTCATTTCAAACATACATGAAGCATTTGTGTTGTGTAGCTTTGAAATTATGTAGTCAAGAAATAGACTCTATTAGACCAGAAAAAATCTTTTAAAAGTATATTCAGGATACTGTTCATAGAAAATACTAAAGATAGTATCAGAAAATTGCTAGAGCTAATCAGTGAATTTAGCAAAGTTGCAGAATACAAAATCAATACACAGAAATCACTTGCATTTCTATATACTAACAATGAAAAATCAGAAAGAGCAATTAAGGAATCAATCCCATTCACCATTGCAAACAAAAAGAATTAAATATCTAGGAATAAACTTACCTAAGGAGATGAAAAAACTGTACACAGAAAATTATAAGACACTAATGAAAGAAATCAAAGATGACATAAACAGATGGAGAGATATTCCATGTTCCTGGGTAGGAAGAATCAATATTGTGAAAATGACTACTACAGATACCAATGTGATCCCTACCAAATTACCAATGGCATTTTTCACAGAATTAGAACAAAAAATTTCACAATTCATATGGAAACACAAAAGACCCCAAATAGCCAAAGCAGTCTTGAGAAAGAAGAATGGAGCTGGAGGAATCAAGCCTCTTGACTTCAGGTTATATTTTTAGATGAGTAAGTTTCATGACTTTTATATCATTATGGTATAATTTGTCTATTTAGCCATATGAAATATCTGGTTTTAATGCATTTTTGCATTTAATTCTATTTCATACTGTATTAGAATTGCTAAACCAGCTTGCTTTTTGGTAGCATTTCCTCCCCTGGAGAAGGAAATGGCAGCCCACTCCAGTATTCTTGCCTGGAGAATCCCATGGACAGAGGAGCCTGGTGGGCTACAGTCCATGGGGTCACAAAAAGAGTCGGACATGACTGAAGTGACTTAGCACACAGCATAGCATGCGCACAAAGCTACAGTCATCAAGACAGTATGGTACTGGCACAAAAACAGAAATATAGACCAAGGGAAAAAGATAGAAAGCCCAGAAATACGCCCACCCACCTGTGGGTACCTTATTTTTGACAAAGGAGGCAAGAATATACAATGGGGCAAAGACAGCTTCTTCAATAAATGGTGCTGGGAAAACTGGACAGCTACATGTAAAAGAATGAAATTAGAACACTTCCTAACACCATACACAAAGATAAACTCAAAATGGATTAAAGACCTAAATGTAAGACCAGAAACTATAAAACTCTTAGAGGAAAACATAGGCAGAACACTCGATGACATAAATCAAAGCAAGATCCTCTATGACCCACCTCCTAGAGTAATGGAAATAAAAACAAAAGTAAACAAGTGGGACCTGATTAAACTTAAAAGCTTTTGCACAGCAAAGGAAACTATAAGCAAGGTGAAAAGACAACCCTCAGAATGGGAGAAAATAATAGCAAATGAAACAACTGACAAAGGATTAATTTCCAAAATATACAAGCAGCTCATACAACTCAATACCAGAAAAACAAACAACCCAATCAAAAAGTGGGGAAAAGACCTAAACAGACATTTCTCCAAAGAAGACATACAGATGGCTAACAAACACATGAAAAGATGCTCAACATCACTCATTATTAGAGAAATGCAAATCAAAACTACAATGAGATATCACCTCACACCGGTCAGAATGACCATCATCAAAAAGTCTACAAACAATAAATGCTGGAGAGGGTGTGGAGAAAAGGGAACCCTCTTGCACTGTTGGTGGGAATGTAAATTGATACAACCACTATGGAAGACAGTATGGAGATTCCTTAAAAACTAGGAATAAAACCACCATATGACCCAGCAATTCCACTCCTGGGCATATATCCTGAGGAAACCAAAATTGAAAGAGACACATGTATCCCATTGTTCATTGCAGCACTATTTACAATAGCTAGAACATGGAAGCAACCTAGATGTCCATCGACAGATGAATGGATAAAGAAGTTGTGGTATATATACACAATGGAATATTACTCAGCCATAAAAAGGAATGCATTTGAGTCAGTTCTAATGAGGTAGATGAACCTAGAACCTATTATACAGAGTGAAGTGAGTCAGAAAGAGAAAGATAAATAATATTCTAACACACATATATGGAATCTAGAAAAATGGTACTGAAGAATTTATTTACAGGGCAGCAATGGAGAAACAGACATAGAGAATAGACTTATGGACATGGGGAGAGGGGAGGAGAGGGTGAGATGTATGGAAAGAGTAACATGGAAACTTACATTACCATATGTAAAATAGATAGCCAATGGGAATTTGCTGTATGGCTCAGGAAACTCAAACAGGGGCTCTGTATCAACCTAGAGGGGTGGGATGGGGAGGGAGATGGGAGGGAGTTTCAAAAGAGAGGTGATATATGTATACCTGATGGCTGATTCATGTTGAGGTTTGACAGAAAACAGCAAAATTCTGTAAAGCAATTATCCTCCAATAAAAAATAAATTTAAAAAAAGTACATGCAGGCCATACTCTGTGACCACAGTAAAGTGAAGTTAGAAATTAACAACAAAAACCATCAAATATTTTCATATTAAAGTGCACATTTGTAAATAGCTCTATAGGTAAAGAAGATACAGAAATGGAGATGATGAACTACTAAATGCTAAACAATTTCATGTCAAAATTCATTAGATATAGCCAAAAGTCTTACACTTAATTGATCACAAAATTAGAGATCCTAAACTTAAATGAGCTAAGTTGTAAAAATAGTAAGAAATAAAACAAGCACATGCCATTTGAAGCAACATGGATGGACCTAGAGATTGTCATACTAAGTGAAGTCAGACAGAGAAAGATATCATATGATACTGCTTATATGTGGAATCTAAAAAAAAAAAGGTACAAATGAACTTATCTACAAAACAGAAATAGAATTACAGATGTAGAAAACAAACTTATGGATATGGGGTGGGGGGATTGGAAGATTGGGATTGACATATGCACACTACTATATATGGACAGAGGAACCTGGCAGGCGACATAGCACATGCATGTATGCATGTGCACACACACACACACACACACACACACGTATAAAAACAGGTAACTAGTAAGAACCTACTGTATAGCACAGGGAACTCTACTCATATGGGAAAAGAATCTAAAAAAGAGTGAATATATGTTTATGTATAACTGATTCACTTTGCTGTATACCAGAAACTAACACAACATTGTAAGTCAACTATATGCCAATAAAAACTTTAAAATAGAAGCATAAACAAAATAGATGGAAAACTTGATAAAGGTCAAAATAAAGTAAGATCAAGATAAAGGCAGGAAAAGACTCAAATCAGTAAAGGAAAAAAGATACCATAAAATACAATTAAAATTCTTGAATTATAAGAAAACTATAAAATTGTCAATATTTTTGAAATTCTAGATGAAATATATATTCTTCATGAAACAGAAAACATGATTTAATAAAAATTTTCCTGAGAAAGTAGGACTCCTAAGTAGATCAATTGCTGTAGAAGATTTTGAAAAGTTAAAGGTCTCCCTGAAAAAGTATTGGTTTTGCAGGTGGGTTTATAGAGTTTTATAAATGAATTTTATCAAGTTCTTGAGCAGGCAATTCTCATAGTTTAAAAACTGTTTCAGAACATTCTTTTTAAAAGGAAATTCAATTTAACAGTTGATACCAAACCACCAAGGAGATACACTGGAAGTAACTATAGTTCAATATTATTTATGAATGTAGGAGTAACAATCTTAAATATTATCAATTCAGAAGTATATTAAATAATATATTTGTGACTGAATAGTATTTACCCTAAGATTACAAGAATGGTTCAACATTACTTTAATTGACTATACTGACATATTAAAAAGGAATAGGCCAATAGATAAAAAGAAAACAGTCAAAATTTAATACCTATTTATTTTTAAAAGGAAAAAAAAATTCTTAAACTAAGATTGGAAGGGAACTATCTCAATTTGATGAAGCAGTCTACTTCATACAGGAAGTACAGGACTGTGCAGGAAATATACTTTGTGGTGAAACATCAGGAGTATTCCCATTCAAGTCAAGAATAAGATAAAGATGGTCACCAATGGTCACCAGGGTCACCAATGCTATTTGTTCTTGTACTAAAGATCCCAGCCAGTGCACTAAGTCTGGAAGAAAAACAGAGGTATATGGATGGAAAACAAAAAACAAAAAAACCCCACATTTTGGTTATTCACAAGCCATGTGATTATCTATTCAGAGAACCTAAAAGAATCAAATGATGAATTATCAGAACTTAATGTTTGCAAGGTAGCCAAATACAAGATATGAGTTGCAAATTTAAGTAATTTGCTTTAAGCCAGCAAGAAAATAATTACACATATAAGAGGGGAAAAATTCAGTTAACAATAGTAACAACAATAAAATTCACATTAGCAATCAAATTTACCCATGAATAAACCTAACAAAAGATGTATAAGATCTCTTTGCATAACTTTGTAAAATATTATTAAATAATATAAAATTAATAAATAAATGGAAATATATATATAGTTATTACTTGATGTGGAAATTCAGTATTATATACAGGTGATTCTACCAAAATTTAATCTTTAAATTGAAATTAAAATTCATTTTAATTGAGTTAGAATTGAATAAAAATCTCATTCAAAATTCCAGTGATTTTTTAAAAATGTAACTGATAAGCTGGTTCTGAAATTTATTTAGAAGAATAAATTTGTAAGTGTAGTGAAGATGGTTTTCAAAAGAACAAAGATGAGTATATTTTCCTTGCCAGATTTGAAAATATTATAAAGCTGCAGTAATGAAAAAATGTGTTAGTAGTGCAAGAAAGGACAGTAGAACAGAAGAATGTCCAGAAACAGAGCCATGTTTACCTGAGAACTTTGAGATGCCTCTTCTCCTGTCAGTGGCTTTCTAGTATTTCAGAGATTAAGAGATCATAGTGTCAAAGTGTACAGAGTTAGTTACTAGTACGTTTCCAAAAGTAATGTGAGTGTTAGTTGCTCAGTCCTGTCCAGCTCTTTGCGACCCCGTGGACTGAGGCCCTCCAGGCTCCTCTGTTCATCGGATTCTCCAGGCAAGAATACTGGAGTAGGTTGCCATTTCCTTCTCTGGGAGATCTTCCCGACCCAGGGATCAAACCTGGGTCTCCCACATTGCGGGCAGATTTTTTTTTTTTTTTTACCTCTTGAGCCACCAGGGAAGCCCTCCAAAGGTAAAAAACTACTTTATTCTTTCTTATATTCAAACTGGTACTTACATTATTGGGACTTTCCATCTTTTCTCTACATGTTGATTCTCATAGAAAAAAATAAGAACATAGCTGGTATTATACATAAAAAAGTAAGACCATAACTGATATTATACATTAAAGGAAGATCTTATCATTAGTTAAGGTCTCATTGAGACCCAAAGTAATATGTCTAAAATAAGATCATTTTGATCACTTTAATGGGTATTTGTTTTTATCTTAGGACCTGCAGTTATAGGTCCTCCTGGACCCCCTGGCTTTCCTGGGGAAAGGGGACAGAAAGGTGACGAAGGTCCACCTGGAATTTCCATTCCTGGATCTCCTGGACTTGATGGACAGCCTGGGGCTCCTGGCCCTCCTGGCCCCCCTGGCCCTCCGGGCCCTCACATCCCTCCTAGTAAGCTATATACTTTTCTCCTGTTAAGTTCTGTTGTTGTATTTGTTTTATCTTCATTTATAAGTGAATCTGATGGTTTGCATCATTCTTGTATTTCTGATAACTAAGAGAGTCTTCTACTGCCTCTGCTTTTGATTTATGGTGATTGTTTGATATTTAAATTTGTTCTTCAAATTATCATTAATATTATAGAAACAACTGAAAATAAATCTTTTTTTTTCTAGCCTATCAGACTTTCTTTTTGTTGAGTCTTCTGGATATTTTACAATTGGCTTGCTATTATTGCTTTATCTTATCTCAGGTGATAAGATATGTGAAGCAGGCCCTCCTGGCCCTCCAGGATCTCCAGGTGATAGAGGACTCCAAGGAGAACAAGGAATGAAAGGTTTGAACCCCATATTCCTTCATTCTTTCAAGTCATCAGCAAAATACCCTATATCCTCCACCCTTCCTCAGCCACTCACTCCCATGGTCAGACCCCAAGACCATACATTACCAATAGTGAACACTTCCAAATTTTGATTTCCTGACCATTATATCCTATCTTTCTAGCTCACTACCTCTAATAACCTGACTAAAAACATTACTTCAAACTCAGTGAAACCTGCCAACCTTTATTATCCCTCAGTTTTTTGAAGTCTTTCTTATCTCTTAACCCAGCTTAAATTCCATGATCAAGCATTGTAGTCAATCCCATGCATAAACTTTTTACTTCTTTGCCCTCCTCTTCTGCCATTGGAACCAAAACATAGCCCTGGTAATTCAATAATTCTGGGAAATAGTGAAGGACAGGAAAGCCTGGCGTGCTGCAGTCCATGGGGTTGCAAAGGGTCGGGCACGACTGAGTGACTGAACAACAACAAATTCCAAATTACCACCTCTTCTGAGCCTGCACCTGGTTTTCTCTTTTCAAACTTCTAACACATTCTTTTCTATTCTTATTTTAGGATTCTGACTTTGCTTCCTTCTCCACAGACCAGTTGAAGCAATAACAAGAGAACTTTCACAAATTGCCACCACTACCACATTTATTTTGCCTCCTGCTGATCGTTACTGCTCCTATCTAAAACAGTTCTTTGTACAATAGATTCCATTTCCTCTTGTTTCCCTCAAAGAGCCATTTGAGAAATTCTTGTCTCTCCCATATCATCAGTTTTTCCCTTTCACTGGATCATTCCTGCTGCTGCTGCTGCTAAGTCTCTTCAGTCGTGTCTGACTCTGTGCGACCCCATAGACGGCAGCCCACCAGACTGGGCTCCCCCGTCCCTGGGATTCTCCAGGCAAGAATACTGGAGTGGGTTGCCATTTCCTTCTCCAGTGCATGAAAGTGAAAAGTGAAAGTGAAGTCGCTCAGTCATGTCCGACTCTTTGCGACCCCATGGACTGCAGCCCACCAGGCTCCTCTGTCCATGGGATTTTTCCAAGCAAGAGTACTGGAGTGGGTTGCCATTGCCTTCTCCAGGATCATTCCTAGCAGTATATAAATATGCATTTGTTTGCCCATCTAAAAAATATCTTAGCATAGCCTCACTTCAGCTGCTAGATACTACTCTACTCCTATTCTTTCATTTGTGGCAAAACTCTTCAAGAATTTTCTACTCACTGTCTCTAGATAACTCTCCTCTCCTCTCATTTTCTGTTAGTGAAATGAAAGTCATTCAGTCGTGTCTGACTCTTTGTGACCCCATGGACTATATAGTCCTTGGAATTCTCCAGGCAAGAATGCTGGAGTGGGTAGCCTTTCCCTTCTCCAGGGGATCTTCCCAGCCCAGGGATTGAACCCAGGTCTCCCACATTGCAGGCAGATTCCTTACCAGCTGAGCCACCAGGGAAGAATATTGGAGTGGGTAGCCTATCCCTTCTCCAGGGGATCTTCCTGACCCAGGAATTGAACTAGGGTCTCCTGCATTGCAGGTGGATTCTTTATTGAACTAGGGTCTCCTGCATTGCAGGCGGATTCTTTATAAGCTGAACTATCAGGAGAGCCCATCGTTTTCTGTTAAGCATACTCCAATCAGGACTCGCCCCCCACACACACCCGCATCACTCCATAGATGCAGTTTTTGTCAAAGTCACCAGTAGCCTGTGTGTGTTAAGTTGCTTCAATGTTGTCCAACTCTTTGCAACCATATGAGCTATAGCCCACCAGGCTCCTCTGTCCATGGGATTATTCACTACCAATTCAAATATTGTCTCAGCCCTTATTTTACTTGATTTTTGCATTCTTTAAACAGTTTATTCACTTGGTTTTCAATAAATTCCATGCTCTGTTTTTATTCCTTCCTCCCTGGCATATATGTGAAAGAGAGCCATTGTGACTGGAATGGAGTGAGCATAGGTCAGGGTGCATGGCAGGGCTGGGAGGAGAACTGTAGAATATGATGTAATATAATTTGAGGAAGGGGAGAGTCTGTGGCAGATCATACAGGACCTCGTAAGACATTGTGATGATTTTATCTTTTATGTGGAAAGTGTTGAAAGTGAAAGTGTTATTTGCTCAGTCGTGTCCAACTCTTTGTGACCCCACGAACTGTAGCCCACCAGGCTCCTCTGTCCTTGGGATTCTCCAGGCAAGAATACTGGATGGGTTGCCATTTCCTTCTCCAGAGGATATTCCTGACCCAGGGATCGAACCCAAGTCTCCTGCATTGCAGGCAGACTCTTTATCGACTGATCTACACACACACACAAACACACACACATATATAGTAGATATGTATCTATATAGATATGTCTCTCCCTATATATACTCTGCCTCTATATGTCTCTATATGTATATCTCTATATGTGTATCTATCATCTCATATGTAACTGCTATCTAAATCAAAATACAGAACTTAACCAGGATTCTAGAAGACTCTCTTGTGCATCCTAATCAGCACTCACAAAGGTAACCACTGTTTTGTCCTCTATCAGTTTGCCTTGAACTTTGTAGAAATGGAATCACATAGGCCCTTTTATGTCTTAATATTTTATCTGGTTTGTTTTGCTTAATATTACATCTATTAAATATTCCTAAATATCCATTCTAATGTTAATGTACATTTGGTCTGGGGTTATTATGAATAAAGCTGCTATGAACATTCATATATATATTATGTCATACATATACATATGTGTGTGTATATATACATATATATATGTGTGTATTATAGGATATAAGCATTCATTCCTGTTGTGTAAACATCGTGATGGAATTGCTGGGATATAGGATAGGTATAGATTTTGATTCCATAGATATCACCAAACCATTTGACAAAGAGAATTTAGTTTCCACTTCTCTCACAATTATTGATGCTGAGCCTCTTATAGTTTGTGCATTCTCTTTGTAGAGTACTTATTTTTTTCTGCATTTAATTGGGTTGTTGGATATATGTATCACAAATATATTCTCCCATTCTGTGACTTGATTTTTTACTCATGTCTTTACTTGAAGAGAGGTTGTTAATTAACAGAAATCAAATGATAAACGTCCTCTTTTATGATTAGTGCTGTTTCTGTTCTATTTTAGAAATCTTTGCTTACCCCAAGGACCCAATGATATTCCTCTATGTTTTCTTCTAAAAGCTTTATTGTTTTCCTTTTTTATTTTGATCTTTGATGTATATTGAAGTCACCCTTGATTCCCCCCTTCTTTTGCATTCTATATGTGATCCATGAGAAAACCCCATTGGCTGTATCTTCAGATATGTCCAGAATCTAACCAATTCGTGTCCTATTCATTGCTGTCACTCTGGAATGAGCTGCCATCTCTCCTAGATCACTTCAGCAGTAGCCACTTACATACTTAACCTGTTTCCATCCTTGTACTTAGATCATATTCTTAACATAGCAACCAGAGTCCTCCTTTTAAAACTTGTCCTATCATGTTGCTTTCCTGTTTAATTTCTTCTCCTAGATTCTTATTTTACTCACAGTAAAAGCCACAGTCTTCACGGTGGCCTATATGATATTTTATGATATACCACTTGTTATAACCTGTTAATGGTCTGAGCTGGTTTCCCTTTCTCACTCTATTGCAGTAATCTCTTCTTGATATTCCTTCTGTGTGCTAGACATGGCTATTCTTTCTGCCTGGACTGCTCTACAGTTGTTGCACACATGCCATGTCCTTTAAGTTTTTATTTTTATCATATGTCATCTTCTCAATGGTTTCTATCCTGACTATCTTATTCAAAATTGCAATCTGCCACCCATCCCTAAGCATATCCAGTTTCACTTACTCAGCCAATGGTAGAATGTGAGCACCATGAACATACGAATTTTGTCTGTTTTTTTATCATGTATTATAGACTCCTCGAATAGTGCTTGGCACATAGTAGGTGCTCAGTAAATATATATCAAATGAATTGATTCTAAATATAAGCTTCTCTAACTACACTGTTGTGTGGGAATATTGTCCTTTAGTGCTAACTTCCTTGTGCTCAGTCACTCAGTCATGTCCAACTTTTTGCAACCCCATGGACTGTAGCCCGCCAGGCTTCTCTGTCCATGGAATTTTCCAGGCAAGAATACTGGAGTGGGTTGCCGTTTTCTCTTCCAAGGGATCTTCCCAAGCCAGGGATCGAACTGGCTTGTCCTGCATTGGCCAGGATATTCTTTACCACTGATCCCCCTGGGAATCCCTGCTAAGTTCTTTAGAACCTGTCTAAAGAAGATATATGTAACCATTCAAGTAAAATTTGCTTTTTATTGTTGTTTTCTCTAGGTGACAAAGGTGACACCTGCTTCAACTGTATTGGAACTGGTGTTTCAGGGCCTCCAGGTCAGCCTGGTTTGCCAGGTCTTCCAGGTTCCCCAGGTAAAACATTCTGCCTCAGGGCAACCTTTAAAATATTTCTGGCTAGATATTAGATATTAGAATGATGCCAGTTTCTCATTTTATAGCTAGTCATTCGTATTCATAAGTAACTGAATATGAAATATCACTATCTGCTATGAAATAAATTATGCTTGCTCTTGCTTTCTGTACCTGAAGCTACCTACATTTTCTATTAAAGCATTTCAACAATATTATTCCAGGGGAAATATCTTCCTTATTTTCCTTATGGTGAAGAAAATAACTTAAACAGAGTCAGACTTTTTAATTCCAGAAAACTGGGTTAAATGTTCATAATGCTTGACTCCTGAATATCATTTCCAGTGGCAGATTCTAGTCATTGGGATGTATCACATGTTGTCATTGAGAAACGGGGCTTTTACTAGATTTTGGCAATCAACTGCCAATATTCCTCTTTATTTATTTTAATTTTTAAAAGTTAAAAATTAAAAACTGTTCCTCTGTTTTTGTAATTTTCATTGGAGTACCATTGATCTATAATGTTGTGTTAATTTCTGCAGTGCAAAGTAAATCAGACACATATACATATACCCTTTTTTAGATTCATTTCCCATATAAGCCATTACAAAGTGTTGAGTAGAGTTCCCTGTGCTATGCAGAAGGTCCTATTTTAATAAATTATCTATTTTATGTATAGTGGTGTGTATGTGTCAATCCCAGTCTCCCAGTTATCTCCCACTTACTCCCAGGTAGCCATAAATTTGTTTTCTACATCTGTGACTCTATTTCTATTTTGTAAATAAGTTCATTTGTACCCTTTTTTTAGATTCCACATATAAGCAGTATCATATTGTCTTCCTCTTTCTATATATAACTCCTCCTTCCCCATTTCTAAGCAGAACTGTATTTGATATCCATCAGACCCACAACTCTTTCACTTAGCTGCCTCTTGGAGTATCCCAATATTCTCTTGAAATCACACTTTATGTCTGAGTCAGTCAGGGCTGAGAATAAACACCAGATCTCTTACCTTTCTGTCTGATGTATCTCCCTAATGAACCAATTCATTTGGTGCTTGGAAATAGATTTTCAGCAAATCTAATAGCTGCCCTTGGAAGTTCACCATCTAGCCTTGTACTTCTGGTCTAGTGGTTTTCAAACTTGGGAGTGCATCAGAATTATTTGGAGGGCTTGTTAAAATCCATATTCCTGGGTCCCACCCCCACAATTTCTGATTCAGTAGACCTGAGATGGAGGGCCCAAGAATTAGCATTTCTAGCCAGTACCCAGGTGGTGCCAATGCATCTATTTCAGGGACCCATTTTGAAAATGGTGCTTTAGTAATATTTCCTCTAGTCTTTGAGCACCAATCCTTTTTCATAAAGTTAATTTTAGGGAGTGATAAACCAAATAAAGAACTGGTAGGAATCTAGGAAAATTGTTTAAGTAAGAACAGAGAAAAATATGCAGACTTTGTCCTTATCTTGTTCTGCCTTTGACAATGGGATGGTTATAGAAGCCAAGTACTTCTATGCATAGTACTTGGTAGCTGCAAGCTTTGGGACACTTTGAAATTGGAAATACCTAAGGATACAATGTTGTATATACCATGAAAGGTTAGCTTTACCTAAAAGAAAGGATGATCTCTGTATCTTGAGAACGTGAAATAGAGAAATGAAACTGTGACTTGTCAAATGAGATTGATGTTCTTACTTTAAGACTTGACTTCCTGACTTGCTGATGTTTATATAAGCTTTATCAAGATTTCAAGCCCAAAGCTCATATGACTCTGTGTGTGTGTGTGTGTGTCTGTGTGTGTATTAGGATCTCTTGGTTTCCCTGGACAGAAGGGTGAAAAAGGACACGCTGGTGCAACTGGTCCCAAAGGATTAACTGTAAGTTTTGAGTATATTATAGAGCAAAAGAAATAGAAGAAACCTATTTACACCTTGAGTTTTCACTTGTGGAGATATATAAAGGAAATTTAGTTTTTATATTATGATTTATTTGATTCTTTTACTTTTGCTGGCTCATATGTCTCATTTGACTCATAGCTTTGTACACTAAATGTTATTGGGCAGGTTGATTGGATAAACTGGAGAAAGTATTAGAAAAAAAGAAACTGATTTTCTTCTTCTGTCTCTTCTTTTTTTCCTCTTTTATTTCTTTTTTAACCCCTCAGGGCATACCAGGAGCTCCAGGAGCTCCAGGCTTTCCTGGACCTAAAGGTGAACCCGGTGACATCCTCACACTTCCAGGAATGAAGGGTGACAAAGGAGATTTGGGTTCCCCTGGAGTTCCAGGGCTTCCTGGTTTACCTGGCACCCCTGGACAGGATGGATTGCCAGGACTTCCTGGCCCCAAAGGAGAACCTGTGAGTTGGTTTGATATTCTTGATTTTGTGGTATCAAATTGTTAGTGATGTTTTCTAGGATGGGCCTGGTGCTTAGTTGAACATCTGATCAATGCTTAAAAGAATGTGATTATATGTACTAATGGCACATTGTTATTGACTATATAGAGTTTCTTTATAATTCTTTTCTCTAAGTGGTTTTGTTAATTCTTTCTGCTTAACCCACTATTATGTTGAATACAGTTTGCTATGACCAAGTAGGCAGAAGTTTAAGATGCCTATAGATCAGTGTAAGTTTCCCCTTTTCTTATCCCACATAGCCTTGTCTGGTTTTGTCTAGACCTGACAACAAAAGTCTAATTTGGTTTATATACAGTAAGCTTGGAGATTAGTTGAGTAGATGGCTGTGTTAAATGTGCCATGGAGCCTAAAGATTGAATGTAAATGAGTAAAATCTTATTTTGTGTGCAACATACAGAACAGGATATTTAGGTAGAAAGTGATACTTTATAAAATATTAACTAGCCTATAAACTTCTTGACTTAACACTAGAATGTAAGCTTCATGAACGTAGAGACTTTAGTCTATTTTTATTCTTTGCTTTATCACCAGCTCCTGGCACATAGTAGGAACTCAAAAAATATTTGTTGAATGAAAGAATGTATAAATAGAGTGATCACACATACCATCCCATAGTGACACACACTCAGTTTTTAAGAACTGTTATGGCTATATCATTTCTCTAGCTGTACTAAGTAATACCAACCTACAGATAGCTGTTATATCTATGTATTTCTGTATTAAATGTTTCCCTTTCAGGGTGGAATGGCTTTTAAGGGTGAAAGAGGTCCCCCTGGGAACCCAGGTTTGCCAGGTCTCCCAGGAAATAGGGGGCCTATGGGCCCTGTTGGTTTTGGCCCTCCAGGTCCAGTAGGTGAAAAAGGCATACAAGGTGTGGCAGGAAGTCCAGGCCAACCAGGAATACCAGGTGAGTTTGCTATGGCTGTTTTGTTTTTAGTTTGGTGCTTAAAAGCAGAAATGCATTATCTTTTGACCATTTTGGGTTCCTTTCATGAGAGGTGTTTTTCCCTGGCTATTTATATTTGGGCTTTCCAGAGCTCCTTAGCAAGGAAACATAAATATGTATGTGCGTGTGTGTGTATGTTTTTTTTTCATTTATTTTTATTAGTTGCAGGCTAATTACTTTACAATATTGTAGTGGTTTTTGTCATACATTGACATGAATCAGCCATGGATTTACATGTGTTCCCCATCCCGATCCCCCCTCCCACCTCCCTCTCCACCGGATTCCTCTGGGTCTTCCCAGTGCATTTAAGAAGACCTTCTCTTTAAAGTTTCTCTGACTGTATTTATTGTTACTGTTGTTGTTTTTAAGTGCATGATACAGAATGCAAATTTTAACAAATAATTATAATAGAAACAAACACACACATAACTACCACATGTGCCAAGACACATACATTGCCAGTATTCTGGAAACCTCTATGCTCCTCTCTCTGTCTTTTCCTGATCAAAATCTTCTTCCATTTCTCCAGAGGTAAACACTGCTTTCACTTTTGCATAATTTTCTTCCATAAATAGTTTTATCACCTAGATATATATTCCTAAATAAAGTACTTTATGCTTCTTTTTGAACTTTCTGTTAATGGAATGATGGGGTAAGTATTCTTTATGTTAACTTTGTATATGGATGTAGCAGCTTTATTGCTATACAGTATTCCAGTGTGTGTGTGTGACCATTGATTTATGCATTCTATTGTTAATGGGCAATTGGATTATTTATAGTTCAGGCCTGTTATTATAATGCTTCTATGTGCATTCTCTTATATATTCTTGTGCTCTGTGGCAAGGATCAGCAAACTACAGTTCGTAAGTCAAATCTGGCCCTCCACATGTTGTCATAAATCAAAGTTTTATTTGAACAGATTAGCACCCATTCACTACTGTTATGCTTGCTTTTGCGCTACTGCTGCAGAGTTGAGTTGTTGCTACAAAGACCATATGGCCCACAAAGCCTAAAGTATATGCTGTCTAGTCCTTTACAGAAAACAATTGCCAGTCACTGGGTTAGGGTATATATTTAAGATTTGCATTTTTGAGGCATAGAATAAATACATCTTCAGTTTTACTAGATAATTCCAAACCATGTCCAAAGCAGTTGTATCAATTCATACTCCCACCAGCAATATTAGATATTTATTGTTGCTCTATATCTTCAAAAACATTTTGTATTGCCGCTTTTATACTTTTGCCAGTCTGTTGAGTGTGATGTATAGGGTGGCAGTTTTATTTTATATTATTCTGATATATAAATGAATAAAAATGAATATGCAATATCCATACACAAAGTTAACATAAAGAATACTTACCCCATGATTCCATTAATATAAAGTTCAAACATTAACATTTTCATATGTTTGTTGACCATTTGAATTTTCCACTTGTGACATGTCTATTCAAGTGTTTTGACCATTTTTTCTTTTGGATTGTTTTTCTTCCTGATTTGGAGGGGAGTGTGTGTGTATGTATTCTGTGTATTAGTTCTTTCTTAGCTATTTATTTTGCAAAATCTTCGTTCACTGTGGCTTGCCCTTTTCACTCTCTTTATGGTGTCTTTAATGAACAGAAATCAATTTGAGCATAGCCAAATTTATCAGTCTTTCCTCTCATGGTTAGTGCTTTTTATTGCCGTGGTTAAGAAATCCATCTTTATCCTCAACCTTTTTCAAAGTCTTATTTTAATTAATGAGTAGTATGTGTACTTGGACTTTGCATGCATAAAACCTTAAAGTACCAGTAGTTAACCAAAAAGAAATATTTTTCTTTTGAGCTGCATTTAGAAAATATTTTTATAGATGCCTAATATTTTTATAGAAGCTATCTTCATGAAAATTCTTAAAACTGTAATATACTTTTCTCTTTGAAATTTCATTCTTCTGTTTAGTATCATCCTTGAAAATATATATGATTGTTTCTCTCTTGGATTTTTATTAGTTTGCATTTTCAAAAGACTATAAATTTTTTTTGTTTTAATTAATGGAGGTCTTTAGTCAAGTGAACACTTCCTATTCACTATTAATTCCCACATAGGTCCTAAAGGTGATCCAGGTCAGACCATAACCCAACCAGGGAAGCCTGGCCTGCCTGGTAACCCAGGCAGAGATGGTGAAGTAGGTCTTCCAGGTATGTGAGGAATTTATTTGACCGTGTACTCAATATTTGTTGGCGTCTTTCTTTGGCTACTTCCAAAAAAAACTGCTGTTTCTCCATAGGTGAACCTGGACTCCCAGGCCAGCCAGGCTTGCCAGGAATACCTGGTAGCAAAGGAGAACCAGGTATCCCTGGAATCGGGCTTCCTGGACCACCTGGTCCCAAAGGTATGTAGGACTGGGTAGCAGCCAAGGTAGGTTAACTGCTCAAAGTGATATTATTCTGTGATATAGTTCACACAATAAATAAAATATATTAGTTTTAACTTTTTCTATGTGTAGTTCGCTCAGTGCTCAGTCATGTCTGACTCTTTACTGCCGTTTGGACTGTAACCCACCAGGCTCCTCTGTCCATGGAATTTTTCAGGCAAGAATACTGGAGTGGGTTGCCCATTTCCTCCTTCAGGGGATCTTCCCAACCAGGAATTAAATGCATGTCTCCTGCATTGCAGGCAGATTCTTTTATCTGCTTAGGGAAGACCCTTTGTGTAATAAAAAGTATTAAATGAAAAGTCACAGAATGTGTGCACTATAGTTTTGTTGTCTTTATCTAAAATTTTCCAGACAAGAAAACATCTAAATCCTAGATATGCAAAAATGATATATAAACTTTAAAAATCACAGTAATAAGTGTCTTTTGTGTTCACCATTATATTTTAAGGACTCAAACTATGTGTTTTTGGCACATAGTAAGCACTCAGTAGATATTTGTTAAATGAATGGATTGTATTAACAGAAAACAGATTTATTGCACACATTTATCCAAGTAATGTTTTATCCTTAAGTCACATTCTCATGATTCACTGAAACTTTTAGGGCTGTTGCTTCAGTTCTGCTTTATTCTTCGCAGAACTTTTTCTCATAAATGGCAAGCATGTGTATTAATCTGAGAACAGTGCTTAAACATGTCCTTACTCATTTATACTAAATGACTTCAAAAGAGTCAGATTTGATTTTATGTGTATGTATGTGTATAACATCTGCCATTGTTTTTAGTTCATTTTCAGAATTATGTGGTAGGCCTTTTATCATACTATATCCAGATATAAGCAGAATAAAAGTTTCTCTGCATTTTTGCGTGGAATTCATTTCTTAAGTTTAGTTCTTCCATCTCATTGGTAATAGCTTTTACTTTCTTTTAGAATACTTTTCTAATACTCTTTTAGAAGAGCATTAGCCACAAATGCTAATTAGCCCTGTATGAAAATAATAGGGCCACAAGGTGATTGAGAGAGAATATCAGGTATTTGTAAGGCTTGGTCTGAAATAATCATCTAGAATGTCATTGTGCTTTTAACATCTTACTGTAGTCACTGAGCATGATATAATAGGGTAAAATGTGTGTTTAGGAGTTTGGGTATCTTTCTTACAGTATCTTCTCTTTGGGGATTGAAAATGACTTCTAATTTACAGGTTTTCCTGGAATTCCAGGACCTCCAGGAGCACCTGGATCACCTGGAAGAATTGGTCTAGAAGGTCCTTCTGGGCCACCAGGCTTTCCAGGACCAAAGGTCTGAGACATTTTACTTCCTTCCTTTTTCTTTTTCTACCTTCCTTGTGTTGTGCTTAGTTGCTCAGTTGTGTCCGATTCTTTGCAACCCCATGGACTGTAGCCCGCCAGGCTCCTCCATCCATGGGATTCTCCAGGCAAGAATACTGGAGTGGATTGCCATGCCTTCCTCCAGGAGATCTTCCCAACCCAGGGATCGAACCCACATCTCCTGCATTGCAGGTGGATTCTTTACCGTCTGAGCCACCAGGGAAGCCCTTCCTTCCCTTAGCCTTCTCTATTTTGACTTAGACATCATCCCAAGTCTTCACTATATAAATAGAACTTAACTTATTGTATTTTTATTTAAAAATATTTAACTCCAAACACTTTTTTAATAGTCCAAGAGGTCAAATTTGAAGCAAAATTTTAAAAAATTATGAACCTGTTTTTTAGAATGACTGGTTATTTAATGAGATGAAAGAATACAATCATCAGCTTACTCTGTGCTTTTCTGTAGTATCACTATTCTATTTAATCTCTTCCCATGTCTGTATGGTTGTTGGTTGAAATGGTGTTGAATATTACATCAAGTGGGCTTCGCTGGTAGCTCAAGCAGTAAAGAATCTGCTTGCAATGCAGGAGACCTGAGTTTGATCCCTGGGTCGGGAAGATACCCTGGAGAAGGGAATGGCAACCCACTCCAGTATTTTTGCCTGGAAAAATCCCATGGACAGAGGAGTCTGGCGTGCTACAGTCCTTGGGATCACAAAGAGTTGGACATGACTAAGTGACTAACACAAACACACACACACACACACACACACACACACACATATATATCATGTCAAGTATTTCTCATACTTTTTCCCTCTGTTCCACCCCAGATACATAATTCAAATTACTGCTATTGACTTAGTAATAATAATGCTGTGTTTAAGTTGGTTTCCTCTCCTCTTATTGTATTTTATCTGATCTAAAATTTTCCTTAGTCAGTCTTCAGCAAACTCTTAGGATAAAACTTCAGTCTTATCCTAACTGTTCCTGTATTTTCTCTGTGCTTAATTAATTTAAATTTCCTGTGTTTTTATCATTACTACCTTTTTTCTTATGGAAAGAAACTTTGATCATGACCACAGTTCTCATGAGAAATCACTTCTCTAGTGATTGTTTTTATTTTATCATAAACCTTTTCAAATGAACACAAAACTGCAAGGAATAATAACAATGAACTTTCATATACTCATCACTCAGGTGCCAAATTATCAAGATTTTATCATACTTCATCTACTCTTTTTTTTCTTGCTGAAGGATTTTAACCCAAATCTCATATACTGTGTCATTTCACCTGTAAATACATATGTGTTTTGCTCAGTCACTCAGTCTTGTCTGACTCTTGTGACCCTCATGGGCTGTAACCCACCAGGCTCCTCTGTCCATGGGATTTTTCAGGCAAGAATACTAGAGTGGGTTGCCATTTCCTCCTCCAGAGGATCTTCCCAACCCAGGAATCAAACCCATGTCTCCTGTATCTCCTGCATTGGCAAGCAGATTCTTTACCACTGAGCCACCTGGGAAGCCCATAAATATATATAATACTTCAGTATTCACCTCTAACTAAATGGACATTTAATACAAAACCCACAATTCCATTATCATTCTTAGTCAAATTTAAAATAATCACCTAATCTGTAATCACATTTCCTCACTTGGGTTCTTTAGTGTCATGCTCTCTCAGATATTTCTTTCTTGTCCTGAAACCAGACCAAATAATTCAATTTGTTTTACTAAGCCCTGTTTCCTATCCTTTCAGATGTTCTGTACTGCATACCAATTACTTTTCATTTATTTATCCTATTCCCTTTATCATAGCAGGAGGGAATATTACCTTGTATTGTCTGCTTTAAATTCTCTATAGTAAACAGTAAACACCAAGAAAGTCATGGGAATTTCGTTTTGTTTTATCATGTATATGCTCTAGGGAGAACCAGGATTTGGGCTACCTGGGCCACCTGGGCCTCCAGGACTCCCAGGTTTCAAAGGAATACTTGGTCCAAAAGGGGATCGTGGTTTCCCAGGACCTCAAGGTCCTCCAGGACAAGCTGGCTTGGATGGGCTACCTGGACCAAAAGGTATGGAGGCATTTGCTACTTCTCAATTTGCTTTTAACTTTTGAAGAAATTGAAACTGTTGGGAAAGTTTATGGGTGATAAATCCAATTAACTAGAAAGCCTATGCTACTCCCCATCATGGCTTTTTTTAAATCCTCCATTGATATTTTTGTGTTTTATTTCATTATATAGGTGATATATATGTATTGGAGTAACACTTTTATAAGAAGTTTTCCCTTTATCCCATCTCCATCTACTATGTTCCTCCACATCACAAGTGTAGCTATTTTTTAGTTATTTATCCTTCTGATGTTCCTTCATACAAATACAAGTCAATAGGAATATATATATATATATATATATATATATACTTCCAACCTTTCTCGAAAGATAGATTACTACCTTTTGACTCTTTGCATTTTACTTATTTCATTTAACTTTATATTCTAGAGATCCCTCCATATTAGTGTATAGAGATCATGATTTTAAAAAAAAATAGTTGCCTAGTATTGAATTGCTTGGGTATACCATGGTTTGTTCTACCAGTTGCTAGTTGCTAGATTGGGATTTTAGCAATCTTTTCTTATTAGAAATAATGCTACAGTGAATAATCTTGCATACATGTTATTTCCTATGTGTAGTGTTAGAATAGAACAATAAAAATGGATTTTCTGAACAGGACAAATGCATTTCTATATATCGACAGATTCCTCTCCATTTGCACCCTTTACACTCCCAGCCAAAATGTATGAGTGTGCTTGTTTCCCCACAGCCTTGCTAAATGAGTATGTTGATGACCTCTTGGATTTTTTGCCAAACTGTTGGAAACAAGTAGGTATCTCAGTATAGTTTTCTAAACATTTTATTGTGAGAAATTTCAAACACACATAAAATATTAATAAGAATTGTACAGGGAAAATCCATATATCTACCACTTAGATTCTACAATTAGTATTTTTCTCCCTTCCAACATTTAATTTTTAAAAATTGTATTTATGCAGAAAAGTAGAAAGAATTTGATAGTGATTACTTTATACCCACCATTGATATGCTACTATCAACATTTTACTATGTAAGATTTGTCACATTTGTCCATCCCTTTCTCCTTTCATTGACTTATTTTTAATGCAACTCAAAGTAAACTACAACACCAATAACTTCTCCTTCAGTACTGCAGCATGCTTGTCATTCATTGTAATTCTATGGCGGTTCTTTTTCTTTGATACAAAATTCACAATAAATGAAATGTGCAAATCTTAAGGGTACATTTTCTGGATTTTAGCAGATACATAATTCTGTGTCACCTGCCAATTTAGGAGACTCAAGTGACACCCTGGAGGAGGAAACAGCAACCCACTTCAGTATTCTGCCCTGGAAATCCCAGGGACAGGGGAGCCTGGTGGGCTACATTCCTTGGGGCTACAAAGAGTCATGATTGAGCACACGAGCACACACAGTAAAAAAAAAAAAAAAGCAAAAGGAAGTTTTGCCATTTCCAACAACATGAATAGACTTGGAGGATATTATGCTTAATGAAATAAATCAGACAGAAAAAGACAAATACTGTATGATAGGGCTTATATGTAGAATCTAAGAAAAAAAAACTGGTGAATATAACAAAGAGGGAACAGATTCTCAGATATAGAAAATGATTAAAACTCTCCAGAAAGCAGGAATAGAAGGAACATACCTCAACATAATAAAAGCTATATGTGACAAACCCACAGCAAGCATCACCCTCAATGGTGAAAAATTGAAAGCATTTCCCCTGAAATCAGGAACAAGACAAGGGTGCCCACTCTCACCACTACTATTCAACATAGTGTTGGAAGTTTTGGCCACAGCAATCAGAGCAGAAAAAGAAGTAAAAGGAATCCAGATAGGAAAAGAAGAAGTGAAACTCTCACTGTTTGCAGGTGACATGATCCTCTACATAGAAAACCCTAAAGACTCTACCAGAAAATTACTAGAGCTAATCAATGAATATAGTAAAGTTGCAGGATATAAAATTAACACACAGAAATCCCTTGCATTCCTATACACTAACAATGAAAAAACAGAGAAATTAAGGAAACAATACCATTCACCATTGCAACAAAAAGAATAAAATACTTAGGAGTATATCTACCTAAAGAAACAAAAGACCTATACATAGAAAACTATAAAACACTGATGAAAGAAATCAAAGAGGACACAAACAGATGGAGAAACATACCGTGTTCATGGATTGGAAGAATCAATATTGTCAAAATGGCTATTCTACCCAAAGCAATCTATAGATTCAATGCAATCCCTATCAAGCTACCAACGGTATTTTTCACAGAACTGGAACAAATAATTTCACAATTTGTATGGAAATACAAAAAACCTCCAATAGCCAATCTTGAGAAAGAAGAATGATCTGGAGGAATCAACCTGCCTGACTTCAGACTCTACTACAAAGCCACAGTCATCAAGACAGTATGGTACTAGCACAAAGACAGAAATATAGATCAATGGAACAGAATAGAAAGCCCAGAGATAAATCCACGAACCTGTGGTCACCTTATCTTTGAGAAAGGAGGCAAGGATATACAATGGAAAAAAGACAACCTCTTTAACAAGTGGTGCTGGGAAAACTGGTCAACCACTTGTAAAAGAATGAAACTAGAACACTTTCTAACACCATACACAAAAATAAACTCAAAATGGATTAAAGATCTAAATATAAGGCCAGAAACTATAAAACTCCTAGAGGAGAACATAGGCAAAACACTCTCCGACATGAATCACAGCAGGATCCTCTATGACCCACCTCCCAGAATATTGGAAATAAAAGCAAAAATAAACAAATGGGACCTAATGAAACTTAAAAGCTTTTGCACAACAAAGGAAACTATAAGTAAGGTGAAAAGACAGCCCTCAGATTGGGAGAAAATAATAGCAAATGAAGCAACAGACAAAGGATTAATCTCAAAAATATACAAGCAACTCCTGAAGCTCAATTCCAGAAAAATAAATGACCCAATCAAAACATGGGCCAAAGAACTAAACAGACATTTCTCCAAAGAAAACATACAGATGGCTAACAAACACATGAAAAGATGCTCAACATCACTCATTATCAGAGAAATGCAAATCAAAACCACAATGAGGTACCATTACACGCCAGTCAGGATGGCTGCTATCCAAAAGTCTACAAGCAATAAATGCTGGAGAGGGTGTGGAGAAAAGGAAACCCTCTTACACTGTTGGTGGGAATGCAAACTAGTACAGTCACTATGGAAAACAGTGTGGAGATTTCTTTAAAAACTGGAAATAGAACTGCCATATGACCCAGCAATCCCACTTCTGGGCATACACACTGAGGAAACCAGATCTGAAAGAGACACATGTACCCCAATGTTCATCGCAGCACTGTTTATAATAGCCAGGACATGGAAGCAACCTAGATGCCCATCAGCAGATGAATGGATAAGGAAGCTGTGGTACATATACACTATGGAATATTACTCCATTAAAAAGAATTCATTTGAATCAGTTCTAATGAGATTGATGAAACTGGAGCCCATTATACAGAGTGAAGTAAGCCAGAAAGATAAAGACCATTACAGTATACTAACACATATATATGGAATTTAGAAAGATGGTAATGATAACCCTATATGCAAAACAGAAAAAGAGACACAGATGTACAGAACAGACTTTGGGACTCTGGGAGAAGGCAAGGGTGGGATGTTTCAAGAGAACAGCATGTATATTATCTAGGGTGAAACAGATCACCAGCCCAGGTGGGATGCATGAGACAAGTGCTCGGGCCTGGTGCACTGGGAAGACCCAGAGGGATGGGGTGGAGAGGGAGGTGGGAGGGGGGATCGGGATGGGGAATACATGTAAATCCATGGCTGATTCATGTCAATGTATGACAAAACCCACTGAAATGTTGTGAAGTAATTAGCCTCCAACTAATAAAAATAAAGGAAAAAAAAAAGAAAACAAACTAGTTATTAACAGTGGGGAGGGGTAAGATAGGGTAAGGGATTAAGAGGTAGAAACTATGTATAAAATAAGCTGCAAGGATATACTGTACAATATCAGAAATATAGCCAGTATTTTTATAATAGCTATAAATGGACTATATAACCTTTAAAATTGTGAATCACAGTACAGTTGTTCTATAATACTGACTTGTACTACAGAAACCCACACAAAATTATAAAGCAACTTTCCACCACTTAAAAAATAAATAAATTTTTTAAAAAAATAAATAAAAATAAAAAAATAAAATTGTGAATCACTATGTTGTACACCTGAAACTTATATAATATTGAGAATCAACCATACCTCAGTAGTAAGAAAGAAACTACTAGACCTTTTCCCAAAATGGTGGTATCATTTTCTAACCAATACAGTATGAAAGTTTCAGTTGTTCTGCATTCTCTCCACCATTTGCTGTTATCGATTGTTTCATTTTTGAATTTTAGTACGTATGTTGGTAATGTATTTTGGTTTCAGTTTGCATTTCCCTGATGACTAGTGATGTTGAGCTCTTTTGCATGTATGTATGGATTATTTACACATTCAGATTTTGTCCCCCCTTTGAAATATGGTTTGTTCCCCTTTTTATTGATAAGTTCAAAGTGACTTTTACATATCCTGCATGCTGGTTCTTTGTCAAATATATGTTTATGAGTATTTTATTCCTGTCTGGCTTGCCTATTCACTTTACTATCAGTGTATTTTGATGAGCAAAAGTTTTAATTTTATTGATTTTTCATTTATCAGTTTTTTTGTTGTATGATTATTATTTTCTGTGTTTTGCCTAAGAAAACTTTCCCTGTTCCAAAGTTACAAATATATTCTGTTTTATTTTTGTAAGTTTTACAGTTTTAGCTTTTATGTTGGAGACTGTCATCCATTTTAAATGATTTTTGCTTAGCATCGTTTATTTAAAATAGCTCTCTCCCCGTTGGATTATGTTGGTGCCTGTGTCAAAAATCAAATAATTTTTTTATGTGTAGGTGTATTTCTGTGCTCTCAATTCTACCTGTCTATTTTATTATCCTAAGTCAGTACCAACTGTTTACATTACAGTAGTTTTATAGTAAGACTTGATGTCAGGTAATGTAAGTTCTCCAACTTTGTTCTTTTTAGAAAATCTCTTTGGATAATACTAGGTCCTTTGACTTTACTTTCAGAGTAATTTAAATTTATAATTAAATTTATAGTTAAAATAATGGTATTTCCATTATTATAAGTGAAATAGACCATCTTTTCATATGTTTAAAGAATTTTTTTTCATGTAAACTGCTCATGTCCTTTGTTCATTTCTTTATTGGTTTCTCTTATCCCCTTGATTTTGATTTCCCTAATTATATATATGAATAAAACTCATCTTAACTGGTTTGGCGATTGTTTTTTTCCTTTCTGGCTTGCAAAGAACTAGACTCTCCTGGTAAACAGTTTCGCCCCCAGAGAAAAGTCTGAACAACCCCATGCTCCTGAAAAATGTTGGGTTGATTCCCATTAAAGCAACAGAACAGCAAAACAAAATTTAAACAGGCTATATTTTGCCAACAAAGGCCCCAAACTGAACCAATACAAATTCTTCTCAGATAAGCACTTTTAAAAATACCTTCCTATCTTTGAGTAGACAATTCTGGCCAGCTATAAACTATAATTAATAGTCAAAGTTACAGGTAGTGTTTCCTATCAACTATGTCCCCAGGCTTAGACCTGTGACCCCAAAACTTAACAGATAGAAATATGTCAGATGATAAGCTATGTGGCTAACAGTCTATATGGAAATTGCTCTCTCACTATACTTTGTTTATAATAACAGCCTTGAGACAGAGGTTGGGAAAAAAGAGCTTGAAGCCTAGTTTAAATATCAGCTTCCTATGAAGCATTTGCCTAACCATTGAAGTATAGAATCCTCATATCCTACATAGGATTCATTCTCAAATATTAAAACTCAGTAAAGTTCCTAAGGTGCTAGAAAAAAAAAAGAATTGGGGACTTTCTGCTGTCTAATTCCTTTATTCCTCAAACATTTATTATGTTCTTATTGTGTGCCTACTACTTTAATCCCTAGAAACACAAAGGCATTGATTCTGTTCTTGAATATCTCAGAGATTGTTCTCCACTGTAAAAAAAAAAAAAAAATCATAGAGGGCCTCACCATGATCTTGGTTTTCTCAATAGAAACCTTTATGAATATGTATCACTAATGTTTTGGACCAATAGACCACAGTCAAAATACAGAAAGCAGGTCACAGTAAAATTTCACCCACTAGATATATTTATACCAGTGATTGGGTATTAAAACTTAGGAGAAATTGATATATTTTCAAGGCAACATAGTGACCGATAATAAACCAGTATGGCTAATATCCATCAGGAAAGAACTATATGAGGGAGAAAATGTGCTTAAGATTGACCATTGGAATCATTAAACAAAAATGAAAAGATGACTTTGGAAGCATTCAGTTTACCTCTTGTGTTACTTTTGTTCAGGGCCTCTTCTAAGGTACCTTGGGAAGCAATATAAGAGGTGACATTTTAACTGAATCTTTAGGGAAGGATGTTCCAGGTAGCAGAAATAACATGCAAAATATCGTTGTGACAAATAGAATGGTGTGTTTATAAATATCAAAATAAATAGGAAATAAAGTGTAATTTGCAAAAAAAAATCTGTATCATATTTGTAAATGAATAAAACAAAATGTGCCTAATGTATTTGTGGAAAAAATTAAAACTGTTATTAAGAAGTTGCTAAGTCTTCTGTGTGGATGGGAAGACATAGTCAATTCTCCCCAGATTTATCTATACATATACTGCATTTTCAATGAGAATTCAAGTAGGAATTTTTGGACATGACATAACTGATTCTGAAAGTTAATGTTTAGCAAACATAAGTTAAAACATGCTACAAAATTATTGTAATTATAATTTTGTGATCCAATGCTAAAGACAAGTGACTCAGCTGTTGTTTTTAATATCTAAACTGTATTTATTCCTTAAAGGTGACATTGGACCAAATGGACAACCTGGGCCAATGGGACCTCCTGGGCTGCCAGGAACAGGTTTTCAGGGACCACCAGGGCCACCAGGAATTCCTGGACCAATAGGCCAACCTGGTAAGATTGGAGTAAATATGCACTTTGTAGCATAATTATGTAGAGGTTGGTTAGCCCCTCAATAAAGTGTAACCTATGTAATAGTCTTACAGAAAGCAGATCTGAGAGTTAACATGTCCATGTATATAATTATGCAAAAGCAAAAGAGCACAGATCACAGCAGAAGAGCTAATATTACCTGATATTTCCCCTCTCTGTTCATTTAAGATTGATCTATTAACAACGGTGTAGTTTAGCAATTGCAGTATGTTTCCATGGCTTATAATCGTTGAGCTAATCATACTGTTGGAATCTTAGGAACTTCTGGTGCTAATCATTTTGGACCTGAGTAGCTATATGGCATTAACAGAGCTTTGTCTGTGAAACCTCATAACATTTCTTAGCACAGGATTAAAAAAATTATGTTATATATTTTTGAGATTAATCCTTTATCTGTTGCTTCATTTGCTATTATTTTCTCCCAATCTGAGGGCTGTCTTTTCACCTTGCTTATAGTTTCCTTTGTTGTGCAAAAGCTTTTAAGTTTCATTAGGTCCCATTTGTTTATTTTTGCTTTTATTTCCAATATTCTGGGAGGTGGGTCATAGAGGATCCTGCTGTGATTCATGTCAGAGAGTGTTTTGCCTATGTTCTCCTCTAGGAGTTTTATAGTTTCTGGTCTTACATTTAGATCTTTAATCCATTTTGAGTTTATTTTTGTGTATGGTGTTAGAAAGTGTTCTAGTTTCATTCTTTTACAAGTGGGTGACCAGTTTTCCCAGCACCACTTGTTAAAGAGGTTGTCTTTTTTCTGTTGTATACCCTTGCCTCCTTTGTAGAAGATAAGGTGTCCATAGGTTCGTGGATTTCTCTCTGGGCTTTCTATTCTGTTCCATTGATCTATATTTCTGTCTTTGTGCCAGTACCATACTGTCTTGATGATTGTGGCTTTGTAGTAGAGTCTGAAGTCAGGCAGGTTGATTTCTCCAGTTCCATTATTCTTTCTCAAGATTACTTTGGCTATTGGAGGTTTTTTGTATTTCCATACAAATTGTGAAATTATTTGTTCTAGTTCTGTGAAAAATACCATTGGTAGCTTGATAGGGATTGCATTGGGCCTGGTGCACTGGGAAGACCCAGAGGAATTGGATGGAGAGGGAGGTGGGAGGGGGGATCAGGATGGGGAATACATGTAACTCCATGGCTGATTCATGTCAATGTATGACAAAACCCACTACAACAGATCACCAGCCCAGGTTGGATGCATGAGACAAGTGCTCGGGCCTGGTGCACTGGGAAGACCCAGAGGGATGGGGTGGAGAGGGAGGTGGGAGGGGGGACCGGGATGGGGAATAATGTAAATCCATGGCTAATTCATTTCAATGTATGACAAAAACTACTGTAATGATGTAAAGTAATTAGCCTCCAACTAATAAAAATAAATGGAAAAAAAAAACAAAAACCCACTACAATACTGTAAAGTAATTAGCCTCCAACTAATAAAAATAAATGAAAAAAAAATTATGTTAAAAATATTTTTTAGATATCCTCATTTTTTAAAATAAGTGAGTTTAATTGAAATTTCTCTTCTTTTGCCCATAAGTCAGCATTTACTTTGCAACTCATAAGCATGCTAAGGTTTTTTTAATATTAATACTCAAAAATATTTGTCAGCTTATAACTTCATAGAGAATCATATGATTCCTCTATGTTCATGCGAGAGTTTACAGATTCTGAACTATCTGGTGGTGTGAATTACTTTTATCTTAATCTAGGAAGATATTGTAAGGGTCACACATGGGCCAAGATTTTGTTATTGCAAAGTACTTTAATAATATATGAAATTAAAGCAAATATGGAACATTAGTCATTCCTTAATTCACATGAATATATCAGATGACTTAAATGCACCATTCAGATATACATACGTTGACTTTGAAGCAATGGAATATGTTTTCTGACCTTAAATGCCAATAGGTATTTTGTTAGTTTATTATGCTAAAAATCTAGAAACACTCATTAACAATATAAAAATCCTGGAAAGTAAAGGTTACTTTTGCTTATGTCCTATTTTAAACATTTGTTTTATGGCACATTGTATCTTTTTTTAAATGGACCTTAACATGTCACTACTGATTTAGAAATAAAAAAGAAAACTTATGGTGTTGCTTTGAACCAACTGGTTAAAAAGTAGGTGCTTCAACATTAATGAGAAACCCTTCTGTCTAACTAGCATAGCAGAGGGATCTTGAGAAAAAACAATTAATTTTTACGTTTGGTCATTATAGTCTTGGCCTGCTATTTCACAAAATGGCTAAAATGAATTTATGATTTCTGTTGTGTTTTTTCATTTTGTTTCCCAAAATTACATAAGGTTTCAGAAGCATTTTGAACTCTGAAATCACAGCTGAGCAAGACTAAAAAGAGATTATTAATACCAATTAATACCAATCTCAACAAAATAAAAATACATTTATTTGTGTTTTAATGCTTTTTAAAATTTAGCTAATATTCTACAATATTTCATTCATCTAATGTTCTCTCTAATTCATGGATATATAGGTATATTTATAAAGTCTATATAGGATGGGCAGGGGGAAAAGTAATGATGCTGAATTTAATCTCATCTCTTTCTTCTGTAAATATATATTTTGCCATACAATTGAAGATCTGAACTAATATGGTTCAACAAATAAATGAAGTTAACAGCAACTGCCACAAAAATGTATTGAATACATTCTTATTAACATAGAAATATTCTCAAATCACAATTTTTTACCAGCAGATGACTATATTTTATACTTGATAATAGCAGTGTATACTCACTCTTAAAGTAAATTTGCATGAATCACCAAAGCAGAATATTGTCTTAGTGTATTTCAAAAATACCATAATTTTTGTTTGTACATCTCAATAACAGGACTATCAGCAAGGCTACTACTAATATCTTAATACACCAACTTATACTGCGTGGCTGAAATTCTAACTACCTATTTTTAAAATAAGAAGCTTATTTAATATATTTGCTGTGTTTCATTTTGTAGTAGAAAACTTACTGCAAAGTATTCTATCTTGTCATTTCTCCAGAGATACATCCTTTTCAGGCTTTTCTTTTGACTCCAGTTTTCTGCTATTATTTAATTAAGCTTTACTATTTGTCATTCTTTTTTCCAAAGCAGACTGTACAGTTTAATGCATGTTTTTAAGTTAAAGACTTGTTGAATATCAATTCCTCATTTGGTGATAGGAAAATAACATTTTTTAAAAATGCCAAAGGACAAGGAGCAGAATGTTTTTCATCTTATACCCTAGTAAGGGAGAAATGGAAGTTGTTGGCTCTTATTATTTGGTCTGGCCAATAGCTGTAAGATAATTGCTTTAGTGAATCTTTTTAGAGGTCAGTTAAATATACTTAATTCCATGTTCACAGGTAATACCCTAACCTGAGTCAAACGTGTTGTACACTTGTCCAGTCTCAGGAACATGTGCATAGCTAAATGAGTTCAAACTTATCACCACTAATGTGAATCAAAGAAACAAGACATTAGTCATGTCATTTTCATAGATGAAGGAGAGTACATTGTCATTTTCTAATTTTTTTGGCTATTAAACCTTTTGATTGTGTGTGTTTAACATTTTCACAGATAATGCATATTTTTGGAATTTTCTTTTTTTCCATTAACTTGTTCCATTTGGCTGTCAATAAATTAAGAACATTATACACCTTTAATGCACTTAACCTCTATAGATATAGCCATATAATTCCTGTTACTGTATAAGATTCAGCAGAACTTTTGAATTTATATTGACTTTCTTCATCCTGGATTTTACCAGGATGCCAATTCCTGACAATAGTCATGGAAAAGATCTATGCTGTGAAAAATACAGCATAACATATGTTACTGTTATTACTAATAACAACGAAGAGATCTTAGCCTAGAACATGTAGTTTGCTTCATCATAGACATGCACTAATAATTATTGAGTTCTCTGTACCTAACCTGTACAGGCTTCCCTGGTGGCTTAGTGGTAAAGAATCCGCCTGACAATATGTGGGTTTGATCCCTGGGTTGGAAAGATCCCCTGGAGGAGGAAATGGCAACCCACTCCAGTATTCTTGCCTGGGAAATCCTATGGACAGAAGAGCCTGGCAGACTGCAGTCCGTGGGGTTGCAGGGAGCCGGACATGACTTAGCGACTAAACAACAACCTAATCTGTTAGAGTACAAAATCAAGTTTAATTTTAAATCTAACTAAACTTTAAGAGCTTAAATTCTGAAATGATCATTGAAAGCAGTGTAAAGATCAGAAATAAACAAGAGTGTATTGCTGATCTTCATAAAAAGTATTTTTCTGAAATAAATATTTTATTCTCTCTATTGGCAAACATATTTATAGTATATGTTATATGAGCATCTGAGCAAATGCCTAAAATAAGTTTCTTTACTCATTACTAATATGTTAGTAGTGAATCAATATCTAATAAATTCTATTTGTAGACTTTTTTTTTCTAATCTTTACATGGTTAATTTTGTTTCCTAACCTAATTAATCTATTTGCAACTTGCTTCTGCTTGGGTGGTTCATCTTGCTGCTGAACTGTAATTTCCTGCCTCTTGAACTTCAGGTCTACCAGGTGTTGTAGTTCTCACTCAAAGCCATATTTTTCTTTTTTAATATTGAGAATTTATTATATTAGAACAAATAGTAGAAAAAAATCATCCAAATATAATAGCATCATCATAAAAGATGCAAAAGATAGCACATGAAAACAGTTCTGAGAAGCTGTAAATAGGATATTTATTTTTCCTTTGATTTATTATTTTTTGAGCTTCATTGAGGTATGAAAGACATAGATAATTGTAATATATTTCAAATGTACAATGTGATGATTTGATATATGTATACATTGTGAAAAAATTTTCACAAGTTCTCACATCCATCACCTTACATATTTACTGATTTGTGTGTGTGAGAACCCTCAAGTTCTACTATATTAGCAAATTGTAATTATGCAATAATGTTATTAGTGATAGTTGCCATGTTATTACATTAGATCCTCATACCTTATTCATCTGTTTTTTTTTCCCAAAATTCGTATCTTCAAGCCTTAAACTTGGAAAGCAACAAGATTTATCCACATTGAAGTCTTTTAATTATTTTGTAGAACTGCTCTCTTGGAGCATATTTCAAGGGGCAAAATAGTTATCTTGAAAACTCAGCTATTAAAAACTACTTGGGCTGTAATATAACAATAAACAGTGATTCATGTAGAGCTATAATTGTGGACATTATCAGATATCATATTTCATAAATATAAAATATCTCTCCCCTTTAATAGTATTTTTACTATGAAATGGCAGCATTGGAATCATCACTACTGTACCAACTAAATGGAAATCTCTAATCTTCAAAGTGAATTTTATCAGTTTAAAGGCATGCTGGTAATATGACACCAAACAGGTCCTAAAATACCAGCCATCTTGTTCTCTTATAACAATAATTGCCTGTGAATCTTCAACAGTAAAACTGGTCATATTGTTGAAGAGATGCTTGGAATGATCACCTGTTTCACCCCCAGCTTTCAGTCCATTATGGCACATCCCCGTTTACCAGATGAAGACCAATAACTTTAAGTGACTTAAGAAGTCATATAGCTGATAGGTGTTGGTGTAGGAACTTGCACTATATTTGTAGTATAATTCCTTTCACTAAACATATTCTTTTTTAATTACCTTGTTTTCTGAAGTCTATTTTTGCAATGTCATAATTTTTCTATGAAATCCTGGCTGGATTACTGAGAAACAAAAGTTAACAACAAAAACTAATAGTAATGTGTTATTAAAACAACATGTTAAAACAAAGCCAAAATAAAGTCAAGAGGGCCCATGTAACTGACTTATGCAGTAATTAATTTTGTATGGGTTATAGAAATACATCTTAATAATTCACAATACCTTAGAATAGTGGAAATCCAAGTGTGGGCAGTGACCAGTGTCGAATCACAGACTGTTTGTTACAGTCTGCACTAGAATTAGAAGAAATTGAGAGTAAGCATTTGATTGCATAATTGTATTAATGTATTAATTGACTATAATAACCATGATATAGGATTGTATTTTTATGTCTTTTTTATTTTAGTTTTTTAGTATTTTTTATTACATTTTATTAAAAATAGTACCTGATTGTAGCAATTAAGAAAAAGATTGGTCTTTTTTGAGAAATAATTTCAGAAGTCCATTCTTAAGAAAATATACTTGAAAATCCTAAAGTTTTATTGTTAGATTATTTTCTGCGCGTGATACCAAAGGTATCCCTAACTCATTGTTAGGTTGGTTGTATACAGGATTCTATTACCTGTTTTGCTAAAAAATAACCAGATACATCTCTTAAAATTGCTTCAATACTTTTTAATATTGGTTTTTATTAACTAGGCTTGCATGGACTACCAGGAGAGAAGGGGGATCCAGGGCCTCCTGGATTTGATGTTCCAGGACCTCCTGGTGAGAGAGGCAGTCCAGGGATCCCTGGAGCACCAGGTCCTATGGGACCCCCAGGATCACCAGGGCTCCCAGGAAAAGCAGGTGCCTCTGGCTTTCCAGGTAATTTTTTAGCCTTCCCTGGTTTGGGATTCCAGAAATTAGAACTAATATGACTCTGGTGTATTATTCTCTTGTGATTTTCTCAATTGACACTATCCTTTAAGGAAATGTATTAAATGTCTCTGATTGTGGGAAACCACTTTGCTATTTGCATTGCACTTTTTCTCTCTGAGCGCTCCAGTTATATATTGCTGTGTAACAAATGACCCCAAAATATAATGATTTAAAGCAGTCTTAATTTTGCTCAAGGTTTTATTGATCAGGAATTATTGGATGACTTAGACAGCGTTGTTTATCTCTGATCCACATGGTACCAACTGGTACCATGGTTGGAATGGAGATACTTTCAACGTGGCACTACTGTAACACCTGAGTGTTCATTGGCCTCTTCACATGTTATCTCATTATCCACAGAGGTACCTCACATATGATAGATTCAGGGTAGTTGCTCTTTTTCCAGGGCAATTGGTTTCCAAAAGAGAGAATCGTCAAAACTGAAAGTGAGTGTTCTCAGAGCCCCGGGTGGAAGCTGCTAGAGTTCTTATCATCTAGCCTTGGGAGTTATACAGGGTCACATAGTCAAGGTTAAGGCAGAGTCATCCCAAATTCAAGGGGAGAAGGGTACACAAAGCTGTGTGTACTGGGAAGTGCAGTTCATTTGGGGACCATATTTAGAGACTAACTACCACAGTGATATAGACAGTAGTGGTCACTAAGATTACAATAGTTGGAAAGGGGCAAACCTTATAGTACCTTACCTCTAACTCAGTAGTTTTCTAGTTGACATCTCTAAACTGATCTTTTATCTTTCCAAGGTCAAGGAAAGGTAAAAAGGTATTGATATTTTTCAAAGGTGCCAAAGGTGAAATGGGTATGATGGGACCTCCAGGCCCACCAGGACCTTTGGGAATTCCTGGCAGGAGTGGTGTTCCTGGTCTCAAAGGTAATATTCAGGGTTTGCTGGCAGATGTATGAAAGAAAGAAAATTAAAAATTTTGCTTTACGTCAACACAGAATACTTTTATTTGACTGCTTAAAAATGAGCAATGCTTTATTTGTATTTTGTTTCTAAGTGACATGGCATCTAAGTAGTTCCTGTTTTTAGTTTGATGGCATGCTTAGTTTGAATACTATGAAATATGATAAGCATTAACTCAAAATAACAACATACAGGGATTTAATTTTTATTTTTGTTTACAGTCTGTATTTGTCAGAGAACACCAGGAGAGAGATTGTTGTTTGAGTGTAAAAGTGAGCTCGAGTTATTTATAGACAATAAATAAGGTGCATGAGTGTTTTGGGTGGTCAGTGGCCTACCCAACTGTGTAACATATGAATAATCTTTATATGCATTAATCCTGGATAGATGAACCTGATCTGCTGTGTCTTTCCCACACATGTTGGTTTTAGGTGAGGATGGTTTGCAGGGTCAGCCAGGACTTCCTGGCCCTGCAGGAGAGAAAGGTAGTAAAGGAGAGCCTGGCCTTCCAGGCCTTCCTGGGCCAATGGATCCAGATCTGCTGGGCTCAAAAGGAGAGAAAGGGGACCCTGGCCTACCAGGTAAGTGGATGCATTTATTTTAATTTTTCTCCTGGTGGGTATGAAGTTTAATTTTTATTAGCATGGAAAGTGACTTGTAATCCAGGATTAAGGCAATTAAGGCAATTAGGTATATCAAATTTTGGTAATGAAAGCTAGTTTTTACTGATTTGTACTGTTTCACTGATCAACTTTTGTTTGCGTGTTTTCTTTGTAGTTTATCAATCACAGACTATGAGGCTTTAAAGTAAACAGTCACTTTCAAGCCTTCCAGAAAGTAGTGTATAGAATATGATCAAGAGAAAATGGATAAATAACCAGAATTACTTGGAAAACAGATTTCAGTGTTTGGGAAATGTTCTGGCCATTTAAAATTTTTTTTTCTTGAAACCAAATGAAGATGAGTGGTACACTGTTGTCCTGCAGATTTTTGATACCCATATCACACTTGATTTTTAAGTACAGTTCACTGTTATTCTAACCTAAAAGAATAAACAAATATTGGACTAAGAACAGCCAAACACCCCTGGGGAAGGTTGCTGGAAGTAGGTCTAGGAAACAATTGTGTTATTGCAGTTATTTTATTAGAAGCAAATTAGATATGAAGTATAACAGATTTTTAAAATAAAAATCCTTTATTCTTTTTATAAAACTATAACATATTCATAACAAAGCATCAGAAAATACATGAAATGAAGTCACTCAGTTGTGTCCAACTCTTTGCAACCCCATGGATAGTCCATAGGATTCTCCAGGCAAGAATACTGGAGTGGATAGCCATTCTCTTCTCCAGGGGATCTTCCCTACCCAGGGATCAAACCTATGTCCTCCGCATTACAGGCGGATTCTTGACCAGCTGAACCACCAGGGGAAAAATATGAATAAGCACAAAACAATAAATAAAACACAATCCAATCTACATAGAATATCCTTTCAAACAACATGGAACTTTTAAACTTTGTTTATTTGCAGATTGAAGTAAGGTTTGTGGCTATTTCTGTGTTGAAACCATTGCTATTGTCAGTCCATGTATGTGTGTGAGTATGTGTGCAGGGGTGTGTGTGTGTGTACATAGACGTTATAAGTTTCCCTGTGAGCAGGGCTTGGTGGGATTTCTCCTCAAACAAGAGTTTTAAGACATTACTATAATTTTGTGTATAATCATGAAAGAGGCAAGGCCACCTAATTTTGTATTATTGTTAAAATGAATTACATTTCTTGATTTACTTCTTGCAAAGCTTCTCTTTCCATTGTACCTTCTGCAAAATAGTGTCAGTAAACTGTATTTGCCTTAATATAAAGTTATGAAAGATAGTTATAGAATCTAAGAGATAATGTAGAGACGGCCTGCCCCAATTCCTTCATTTTACAGTGTAAGAAACAGGCCCAAAGAAGAAAGTGGCTTAAGTATTGAGTGCTCTGAAGTTCTTAATGGTAGCTACTTTAAAAACTGGGAGATTTTAATGAGTCCAGTGCTATTGGTTCACACTATATCAGAATATCACTGGTTCCTGTATTTCATTCATATTTCAGAGTTTGGGTAGCTTGCTTTGTAAAATGTATTTAATGATTAATAATACCAGCCTAACTTGTCTTTCTTATACTCATCCTTGGAAGGTATTCCTGGAGTTGCAGGGCCAAAAGGTTACCAGGGTTTGCCTGGAGACCCAGGGCAACCTGGACTGAGCGGACAACCTGGATTGCCAGGACCATCAGGTAAGTATGATAAACCACCTGTAGTAGTTGGGTGGCTGGCTGATCCTGACCCCTGGAACAAAGTAATTATGTATTTATCATGTGTAGTGATATTTTGAATCTGCTCATGGCAATATGTTTGGGAAGCTACTGAGATATGGACCTCTCCTTGACAAAAATGTTGCCATTGGCACAAATGTCAACAGAAAAGACTTGGAGGATGTTTTTCTTTACTCAGTTTCTTCTTTTTTGTGGCCTCAGAGTGTACACAGAATCAGAAGTACATCCAAGTAAGGTGCTATATTTTATTTATATACATTGTAGCATATGTAGACTAGACAGTTATCTGTTAGGAGCCTAAAGAATTCACCCTTTTCATTTTTTTGCCTTCAGACAAGTTAATCATTAAACCATGTAAAACAGATGACTGCCATTTCTAGTTTTAAAAGTTTCTAGGAGTAAGAATTTCACAACCTTCATTGGTAATGTGTTATAGCATTAATCACTTTTACAATCAATGTGGATTTTTTTGTTTCTAATAAAGCTTTTTCTTGCAGCTTCTTAAACCATTTTCTTTTAGTTGGACCCCTAAACAATAAAGAGTAGCTGGTTACCATCCTCCTAAGAGCCCTTTAGATCAGTTATTCTGCTCTGGACTGTATGCTATATTATCTTAATATAGTTGGAAGGAAAAATTATCTCCTTATCTATCTTTCATATACTTTGCATTCTCTTTCCTGAGTGAGAAGACAGTGTGAAAGAAAAAATAAAAGCAAATAATGTTGAAGGCAACATTGTAGTCCTTGGAAAATACCTAGGGGACACCATAGAACTGAAGTATCTAAGCTCTGGGAAGAATGCAAACACAGCAGCCATGACTGAACACAGTAGCCATGACTGTTGGGGGGAAGATAATCCAGTACTTCTCCATCAACTCTTACCTACCCCTGGCTTAATGTGCCAAAGGTGTATGTATCGTGACAGGTTACCACTTTCCTCTTCTGGTTGCACATGATAAGGCTTTCAATGGGAAAGCTTCTGAATCTTTTTAAAAGACTCTCTTTAAATTGAATTTATCTGTGATAAATATAGTAAGGTAGTTATACACATATGACAAATAAGACTTCAGGTGGTTGGAATAGTTTTAGGGCAAGAAACAAGATGTCCTGGTTATAGTTATATGTGTACAACAAATAAGCCTTCAGGTAATTGGAGTAGTTTTAGGGCAAGACACAAGATTCTTGCATTTTAAAATAAATGTGTATTGGGAGCCCTCTATTGCTATGATTATATTGTAATATGTTCCTAAGGAGATTTCTTGATAACTTTTGCCTGTCTAATGTCCAGTTAGATTTGTGAAACTTTATCATATATTAATAATTGGTCCATTCAGCCTCATGCTTTCATTTTAATTATGACCCATTCCAGGAAACCAAGCAACCATAGTATTGCTGACTTGTCTTAATTTTAAGCAATTTGACTTTTCTAGGTCCCAAGGGTAACCCTGGTCTCCCTGGAATGCCAGGACTTACAGGACCTCCTGGACTTAAAGGAAGCATAGGTGATATGGGTTTTCCAGGTGAGTAATGAAAATTTCCCAAATATTTGGTTCCATTAATGGAAGATAGTTGACTATCTTTGTTATCAGAAAAGAAACTGTTGTTGACAGAGTCAAACTGAGGTGATATCTAAGGCAGTCAGTGGGTAGAGCTCTCTCATTACACAAGTATTTGAAGTGGGAATTAAGAGACAGAACTTTAGAAAGAATTCACAAACTTACATTTTTTTCTCCAACTATACCCCCTTCCAACCCACTCCAGTGTTCTTGCCTAGAGAATCCCATGGACCCAAGAACCTGGAGGGTTACAGTTCATAGGGTCACAAAGAGACTGACATGACTGAAGCGACTTAGCATGAACACATACTCCCTTTCACTTAAACTTCCTTTAAAAGTAGGCTTTTATACAATTCTGATTATAAAGCTCTTTATTATATAAATCAGACTTTGTGAAATTCTTTTTAAAAATCTTTCTGTGTGGTCATGTGCATTATATATATATCCCATACAATATTTTGTAAAAGATTGCATGTTATGTGTTTTTAACAGGCCCCCAGGGTGCAAAAGGGTCTCTTGGACCTCCTGGAGTTCCTGGACAACCTGGCTCCCCAGGATTACCTGGACAGAAAGGAGAAAAAGGTGATCCTGGTATTTCAGGCATTGGTATTCCAGGTCTTCCTGGGCCAAAGGTAATCCTACTCAGGTATATGCCTGAGCAGATATGATTTTTCTTTAACACTGTGCTTGCTCCTAATTCTTCCTTAAACTATAGTGTGATATAGTGTAGTGTGACATGAATCTCTGGGCAAGAAATTCATTCTTTCTCTTTTATATTGTAAGGAGATGTGTTTTAGAGTTTGCAGCCAATCCAAAAAAGGATGAAGGGGGGATCTTTCTGATTTCTTTATTTTCTGTCTTGCTGTTTGAGTATGTTTCAGTAACTAAAAGGCGTATTTCTGCCTAGCTTTGGTTTTCCTTTCCCTTTTAGTGATGGAGTTGTTGTTCTTTGTCCTAATATTATTATTAACTAACTTGAAGAGGCTTATAAGCAAAGTAACTTTTTTTAAAATTTTTTTTCATTTATTTTTATTAGTTGGAGGCTAATTACTTTACAATATTGTAGTGGTTTTTGTCATACATTGACATGAATTAGTCATGGATTTACATGTATTCCCCATCCCGATCCCCCCTCCCACCTCCCTCTCCACCCAATCCCTCTGGGTCTTCCCAGTGCATCAGGTCCGAGCACTTGTCTCATGCATCCAACCTGGGCTGGTGATCTGTTTCACCCTAGATAATATACATGTTTCGATGCTGTTCTCTTGAAACATCCCACCCTCGCCTTCTCCCACAGAGTCCAAAAGTCTGTTCTATACATCTGTGTCTCTTTTTCTGTTTTGCATATAGGGTTATCGTTACCATCTTTCTAAATTCCATATATATGTGTGTTAGTATACTGTATTGGTCTTTATCTTTCTGGCTTACTTCACTCTGTATAATGGGCTCCAGTTTCATCCATCTCATTAGAACTGATTCAAATGAATTCTTTTTAATGGCTGTGTAATATTACAGCTTCAAGCAAAGTAACTTATAAAATTAATTAAAGTGAAATAGTATACTTAAATGCATGTATGAAGTGGTTCTCCGAAACAGTTTTACATATCCCTTCATGCTGCTGCTAAGTTGCTTCAGTCGTGTCTGACTCTGTGTGACCCCATAGATGGCAGCCCACCAGGCTCCCCCGTCCCTGGGATTCTCCAGGCAAGAATGCTGGAGTGGGTTGCCATTTCCTTCTCCAATGCATGAAAGTAAAAAGTGAAAGTGAAGTCACTTAGTCGTGTCCAACTCTTGCGACCCCATGGACTGTAGCCTACCAGGCTCCTCTGTCCATGGGATTTTCTAGGCAAGAATACTGGAATGGGGTGCCATTGCCTTCTCCGTCTATGCCGCTAGTCAGTGTGAAAACTTTGGTTTTATTTCTCAAGGAATCAAATTTAGAACTTGTTTAAGAACCACTGGACTTTCAAATATTTGATAACTGCTTAATTCCATGTAAAAGAGTAGTAATTCCTATTAATTTGCAGAAGTATTTTATAACTAACCAAGGTGCGTCCGTTGTCTATTATATACATTGCAAGTGTCTTCTCCCAGTGAAATGTTGTCTCATAATGATGTTCAATCATTCAATTACAACACAAAACTTGAGAGTACTAGAAAAGTAATTGTGGAATTAGTGAAAGCTCTCACTGAGATAAGAATTCATTGAATAATATTTTTAAGATAATTTCTTGTTAATAGTAGACAAAAGGCTATATTTTGATTGCCTAGTCAATCAACTTATTGTAAGAAGTAATCAAGAGAAATTTCTGCTTATTAATTACAGATTAGCAGTATAGAGTTTAAATTTTTCTTTTCTGTATGTTGTGTGAGGTGAGGAACTATATATTTTTCCCAAATAAGTTATCCATATAACTTAAAACCATTTGTTACAAACTCCATTCTGTACTCATTGATTTTAAATTTCATTTAAAAATTTTATAAATATTTTCATCCATATTTTTTCTAGACTGAGAGAATTTTAGCATTCTTATAATGGAACCAAAATGATCATAATAACTCATCTCTGAAATTATAATAAATTACAGCAGAAAAATATGTTTCAGTTGGCCAGTGTCCACAGTGTATTCAACTCTCTAAGTAAGAGGCTAACTCTTAGTTTTTCTATGCAGCCTACAAGTATATTTCAACAAGCAAATTCTACACTAAGCTTGGATACTTGCAGAGTTGATAAAACCAGGAAATCTTGTATTTAAAGTATTCTGTTGTTTCTTTCAGATGGTATTATTTTGTCTTAAAATGGTGACACATTTAAAAAATAAGATTTTACACTCAGTTCTAATAGATGCAGGCAGTCTTTGCTTTGTACAGTCTGACATGACAAATTTGTTACCACAGATTGGTTAAATGACATCAGTCCACAACAATACAGATCAGGTTTAAGTTACCATGATATATTAGTCTTCAGTCCCTAAACCACTATGTAAATAACTACTGTGCATCATGATCAGTGAGCTCATTTCACTTCTTTCAAATTCTGTCAATAATTAGTCACTGTGAATCTGTTTTCCCATCATGCATTGACAGCAAAGCATGCAGGTGTGTTGCCTCTGTCTCTCATTGACAACCAACTTGAAGTTTAACAAAAGTGAATAATCAAAGAGAAAACTGATCAACAGTGATGAAAGTACAGTTTAAAAAGGAAAGGTATAACACTGGAAGTGAAATTTATATCTGATATTGATGTAATTAGAGATGAAATAGCCAACCAAAGGAATGTTTACCTTGCCACCATTTGAGAGACTTTAGATGTGCAGCCAAGAAAGCTGGTGAAGATTAAATGATCAACATATGAACTTGACTCTCTTTATGTATGTAACTGATATGAAGAGGATCTTAATGTTATGAGAAAAACTTTTAAAGGTCATAGAATGGTCATGTTTTTCCCATTGATTTTTTTTAAATCTCGTTACATGGTTTCATCTTGCATTTTCATTTTTGTAGTCCCATACTATTGAGAAAAATGAGGACTTCCTGCCTATTACTGTAAAAGAAGAGTAGAATAAAAGTTTCAGGAACATGATAGTATGATTAGGAGATGTCAAGCATAAGGAAAAAAATTTTGTAATTAGTGAGTTGTTAAGAAGTAAGGATAGTGGTAAAAGCTCAGATGGTACTTTGTTTTACAAATGACACACTTTATGAGAGAGTGTCCTTGTTAGTCAAAAAGCATAAATATAAGTACACTGAAAACCCTGGACAGGGAATCTATAGGCAGAAGCATCAGTCCCGAGTCTGTCTGAATGACCTTGTAAGTCACTTAATTCTTTTCTATCTTCATTACTTTGTCAGTAAAATAGAAAGAAGAATTATATAACCTATTACACAGAGTTATTGTGAGGTTTCAATTAGATTAAAAAACACTTTGTAAATTATAAAGTACATAATATAAATACATAATATTTGTGAGATGAGAGAGGTGGACTAGATAATATCTAAGATTTCTATAACTCTTATATTTAATGACTATATTCTTTTAATGTGGCATAAAGTTGCTAGCTTCCATTACTCCTTCTTATAATCTAATCATACTACAGACTCAGAACAATTCTTGTCATAATCCTAGATAGATTTTTTGCCAAAATTGACTAGCAGAAAATCTTAGAAGAAAACATATCTTATGACCTTGGGTTAGGATAATTATTTCTTAAACATGGCACCAAACACTCAAGCAACTAAAGAAAAATAAATAAATTAAACCATGTTAAAACATCATGAGAAACACTGGGCGGGAAGCACAAGGTAGAATCAAGATTGCCAGGAGAAATATCAATAACCTCCGATATGCAGATGACACCACCCTTATGGCAGAAAGTAAAAAGGAACTAAAAAGCTTCCTGATGAAAGTGAAAGAGGAGAGTGAAAAAGTTGGCTTAAAGCTCAACATTCAGAAAACTAAGATCATGGCATCTGGTCCCATCACCTCATGGCAAATAGATGGGGAAACAGTGGAAACAGTGTCAGACTTAATTTTTTTTGGCTCCAAAATCACTGCAGATGGTGATTGCAGCCATGAAATTAAAAGACGCTTACTCCTTGGAAGGAAAGTTATGACCAACCTAGATAGCATACTAAAAAGCAGAGACATTACTTTGCCAACAAAGGTCTGTCTAGTCAAGGCTATGGTTTTTCCAGTGGTCATATATGGATGTGAGAGTTGGACAGTGAAGAAAGCTGAGTGCCGAAAAATTGATGCTTTTGAACTGTGGTGTTGGAGAAGACTCTTGAGAGTCCCTTGGACTGCAAGGAGAGCCAACCAGTCCATCCTAAAGGAAGATCAGTCCTGGGTGTTCATTGGAAGGACTGATGCTGAAGCTGAAACTCCAGTACTTTGGCCACCTCATGCAAAAAGTTGACTCATTGGAAAAGACCCTGATGCTGGGAGGGATTGGGGGCAGGAGGAGAAGGGGATGACAGAGGATGAGATGACTGGATGGCATCACTGACTTGAAGGACATGAGTTTGGGTAGACTCCGGGAGTTGGTGATGGACAGGAAGGCCTGGCGTGCTGCGATTCATGGGGTCACAAAGAATCGGACACGACTGAGCGACTGAACTGAACTGAAAATATTATGCTGCAAATGATAATGTCAAAAAGTGAAAAGACAACCCAGGGAAAGGGAGAAAATATTTGCAAATGATATATCAGACAAGAGATTTGTATCCAGAATATATTTTTTTTAAAAACTCTTAATTCAATAAGGAAGTAGACCAATTTTTAAATGGGCAAAGTCAGTCAGGCCTAACAGACCTATACAGAACATGCCACCCCAGTTATTAGAGAAATGAAAATCAAAACTACAGTGAGATATCAGCTCACACCAGTCAGAATGGCTATCATCAGAACAGGCCATCTCACAACATCAGGGTATACATTTTTTTTTCAAGTGCACAAGAAACATTCTTCAGAACAGAGTGTATGTTAGGCCACAAAATATGTCTTAATAAATTTTAAAACATTGGAACCATACAAAGATCCTTTTCTCATTACATTAGATTGTAAACAGCAAAAGGAAAGCTGGAAAATTCACAAATATGTAGAAATTAAAGGACATACTCTTAACAACCAGTGGGGCAAAGATGAGAACACAAATGAAATTAGAAAACATCTTGAGACAAGTGAAAACACAAAATTCCAAAGCTTATACAAGCCAGCAAAAGTAATGTTAACAAGGCAATTTATAGTGTAAATACGTGCATTGAAGAAGAAAGATCCTAAATCAGAATTTAGCATTATAACCTTCAGGAACTAGAAAAAGAACAAACTCAACCCCAAAACTGGTAGAAGGAAGGAAATAATAAAGATTAAAGCAGCAATAAATACAGTAGAGATTAAAAACAATAGAGAAAATGAAGAAAACCAAGAGGTTGTTCTTTCAAAAAGATAAACACAATTGAAAAACATTGAGCTAGATTGGCTAAGAGAGAGAGGACTCACATACTTAAAATTAGAAATGAAAGAGGGCACATCACCACTAAATTTACAGAAATAAAAAAGATGAGAGTACTGTGAACAAGTGTACAAAAACAAATTGGATAACTTTGAAATGGACAAATTCCTAAAAACATACAATTTTCCAAGGCTGAATGATAAAGAATAGATTTTCTGAATAGACCTATAGTTACTAAAGATTTTCTCTTCCTTGGGTGGTAAAGGATACTATAGGGCCTATTATGTTACAAACTTAGTTCATAATATTTTTCTCTGAGTTCATCACCTACCTTTTCTCTAAGTTCATCACTTTAACATGTACTTTGAACCCCATGTACCATGTTTTGGCCTGCTCAAGCAACTTTGAGCCATTATTTATCAATTTGCCCCCATTAGCTTAAAATTTCACTACCTGGGAGAGGTAAGTAGCATGTGGGCTTGAAGATATTGTTTTATACTGCCTTTGCTACATCATTTAGTAAAATGTTAACTAAGAGTATCTCTGCATTCACTCTTTAGTATCCCTATCATTAATATTTCCTAACTAAAGAGGAACCTATATATGGCTTGGTTCATGGTATCTTTAATCTCCAAATATAAATTGAACTGTAAAAATTTAATAATTATGTGGGAATCATAGCTTCCAAATGATTGGACTACTGTTGTAATACTCTTCTTGCCATAAAACGAAATATGGTTTTTACCCTTTCTCACCAAATATTTTCAACTCATCCTGGTTTTTTTTTCCCCTACTGGCAGCACTTCTTCAATATTATAATAGAACACAATAACAAACAGTATTAGCTATTTCACCAACTTTGATGTCTTCTATTTTGTATATTGAGGTCAGCGTGATATTTTATTCCATGTCTTAAGTTATTGCATGGAATGGAAGGGAGATCCTGTTATTAACAGATAGTAGAGAATGACTATGATCCAAACGCTCTTAGTTTACCAATTTGAATTTTAAAAGCCAAAAAAGTTATCAACCTGACAGGTATTTCTACATGGACTGCCTGTTATACAGTACAGTGATCTTGAAAACAGTTCTAGTTTCAGGCTTGTTAAAAAGCATTCTATTGTATGTTCTTGCCTCCTTTGTCAAAGATAAGGTGCCCATAGGTGTGTGAGTTTATCTCTGGGCTTTCTATCTTGTTCCATTGGTCTATATTTCTGTTTTTGTGCCAGTACCATACTGTCTTGATGACTGTAGCTTTGTAGTATAATCTGAAGTCAGGAAAGTTGATTCCTCCAGCTCCATTTTTCTTTCTCAAGATTGCTTTGGCTATTTGGGGTCTTTTGTGTTTCCATACAAACTTGTGAATTTTTTGTTTTAGTTCTGTGAAAAATACTGTTGTTAGTTTAATAGGGATTGCACTGAATTTGTAGATTACTTGGATAGTACAGTCATCATCACAATATTGATTCTTCCATTCCAAGAACATGGTATATCTCTCCATCTGTACACCCTCTTCAATAAGTGGTGCTGGGAAAACTGGACAACTACATGTAAAAGAATGAAACTAGATCACTTCCTAACATCATACAGAAAAATAAAACCCTCAAAATGGATTAAAGACTTAAATGTAAGGCCAGAAACTATAAAGTTCTTAGAGGAAAACATAGGCAGTACACTCTTTGACATAAATCACAGCAAGATCCTCTTTGACCCACCTCCTAGAGTAATGGAAATAAAAATAAACAAATGGGACTTAATTAAAAGCTTTTGCACAGCAAAGGAAATCATAAACAAGATGAAAAGACAACCCTCAGAATGGGAGAAAAAAAATTGCAATAGAAACAACTGGCAAACGATTAATATCCAGAATATATAAGCAGCTCATACAGCTCAACATCAAGAAAACAACCCAATCAAAAAATGAGTAGAAGACCTAAACAGACATTTCTCCAGAGAAGACATACAGATGGCTAAAAAACAATGAAAAGATGCTCAACACTGCTCATTATTCGAGAAATGCAAATCAAAACTACAATGAGGTATTACCTCACACCAGTCAGAATGGCCATCATCAAAAAATCTACAAACAATAAGTGCTGGAGAGGGTGTGGAGAAAAGGGAACCCTCTTGCACTGTTGGTGGGAATGTAAATTGATACAACTACTATGGAGAACAGTATGGAGATTTCCTTAAAAAAAAAAAAAACCTAAGAATAGAACCACATGACCCAACAATCACATTCACTGGGCATATATATACCCTGAGAAAACTACAAATGAAAGAGACACATGTACCCCAGTGTTCATTGCAACACTATTTACAATAGCTAGGACATGGAAACAACCTAGATGTCCATTGACAGATGAATGGATAAAAAGATGTGGTACATATACATAATGGAATATTAGCCATAAAAAAAAACACATTTGAGTCAGTTCTAATGAGCTGGATGAACCTAGAGCCTGTTATCCAGAGTGAAGTAAGTCAGAAAGAGAAAAACAAATATTGTATATTGATGCATATATATGGAATCTAGAAAGATGGTACTGATGAACCTATTTGCAGAGCAGCAGTGGAGATGCAGACATAGAAAACAGACTTGTGGACACAGTGGGGGAAGGAGAGGGTGGGATGAATTGAGAGAGTAGCATGGAAACATATACATTATCATATGTAAAACAGATAGGCAGTGGGAATTTGCTGTAGATGCAGGGAGCTCAAATCAGGTGCTCTGTGAGGGGTAGGATGGTGTGGGAGGAAGGTTCAAGAGGGAGGGGACATATGTATACCTATGACTGATTCATGTTGATGTGTGGCAGAAACCAACACAATATGTAAAAGCAATTATCCTCCAATTAAAAGTTTTAAAAAATGGCTTTCTAGTCTTACAGTGCTACTATATTTGTTAGTTTCACAATGTTAAATTTGACTCATCAGGGATGATATATATTCCATTTTCAGTTATATCAAAGCTCCCAACAAACAAAAGTCTGGAACCAGATAGTGTCATTGTTGAGTTCTACCAAAAGTTTAAAGACGAACTGATACCAATCCTTCTCAAACTCTTCCCAAAAAATAGAGGACAAAGGAACATTTCCAAATTAATTTTGTGAAGCCATCATTACCCTGATACCAAAATCACACAAGGAGGCAACAAAAGAGAAAATTACACTAGTAAACATAGATGAAAAAATCCTCAATAAAATATTAGTAAACCAAACTCCAATGCATTAAAAGGATCAAACACCATTATTGAGAGGAATTTATTCCAGAGGTGCAAGGATGGCTCAACTTCTGTAAATCAAGCAATATGATACACTACATTAACAAAATGAAGGGTAAAAATCATATGATCATCTCAATGGATGCAGAAGAAGCATTTGACAAAATGCAACACCCACATATGATTAAAAAAAAAAACCTCAACAAAGTAGGTATATAGGGAACATACCTCAGCATAATAAAGGCCATACAAGATAAGCCCACAACTAGCATCATTCTCAGTGGTGAAAACTTGAAAACTTTTCCTCTGAGATTAGGAACAAGCAAGGATGCCCACCCTTGCGCTTTTACTCAACATAGCACTGGAAGTCCTAGCCAGAGCAATTAGGCCAGGAAAAGAAGTAAGCAATCAAATAGAAAAGGAAGAAGTAAAACTGTTCCTATTTGCAAATGACACATTATATATATAAAAATCAAAAAACTATTAAAATAAACAAATTCAATTTGTAGGATGCCAAATAAGTATTTTAAAAATCTGTTGTGTTTCTATACACTAATCAAACTAGCAGAAAGAAAACTTAAGAAAACAATTCCAGTTATCACTGCATCAAAAAGAATAAAATATCTAGGGATAAATTTAACAAAGGGAACTGTCCACTGAAAACTGTAAGACACTGATGAAAGAAATTGAAGAAGGCACAAAGAAAAGTAAAGATATTCCATGCTTATGGATTAGAATAAATAATATTATTTAAATGTCCATTCTACCAAAGCAGTCTGTAGATTCACTGCAATCCCTATAATATTCCAATGACATTTTTCACAAAATAGAACAAACAATCCTAAAATTTGTATGAAATCATAGAAGACCCCAAAATAGCCAAAGACAGCATTAAGTCATGTTCACTCTTGCAACCCCATGGACTGTAGCCTGCCAGGCTTCTCTGTCCATGGGATTCTCCAGGCAAGAATACTGGGGTGGGTTGCCATTTCCTTCTCCAGGGGATCTTCCCAACCCAGGAATCGAACCCAGGTCTCCAGCATTGCAGGCAGATTCTTTACTGACTGAGCTATAAGGGAAGCCCCCAAAATAGCCAAAGCAATAGAAAAATGTACAAAACTGGAGACGTCATACTCCCTGATTTCAAACTATATTTCAAGACTATAATAATCGAAACAGGATGAAGACTATACTTTCAAGACTCATTTCTGTACTTTGTCACTAGAGAAGTCCCTCTGAATGTGTGGACTACCCAAAACCACAAAGAGTATGCATAGCAGTCTCTCCTGAATATGAAGCCAGCTCTTGGTGTTGCTTCTGCAACTGCCATTAGTCCTTGATGATTGTTCTCTTCCTTTGGGAGAGTAAGAGGGAAAGAATGTTGTCTGAGCTGAAATAAAACAAACAGTATGGAATTCACACAAAATGGACACATAGATCAATGGAGCAGAATAGATGTCCCAGAAATAGACTCAAGCATGTATGGTCAATTAACTTATAACAAAGAAGCCAAGATTATACAGTGGAAAAGGGACAGTCTCTTCAATAAATGGTGTTGGGAGAATTGGACAGCCACATGCAAAAAAAAAAAAGGAAGAAACTGGAGCACTATTTTACATCATACACAAAAATCAACTCAAAGTACATCAAAGATTTGAACATAAGACCTGAGACCATAAAACTAAAAGAAAACACAGATAGTAAACTCCTTAACACTGGTCTTGGCAATGAGCTTTTTAACTTGACACCAAAGCAAAGGCAACAAAATCAAGAAGAAATAAATTAGTGGGATTACATCAAACTAAAATACATCTGCAAAGCAAAGGAAATCAACAAAATGAAAAGACAAGCTACTAAATGGAAAAAAAAATTGCAAGTCATATATCTGATTAGAGGTTAGTATCCAAAATATATAAAGACAAGAACTCAAATAACTCAGTAACAAAAAGCCAATCTGATTAAATAATGAGCAGAGAATTTGAACAGACATTTTTTCGAAAAAGGCATACATATGGCCAACAAGTACATGTAAAGGTTCTCAGTATCACTAATCATCAGGAAAATGCAAATCAAAGTCATAATGAGATATCACCTCATACCTTTTTGAATGATTATTATAAAAAAAACCCAAAAAATAACAAGTGCTGGCCAAGATGTGGAGAAAAGGAACCCTTGCATACTGTTGGTGGGACTGTAAATATATGCAGCCACTATGGTAAACACTATCATTGTTCCTCATAAAGTTAAAAATAGAACTATGCAATATGATCCAGCAGCTCCCCTTCTGGGTATTTATCCAGAGAATAACTAGAAAAGATATTTGCACTCCTCTGTTCATTGCAATATTATGTACAATAGCCAAGCTGTGGAAGCAACCTAAATGTCCACTGGCAGATAAATGGATAAAGAAGTAGTGTATAAAAAAGAATGAAATCTTGCTATTTGTGGCAACTTAGATGGACCTTGAGAATATTATCCTAAATAAAATAAGTCAAAGACAAATACCATATGATATCATTTATATGTGGAATCTAAAACCAAATAAACAAAATCAAAACAATAAAACAAAAACCAAGTTCATGGGTACAGAGAATATATTGGTGGTTGCTAGAGGCAGGGGAAATAGATGAAATAGATGAAAGGGGTTAACAAGTACAAACCTCTAGCAATAAGATAATTAAGTGATGGGGATATAATATACAGCATGGTGACTATAGTTAATAATGCTGTACTGTATATTCAAAATTGTTTAAAACTTTTCATCACTTTTCATCACAAGAACAAAAATTGTAAAACTATGTATGATGATTAGTATTAACTGAACTTACCATGATGATCATTTTATAATATATATGAATACTGAATCATTATGTTGTACACCTGAAACTAATATGTCAATTATATCTAAATTTTAGAAGAATTCTATCAAAGCTTGATATTAGAATAAATGTAGATACTTATGGTTTAAGAATATTTAAATGATGCCTAGCTTTTGCTGAGACTATTACATAGACTAGAAGTTTCCCTTCTCAGAATGATTTACAGGATTCTTGGCCAGTTTGTTGATTTTCTGAGTGCTCTCTTTTTCACATCTTACATATCTTTTTTTAAAACTCATTTTTTTTCTGCAAGTGTATAAATAATAAAAGCTTAGATGAAACTTAAGCTAGAAAATTTTAGTCCTTTTCAGAAGTTCTAGTGAAATATTTACTTTCTTTTTTACAATTTAGTTGGTTTGAAGGAGTAAGGCCATAGGGTGGTAAGAACTGTATTAGGAAACAAGTACTGGTTGAAATTGCAATATGGGTTTTTTTTTTGTAGAATTTAACATACTTTATTATAAATAATCAAAAGTTTGTCTACTGCCTTGCATGTTTACCACTAGCAGGATAATGTTATTTTCTTCTTGTTTTTTTAAATTTTGATATATAAATATCATTGGTTCATGAATAATAAGAATTATGATTCTTTATTCAAAGCTTTTTTTATAAATACCTAAGATGGAACCAGTTCAATCCAAACTTTAATTGTATACCTATTATGTGTGTAAAAATGTGCCACATGTTTGATTTATAAGTGTTCAGACAAAAGTACATGTATTCCAAGTCCAAGATTGTTAACTTTTTAAAAAATAGGATGTAAGGAGAAAAGTCATTCATTTAAAAAGCTTTTAACATAATGTAGAAACACTTGAGTCACAAATAGATGATCTTATGCACCTAGACAAGCATAAGCACTAAATGAAGAAGGAAATATTCGGTAGGTGATGTTGAATACTTTGTTGGACAGGTCACAGTTCTCATGAGCAGAGCAGGAAACACCACAGTAGATTTAGTGTTATCATATATATTCTCACTGTTATTGGGAAAAATTGTTTTAATTGTGAAAATGGGTATGAATTCTTCTAAGGCTTTATTAGAAGAAAACAATGCAAATATTTGTTGAGCAAAAGTGGCTATATATGAATTATCTCTGACCACAAAGAAGTTTTCAGTGTAGTTGAAGAGTCAAGACATGCATATGTGAAACCATTATAAGCATAATGGAATAAGAACCTACCCTAATTTTTAAGGTAAGCTGTCTTTGTCCTGGAAGTTTTCATGGAAGAAATGGGGATTTGGGATGTCTAGTGAAGAATTCATAGACTTCTTCATGTGAAGATGAAATTTCTCTTTTACAATAGAACCTACTGTGGTTATTATTTGGCACGCTTATTGTAAGCAATTAATTTCATTGTAGCATGCTAGGGATGATGATCACATGTTTTGAAATCAAGCTACCTGGACCCAAATTCGGATTCCACCACTTATTAGCTACATCACTGTAAAATGGGGATAATAGTGTCTTTCTTATAGAGTTGTTAGTATTAAAGAGAATAATGCATCTACATTTCATGGGAATAGCATGAGATCTGGAATCTGACAGACCTTGGTTCGAATCCCAATTCTGCTACTTACCAGAGACCTTAGGCACTTGAGTTTCTCCAAAATTTCAATTTTCTCATTTCTAAATGGAGATGATAAAGCCTAACTCAAAGGGCTGTTTTGATGATTAAATAAAGCAATTTATGTAAAGCACTTACAGAATACCTGACATCCAGTAAAAGCTCTATGAATAATTTTATGTTGTTATATAATCCAAATCATGTAGACTTCAGTTTTATCTTTTTATTCATATTTTTAGGGTGAACCTGGTCTGCCTGGATACCCAGGGAACCCTGGTATCAAAGGTTCTATGGGAGAAACTGGTTTGCCTGGATTACCAGGGACCCCTGGAGCAAAAGGACAACCAGGCCTTCCTGGATTTCCTGGTAATACTACTTTTCTTAAATGCTTCTTTCTCTCCTTCCTTATTTACTCTAATCTGTCATAAAGCAACGTCTTAGTTGACAGACCTCTGTTCTATTTCCCAACCAGATACTGACCAGCAGTGCAATCTCGGACTCTCTCTTTTACTTTTCTATTTTTGCCCAAATTTCTTTCCATAGAAAATGAAAATGGGCATTACCAATTCAGCAGCACAATATTCTGTGGGCAAAGAGATTGGTGGAGCATTTTTGAGTCTAACTGCTAGCCACAAGTCAGTTAAGAGGCCTTACTATTTTTGTAGGTGATAATGTATACTACCATTCTGTAGCCTGCTGCTGATTCTCTTAGAGTGTTGTCCTCAGACACACAGTGGGTAGCTGTTGGTAGAATGATTATACAGTTTATTCAAATGATAAGGACTGAGTTGCACAAGCAAAGGGTCTTAGCACTATAATCAAGTAGGTGGTCTGAACTTGTTTGTATCTGCTCTGTTTATGTTTGTGTCTGTTTTTTGTTTTTTGGATTGCACTGTGGCATGGATGGAGTGGGTCTTTGATTATCTTTTCCTTAACCTTTTTATTAAAGTATAGCCTAGACACAGTAAAATGTACAAGACAATAGATGAATATTTACATATATGTATATATATATTCATGTACCCACCACACATATCCAGGTATAAAACAATTCTCTTACCCCATGAAATTTACCTATGCCCCTTCACAGTGAACCTCCCTCTCCCAGGTAACTACTACTATAACTTCTATCACTGTCAATTAACTTTACCATCATTATCAATTAACTTTACCTGTTTTTGAAATTCACATTAATGGAATCATATATATCTTTGTGTCTAGCTTCTTTTACTCATCATTATGTATGTAAGATAAAGTTATCTTGTTGCCTGTCAGCAGTTTGTTTTTTTAATCATTGCTCCATAATATTCCATTGAAGAAATAAACCATAATCAATTACCTGTTCTCTTCTTGATGGACTTTTGGGTTGTTTCTAGTTTGGAACTACTAAGAAAAAAGATGCTATTAATATTCTTTAACATGTTTTGGGGGGGCCTGCATACTCATTTCTCTCACACAAAAATTTATGTGTTAGAAGTACTGAATCATAAAGTAGGTGTACATTTAAGTTTAGTAGATGGTGTCAGTTTTCTAAAGTGGTTTTATACCTTAGAGTCCCACCTGCAATGTATGAATGTCTACGGGTAGTTCCTGGTGGCTTGCCATGATCATACAGTGGTTAGTACTTTGTATTGCGAAATGTCCAGTTGTCTATATCCTTACCTCGTTTGATATTGTCAGTCTTGTTAATTTTAGCAATTTTGGTCAGTATATAGAGGTATCCCAATGAAGTTTAAACTTACATTTTCCTAATGAACAATAATATTAAACACCTTTTCATATACTTATTGGCCATTTGGGTAGCATTTTTATGAAGAGCCTGCTTTAAATCCTTTTGCTCTTATTTAATGAGTTATTTGTCTTTTTTTTGGTATTGATTCAGAGCAGTTCTTTATATATTCTGGATATGAATCCTTTGTCAGATACCTGTATTACAAATAGATTCTGTTGCAAATTTGCCTTTCACTCTTAATGCTGTTATGTGATGTTACTTTTAATAAAGTCCAGTTTCTTTTTTTTAAGTCTTCTTGTTGTTGTTTAGTCACTCAGTTGTGTCCGACTGTTTGCAACCCCATGGACTGTAGCCTGCCAGGCTCCTCTGTCCATGGGATTCTCCAGGCAAGAATACTGGAATGGATTGCCATTTCCTTCTCCATTTTAAAGTCTAATTTCTTACTATTCTTTCATGGTTGGTGCTTTTTGTATCTTATTTAAGAAATATTTGCCTACTTAGGTTTATGGAACTATTCTAATTTTTTCTATAGCTTTAAGTGTTTAAGGTTTGATATTTAAGGTTATGGTCTGTCGTGAATAAAAATAGTTTTATCATGTGATTAGGGGTCAAGGTTCATTTTTTTTCATACAAATGTCCAATTGCTCCACACTGTTTTTTATTTTAAAGAAACTGATTCATGTCAATGTATGGCAAAAATCACTACAATATTGTAAAGTAATTAGCCTCCAACTAATAAAAATAAATGAAAAATAATAATAATAATAATAAAAAGAAAAACTGAGTTCTTCTTTACTTCTGATCATCAAAAGACACAATTAAAAAATGAATAAGGAAGCTACACATTAGGAGAAAATACTTGCAAAACATATATCTCATAAATGACTAATATCTGGGATATGTAAAGAACTTCTGCAACTCAATAATAATAAGACATGCAGACCACTTTTTTTAAATGAGGAAAACTTGGAACAGATATTTCACAAAAGAAGATAAGACGAATGTCAAATAAACACATGCAAAAGTGATCAATATTATTAGCAATATGAGAAATGCAAATTAAAACCACAATGAAGTAGCATTACATTTCTGCTCAGAATGGCTATTATTAAAACAATTGGATCAGTATATGTTATATAAGAACCTGGAGCAGCTGGGATTCCCAAATATTGTTGTTTGTTTATAAGTCAGAGCATATAGCTATTCTCTGACTCAGCAGTTTCACCCCATCTAAGTATTTATCCAAAGATAAATTAAGACTTGTGTCCACAAAATTACCAGTGCAGAGATATTTATAGAAGCATTACTCATAATAGCTAAGTAGACCAGGTTTCCATAAATAGAATAGTGTTCATAATAGCTAAAACCTGGCAACAACCCAAATGTTCAACAGTACATGAATGGATTTTTTTTTTCATGAATGGATTTTTAAAAGTTTGATATATCCATACAATAGAATCCTACCAGTTAACTCTACCAGTATAATATGATGGTAATTATTTTTATTATGAATATATAATAATGCCAGCCTCTGAATAAATCAATATAAAACTTAAAATTATTCTTAAATCATCAAGCAAGCACCAGTATGTTTGGGGGTTTTCTTTCTATTCTTTACTGTTTCTATGCTAACATTCTAAATTGTAACTTTGAATTGTAGCTCTCAAAGCAGTGCAGTTTTTCTTTATCATTAAATTGAGCTTTTTACTCTAGGAACCCCAGGCCTTCCTGGACCAAAAGGTATTAATGGTCCTCCTGGGAACCCTGGCCTTCCAGGAGAACCTGGCCCTGTAGGTAAGAATGAAAACTAAGAGTTTGCTATGCTATAAAATTAAAGCTTTATTCATTTTTGGAAAGTCAAATCATTTCTGGGAGCTGTGAGCGTTTTCAAGACAAACATGCTGATCATTCACTGCGTACCACTTGTTAGATATGAAATGAACAATTCTTAGTAAGAGTTGCTTAAAATTATTATTATGGGACCTTATTTTTCAGGCTCACTTTTTCCAAGGAGAGTTATTTCAGGTATCCTTTAATAGTAGATAGAAGCTCTCATTATTTTAGAATGGCAAAGTGTAGTTTTGCTTGTTTACTGTTCTAAAGCAAATCACTCCTTTTGGCCCCGTAGGAGGCCTATAATTCACCCCGCTTTCATCCCCCCCCCCCACACACACACCTTGCTTTTTTACATATTCTAAAGGTAGGTTAAATGAGAAAGTGAGTTTGAATACTGAGTGGATGATAAAACAGTTCCTTACTCTCATTATCCTTTATTTCTTTTCCACGAGGTTTCATGACTTAAAGAAATGTCCTAGAGACACTGTGTGTCTTTTGGCTAGAATTATTTGAGGCTAAAAGCAAAAGAATTGGGAATATAGGAGAAAAAGGAAATTGAGAAGAAAAGTATAACCTTCTGTACTCTGTTCTTTAGGTGGTGGAGGTCGTCCTGGGCCACCAGGGCCTCCAGGTGAAAAAGGCAAACCAGGTCAAGATGGCATTCCTGGACCAGCTGGACAGAAGGGTGAACCAGGTACTATATTTTTTTAATTGTCCTTAATTTTCTAATTTCTTCCTTGTCTACTGTAACTTTTGTCCTTATGTACCCATAGTGAAATTCTTCCTTATCCTCTAAGCTACTATACACTTCTCCCTTCCTAATTACCTTCTTCCTGAGACTATTACCTCACATTTATTGAATCAAGTTGCCTCCCTCTTATGAAAAACTCCATAATCTTTTATTGCTCAATTGTTCATGTCAAGAAGCTACCTAGCTTTTTTTTAACTACTCTGGTTGACCTTCTTTCACCATGCAATCTCTATATATATACATATATATGATACGTGTATTTAAAAATATACTTAATACTCAAATAGAATATAAGTTTATATGATTTTTTTTCATGTTCGAATTGTAGTTCCATGTTGGAAATAAGTCTTCTCCATGTTTCATATGATATACATTGCAGCACTTGCTAAAAACCTAAATGATCCAAAAATAATTTCTTCTTATTTCAGTTATTATTACCTGTTTGAAAGTTTTGGGTTTATGTTCTGACAGGTCAGCCAGGCTTTGGAATCCCAGGACCCCCTGGACTTCCAGGACTTTCTGGTAAACTTTAATAAAGCATGTTAAATCAGTCAGTAAAAAGATAATATTCTCCAGTACACTTATTTTTTCATCTCCACATACGACCCAGGACAACTCAAAGCTAGAGTTACATCTTAAAGCATTTCTTAATTAGCAAGTTAGTATAAGCTATTGTACTATAAAAAATGCACCATTAAGAAAATTTATATACAGATATCTCTTCATTAACCTCATAAATAAATGTTAAGGAAATGATAAAGAAAGAAAAATTGTAGGAAGAGTTAGGTTTCAATAACTTCTTCTTTTTTTTAGTAATTTTTTAAAAACTCCTTTAGCCAGAAGAAAAATACTTTTTTTTCCCCATGGAAACCAAAACCAAGATAATATAAGTAAACTGTAGAAATATGTACCAATCATAAAAATGTCTATTGAAAACTCCATTTTAATTTACATCTTGCATCTTGGATGGTATGTGTGCACACACATCTACCTCCCTCATTTGTTTTTACTCTCATTGTAAGCCCCAAGTAGTTAATTAAATGACTAAATGTGTACAGATACGTATTTTTATGTTCTGAAATGACCATCAGCTATTTATGGAGGATTTTTTCAAACCACACATAGATCACTTAGAAATTCCTGTATTCCCTTTATGAATCCAACATAAAAATTATTACTCTAATGTATAACTGTTACATTGCTCTCCAACATATCAGTGGTATAGAAAAACTGTTGAAAACAGTTTGTCTAGATTGTGATTCTAAATCTTGGATGGAATGGTCTTTGGGGACACACAGCAACCATTGAAGATCCATATCTTTCAATGGTCCCAAAAATTTGTCTCAGAACAGATGGGGGGACACATGTACACCCATTGCTGATTCATGTCAATGTATGGCAAAACCACCACAATATTGTAAAGTAATTAGCTTCCAATTAAAATAAATAATTTTTAAAAAATATTTTGTGTTAGGAATTTCCTCTAGCTATCTCTAACCTATTCTTGTAAATATTTTATACTTTTGTTATTTTCTCCTCCTAACTACTGGTCATGTGATCATTGCTGTATCTCCTAACACAAAGGATATCTTTTAGAATGCAAGTTATTATTGTTTCTATATTTCTATACATACTCCGACAAATAGTTCTGATAACAGATAAACCTAATAGAAAAAATGGGTTTTCTGGATGGGTTGGGGATTTGGTAGGAGGTAGAAATGACCTTAGTAAATTCCATTATTTTTTCCAATAAGTGGGAGTAGTTTTAGTCTTACAGGCAAGCCTAATTAGTATTCAGTATCATTTAATATGTTCATAACATGACTTTGCTTTCATAGGTCAAAAGGGTGATGAAGGATTACCTGGCATTCCAGGAAACCCTGGCCTTCCAGGTCCAAAGGGTGAACCAGGCTTTCATGGTTTCCCTGGTCTGCAGGGTCCCCCAGGCCCTCCTGGTTCTCCAGGTCCAGCTCTGGAAGGCCCTAAAGGCAGCCCTGGACCCCAAGGTCCTCCTGGGAGACCAGGTATGTACATGAGTGGTAGGGGAATGGTCTATTTATTAGTCCATTTTTGCTGGCAGGTTATCCAGTCTTTAGAACATTAAAATCTGCAATCCAAAGAACTTCTTAAAAAGAAATAGCTTGTTTTATTCCTCTATCCATCCATTTCCATGGCATCTAATAATTCTTTTCAGTAATGTATTTCATCATTTACTTAAAGTTGAACTAAAACAAACCAACTTGGAGGAAAAAAAGGAAATAGTGAATTTATTAGTCTTTTTATTAAACATAAAGCTATACTGAGGAAACAAAAACTATACTGATAACCTGACAGCAAAATGCCAGCTGTGTTTTTAATGTGAGCTTCTCAGCATGTTATCACAGAAATCATTTTAGTGATCACCCAATAGATGCTTGTGGTCCACACCAAAAATGTTGCTATGGTTCTGTCATATGATCAGCACATGTCACTAAGCACAATAAAAAATTTTTATCTTCTCTAGGAGCTAGGCAATCAAATTTATCTTCAGCATCACAGCATGATTAAATTGAATAGTGATCTCTTCATACCAGCTTCATGTCTGTACCTCATTTGTCTTGTGTTAACTGCTCTAATAGTCTCAGTTTTGCATCCAATGTTCACTTTTCCTTTTGTGTTTGTGCTGTTTCATTTCATTTTACTAAGTTTGGAAATGCTCATTTTCATTCTGGATTAATGTCGCTGAGCCCAATCACTGGAGATAGATTATTAATAGATACTTGAGACTTAATATTCAGTTTTTTTTTAATTTCTAATTTTTGAAAATTTGGCCCTCATTGATTTTTTTAAAGTAAGATAAATGTAAAATTAAAGAAACAAAAAAATTGCCTTTTTATCCTTTGAAGGTCTCTGACTCATTTTTATAATGTATTTAAAAGTGCAAATTTCCATAAACTCTGAAGTGATTGCAGGCAGTCAGTTTTAATAAGATATTCTGTAAAAACATGAATCAATGGGATCACATACCTTGTTCAGAAGATCATTTTCAAAACCAGATTTTATCTGATCTATTTATAGAAGGTATTATTTAAAGTTTTACTTTGCTTTACTATTGAAGAAAATCAGTGAAGCTCTCAGCTATGTTAATTCTCTTGCATGTAATATAAAGCATTGACATGAATATCTTGCTTGATTATGCATGTAATAATTCAAATAAACCAAACTATTCTCCTTTTTAGTATTTTAATCAGCACTGTGACTATTTATTATCAGTAATGGAGTTCAGTGTTGAAAATTATTTTGAAATATGTCAACATAAAGACATCAGTCATAAAAGTTTTTTTTAAATTACCATTTCTAAAAGAAATAATAACAAAAGTAGTCAGAAGAAGAACACACATCTGATGAGTATTTGTAACCTTTCAACATGTTCATAAACTACAAATTAAAATGGAATTCTAAACCCAGTTGCTCTGAGAATTGATTGTTGTTGTCTGCACTTATAGTAATGATTATTTTAAGAATGATTTTTGGCCTTTCAAAATATGTCACATGTGCTGTTTTTATTTTAATGTTTATGTGAAGTGGTGATAATTTGGTTTATATACAGATGCATGAATATAAGCTTGCAGAGTATTCTTTTATCGAATTAAAGTTTAACTTGAAAAAAATTAGTGTAATGCTTTAGTTTCTTGATATTTCTAACAATTTTGATATTTTTCCTTTTTGTTAATGATGACATTGGGCCTTGGTGAACTTTGATCCCTATCCAGGTCCTACAGGTTAGCTCCTTAACTCCAAAGTAGTATCTGCATAAAATATGAAACTTTTTCTTTTATTTTTATATATATTTATATGTATGTGTATATTATTTATATACACATATGTATGTGTATGTGTATATATAGGTATATATACACCTGTATCTAATGTTTTCAAGTATTTGAATGTATTTTAAGAGCATATATGCCAATTCAGTTCTTACATGTTGGTCTATCTCTGAAAGTTGTTAAGAATTTGTGCAGTCCAGTTTTTCTATTGGAATAACTCAAAGTAACCTACTTAGAAAAACTGATTTATTATTTTAAAATTAATATATTTATGTTTTTTTAGTTGGAAATTTATAGTATTCAAAACTATGTTGTATACTATTTTACACTTACTGTGTATTTCCTATTTTTGCTTCATATCTGCTAATATTAATTAAATTATTCTTCAAAAAGATATTTTTAAACAATAATATGTATTATCAGATCCTGCAAATATGCAATTCTTGATGAACCATACCTCTTGCAACTTTTCAAACCATCCCACCTTCACATTTTTGTTTGTCACAAAGTTCTAAATTCTGCTACTATGTAAATGAACTAATAGGCACAGAGTAAAAAAAAATTTAGTGTAACCAGCAAAGATTAGAAACCTCTTAATCTTATTTTCATCCTATACATATAAACAGTATATACCTAGGAATAGTTACCAAGAGCTGCCCATTAGAAAATTGCTGATTCATATTAAAAGATTTTCACCTAATCAGAAATAAAAAGAATCACAAATATCTGAATGTGTTTATTATTCAGGATAAATAGCCCTTTTCACATTTCTGAGGAGCAGCTAAAAGGGGAAAAAGTATAACCCTGAGTTCTAGCTACTGAGAATGGCAGGAAATTTTCTCTTCTTATTATTTTAAAATTTATACTTTTTATTTTAAAATTTATACTTTTTAAAGATGCTTTTTAGGAAGCAGCCTATCTCTATCTGAATTGATTCCCTGATTTATTACTACCTCACAAACCCATTATTTCATATAACCATATAGTATCACTCCAGAAGGACTTAAGTTTTACATTAGTCAAACAGATACTCACTAGATACTGGCTAATGATAGAAAGACAGGTTTTATTCAAGACTATTACATTAGGGGAAAGACTATTGCAATAGGAAAGAGAGCCTGAGCTCAGGTCCGAGTACAACAAGGTCATATGGGGATTTATAGTCAACTGGCACCCCACTCCAGTACTCTTGCCTGGAAAATCCCATGGACGGAGGAGCCTGGTGGGCTGCGGTCCATGGGGTCACGAAGAGTCGGACAGGACTGAGCGACTTCACTTTCACTTTTCACTTTCATGCATTGGAGAAGGAAATGGCAACCCACTCCAGTGTTCTTGCCTGGAGAATCCCAGGGACAGGGAAGCTTGGTGGGCTGCCATCTATGGAGTCACACAGAGTCGGACACGACTGAAGTGACTTAGCAGTAGCAGCAGAGTAAAGGACTCAGTGGATGAAAAATTACTAAAAGGAGACATCAAGGTAAACAGATTCTTGCTAAACTGGCCTATTAGAGTTCTCACCAAAGGTATTCTAAGGCCTGTTAGGGTCCTTGCAGTCTTGCTAGAGTCTTGCTAAAGGCAGTCTAAGGACTTAGACATTAAGGATAAGGAACTTGATTAGATATCGGGGGTGGGGGAAACGCACCCTAAACTGACTTAGCAAGATTCTTGCTAAAAGTGGACTCAACAGACCAAGGACAGGGCCCAAGGAGTAAGGTCTAATTGAGAAGAGGGCTCAGAGTAATCTGTCTAAAGTTTAGTCACAGATGAGAAAACTAAGGCCCAAAGAAGTGAATAAGCTTGCTTAAGGTCATATTGTTAGTTACTGGCATAGCAGGAAATCTGACTTGGGGTTCCCCAGTACTTAGTTAAGTGTCACGTATCATCTTTCCACACAGACAGTTACATAGCTTGATGCTTATGATCTGGCCTCTTATTCTAGTTATAAATATGATAACTGATTGAACAAAGCTGCTTCTGCCATTTTAGGAGACTCTTAGCATAGCAGACTGGGCCTTGCCTTTGCTTTTTTTGTTTTCTGTTAACTCTAAATCTCCATCAACCCCTACTAACTGTTCTTGTGTTTTCCTAAAAGGATGTCATCAAAAAGATTAAGACAAATGCATGTTATTTAGCTATTGCCAAGATAAAGAGAAGACTAGGGTATACTTTGAAGTAATTTTGAGTCCTCCCCTGTCTGACTTGCATAGAAGTTGCTGCCTTGATCACTTCCAGACATTACTGTCAGCTACAGGATTGTTTTCTTCCAAGGCCCTAGAGTATATTCAGAGGAAAAAAAGCAAAGTAGCCACATTAGTTTAAAACTGATTTGACAACTTACTTACAAGATGTACTCTAAATTACATAATTATTGGAACCCGGTATCTGTAGTATTCTCTTCTTTGCACCAATTGAAGACTGCAACCCTGAGTGGAAACTGGATTTAAAATTTACCAATCAATTCATTAGTTTATCTTTAATTATTACTACTTATATGTAAGAGATTTTTTTTGGTTTTGTTTTTCAGTTAAACTTTGTTAGGTCATTTGAGAAATAATAAATTTAGAAACTCATGTACGAAATTGACTTGGCATATAACTCATTAAAATGTTACCTTTTAGAAATTAAAGTCTTAGAAGTTTTGCTATGATATGATCTGAAGTTTTCCTCGTTACTTAGACTGAAATATCATATATTTTAATGACATATTTTTCTTGGAGTTCTTATTTTGGTCCTTCTATAGCAAACGCATATGTAAAATGTCTTTACTCAAACTCTGAATTATCTTAAGTAGAAATTCTAATTTATCTACCTAATAGTGTTGCCAGACTCTGCTCAAAGTGTTGTCTTGAGTCAGTTTGCTGTATGTGATTTAGAAACCATTTAAGCAAACAGAAGTTGATTTTTTGGCCTCCTGGATTTCAAGTTGTCAAATGCTTTAAGAGGCTTATTACTCTTATTACTTGGTATAGTAATGTTTTATATTTATATGACATGCCATCATTTATATCATGCTCCTTGAAGGCAGAGTTTGGGTCTAGCTAATCTTTGTGTTCCCTGTGTCATCTTGCACATAGAAGGTCAACATTTTAAAAATGCATTTGATCTTTAAAACAACTCTGAAGGAGGTTAGGGTAGACAACACTATTCCCACGTGTGGGTGAGAAAACAAGCTCAGAGAGATTGAATTGCCCAGAATCTCATAGATATAAGTAAGAAGTAGAGCCAAGAATAAATCCTCAGTCTTCTAATTTCTAGGATTCAGTATGCTAGTACAATTTATTCTCTCTGCAAACGTCAATGCCTATAAATCATAGCAAGACTTGTAAGAAAAGGAAATTGGGTTTATAGTCAATTAACATCAACCAAGAGTTGTCCTGTTTGTAGGCTTTTTATCTTTTTAATGATCCTTCTTTTAATAGTTAATAGTCTAATTTAATATGTACATGAAATAATATAAAGTAAATGTGATATTTTCTGTAGTTTGGGGTGGGATATTGCATGCCAAAATATTTTGAAGGGCCCTTCAGTGATGGTCTTCACAACTTTGGAAAATTCTACTCTTAGTTTTCTTAAATGATGAGCAAACATATATTGGCTTTTTCTCTTTGAGTATATTACAAGTAATAATGCAAGAGAAGAAAGCTTCTTGATGGATTATTTTTAGAAATCACGATCTGTCTTCATGGAATGATTTTCAAAAAAGACAAACAGAAGTATAGTTGGTAATGACCATTGTTTATTTGTGTTTCAATTTCTCTGTTAGGTCATCTGTGATCTTTGTATATTTGCATGGTAAGGTCTTTAACTGTAGCTCCTTGGAGCAGTCTGCCTATACCAAGAAATTTGCACCTTGTGTTTTTACTAAAGAATGGCAGGGGCCAAGATAAACTTTTACGCAAAAGTTTTACCCAAAGGAATAGAAGGCTATCAATGAAGTGGTACTCCCTTTCCAACTTTCATATTTTGAGGTTCTAACTTTTGGAAAGCCATTGTAGCATTTCATTTGAATTAATGAAAACTAGTAGCTTATTTCATAGAATAAGCTCTATTTTAAAATATTTGGCTCTCTATACTCCTGTATGGTTCTGTTTGCATACTGATTATGCTGTAGGTGTAAGAAATGCTGGCAAAGAGAATTATTGTTTAACTTGTGCTATAATGTGAACCACTTCTAACTCATAATCTTATTTTGTACTGTGTGATGTCTGATACTGCTAACATCGATCTTTGGGCTTTGGTGAACTCTGATCTTCCCAGGTTTTCAAGGTTAGACTGGTCATTTTTTTTTTTAATGCTTTGTATGTGTGACAAGAGAAATGCACTTTTTTTTGCTATAATTCTTAAGTCATTGAAGAGTGCTGTTATCCTCAAATACTACGTGCTCTGGTATTTAACATTTTGGTGAAGGTAATGTGACTTGTTTATAATCAAGTTTGAAATGACATTAGGTCTTTGTGGTTTCAACTATTTATAATAGGTAATTCATACATAGAAACATGTTGAAATTTAAATGGAAATACACTTATTTTTATATTTAAGACGCATTATTTAGGCAGGCATCTGACCCATTTGTAACCTCTGTGTATTGATTTTATTTTCTTGAATTTTTTTTTTGCCTGAGATTGATCAGAGCTGTGTTTTCATGGCTATTTTCAATAATGAAAGAGGGTAACTATTGAGCATTGTTATAAATAAAACTTACATGCCCCTTGTGTTATTAGCAAATCAGTAATTTAAATTTGAGAGACACTAGAACAATAGGTCTGAATCAATAACATGTAAATTTACCTAAATTTCCTTTTAATTGCAAACAGAACAATGCCCAAAACATGCCTACTTTTTTTTCCCCAAATGATAAGTGTTCTGATTACTTTTCAGATTGGGGAGAGAAGAATAAAATGTTCCTTTTTTTCCTCCTCTTAATCTCACCCTAGTCACTGGTAGATTGATTCACAGAGAGTTTACTTTTCTCTTAATAATCTGATTTGCTACCTGATTTCTAGTCTAAATTACACATTATGGAAGAAGGTAACAGTTTTTCTCAGAAAACCCTACCAAGGAGTTTGAACTCAATAATTGTTTTTATTTGTTTAAATTGAAAATACCCAACCTTTTCTTTATGATTGGGAAGGGAATTTCTGAGAGTGTCTATCTGGTTGCTGGGCTAGGGTGACTATATGATTTAAACTGTTTAAAGATAAATGATTGTTGTACTGTTGTGAACCTGCTTCCTCTTTCTCATGTGACAGTATTACATTATGAAATCACATAGAAATAGCTGAAAGATTAAAAACAGGTTCATATTTTTAAATATATTCTTACCTTCAGCTTTACTAATAATGAAGATAATAATTGTTTAAAAATTCTTATATAATTCTATGTGCCAGGCACTGTGTTTATAGTTATTATCTTATTTAATTCTTGGAACAGCCTGATAAAGTAGGTACTATTCTTATTTCCATTTTAAAGAAGTTGAAATTGAGGCCAAGGTGATGAATAAAACTTACAGAGGTCAAATAACTGATTGATTGATTAATGAGTCCAGCATTCATGATCTCTAAGCCATGCTGCCTTGTTAGCATGAAACCATTGATTCTGAGTCATGAGAGTACTGGAAAGGATTGGATCAAAATGTGACCTTTTGTCTGTATGTAAACATGAATTCAGTATTCTAAATTCATATACCTGTGAAATTTCCTTCAAAAATAAACTCTACACATTTTCCTTTTTTGTTGAAACTAGTGAAAAGCTAAGATTACTGGAGGAGAGAAGGTATAGGTGCTCACTATGTACCGTTCATTATTTGGGACTTTGTAATTATTTTGTTAAGGCAGGGCTATTTAGTCTCCACCTCAGCACTCTGCAGGCAAGACAGCTATTTCCACCTAGTGAGGAAAAATGTGGCTATTTATAAGATCTTCTTGGTCACTTAATGAACCTGATATCTTTATTTAGAAGGAACATTTTAAAACATAGTATAAGGAAGGAGCTAGCAAAATCTCCTTTTAAATTATTTATTTTATTTATTCAGAAGTTATATGCCAAATCCTTTATTTTTCTTCAGAAATATTTAAAATGTAAATAATACAAAAACATTTTTAAAATAAAAGTACTATATTGACCCCATGAATTTCTGACGCTAAAATATTCCCATGTGTTAAGCATATCACTAAAATGAAATTAAGCAATTAGTTTGCTTAAATAGCTATCTTAATTGCATAGTAATACAAAATGAATAAAAGTAACTACTTACAAATAAAGCAACTGTATTTTAATCACAGTGAGGCAAATAACATGAATCCCTGATTGCCCTACAAAATGTGGCCGTGAACCAGCAGCTTTAGCTACAGGACACTTTTTATTTACAGGGCACTTGTTAGAATGGAAATTCCTGGGCCCCTCTCCAACCTAACAAAATCCAAAACTCTGGGGGTATATCCAACAATCTATTTTAACAAGCCCTCCTGGGGATTCTGATGCATTTCCAATTTGAGAACAGTGCTCTGTGGTGTCTGTTTTGGTTCACTTAAATCAAACAGTGAGGGATTACAGAAGCAATCTTTATTACAATGTCCAAAGTCCTTCCTTTAGATATGAGCTTATTGGATTTAATATATAATAAAATACAGAGTTAAACAATCTGCAACCCAGTGTTAATAACAAAAGGAACCCAGCCCAGTTTACATTAGAGGCTCAGCATTGATCTATATATTTTAATGTACTCTGGATTTTATTCTGCAAACTAATAGATGACTAAGAGTATTTGGATAATTTAAAAGCCTGACTTTTATGCTGTTCTTATGTTATATTGAAATGTGGCTATTTGTTGTGTATTATCAAGGTCCACCAGGTCCAGAAGGTCCCCGGGGTCCACCTGGAAGTGGGGGTATTAAAGGAGAAAGAGGTAACCCAGGCCAACCTGGGCAACCTGGTTTGCCTGGTTTGAAAGGTGATCAAGGTCCTCCAGGACTCCAGGTAGGAAATGGGAGTAGATATTTGATGAGAAATGGATGTGGGTGTTTGCGTTCAAAATGAGAATTCCAAACTGCATTTTTTTAATTTGCATTTACTGGTCAAGGCTCTTTGCATGGCTTACTGGTGAAGTACAGAGAAAAAGGCAAGTTTCCTGTCTTCTACCAACTAAAGGGGCTTTGATACCTTATAGTTAAAGGGTTCCCCAAAAGATGGTTTTAACTGGAGTTCTTGGTGTGTATAGATTTTGATTTGAGAAACTTTGATTTCAGCAAAAGCAGATTATAAAAGTATATGTGTGGTGTGTGGGGGTGTGTGGGGGTGTGTGTATAAGCACTGCATGTGGATGGGTCCTTCCGTAGAGAACTGATCATGGTGAGTGGGGATGTCTTAGACTTTATAGTTAGAGTCACCTCGCAGCTCCACTGTACAGCTATGCTTTGTGTCTGTGGAAGGCAGACAGATACTTTGTGTTTCTGTCTTTACCTGTAAAAGGAGAATAATAACATATCCTCACGTCTATATTCATGCATTTTCCACCTTGGTTTGAGTGACCCAGAAAGTCACATGTTTATTTATGGATCCTCAAAGCCTCCTTCCTTCATTCAGGAGGATTGTTGTTAGATTTGGCAGCCAACAGAGTCTGGGCTCAGTCTTTTAACTTTGACGGCTCCTTTATAGCAGAAAAAAAATCTAAAGAAGTTGTCTCTAGACAATTTAAAGTTTAAAATCTAAAGTTTAAAACAATTAACCTTTTCTCCTGTTATTGCTATTCTTTTAGACATCTAGACTTAAAATTTTAATCCTCTCTTTATTCATTCTCTACTCCCTCTCTCATTCATTTCCCATGTACTTCCAGCTTACATGTCACTTTGCCAGATTCAAGATTACTGTCTAATACCAACGTTTTATAAACATGGTATTTTCAAGTTCTATTCATTCTTTTATGCAAATTCTTACATTTGTACCCTTTCTAATTTTCATTCTGGAAATAATATTAAACTTATAGAAAAATTTCAAGAATAGTAAAAAAAAAAAAAAAACCCTATTTACCCAAATGGACCAGTTGTTAATGTTTTGCCCCATTTGCTCTCTATGTGTATTTTCTCTGTGTGTATGTGTATAATTATGTGTTTTTTTCTGAAATATTTAAGAAGAAGCTGTATCTATCTTGCCCTTTTGGGCTTCCCTGGTAGCTCAGCTGGTAAAGAATCTGCCTACAATGCAGGAGACCCTGGTTTGATTCCTGGGTTGGGAAGATCCCCTGGAGAAGGGATAAGCTACCCACTCCAGTATTCTTGGGCTCAGATGGTAGGAGGGCATGCCCTCAGAGGAGGGCATGGCAACCCACTCCAGTATTTTTGCCTGGAGAATCCCCATGGACAGAGGAACTTAGAGGGCTACAGTTCATGGGGTCTCAAAGAATCGGATGTGGCTAAGCACAGCACATCATGCCCTTTTATCACCAAATACCTCAGTGTATAGTATTTCCCCAAATTAAATATATTTATTTTATATAACCGTAGTATAATTCTCAACTTCAAGAACATCAATGTGACATTTTTATTTTTAACCATGTATTCCAGTTATATCTGTTGACTTAATAATACCCTTTGTAGCACTTCCCTCCCTCCAAAATAGGATCTAGACCAAACCATGCATTACCTTTAACTATTATATCTCTTTATTCTCTCTCAATTGGAAACAGTTTCTAAACCTATTTTTTTCTTTCATGATCTGGACATTTTTGAAGAAATGTGTGTAGCCCCTTCCCATTAAAAAAAGAATGTTTCTTTTGGCTGCTGTTTCTTCATAATTAGATTGAGGATGTGCATCCCCAGATGGAATACTCCATGAGTGGTGTGTTCTCAGATATGGAGGCCCACAATATTCATCTGCCCTTAATTAGTTATCTTAATTTTTATTTTCCCATTAAGGTGTTAACCTGGTTTCTCCACTACATGGTTACTGTTTTTCCCCTTGTAACTAATAAGTAAAACTACAGGAAGACATTATACAAATATACTATTCCACATCAGAATTTCTCCTTAGAATATCTATTTATGATTTCTGCCTCAATTCTGTGTTCAATTCTGTGATAGTGGCAACTGATGATTGTTCCACTCTAGCACTGCCTCCACATATACCGATTGGCCCTTCTGTAACCAAGAGCCTCCCTTCTGTTCCATTTATGTCTATTTGTTATCATCATAGACTCATAAACTCATTCTTTTCAATGATTTGTAATTTTTAAACTATCCTTACTTATTTTGATTCTCAAACTGTCCTAGATTTGGGAGCCCTGGATCCCATGACTTTATCACATGGCGGCCTTTTTAAGCTCTTTCTTACATTTTTGCTTAATATGTTCTAGCCTTGTCTCTTTTTTTGTTATTATTAGTAAGCTTCATTGTTCCACACTTACTCTTCCTTTAGGTTCATTCTAGAGTTATTCTCAACTCTTCCTCTTCCCATCGTTTGCCTGGCCCTCAAACCCAATTAATTAACAAGCCTACTCTATTTTTTGCTTAGCCTGTCAGACTTTGTCACTTTTTGGATTTTAATTCACACACTTACTACACTCAAAAGAAGTGCCTTTGTTAATGATAATAAAATATTATTGTCATTATCTAATTACCCTTATAAATAATATAATATAGCTATTATAGAATAATAACTGCCATTAAGTACACATCATAACCGATCAGTTTTCTCAGAACTTAATATGAATTGTCTCATTTAATGCTCACAACAACTTCATGAAGTAGATACTGTTATTTTCTCTGTTAGAGGTAAGAAAATGATGAATCAAAAAGGATAAACAATCAACTCAATATCATACAAGCTAGTAAAAGGTGAACTGAGATTTGAATCCTAAAAGTTTGACCCTAGAGCCAGTGCTGCAAATCACTATGCAATACCACCTATGCTCTCACTTCCTTCCCTGCCCCCAATATTGTTCTAAAATTAATGATTTTATTTATTCAGGGTAACCCTGGCCGGCCAGGTCTCAATGGAATGAAAGGAGATCCTGGTCTCCCTGGTGTTCCAGGATTTCCAGGTATTTGAAGGGATATTTTGCAGTTTCCCCTTTTACGTTAAATTCCTTTGGGAGAAGACACACAATTCCTGATTTGGCTGGGTAAGGGTTATGGCCCTGTTGCTCTGCTGTGCAATTGTGCCTTCTTTGTAGGCATGAAAGGACCCAGTGGAGTACCTGGCTCAACTGGCCCTGAGGGGGATCCAGGACTTATTGGCCCACCAGGTAAGACTTATTTCTGGAGCTAGTTATACCTGATACTTAAATTCATTGAAGAATTTGAAAGTTTGCATTCTGCCTTTCAGCTAAAACTTTCAGAGTCTCAGTCCCCAACAACTGAGGGGAAATAGGTAGGACTCTCCCTCTTCTTATTATATTAATCTCTCAAGTTCTCTGTTTCAATAATATATATCAAAAAAGACCTTTTAAATTTAAGATAGATGTAGGGCCAAGAAGAATGCTTCACTGAGGTGTTTTTTTTTAACCTTTTATACTAACTCTCCCATATTCAATTGAACAGATCACAAGAGCAAGTCTCATAGGTATGTTTCTATATTTTTAATATGAAAATAGTTCCTTTTGCTGAGAGACTTACAGAGATTTCCTGTAAACTATGAAACAGGGTATCTACTAGATTCCTTTACTCGTTAGTTCAGTGGCTCCCTTGACAAACTCAACAAACAAGATCTGCAAATGACGTTAGAATCAGAATGGACTCATCAGGAAACAGAACTGTCTTCCCTTGACACCAGTGTTCACAGATTTTCAATGGATTAGATTTTGTAATAACCAAATCACGCTTCAAGGCTTGAAAATAGGGACTATATGCCTAATTTGTCCATAGACCCTAATCCATGGACAAATAAGACCCTAAGAAATGATTTGTTGTTTTTTTTTTCAGCTCTTTGGTGTAAATAAAGGTAATTTTCCCAAACAGATTTCTATTGGACATAGTAGATCCCAATACATGTAACTCATTTCTCTCAAACCAATTCTTATTCCGATCTGAGGTTTATTTTGGCATTCATTCTTTTCAACCTTTCTCTTCCCTACCTTCACCTTTATGTATTTTGCCTCTTAGGTCCCCCTGGATTACCTGGTCCTTCAGGACAAAGTATTGTAATCAAAGGAGATGCTGGCCCACCAGGGATTCCAGGCCAGCCTGGATTGAAAGGTTTACAAGGACTCCCAGGACCTCAGGGTTTACCAGGTACCTTTGTAGATCATCTTTTTTAAGTCTTATGTATTTGCAAACATTTCCCTCATTCTCCTTTCACTTGTTAGAGTTTGTCTCTGACCACAGGAGTCTCAGCAGCTAGTAGAATACTACAACACCATAGGTCGCACTTTCTTTTTGAACCTTTCTTGAAAAGGTTCATTTCTCATGCCCTAATTTCTTTTAGGCCCAGTCCAATTTCTTCTCACTCATCTGGCTATCCTAATTGAATGATTAGGTTAATGTTTTTAAAATCTCTATAATGAAATTCATATGCATTTAAGATCTGATGCTTTCTCTGTCCCAACCACAAGAAGGATAGAAGGCTGATTTGATGGGCTGTTAGTTTCCACGCTGTGAGGTCTTAAGATTTTTAAACTAAATCCTGTCTAGTTGGCCATTTCACCCTATACTTGCAACCAACTGTGATTCTAAAAGGAAACTAGAAACTAACTTCAGTCTTTCCAATTTATTAGTGGCTTAACAGCAGTCTTTTCATAAATGAAGTATACCAGGCAGCAACAGCCTTGCCTTTTGTTGGGATATATAACAAAAGTTGGGCCTTGTGCTATGTCTTGTTCTGAAGGCAAGGAGAACACAACTGCCATATTATAGAAATCTCCACAAAGGCGAATGGATTGTTTAATATTAAACCTAAATCCTTGTCTGCATCTTTTCATCCTGGGCTTGAACTATTCTTTCATTTATCTGAATTAAAGACAAAACCAGATTATGAATTCAGTGCCACTCATGGATGTCAAGTGTCCCAGCTCTATCTGGATGTGAATTTATTCTACGCACATTTGAAAACCCTACTGCTTTCTCCTGTAGGTCCAATTGGCCCTCCAGGAGATCCTGGGCGCAATGGACTCCCTGGCTTTGATGGTGCAGGAGGACGCAAAGGAGACCCAGGTTTACCAGGCCAGCCAGGTGAGACAAGTAAAACACTGCTGCTGATAGTAGTTTTAAGTCTGGGAGACCTCTGCACATATGGCCTCCAATTGGAGCTGTGAAAGCCTCCTCTTGAGAGAGCACAGCTGGCTGGGGAGTCTGTTGCTTGGGAAAAATGTGATGACACAGATTTGCCAGTATAAGAGAAACACAGGAAAGTTGTTTTCATTTTAAATGTTTTTACAGCCCTAGAAAATCAGCTTTTCCTCAAAATGAGGATTTTTCAGGTACTCATTATACTTAACTGTTCTGATAAATTTCAGTGTTTTTACAACTGTAGATAATGTAAATATAACTCTAAATAACAAATATAAAGATTGGTGTTGGTAAAACAAACAAAAAAATCAGCAGTAGCAACAAAGCAGATTGGTGCTGTCTATGTTGCTCCTAGAACCAACACCCTGCCATTTCATTAACTGTCTTTCTAGGGAAGAAACAAGTTAGTGTCACTTTCATCACATACAGGCATTGCTGTGATATTTCCCCCAGGTGAAAATCTATACACACAGTGGTCAAAGGCCTGTATATAGAGAATTTTTTAAAAATAAGCTCAAATCGAGTGGGCAAATAGAGAACAGAAACAAGTGACAGATTGAAATTAGACATTTTAAAAAATTTCCTTAGAGTACCCTGCCTGTTCTCTAAACAAGAATGTATGCCTGAGAATAATTCCCCAGACAGATTCAAAGGACAATGTTTTTCAGCACTGAAGCTGGCAGACTGACAGCAACCACACCCTTCCTTTCTAAGTGATGAACTAAACAGCAGACTGAGATTTTGTCATGGGGTTTGGACTCCTTTAGTATACTGAGAGACTAAATAACACACAAATTCCCCAAATGAGCACCACTTCTTCCCATCTAGTGTTCCATTCACTCAGTATTTATTTAGTGCCTGATGTCATCAACCAATTCCAGAAGGGAAAAAAAAATTTTAAGTCTCTTTGAGGACAGGGACCACATTCTGTTTCTCTCCAAATCTGTGATATCTGACAATGCCTGTGTAGACATTCCATAAATATTGACTAAATTAACTAATTAAACAAGGTCATAATGTTTTATCAATAGCCATAATAGTGAATCAGAGCTCACTTAATTTTGTATACTGATGGTTTTTTGGAAAATAGGTACTCGTGGCTTGGATGGTCCCCCTGGGCCAGATGGATTGCAGGGTCCTCCAGGTCCCCCTGGAACCTCTTCTATTGCCCATGGGTTTCTCATCACACGTCACAGCCAGACAACAGATGCTCCACAATGCCCGCAGGGAACCATCCAGGTGTATGAAGGCTTTTCTCTCCTGTATGTACAAGGAAATAAAAGAGCTCATGGTCAAGACTTGGGTGAGATAATCAGCATCTTATTTCTTACTATGCATTTCTGTTTTGTTTTGAAAATCTTGTTAGGTTCTAGAGTAACCTTGGACAAAGTGCATCTCTATTCTTTCACTCGCAGTCAGTCGCTCTTTTGCAACCCAATAGACTGCAGCCTGCCAGGCTCCTCTGTCCGTGGGATTTTCCAGGCAAGAATACTGGAATAGGTAGCCATTTCCTTCTCCAAGGGATCTTCCTGACCCAGGGATCAAACCCCAGTCTCCTGCATTGCAGGCAGATTCTTTACCATCTGAGCCACCTTATATAGAATCTTTTTCTAATTTTACAATCGACAAATCTTCATTGTAAATATACTCTTATCTTTTAGATAATGTTCTCTACTTTTTCTCCTTTCAGTCCATTCTCTCTTTACTGTGAGAATCTAATTTCTTTTTTTTTTTTTTGAGAATCTAATTTCTACCCATAATCAAGCTTATAAATGTTAAACTCCTAATCTAGCAAGTGAACAGGAAGCATTATTAGTTTTTGAATATCATGAAATTCACAAATGCAATGCAAAGAAAAAATGGGATCTCTTATCCACTATGTCCCTATAACTTCAAAATGTGTGTATTTGGTCAAGCAAGGGCTGTCATAGTATGTATTCTGATGCAGAGGCTATAAACTAGACCTGACTCAAATACAGCTTAGGCCTCAGCCATAGCAGCATCATGATAGTATCCAATATATCAAGCGTGATACAGGATTGCAGGGACTATGCCAGGGCTCATTCAGGGATCAACTTGGAGATATCTTGATGCCTAGGCAAAGAATAAAAATAAGAGGTTTGATGTTATGGAAGTAGTCACCTCACTAAATACATACATAGTCTGTGCTGAATTAGTGAAAGGACTATGGTGTATAAAAAAGATGGTAGTGGTGGAGGAAACAGACAATACTGAAAATGTTCTGTCTGAAAAAACAAAATGCATACCCAGAATCATTAGTCTATTAAAACTTTATAGTTTCAAAATATGAGAGTATTGAGAGTTCATGAGATCACCCTATCTTTGAATGCTTGGAAACTATAACCAGAATTCTGCATCACTGTAGATAGCCTACAGCATAAATGCAACCAAACACCCATGTTCTCATCATTATAAACCTTCCTTTTATGCACATCCTCCTATTCTCTTCTTTCTGAGACCCAGAGATATTTCCATCCCTGTCCCTAATTAGTAATGTTAATTTTATTTTCAATTTATAATTAAAAAGCACTTTCAGGGACTTCCTGGCAGTCCAGTGGGAAGGACTCTGAGCTTCAACTGCAAGGGGCAAGGGTTTAGTCCATGGTCAGGGAACTGAGATCCCACAAATCATGTGGTATAGACAAAAAGAAAAGCACTTTCATATTCATTAGACAATTTGATTTTCAAAACTAAAATAATCAAGAAAGATATAGGGCAAGTATTGTACATACACACAAACTGGCTAAGAGGTTAAATGACTTATTCAGTGCCACAATGGACTGCCAGGGAAGTCTCTGAAAGTGTTTTTTAATTATAAATTAATTTAAAAATAAGACTAGCATTACTAATTAGAGACAGGGATGGAAATATCTCTGGTCTCAGAATCACAAAAGAATATATATGTATGCATATTTATATATATTCTTTTCTATTATGGTGCATCTTAGGATATTGAATATAGTTCCCTGTGCTATACAATAGGACCTTATTGTTTATCCATTCTATATGTAATTAGTTTGCATCTATTAACCCCAAACTCCCAATCCATCCCTCCCCAAACCCCTTCTCTGCTGGGCATCCAGAAGTCTGTTCTCTGTGTCTGTGAATCTGTTTCTGTTTTGAAGATAGGTTTGTTTGTAGCACCTACCAATTGCAAACCCATCCATTTTTCAATTATGTCAGTTTTCTTATTTGTTCTCACATGACTTTGTCATTCACCTCTCTGAGCTATTTTTTTTCCCTTTGAAAAAAAAGTATAAATTAGGCTAAATCAATGATTTTCTACCTGGGGAACTTTTGAAAAGATTCCTAGGCCCATTCCAAAACTATAATATAAAAATTCCCAGTGATTCTGACAACCCATCAATTTTAAGAATTATTGATCTTTTATAAATCATCTTCAGTCTGAGATAAGCATACCCCATTGGATACATGAGGAATTTCCAATGTATAATTTTAATGGAATTAGTTTACAAATCCTCAACTTTCATATGTACTTTCTTCTAAAGTTGAACTGCCTGTGTATATGCTTTAGATAATCTCTTTTCCTATATCCTCTTTCACTACCACCCATCTCCTATTTTATAAAAGACTCATACCATGGCATATTGCCTTGAAACATAAAAACCTCTAAGAAGAAAAAAAAACCTCTAAGAGACAAATTCAGAGGAATAATTCAAAATAATGGCTTTGTTATGGTCTCTGTTAACTCAGGTTCTATAATTCACTTCTAATCCGTCTCATTAGAAAATGCATTTCTAATAAAAATTTAATTTTTAGTCAGTGTCAAAATTTATAATAACTTTTTTGATCAGTGTGAATTAATAGTAATTATGATGACCATTCAAAGCAATATGTAACATGTAAAGCCTTAGGGTCACAGAATATCACATTATTTTAAATTCTTGTTTCAGAGAATATGATTGGATCCTCAGTAAAAGACATTGAATAATAAAAAAAAATACATTAGGATAAAACTGTGTGAGAGAAGTGGAATGGAAATACAATGCAAAAGGAGCATTGTATAATTTCCAATTGTTAAAGATGAGTTTCTGTACTTTTAAAAAGGTTTATTGTTAGGTTTCAAATAATTACATTGGATACATTTAAAAGAGTGATGTCAAAGTTTGTTTTTAAATATAAATATTCACAAAACACTAGAAATGACAGCTGGTAATGTTCAAATGTGGTTTGCAAAATTCCAGACTCCAGTATTACCAAGTATAGAAGGGTGGATTTGGATCCAAGAGACAATAATATCTTAATAACTGGCACAGTATCAATTTAAACTTCTGATGAAAAATTTGAGGTGTCAACTTAAGAATGTGAGGGAGGTGCATCATTTTTCATCATTCTTTGTGAGTAAATGAGAAAAGAAAAGCCTGATCATAGGTAGAGATATTATTGTCCCTATCAGCTCAGAAATTTCAACGCTCTAGTTCCTTTCTTTTTTTCCCCCCTTGCATCTTTCCTTTCTCCGTCATTTATTTTTCCCCCTTGTATTATTTACTTCCAAACCTGTCCATGGTTGCTGTGCATATTAGTCAGCACTACAATTGTCCCTAGGCTTAAAGATATGGGGAACCCACATAAGACACATACTAGGAATGTCTTAGAAGAAGGGAGGGAATACTGGAGAGGAAATAGTGTTATTATATTATAAGGACTAAGTGTGTACCCTTCATTTTTGCATAATAAATTACTCAATATTCTCCATAAGGCACCATTGTCTATAAGATGCATCACTGGTTTGAAAACAGTGTTGGGGAATATTTAATGAGCTAGCACAATAAATGTCTACATAAGTTGTAAGATATATCCTGATTTTAGAAATGTTAAAATATGAGTAAATGTACACCTTATAATTGAAGAATTACAGTGTAGTTATCATCTAAAAAGTGAAAGTGTTAGTCACTCAGTCATGTCAGACTCTTTGTGGCCCCATGGACTATAGTCCACCAGTCTCCTCTGTCCATGGAATTCTCCAGGCAAGAATATTGGAGTGGGTTGCCATTTCCTTCTCCAGGGGATCTTCCTGACCCAGGGATCAAACCTGGGTCTCCTGCATTGCAGGCAGACTCTTTACTGACTGAGTCACCAGAGAAGACCTGGTTGTCATCTAAGAGATAGGGAAAAGTTACTCTTTGAAAGGTTGTTTGTTAGTATGTTAGAAGAAACTAATTATCATGACACTTTTCCTTTTTCTCCCTATTTCTTCCCAGGAACAGCCGGCAGCTGCCTTCGTCGTTTCAGTACCATGCCTTTCATGTTCTGCAACATCAATAATGTTTGCAACTTTGCTTCAAGAAATGATTATTCTTACTGGCTCTCCACCCCAGAGCCCATGCCAATGAGCATGGAACCCCTGAAGGGCCAGAGCATCCAGCCATTCATTAGTCGGTGAGACATGGGTATACCGTTGACATTTGCTGATCTCCAGTTAGTTTAGCTAGTTAGAAATGAGTCCAAAGATAATAATCTGACCATATTCCTCTCAGGTTAGGTAGAACAGAGGAACCTTTATAATGTTCAATTCAATATGTAGTTTGATCCATATTTATTGGGGATCTTCTTTTGACCAAGACCAGTGATATACTAGTGTAATATAAAAAAAAAATAACCCTCAAAATCTAGTTATTAGGCAACTATACATAAATTAATATGTATCAGGCTTGGGCTCAATGCTACAATAAATCTAATAAAGTATTAGGAAAGGGATATTTAATTCCAACTGGAGAAATCTGAGATGACTATATGGAAGAAATGTGTTTTGAACTGCTTAGCCCTTTAAGGATGTAAAGGACTTGAGACAGGCATTTATAATGGAGAAGAGCATTCTAGGTAGAGAAAATGGGAATGGATTTGTAGACTGATGTGTCTAGAATATATTACTAGTGTCCAAAGGGTACAGAGGGAGAAGGGATTGGAAAATTAATTTGGACCCGGTCAGTAGAAGGCTTTCAGTGTCAGGTTTTAGTTTGAAATTTAATTGGTATATAATGAGGACCTCTGAAGTTTTTGAGCTACATTTCAGGGAAGATTACAGGAGCATCAATGTGTAACATGATTCCAGAGGGGATAATCCAGAGGTAGAGAGACCAGGTAGATTAAGCATATTGCTATAGTCCTTGTAGGAGTGGTTTGGAACTCTCAGTGGGGGGTACATGTATCACATTAATAGAATAAATAAGATTTAGCAATTGATTAGTTATGGGAAGGAAAAGTGATAGCTGAGACTTGGAGCATGAGTATCTTTTTTCTTTTTCTTTTCTTTTTTTTTTTTCTGAGCATGAGTGTCTTAAGAGGAGGGAGGTACTGTTAATAAAGATTTCCTAGAATGTTGCCACATTAGAACCTGGGTAAAACTCTACCTCCTAAGCATGTTAGGTATTGCCATTTTCATTCTGATCATGACCCAATTGATCTAGGAGTCTAGTAACCATAAAGGATGAATCATTGGAAACTTTAGTTTCTTTGACATTAAATATAAAGGTTAAGCCTAGTTTAGCCACTCTTAATAGCAAATTCATGGAGCCCTTTTCAGTATATTTGCTTCAATCCTTTGGGAATTCATTTTTTTAATGAATGAAATAAAACTATCTTTATTCACAGGTGACATGATAGTCTACATAGAAAATCCTACCCTTTCCCTCACAAATCTAGAAAATATTTTCTAGTAACTAACAAGTGAATCTATTAAAGTTGCAGGATATATAACAATTATATTCCTATGATAGAAAAATTATTTGCAATTGCCGCCCAAACATGAAATACCTAGACTAAGATGAACAAAAGCTGTACAAATATTACAAAAATATTTGTAAACTAAAAATCTACAAAACACTGATAAAATTTTTTTTTCCATTTATTTTTATTAGTTGGAGGCTAATTACTTTACAGCATTGCAGTGGTTTTTGTCATACATTGAATTAGCCATGGATTTACATGTATTCCCCATCCCGGTCCCCCCTCCCACCTCCCTCTCCACCCCATCCCTCTGGGTCTTCCCAGTGCACCAGGCCTGAGCACTTGTCTCATGAGCTAAGTAACTATAGAGATATACTATATTCAGGGAATGCAATATGCAATATTTTTGACATGTCAATTCTGCCCAAATTGATCCACAGATTCAGTATAATCCTTATCAAAATTCTATAAGGTTTTTATATTTCCTGTAGAAATTGGCAAGCTGATAATAAAAATTATATGGAAAAGCAAAGGGCATAGAGGAGCCCAAATAATTTTGATAGGGAAGAACAGAATCAAAGGACTCACATTTCCTGATGGTGTGAATTACTACAAAACTACAGTAATTAAGATAGTATAAAATTGGTGTTAGGAGAAGCATATAGATTAACATAAAAAACAGGGAATTAAAAAATGGTTTCAAATTCATATCATTAACAGATGAGTACAAAACAGGTATTCAGATAATTTCATAAAGAAGGGATAATCTTTTCAACAAATGGTGCTGAAACTATTGGATAGTCATATGCAGTGAATAAATAAAAAAGATCCATAACCTCACACCTTACATATATACAAAAATCAACTTTAAATGGATCATAGGCCTAAAGGTAAAACCAAAACTATGTTAAGTTTTCAAGGAGAGGGTAGGGTAAAATCTTTATGAGTTTAGTAAAGATCTCCTAGACAGGGACAAGAAGAATAAATCATAAAAAATGATAAATAGGGCTTCTTCTGGGAATTCATTTTTGTGCATGTGATTTTTTTTCAACAGTTCCAACTCTTTGGAGTAAAAGATCCCCTAAAGGCATTCCCTATTTGGTAGATTAACTTTGCCAAATTGGTTTAGTCATATTTCAAAAGGTCCCCTCTTGCTCTTTATTAAAGATTTGGTAGACTTAGCTGCACCTTACTTGATTTTATAGACAGGTACCCAGACACCACATCTCCAAGTGCCTTGGTACTTGTCCAGTGTTCTGCATATGTTGTACTTCTAAAGAGATAGCCAAATAGTTAATAAATATCCCTTGGGCCAAAAATAATGGGCAGGGATTAAGAAAGTGTCTTGTTTCTTGTCTTCTTCAGTTTACCAGACATTGTTCTTAGCACAGTTTCAGTAGTACTGAATGTCTACCCTCAAGTTGGGCACTTTGACAACAAGTAGTATGTGCAATATGCCAAGCCAAACTCTTGCAGCAGTTATGACATTGACTATTGCAAGTATGAATACAAGTTTAGGGCAGGATGGAAAATGAAAATGCCATAGCAGTGGTTCTGTAGTTTCTTTAAAAAAGAAAAAAACTCACAGGTTTCATTTATAACTTTATTATGTATATTGGGAGGCTGGGCTTATGCAAAAGCAGTCCTCAAAGTACATTTTTCTCCTCTTTTTCTGAGCACTGTAGACCCCTTGATGGGATTTTATTACAGGAAGGCTTCCAAAGAAGAGGGACTACTATTTCCTATGTGCTCACTCTGTAGATTGTGTTCCTTCTGTGTTCCTTACCAGATGTGCAGTATGTGAAGCTCCAGCTGTGGTGATTGCAGTCCACAGTCAGACCATCCAGATTCCCCGTTGTCCTCAGGGATGGGATTCTCTCTGGATTGGTTATTCCTTCATGATGGTATGAATCACTCTTCCTTGGCTTTGTCATCCTAGCTAACTGTCCATCATATCTGCATTTCTTCCTAATATGAGGAATCCCTGTCATTTGAGCCTCGTATAGCTTCTATCCAAGTACTGTGTTCCCTTTCATACATTTGCTGGAACAGATTTTCACAATCTATCTGTTTCTTTTGTTGAGAGCCTTTGGTGTGGATACTGTTCTCTTAACTTTGGCTCTATTTACTTCACTGGATTTGAATATTTGGCCAAGGTCAGAAGGCAATGGCACCCCACTCCAGTACTCTTGCCTGGAAAATCCCATGAACAGAGGAGCCTGGTGGGCTGCAGTCCATGGGGTCGCAAAGAGTCGGACACGACTGAGCGACTTCACTTTCACTTTCCACTTTCATGCATTGGAGAAGGAAATGGCAACCCACTCCAGTGTTCTTGCCTGGAGAATCCCAGGGACGGGGGAGCCTGGTGGGCTGCCGTCTATGGGGTCGCACAGAGTCGGACACGACTGAAGCGACTTAGCAGCAGCAGCAGCAGCAACAGCACTTATCTTTGGATACTCACTAAGGTTCATGGGTATTGTGGCACATTTTCCCTTGTCTTTTCTAGCACACAAGTGCAGGGGCAGAGGGCTCAGGCCAAGCCCTGGCCTCCCCTGGTTCCTGCTTAGAAGAGTTTCGTTCAGCTCCCTTCATTGAGTGTCATGGGCGGGGGACCTGCAACTATTACGCCAACTCCTACAGCTTTTGGCTGGCGACTGTAGATGTGTCAGACATGTTCAGGTAAGGTGCTTATGGCTTTAGTTTAGGTCGTAAGCTTCCTTCAGAGGTGCTGGAGGAAGAGAAAGGCAGCTTGTGAATGGTTTATACCCAACAAATGTTAGAAATTTAGAGGACCGTGTCTTTTATTCTTACTTGTTCTCCTCATATACCAGACTCAGGTCAGAAAAACATACTTGACTAATAATAGGTGTATGTGGTTTGAGATGTCATGATGATAAGTCTTTAAAAGCAAAACAGAGCAGGAAAAGATTATGTGACCTTCTCAATAACACATGAGCAACTGTTCGACTAGACTGAAGCCACCCTAGAAACTGAAGTAATCTGTGTTGCTTCCCCAGTCCAGTAGTCTCTTTCCCAGGATGTTTTCAAGGTTTTCATCCAAGTATTTGAATGAGTAAGGCTACCTGTAATACATGTGCCTGCAGGGGACTTTATTCTATTGGGTATTTTTCAATTTCTATTTTTATATGTTGCTTCTTTTGAGTTATTAACATTTTTCTTATGTATTATCTTTCTGTAACCATTATGTGTTATGTATTATCATCTATTAATCATCAATTGCCCAGATCCCCCTCATTCTAGGACTGTTAGAAAAATGTATAAGAGAAAGAGAGGGAGAGACAAATAGACAAGGATGAGAGTGGTGGGGAGGGGAGTCACAAAGATACCTATGACCACTAATGGCTCTTAGGCCATACCAGTCATTGCACTAGATTGCATTGCTCAAAAGTTAACCATTAAGTCAGCTACTTAAACACAATATAATGTTTAAGTATGAATTGAACCAATAATAGAATTAAAATACCAGAAAAGGCTAATTTGATAGTCTTGTTTTTTATTTCCCAGCAAACCTCAATCAGAAACGCTGAAAGCAGGAGACTTGAGGACACGTATTAGCCGATGTCAAGTGTGCATGAAGAGGACATAACATTTTGAAGAATTATTTGTGTGTTTTTAAATGTTATATATATATATATATATATATATATATATATATACACACATACATATATATATATATAAAATTCCCAGGATGCGATGTCTCACTCTCCCCAACTTTACCACTGCTGCCACCAATGGTGCTACTATATATGACCAAGAGAACATGCTGACTAATAATCATGAAGATTCAGATGTACCTCAGCAATGTGCCAGAGCAAAGTCTCTATTATTTTTCTACAAACGAAATGAGGAAATGAATTTACTTTTTTGGGTCCAGAATGACTTTCTCCAAGGATTATAAGATGAAGATTATATATTTTGCCCAGTAACTAAAATGGCACGTTAAAAATTCAATTAAGAGAAGAATCACACTGAGTAAAATAAAAGACTGCAGTTTGGGGGAAGAATTCTTTTTCATGGTGCTACTAATCCTACTGTATCCCAGGTTTTTAATATAAAAGTGTTAAGCTTATTTTGCTCTGTAAGTAAAGAATGTGTATATTGTGTAAACAGCCTTTTAGCTCAAAATGTTGAGTCATTTAGAGGTCACCTGACATGAATCACTTTTACAGAAAACTTAGGAAAACCTAGAATACAGACAGCAAGATTTTATATCCAGGTTTATCAAAGTGAGAGTTTATATTCTTGCATCGAGTCACTACTGAGAGTAAATTTGAGTTTTTTCCCCTAAGTTCTCATTTGACTTTTTTTTAAAAAAGGTCATTTTTAGTCACTTTAATCAGAATTTTAAATGTACATGTTACATACCAAATTATAATATCTAATGATGCAACTTCTCTTTTGCTGTTTTCTCCAAGACACTCAACGCTAGATGCCCCCAGCTTTGATGTTTCTTACATCTTGATTTTGCTCATCCCTGACTGGGCAAATTCTCCCATATAATTTTGTGAAACAAAAACATTTATAAAGTTGATGATTCTCTTCCTTGTGCTTTTTACATAAGAATTATTCTCCTGTGGTCTCTCCTTGTTCAAGAACTGGGAAGACAATACTTAATTTGTCTTCTCTCTTCAATTACAAAGCCAACTGATATTCCTTACTGTTTTATTTTAAACACTGTTATAGTCATAGAACACCTTATTTCCCTAGCTGTCATCTTCTCACTTAATGTTTTTAACTCACCATTGTCAATTTAATTAAAGATATCATATATTAAGGATGATTTGTTGTGTATCTCTTCAGCCTATGTGTAAAAATACTGCTCATTTACAGATAGACCACACTTCTGCACATCACCAAGTAGTCGCCCTTCTCAGAGAACCATTTAGAGCAGTTCAAAAGCAAAAGAGGTTTCTGCAGACTTGATCACTCTAATACCTGATGGGAAACTTACCAGCTGAGCCACCAGGGAAGCCCAATAGGAGACATAGTAAAGCACTTTCTCCAGTGAAGAGAACAACTCATTGGGAAGTATTTTGAGGTGATAAATTTATTAACAACATTGTGTTGATGGCTAAGAAAGGAAGCAGAACTACTTTTCATTTTGGGAATTCATTAATAATGTTTAAAGCAGATTCAGTTCAGTTCAGTTCAGTCGCTCAGTCGTGTCTGACTCTTTGCGACCCCATGAATCGCAGCACACCAGGCCTCCCTGTCCATCACCAACTCCCGGAGTTTACTCAAACTCATGCCCATCGAGTTGGTGATGCCATCCAGCCATCTCATCCTCTGTCGTTAAAGCAGATTAGTGAGTTAATATTCCTATTGATTAAGAATGAACACATGTAGCTCTCTAAAATAGTCGTAGACTTGCCTCTATAATAAAATGTGTGTTACAGCTAAGATATGAAACAACCAAAGGATTTTGAGAATTTTAGACCCTAATGTGAGCTCATGCTCTAAGCTCTAAGGCTTAAAGCCTATAGTGGTAAAACTTAGGTTCTAAACAATGGTAGATAATACTGCTGAGTTCCAGTAATGCTGTTGATTTCAAGGCTAATAAATTGCAAATTCTAGCTTTATTTTTCTGTGAGCTACATGCACGAAAACACTAATGGATTATTGTAAGTGAAATGCCATATTACATTCTATGCATTTTTCTACATGCTATACACCTGAAGGTTGCTCCTTGAGTTATAGCTGCAAGCACAGATTCCAGAGATTTTGCTGTTTGTAGCTTTCCCTTTCATATTTAGCTGACTGAAAATCTTGGCTCAAAAAGAACCTCCTAGATTTTAATAGTAGCATGTATAGCTGGTCTTTGTGTTTCTTGAATGTCCTAACTATTCCCAACCCTGTTTTGTTGTTTAAAGTGCATGAACGCAATCCATTCCAGAACCTTAATGCTGTTAACTCACCCTTGCCACTGAATATTCTGATTATTCTGATGTAACTGCTCTAGTAGTTACCTATAGTGAATTTTGCAGTCAAACAGTTAATGGTTTTCCCACATAGGCAGGCAATGAATAAACTCTTCTACTTAATCAGATATAATTATTACATGTAGCAACCAAGTTTGATTATATGTGTGTGTGTTTATGCCATGTTGCTATCACACTGATTACTTCCAAGCTTCCAAAGTATTTTCACTGGACCCCTTGTGGATTGTATAGTGTCTTTTTTCACCTGGCCAAATTTGAAAAGCACTTTCTTATGGTGCTAGTGAGGTTCTTTGCCTCAATTGGCATGTATAATCAAAAACTCACTGGTCATGCCAAGCCATCAGAGGTTTATTCATATGTTAATCACTAGAGGGCACTATCGCCTATAAAAATAAATCAACATGGAAATTAATCAGCATGTATTTGTTGAGCTCATTGTTGATGATGGTGGTGGAGCTGTCTAAAGCCCTACCTTTTAGATTCCTTGTTTTGGTTTCACGTATTCTTTCATCTTCATAAAGATCAATAGCAAGTATTTCAAGAGGTGACCCAGTTACCCAATATTTGCATCCAAAATAAGGGACAGCTCTGCTGTCAAAGATTTTCTTAAGAACTTGATTAGGAGTTGGCTCTGGCAGTAATGCCTGTGCCTCTCAACACAGAAGCAAATGTCCTTGCTCCTCTGTGCAATCACTTTTGTTTGACCAGGATTTCAGTTGGCATCTTTAGCAGAAAAGCTCTGTTCTAGGGCTGGACTATAAAAACATGTTCATCCCTAGGCAGCTCCAACATAAATTGAATAATATTTAAAAATCATGTCATTTCCATTTTACAGCAGTGGTTTCTAAAGTATATCTGGGATGTTTGGAAGCTTTTTATGGTGGAAGCACTCATAAGTTGGGACACTGAAGGAAAAAGTCAAGTTGGGCCTGTCTCCCAATTTCCATAACAACAAACATTCATTAGATACTTATTAGCTGTAGGGCCCAGTGATAGACAGCAATCCAAAATCAACTCAACCAGAAAGGTCATCACTTTAATATATACTTCCAAAAAAAGGTATGCTGCTCTATCTTTGACTACTAAATCTTTCTAATTCTAGGCCAAACCAGAACAGATCCTAAGGCTTTTTGCTGACTGGAGCAAGCTGACTCACCAGTCCATCCTCTAATACATGGACAGACTAAATCACATTTGATGTGAAAGTATTGGTCACTCGGTCGTGTCCGACTCTTTGTAACCCCATGGACTGTAGCCCGCCAGGCTCCTCTGTTCATGGGATTCTCCAGGTGAGAACACTGGAGTGGGTAGCCATTTATGTAACTGTAATTCTCTATTTTTTTATGAGTAGACAGCATGTCCAACACCTGACTCCATAGGTGTCAGATATCTTCATTTATGCCAGATATCTTCTGTTTTCCTTCTCCAGATTCACATTGCATTCTTCACCCTACTTTTTGCCCCCAAAGGTTCCTGTGCTCTCTGACTTCTTTTTGGGGTCAACCAATGGGATTCCCCAATAAGATAGAGTGACGGCCAAGGCTGAGCTTATGGTATTTATTTTTATGAGGCCTCTAGGGTCACCTCAGATTGGCTTGTATTTCTCAATTGAATGTCTCTGCTCCTCTCAAGATGACCTGTTCTTAATTATCTCCCCCTCTGCTTTTAGTAACATCTCTTACCCCTTCAGGTCTCTGTGATGACAAGTCTGCTGCTCCTGGGCTGCTCACCCTGGATTCCTGTATTTTGTGGTTTCCCGACAGACTATATCTTTCTAAACTCTCCTCAGACTGGTCCAAATATAAATATATTATCTGTTATTGATAACCTGATGAATGCACAACCACTTCTCATATCCAAAATCTGTGGGAGGTGCTTCATTCTATGGGTGGCAAAATGAGGCTGAATTGATAAAGCCAACATGCATGATTAGCATCTTTCCACGTCGTGCTGAGGGATAAGCCAGAAGAAATAACTTAATATCACCTAATCTAAGACCTATTTACTAAGCTTTATTGGAAGCTGTGTTCCAAGGTCTTAGGGTGAAATGAGGCAAAAATATATGCATTATGATCTTCAACTCTATGCCTTTTTTCAAATATTGTCTCACTGTGTCTCTAAAGAATTCATCTTGACTTCCCCCCCAGGTGGTCATTTGGTTTGCTTCATGCCACACCAAATGAAGAATCTCAGTTGGCAGACTAGATGCTAAGCACTGACAACTTGATTCCTGAAAGCTCCTGAAAGAAAACTCCTAGTAGTACTACTTCCACCCAAGAGATCTGCCAAGTCCGGTGTACATGCCTGCTGTTAGTTAAAAAGTCCCTAGGTGTTACTAAGCCAAGAAATAGACAACTTAAGTCACCTAAAACAAGTGGTTTTCTAACTTCAAAGTTGGTGGTTTAGTTGCTAAGTCATGTCTGATTCTTGTGACCCCATGGACTGTAGCCCGTTAGGCCCCTCTGTTCATGGGATTTTCCAGCAAGAACACTGGAGTCATCATTGAATGTACAGGAGTGAAGACTTAGGCTGGGGATTATGGAAGATGAGACAGCCTCTAAAACCAAAGGCAGTCTGAGACTACCTACAAATTTCAACCAGGGCCGCATAGAGCCTGCCAAGAAGTGATGATACTTTCATTTAAAGTGAAGTAGTTTTATGGTTGACTTCCTTAGGGCCACTAGAGTCTATCACAAGCCAGAATGGTAAATCAGGTGCCATATTTTTTGTGTCTTTCTTGAGGAAGTAATTTGACTTTTGCTTGGACTGTAAGGAACACTATTCCTGATGCCTCAGTGGCAACAAGAGTAACACATTTATATAGTTTTTGTTGAGGCAGTCTGAGTGTGAGTTGGAAAAGAATTTCCAGACAGAGTATTGCAGAAAGGAGTGAGTTTATTAAGAACAAAGAGCAGAGATAGAGTGGGCACTGCGAGTGCAATGGGATGACAACTTCTGACAGGCCACGGAGAGTTGGCCCTTTTCGTGAATTAATAGCCAATTTTTATAGCCTCAAGACAAAGAAAATTCCTGCTGGAAGGTTGGTGTTAGGTGATTGGTTGGGGCGCTATAGGGTGTTTACTGGAGTGGGCATCTTTGCCTAATTGGGAGTCAGGAAGCTTGTTAGTGATGATCAGGGGGGCTTTGGCAACAGTTACAAAGGGGCTCGGTTAACTTCGAAGATGACCTTGGTTCTGGCCTCTGCTTCTGTGGCCTTGATACAAGGCCTCGCACCTCTGGCCTGAGGGCAGGACACAACAGTTCTCATTAAAATGTCGTTGGGGGCAGGACTCAACAGTTCTCATTAAAATCTCATTCTTCACCCTTTATTTCATCTGAGCCTCAGTGAGGCTGATATATTCAAAAGTCCATTGTTCATTTTACAGATGCAGAAGCTGAGCCTTATAATAGTTAAGTAACTTTCCCATGGTCACAGAATGAACTATTAAGTTCTTTTTCACTCAAGATATAATAATCACTATCTAGTCACTATATATCAAAATATTCAAATATCAAATATTCAAATATATATCAAAATATTCAAAATCATATGTACTAGAGATTCTTGTCACTACAGGGATCTCTGCCTCCTGAGAAATGATAAGTTGCAAGTTTTGGAAATCTTGGTCCCTAGTTAATGAAGAGTGATTTTTCCAGCACCTTAGTAGCACCTGAGATCCTCTTGAATTAGCTGTTCGACCTAGGGGACTTACATGGTACCTCATGATATTCTTCTCTGTCTGGTCTAAGTCTATGCAGTGAAAGGAAACCTTGTGACTCTGGCCTGGCATTGGCCTCACATAACCTTTCTTGGGGATCTTGAATCCAAATGAGCCCCTGGAATCTGAATGCTCTGGTTCACAGATGCCCCAGTGCTACCAGTGTTCCAGTAAGGAACATTGTGTATCAATTGCTATGAAACCTGAGACCATGCAGATACTATCTATCATTTGTTTTAGACAATGTAATAAGTACCCTGGGGGAGGGGAACTTTTCTTCCCTGGGAAGTTCATTATATTTCATTAACACCAATATAAATAAACAGAAGCAGCTAGAGTTTGCTAACTATAAGATGCACTGGTCATATTTTACATGTAGTAACTTTCCTCATTTGGTTTCCCTCAGCAGAAATTTAGGCTGGGAATCAGATGAACAAACATCAAATCAACTGGGCCAAGGAGTTGAGATTACTTGTCAGAATAGAGATACAGGAAGTGTTAAAGACAAGTTGGAAGACATCTAGGCTAAAATAGGGCCCTGGTTAGCTTGTAGTAATCAGTACAGTAAGAAGCTGGGCTTTGAGATTACTAGGCTTAAATATGTTAAGTTAGCTATGTACTTTCAGATGTGGCAGCTATTGTCCACATAAGGCCAGTAACCACACAGAAAACCACCCATATAGAGTGGAAAGAGATAACAGCCTAAAGCCATTTTAACAAACATATCCTCCTGCTCTGAGAAAGTGGTATTTTCTTTTTTCCCTGTATTGTTTTTTTTAATTGAAGTATACTTGATTTATATTATTAATATGTCTCAGGCATATGATATAGTCATAATTTTTAAAGGTTATATTCCATTTATAGTTATTACAAAATTTCAGCTATATTCTTTGTGTTGTGCTGAATATCCTTGTAGCTTATTTATGTTATACATAGTAGTTTGTACTACTTAATCCTCTACTGCTATCTTGATTCTCTCCACTTCCCTCTCCACACTAATAACCACTAGTTTGTTCTATATATCTGTTTCTCTTTTGTTATATTCATTTGTTAGATTCTACATATAAGTGAAAATATTGTATTTATCTTTGCCTGGTTAATTTCACTTAGCATAATGCCCTCCAAGTTCATCCATGTTGTTACAATTGGCAAAATTTCATTCTTTCTATGGTTGAGTAACATTCCATTGTGTAATGGATGGATAAATAAATATAAACCACATCTTATTTATTCATCTGTTGATGGGCATTTAGGTTGCTTCCATGTCTTGGCTATTGTAAATAGTGCTGCTATGAACATTGAGGTTCATGTTATCTTTCAGATTAGTATTTTCATTTTTTTTTCTGATATATATACCCAGGAGTGGAATTGCTGGATCATATGGTAATTCTATGGTGTTGGAGAAGACTCTTGAGAGTCCCTCAGACTGCAAGGAGACCAAACCAGTCAATCCTAAAGGAAATCAGTCCTGAATATTCATTGGAAGGACTGATGCTGAAGCTGAAACTCCAATACTTTGGCCACCTGATGCAAAGAACTGACTCATTGGAAAAGATCCTGATGCTGGGAAAGATTGAAGGTGGGAGGAGAAGGGGATGACAGAGGATGAGATGGTTGGATGGCATCACTGACTCAATGGACATGAGTTTGAGTAAGCTCCAGGAGTTGGTGATGGACAGGGAAGCCTGGTGTGCTGCAGTCCATGGGGTCACAAAGAGTCGAACATGACTGAGCAACTGAACTGAACAGATCGTAATTCTATTTTTAGTTTTTAAGGACCCTCCATACTGTTTTCAATAGTGGCTACACCTATTTACATTCCCACTACCAGTGTACAAGAGTTCCCTTTTTTCTACATCCTAAATAACACTTGCTATTCATAGACTTTTGCTGACAGCCATTCTGACATGTGTGAGATATTATCTCATTGTGCAGAAGCTATTATTTTCTTTTATTCTCTCTGAGCAAGCAGAAGCAGCCACAGGCACAAGACAATGTGCTAAGGCTTTTCTCATTGCAGCTTTATCAGGTTTTTCTTCTATTTTGAAAATCTCTTATTAGGTACATTAATTATTTACTACAGTGGATGTAAAGTGGTATCTCATTGTAGTTTTGATTTGTATTTTCTTAATGCCTAATGATGGTTTCCCAGGTAGCACAGTGGTAAAGAATCCATCTGCACTACAGGAAACATGGGTTTGATCCCTCAGTTGGGAAGATCCCCTAAAGAAGGAAATGGCAACCCACTCCAGTATTCTTGCCTGGAGAATCTCATGGACAGAGGAGCCTGGCAGGCTCCATGGAGTCGCAAAGAGTCAGACATGACTGAGCAAGTAAACAACAACAACATTGCCTAATGTTGAACATCTTTTGTGTGCTCATTGGCCATTTGTGTGTCTTCTTTAATGAAATGTCTATTCAGATGTTTTGCCCATTTTTAAGTTGAGTTATTTTTCTGTTTATTGTTGAGCTGTGAAAGTACTTCATATACTCGGAATACTAGTCCCTTATCAATATTTCCAAATATTCCCTTCCATTCTGAGAGTCATCTTGTTTTTCTCGGTTTCCTTTAAAGTACCAAAGATTTTAATTTTGATGAAATCCTATTTATTTATTTTTCCTTTTGTTCCTGGGTCAGGAAGATCTGCTGGAGAAGGGATAGGCTACCCACTCCAGTATTCTTGGGCTTCTCTTGTGGCTCAGCTGGTAAAGAATCTGCCTGCAATGTGGGAGACCTGGGTTTGATCCCTGGGTTGGGAAGATCCCCTGGAGAAGGGAAAGGCTACCCACTCCAGTATTCTGGCCTGGAGAATTCCATGGACTGTATAGTCCATGGGGTTGCAAAGAGTCAGATGTGACTTTCACTTTCACTTTGTTGCTTTTGCTGTTGGAGTCATATCTAATCCAAGATCATGAAGATTTGCCCCTGTGTTTTCTTCCAAGAGTTTTATTGCTTCACTCTTTTACTCAAATCTTTTATTCATTTTGAGTTAATCTTTATACATGGTATGAGGTAAAGGTCCAACTTCATTCTTTTGCATGTGGCTATTCAGTTGTTCCAGCACAATTTGTTGAAAAGACAGTTTTCCCCAACTGAATTGCCTTGGCATCCTTTGAAAAATCAATTGATCACAAATGTGTTGGTTTATTTCTAGACTCTCAATTCCATTCCATTGATCTATATGTCTGTCTTTATGCCAGTACCACACAGTCTTAATTACTATAACATTTGAGTAAGTTTTGAAATTGTCAAGTGTGAGTCTTCCAACTTTGTTCTTATTTTTAAGGATTGTCTTGGCTTATTCAGTCTCCCTTGTGATTCCATATAAGTTTTAGGATCAGCTTGTCATTTACTTCAAGGGAAAAATAGCAGATGGGATTTTGATAAATTGCATTGAATCTGTACATCACTTTGGGGAATATTGTACTTTAAGAAGAAGTATTACAGCCAATGAACACAGGGTGTCTTATCATTTATGTAGGTCTTCTTTAACTTTTCAATGATATTTTGTAGTTTTCAGTAAACAAATATTATACTTCTTTAATTTATTCCTAAGTATTTTATTTTTTCCACTACTATAAATGGAAATTTTGCCTTAATTCTCTTTTTCAATTGTTCATTGCTTGTGTATAAAGATACAATTTTTTGTATATTGATCCTGTATCCTATAACTTATTAAATGCATTTGTTAGCTTGAATGACTTCCCCGGTGGCACTAGTGGTAAAGAACCCACCTGCAAATGCAGAAGACATAAGAGACAGGGGTTCAATCACTGGGTCAGGAAGATCCCCTGGAGAAGGAAATGGCAACCCACTCCAGTATTCTTGCCTGGAGAATCCCGTGGACAGAGGAGCCTGGCAGGCTATACAGTCCATGGGGTCGCAAAGAGTCGGACATGACTGAAGCAACTTAGCACACACATCTTGAATAACTTTTAGTGGATTTCTTAGAATTTTCTATATATAAGGTCATATCATCAAAACAGAAGTGATTTTACTTCTTCTTTTCTAACGTTTATGCCTTTTATTTATTTTCTTTTACTGATTGATCGGGCTAGACATTCTAGTACAATATTAAATAGAGATGAATAAAAAGGGACATCTTCTTGTTGTACCTAATCTAATGGGAAAAGTTTCAGTCTTTCACCATTAAGTGTGATGTTAGCTGGGGTTTTTCATAGATACCCTGTGCCAGGTTGAGAAACTTCCCTTCTGTTCCTAGTTGGTGAGTGTTTTTACCATGAATGGTTGTTGAATATTATCAAATGATCTCTATGCATCAACTGAGATAATCATGTGGGTTTTTTCCTTCATTCTATTAATTATGTGTATCCCATTGATGAATTTTAATATGTCAAACTGACTTTACATTCCAGTAGAAATCCCACTTGATTATGGTGTATAATTCTTTTAAGGTGCTTTTGAATTTGTTTTGCTAGTGTTTTGTTGAGGATATTTTTGTACCAATATTCATAAGAATGTGAATCTGTAGTTTTCTTACAATGCCTTCTCAGCATATTACTGACCTCATGGAATGATATAGGAAGTGTACCTTCCTCTTCAATTTTTTTGGAGGGGTTTGACCAAGGTTTTGTTAATTCTTCCTTAAAAGTTTAGTAGACTTCACCAGTGAAGCTATCTGGTCCTGTGCTTTTTATATGTTGCTTAACTGGATTTGATAGTGGCTTTTATTGTTCCTTTTTTGAGATTTTTGGGTCTATATTCATAAATAATATTGCTCTGTAGTTTTTTCATCATATGTCTCTTGTTTTGGTATCTATGAAGCTTTAGCCTCATGGAATGAGTTGAAAAGTTTTGCCTGTTCAGTTTTGGGGGGGAAATTTTGTGAATGCTTGGTATTAATTCTTCTTTATGTATTTGGTAGAATTCACCAGTTATCTTGTTCTAGGGTTTTATATGTGGGAAGTTTTTAAATTAATTGTTCTATCTTTTTACTTGTTTTATCTATTCAGTTTTTTCATTATTGTCAGTTTTGGTGGTTTGTGTTCCAGAAGTATGTTTGTTCCAATTAATGTATCTAATTTGTTCACATACAATTGCTCATAGTATTCTTTTTTTTTTTTGAGTTTAAATGCGTTTTATTTTTAGACAACCTACATGACACGTTTTTCTCAAAAACAATGCCTCCGCTCCAAATAAATCAACGTTCAAAACAAATGAAGAGCTCGAGATGACATCAGTCCCATCTGTCTAAGTCCTGGTGTTGTGTGGATGAAAAGCAGTGGCCAGCCAGTTATGACGACAGGTGATTGATCCAAAGTAACTGCCAACTTTGTTAACATTTTTCCATCTCTAAACCATCCTTAAAGAAAATCATATATGGGGTTACACCATCCTCACGGTAGTCCAGCAGAGCAACCATGCCATCTGGATTCATGTTTTCACCAATAAAGAACTGATAGTTTTTGAAATTAGCAAGGATGTGCTTGATTTGTTCTGCAGCCCCTGTCATAAAAGGTTTTACTCTTTCTGGTCTCTGTTCTTCAAGTTTCCCTTTGATTGACTTCATGTAATCTTTGATGTACTTCTTGTAGGCTTCTTTTGTGAAGCTGGTTTCCTGCAAGTGATGGTTCATGACAATATCGACACCAGTGATTACTGTGCTTTCGGTACCTTCGCCCTCGGGGCCTTCAGCGGAGGCATTTCCACCAATGAGCGAGTCATCGATGTTACCCTCTGTCCTACTGACCATCTTCCCCTCCACCTCCAGACACAGCCCGTCCGCGACCTCCCGGATCTTGTAGATGTCGGAGAACATCTCGTCATGGCTAATGAGGTCCCGGTAGATGATCATGATGGCGACTGGAGGGAGGCGACAGCGGCGCTGGCTTAGCAGGAGCCCGGAGCTCAGAGCGAGCGCAGTGCGGCCGGAGCGGCGCTCGGGGGGAGGGGGGAGCGGGCGGAAAAGCTCTCATAGTAGTCTTTTATAGATGGGCTTCCCTAGTAGCTCAGATGGTAAAACATCTGCCTGCAATGCAGGAGACACGTGGGTTTGATCCCTGGGTCGGGAAGATCCCCTGGAGAAGGAAATGTCAACCCATTCCAGTATCCTTGCCTGGAAAATTCCATAGACAGAGGAGTCTGGCAGGCCATCATCCATGGGGTTGCAAAGAGTCAGACATGACTGAGTGAAAAACACACATTCTTTTATAGTCATTTTTACCTCTGTAACATTAGTAGTGATGCCTCCCCTTTATATCTGATTTTAATAATTTGGATCTTCTTTGTCTTTTCTCTTGTCTATCCCATGAATCATAGCCACATTGGCCTCTTTGGAGTTAGAGGTCCATATCTTTAATTCAAGGAATTGGATTAGATTATCCATGACCCAGCTCCATGGCCTGAAATTGTCCTGAAGGCAATAAGACAGGGCAGATGTAGGTCTTATCAAGTTTGTTTCTCCCCTCTTAGGGATCACTGTTCTTTATTACTTGATATGTAGTGTCTTGAAACTCTTTGTTTCATATTCTGAGGTTCTTTCTTCAGTTGTTCAGGTGGGAGATTAAATAAGGTCCACCTTGGCCAGAAGTAGAAGTCTTAATATCTTATTATTTACAATTACTTGGTGCCAGCACAGGGTAAATATTCATTACAACAGCCGGCCTGAATCTTTGTAGAGGATTTTGTTTACTATATGGCACATAGGGCTTTAAATGTAGGGTCATCTGTTACCTCTTATGAATATTTGTATTAGGATAGCCTAATCTTTTGTCTCAGCTGTGACTTAACAATTGGAGTTTCAGATATTATTCTCATTAACTCTAGTAATACAGAGTTTTACTTTATCATAAGTGGGAAAAGTAGGACAAAAATGGTTTTAGACTCTGATTACACAAAGTGAAATATTGTAAGCACCATTGGTGTAATGAACACATTTCTTAGTGGGGGTAAGGAGTATGAAAACAGGGAAGGAGAAGTGAAAATCCTCCTTTCAAATCCTACATAGCAAACTGTCAATTTTTTCATGTACCATGTGTCATAGAACTCTAGACTAAGAAGAAATCTTTCCAATCCCAATCCTTATATCCTATTCTACTAGACCTCTTATCAGGACTTTAGTAGCTAGGAAAGATAGTTAAAATAACTTCTCCAAGGGAAAAGAGTGGATGAAAAGATAATTATTTGGAAAGGTGGTAGGGCCTGGTCTCTGGCATGTCTAAGATCTCCTGTAGTTCTAAACCTATTTCCAGAATATCAACTCTATACAAACAAAGCAAGAGCCAACTATAGTTTTCTAAGATGTAAAGTAACTAAACTGAAACCCTTGACAACTAGAAAGTTGACCTATTATCGTTGTTGTGCTTCCACGAAAGACATGGTAGTCTTGCAAAAAAAAAGGTTTTTGCAGTTTCCATATCTTATATGAAATATATCTACTGTGTAATGTGAGATATTTAGCTATAATTCTCAGTACTAAGCACCATCACCAATACCTCCTGTCATCCCAGAATGAGCATAATCTTCATATAAAGAGGAATAAAACATAATAAAAAGGCAAGGTTGGAAAGGTAGTTCCCAAAATGCTTCTGAGAAAGTTAAAACAATAAGAAAAGTTTAAGCATAGATATATTTTAAATAGCAAACATGCATTCAATTCCCTGAAATGTTGTAGAAAGCACAAAAATGTTAAAAAAAAACTTCTTGGGAGTTACAAATATGGAAATATAGAATGAACTGTGGGCATCACATTTTTCTGTACAAACTTAAGAATTTACTTTCCATTTCAATGTTTTCTTGCTCATTTTGTTACTGAAATGATATTTCAGATAACTGCCAGTGAAACAGAACACTTTATAATGTATATTCTGAGATTAAAAACTCAAATCATTAACAAAATGAAAAGGCAACCTACTGAATGGAAGAATATATTTGAAAATCATATATTCAATAAAGGATTAATATCCAAAATATTAAAAAACTGCACAACTCAATTGCAAACAAAACAAAAACCAACCAAAGAAAGAACAACCCAAAACAATCTGATTTTAAAAAATGCACAGCCTTTCCGGCGGTGACGACCTCCTCACGAGAACATGCCTCTCACAAAGGATCTTCTTCATCCCTCTCCAGAAGAGAAGAGGAAACACAAGAAGAAGCGCCTGGTGCAGAGCCCCAATTCCTATTTCATGGATGTAAAATGCCCAGGATGCTATAAAATCACCACCGTCTTTAGCCATGCACAAACAGTAGTTTTGTGTGTTGGCTGCTCTACTGTCCTCTGCCAGCCTACAGGAGGAAAAGCAAGGCTTACAGAAGGATGCTCCTTCAGACGGAAGCAGCACTAAAAGCACCCTGTATCAAGATGAACGGGAGACCATCCCAATAAACAAGTTTTGGATAAAAAAAAAAAAATAAAAAAATAAAAAATGCACAGAGGATATGAATAGACATTTCCCCCCAAAAAAGACAAACAGTCAATGGGCACATTAAAAGATGCTCAACATTGCTAATCATCAGGTCAATGCAGATCCAAAAAAAAAATGATATGTTACCTCAGACTTGCCAAAATGACTATCATCAGAAAGGCAAGAAATAACAAGTGCTGGTGAGGGTGTGGAGAAAAGAGAACCTTAGGTCATTGTTGGTAGAAATATAATTTGGTGTAGCCACTATGGAAAAATGTATGGAATTTCCTCAGAAAACTTAAAGATAAAACTACCATAAAATCCAACAATTCCACTTCTGAGTATTTACCCAATAAATTCATACTAATTTGAAAAGATGTATGCACCCTTATGTTCATTACAACATTATTTACCAAATAGTCAAGATGTGAAAACAATCTAAATATCCATCAATGGATGAATAAAGAAGTTGTGGTATATATGTAAAATGGAATAGTACTCAGTCACAAAGAGAATAAAATCTTGCCATTTACAACAACATGGATGAATCTTGAGGGTATTATGCCAAGTGAAATAAGTCACAGAGAAAGTGCCATGTGGTCTTACTTATATGTAGAATCTGAAAAGCAAAACAAATGAACAAAGAAAACAAAATCCATAGATATAGAAAACAAAAAGGTGGTTATTGGGGGACAGGGAATGGAGGATGGGTGAAATAAGTGAAGGGGATCAATAGGTACAAGTTTCCAGTTATAAAATAAATCATGAGGATGTAATATACAGCATTACAGATTACTATAATCAGTACTGTAGTTCTGATTTGAAACTTGCTAAGAGAATAAACCATAAAAGTTCTCATGGCAAGAAAAACATTTGTAACTTTGTATGGCAACAGATGGTAACTATACTTATTGTGGTAATAGTGTATGCCAATGTTGAATAATTACACTGTATACCTGAAACATGGTGTTATATGTCAATTACACCTCTATTAAAAAAAGAAAAAGAAAGAAAGAAAAAAAAAAACAAGAAATGTCAAGGAGGGGGTTGTTTCTGTTTCAGTTAGATGGACCCAATGTTTAATATTAAGTTAAATCAGTTGTCTCCTCCTAAATGCTCAAAACTTTATTCTAAATGTTTTCCCCATTTGTATAGCACAGCACTGATGTTACTGACAAATTTCAATGTAGCATGCAACAGTGGTTCCTAATTGCTTTGGCATTTATCATTCACAAGAGACAGGAGGGAAATTTGTCTCATTTTGTACAGCTCAGTTGCATTTCTTACCTCTGAAGTACACTTAAGCAGCAAACTGGGACTTAAGGTAGCTGCCTGAAAACTAGCAACCACTAAAATGCATGTCTTAGAGGAAAAATGTATTGGTTTTTCTAAAACAGAATACAGTTTAGCCTTATTCTGTGCATTAATTCTGCATAATTTCTTTTGCATATTTTATAAATTAGGGGCCATGATTTGGTTTACCCATATAGCCACACTCACATTTTCCAGGTTCTGCCTTTGAGTTCAAAATATCTAAAAAAGCATTTTGGTGCATTTCCAAGATGCCCTTTGGGGTCAATTAGCACCTAGTAATATTTTTTCTAAGCAGTCGCTGGAGGTGCTTAACTAGTGCACGTACTTAGGCATGGTTTACCTGACAAGTCTTCTGAATAGGTTTTATGCTTTAAAGAAACAGTGCCTCTTCACATTCTATAGTGAGCATGTGGCTGCTGTATGTGATTAAGGGAGTGGAGACGCTGAAGTTCTGTTCACATACTCTTCAATGTAAATCTTTCCAGCTGTCAAGTTCTGCTGATTGGCAAAGCAGTCACACTGACTATGCCTACTGTTCCAGGAATCCAAGTTCCATTAAAATGTGAATCGCCAAATTATATAGACTAAAAAGCACAGATGTGCCCGTTTCTGAGGGGCTGTTTGGGATGAAAAAATATGTATCTCTGGGCTATGCCATGGTAAATACAGATTGCCTCCCTTAAAGAGAGGATTAGAGTTCATATATATCTATGTAGATGTGTATATATACACATACACATACACACATACGGGCTTCCCAGGTGGCACTAGTGGTAAAGAACCTGCCTGCCAATGCAGGAGACGTAAGAGACACAGGTTTGATCCCTGGGTCGGGAAGATCCCCTGGAGTAGGAAATGGCAACCCACTCCAGTATTCTTGCTTGGAGAATCCCATGGACAGAGGAGCCTGGCAGGCTACAGTCCATAGGGTCTCAAAGAGTCAGACATGACTGAAGTGACTTAGCATGCATGCATACCCACAAACAACTTCCCAGTGGTAAAGAACTTGCCTGCCAATGCAGGAGACTTAAGAGACATGGGTTCGATCCCTGGGTTGGGAAGATCCCCTGGAGAAGGAAATGACAACCCACTCCAGTGTTCTTGCCTGGAGAATCCTGTGGACAGAGGAGCCTGGTGGGCTACAATCCATAGGGTCGCACAGAGTTGGACACAACTGAAGCGACTTAGCATGCATGCATACATAGATACACATTTTAATTACATGTTTTTAAGATAATCTGTTGTGGACAGTTTCCAATGATAAAGGCAGTCTAACTACGCATTCCCACAGTGATATTCTTTTACACACAACTTCTTAGGTACATCAAGTCAAGCTGTACATTGAACTTGATTGTCCACAAACACAGCCCATGTGGCTTGTAGATTATGCACATGATGTGGGAACTGCTTCCTACCCTGTAGTCCATCTGACTCCACCAACCCCCCCTCCCCTTTCCCGCACTGATCCTTGAGCAAGCATGGGTTCCAAGGTCTTATTACAGTGTCCTTCTCTGTGGCAAGGGTGATTTGGTAAAAGGAATCAAGGAGGTAATCATTTGTCCAGTGTTCCTTTAAACCTTTGGCTTCTGATTAGGCTGACAGTTAATGTGCTAATATATTCTTGACATTCAATTCATTCATCGATGCAGAAATGTTTTCTGCCTGTTCATTTGTGTATTTTCCATGTATTCATATTCGTCTTCCCAGTGGTTACAAATAAGTAAATGAAAAGGGAGTCATTTAAAGGGCATGAGTAAGTAACAAGAGAAGATGAAAAAAACCTGTAACTGATTACCTTAACCTTATTGACCTGTCTCTTCTACTTAGGATTCATATATTACCAGAATTGACATGAAAACTCAAGTTCTACCCTGGGGGCTTCCCTGGCAGTCTGTGCTTCCACTGCAGGAGGCACAAGTTCAATCTTTGGTCAGGCAACTAAGATCCCATGTGCTATGTGGCATTACCTCCACATTTGGAGAATGAAGACTTGAGGTATTAACTATTAAAAACCCTCCAGTTTTGAGGCATAGTAACTTTAACCCAAACCCTTATTTATCCCAACTGCTTTATTCTGAAAAATGCAGTCAATTCTTAATGGGGCAGAAAAAATATATTTAAAATGAAGTAGTGGAAGCAACGGGCTTCCCAGGTGGTGCAGTGGTAAAGAATCCACCTGCAATGCAGGAGACACAGGAGATGAGGGTTCAATCCCTGGGTCAGGAAGATCCCCTGGAGAAGGAAATGGCAACCCATTCCATATTCTTGCCTGGGAAATCCCATGGAGAGAGGAGCCTGGCAGGCTATAGTCCATGGGGTCACAAAAGAGTTGCACACAACTGAGCAACTAAACAGCAAGTAGAGATAACAGTATTCATTAAAAAAATGAATCTCCACACAAATAACATTCATGAACACATTTATTGCGAGTAGCTCTATGGAAAGGCAAGTCAGATATATATATAAACACTATACAGAGTTGCAAGGTTGTCTCCCAAAACTGCAAATGAGATGTTTATAAAGAAAAAAAGAATACAAGAGTATTTACAAAGGAAGACAAAGCCAGAGCAACTCAAAGCAGATCTGTGAAAGCAGAAAGAGCAAATGTAATGAACTGTTGGAACTGGAACATTTTAGTTTTTACTGACTAAGTTAACTATGTCTGATACCAAATGAAGTGGAGAGGTCACAAAAAATCGTTCCATCATTGGTTTTTCTTAACAGCAGCATAAACTCATAGCTGAAAAGTAAGTGATATGTTGGTACACTGACTCTAAAAAGATTCTTCCAGCACAATACTGAATAAATTAGTTGTGTCTGTAAACTAAGAAGTTGTGTCAAAAGATTGCATATTTGTTATGCTGTACCTGTGACTATTTGTACCTGTTATTATGTGTACTGTTGTGTATGAGGGCTTCCCTTCATTTATTCAGCAAGTGTTACATTTGTGCTATACCCTGTCTGTTGGCAGCCTCTGAACCTAACATGCAAATAAAGCAAGAGAGCATTTTCCCCCCAAATAATCTTTTCTTTCCACAATTCTGAACGATTATGACTTAACTTGAAAATAAAATGGTGAGAGAAGGCTTGAGAAAGGCTGCCTAAAGACTGCATTGTTACCATAATAAACAAAAGCCACACCGCATTTCTTTGATTAGGTTGGGAAAAAGCGAAGAGTCTGAAGGAACTGGTGAGACTGATGCCCTGGCAGTGACCAGTAACTGGAATAGTGATTGGTACTGCAGCCACATCCTCTCCTCAGCACCATTCACAAGGGAACAAACAATAAAAGAACCCCCACCCCATCCCCTTGGTTGATAGGCAAGGAAAAATAATCGAAGTCAACTCGGTTCTTTAGAAAAGTTAGTGTAGCAACACATGTACTAGAAGCCTGCTTGAAGATAGAAGTACACGTTCAAAGACATCAGAACCGAGCGGCAGAAAACTTCAGGTAAATGTTACACTACTTCAAAGTTGCACATCAAATGCGAAGCAATTTTTTTTTAAAAGAGTTACACACAACAGGTACATCTACAATCACATGTACACAGGTACACAAATGTGTGCACACACGTTAGCACTCACACAGTTATACAGACACTCACACCCATCGGTGATGAGGTTTGTCAGTGATGGTACAACAAGCTGTGATTTGTGTGCCACCACGTAACAAAGCTCTAAGCAAGCTTCAAGACCTTTGTACCTTTCCTCTGTGATCACCACCTGTTAGTGTCATGTTCTCAAAGGTCCAGGTTCCTAAAATCTTAACTCAGTTTCCATCAGAGACAAGCAAAAATAGGAAGGGGGAGCTTGCTCTGATTCATTTTTTTAATTCTGTTCATCTTATATAGTCTTGTTGCCCAAAGGGAAACAAAACCTTATAAGAGGTTCCTTTTGGCTTAAGTTTCGGTCAGAATACTGATTGATTTGTACACACTAATTCCTTGAATATGGGAAACTGATCTCTTTATAGGAGCCCTGGGCATAGGAGGGAAAGTGTGTCCGAAGGGTGAAAGGGGGAGGCCCAGAGTGGCAGAGAGGGTCTTTGTGAAGAGACTTTCTGAAGAACTTTGCTTCATTTAGGGGGAAAATGTAGGTTTTAAAATTTAAAAAAAAAATTAATGGTTTTGGAAATGTTCAATTGATTTGCAAGCAGAACATCACAGTATTGTATATGAAGAAACAGATCCTCTGTTCTCCAGTTCTGTCTTTATAACATTGGCAAAGTTCAGTCAAGATATCAGTTAACAGTGAATGTGGACAGAAAGTTGCAGTTCTGTTCATGAACAAAACTGAGATAATCTGCCCTTTGGTCCTGCATTTAAAATATTAGAAATGTCCCATCCAGATATCAGTCCAGTTGAGGTTTAAGTCTTTGATCAAGAAAAGTTTTGTATATATACTACTCAGAAAGATTCCAGATCATACCTACCTTCTCAGGAACATAACCTTCTTTATCTCCTCTTATTTCAAGGGTTTTCAACTTCAAAACTAAATCTAAGTTTTATACATTAGTAAAATTGATATTGGCCACATTTATACATAGGTCAGTAACGTTCTTAAGAAGGAGCAAGTTGTGAGATGTTCACTTTTATACATTTGTTTCCTTTCAAAATGACAGATTGAGGAGGGAAATCAGAAAATAAGAACAAAGTAGAGTGAATTTCTTAATTCAAAACCACGGGATCTATAAGGCAGCACTAACAATGATCTGTGTTAAGATTATTCAACTGCCAGCATCCACTTGTAGGCTTTTAGAAATTCAGGTTGCTTTCTATTCAGAAGCCTGTGAATTCTCATTTAGGCAGATCTGGAGTAGACAAAGATGAAATTCCATAAGCATCACGTTTCTTCTAAATTTTTTGTGGCAATGTAATCACTCTAGGAAAAAATAAAAGATGACAGAATAAATGTTACTTTCAGGATTAAACTGTGAAGCGTTTTTACCCCCACCCTGTTCTAAAACAAAACTGAACTAGTAGTTTTGAAAACAAAATAAAAGATGACAGAATAAATCTTACTTTCAGGATTTAACTGTGAAGCGTTTTTACCCCCACCCTGTTCTAAAACAAAATTGAACTAATAGTTTTGAGAACCATATTGAGGACACTTCCTTGGCGAGGACATACATGCTAGGCTGGATGCCTATGACAAACACCAGCACAAGCCCCACAGAGACCTAAGGGCAGTTGCTCCTTTTGCCCCCAGGCTCCACTCTGAATCTTCCAGTGGATGGCAGCTTTGTCAATGTGCATGCACTGCTCTACTTTCTCCCAGTGAGGCCAGCAAGTCAGCCTGGCATTGGGTGGACAAAGAGCAGCTTTTTCTTCTCTCACATGCTTGATTATGCCTTCACCAAATTATGTGGCATGAGTCAAACGATTCAAGCACAGCCTTGGTGCTAGTCTCCAGATTCAATCACTAAGGTGTTAGTCACTCAGTCGTGTCTGACTCTGTGACCCTGTAGACTATAGCCACCAGGCTCTCCTGTCCATGGAATTCTCCAGGCAAGAACACTGGAGAGGGTTGCCATTCCCTTCTCCAGGGGTTCTTCCTGACCCAGGGATCGAACCCAGGTCTCCTGCACTGCAAGAAGATTTTTTACTGTCTGAGCCACGAGGATTTCATCTAAAAGAGTAAGGTCATACCTGCAAAGGAGATTTGAATGAAATCTCCATCTGTCTTTAAAAAAAAAAGTTCTGGTATTACTCTCTTGTCCTTTTGCTTATTAAGAGGGTACATTAATTGGGAGTGGGGCAGAGGAAGGGTGTCTGGTATACTGAAGAAGGTGCTGGATTGCAGAAGGGATGGGGATAAATGGTCAGCAAATTGATTATGGGATGTGTGTTAAGACCAGGTCACATCGAAGAACCAAATACTCCATTTCATTATAGCTGACCTAAAAGAATCCATGGAAAGCATTCCCCAAAGTAGGCTGCAAGTACAAGATCTTGTATTAAAACAGGGGTCACAAAGAGCCTGACCTGACTGAGCAACTGAACTGAACTGATACATGTTAACTATTCACTCATCAGAGGTTTTCAAAATGTAACCACTTGTATCTCCATGAAGCATCAAAGCTCTCCACTCCCCTCCTACCTACTTATGGCAATTAGTCATGATTTACTCTATAGGGCTGTTCCTCCACATGAAATACATTTTAAATTAACACCATAGATTAGGAAAGATATTGTTTTCCTGTCAACAGTGGGCTTAGGAAATTTTAGACTCTATGTATTTATCAAGTTTACATAGGATGAAAGGTGTGATCAGTAGAGGTTTACCATGATGGTCCATGCTCAGTTATCTGCTGCAAAATTAGACTGTACTAGCATTACAGAATTTTGAAGCTACTGTCAGCCAGAGGTTTTTAACAGAAGTTTAAGGTTAGAAAGGTACTGCGCCTAATTTGGTTTGCTTTAATATAAAAACATTCTTACATGGTATACTGAATATGCCTTAAAGCAGATTTCTTACTACTCCCTGTATTTCACAAGTGTTTTCCTAGAAACATACAAATTAAGCTCCATCTGACTACCCCAACAACATTACACTAAGCCTGAAATTAGGGGCATTTGTTCCTATTAGAGCTTTCTTCCCTTACTTTTTTAAACGTGACAGGGGTTCTAATAAAAATTTGATTCGTATTTCAATTGTTTTCCTATGACACCTACACACCAGCATTGAGTGAATGCTTGATAACACACTAAAACCTAGCAAATAATGGTATGATTTCAAGTTTACTTTACAAAATGTATTCGTCAACTCTTGATTAGCCATGCCAGTAGAAAGAAATAATGCTATCGAAAACAAGATAATCCAAAAATAATTTGCTTTTGAAATGCATTATGGGAACTTGAGCCACAGATTTACCTGTATAATCCTGTTTTACTTAGGCCAATATTAAAATGAGTTTACATTCCCTAAGAACATTTCAAAGAACACCATAAGAAATAACCCAGAAGCTTGATGGCTGGCAAAGGAAAGCAATTTGGGATTAACACTCCATCAGAAAGAGTCTGGAAAATGAATCAAAGGGCTGACAGTCATATCTGAGTTCTATTTCCTGTTCATTTTGATATCATTTCACCACCAGGAAGGTAAATGGTGATGCTTTTAATAATGTGATATGATTTTGATGTATTACTTCCACTTGAGACTGATGGGTTATAAATAATTACTGTATCATGTATTCTAACTTTCTGATTAAGCAAAGGTCTTTTTAATGACAAGTTAATTCCACCCCTTCTCCAGAAGGGAGAACACCTCAATGGACTCTGATGGGTCAATATATTTTCCTACTTGTGGCCCCCCAAATCTGATAGATATCATTTTCTTCTCAAAAACAAATGCAGCAAATGTTTCTATCTCAGTTTTTATAATTATATAAACCTGACCATTAATCTTTAATATACTGATAAAACACACATGACATCAATACTCCTGCAAATGTATAGGGTGAGCAAAGTAGGCGGTTCCTCCAGGGCATTCCAGGTCTCTTCATGTGACTCTCAAACATGCCTCTATTACTGCCTAAAGTCCAACAGAGCAGTGGTTCCCCTTCCCAAATATATATCCAGTTAGTCTCTCATTCTTTTTCCACTCTCCCCAATCCCATAGCCTGTTATCTTACCTCCAATCTTCCTAGAACTAAAGAAACAATTCAAGTTCTTTTGAAAATTTTATTAGACAACATGCTATCCATGCCCATGGTCAACTGGTGATCACCAACAAGCGGGGGCAACAAGTGAAGCACTGAAGACAGAACAAACTAAATGAGGAGGAAATGGAAGCATTTAACCCAAAGATGAGTGTTACATTACATACATTACATACATTATATTACATTACATTACATAGTTTAGCATTGCCTCTGGCTTATATGTAGATTTTTTTCCACCAGTAAGAAACAGATCATCACATCTTTCTATGCCCTGTAAATACATAGGAAGATGACTCTAAAGAGCTTAATTGAAGTGCTATCCCTCAAGGGTGAAAACTAGCAATAACTGCCACTAGTCTTTACAACACCATCATAACAGACTATTGTCTCCTTCATTGATTAGAAGCTCAAATATGCTTCTCCCTATACTGGCAATGGTTTTGTGATGGAAAAACAAAAGAATCTGTTAAGGAAAATGAATGATGCTTGTAAACCTCCATCTCCTCAAAGGTCAGTTCAATTGTTTCACACCTGCCGTTTGAAAGCAAGCCCTGGACCACTTATGCATGTTCATTCAGGTCTTGATTATCTGGATACAAACTATTTGGGGATCAGCTACAGGATTTTCACCACAGGTCAGCTTCTCCACTACCTCCCAGCACACACTCAGGCCACTTCACGCTGCTGCCTAGTTACTGAAGACTTAAGGAATGCAAGTTACTAGAATTCTAATATAGGCAGTCTCTGATTTACAAGAGACATATTCCAGGGCTCATTGTTTAGCTGAAACTCAAAATAAATTATCCTATGAAAATAATATTATAAATAAATGGTGGACAGGTTCATAGGTTCATCCACACAAGCAGATCCTGAACTGAGAGGGGAACGATTTTGACTGCACCCGACGGTCATGTATAACATCATTTCTGTGAGGAGACATGTTCAAAGTTTTAATATGAGACTCCAGGAAAAGATCTCTTCAAGCCATAGCAATAAGAATAGGGTCCCCTAAATTCAAGCAGCTGTAATAACAGGGCCAGGGTGGCAGTAGTGAGGGGGTGGGGTTGGGGAGGTCTGAGGGTGAGGACAGAGGCATAACTTACAAAAAAGCAGGAGTGGGAATTCCCTGGTGGCTCAGTAGTTAACATTTCATGCTTTCATTGCCGTGGGCACGAGTTTGATCGCTGGTCAGGGAATTAAGATCCCACAAGCCACATGGTATGGCCAAAAAAGAAAAAGTAAAAAGCAGCAGCAGGAGTTTAAAACCATATATATTGGTCAAACTTTCAAGGGCACCATGGGTGCAGGTGTGAATCATTTTCGAGGTGAATTTAGAGTCAGTCTTCATTGATATTCTCTAAGTTTCATGTCTACATGGAGCAAATTAGTAATTATAGAGAGGCAAACGATATAAATTGTGAAAACTAGCTAAAGTGACTACAGTTTATGGGGAATTGGATATTCAATAAATCCAGAAGACCTGGCTAGCATCAAACATAGTGTGGTCAATCCAACCATGAAAACTGCTTTAAACACCAGCCCAGCTGCCTCTGTGCCAACAAGTGAGACCAGGACAGGCAAGCAATGCTCTTCCTGTGAGCTGAGCACAGGCAGGCTGTGAACTAGGAGCAGCAACTGAGAGGAAAGAAGTCTTCCCTCTGAGGGCCTCCCTTCCCTCGTGGAACTCCCAGAGTGGGCTCACCTTTGCTGCCAGAGAGAGGCCAGGAAAGGCATGTTTTCCTGAAATTAGGGAGGGTAGGACTCACAGAAAACAACCCATAAGAAAGGGGGTGTCAAGAAGTTAGGGGAAAAGTGCAACAACTTTCTCATTTCACTAAATATTTCAGTACATATTTTCATTAATTCTAAAAGAAATTAGTCAGAAATAGTAAGGTACCCTCTAAAAGAATGCAAGTCTGAACTAGGATATAGGTCTACATTAAAAAGAAAAATCTTTAAAAACCCATATTTCTCAAGTGTGCAGCCTAACATCTGAAAAAGAAGATGAAAATCTAAGACCTGTTGCTGAACAACCAATAACCAATACAGAATTGCTAGAGAATGCATTTGCTGTCATATGGTGAACCTATTGTCTTGGCAGTTTTATCAGTAGCCTTAAAATTAGCAATCTGATAGTTGTGGTAAAAACTGAGTATGCTGTATTCATTTCATTATTATAAAATGTAGCCTTTTTCATCTCTCATTTCTCACTCAGAACCATGCAGTGTTTTCCAGTAAATGATCTTCACCATCTTCAAGCCTGGCAGCACCTCTTAGACAAAACATACTGCAGGCTTTAATTAAGCATTTTACAAAAGTTATTTTCCAATACTGCCAATAAAATGTCTGAGCTATTTTTACATAGTCATAAAACATTTTTAAAAACGGTGCTAAGCAAAATGAATTTATTTTTAAACAAAGATTTTTATGTCCCTAGGAAAGGATTTGATTTTCGAGGTTTCTAAAATGTTCTTCCCTGACTGCCAAGGGCAAATCTGCGTTTTAAACAAATGAAGAGCATCTCTTACTACAATGCTTTTTTCCCCACCTGTCTCATCTTATTCTGTTTTTTGTTTGCACCATGATGGTGCCGACTAGAATATCAGATTTTATACATATATACAAAAAGGGGTTGAAAGACTTTTGGTAATAACTGGTAAATGTCAACGGAGTATTTGGAAAAACCACACACAGGTGACTTTACTTAAGGAAAGGATCATTAACAGAAGTTTATTGAATACACCCCTTTCATTCCTTTCAGTGTTTCTGTGAAATCCAAATAGAGTATTTGTGTTTGGGAGGTAAAGATGAGCAAATTCCTCCTGCAACCAGATTTAAACCCTTCAATTCCAGTACAAGTTATATTCTTTTATTCCAAAGCTATAAATAGTTCAATGTAATGAAAATGACCCAATCACTGGTGGATGGCTCAAAATTATAACACTCTGAATGAATTACTTACAAGCAAATTGTATACTATCAAATTCAAGAAGACTTGGAAATTTCCCCAACCTTGCCTATATCATAATCTTCATCAATAGGAAAATAGCAGATTGAACATCTGATGAAAGGGCAGTGTGGTATGCTGGGTGGAGCACTGGACTTGAAATCATATGTATGGATTTGATTTTCTGCTCTGCCACTTACCTCTTTGACCATGGGAAAGTTCTTAACACCGACTTCAGTTCCAGTACCTACTATCCCCCAGTAAAATAATGAATGTAAACATGCTTTGCAAATTATAACACAGTAGGCAACTGTAAAGCATTTCCTCCATCAACAAGTTGACAATTTAACAATGATCCCTTTTAAATCACACACAAGATGCCTGATTTCTCTCTACACTGGTTATCCTCACCTATTTCAACATGAAAACTTGGGGGTCACTCGAAGAGTTTGTTCCCCAAATAGTTTTCTGTCAATGACTCTGAAGCCTTTTAGTTCACGTTTGTTAATTAGGGGAAGGAAAAGAAAGCAAGAGATCTTGTTTGAGTATTGATGCATGTGTGATATTCAAGTCCTAGTCCTTGTTTAAAGAGGATACTTTGCTAGTGAGTAGCCAAAATTCCAAAATCACCTGGGATGGATTACTCAAAAATAGAATGAATCCACATAAATAATGATTGCCAATAACTTTAATAGAATGAAATCCTCTTTAATTGTTATAGATCAAATACCTCTACTCCAAATAACCGTCCTTTTTTTTTTTTGGTGGGGATGAATATTGTCTAAAATAAGTGACCCAACAATGGTGACTGAGAAATCTCTGCTATGCGGAGATTTAACTCTAGTAATGCATAATAAATAAGTCCAATAAACAAAAGATTTGCTCTCAGCACCTATAATTTATAGCAAGAGGATTTGGCGGTAGTACACTGAAAAGGAGCTTATACCTCCTTCGTGTTAATAACAGGGACTAAAATTTCAAAAGGTAATTAATACAGCTTTTTTTTTTTTTTGCTTTTTAATACTAAGTGCTATTATAACATTACTAATTTGGCCAATTCTCTCACCCCTCTGAGAGCTGCTTTTACCTTCTCATCTCTGGAATGGAAAATCAGTGAATTTTTTTTAACCTTAACTAACTTGAAACTATGAATTCTACATCAGATACAACAGTAAAAGAAGTAAAAATGTATTCATAAATCAAGAGCCAGAATAACTATATAAAAAAACTGCATTCTCCTTATAAATGCTAATACTTATAACCCATGTGTTTAAAATCTGAGGACTTCACACTTCTTAAATTATTTCATTTATTAAAAAGTCAAGTCCAGTTTATATTTATGGGTGGTTCCAACTGTCTTAAACAAATGGCTTTGAAGTACTTACTCATATGCAGTATGAATTGTGGGTAAATGAGATTACATATTAATTTTGTGTTATATGAACAAAGCTGTCTCACTGCCTTATGGGCTCCCTTCATTTCACTTAAGTTACAAACAGATCCCAACTGTAAAGATGCCAATTCTGAAGAAGTATGTAAAACATTTTAAGTGAAAATATGACTAACTAAAAAGTGGGATTTCAGGACACAAAACTTTAGCTTTGTGTTTTTTCTAAATGTAATAATAATAACAACAGTAACAACAATGACAGTAGTTGCATAATAATTCATGTGTAACACTATGTATCAAGCACTGTTCTAAGCATTTGCAAAAATTAAAATTACCCTGAGAGATACATAACTCCTAATGAAAACTGTGCTTTTGTTCCTTTGTCAAAGCATATTTGTTATTTTCTAAAGTGATCTTTTTTTTAATGTTAGGAAGGTGAAAGCAAGATCAGAAATGGGTGAAAACTATTCTACAGCTTTATAGTCACAAAATGATTAGAATCAGCCAGCTTGCTCTTAACCCTTCACAGACAACATTCCACCATATCAATTTGCATTAAGGTGGTAGCAAAAGTAATTTCCTTCAGTTTCTTTCTATATATCCTTCCTTTTGTATATCTCAGTAAATAATGTGCCTTAATCAGTCTCAGGACCAATCATTTTTGCAAGAAACTAAATCACCTGTTGAAATTGTTGAAATGTCAATGTTTGTTAATCCAATGACAAAATTAAACTATCTTATATTTGCAAAGTGCTTTAAAGACCCAAAGTCCTTTCACATTCGCTCTCTTGTTTTAACCTAAGCACTTACCTCCCTGTGGGATACAGCCTCCTTGCTCGATAAAGTTAGGAATTTCCTCAAGGAACAACACATTTACAGAACATTAGCCTCCAGAATGGCTACAAAGTTATCTGAAGTTATTCATAAATCAGTAACCTATGCTAATTATTTCATGATCTAGATAATATTTGGGAAGACAGGGTTTATTTAAGGAACAAGAAATTTTCACTAACTTTCATCTTTGCTGAAACAAAGAGTAGTGGAAAATATAGGCAAACCCCTACGAAAACTTGTCCTTTACAAAACACCACAGGGACATAGATTGCTATGGAACACCCACATCAGTATCAGTTAGGCTCAAACAATGGCTTAAGACCAGTTTCCAGGTGTACTTTACAGAATAAAATAGATGTGTTCTTGAAAAGCTTGGTATGGATTAAATGCTTGGAAACAGTATTGTATATTTCAAATGCATGGCTCTGTTAGTGCTGATGATTGTGTATGAGTGACCACATGTGTGTGTGTGTGGGGGGGCCCTCACAATTTAAAGGAGAACTGAATTGAATCCTTTGGCATGCCAAAGCATCCTTTTGTCATTTTAATGGTCACTCCTTAATGTGTCCATGCTACAAACATGAGTTTTTGTAAGGCAAGTTTTCTAAAGCAGGGGGGGAAAGGGGAGGAGGGCTACACCTGCACTAAATAGGGAGCTTGTTAGGTGACTGTTGTGATCAGTTCCCGACTTGTTCTGCCTGATCAAGCACAGTGGGCAGAGATCCAATCACAAAAGCATTCCACAAAGCAAGCAAAGCAAGAATCTTCACTAAACTGACTATTGGAATGAAAACTGCTGGGGTCCATCCCTTCTCTTCCCTGGAAAAGAAGCACTTATCAGTAAAGAGGGGAGGCAGTAGAGACTATGCAGACATCATTTCCCAAAATTGTTTCTCAAGAATGTCTCCAGGGACACTGATAACAACACTGCACGATGTATACAACAGATTTACTTGAAGTCTTATTTCCAAGCCTGACAGATCCTATTCTTTCTTGTTTCTTCCTTTGGAAAAGTAACCCTTTAAAAAAAAACCTTCACTCTTCCAAGGGTAAGCTGCCCCTGGGGTCAGGTCTGACCCCAGGCTTACTATCCTGCTTTACTGAATTGCCCAGAAGATGAACCAATTAGATGTTTTAAATGGTTTTTAAACCTTTCAAACAAATAGTCATACCCATTATCATGTTGTCACCATACCCTCTTTGGCGGGGGCGGGGTGGGGTGGGGGAATTACATGAAGAAAATGTGGCACAGCAGATGACTTGCCTGTCACTATTAGTGACATAGAAAAGGAACTCTCAAGATTTCCAGCAATTTATCCTGTGTAAAAACAAAACAAATCAACACCAAAACACATTCCAGAGTCAAACACCGTCTTCTTTCAATCACCTGTTGTTCTGTATTATTTACCTTTGGTTCCCTCCAGACATTCACACTAACAATTGAGATTCAACCTTCTTGGTAAATCTCAGCAAACCAACGTAACCATGACTGCTTCTTTAAAAAGTAATTTTCAGAGGAGAAGGTCATCAACCCGCAAAGGTTAACAGTTGATTATTACTGCTTAATATCCAGTGCTCTTATTAAATGTCCTGCAATTAAATGTGGTCATTTGCAGAAAAGCAACTTTTACATATTGATTTGAAAATGAGTTAATGGGATTCCACGGACGACGACATCCTGTTTGCATAAATCATAAGCGTTAAGAAAGTCTATCTGAAAGCATCATGTTACACATTCTTAAGTTTGAACTGCTTCTAAAAAGTAGAACCAATGTTTAATCGATAATCAGTGCTTTCCAGGTAAGAAACTTACTATATTAAAACTTCAGTTTTAATATAATAATGATTCACATGAATGAATGATTAAAACAGAATTCTACTTTCCATTCTAAATAAGCACCAGTGAATGAAACATATTCCTAAAACTGTAAACAGGGGTAGTGCATCGATTTATTAAGGAATCGCCACTAACTTCAGGGAAATGAATTAAAAAATCACCAACCTCTTTGGGGAGAGTCGAACTTCCCGTTGTCACGTCTTGCAAAGTCCATTCTCACGTACGTGTCGTCGTCGTCAGAATCTTCTCGTTCTGGGGGTCTGGGCACCCGGCCGCGGCCAGGTGATGGAGGCGGAGCGGCGGCTGCAGCGGCAGCCCCAGCGGCTCGGTTCTCACCTCCAGCCAGGTCTGCTGATGGGTTTGGGGCTCTGGGGTTCGAGCCACCCGCAACGTCTTGGGCCCCCCTGACCGCGGCACCAGCAGCATCGGCAACAGGTAGGAACCAGCGGACGGAGGCGGAGTCAAATCCAGCGGCGGCTTCGAGGCCGGCGGCTGCTGCGCCGATGCCGGGAGCTGCGACCAAAGCGGAGGCGGCGGCTAAAGCTCGGCCCACGGCTAAGGTTGGCACGGCGGCCGCGGCCGCGGCGAAGGAGGCGGATAGGTCTCTCTCGAGGCTGTCGGTCGGGAAAGCCGAGATGGCGGCTCTGGCGGCTGCAAAGAAACTTTGCGAACGGCTTTGTGGGCGCCTTCGCTCGAGCCCTTCTCGCAGCAGCAGCCTCGCTACAGGTGGTCGTTCGCAGCAGCGGCTGGGGGAGAGAGAAATGTTCATACAGCACTCACAAAATGGGTCGACCACGTAGATGCGACCAGTTTCGGCATCGTAGCGAATGGCACTGTCAGCAAAAGGCACGGCTGGTGTCATCGCTGGGTTGAAAATCACTTCGATGTAGTCACCTTCTTCCCTATTAGCACTGTTCCCTGTAGCACCGTCCAGAAAGAAGGGATTGGCACCTGGGATAGCTCTGAAGAGATCTGAGAGGTTGTCTGCTGGATTTGGAAATGGCACTCCGAACTCAACATTCACATAATTGGAAAAGGCAAACTGTCTGGGGTCAGCAATTATGCCCCACACACCTGGAAGTCTTTGAAGACATGGATCTGGCATATTATAACCTCTCTTAGGGAAGTCAATGTTGATGTAGCCCCCATGGCTGTCGGCTTCTCTCTGCTCTGGTGTGGGCTTTTGTGGTTTGGGCTTGACTTTGTTTCCTTTTGTCATAAAAGGAAGTCGATTAGGTCTCTTAGCCTTGTTCTTGGGGGGCCCATCACCTGAACGCTTGGAAGGTGATCCCCCATCTCTAGGCTTTGAGAACGACCCTTCAACTGAAGGCTTTGAAGCTGTATCTTTGTTAGATGAGACTTCCTTCTCTGGGCCCTTTCCTAGGAATTTTCCAGGTAACATCGGTACATACTCACTGTGGTCACTCTGTCCCAGTGGGGAGCTCCGAAAAGGATTTGGCAGAGAGAAGTAGGAGCTCCAACTTTTGGAGGAAGAGCCTCCCTGAGGATTTCTGGGGTTTTTGGGAATGGCACCAGCTCCAGGAGCCATAAACATGTAGTCACTGTCACTGTCATTGTCCTTTGAGTCATCCTCTTTAGCAGGACCAGGTGCTTTTGGAGGACTTGGCACAGGTGGTGGGCTCACTCTGGGAAACATCATCATGTACCCTCTCGAATCTTCGAAAGGTGATCGAGAGTGGCGCTTTTTGGACACAGAGACATTTTGAGGAGCCATGGGCATGTAGTCACTGGAGCTTGCGAGAGGAGCAGCCACGCCTGGCCTCATTGGCACATACGGATCATCCTCGTCTTCATCAAAAGCTCTGGCTCTGTGGGGACCCCGAGCTGCACCTTCTGGGGGCTCCGTGTCTTTCACTTCTTTGGCTTCTTTGCGTTCTTTTGTGGCCCCTCTGTCTGCACAAAAATAAAGTCGGAACCTTCCCCCAGACTTCCCTTTGCCACCAGTTGCTGCACCTGGTGGGGGTGGAGGTGGCGGAGGTGGCGGCATTTGCTGTTGCTTGCTTTGAGTTAATTTGCCAAAGTAGGATCTTTTCTTCAGAGATTTCCCACGATCACCATTGCCTTCGGGGCCCTTCCCACTCCCTGAGCCTTTGCCTCCTCCCGAGTTCTTGCCACCGCCTGAGCCATGGCCATCTCCGGGTCCCTGGCCACGGCCTGAGCCATGCCCACCTCCAGCTCCCTGGCCACTGCCTGAGCCATGCCCAGCGGTGCCCTGGCCGTCTCCCGAGCACTGGTTTCCTCCTGCACTCTGGTCTCCAGAGCCTCTGCCACTTGAGCCATGGTTGCCACTTGAACCCTGACCACCTCCGGAGCCATGCCCCCTGCCTGAGCACTGACTTCCCCCGGAGCTTTGGCTACTGGAGCCTTGCCCACTTGAACCCTGTCCACTTCCTGAGCCCCGGCCATTTCCCGAGCCCCAGTTGTTCATGGGCATATAGTCACCTTCGTTTTCTTCCTGATCCTCTTTGCCCTGAGGACCGCCTTCTTCTCCCGAGTTGCCAGAGCCAGAACCAGAGGCTTCAGAAGACACGGGATCTCGGTCGTGGAGGGCTTCTGTAGGGCACTGGATGCGCACAGGGCTGGGTGCGGCGCGGCGGAAAAAGCTGGCTGGCACTGAAGTCGCTCTCCTGGATCTGCGCCCTCTGGGCAGGTGTAGTCTTCCTCGTCTGGAGGGGGGCACAGGCTCACTGGGTGTTATGTAGCGCCTGGAGAGGAGCATCTCGTCTTCCCCGTCGTCACCGATGGCCCGAAGGTGGCAAAACTGCTCAAAGCGGGACCTTCGGAGCCAGCCACCGGGCTCGAGCGGCAGCATGTCCAGGTGCCTCCTAGTGGACAGCAGGGTTAACAGGTGGCCGCCGATGCTGATGCTGTAGCTGCGGCAGCGGGCTCTGTACTCGTCTGCACACAAGGCTCTCATCTTCTCCAAAAACAGCTCGTGCATGTTTTGGGCCACCACACAGTCATCCACTTGCATCCAGAGCTCCCCCGGACCGATGACGGTGGACCTGCCGACTTCCAAGAAGAAATACTGCTCCGAGTGCCCACAGCGACGGATGCTCAGGAGCTGGACGACCACGCTGGCCACTTCGGTATTTAACCTCACGAACAGAACCTCCTCGTCGGTAAGACAGAGCCGGAACACGCCGCTCAGCTCTTTTCGGTGCCCCAGCCCCCTGGGTTTGACTATTACCTGCCACACATCTTTGTAGAAGGGTGGCTCCGCCGCCGCTGCAGCCGCTAGCGCGGCCGGCTCTCCCTCCGGCTGCGCGCCGAGCTTGCCGCAGCGGCGGCGCTTACTCTCGAGGATGAGGCGGCTGAGCAGCAAGTACCAGCTTTCTTGCTCCGACTCATTCTTGGCCACCATCGCGAAATACTCGTCTTGGGTGAAAAGAGCGATGAGGTGTGGGTACCTTGCGTCGGCTCGCTGGCTCACCGAGAAGCACTGGTACAGGGTGATCACGCGCCGCGGTGCAATGAGCGTGGGGACCGTGGCTCCGGAGGCGGCCGCCGCCGCTGCAGCCGCCGCGGCCCGGACACTGTGCCGGAACTTCCTGGCATTTTCGTAGTATTCCAGCCGAGCTGGGGCGTCGGCGGTCTCGAGTTTGAGCACGAAGTAGCGCCAGTGCCCATGCTTCTGCTTCCGCAGGTAGCCGCGTTTGCAGACTTCGTCCCCGACGGGGAGGTCCTCCTCGTCGGACTCCGAATCTGACCGGGAGCCAGTGGCCGTGGAGAGCCACATGGCTCCCGGACAAGACGACCCGGTCCCAATGAGTGCGGTGGGGGTTCTCGAGGAAAGAAACGGGGTGGTCGCCGCCGCAGCTAGAGCCGCCGCCGTTGCCGCTGCTGCAGCTCGCAGTCTCCTTGTCGCTTGGTCGCGAGCGAAGGAGCAACTAGCCATGGTGATGCACGAGGGTTTTAAGGTGAGCGAAAGGGAGGGGGGGGGGCTCGGGGAGGGGAGGGATGGGGGAAGAGGCCGTCTACCCCCTCCGCCCGCCCCAGCCCCCCCCCCTCCGCCTAGGCCCGCGCCCCCGCCCACTCCACTCCATGCGCGCGGCGGCGGGCAAAACAACACGTGACCGCTGCCTCACGCGGCTGCCGCCGCAGCTCCTGCCACAAGCGCAGCCGAGGGGCGCGAGCCGCCGCCCGCAGAGGTGTGCGAGGGAGGGGGCGGCCGGCCCGAGAGGTGGAGCCGCCTCCAATCCCTCCTAGACCCTCTGGGAGAATCTCCCGGCCTGTGGGTCTCGGGAGGACCCACGGGAGGAGGCGGGGCCCCTGGCCACGCTGGTCCTAACGGGGACTCCAAGGAGGCACGGACTGGGGGTGGGGGGAGTATCGGGAGAAGTTCGAGAGGGGCGGAGGAGAGGGCGGCCGGGCGGGGGCACCACGGCCGGGCTCGATTGGCTGGAGGGGGCGAGAGGGGGCGGAGCGCAACGGTCTCAGGCGGCGCCGGGGAGGAGAGCTTGCAGGGTCCCGGGACTGCTTGTTTGTTTATTTGGGAAGCAGAAGCCAGGTGAAACTGTTGCCAGATTCTCATTGGATGGGATGGGAGCCAATGGGAGGGTCTGGCAGGCAGACCGCCTCGAATTAATTAGTTTGGGGGGCATGAGGGGTGCTGAGGGGCAAGGAGGCGTGGCTTGGGGCGCGAAGTGGGCTCCGCTGTCTCGTTGTCGCGCGTTTGGCGGTAAACAACCCTCTGCGCAAATAGCTGTTAATAGTAGTGATAAATTCGTGCAAATCCCCGAGCCACGGTGACCCCGGGACCCTGTCGGGCGCCCTGTCTTCTTCCCGTCCCTCACATAAATTCTCTTTCTCTCACAGTCTGGTCCACTAGTTCCCACCGCGCCCGGCGAGCCGTGAGTCTCGGGAGAACGTGTGGGCAACCCCTGGAAACGTGTTAACGACCAGGGCTCTCAGACCTGCCGCCCACCGCGCTGCAGGCACTCGCGAGCTTGCTCCAGCCCTGATAAAAGCCCGCGAGTCTGGGGCACACAAATACCCGCGAGGTTTTCAAAACGAGCCTCCTCTTTTATTAGGGTGTGTTTTTAGTCCATGAAGCGTAGGTTGGATAAAGAGGGTGGTTCCGGCTGTTTGATTAATGCTGACTATGAAAGCACAAATTTGGGGCCCTGCAAAGTATACAGCCATGTTGAAAAAAAAAAAAAAAACGGACTCGGTTCTTACTCAAATACAGCAGTGTTGAGCTGCGGTGATCTTTTCCCGTGGGAGAGGCTTTGAAAGGCTCCTTTAAGAGAATTTCAAAATAATGTTTCCCTTTGCTTGATCGAGACCGAAAAACTTTAGAAAAAGAAAAGCTCATACCTAGAACAAAGGACCATACTTAACACATATCCTAGCATATATTTCACATTCCTCGCGTCAAGAAAGGCAACTTTTTGCTGAATCTCAGTGTACAGCTTGGTACCGCAAAAATAAGAACTACTGCCTCCTCTGTCTCTGGACAAACTGCTGGAGTGTGGAGTGTAAGTGCAACTTCTCAAGTGTTTCTGTTTCTCTCTATCCCGCTCTCTCTTTTACTAGGATTTCGGCTTCCTAAGGGTGGCGATGGGTTGATGTTACATTAAAATGTCAAAGAAGTGACCACAGTTGCAAAGAGGGATTTTGGAGAGGGAGGGTGGGATGTGGTATTTCTAAAAGAATGGAATGTCAATTCACCTTTGCCCCTGGGTAGATGCTGCAAAGCGTATTATTTATAAAATCTAACAGTAAACCAGGCAAGGTATACATCATAAAAACAACCCCCAACCTTGCCCTCTTAAGAATTTTTTCTGTTAGAAACAGAATAAACACATTTGGATGAATGGCTCCTTTTTGATGCTCCCATTTTGAGAAAAAAAGATTTGCTTTTGACTATCTCCAAAAAAAAAAAAAAAACCAACAACCATTATCATTCCCTCCGCTGCCACCGGTTTATAAACAGTATATTCACAGGTGCTAGGAGCAGCCGTGATTTCTGAAAAGGGCTGGAGGTAGAAGGAGAGTGGAGGCTGACAGAACTCTGACTGGAGCTGCTACCCACGTTTCCGCTGCTTGGTCACATTAGTAGAAGATTCCCTACTCTTATAACCAAAATGATCATTAATAAAATCATTTGAGATTTTTATGATAGGTGTTATAATATTTCATAAGCCTTTCCAAGCACCGGGTTTTGCTTTAGATAGATGTGTTTTGAAAACAAAGCAGTGCATTTGAAAGTGCTTTGAGTAAAAAAAAAAATTGACATTTTAAAATGTATTGAAAAACATTAAACTGCATGTTGAATATTTGGGAAATACTGAGAATAGTAGATTTAAAAATCCTCATGTCTTTATAAAATTTTATCATAGAGTGGTATGCTTACAATGTAGATAATATTTTATCTTTTTTTCACTTAACATTACATGATAACATTTGCCCGTATGATTATAGATTAGCCTAAACATCATTTAAAATGCAGTAAAATATTCTAGGCAGTTAATGTACTTAATCATCCGTCTGTTTGAGGTATTTAGATTGTTTTCATTTTTTCCAATATTAGAAATAATGATGCAGTGAACATCTTGGAACCTATAGATTGTTTTTTTAATGTTGAGAATTATTCTCTTGGGTAGAAACTGAGGAGTGGAATTACTGAGTTAAAATATATGAACCTCAATCTCATGTATTGGTTTTCAAAAATATATCAATTTACTTTGTCACCACACTGACTGCCAGAGTTGTATATTGCTTTTTTAAATAAAATCACTGATAAGATGGGTGAAATGGTATCCCATGGTTTTTTTAACTTGCAATGTTTTATACTAGTGAGAATTTAAAACTTTTACATGTATTTGTGGACAATAGATTATCTTCTGTAAAGTGTCTTTTTGTGTCCTTTGCCTTCCTTAGCTGTTGGATTCCTAGTGTTTTTTTCTTATAATGTGTGACTTGTTTACATAATAAAGATATTAAAACTTTGTCATATTTGTTGCAAATTTTCCCCAGTCTACTGATGAAAAACCATTACTTTTAAACTACATTCTTTTTTGTTTTGAAAGATGTGTAAATTTGACATAAGGAGGTCTGTAGTGCAGTTGAGAAGGGAGATATTGACATCTCACCATGATCACTTTAACCTTCCTTTTAAAAAATTCACATATCTAAGCTTATCTGCTATTTTGAAGACAGAACTCAATTTATTCTCATATCAACAAACTATAAGAAAGCATCTGTACTTGTTAAATGTTATGCAGCACTCAAATAAGCAATACTTCATGTTAACAAGACATTATTCTCTAGGAGGGAACCCTTAGGACTTATCAATGTATTTTTAAAAAAAACAAGCATGAAAATAATTTTAGACAACTACTGTGAAAGTTTAGCAATGCTGATTATTTGTATCCAAAGTGTATTATTTGACTGCAGCAGAATGGAACTAGAGATGTAATAAAATGTTTCATAGAGGGATTGATTTTACTTTGTATGTTTCCTACAGTGGGAGAGGATGTGGCAATATTACTTGTGAATACAATAGTATTTGTGAATACAATAGTATTTGTGAATACAATAGTATTTGTGAATAGGGAGAATGTATGTGCTTGAAGAATGTTTTTTTCTTTACATGGGTTAACCAAATCTCAGTTCTAAAACTTGTTCCAGTACTGAAGCTCTCTGGAGGAGACAATCATTACTGAATTGCACCAGGTGCTGTAGCTTGTCTGACATATATTTAAACTTTCATTTTCCTGGACAACTTAATGATATAGAATAGTTGTTTAGTTTAGGTCAGGTTTCCATAGGCAAAATAAAGCTGAGAGCTGATACAGACCTCTAGATGGTTCAGGCAAAATGGAGAGACTTTGTGTTTAGCCTGAACTTACCAGATGGTTGCTCTTAATGTTCTACTCTACTTTGGTTGTAGATTCTTATCTCTTAAATTTTCTGTTTTTATATTTAGGACAAGTTACCCCAGAAAGCTGAAAGTGTCATAATTTCTGTAAAGTTTGGGCTCTGAACTAAGAATCTCCAACACGGATTTTTAAAGCAGCAGATAAGAAGTAATAAAACCTATAATAGTTCTTATTTGTTTACTAGAGTAGCTGAGGGGGGGGAACTCAAGCATTTCAGTTGATATTTTACACTTAGAAACTAAGGTAAATGGATAAATACAGCCACATTACCTTTGAAATAGTTTCCATTGAAAAAATACGCCTTGAATGGGGTTTGCCTTTAAAAGGAATTTCCTGTGAATCCTGTTTTAAGAAAGCAATTGTTTGACTGAATTGAGTAGTCACTAGTAATAAAACCTTATCTGTTTTTTTTTTCCTTGTACACATGATCATCAGTCTTCTAAACTCCACTTGTACTGAAATCAAAATGGATAATAGAAGTGTGAATTTACTTAGCTTGCAAACTGTTACATTAAATGTGGACATTTTTCAAGAGAATAAAGCCTAAGAGGAAAAAGTAAGCAGTATAAAAGCACTATTATTCTTGCCCAATATATAAATTGTCCTTTAAGTATTAACTCTATAGTCTTTGTGAGCTAACATCTAATTATGTTGATAAAAATGTGGTGCTACCTTGATATTAAAAATGATGCTAGTGATGATTGCTTTCTCTGTGTTAGGTCATGAATAAAATCATGCATGATAAATGATGTTTTCTACACTATGCAGGAAAAAAGGGCTGCCCTGTGATTTCTAGCTGCAGCCACCACTTGCAGATGATGGCTTTTCGTCTCAGCTTAACTTCTGGGCTACTCAAAATCTCTGCTGGAGAAAACAACTGTCAAATGCCTGGCTGCTGCGCACAGAGCAGGTTTGTTTGCTGCTTTTGTTTCCTAGCAGTCTGCAGCTAAAGTAATTAGAGCAAATACATGGCTTAATTAGGCTCCTAAAGCTTCCCTGTTATCTTAGGAGTCAATTGAAAATTAACTCAGTTAAAAATCAAGCATTTCTTCCCACCTTCAAAAGATAAAACTCATTTGAAAGTGACTTTTAGTAAGTAAACAGAACATCAGAACAATTAAATCTAGCAGATTTCAGATACATGTCAATGATTTCATACTATATGTATTTTCTATGTTAATATCAATAAACAGTAAAAAAAAAAATTAGCTTAACGCTCTTCCTTGTTGGTATAATACAGCAGCCTCATTCTGAGTTTCAAAAGATTATCAATTCATACTGCCCCATCATCAAAAATTAGGATCTTTATTTTATAAATTAAATAGGATTTATATATGGTTAAATTGCTGTTCTTTAAGAAATTAGTATTAGAGACTTGCATTTTTCTTTGGGGATTTAGAAAACTGCTGTCATATTTAAGATGTAATAGATTGTGCTTATCATCTGTTCCTCTTTCTCCAGTCCTCACATGGTCTTGCAGTATCTATCAGATTGAACCCTTCCTTTCATTTCCATAGTCACCACACTGGTTCATGCCCTAATGAACTTTACCAGGGCTGCTGAAGTAGCCACTTAAACTGTCCTTACGCTTCTTCAGTTTACATATAGTCAGCAGAATATTTTTCCTCACATGTCACATTCATCATGTTAGGACAAACAGAGTAGCTCCCCCTTTTCTTCCTGCTATGTCAGAACTAAGCTTGTAACCCTAGCACCACAACCACCATTCCCCCTTCTCCCTTGCTGCTTGCGCACAACCCATTCTTCCAAATGCAGTCTTCATTCTAGCATAATACATTCTCACTGCCCACATTTCCAGTTAAGTAGGGTCTCTTTAACAACATTCTGTTATGATTTATCCATTTCCACTGTTACTTGGGCAATTTCTCATGCCTGAATGTCCTCCCCGTCCTAGTCACCAATTAATGCCAATCTTCTTTCTCAAGACTAAGCTCAGGACTCACTCAGGAGAGCTTCCCTCAGTCACATAATCTCACTACAACCACTTCCTTCTTTTCCTAAGCATTGGATATAAGTAGAGCCAAGGATTTAATTGGTACTCATTGATACAGTCATATCATCATTAAATGACAGTCATTGTTAACATGACTAATACTTTTATAGCATCTGGTAAATAGTTACTATGGCGACTCCCCCCGCCCGCCCCAGTACCATTACCTCCCAGTTTTCCTGGTTACTCCAGCTCCTCACTCAGGACCTCCCACCTCTCCACAATGCGGCCCTACAAGGCTACCTACAGTGCATTTCCAGGATGCTACTCTGGAACCTTGACTGGCATATATGTTCATTGGTAGGCTTGTGCTACATGGGTTGTTAAGTAGTTAAAAGTGCTTCCCCTGGATATAACTAATCCCTGAGTTGGGAACACTCTTTTAGACTGTAAGTTGCTTCATGACCAGGTCAGGACTGTGTCATATGTTTTTATCTCTAATGCTTAGGATTGTGCCTGGCAATCACCAGTATATGTTTGCTTCAAGGAAGGAAGGAGAGAACGAAAGAAGGAAAAAAGGAAGGAAGGAAGAGAGGGAGGGAGGGGGGCAGAGGGAGGGAGGAAGAGAGGAATGGAAGCACAGAAGGAGGAAAGGAGAGAAAGAGGAGAAATGTCCAAGACAGGTTTAAATGGTCAGGGAAAACTACCTCTTCCTCTAGATTGTTTTTAACAGTGCCTAAACTCACCAAGGCTTGGTGATTTCTGCCTGATGTAAAATAACACCCTTCCCATCAAATGAATCACATTCATTTTTTCCCTCTCATTGATCATAACAGAGGTAAACTTTTCCAACATACTCTCCTTTCCCATCTTGTGGTTGTTGCCAGAAACCCTAGGAAATGTCTGCACCCTCTATTTTCCCCTCCCTTCCTTAGTTCCATTTAGGACAAAGAGACATTCCAACCCTGACCATGAAGGTAAATATAAAGTTAATATTTGTCATAATCTTGAGTAATGTTCAAGATGAAGCAAGGAAAAACACTTATCTCTTCTTGACACTGTTGTTTTCCCCTCCCAGCCCCCACTAGAAGGGAAGCTCTGAGTTCACCATGCCCTCTCCCCCATGTGTTCCCAGTGCCTAGAATAGTGCCTGACATATAGTAGAGATTCTCAATAAATACTTGTTGAATGAGTGAGTAAAAATGAAAAATGTATATTTTGAGTTGAAATAGAGATATGTCTTGGACCACAAGTGCTCTTGATAGCGATGCCTTTTCAAATCTCCACAGCAGTCTTCCTCTACCTGCTTTAATTATTAATAAACACACTCCTTCTCAAGCATCAGCATTCAGAATATGTCAAGATGTATTTTACAAACCTATTTCATACCCATTGTTGTTTTCCAATTTTTGTCTAATAGTATTACAACACTTTTGATTTCTACTGTATTTTCCTGGCAAATATACAGAGAGAATTTCCATACATTATGAATTAAATGAGTTTCTCTTGGCAAAGCTATAAATCCAGTCAGCATGTATTTATAATATTTCTGTTGGTAAAATGTTTGAAATTCAAAACAGCACCCTTACAAACTCCTTTTGAAATACAATCAATTTTTTAGTTTGTGAGTTTCTATAATCAGTCTGTGCTTTACTCTCAATTGATTATGAATTGTAAGTATTTTTGCCTCATTAGTGAATGCTTTAGCTTCCCCAATGTTTTTAAGCTCCCCTGAAGGCAGGGATAATGTTTTTCTACTTTTGTTCACTTCTTCATGATGCTTAGTACTGCACTGAACTCAGTAACTACTTGTTGAATGCAGGATTTTACCGTAATGCAAAATATTACATAAGGTGATAAGCCCAGAAGACAATGGATTATTTTTTGCAAAAGAAGAAACAGTCATTCAATGCACTCTTCAGTATTTAGGGCCACTGTACTTAAAAATCATGTTAGAGACCACATTTTATTTAGGCTTGTTAATCATTCTTCATGGTCAAACATATTCACAGGAGGCTTTAAAAACATTAGCAACAATATAGGACAATAAATCACAATGATATAAACATCAACAGCACAGGTTTAAAATAATTTGTTCTTTATTAATTATATGTTGCCTCTTTCCCTTAAATACATCAAGGAGCATCATAAACTATTATGTAAAGAATTTAATTTGGATTTAGGATGTAAGATGTTTGTACTTGTTTACTGTTTACTTCAGTAAACAAATTTGGGACTAACATGTCAAAAGAGAAATGATAAGGAAATTTTTCATTTTTGATTAAAGAACAACAAGGACATTTAGACTCTCTCATCATAAATTGTTCCCTTCCTTCTGTGACAGTGCATGAAAAAATACCTAGGATCTTATTTCTTAACCTGAGTGATGGTTATGTGAACATTCAGTAGGTAGTTATTTAAACAGCACATATGTATTTTGTACAGCCTTCTGTATATATGATATATTTTACAATTAAAGAAAAGATACCTTAAAGAAAAATCTGAGCCTAAGAGGAAAACATCAATATTTCACATTGATTCAAAATAAAGAACCAAAGTATCAACCAATTCTTCTTTTTGTTAATTAGCATTCAGAAAGGTATAATGTTAACATCTGAAAGGAGTGTTTAAGGAATAGTTACATTTGCATATGAAAAGAGGTGTCCATTGGAAAATAAAATTAGTGCTTTTAGAATTTAAAAACAAAAACCAAATGAAACAAAATGTTTTGCCTACCTGAGAAGATTTCTTTAAAGATTATTTCAAGATCCACCTGAAGACTTGTCACATGGTTCAGCACTGTTCTGGAATCTTTGAGATGTTGTAGAATCAAAGCTGAGAGCGCTCCAAAAATTGAGACATGTAAGCTGAGAAGCCTTATTCATAGTACCTAAAAGTACAAGCTGATATTTATCAGGGAAGAGTTACTTGTCTCTAAAAGTTAATTTACTTTCTATGATTTTTCCCTCTGTGTATATGCATGTACAATACAGTTGTAGTTTCTGTTATAAATTTTTTTCTCATCAACAATTGTAAATTTCTTGGGGACAGGGATAATCTATTATCTTTCACAGAGTGTCCTACTTCTGTGATAGTCACCTAATACTTTTGTTTGCTTTCATATGCATACATGTCATATTCTGATAGCTTGTGACTCCTTGTCTCATCCATTTTATACCCAAAAGAGTTTGTGCTGGTGAATATAAGGATCAGCCTCCTGTCCTGTGATGCATATGATCTGGAGACATTATAATCATTCATTGTATGTTTTAGGGGTTTTGTACAGTGAAAATGATTGAAGTATAAATGTGTAAGCATGCTGTGATCTGGAAATCTTTTAAAATAATATTAATTCTATAAATCAATTTTAAAGATTTTCAGATATCTAGGTTAAGTTTTTGTGACTCTGACCCTAAGTTAAAAAAAAAAAAAACTCACTTAACTATTAGAACTATCGGCTTATGCCCTTTTTAAACTTCTGTTACTTGAAGTGGAAATTGATTTACTATATACAATCTTCCTGTGAATTGAAAATGTAATATGTTAAAATTTAATCATCTGTCACATTTTGCAATGTTACAAATTAGTTTTAGCAACTGTATTGCAATACATCTCTAACTTTTAGATGTCATCATTCAGTTTTAGCTAAGTGTTAGTTTTTCATGAGGATTGAACACGTGTGATTTATTTTTGTTTTACAATGTTAAATTCTCACCCATAGCAGACCATATACTCGTAAGTAAAGCATTCTTTAATTCATTAATTCTTTTCATGAAAGACCTACCTTTAAATTTTGTCATACCATAGTAGAGTATTTGGGGGAAAAAAAAGAATAAGTATTTGATAACGACCAAAGTATTTATTTTTAGTAATAAGAAAGGTATGGAAAGAACACTATGTCAGAACCCAGGTGAGGTGGGTTCCAGTCCCGCTTCTGCAACTTGCTATCTTTGTGTTCATTTAATCTTATTTATCTGTGTTTACTCTTTTGAAAAATGGGAAATTAGGAACAAGTGATTTCTAATGTTTCTGAGACAGATATATACATCACAATTGCTATATATTTAGAGTGTTATTTTGAACCACTCACAGTGTGCCCTTATATCAACACATTTTAACAATTGAATATCTCTTTAAATTATTAAACACAAATTTGTTTCCATCTTCTTTTTTCATCCACTTAAGAATATTTATCATAAATCAGATATGTTACAGATAGTGCTTTAGAAGCTGCAAATAAAGCAGTGAATAAGATAATGTCTTTAATCTCATGGAGTTTACATTCTAGTAGGGAGTAGCCAAATAAATAAATGCATAAGAAAATACCGGGTGGTGAAAAGTGCTGTTTAAAAAATGGAATTGGGTGATATGATAGAGAACATAACTGAGTTGGGTGATCAGAAAAAAAATGTCTCTCAGAGGAGAGGATATTTGTTCTGACATGCAAATACCAAGAAGAACTGAGCCATGCAAAGATCAAAGGAAGGATTCCATGCAGAGGAACGGAAAGTACAAGACAGAAAAGCAGGCACGAGCATGGAGTGTTGGGGGAACAGAGTGCAGGCTGCTGGGCCGCAGCGGGGTCGGGCGGACGAGGGCCGCATCAGGCAGGGGTCTGCAAGTTAGGGGAGGGAGTCCAGACTGGGCAACGACTGCAGAGGCTTGAGCTGAAGAACGGCGTTGTCTGATTTATGTTTTAGAGTGGACACCATGCGACTGTCACTTGGATTAATGGCAGTTAAAAGTGAAAGCTGACGACCAACTAGAAGAATTTTTTAGTGTTCCAGATAGAGGTGAATGAAATATTGGTGATAATAGTGGAGGCAGAGGTAAATGGACAAAGTTGGGATGTGTTTTGGAGAGAAGGTCTACAGAAGTTGCAGAGGAATTGGATTTAGAGTATGAGAGAGAGGGAGGAATCAAAGGTAACTCCTAGGTGTTTGCATAAACAGGTTTAGTGAAATTATTTTTATAGAAAATAGAACAGTTGAACTTTACATTCTATAGGATTTCATAACTTTCCCCATCTTTTAATATACTCTCGTGGTTTTGCATAACTGTAATAAATGAGGCAGAAAGTTTGAAAAGTTAGATGTTACTTTTTAACTTGACCTTATTTTCAACATGACTATCATTTTCATACATTCCTCTTATTTTATGGGCACACCTTGTACTTCACTTTATTGAGCTTCACAGATACTGTGTTTTGTTTTGTTTTTACAAATTGAAGGTTTGTGGCAACCTTGCATCAAGCAAGTCTATCAGTGCCATTTTTCCAGCAGCATTTGCTCATTATTTAATTATATTTGTTATGATTATCTCAGATAAGTCATCCTTGATGTTACTATTGTAATTGTTTGGGGGGCACCATGAACCATGCCCGTATGAGATGACAAACATAATTTATAAATGTTGTGTCTGTTCCGACTGCTCTACTGACTGGTTGTTCCCCATCTCTCTCCCTCCACTTGGACTTCTCTATTCCCTGAAACACAACAGTATTGAAACGGGGCTAATTAATAACCCCACATGGTCTTTAAGTGTTTAAACTAAAGGAATAATTGCACATTTCTCACTTTAAATCAAAAGCTAGAAATAATTAAGCTTAGTGAGGAAGGCATGCCAAGATAGAGCAAAAGGTAAGCCTCTAGCACAAAGCAGTTAGCTAAGTTGTGACTGCAAAGGAAGACTCTTGAAGGAAATTGAAAGTACTAACTCAGATGAACATATGAATAATAAGAAAGTAAAACAGGCTTTTTGCTGATATGGAGAAAGTTTCTGTGGTCTAGATAGATCATGCCCTTAAGCCAAAGCTCAAACCAGAGCAAGGCCCTAACTCTTCAATTCCATGAAGGTTAAGAGAGGTGAGGAAGCTGCAAAAGAAATGTTTGAAGATAGCAGAGGTTGCTTCATGAGGTTTAAGGAAAGAAGCTGTTCCCATAACATAAAAGTTCAAGGTGAAATAGCAAGTGCTGATGTAGAAGATGCAGTTTATCTGTATCTACCCAAGGTCATTAGTGAACGTGGCTACACTAAACAACAGATTTTCTATATAGTCAAAACAGCCTTCTATTGGAAGAAGATGCCATCTAGGACTTTCATAGCTAGAGAGGAGAAGTTAATGCCTGGCTTCAAAGCTTCAAAGAACAGGCTGACTCTTAGGGGCTAGGGCAACTGGTGACTTTAAATTTGAAGCCAATGCTCACGTGTTGTTGTTCAGTCACTAAGTCATGTCTGACTCTTTGTGACCCCATGGACTGCAGCATGCCAGGCTTCCCTGTCCTTCACCATCTCCTGGAGCTTGCTCAAACTCATGTCCATCGAGTCAGTGATGCCATCCAACCATCTCATCCTCTGTCATCCCCTTCTCCTGCCCTCAATCTTTCCCAGCATCAGGGTCTTTTCCAATGAGTCGGCTCTTCGCATCAGGTGGCCAAAGTATTGGAACTTCAGCTTCAGCATCAGTCCTTCCAATGAATATTCAGGACTGATTTCCTTTAGGATTGACTGGTTTGATCTCTTTGCAGTCCAAGAGACTCTCAAGAGTCTTCTTCAGCACCACAATTCAAAAGCATCAATTCTTCAGCACTCAGCCTTCTTTATGGTCCAACTCTCACATCCATATGACTACTGAAAAAAACCATAGGTTTGACTATACAGACCTTTGTCAGCAAAGTGATGTCTCTGCTTTTTTAGTACGCTGTCTAGTTTTGTCATAGCTTTCTTCCAAGGAACAAGTGTCTTTTAATTTAGTGGCTACAGTCACCATCTACAGTGATTTTGGAGCCCAAGAAAATAAAATCTGTTACTGTTTCCTTTTTCCCCCCATCTATTTGCCATGAAGTGGTGGGGCCAGGTGCCATGATTTTAGTTTTTTGAATGTTGAGTTTTAAGCTAGCTTTTTCAGTCTCCTCTTTCACCCTCATCAGACTCTTTAGTTCCTCTTTGCTTTCTGCCATTAGAGTGATATCATCTGCTCACTTACCATTCTGAAAATCCTGGGGTCCTTAAGAATTGTGTTAAATTGACTCTACCTGTACTCTATAAGTGGAATATAATATAGCTCAGATGACAGCACATCTACTTACAACATTGTTTGCTGAATATTTTAAGCCCACTGCTGAGATCTACTGCTCAGAAAAAAATATATATACCTATTAAATATTACCTATCATTGACAATGTATCTGATCATACATGAAATCTCATAGAGATGTACAATGAGATTCATGCTGTTTTCCTGCCTACTAACACAGCATCCATTCTGCAACTCATGGATCAAAGAGTCATTTCAACTTTCAAGTCTTATTATTTAAAAAATACATGTCCTAAAGCTATAACTTCCAGAGATAGTGATTCCTCTGGTGGATCCAGGCAAAGTAAATTGAAAACATTCTGGGAAGGATTCACCATTCTAGATACCATTAAGGATATTTGTGATCTGTAGGAAGAGGTCAAAACATCCACATTCACATGAGTTTGGAAGAAGTTGATTCTGATTGTCACGGATGACTTTGAGGGGTTCAAGTCCTCAGTGGAGAAAGTAACTACAGATGTGGTGGAAATAACAAATAAATTACAATTAGAAGTGGTGTTTTAAGATGTGAGTGAATTGCTGCAGTGTGATAAAACTTGAATGGATGAGGAGTTGCTTCTTATAGATGAGCAAAGAAAGTGTTTTTTATTTTTGAGACTGAATCTACTCCTGGTGAAGATGCTGTGAAGATTGTTGAAATGACAACAAAGGATTTAGAATATTATGTAAACTTAGTTGATAAAGCAATGGCAGGTTTTGAGAGGATTAAGATTACTCTGATTTTGAAAGAAGTTCTATTGAGGGTAAAATGTGATCAAATAGCATTACATGCTAAAGAGACACTATTCATATAAGGAAGAGTCAGTTGATATGGCAAAGTTCATTACTGTCCTATTTTAAAGAATTGCTGCAGTTACGCTAACCTTCAGCAACTACCACCCTAATCAGTCAGTGGTTATCAGCATCAAGACAATACCTTCCACCAGCAAAAAGATTATGACTGGCTAAAGGCTCGGATAATTGTTAGCATTTTTTAGCGATAAAGTATTTTTTCATTAAGGCATTTACATTGTTTATAAGACATAATACTATTACACTCCTAAAGAACTACAATATAGTGTAAACGTAACTTTTATGTGCACTGGAAGACCATAAAAATTATGTGACTCGATTTATTGCAATATTTGCTTTATTGTGGTAGTCTGGAATTGAATTCATAATATCTCCTATTATCACCCCAATCTTAAAATACATGTTTTTGAAAACACCACCACTTTAATTCTGGGGCCCATTCCATACTACTCTCCCAGGTCTGCTTTTTATCTTTATCAAGCATTTATTAAACATCTTTACTTACTAGGTAACTAACCACATCATTTTATTTAAAATTAAAAAAAAAATACTGTGCAACTCTGGAGGAGGTTAGGTACATGGAACACCTAAAAGCAATTGAGGAAATTTTATCCTACTTAATTCTAAATATAGTATTAAGCCATTTTATAACTAATATTGTTATACATGATATGAATTAACTGGTGATTGTAGCTATCTTCATGTGTGGCTAGAGCTATAGGACTCTGTTGCACAAAAGCAGTACACATACAGAGATGGTTCCCACCTTTATGATAATCCTTTTTTCAGATCATAGTGGTGTATGCTAGAACCTTTGTTTAGAAGCAGTTGTTCAGTCTCTGAGAGCTACACAAACCAAACTGATATACCTTCTATTGCTATTATTTCTCAGTTGAACATAGAATGCTACATTGTTTGAAGTTTTGATTTTTTCATTTAATTCAGAATGCCCTTGAGGTGTTTCTTCTGTTCTTCTTCTTATTTTCTTTCTGAAGATTGCTATGCCTGCTTTCATCCATCCTTCTCATTTGCTTTGCAAAGATTCTATCTCATAGAAGAGACTAATGAAAAACTCCAAAAGGCTATCAGGTTCTTTATGTAGTCTGTGATTGATATTCATAAAAACAATTGAATGCCAAATTCTAGTGCTTCTGTTTAATCTGGAACTAGTCAGCCCTCCATATCCACAGGATCTGCATCAGTGGATTCCACCAACCACAGATTGAAAATTTTTAAAGAAAATTCCAGAACGTTCAAAAAAACAAAACTTGAATTTGCCAAGCACTGGCAACTATTTACTTAGTGTTTATATTGTTTTTAAAACTATTTACATAGCATTTACATTGCATTAGGTATTATAAGTAATCTAGAGATGATTTAACAAGCATATTGGAGGATGTCCATAGGTTATACAAAAATATTACATTATTTTATATAAAGACTTAAGCATCTGCAGATTTTGGTATCCTTGGGGCTCCTGGAATCAATCCCCTATGAATGTAGAGGGACGACTGTATACTTAAGTTGTAGAATCCTGGTAGGGTGGTAGGGTTACATCTTTGTTCTTGTTGCATTTGAGCACATGGCTTAAAAAATAAATATCTCTACAAGCTTCTTATAAAAACAGAAGGGCTCTTCCATTTTCTCCTCTCCAGAGGAACCATGTTTAACTCCTTATAGCTTAACTTTTGCTACTTACCTCATTATTTCTGAGCTAAATGTTTGTTTTTCTATTCTTGATTTTTCAGTTTTAGACATCTGTTGGCTTTTTTCTATGCTATATAAGAATTTTGCTCTTTTTCACATACATACTCATACCCACACCACACACATACACTCTTCCCATTTCTTCATTTTCCCATTATCAATACAGTGTATTCACAGTACTTCTACTATGTAAATGCAATTAACAGGTGAGTGAGGTAGTATAATACTTTCAATGTCATCTACAACTTTGTTTCTTCTGTTGTATTAATAATTATTTTGTTGTTTAATTTTCTATGTTATTATCTCTAATTCATTCATATATCCTCTACCTATTTTTAAAATATGATTTCAGTTCATTTAGATACAGGAAATCATTGCATTTTCTTTGCTGTCTCATTTTTCATATTTTTACTCTTTGTTCTTACTGTGTTTCTATTTTTGCTTTCATATTTTTAATTATCCTAGAGTTCTTTTTTCATCCTCTAAATCTTCCTTTTAAAACAGCATCATTTTATTATTTCATAGTTGCAATATCTTCTCTAATATCACTGGAGATATTGATTAGAGTTATAATTATTTTCTGCATTAGACAGAAAATTCATGGCCTTTTCATATATTGACAAAGTAGGAATGGCTAAGCAGCAGGTGTCAAGGGCAGATTTTTCAGATCAAGAAGACAACAGACTTTCATTAAAGGGGAAAGAGTGACCTAGGATATCTTGGAAATCAAGCTGCATGCTGCTGACTGAACCTGCAGGGTTACCGGAAATGACTTTTAAAATTCAGTATGTTGGTATGTCTTTTGCTTTGTGCTACTTTTAGCTACTGAGTTGTCTTCCAAGGGAGACAGTGCAGTCCAAAGATAGACAGGAGGAGGCATGCTGTACTCACGGTTTATAGTCTGATTTTCTAAGATTCCTATAATTTGCCTACCTTTCAGGGTTAAAAAAACCCTACCACTTTTAATATCCCAAAAGAAATCAATGGTAATCAGTAAGACAATACAAGCAAGAGATAAAATTTTGGCCCCAAGTAGTTTTCAGGAAACTCCACTTAAGCATTCTCTTTCCTGACAATGGGATCCAGCAAAAATCAAAGAGAATTTCCTTTCCTCTCAAATTTATTTTTAGATGACCTCCATGTGTCCACCATTGCATTGAGGTAGAGTCAGGCAAACCACAGAGGCAAAAAAAAGAAAAAAAAAAAAGAACAACCAAAAGCCTTCACTCCCCTCCCCCCACCAAAAAAACCCCCAAACTAAAACAGAGAAAGGATTAAAAACTAAGTCTAGAGAAGATCTTTGTGCTTACTCCCTCAAGGGACTGACCAGAAGTAATAAGACTAGAAACCTATAAGCTTTCTTTGTTTTTTTGTTGTTGTCCTTGTCCTTTCCCAGCTTTTTTGACATATAGTAACAACTGACATATAACTTTGTGTCAGTTTAAAGTATACAGTGTGTTGATTTGATACACTTGTATATGATAATTGGTTACTTTCATAGTGTTAAGTAACACCTTCATCAAAACACATAGTTACCATTTCTTTTTTGTGGTGAAAAGCACTTAAAGATCTCTCTTGGCAACTATGAAGTCTATAGTATTACACAATATTGTTAACTATGTTCACAATACTGTGTATTAGATCCCCAGAACTTATTCATCTTTTAACTGGAGGTTTGAATCCTTTGACCAACATCTCCCCATCCTCCCTCCACACCCAGTCCCTGTAACCACTGTTCTACTCTATGTTTCTATGAGTCTGGCTGTTTTAGATTCCACATAGAAGTGAAAACATATGGTATTTGTCTTTCTCTGTCTGATTTATTTCACTTAACATAATACCCTCCAAGTCCATCCATGTTGTTGCAAATGCAAAACTTCATCCTTTTTTATGCCTGAGTAATATTCCTGTGTGTGTGTACACGCTACATCTTCTTTATCCATTCATCTGTTGATGGGTACTTAGGTTGTTTCCATATCTTGACTGCAATTGTGATTATAATTAGTCCTGCTATGAACACTGGGGTATACGTTATCTTTTCAGACTAGTATTTTCATTTATTTCAGATACAAACCAAGGAGTAGAATTGCTAGATCATATGTAAGCTCTATTTTTAGTTTCTTAAAGAACCTCCATAAGCTTTTCCAATGTGACTGTACCAATTTACATTCCCACCAACAGTGTGTTAGGATTCCATTTTCTCCACATCCTTGCCAACATATCCTATATGTTGTCTTTTTGAGGATAGCCTTCACAGCCTATCACAATGACTTCGAATTTTGGGATTTGAATTTCTCTAAGGATTTGTGATGTTGAGCATCTTTTAACGTGCCTGTTGGTCATCTTTATGTCTTTTTTGGAAGAATGTCTATTTAGGTCTTCTGCCCATTTTTTTATTTTGGTTGTGTGTTTCTTTGATATTGAGTTGTATGAGCTTATTATATATTTTGGGTATTAGCCCCTTATCAAACATGTGTATGTACTCAGTCGCTCAGCTGTGTCTGATTCTTTGCGGCCCCATGGACTGTAGCCCACCAGGCTCCTCTGTCCATGGAATTCTCCAGGAAAAAATACTGGAGTGGGTTGCCATTTCTTACTCTGGGGGAATCTTCCCAACCCAGGGATCAAACCTGTGTCTCCTGCATCTCTTGCATTGGCAGGCAGATTCCTTACCACTAGTGCCACCTGTAAAGCCCTTATCAGACTTATCACTTGCAAATGTATGCTCCTATTCAGTGGGTTGTCTTTTCATTTTGTTGATAATTTCTTTTGCTGTACAAAAGCTTTTCTAAATTTAATCAGGTACGATTTATTTATTTTTGCTTTTGTTTCCCTAGCCTGAGGAGACAGGTCCAAAAATTATTGCTAAGACTTAGAGTATACTGCCTGTTTTCTTCTAGGAATTTTGTGGTTTCCAGTCATAAATTTAGATCTTTAATCCATTTGAGTTGATGGATGAAAAATGAAACCAAGGAACATATTCGCAAGATATCTATTTGACAAAGGGCTCATATCCAGAATGCCTATGAATCTATAAAATAATGGGCATGAACATGCTCTTCCAAAAGCAGGACATCTAATAAATGTATGAAAAATTGTTCAACCTCCTTAGTTATGAGGGAGTAAATCAAAACCACAATATGATAACATAATTGAATAAAATAGTTAACGCCAAGTGTTTACAAGGATATAGGTTAATCAAAACTCTCAGTGCTGAGGGGAATGTATATTGGTACAGTATTTTGCAAAATTACTTGATTTTACCCACTAATTTAAAAATATTTGTACCTATATTTAAAAATATATCCAGCAAAGATGTATTTCCAGTAGATATGTATGCATATATGCATAAAAGAACAAGACTATCTATAGCAGCATTATCTAATTAGCTAATTTAGAAATAGTCCAAATGCCCATTAAGTAATAGTAGAATGGATAAACAAGCCATGGTATATTCACACAATGGAATATTACATAGCAGTGATTCTCAAAGTGTGATTCCTGGATGAGCATAGCAGCATTACCCAGAAAGTGAATAGAAAAGCAAATTCTTGGGCCCCATCCCAGACCTTTTGAATCAGAAACTCTGGAGGTGTGGGCCCATACCTTCGTGTTTTAAGAAGCCTTCTGGATGATTCTGACACTCGAGTGTGAGAACCATGTTGTTGTTCAGTTGCTAAGTTTTGTCTGACTCTTTGCAACCCTATGGACTGCAGCACGCCAGGTTCCTCTGTCCTCCACTATCTCCCAGAGTTTGCTCAAATTCATGTCCATTGAGTTGGTGATGCCATCTAACCATCTCATCCTCTGCCATCCCCTTCTCTTTTTGCCTTCAATTTTTCCCAGCATCAAGGGTCTTTTCCAATGTGTCTGCTCTTTCCATTCAGGTGGCCAAAGTATTGGAGCTTCAGCATCAGTCCTTCCAATGAATATTCAGGGTTGATTTCCTTTAGGATTGACTGGTTTGATCTCCTTGCAGTCCAAGAGACTCTCAAGAGTTTTCTCCAGCACCACAATTCAAAAGCATCAATTCTTCAGCACTCAGCCTTCTTTATGGTCCAACTCTCACATCTGTACATGACTACTGGAAAAACCATAGCTTTGACTATAATGATGGACCTTTGTCAGCAAAGTGATATCTCTGCTTTTTAATACACTGTCTAGGTTTGTCATAGCTTTCCTTCCAAGGAGCAAGCATCTTTTAATTTTGTGGCTGCAGTCACCATCTGCAGTGATTTTGGAGTCCAAGAAAATAAAATTTGTCACTGTTTCCACTTTTCCCCCATCCATTTGCCATGAAGTAATGGGACTGGATGCAATGATCTTAGTTTTTTGAATGTTGAGTTTTAGATGGCTTTTTCACTCTCATCAAGGGGTTCTTAGGTTTTTCTTCACTTTCTGCTATTAGAGTGGTATCATCTGCATATCTGAGGTTGTTGATATTTCTCCTAGCAATCTTGATTCCAGCTTGTGATTCATCCAGCCTGGCATTTTGCATGATGTATTCTGCATATAAGTTAAATAAGCAGGATGACCTGCCAGGCTCCTCTGTCCATGGGATTTCCAGGCAAGAATACTGGAGTGGGTTGCCATTTCCTTCTCCAGGAGAAATCTTCCTGGCCCAGGGATCAAACCCATGTCTCCTGCATTGGCAGGCAGATTCTTTATCACTGAGCCACCTGGGAAGTTCTTGAGAACCATGGGTCTACCATAATGAAAATGAATGAGCTATAGCTATATACAACAACATAGGTGAATCTCACAAACATTATGTTGAGTGTAAGAAGCCACATGTAATGTATGCTATGTGATTTTGTTTATATGTAGTTTAAACAGGCAAAACTAAACTGTATTTTTTAGAGGTGTGTACTACGATAGAAAGAAAAATCAAGAAAATACTATAGAAATCCACATAGTGGTACTTCTAAGTAAGGAAGGAGCAGGTGAAAATTTGAAAGGGGCTTTGAGGAGACTTCTGGGGCTGGTGGCGAATTTTCTTCATTTGAATGGTGGTTACTCAAATGTTATTTGTGATCATTCACTTGTTTGTTTATTATATGTATTATATCTAATAATATACATAAAATAGTTCAGAATACTTTAAAAAAATTTTTTTAAGTGATTGTAAATGCTAGGTAATTTTGGTGAGAAATACCAATGTTTCTTTCTCTAAAACAGTTCTTTTAGAGAGTCAGATTTCTGAGAAGAATTTTTAAATCTCTTACCTTGGAGCCCTAGGCCTGGCTTCCAATATTCTGAGAACTGAGTCAGGAGAGAGCGCTTTCCTCACAATTGGCAGTTGCCACTTTTCTATCTGCTTACCTGAACTCCTGCAGCATTTTATCTATTCTTGATACAAATTTGCATGTCTCTGTAAGTTTAAGCCTTTGTATAATTCTTACTGTTGCTCGAGTAGGGTTTGAGGAGGAAGAAAAATAAATGTATGCGTTCAATTTTTCATCTTTGCTTGGAATCCCTCTCTCATTAGGACTTTATTTTACATGCTGGAAGACTTCATAAGGAAGTGTTCCTTGCCTATATTCATAACTTAAACATTAAATACATTCCCACTGGGTAATAATTCCCATGAGAAAATCATAAGTATAAAAAGAAATTAAAAGTTAGTCTTCTTTAATCTTTTTAATATTTTTCTTAGTTAGATGCATATTGTAACTACAATTAATTTTTTTCATTTAACTTTGTGTTTTCTCATGTTATTTAAACTATAGAGAGTGACATCAACAAAATGGCAGAGTAGTTCCCCTCTTCTTATATCTGCTCAGTGACAATAGTTTGGCAGTCACCCGCAGATAAAACTTTCTTTGTGGGAGCCTTGAAATCCAGGTAGTAGACTGTGACAGCCCAGTGGAGACAGTCTGAGGAGGACCACTTTCATAAGACTGGCCTTTGCCAGAGTGGCAGGTTCACCCACTGTGGTCCTGGCAATAGATTGTGCAATAACCCTGTCCCCCTGTGGACTCAGATACAGACCCATTTAACCTTGCTCCTACCACTAAGTGGTACCATCTTTCAAGGGACTTGGAAGGAGTCACTTCTACCCATGTCTCATGTAACAAGTTCACCAACCTTTGCCCTGTGGTTGTTGACTTGAAGTGGCTAGTAGCCTGACTCTAGTCCCTTTTAGCCACGGTCAGGGAACAGTCCTGGCCACTCAGGGATCCACAGGAGACACACCCATCTGTGCTTTTAGAGGTAAGCACACAGGCCTCAGCTCAACTGCAGATCTTGAAGTGGTATTGTAAGCTAGCTTCAGCCCCTCCAAGCCAAGATCCAGGAGCAGTTCTGCCTGCCCAGCGATCCACCTGGAGACTCATTTGTCAGTGCTCCCAGAGACAGGCCCACCAACCTCAAGTCTAAGCGCATATTCTTAAGGAGCCCAGTGAACCATCTCCAGTCCCACTGAGCCCAAGTCCAGGAGAATCCCTGCCTGTCCAGGGGCTCACTGGGTCCTCCTCTGCCATGTAAGGATGCAGCAGGAAGTCAATTGTCTGCAACTCAGAACAGGGCTTTCACACGAACCTCCCCGTTGGCATACTGATCTCAGACTTCCAGAACTTGAGGAATAAATTTCTGCACTACTGAATTCATTGCAGCATTATTCACAGTAGTGAATATATGGAAATGACCAAAGTGTTTGTCTGTTGATGAATGGATAAAGAACATGTGGTATATAAGTTCAATGGAATATTATTTAGCCATTGAAAAGAAGGAAATCCTGCAATTTAGTACAACATCTATGAACTTGGAAGACAGTATTTGAAGAGAAATAAGCCAGACAGAGAAAGACAAATACTGTGTGATCTTACTTCTACATGAAATCTAAAAAGGTGAACTTATAGAACCAGAGTTATGGTAAAACAGTAGTTGTCAGGGACAGGGAGGCATTAAAATGGAAAGATACTGATCAAAGGATATAAACCTACAGTTATGAGTAAATTTGGGTGATTTGATGTACAGCATGGTCAGCATAGTTGATAATACTGTGTTGTATACTTAAAATTTACTTAGAGAGTAGATTCTAAGTGGTCTTACCATACAGACAAAAAAGTAACTATGTGAGGTGATGGAGTGTTCATTAACTTGATTGTGGTGACCATGTCACATTGTATATGTATATTAAATCACATCATTGTACAGCTTAAATAAGGACAATTTTGACTTGCCAATTATACTTTAATAAAGCTGAAAAAATAAAAAGTATCAAATCATTTTATTTTTAATAGCTACATAATATTTCATCACAGAGACAAGCCAGAAATTTACTTATATGTTACTACTATTGGATTCCTAGAGTTACCCCTACCCCAATTTCCCTTTATTATAAAGAATGCTGCCATGAATAGCTTTCTGATCCTGGTCATTCCCTTAGGAAATATTTCAAGAAATATAGCAAAGAACACAAAAAAAATTTGCCTAGTTTTCTTTCAGAAAATGGAATAATTGATTGACTTTCTCTGGTTATAGAGCCAACACATGCTTGTAGAAGTTTGCAGAAAGTGGACAAAAGTAGGACAAAGCAAGCAAAAACCACCCACAATCCCAGAAGCTCATCCTAGAAATAAGCACTGTTAAAATTTTGGAATACCCTTCCACAAATATTCACAAATACAAATATAAATTTAGACATGACTCTATTCTTATACTTCTTTTAAAGCTGAGATATAAATGATCTATAATACTGTGTAGTTTTAAGGTGTACAACATGTTGATTGTTGATGCAATATGGTTACCACCATAGTGTCAGCTGGCATCTTCATCATATCACATAATTATCATATTTTTCTTTTATAGTGACAATAGTTAAGATCTAGCCTCTTAGCAACTTTGAAGTACATAATGTAGTATTGTTAACTATAATCACAGTACTGTGCATTAGCTTTCTAGAACTTAGTTACCTTCTAATTGCATAACACATTTCTTAACAACCCACTGCAGACATCTATACACCACTGTCCAGTACAACCATTTGGAATGATGATAATGTTCTATGTGATCCAATGCAGTAACCACTAACCACATGTGGCTAGTTCAACTGAGAAACTGGATTTTAAATTGTATTTAATTTTAATTAATTTCAATTAGATAGCCACATAAAGTTAGTGGCTATTTTATTTGGACAGCACAGGTATATTATATCTACCTGTTCATTTTAATAGTTTGCAGAGGACTTCACTTTATGGATGTCCTATATGGGTTCGATAAAGGACAGAAATGTTATGGACCTAACAGAAGCAGAAGATATTAAGAAGAGGTGGCAAGAATACACAGAAGAACTGTACAAAAAAGATCTTCACGACCCAGATAATCACAATGGTGTGATCACTCACCTAGAGCCAGACATCCTAGAATGTGAAGTCAAGTGGGCCTTAGAAAGCATTACTATGAACAAAGCTAGTGGATGTGATGGAATTCCAGTTGAGCTATTTCAAATCCTGAAAGATGATGCTGTGAAAGTGTTGCACTCAATATGCCAGCAAATTTGGAAAACTCAGCAGTGGCCACAGGAAGAGAAAAGGTCAGTTTTCATTCCAATCCCTAAGAAAGGCAATCCCAAAGAATTCCCAAACTATTGCGCAAGTGCACTCATCTCACATGCTAGTAAAGTAATGCTCAAAATTCTCCAAGCCAGGCTTCAGCAATATGTGAACCGAGCACTTCCAGATGTTCAAGCTGGTTTTAGAAAAGGCAGAGGAACCAGAGATCAAATTGTCAATATCACTGGATCATTGAAAAAGCAAGAGAGTTCCAAAAAAAATCTATTTCTTGGATTTCTTGGCAGAAATAGACTATGCCAAAGCCTTCAACTGTGTGGATCACAATAAACTGGAAAATTCTGAAAGAGATGGGAATACCAGACCACCTGACCTGCCTCTTGAGAAACCTGTATGCAGGTCAGGAAGCAACAGTTAGAACTGGACATGGAACAACAGACTGGTTTCAAATAGGAAAAGGAGTACACCAAGGCTGTATATTGTCACCCTGATTATTTAACTTATATGCAGAGTACATCATGAGAAACGCTGGGCTGGATGAAGCACAAGCTGGAATCAAGATTGCTGGGAGAAATATCAATAACCTCAGATATGCAGAATGACACCACCCTTATGGCAGAAAGTGAAGAGGAACTAAAAAGCCTCTTGATGAAAGTGAAAGAGGAGAGTGAAAAAGTTGGCTTAAAGCTCAACATTCAGAAAACTAAGATCATGGCATCTGGTCCCATCACCTCATGGGAAATAGATGGGGAGACAGTGGAAACAGTGTCAGACTTTATTTTTTGGGCTCCAAAATCACTGCAGATGGTGACTGCAGCCATGAAATTAAAAGATGCTTACTCCTTGGAAGGAAAGTTATGACCAACCTAGATAGCATATTAAAAAGCAGAGACATTACTTTGCCAACAAAGGTCCGTCTGGTCAAGGCTATGGTTTTTCCAGTGGTCATGTATGGATGTGAGAGTTGGACTGTGAAGAAAGCTGAGCGTCGAAAAATTGATGCTTTTGAACTATGGTGTTGGAGAAGATTCTTGAGAGTCCCTTGGACTGCAAGAAAATCCAACCAGTCATCCTGAAGGAGATCAGTCCTGGGTGTTCATTGGAAGGACTGATGCTGAAGCTGAAACTCCAATACTTTGGCCACCTCATGCAAAGAGTTGACTCATTGGAAAAGACCCTGATGCTGGGAGGGATTGGGGGCAGGAGGAAAAGGGGACGACAGAGGATGAGATGGCTGGATGGCATCACTGACTCAATGGACATGGGTTTGGGTAAACTCCGGGAGTTGATGATGGACAGGGAGGCCTGGTGTGCTGCGATTCATGGGGTTGCAAAGAGTTGGACAAGACTGAGCAACTGAACTGAACTGAACTGATTACTTGTTTAGTTACTATGTAACTGTTAGGCATAAATTTCTTGCAATTTTTGCTATTGTAAACAACAGTTCAGTGAATTCTGCAAAGAAAGACTATGTTGAAAGAATACTGGGCTAGTTCACCTTTCTGATTTATTATCAGTTCATAATCTTTTGGCAGTGCTATACATAATTTGTTTAATTACTCTCTTAATTCCATTATGGAAATATTTTGCTGTACCTGGATAAATGTTTCATAACTTTAACATTCTGAGTATTTCCTTTTGGAAGATTTTCTTAGTGTTCAGATATATTTTCTCACACAGGTTCCCTGGCATGACTGAATATAATATTTTCATTCCACACCAATTATTAAACAGTCTCTTTTGATGGCAAAGAATGGATAGTTTACTAAATTTTCCAGCCTTAGAATATTAGTGAAATTCTCAGAGAACTAACTCTATGTGATATACTTTAATATATTTTTCCTTTATATGGTAGTAGTTTTGTTTCATATTTTTCTTAATTTTGAAAATTAACGTACATACAAAAGAATATATGGAAATGTGTTTGTATAGTTGATGGAAAAGGTAAAAATCAACATTCATGTATGTACTACTCAGACTAAAAAATAGAATATTACTGTACCCCCAAAGCCCTGTACAGGGCTGATTTTGTTAATCAGTCCTTGTTTCTTTAAAGTTTTTAACATTTATGTATATATCATTAAAAAAAACATTGTCTAGTTTTGCCCATTTTTGAACTTTATACATATAAAATCATAAGAATGATTTCTATGTGACTTCTTTGGCTTAAATTATGTTTTGTTATTGATCATGTTATTGTTTTCATTGAAGGGTAACATATACACAGTAAGGTGCATAAAGTGCATTAATCTTTATTTTTTTAAAGTTTTTTAAAATAAATTAATTTTTAAAATTTATCTTATTAATTTTTAAAAATTTAGTTTGACACCCATATAACCATCACCCTTATAAAGAAATTTTAACACCCTATGGTATTCCCTATAATATAATGGTTGTGATACCATTTGTGTGTCACTCTTCTTATTTTTCAATAGGATTGAATTTTATGAATATACCAGTTATTTGGCAACTTTTAAAATGATGAGTATTTGGGTTGATTTCAGATTTTTGCTTTTATAGAAAAGGTATTATCATCAATCTTGTTCATGTCTTTTTATGGATAAATGCATTTATTACTTTGGGATATGTTCCCAGGAATGAAATTGCTAGATCTCAGAACAGGAATATGATTAGCTTTGGCAAATACTTCCAAAGAGTTTTCCAAAGTGGCTATACAGTTTTCCATTTCCAAGAGAAGTGTATGACAGTTCCAGTTCTTTACATCTTTTCTAACAATTAATATTGTCAATATTTTTAGTTAGAACCAGTCTGTTTGTGCCATTAATTTGTATTTCACTGAGGACTGATGATGATAAGTACCTTTTAATATGCTAATTGGTCATTTTAATTCTCTTTATAAACTGTTTCTTCAAGTTTTTTTTTAACCACATTTTTGTTATTTTCTTTTTCTGAAATAACTTGTAGAAATTACTAATTTGTATAAATTGAATTTTTTATATATTTAATATGAGTCATTTGTCAGATATGTGCATTGCAAATATCTTTTTTTATCCCTAGTTTGCTTTTTCATTTTGTAAGCATGTCCTTTTAAACAGCCTTACTGAGACAGAATTTGCAGACCACACATTTTAAAGTGTATAGTTAAATGACTTTTAGAGTTGTGTAGCCTTCAACAAAATAAATTTTAGAACGTTTTATCACTCCATAAAGAAATCTATTACCTGTTAGCAGTCACTCTTCACCTCAGTATTCTCAGCCTTGGCAACCATGATCTGCTTTCTGACTCTATAGATTAGACTTCCCTGCATATTTCTTATAAATGGAATCATACCATATGTGATCTTTTATGACTGACCTCTTTTATTTAGAATGTTTTCAAGGTATGTCTATGTTGTAGCATATATCAATGCTTCTTTCTTTATTATGGCTAAATAATATTCCATTGTATGAACATATCATGTTTTCTGTTATCCACTAATCTGTTTATGGACATTTGGAGTGTTCACACACTTTGTCTATTATAAATAATGCTATTATGCACACTCATGTACACAATTTTGCATGAACATATGTTTTAATTTCTCTCAGGAATATATCCAGGAGTGAAATCACTGGATTATATTTTAACTATGTTTAGCTGTTTTAGGAGCTGCCAGATCATTTTCTAAAGTGATTGCACCATTTTTCCATCCCCAATATCAATCTGTATAGGTTCCAGTTTCTTTATATTTTTACTAATACATGTTATTGTCTGGTATTTTTGGATTATAGCCATTCTAGAAGATGTGAAATAGCACCTCATTATGGTTTCAATATGTGTATCTCTGATGGCTAATGATATTGAACATCTTGTCATGTGCTTCTTGATAGCTTGTGTATCTTCTTTGGAGAAATCTGCATTCAAATTCTTTGCCATATTTAGTTGGATTTTATCTTTATGATCATGTTGTGAGATTGTTTATATGTTCTAGATATAAGTCCCTTGTCAGATATATATGATACTAATATCTTCAATTCTGTGAATTATGTTTTCACTTTCTTCTTAGTGTCCTTTCGTGCACAAAGATTTTATTTTGATGAATTTAATGATGATATTTTGATTGGGAGCACAGGACTTTTAATGTCAGTAAAGTCCAGTTTGTAATTTTTTGTGCATTCTGTATCCTACTTAAGAAATCTTTGCCTATCCAAATGTCATGAAATTATTTCTTTGTGTGTTCTTATAGAACTTTTTGGTTTCATTTTACACTTAAAAATAAGATCCATTTTGAATTCATTTTCTCTATAATAGTCATCAAGGTAGTCTATTTCTGAATTCTGTTCTCTTACATTGATCCATTTGTCTGTCTTTCCGACAGTATCACACTGTCTTAATACTATAGCTTTTTTTGGAAGTCATAAAAACTAGTAGTATGAATCTTTCAACTTTGTTCTTTTTCAAGATAGTCTTGGTTATACTAGATTCTTTGCATTTTAGATTTTTTAAATTAGCTTATCAATTTCCACAAAAAATCTTCCTGGGAGTTTGATTTGGATTAAAATGAATCTGTAGGGAATTCCCTGGCAGTCCAGTGGTTAAGACCCCATGCTTCCACTGCCTGGGGCCCAAGTTCGATCCCTGGTCAAGGAACTAAGATCTCACAAGCCACAGGGTGCAGAAAAAAACCACTCTGTACTCCAATTTGAAGAGAATTGATATCCTAACAATGTTGAGAATTTCAGTTCATGAATGTGATATAACTCTCAACTCATTTATGCCTATTCTGAGCAGTGTTTGTAATATTCATTGTAAAAGCATTTGTACATCTTTTATTACATTTACCCCAGCTATTTGAAATTTTTATACTGTACATTAGAAAAAGCATTAAAAAACACATTTTCCAGTTGTTTTTTCTGGTTTATAGAAATGCAATTTATTTTTGTAGATTGATTTTATGTTCAGCTACCTTGCTAAACAATTTTATTTATTCTAATGATTTATTTATAGTTGCTTTTTTCATATTTTTGGTATACTATATATCTGTAAATAATGGCAGTTTTGTCTCTTCCTTTCCAATCCTTATGTTTTATATTTAATAATTTTGTCTATATTCTGGCTAGGTTCTTCAGTACAATGGTGAATAGAAATGGTAATAATGGGCAATTTTTGTCTTGTTCATGATGTTAAGGGAAACATCTTCAATTTTTAAATAAATTAGTATGATCTTTTCTAAGGAATTTTTACTGTTACCCCTTATCAGGTTAAAAAAGTTCCTTTTACTTTTAGTTTTGTAAGAATTTTCTTATAAATGGATGTTAAATTTTAAGTATTTTCTACATTTATTGAAATGATCACTTTTTGAAAAAAGTAATTAATGTCATGGATTACATTATTTGGTATAAAAATTAATCTTGTATTCCTCAAATACATTTTTGCAATGATATGCTATTTTTAATACTTTTAAGATTTAATTTGCTGATTTTAGAAAATGATTTATATATCTTAGTTCATGAATGAGACTGTTTTGGAATAATTCATGTGAAATTAGAATTTCTTATTCTTTGAATGTGAGATATTGCTTACTAGTAAACCTTGTGGAGCTGGAATTTTCTTTAAAGACACACTTTCAAATAATAATTCATTACCTAAGGGTTATAAAATCACTCAGATTTTCTATTTCTTTCCAGTTCAAGTTTAGTAAGTTATATAATTTTTGGTAATTTCTTTGTTTTATACAGATTGCTAACATTTATGGGCATAATTTTGTTTATGATATATTTTATACTTGTTTTGTTGTCTGCTGTATCTATAATTAGGTACTCCACTTCATTCTTATTATTGTTTATTTATATCTTCTATCATATTTTTCTTGATCAATGTTGACAATAATTTTGTTAGTTTTATTAGTTTTTTCAAAGAATCATCTTTGTCTTCATCTCTACTGTTTGCTTTTATCTGTTTCATTAATTTATGCTTTTATTCATGCTCATTCCCTTCTTTCTATCTTTCCTGGATTTATTTTACTATTCTTTTACTAAATTTTTAAGATATGTATTATATATATAATTTTCAAAGCCACTTAGGAGTATACTGTAGATAGGATGACTGTTTACCCCTAAATATTTCAGTATGTATTTTCTTAGAAACTTTTTTCTTACATAACCACACTGCAGTTATCAAAACCAGGAAATTAACATTAGTTCATTTCTATTATCTAATCTATAAACTTCATTCAAATTTTGCCAATTATGCTAATGTCATTTATAGAAAAAGATTTCTGTTTTCTGGTCTAGGTTCCAATCCAGGATCACACACTGCATTTATTTGTGATGTCTTTTTAATCTCCTTTAGTTTAGAATAATTCCTTATTCGTTCGTAGTCTTTAATGACCTTGTTACTTTTGAAGAGTTTAGGCTAGTTATTTTTGTAAATTGCTCTCAAATTTTGTTTATTTGATGTTTTTCCATAACTAGATCCAAGCCACACATTTTGGCAGGACTACCACAGAAATAATATTGTGTTTTCCTCGGAATATTACATGAGGACTCAACTATGTTTATCCGTCCCCTTCTGTTGATATTAATTTTAATTACTTGTTTAAGGTATAATCTACCAAGTTTCACCACTATAAATTTCCAGTTTTTAAATTTGTAAGTAATGTTTTTTTGATGTGGATCATTTTAAAAGTCTTTATTGAATTTGTTACAATATTGCTTCTGTTTTATGTTTTGGTTTTTTGGCATGAGGCATGTGGGATCTTAGCTCCCTGACCAGGGATCAAACCCACACCCCCTGCATTGGAAGGCAAAGTCTTAAACCACTGGGCCATCGGTGAAGTCCCTCTAATTGCTTCTAAAATGTTCAGCCATTTGTGTTAATATCCACTGAAAATTCTGGCCCAAGTCAATTATGATGATGATTTGACAGCCAAATTCAGATTTTCTAATCCCATCATTAATTTTACATTTGTTGGTTGACATTCTAATGTAAGAATAAGATAGTTTGCTCTTTATTTATTTGTTTACTTGAAGTAGTATGAATTCATGTATTCTTATTTAATAGGTTATAATTTATAACTGTGATTATTTATTTTGATATTCAAGTAGTCCTAGATTTGGCCAGTGAAAGCCATTTCATACAGACATTTGTACCCTTGGAGTGTACTCATAGTTCTTTGAGCCCTTCCTTACTTTCTGACTCTATAGGCTACCCCAGACTCATCTTTTAATTTCTCAGTTCCAAGTCTGGAATGAGACATATCTTGAAGGAATCCTAGGTAGTATGTGTGCTTGTTGCTACTGGAGTGTTGCTGCTTCTAGGCCCTGTATATCTATATAGGCCAAGCTATATACATATACATATACATATATATATTTGTTCAGTTATATACATAAAATATGTTTGTTACAATAACAATAAAGTTATAATTTTACACATATTATATACATGTGTAAAAATCAGGAGTTCATACTGATACCTCTAACTCTAGTCCAATAACACAGGGTTGATTCTAGACTACTCCCTTTCCATAGTTGTAGCTCTCTTTTCCAACAGTGAGAAATCTGACTCCATTATCAATACTATATTTACTCATTTGCTCAATTCTAGAATGCACAGAAAGCAGTTTTATGATTGCTAACCAATTCCACTGTGAAAAACAAGCCTATAACTCAAGTTCAAGGTTTGTTTATAGGTTGCTTTTTTTTTTTTTTGGTTTTTAGTCTGAGGATATATAATCAAAATACTGCATTTACACATTACTTGGGTTTATTCTGCCCCCTCCTTCAGTTTGGTTATAAACTTGATTCATTTGTTTTTGTTTCCATTTTATGTTTTTCCCTATCCCTTTTTATTTTAGTTGTTTTCTTTTTTGGAGTTTGTGAAACATTAACATGGTTCCAAAAGTCAAAACTATAGACAAAAGGATGCTCAGAGAAATGTAGTTACCTCCATCCTTTATATCCCATTCACATCCCCCATCTTTTCTACCCCGCCCTACCCCGATATATGTATAAATTTCATTATTTCTGCTTTTTTCTTAAAAAATAAATGAAACGACATTTTTTCTTATCTTCCCTTTTTATTTACACGGAAGATGACTTATAGTAGACTCTCTTCAACACTTTGCTTTTTCTGTCTGCTTAGTGTATCCCAACTGATTTCAGTCCTTTTTAAAAATTGTAATTAATAGACTTTTTTTTGTTTGTTTGTTTTATTAATAGACTTTTAAAAGTAGTTTTAGGTTTAGGAGAAAAAATTAGTCAGGAGTACAGAGAGTTACCATATGCCCCTTATGTCCCAACAATTTCCTCAATTTTTTACATCTTACATTAGTGTGGTACATTTACAAATAATGAGTCAATATTGATACACTATTATTGAAGTCCATAGTTTATATTAAAATTCATTTTTTGTGTTGTACATTCTATGGGTTTTTGATAAATGTATAACAACATGTTATCTATTATTATAGTATCATGCAAAAAACTTCATTGTCTTAAAAGTCTCCTGTGTTCTATTACCATATAATTAATCCCCATCACCCATTTTGCCCAACTATCAACCCTGTGGTCCCTACTAATCACTAATGTGTTCTCTGTATCTATGAGGTGTTCTTTTTTGTTTTATCTTGCTCGTTCATTTTGTTGCTTTTAGATTCTACAGGAGTGAAATCATACAGTATTTGTCTTTCTCTGACTTATTTCACTTAGCATAATATATTCAAGATCCATCCATGTTGTCAAAAAGAACTCAAAAAGGATTTCATTATTTTTTATGGCTGAATAGTATTCCATTATATACACATACCATATCTTCTTTATCCATTCATCCATTGATGGACACTTAGGTTGTTTCCATATCTTGGCTATTGTAAATAATGCTGCAATGAACACAGAGGTGCAAATATATATATGTATATATATTTCAAATTAGTGGGTTTTTTTGTGTGTTCTTCAGTTAAATACCCAGATGTGAAATAGTTAGATCATGTCGTAATTCTATTCTTAATTTTTTGAGGAATTTCCATACTGTTTTCCATAGTGGCTGCACCAATTTACAGTCTCACCAAAAGTATATGAGGGTTCCTGTTTCTCTACATCTCCCACATTTGTTATTTCTTGTGTTTTTTATAATAGCCATTCTAACAGGTGTATCTTATTTTGTGTTGATTTGCATTTCCCTAATAATTAGTGATATTGAATGTTTTTAATGTGCTAATCGGCCACCTACATATCTTCTTTGGAAAAATGTTCAGATCCTCTGCCAATTTTTAATCAGATTGTTTTTTTGTTGTTGTTGTTATTGAATTGTATATTCTTTACATATTTTAGATATCAGCCCCTTATAAGAAATATGATTTACAAATATTTTCTCCCTTTCAGTAGTCTGAGTTTTCATTTTGATGATCATTTCTGTGCAAAAGCTCTTTGGTTTGATGTTTTCCCATTTGTTTATTTTTACTTTAATTTCCCTTGCCTTTGGAGTCAGATACACAAAATAATTGCTAAGACTGATGTCAGTGAAGTTACTACCTATGTTTTCTTCTAGGAATTTTATAGTTTCAGGTCTTACATTCAAGTCTTTAATCCATTTGAGATGTTTTTTGTTTGTTTTGTTTCTTGTGTATGGTGTAAGATAGTAGTCTAATTTCATTCTTCTGCATGTGGCTGCCCAGTTCTCCCAACACCATTTACTGAAGAGTCTATCCTTTCTCCATTGTATGTTTTTTACTTCTTTGTCATAAATTAATATTCTATATATGTGGAAGTTTATTTCTGAGGTCTCAATTCTTTTCCATTCATCTCTGTGTCTGTTTCTGTGCAAGTACCATACATTTTTGAGCTTGGTAATATAGTTTGAAATTAGGGAAGATGATACTTCCAGATTTTTTTTCTTCTTTCTCAATATTTTCAGGCTATTCAGGATCTTTTGTGGTCCCACACAAATTTTAGAATATTTGCACTAGCTCTGTGAAATATGTTATAGGAATTTGATAGGAATTGCATAAAATCTGTAGATGTTTTGGGTAGTCTGGACATTTTAACAATAGTAATTCTTTCAATTTATAAACATGGAGTATCTTTCCTTTTGTGTGTGTGTGTTTGTCTTCTTCAATTTCTTTATCAGTGTCTTATAGTTTTCAATATACAGCTCTTTCACCTCCTTGGTTAAATTTATTCTTAGGTATTTATTTTGTTGATGCAATTGTAAATGGGATTGTTTTATTAATTTCTTTCCCTGATTATTTTATTAGTGTATTGAAGTGCCACAGATTTTTGTATATTGATTTTGCATCCTGTGACTTTACTGATTTTATTTATTACTTCTAAGAGTTTTTTTTTTTTTTTGGTTGGAGGTTTTAGGATTTTCTATATGTAGTATCATATCATCTGCAAATAGTGACAGTTTCACATCCTTTCCAATTTGGATGCCTTTTATTTCTTTTACTTGTCTAATTGCTGTGGCTAGGACTTCCAATACGATGTTAAGTGAAATTGGCAAGAGTGGGCATTCTTGTTTTCTTCCTGAATTGAGAAAAAAGTTTTCAGCTTTTCACCATCGTATCTGTTTTTAGCTGTGAGTTTGTTATATATAAACTTTATTATGTTGATGTATGTTCCCTTTGTACCCACAATGTTGAGAGTATTTGTCATATGTGGATGATGAATTTTGTGAATATATTTTTCTGAAACTATTGACATGATCATATAATTTTTATCCTTCATTTTGTTAATGTGGTGTATCATATTGATTGATTTGTGGATGTTGACCCATCCTTGTATCCCTGGAATAAATCCCACTCGACTGGTACATGATCCTTTTATTGTTGGATTCAGTATATTTTGTTGAAGATTTTTGCATCTAGGTTCCTCATGGATAGGGGTTTGTATTTTCTAGTTTTGTGGTTTCCTTGTCTGTTTCTATTCATTCATGATTCTATTTTGCAAGATTATATATTTTTATTTATCCATTTCTTCTAGGTCTTCAATTTATTGGCATATAGTTGTTTATAGTAGTTTCTCATAATTCCCTTGTATTTCTGTGCTATCAGGTATAACTTTTCTTGTTTGTTAGTTGCTCAGTCGTGTCCAACTCTTTGCGACCCCATGGACTGTAGCCTGCCAGGTTCTTTCTGTCCATGGAATTCTCCAGGCAAGAATACTGGAATGGGTAGCCATTTCCTTCTCCAGGGAATCTTCCTGACCCAGGGATCGAATCCACGTCTCCTGCACTGGCAGGCAGATTCTTCACCACTGAGCTGCCAAGCCCAAAAGTTCTGCTGTGGGTAAAATGTTATCAAAGAGCATTGCGTGCTACAGAAAAATTTTCATGAATGGAACAGTGAATTGATATCACAAACTTCATTGTTGTCTTATTTTAAGAAACTGCCACAGCCACCCCAGCCTTCAGCAACCACCACCCTGATCAGTCAGCAGCCATAAATATCGAAGCAAAATTCTCCACCAGCAAAAAGATTATGACTGGCTGAAGGTTCAGATGATACTTAGCATTTTTAAGCAATAAAAGATTTTTAGTTAAGTATTTACATTGTTTTTAAGACATAATGCTATTACACACTCAATGGACTACAGTATAGTATAAGCATAAATTGTATATGCCCTGGAAAACCAAAATAATTGTGTGATTCAGTTAATTCAGTTAACTGCAATATTCACTTTATTGTTGTGATGTGGAGCTAAATCCACAATGTATCTGAGGTATGCCTGTAATATGCTTAAAATTACAAAATTATGAATGATGGAGAACAGATTAGCGGTTGCCAGGGGTTAAGAACATACAAGAGAAGTGGCTGTGGTTATGAAAAGATAGTATGTGTGATGTTTTTGATGATGGAAGTGTAAAAATAAAATTGATGAAATCTGAACAAGATTGTTGGATTGTATGGGTATCAAAATCCTGGTTGTGATATGGTACTATATTTGGGGAAAAGTGAGTAAAGTTATGTGTGATATTTCTGTATTATATCTTACAACTGCATGTGAACCTACAATAATCCCACTGTAAAAGTTCAATTTAAAAAAAGTATGGTGGGAGGGGGGATCGGGATGGTGGGAGGGGGGATCGGGATGGGGAATACATGTAAATCCATGGCTGATTCATGTCAATGTATGACAAAACCCAGTACAATATTGTAAAGTAATTAGCCTCCAACTAATAAAAATAAATGAAAAAAAAATAAAAACACTAGTTAACTAGAAAAAAAAAGTATGGTTTGGCATGAAAGAATCAGAAACCAGCTAAATCTATGAGGAATGATTCTTTTTTACTTCATAAGAAGAACACCATCTAACAATGCTGTATTTCTCATAGCTACAACAAGAAGCAGAATTATGAGAAGTAGTTTTTTGGAAAATTGCCTTAATGGTCAACTGTGCATTAGAGGAAAAAACTAGAAATGTCTATATAAATGGAAATGGGATGCTCTTAGCTTCTTTGGAAATAGCTAAATTTACTTCTTAAAATTATAACATGTAATTTTACTGATATTTTGCTGCTCCATTTATCTGATGAAATAATACTAGAATAAACTACCAGAAAGATGGGGATTTCCAAATCAGTGAGGGATTTCAGAACCTAAGTTAGCACTCTCTGCTTTAGCAAGATCACTCTTATTTGGGTGATCCACTCAATGTAAAACACTTCTGTATTGGGAGGGAGACTTTCCTCTTCAGGGAAATCTTGCCAGAAAAGCCAATTTCTCTCTTTTGTGAAGGCCAAAAAGATGACAGGGTTTTTTGTCTTTGTAGAAATCATTTTAATTTTTTCAGAATATTTTGTCTTCTGAAGTTTATCATGGAGTATCAATACTATTAAATTAATACTTTCTGAAAGAGGCATCACTTGGTTTAACATCAAGAGGTGGAGAAAGAGAAGGGCAACACGTTTGACCTCCAGAGCATCCGAAACATTGTTGTTCTGTTGCTAAGTCATGTCCTACTCTTTGTGACCCCATGGACTGCAGCTCACCAGGCTCCTCTGTCCTCCACTGTCTTCTGGAGTTTGCTCAAATTCATGTCCATGTACCATGTCCCAGTTCCACCTGGGAAGCCCTGATATACTCTGCATAGAAGTTAAATAAGCAGGGTAACAGTATCCAGCCTATCACTTTCCCAGGTGGCATTAGTGGTAAAGAACCCACCTGCCAATGCAGGAGACATAAGAGACGTGGGTTCAATCCTTGGTCAGGAAGATCCCCTGGAGGAGGGTATGGCAACCCACTCCAGTATTCTTGCCTGGAAAATCCCTTGGACAGAGGAGCCTGGTGGGTTACAGTCCATAGGGTTGCATAGTCAGACACTACTTAGCACACACTCCTTTCCCAATTTTGAACCAGTTTGTTGTTCTATGTCCAGTTATAGCTGTTTCTTCTTGACCCAAATACAGGTATCTCCAGAGATGTAAGATGGTCTGGTACTCCCATCTCTTTAAGAATTTTCCACAGTTTGTTGTCATCCACACAGTCAAAACTGTAGTGTACTCAGTGAAACAGAAGTAGATTTTTTTTCCCTGGAATTCCCTTGCTTTCTCCATGATCCAATGAATGTTGGCAATTTGATCTCTGGTTCCTCTGCCTCTTTGAAACCCAGCTTGTACATCTGGAAGTTCTTAGGTTCATGTACTGCTGAAGCCTAGCTTGAAGGATTTTGAGCATAACCTTGCTAGCATGTGAAATGAGCACAACTGTGTGGTAGTTTGAACATTCTTTGGCATTGCCCTTCTTTGGGATTGGAATGAAAACTGACCTTTTCCAGTCCTGTGGCCACTGCTCAGTTTTCCAAATTTGCTGACATATTGAGTGCAGTACTTTAATAGCATTATCTTTTAGGATTTTAAATAGCTCAGCTGGAATTTCATCACCTCACTAGCTTTGTTCATAGTAATGCTTCCTAAGGCCCACTTGACTTCACACTCCAGGATGTCCAGCTCTAGGTGAGTGACCACACCATCATGGTTATCCAGGTCATTAAGACCTTTTTTGTATAGTTCTTCTGTGTATTCTTGCCACTTATTAATCCCCTCTGCTTCTGCTCGGTCTTTACTTACTGTTTCTGTCCTTTATTGTGCTCATCCTTGCATGAAATGTTCCCTTGACATCTCCAATTTTATTGAAGAGATCTCTAGTCTTTCCCATTCTATTGTTTTCTTCTATTTCTTTACGCTGTTCATTAAGAAGGCCTTCTTATCTCTCTCTGCTGTTCTCTGGAACTCTGCATTCAATTGACTATATCAGTGTCTGAAACTTAGATGGCAGTTTTTTCTCTCTCCCCAACATATTATGTTTATTTCAGGACTCACCCTTATGCTATTTGATCTATCAGGTGGCTGATTGTGGAAATAAATTCCCAAAAGAAGTTTTCTGTATTTTGTGGGGTATTTTTCTGGTGGATGTAGGTCATCTTGAAGATCTTCTGATTCTATTTTGGCAACATATTACCTCTTGAAGCTACTATTCTACCATTGCACCCTTGAATTTCTTTAAACAAAAGTAAGTGGCACCTTCATATGTATATCATTTACCATCATGTCCATAACTATGTCTGCCTGTATATGATCTGTACTTAGCCACTCAGTCATGTCCGGCTCTTTGTGACCTCATGGACTGTAGCCCACCAGGCTCCTCCTCTGTCCATGGGGATTCTCCAGGCAAGAATACTGGAGTAGGTTGCCATGCCCTCCTCCAGGGGATCTTCCCAACCCAGGGACTGAACCCAGGTCTCCTGCATTGCAGGCAGATTCTTTACCATCTAAGCCACCAGGGAAGCCTGTTTATGATCTAGTATGCAAAATTCAGACTTAAATTGAAGAAATTAGGGAAAATTACTAAGCTACTCAGGTATGACCTAAATCAAATCCTTTATGATTATCAGTGGAGGTGACAAATAGATTCAAGGGATTAGATCTGGTAGACAGAGTGCCTGAAGAACTATGGATAGAAGTTTGTAACACTGTATAGGAGGTGGTGACCAAAACCATCCCCAAGAAAAAGAAATGCAAGAAGGCAAAGTGGTTGTCTGAGGAGGCCTTACAAATAGCTGAGAAAAGAAGAGAAGCAAAAGGCAAAGGAGAAAGGGAAAGATATACCCAACTGAATGCAGAGTTCCAGAGAATAAGCAAGGAGAGATAAGAAAGCCTTCTTAAGTGAACAATGCAAAGAAATAGAGGAAAACAATAGAATGGGAAAGACTAGAGATCTCTTCAAGAAAATTGGAGATATCAAGGAAACATTTCATGCAAAGATGGGCACAATAAAGGACAGAAATGGTAAGGATCTAACAGAAGCAGAAGAGATTAAGAAGAGGTGGCAAGAATACACAGAACTGTACAAAAAAAGATCTTAATGACCCAGATAATGACAATGGTGTGGTCACTCACCTACAACCAGACAGTGTCTGGCTGGAGTATGAAGTCAAGTGGGCCTTAGGAAGCATTACTATGAACAAACCTAGTGGAGGTGATAGAATTCCAGCTGAGCTATTTCAAATCCTAAAATACAGTGCTATTAAAGTGCTGCACTCAATATGCTAGCAAATTTGGAAAACTCAGCAGGGGCCACAGGACTGGAAAAGGTCAGTTTTCATTCCAATTCCAAAGAAAGGCAATGCCAAAGAATGTTCAGACTACCATACAATTGTGCTCATTTCACATGCTAGCAAGGTAATGCTCAAAATCCTTCAAGCTAGGCTTCAACAGTACATGAACCAAGAACTTTCAGATGTACAAGCTGGGTTTAGAAAAGGCAGAGGAACCAGAAATCAAATTGCCAGCATCTGTTGGATCATAGAAAAAGCAAGGGAATTAAAAAAAAACATCTACTTCTGCTTTATTGACTACACTAAAGCCTTTGACTGTGTGGATCACAACAAACTGTGGAAAATTCTTAAAGAGATGGGAATACCAGACTATTTTATCTGTCTCCTGAGAAATATGTATGCAGGTCAAGAAGCAACAGTTAGAACTAGACATGGAACAAGGGACTGGTTCAAAATTGGGAAAGGAGTACGTCAAGGCTGTATATTGTCACCCTGCTTATTTAACTTATATGCAGAGTACATCATGAGAAATGCCAGGCTGGATGACTCACAAGCTGGAATCAAGATTTCTGGGAGAAGATATCAACAATCTCAGATATACAGATGATACCACTCTAATGGCAGAAAGTGAAAAGGAGCCTCTTGATGAGGGTGAAAGAGGAGATTTGAAAAAGGTGGCTTAAAACTCCACATTCACAAAACTAAGATCATGGCATCTGGTCCCATCACTTCATGGCAAATATGTGAGAAAAAAGTGGAAACAGTGACAGATTTAATTTTCTTGGGCTCCAAAATCATGACAGATGGTGACTGCAGCCACTGAAATTAAAAGACACCTGCTCCTTGGAAGAAAAGCTATGACCAACCTAGACAGCATATTAAAAAGCAGAGACATTACTTTGTCGACAAAGGTCCATATGGTCAAAATTACGGTTTTTCCAGTAATCACATATGGATGTGAGAGTTGGAACATAAAGAAGGCTGAGTGCCAAATAATTGATGCTTTTGAACTGTGGTGTTGGAGAAGACTCTTGAGAGTCCCTTGGACAGCAAGGAGATCAAACCAGTCAATCCTAAAGGAGATCAACTCTGACTATTAATGAATAGTGAATAGTGAAGGAGTGATGCTAAACCTGAAGGTCAAATACTTTGGTCACCTGATGTGAAGAGCCAACTCATTGAAAAGACCCTGATGCTGGGAAAGATTGAGGGCAGGAGGAGAAGGGGATGACAGGGGATGAGATGGTTGGATGGCATCACTGACTCAATGGACATGAATTTGAGCAAACTCTGGGAGATAGTGAAGGACAGAGGAGCCTGGCATGCTACAGTCCATGGGGTCTGCAAAGAGTTGGACATGACTTAGTGACTGAGCAACAACAGTAATTAAAAGAGTTATGTTGGGTTAGGAATAATTTGGAGTGTCCACTCTTATTTTTCTGTTTGGAACCGATGCTTTTTTGAAAACATCAACATAGAGATTTTGGCCTTAGGTTTCTTACCTAGGGCTCTATATTTGGCCTCCAAGAACTAAATTTTCTTAAGTCTTGATATTTAAATATGCAATGACTACTGGCTTTTCCTCCTGCCATCACTTTCAGTTTGCCTGGCACATGTTAGTCATGTGGCTAATATGGCTTCATGCTCTTATTTAACCTTTATTATCATAGGCATGGCTATCTATGCACTCTGCAATCTAATCTACCAACACCACTTGTTGATAACCTATTTTGGAGACATATCCTCCATATGTAGAACATTGTAGCAACATATTAATGCTTGGATCTCATCTAAGCATCCCTTTCTATTCAAGTCCACCTTCTTTAAGGCTTTTTCCCATCCTGAGCACCACAGTAACTGCCCTTATGGAAATGGGGATATTCAACAGTAATCTAGAAGCTCTTCGTTGTTTGTATCTGCTACTTCTTCTGTACTTACTGACAGAAATTTAGCCTATTGAATGAGGGCCAAGAGTGCTCTGAACTTAATGTGGACACACCACACATTTCAGAGACCCTGTAGGTCCCATGATAACCCTGACATTTAAAATTGAAGGTAGCAAGCCACACTAAATGTTGTGGTATTCAGAGTCCAAAGCTCTGACTTTGGGTCCTAGCTTCAACTATTTATATCCTTGAAGAAATCATTTAAACATTCTGTGCCTCAGTTTCCTTATCTGTAAAATGGTCCACCCTACACAGTTGTTGAAAAGATTAATGCATTCAAAGTGTTACATAAAATTTTTCTATATAACTATATAAAATATATTAACATAACATGTTAATGCTATATATGAAAGTGAAAGTGTTAGTTGCTCAGTCATATCCAACTCTTTGTATACCACATGGACTGCAGCCCACCAGGCTCTTCTGTCTGTGAAATTCTCCAGGCAAGAATATTGGAGTGGGTTGCCATTTCCTTCTCCAGGGGATCTTCTCAACCCAGGGATTGAACCTAGGTCTCCTGCATTACAGGCAGATTCTTTATTGTTTGAGCCACCAGGGAAGTCCAATGCTATATATAATATGATATATAATGTCATATATTATGATATACAGATTCTTCTAAGTACTTTTTGTGTATTTCTTTTTTTCCCAAATTTAGAATCTTCCATTTATTCAATAGAGTTGAAAATATATTATTTAAGAGAGGTGAAAAACTAAAACTCCATGTTGTCCACAGAAACTTTCCTTAAACAGATAGAATTTCTCTTTTTCATTTGTAAAAGTAAAAAAAAAAAAAAGTAGCTTTTTATTTCAAAATTAGTATATGCCCATGGTTAAAACATCCCAACAGCAAAGAAGTTTGTAGGGTAAAAAGTAAAATTTCCAGACACACTCTCTAGAGTTAACCACTGTCTAGCCTTCCAGAAATATTGGACACACTACAAAGAGTAGAAGTGTCTCCCTCTCATTTTTACATAGATGGCATTAAATTACACACACTGTTGTGCACATTTTTCAATTAACAATATGTACTGGATGTGACTCCATTTTCATTGTATGTGAAACCCTCTCCTTCCTTCAGTCTTTTTTTTTTTTTTTTGTAAATTAATTTATTTAATTGGAGGCTAATTACTTTACAATATTGTAGTGGTTTTTGCCATACATTCACATGAATCAGCCATGGGTGTACATGTGTCTCCCATCCTGAACCCCCCTCCCACCCCCACCCCCATCCCATCCCTCAGGGTCATCCCAGTGCACTGGCCCTGAGCGCCCTGTCTCATTTTGCATGTTTTTCTACATTTAATCATAATGACAATCTTAAGATGTTAGGTATTATTTTTATTCTCATTTTGCAAATGAGAAAATTGGGGGGAAGAAATACTAAGTAACTTACAAAAGATATGTAATCTCCCTAAGATTAAAGTTTCAAATCATAATGAAATGATATGACTAATTGGATAGAAGTAATATGATTTTTATTAAAAATATGGGAATGTAGAGTATAAGTAGCAATAGTAGATTCTAAATTCTAACTCAGGCAGTTTCTAGAACTCATGTTATTAACAAAAATACTTCTCAGTCCTTTTCTCTGTATTTCCATCACCACCACCATAGACCAGGCCCTCAAATCCTCCTAAAGGATTTCCCTGCTGTCTTCTTGTTGTTTTCCCTGCAATCCATTAACTTCACCTTGATCTGATCAGTATTCCTAGGTTACCACTTCATTCATATCATTATCTTTTAATGAAATGTCATGATTCTTAATTGCCTATCATATCCCAAATCCTGTCTCTGTCACTTGTTTCTCTACAATATAGGCTCTCTTCATTATCCACTATGATTGCTCTCTATTCACCAACATGAATCCTTTGCTCTAGTCACATTAAATGGCTGGGCAGAACTTGATTGTATTCAAACAAAGAGAACTTAGTAGCTCATATAACTAAAAAAGTCCAGAGATTAAACTGGTGTCAGGCAAGGAAAGATCTAGCAGTTTAGTGATGTTACTAAGGGTACAGGTATACTCTGAGTCTCTTCCATTCTGTTTTCAATAGTTTCCATACCAACCCACAAGGACCACATAGTAGATCTTTCTCAACTCCAGGTCCCTCCTTTGCAAAACACCTATGTGGTTTGGTTTTAAATGACTAGAAAATTTAAGTCTTCATAATATAATATTCAGTAGAAGAGAAATCTGTGTCCCAGCATTCTCAGAAAATGTGCAGAAGTCTACTCTGGTAGGAGCTTTTGGAAATCTTTTATATTAATTACTAAGACCAGGGGGAATAAGATGCAGCAGTTCATTTAGGCTTGGGTTACATGCCCATCCCTCAGGCAGTCACTGGTGCCAGGAGGGTAGAATATCTTGATTGACTTAATACAATTATCATGCACACCTAGAGTGAGAGTCAACTCAGCCTAAAGCACTTGGCTGAGAGTTGCTGATGGAATGGTTTCCCAAACAAGAATTCAGCATTATTTCAAGGAGAAGGGATTTTTGAGGGGAGGCACTCAGCAAATGTGTGATATACTTTTTCTCTCTTTCTCTTCAGCAACTCAAATCCTATCTTTTCTTTGATGTCCAACTTAATTTTGCTCACTCTGGCTCACTGATCTCTGAAGCCATATAGCATAAACTGAATGTATGTGCTATAGTTAGGTTTATACTGCTTTGATAGTTTATATTTAGAACTTGTGACCCCAACAAAACTGTAAGTTCATAAGCAGACACTGTTTTCTAACTATAGCCCTGACAGAATCTAGAACATTTCTGGGCATACAGCCAGTGCTATGCAAGCACTTGTTCACTTGATGTGCTTACTTGTTGAGTTAGGTTACAACAACTTTGTTCATTTTGGTATCCTCAAGATTGATGCTGATTGCTCTGGTTCAGTCAATCATTTGGCTCTCCACATCAATCATGAAGAAAGCCAAAATAAATGGATTGACTAGGCTTCAGTTCATTCATTGTGCATGTATAGATAGATATAGCCTTGCTGGTAAATAGTACTTATCTGTATGTACCCAAATCATGCTACATAGCTTTGTGTATGTTTTTGAAAATATATCTTTTTGTTTAGCTGTAGTTACTGTTAATACCATTTCTATGGGAAACATTCTCTAATAATTGGTTACATCTGAGTTACTGGTAAGTGCTTTCTATTTTGCAGTGTTTACTTGTATTAGCTGTTATATGCTACTTGGTCTTCATCTACCTTAATCTTTTTCTATTTTGTTTTACTATATTTTTCATGTTCCACAATCAAACTTCTGGAAAACAGCATTAACCATGGTGAGCGCAGTTCATCTTGTACAAAAACCCTGCTATTAGCATGATTTCCCCTAAGTGGAACGCTCAACTTTTTCTCCAGATCCATGAGACTTTTATTTTCCTGACCAAAGGGGAAAAAATTAAGTGGACTACAAAGAGTTGTCTTGTCCTGCTTTTAAGTTTAACGTTTCAAAGTTAATGAAAAGATAATGTGGATAGTTGAATACTAGTGATATGATTAGAATTCAAAGTAGGGCAATGGAGAGTATAAGATTTGGTATCAGAAGACCTCAACTAGAGTCTTGACTTTACCCCTTAACTACATGATCTTAGTGAGTCCACTTTTATATTTTGTGAACTCAGATTTCTTTCTAAGTAAAATGAAGAAAATATCTACCCAACAGGATGTGGGAAGATACTGTGTTTGGATAAGTCTTGAAAACTTTCAAGTACCCCCACAAAAACTAGTGGCTATAATTATAGCAAGGAAAGTCTTAGAAAGTGAAGTTGCTCAGTCATGTCCGACTCTTTGCGATCCCATGGACTGTAGCCTACCAGGCTCCTCTGTCCATGGAATTTCCCAGGTAAGAATACTGGAGTGGGTTGCCATTTCCTTCTCCAGGGGATCTTCCCAACCCAGGGATTGAACCTGGGTCTCCCACATTGCAGGCACTACTGTCTGAGCTACCAGGGAAGCCTACCTTAGAAAATGACCTTTTAAAAAGGTATGATTGATTATGTCATCCCCTTCAATGGCTTATGATTAAACTTAAGAGTATTTTTATATCTCTAAGAGCTTCCATGATCTGGCAGCAGTTTCTCCATCTTCATTTTCCTCCTCACTCCTTTCCTACACTCTAGCTATATTCTTCCTCATTCACTACTATGTCTTGAATTGTTTTAAGGTTTTTCTTGCTTCTGGAAATTTTCAGACACTAGTCACTCTTCCTGGAGTCACTCTTCCCAGTTGTTTACATAACTATTATTACACCATCTCATTCTTCTAGTCTCAGTTAATTTTCATTTTTTATGAAAGCAGATATTAAGTCTGGTTTTTTTTTACTGTTAGGTATTCAATAAATGTTGACTAAGTGAATGACACATTATTTACTCCCATCTCTACTAAACTTGGGGCATTCCAGGTGGCTCAGTGGAAAAGAATCCACCTGCCAATGTGGAGATGAAGGGACCCAGGTTCAATCCCTGGGTCGGGAAGATCTCCTGGAGAAGGGAATGGCTACCCACTCCAGTACTCTTGCCTGGGAAATCCCACGGACAGAGGAGCCTGGTGGGCTGCAGTCCATGGGGTAGCACAGAGTCGGACATGACTGAGCATGCATCCACACATATGTGTGTGTATGTCCCTACAGCAACAGGATAAAACTTAAAAAGGAAAAAAAATACTACTAAACTTTATTTTGCAGTGAATTGATAAAAGTATCATTTTCAACTCAATACAACATTTAATTTAAAAACCAAAAGGGTCATAGATATTTATCTGTTAAATACCGTAAAATATTTGAAGATGTGTATTTTAAGGCAAAACAGAAATCTTCAAGTTAAATGGATGCATCCTCAAGTAACAATAAAGATCTACACTTAAAACTTCCTATCTTGAACATTTTAGAGTGAAGGAAATAAAACCTTAAAACTTAACTTTGAAAGTTTATATAGGTTAATAAAGAATCTGTAAATGCATAGCAGAGAACCTATTTCCAAAGGCTTGTACAGAGTAATATTTGTTTTTTGGGACATGTAGGTTAACTAAGAGTTATAATTGGTTTTTATTTCTTACAAACTTCTAAAGATCTCTGCTTTTTGACTCTGCACTTTCACTCATCATATATTTCTGATACTTTTAATTTTAAAAAATAGTTTTATACAAGTATTACACTCATGAAAAAAATATAGACAAATGTATACAGGAAAAATAAAAGCACCCATAAAATCTCCATATGATGTAAAATACTGTTTCCATTGTGTTGCTTAATCAACTAGACACTTTAGTGAATTATATGGTTATATGGTCAGAACAAAATGGAATCATGTTATACATGATTGGGGCTTCCCTGGTGGCTCAGATGGTAAAGAATCTGCCTGCAATGCAGGAGACTCAGGTTTGATCCCTGGGTCAGGAAGATCCAGTATTCTTGACTGGAGAATTCCATGGACAGAGGAGCCTGGTGGGTTATAGTCCATGGGGTTGCAAAGAGTCAGACATGACTAAGTGACTAACACTTTCACTACAACTTTGACATGGTAAGCACAAAATTAGATCATGTTACATAGAGTTATTTGCAATGTGCTTTTAAAAATTGTGGTAAAATATATGTAACATAAAATTTACCATATTAACCACTTTAAGTGTGCAATTTAGAGGCATTAAGTACATTCACAATGTTGTGCAACTGTCGTCACTGTCCATTTCCAGTACTTTTTCATCATCCCAAGAAGAAACTCTGTACCCATTAAATAATAACTGCCCACTCCCCTTTCTGCCTAATTTTGGGTAACTTTTTTGTCTCTATGAATTTGCCTGTTTTAGGTACCTCATATAAGGAGGATCATACAATATTTTTCCTTTTGCCTCTGACTTATTTCCCTTAGCATAGTGTTTTCAAGTTCCATCCATGTTGTAACCTATATGTAATTTTTTTTTGCTGTTTAAGTAATTAGCCTCCAATTAAAATAAATAAAATAATTTTAAAAAACCACATTCAGAGAACAAGGAAAGAAAGCATATTGTGATTCTCTCTCTCATTCTCTGTTGGTAACACAAAAATAAGAATTTTAGTGGTTTCATAACATTCCATTGTAAGATGGACTTACATAATTTAACCAACTATTATTGAAGCTGTTCCCATATATCTTCCTTTTATAAATGACACCTTGCTGAATATTCTTAAATATACATCTTTTCACACTTGTCTGATTATTTTCTGAAAGCATATCTTAGATCAGTGGATATGCACAAGTTACAGGTTTTTGATCCTTATTGACAAAAAGTCCTTCAAAATGTTGGTACCATTGGAAACAGCACCTTTGGTAGAAGAGTACTATTTTATACCTCCACCTGATTATTTTGGTTGATCTGATGTGTTAAAAAAAAGTGTATTGCTTTGTTTGCACTAATATAATTACTAGGATGTTTAGTATTTTTTGTTGTTGGCTATTGCACTGTTTACTTGATAAATTGCCTGTTTATGACTTTTGCTCATTTTCCCCTAGTATCAAAACTATTTTGCCTTGACATATTGGTTGATAAAAATTTTTTGAGTGTTAATATGGTATAAATTTCATTATGCACATTGTATATTATCATTCTAAAAATATAAGAAACATGGATGAACAAATGGCAAAGAAAAGCAAACAAAATTATACCACCCAGAGTCAACTACTGTTGACATTTTGGTGTATATCTTCTGAAAATTTTTCTATACAAATGTGATCATAATATGCATAACTTTTGAACTTTACTGTGAATCTTTGCATATCAATAAACATGCACATATATAATTGTATTAGTGGCCTCATAAGTATTTAACCAGTTTCTAATTGATAATTTTGTTTCTAATTTTTGAATGAAAAATAATGGTATGTTAGACTTCCTTGTCCACCAGTCTTTTTACATTTATTCAATTATGTCCTTAGAAAAATTCCTAGCAAAAGGATTGAGGACTCTTAATACATGGTTTCAAATTGCCCTTCCGAAAAATTGTGACAATTTATCTGCCCACCATCCAGCATCTGAGATAGTGTCCTTCTTCTTCCATTGGCTCAACATTGACTGTTCTCTTATTTTGGTAAGCTTTACCAATCTGATAGATAGAAAGTGGTATGTCATTATTTAATTTGCATTTTTTGATTACTGGCAAAGTTGAATTTTTTGAATTTTCTTTTACAGTTTATTGGTCATTTGTATTTCTTATTTTGTAAATTGCCTGATCTTGTTCTTTGTCAATTACTTTCACCTATATCTTTTCCTTATTAATTCATAAGATTATATTCTATATTACGAATATTCTTCTTTTGGCAATCATATATATTTTAAATATTGCTTTTTATTTTGGTGTCTGTCATTTGTATTTCATCAAGATTTTCCAGTTTATTGCATACAACTTTATTCTTATTTTTTTAAGAATCTTTATTATGCTATAGTAGTTGTTTAATTTTTTAATTTTAAACTTTGGTTGGATTTCTCTGTTTTTTTTTAATATTACTATCTCTCAATAGTTTATTTTGAAAATTTTTAAACCTATCAAAAAATTGCTAGAGTAGAATAATGACCACTTTCTATATTTACCACTTTTACTATGTTTGCTTTCTCTTCCCCCCCTCCAATATATGCACATGTACTGCTGTCCTTTGCTTATTAAGTTTGTTTGTAATTTTGCTCTACATAAAATTTGAAATTTTTTTATAGTTCAATCTGTTATCTTTTTCCTTTATGAATTCTGCCTTTAAGTTCATATTGGAAGCCTCTCCTCATCACAAGATTATGTGTATATTCACCAGTATCCTATTCTTCTTTTATATTCACATTTTAAATTCATATAGAATTCATTTTGGCTTATGGCTTTTGGTAGGAACTTTTTTCCAAATGGTGAGCTAACTTTTCTTACTATATAAATTATTCCTATAAATCAACAAGGGAACAGACCAACAATAGGGGAAAAATAGGCAAAAGATATAACTAGATAATTTGTATAAAAGGAAATTTAAAAATGGCTTACAAACATATGAAAGCATGTCAAACTCACTTATTATAAAAGAAATGCAAATGAAACAAATTCAAGATAACATCTCTAATCTATTGACACAGATCAAAAAGCTTCTAGTACTCTGTTTAATCAGTTCTAATGAGATGGATGAAACTGGAGCCCATTATACAGAGCGAAGTAAGCCAGAAAGATAAAGACCATTACAGTATACTAACACATATATATGGACTTTAGAAAGATGGTAACGATAACCCTATATGCTGATGTGAGTTTAAACTGGTACATCCTCAGTAAAATGTCAGAGAAAGACAAATTCTGTATAATCTCACTTATATGTGAAATTTTAAAAATTGAACTAACAGAAACAGAGGACAGTTTGGTGGTTACCAGAGGAAAAAAAGAGGTGGGGAGTGAGGGGGTGGGGAAAGTGAGTGAAGGTGGTCAAAAGGTACAATCAGTTATAAATGCTGAGAGTGTAATGTACGGCGTGGTGACTATAAGTAATGATCCTGAATTGTATATTTGAAAGTGGATAAGTGAGTTGATCTTAAAAGTTCTTCTCATAAGAATGTGAGGTGGTGGATGTTAACTAAACTTATTATGGTAATCATTTCACAATAAATACATTAAATGATTATGTTGTACAACTTGAACTTACACAATGTTCTATGTCAATAATATTGCAATAAAACTGGAAAAAATACACTGACATTTCCTCTATGAAGGACATTTTGAAAACAATCTATCAAAAATAAAAAGAGACAAACTGTCTGACTTAGAAATTGCACTCGGAAGTACTCATCCTATAAATACAGTCATATTTGAGTGAACTAATTATTACAGCCTGATTTGTACTTTCAAAAGATTGGAAATAACCATCACTGTGTGAAAAGTGAAAGTGTGAGTCACTCAGTCGTGTCCAACTCTTTGCGATCCCATGGACTATAGCCTGCCAGGCTCCTCTGTCCATGGAATTCTCCAGGCAAGAATGCTGGAGTGGGTTGCCATTCCCTTCTCCAGGGGATCTTCCCAACCCAGGGATTGAACCTGGGTATCCTGCATTGCAGGCGGATTCTTTACCATCTGGCCCACCAGGGAAATCCCAGCCATCACTGAGAACTAGTTTTAAATTATGTTATGTCTATATAATTGAATATTATGCAGTTATTAAAAGAAATTTGGCAGCTCAACATATAGTTATATAGAAAGATGTCCAAGACATTTTTAAGCAACAAAAGACAAGATGCATAACAATGTGGAGGTATGCTACCATTTGTGGGGGAAGAAAGGAATGTGTAAATGTAAAATTTTTGAAAGTGCAGAGATGATCTCTGGTAGGATATACAAGAAGCTGTTAACACTTCAGGGAGGTTGTAGTACATGGAAGAAAGGGAGACTTAGTTATCTGCACGTTACTTACATTATTTATTGAATAATTTACCATTCACTACTGGCAGTGGTTCATACAAAATGCTGCCTTTGTCATATATTAAATGTTTATATGTATTTGGCTCTGGTCTGGACCTTCTTTTCTACGGATCTACCACTTCAATCCCTCAATGGTACTGCACTACTTCAATTATTCATTATTCAATATTTAACATTTAAAAATTCCTACTATGGAAAATTCTACTTCTTTACTCTTTTTTTTTTCCTCAAAGATTTCCTTACTATACCATTATGCTTACTTTTCCCCAAACAGCTGAATTGTCTCTTTGTCAAGGACCCCTTTTCTCAATATACTCTTGGGATATGATTGAAATTATTTAAAATTTATACATTATTTTTCCTTCCTTCATTCTATAAATACTCATTGAGCATCTGCTCTGTGTCAGGCACTATAATACATGCTGAAAATAAATGAACAAGTCAATGAACAAGTCAAACAAGATCATTGCTCTTGAGTTTACATTTTAGTCAGTAGTAGTAGTGAGGAGATGTGTACTAAACAAGTAAATATATATAGAAATTAATTCAGATAATAATGAATTCCATGAAGACATTTAAAACAAGGTAATATGATATGAGGGACTTCCCAGATGGTACTAGTGGTAAAGAACCCACCTGCCAATGCAGGAGACATAAGAGACTCGGGTTCCATCCCTGGGTCAGGAAGATCCCCTGGAAAAGGGAATGGCCACCCACTCCAGTATTCTTGCCTGGAGAATTCCATGGACAGAGGATTCTGGTGGGCTACAGTCCATAGGGTCACAAAGAGTTGGGCACAACTGAAGCAACTTAGCACACATGCAATGTGATATGGATATCTGTTTCAGCAAATGGACAGGAGTATTTTAGATCAGGTGTCCCGGGGAGTTGACATTTGAACTGAGATCTAAATGAGAAGAAACCTTATGAGGATCTAGAGGATAGGTGTCCCAAGCTGAAGTTAGACATCAAGGGTTCTGTTTTTTACCTTTGAAGTTTGATGTAGTAAGAGTCATCAGTGTGATAATGTCAGGTAGGCAGTCAGAGAGGTCGATACTGAAGTCATCAACATATAAATAGTATTTGACACCACAGGAGGAGATGAATTGGCTTAGGGAGAATGCAAATAGAGAAGGGAAGATCCTTAAGGACTAAAAGCCACAGAGGTTCCTGGGAGGAGGAGAACCCAGGAAAGGAGACTGAAAAGAAGCAGGCAGTAAGGTAGGAAGATTACAGCATAATTGCCAAGAGAAAAATGTGTTTCAAGGGAAAGAGAGAGATTCTATCTTTACACTGTTAAATCTTCCCATTGAGAAACATAACGTGTCTCTCCATTCATTTACATCTTCTTTTATGCCTTTTCTGTTTTTCAGTGAAATTTTGTGGTTTTCTTCACAGAGGTCCTTAGCATACTCACAAAATATTTCATTTTTCTCTGAGTAAGTCACTTTAGATTTGGTCTGGGCTTATTTTGCTAAAAGATCCTGCTGCAATTTGATATTAACATTTTTATTACTGACTACTTGAATTATCTGTTATACTTGTCTATATTGTGTGTGTTTTAAACTGATTTTAGTTCCTTATATTACTTCATTTTGAATGATTTGTTCTTTCTCTTAGAATTCAGAAGATGTCTACCCATGTGAATTCTTTTAAGTGGAAAATATTTTCAATATTCATGAAAGTAATTCAAGTTAATTGTAAAAATACAAGCAGTACAGAAAGGTATAAAGTAAAAAATAAAAGTTTTTATGAAAATATCTCCACTTTTCAAAGAGAAACTTTAATTGCTTTATATATATCCTCCCACATATTTACCTGTGCATACATGAGCCTACATATACATATTTTTTTCTTTACAAAATTGGATACTAGTTATATACCACAGTCTGCTTTTCTTCCCTTAAAATATATGATGAACATATATTTCACCATATATGTATTAAAACACAGAGTTTTAACTCATTCTTATCCTTTAACCAAATAGAGACTCACCTATTTTAAAAATATTTAAATTTATTGGAGGATATTGATTTATAAGACTATGTTGGTTTCTGCCATATATCAGCATGAATCTGCCATAGGTATATATATGTCCCCTCCCTCCTGAACCTCCCTCCCACCTCCCACCCCATCCCACCCCTCTAGGTTGTCACACAGCACTAGCTTTGGGCCATACATCAAATTTCCATCGGCTATCTCTTTTACATATGGTAATGCATGTGTTTCAATGTTACTCTTTATCCCTCCCTCCCTCCCCCACTGTGTCCACAAGTCTGTTCTCTATGTCTGCATCTCCACTGCTGCCCTACAGATAGGTTCATCAGTACCATCTTTCTAGATTCCATATATATGCATTAATATATGATATTTGTTTTTCTCTTTCTGACTACTTTACTCTGTGTAATAGACTCCTAAAATGCCTGGAGAATCCCATGGACGGAGGAGCCTGGTAGGCTACAGTCCATGGGGTCTTGAAGAGTCAGACACGACTGAACGACTTCACTTTCACTTTTCACTTTCATGCATTGGAGAAGGAAATGGCAACCCACTCCAGTGTTCTTGCCTGGAGAATCCCAGGGACAGAGGAGCCTGGTGGGCTGCTGTCTATGGGGTTGCACAGAGTTGGACACAACTGAAGTGACTTAGCAGCAGCAGCAAAATGTCCTGTAACTTTAACTCCTAAAATAACTCCTAAAAATAATTTAACTTTAATTCCTTTAATAATTCAGCATGTGTTTCTTAAGAATGGGTGTATTATCTTACATAATAGTACACTTTCAAACTTCAGGAAGTATAGCATTGGAACAATAATTTTTCTAGTCTTCTATGGCTTCCCTTGTGGCTCAGATGGTAAAGAATCCACCTGCAATGCGGGAGACCTGGGTTTGATCCTTGGGTTGGGAAGATCCCCTGGAGAAGGGAAAGGCTACCCACTCCAGTATTCTAGCCTGGAGAATTCCATGGACTGTATAGTCCATGGGGTCGCAAAGAGTCAGACACAGCTGAGTGACTTGCACTTTCATCCATATTACACTTATGTTAGTTGACCCCCAAATGTCCTTCTAGTAGAGTATTCTCAGTCTTGGGTCAGGGATTGCAGTTAACAATCATGCTATTTTTGGTTTTGTTTGCACTGACAGTTTTGAAGAATACAGTCTCATCCTCTCTATTTTCACAAAAGGTTTCTCATTTTTTTCTGATATATTCTCATAATTAGATTTGGTCTATGCATTTCTGGCCAGAATAATACTTAATGATGCTGTGTCCTTCTTGGGTACCATTCAGTAGGCATACAATGTTTATCTGTTTCTCCTTGGTGATGTTACTTGTGATCATTCAGTCAAGGTGTTATCTGATTTATCCACTGTATAATTAGTATTTTCCCTTGAAAATAATAAGCAGTCTATAGAGAGCCACTTTCATAACATGAAAATATCCTTCATCAAAAATTTTCCATAGACTAAACTTCCAGTGATGATTCCTGCCTGGACCAATCTTTAGCATAATGACTGAAAAATGATAATCTTTCAATTTATCACTTCCTTCACATTTACCAGTTGGCACTCAGCATTCTAGGAAAGCAAAATACCTCTTTCCTCTCCAGTTTACTTATCTGTCTAGTTGTTATCAATATGAATTCCGGATTCTTACTTTTTCAGTGTTTTATAATTAATTGCTGCCCTTGTCTTTTTTTTTTTTTCTAATCCTAATTTTGTTTCAGACTTGGCCAATGGTGGCTCCTTCAAGGTGGCTTCTGTCTCCTTTGACATGTTCCCATCACTTTTCTAAAGTATTTCCTTACTTTCTTCAATAACAGTGTATACCAGGCTCCTCTTATGCCTACCCTGCCCCATTTCTGAAATCAGCCATTTCTCTCTGATTCCTTTTAGTACTATTTATTTTCTTTTCAAAGACTACATATTACTCAACTCTACAACATAGCATATGTATTTAAACTTTCCCCTAAGATTGGACAATATAAGTTGTTTCCAGTTCTCTCATTATTATAAATGCAGCTGGGTATTCTATTTGTACCTAATTTGGATGACAGTTTGTACAACCAATGAGTGCTGCAAAACCAGGATTTGTAGAACCAAATACCTTTGAGAGGATCTATTTGCCTGAGTTGATATGCATGGGGGTTTAAAGAAATTGTGTTTTGTTGCTAGATCAAGGTCTTTTTGTTAACTAAGGTAGAGAGAGGGAGAAGATAATGTGAATAAGTACTATGAGCAGGAGATGGAAGAGTGGGTTGCCTTAAAACTATTTAATAAGGGGGGACCACCCATCAGCACACGGATAAAAGCGAGTGTGAATTTGATCATATGATTTATAGAATTGGCAATTGAAGCTTATATAAAGTGAATTGCACTTTTGTGAATAGGGCTGAGATCAAAAATTACTTCTTTAATGTATAACTCATGTAAGGAATTGTGAAAAGGGAAAAGGATAGCCAGACTATTATGTATAATATCTTATAATTCTTTCTGATGTCTTTTAGTGAATATTAAGAAATATTCCTAGAAATAAGAAGGGGTCCTCTCCAATAACCAGCAGCTCTCAAGCAAAATGCCCTCCCAGTCCTGAAGTAAGGAAAACTAACAAAATTTTCTTTTCCCAAATTCTCAGGTGGCAAGTATATCTCCTACTTGTTCATTTAGAATTAATTATTCAGTTACTGGGATCTTAGTTTTAAAACAGTCCAGTCTTTATTCTTTTTCAAACAGTGTGCACTTTAGAAGAGAAGAAAAGGTTAAATTAAATCAAGGTCAATATTTCCTAACTCCATGCCTTCAAATTCTTCTCTTTATGAACCATACCATTGGAAGGAACTGAAACCATTCCCTAGAACATATCATGGATAAGCAGTCATATACTGGGTTCACTAGTTCCATGTACAAGAAAAGAGATATTTTAGTCTAGAGGCCTTGTTTATTTGATGAATTTCCCCAAATCCAAAGGTAAGAAAATGGACGTGGGAAAAAACACTGCCTTGATTTGAGTCCCACTTCAGCCATTCCCTAGCTTACAACTTTTGACAAATACCTTAAAATTTCTAATATAGTCTGCTTCTCTATAAAATAAGAATGAGAATCTATCATATGACTAAGATAGCATAGACTTGTCTATGCCTGAAGTGAAGTTGCTCAGTCGTGTCCGACTCTTTGTGACCCCATGAACTGTAGCCTACCATGCTCCTCCATCCATGGGATTTTTCCAGGCAAGAGTACTGGAGTGGGTTGCCATTTCCTTCTCCAAAGGATCTTCCCGACCCAGGGATCGAACCCAGGTCTCCCGCGTTGTAGGCAGACGCTTTACCATCTGAGCCACAAGGGATAGATCTGTCTATGCCTGCTCATCCCTATTAAACACAACTTCAAATCCAGGAAATAATGCAAGATAAGTTTGAGTAATGGTAAGAGAAAAATGTATTGGTTTGGGACATAAGGAATAGAGGAAAAACAGCAGCAATGTATAGAACCACCCAACAGAAGAAGATGACCCAGGTCCAAAATGTCCTGACTCCCACCCTAGAAATAGAAGAGAGCCTAGGTAGGCTCATTCTTCCTCCAATGATGCAAGTTCCACCGATAAGACCAGGCAAGCCCAGAAAGTAGCAAAGATTGATTCACTGGAAGTCTTGTTGACAGTAAGCAGCTTGGTGAAGTGCTCTCTTTTAGATTGGGCCCAAAATTCTGTCCCTCCCTGAGACATACTGAGGTGACAGGTACCAGGGAGTGGCCTGACATGGGAAGTCTTTATGTCCCTGAAGGTCAGAAGACTTCCTTCTCCTTCCCTGAGGCAGTTGGACAGATGGATGACACCAGCAAGAGGAACTATGCCACAAAAAGTAGCCAGGTCTGTACCCTTTTGATCTCCTGGGCCTGAGACTCCCCTTTCCCTCAGTGGGATAAACTCACTGGATGAACTTGTTAGTAGAGTGAAGATGACAGGAGGACAGAATCAGTTGAAGATAGATCAAAGATAGATTGATGGAAGATAGATTGATAGATTCATTGATAGAAACTACCTAATCAGAACAACAGAGAGAAAATATTCTGGGGGAAAAAAAGGAAAACAGCCTCTGTCTGGGACCAGTGCAACAATAACAAAAGACCCAACAATTGTATCATTGGAGTCCAGAAGGAAAGGATAGAATGGGACTGAGAGTATTTGAAAAACTAAAGCCAAAAGCTCCCCAAATTTGACAAAAGACACAGATTTACAGGTTCAAGAAGCTGAATAAACCCCAACCAGGATAAACCCAAGAAAATCCATGTCAAGAAACATCATAATTAAACTTCTGAAAATTAAAATGGGGATAAAAAATGTTGGGTCATTTTGAGGATTAACTGATGTAGTTCATAGAAATTACTTGGGGTGTAGCAAATACTCAAAATACATGAACTATCATTATAAGCTTCTTTCTTCATTATCTCCTAGATAGTCAGAGATGATCCTTGAATCATCAGAAGATTACATATATCATTATGTCTAGAAACAGAGGTTTCTTTCCCTATCTTATAGGTCTCATAATGTTTCAGAATTGGGATGTCTAATTTACATTTCTTAGAAAAGGGGCAGGGCAGGAAGAAAGGAGGGTAAATTACTTGGGAACCCAGTCAGCATCCTAATAGGAAAGAGATGACATGCTTAAATGGTATAATTGAGGAAAACTTATTAGAGGTGCTATTAGCAAATGTGTAGGCAGGGTTAGGGAAATGTAACAAAGGATGGTATAAGATCCTAGGACTAGAAACAGTGGGGAGTCTATCTGCACAAGGGAGCAAGTGAAAGTCACTCAGTCGTGTCTGACTCTTTGCGACCCCATGGACTATACAGTCCATGGAATTCTCCAGGCCAGAATACTGGAGTGGGTAGCCTTTCCCTTCTCCAGGGGATCTTCCCAGCCCAGGGATCAAACCCAGGTCTCCCGCATTGCAGGAGGATTCTTTACCAGCTGAGCCACAAGGGAAGCCCAAGAATACTGGAGTGAGTAGCCTATCCCTTCTCCAGCAGATCTTCCTGACCCAGGAATTGAACCAGGGTCTTCTGCATTGCAGGTGGATTCTTTACCAACTGAGCTATCAGGGAAACACCAAGAGAGCAAGAGGACTACACAATTGACAAAATCCATTAAAAGCTGTATAAGAGGGCACCCAGACAGAAGGTATGGCCCTTGTTCAATTGACTTAGACAACCACTGTAATGCAGCAGAGAAGAAATTGAGGAAATAAACAAGCTGATTTCACTATGATGCCCTTAAGTCATCTGCCAGTATTTCCCATTGGCCAAACCTAATGTGAAGCCAGAGGACAAGATGACCTGTTGATGTAGCCTATAAAGTCCAGTTTCCCAGGTCACAGATCAGGATGAAAAAGGGTAGAAATGGATCTGGGGGCACAATGGAAAATAGCCAGGGCAAGAAGTTTGAGTCTATCAATCATTCATACTGTAATTAATATGAATTATTTTATTCAATAACAAGAATTATTTCCTTTTGGCTAGTCAGCTGAGGGAACAAGATCTTAGGGAAGGGGAAGAGCAAGAAAGAAGATTATTTTTAGTATAAATCACTTTTTTATTGAGGTATATGATTGATGGACAATGTTACATGTTTTGGGTGTACAACATAGTGATTCACAATTTTTTAAAGGTTATATTCACATTATAGTTATTATAAAATGTTGGCTATAGTCCCTGTGTTGTACTATATACCTGTGTAGTTTATTTATTTTATACATAGTTTGTACCTCTTAAACCCTACCCCTATCTTGCCCCCACCCCTTGCCTCTCCCCACTGGTAATCACTGGTTTGTTCTCTATATTTGTGAGTCTTTTTCTTTCTTGTTATATTCACTAGTTTGTTCTATTTTTTAGATTCTACATATAAGTGATATCATACAGTATTTGTCTTTCTCTGTCAGTATAAATCACTTTTGAGGAGGGCATCTTGGGTTACTTTGAACTTACTGAGGCCATGGGATGATATAATGGTCCTGAATAGTGGTGAAGAGAGTCTAACCAGAAATGAGAGTGGGGATCAGAAAAGAAGGTGAAGTGAAGTGAAAGTCGCTCAGTCATATCTAACTCTTTGTTCCTCCATGGACTCCATAGTCCATGAAATTCTCCAGGCCAGAATACTAGAGTGGGTAGCCTTTCCCTTCTCCAGGGGATCTTCCCAACCCAGGGATCAAACCCAGGTCTCCTGCACTGCAGGTGGATTCTTTACCAGTTGAGCCACAAGAAAAGAAGATGAGAAGTGTCAAAACCAACTGGGCATACTCTGCAATTTGGCTTCAGCCCTAGTGGTCATCTAAACCTCCCTGCTTCATTTCCTCTGGCACCTTAACTGATATATCATACAAAATTGAGTGAAGATAGCAATCTGAATCTTGGCTCAAAGCTTTCAAAGCTTAGCAGTACCTTAGGAATGACAAATATCAGAGCTTTTCAAATTTTGAAAAGATAGGTTATGTCTGCCAAGGCAAATGAAGTGTATAGATTTATATAATCAACTGTTTTAAAGCGGGAATTTCCTATATTCACATATTATCAGAGCTCAGATTTCGTTTAATATACCTAAATGCACTCACTTGAACACTGATTGTTATCTTAAAACCAAATGATTAGAAATTCATCATGGCTATTTGAAAGACAATTTCTCATATGGATTAAGGGATTCTGAAGCCACATTTGTAACCATCATTTAACAAAAGAGCCACAGGATTGAATGCTGTATGTCCTGTATTACCTCTTGCAATCTAATATTTTAACAGAGAAACCAGAGGTATAGAAGCGTGTAAAACGGTACCAACAAAACTCAAGGTAGCTTACGAATTTTTGAGTATCTGTCCTCTAATAACATGTTAAAAAGCACAGATTTTAGCTACTGATAAAAATACTGAATTCTAAAAATTTTGGCTTTCCTCAGGTCTTCTATCCTGGAAATAATCTCCTTTGACTCTGTGTGGTTTTTTTTTTTTTTTTAATTTTTTTATTTTTTTTTCTCCATTTATTTTTATTAGTTGGAGGCTAATTACTTTACATCATTACAATAGTTTTTGTCATACATTGAAATGAATTAGCCATGGATTTACATGTATTCCCCATCCCTGTCCCCCCTCCACCTCCCTCTCCACCCGATCCCTCTGGGTCTTCCCAGTGCACCAGGCCCGAGCACTTGTCTCATACACCCAACCTGGGCTGGTGATCTGTTTCACCCTAGATAATATACATGTTTCAATGCTGTTCTCTTGAAACATCCCACCCTCGCCTTCTCCCAGAGTCCACAAGTCTGTTACTCAGCCATTAAAAAGAATTCATTTGAATCAGTTCTAATGAGATGGATGAAACTGGAGCCCATTATACAGAGCGAAGTAAGCCAGAAAGATAAAGACCATTACAGTATACTAACACATATATATGGAATTTAGAAAGATGGTAACGATAACTCTGTGTGGTTTTAAAAGCAAAGAAAACTACAACTCTGCTCTCCAAGTATTGATTCTGACGGACTCTTTATTGTTTTACTGCAAATCATGGATAAGGCCACACTGTTAGGCTCACAATTTTAAATAAGAAATAACTCCACTGTGTTCACCCCTGCCCCTTTCAGAGGTGAGAAGGAATGTTCTCTGCAAGGTTTTGTTTTATATTTTATAGGGAGGCCAGATAAAAAGGAGACATCAAATGTTTTATGAATGTTTTTGTGACAGCACTATTCAAAATGCATAAGCTTTTATTTTCTATGGATAATCAAATGTAAACAAAATATCTATACTAAACAAAAGCTGAAAAACAGAACAATATATGGAAATTTTAACTGAGTTTCTCAGAATTAATTTTAAGATGAGAAGCGGATTGCATTTATATTCCCTAATTTCTTTCTTTCCCTAAAGTCTGTTCTTTACTCTCTACAAACATAGATCTCCAATAGGAGATGTTGCTGAAATCTTAAAATTTTGATCAATGACATGCTTTATGGAAAAGTCATTTTTACAGCCATTTTAGAAAACAGTTTGGGTATTTCTCAATAGGTATTTACCTAAGGGAAAGAGAAACATATGCCCATACAAAACCCTCTAAGTGACTGTTTATAGCAGCTCCATTCATAATCGCCCAAACTAGAGACAGCCCAAATATCTATCAGCTAGAGAGTGGAGAAGCAAGCTGATTCATCCATCCATGCAACAGAATACAATTCAACAGTAATAGGAAAAAATTACTAATACATGCAACAACATGGATAAATCTAATATTTGTGTTGCTATGTGAAAGAAACCAGACTCAAAAGACTACATGCTATTTATATAACATTATGGAAAAGGAAAAAAAAACCGACAAGAACATAAATCAAACCAATGATTGCCAGTGGTCAGGGGAGGGGTAAGGGTTGACTACAAAGGGAATATTTGTGATTGTGATACAGTTCAGTTCAGCTGCTCAGTCATGTCTGACTCTTTGCGACCCCATGGACTGCAGCATGCCAGGCTTCCCTGTCCATCACCATTACACAGCTGTATACAGTTATTAAGGGCTTTCCTGGTAGCTCAGCCAGTAAAGAATCTGCCTGCAATGCAGGAGACCTGGGTTCAATCCCTGGATCAGGAAGATCCCCTGGAGAAGGGAATGGCTACCCACTCTAGTATTCTTGCCTGGAGAATCCTATGGACAGAGGAGCCTGGCAGGCTACAGTCCATGGGGTCGCAAAGAGTCAGACAGGACTAAGTGACTAAGCACATAGTATAGTTGTTAAAATCCATAGAATATACACTGAAAGGGTGAAATTCACTGTATCTCAATAAATCTCCCTATAATAAAACAAATTGTGAGCTATTAAATTGGTTATTATGGCTAATAATTAGAGATGATTAATCATATGAGGAAATTTTCAGGCCCTTTACTTCTCTTCTTGCACACATCTTTGTTGGTTCATGGCATATTCACACTTTTACCAAAGAGTGATAGAAGCCAAAATAAGAATGTGGTAAACCTTAAGTCTGTTGGTATACTTAATCTTGAAAAGTATAGAGATAAGTTTAGGAAAAGTGAAGTCTAAAATTAGATTTAAGAGCTTTGTTTTTGTGAATGAATTATATCCATCAATATTTCCAATGTTAGAAATTAAAACTGAAAAGGTTAAAATATTTATTTCTTAATTCATTTAAAATGAACAATACTCTTGCTCAGGCACTCAGTTCAGTTCAGTTCAGTCGCTCAGTCATGTCCGACTCTTTGCAACCCCATGAATCGCAGCACGCCAGGCCTCCCTGTCCATCACAAACTCCCGGAGTTTACTCAAACTCATGCCCATTGAGTCGGTGATGCCATCCAGTCATCTCATCCTCTGTCGTCCCCTTCTCCTCCTGCCCCCAATCCCTCCCAGCATCAGGGTCTTTTCCAGTGAGTCAACTCTTCACATGAGGTGGCCAAAGTATTGGAGTTTCAGCTTCAGCATCAGTCCTTCCAATGAACACCCAGGACTTACCTCCTTCAGGATGGACTGGTTGGATCTCCTTGCAGTCCAAGGGACTCTCAAGAGTCTTCTCCAACACCATAGTTCAAAAGCATCAATTTTTTGGTGCTCAGCTTTCTTCACAGTCCAACTGTCACATCCATACATGACCACTGGAAAAACCATAGCCTTGACTAGACGGACCTTTGTTGGCAAAGTAATGTCTCTGCTTTTTAATATGCTATCTAGGTTGAGTCATAACTTTCCTTCCAAGGAGTAAGTGTCTTTTAATTTCATGGCTGCAGTCACCATCTGCAGTGATTTTGGAGCCCCCAAAAATAAAGTCTGACACTGTTTCCACTGTCTCCCCATCTATTTCCCATGAGGTGATGGGACCAGATGCCATGATCTTAGTTTTCTGAATGTTGAGCTTTAAGCCAACTTTTTCACTCTCCTCTTTCACTTTCATCAAGAGGCTTTTTAGTTCCTCTTTACTTTCTGCCATAAGGGTGGTGTCATCTGCCTATCTGAGGTTATTGATATTTCTCCCAGCAATCTTGAGTCACTCAGTCATGTCCAAACCAACTCTTTGTGGCCCCATGGACTGTAGCCCATCCATCTCCTCTGTCCATGGAATTTTCCAGGGAAGAATACTGGAGTGGAGTTGCCATTTCCTTCTCCAGGGGATCTTCCTGACCCAGGGATCAAATCCACATCTCTTACATCTCCTGCATTGGCAGACAGATTCTTTACCCCTGCACCACCTGGGAAGCCATTATATGTTAACATAGTAACATATAGCTGTTAAAAAAAATAGCTACATTAAAAATACAATAGTGAAAAGTGAGAAGAGTGACATTGTTTTACATTTTTGCAAATCTCTTTAATGTCTGGCTTAATAGAAGACAGCTGGATTCTCCTATCTGCTTCTCCAATTTATTGTGATACTTACTCCATCATATACTTAGAATGAGAGTGAAAAAAGCAAATAATATTTTAGTAGTATTATGAAAATAGCTTTGATTTCACAGATCCCTTGAAAAGGTATTGAAGATCTAAAAAATTCCCCAGACTACACTGTGAGAATAGCAGTTTTATATAATTAGTGTGGGGAAAAAGGACACACACAATATTTATGAAATACCTACTATGAGCTAGGCACTGTGCTTAATGCTTTGCGTACATTGTGTGCATGCATGCTAAGTTACTTTAGTCATGTCTGACTCTTTGCGACCCTGTGGACTATAGCTCACCAGGCTCCTCTGTCCATGGATTTCCCAGGCAAGAATACTGGAGTGGGCTGCCATTTCCTTCTTCAGGGGATCTTCCCGACCCAGGGACTGAACCCATGTCTCTTGCATTGCAGGTGGATTCTTTACTGCTGAGCCACTGGCAAATCCTTTTGCATACATTACTTGTTATTTTTCCCATTTTATAGATGAGGAAATAGATGTTGAGGGGATTTCCCTAGCGGTCCTGTGGTTAAGACTCCATGCTTCCAATGCAGGGGGTGTGAATTTGATCCCTGGTCAGAGAATTAAGATCCCACATACTGTGTAGTATGACCAAAACATAAATAATAATTTAAATTAAATAATATTTAAAAAAGAAAAGAAACAGATGTTCAGGGCCATTAAGAGGTTGAGATCACACCAGTGGTAAATGGCAGAGTTAAGTTTGAACCGTAGGCCTTTCTGCCTATAAAACAGGGGCTTCCTTTCTGCCTGTAAAACAGGGGCTTTCTTCACCTTTTTTTTTTTTTTTTACTAATAAATGAAGTGTGCACACAGAACCTGTTTCCATCCTGTAGTTGAAAAAATAGTATTTTATATTATTGGAGCAAGTAGACATTTTGTATAATTACTGTTTTATTTCAGGTGTTTAGAATTTATTCCCGATGAAATTGAAAGGAATTAATGACTCAGACGAAAGGCATGAATTAATGCTAGTGCATTCCAAACTCCTTTTAAAACTCTCCTTTTCCCTTTTTATCCCACACGATCTCTTGCAGGAGGGGATCGATAAAACTAATTCTCACTTAGGTGTTAGGAATTTAATGATACTCCTCTGAGGAGTGTTTTTACTACCTGAGGGTGGAGAATGGCTCTTATTTATCTTTGTAACCCCAGCAACCTGTATGCTGTCTGGAACAGTCAGTATTCAATAAATATTGGTTGCCTTTATAGACTAATGGGAAGTAAAAAGCCAAAGAGGGAGTTCTTAAAACCAAAGAGAGAGCAGAATTTCAGTCGTCAGCAGAGGAAATACATTTATTGTATTCAACAAATCACAGCATCCAGAATACTATGTATCTAACTGCAGGCAAAGACAGCAACAGCCACTTTCATGTAAATTCCTTGTACATTCAGTTTTGATCTGATTGTTCTAGAAATTCTAGAAGGTAATTACTCTTTTAAAATGTTAAAATCAGCTGTTAATTACCAACATTAACATTTTTGGGGCCACATTGTTTTTATGCTGTTGGTTTTCCTCGTGGGTGTTAGAGAAACGGACAGAGGAGAACACCATTTAAACTCATAGCAATGATAATTGCTCTCCTCATCAAAGGTTTGTCTTTTTTTTTTTTTTACTTTGAAAGAATTTTATTTTATTTTAATTTTTTTTCCATTTATTTTTATTAGTTGGAGGCTAATTGCTTTACAACATTGCAGTGGTTTTTGTCATACACTGAAATGAATTAGCCATGAATTTACATGTATTCCCCATCCCGATCCCCCCTCCCACCTCCCTCTCGCACCCGATCCCTCTGGGTCTTCCCAGTGCACCAGGCCCGAGCACTTGTCTCATGCATCCAACCTGGGCTGGTGATCTGTTTCACCCTAGATAATATACATGTTTCGATGCTGTTCTCTTGAAACATCCCACCCTTGCCTTCTCCCACAGAGTCCACAAGTCTGTTCTATACATCTGTGTCTCTTTTTCTGTTTCGTCTTGATTGTAGCTTCTGTAGTAATTAAAATAAAGCTCTTAGACATACTTTCCATTTGTTCCATTTGGCTGTTTGACCTAAACTACAAGGGAAGAGGCCTAGTTATTGTGGAGAGGATCAAAAGTAGGGCACAGTGCATAATCTGCGTGTTCTGCTGTCAACTAGTCTCTGCCCAATATCAATATCAGTTTTGTCTGTAGCCAAATTATGTTTACATTGCATGTAGTTTTTTAAACCTGCAGAGAAATAATGCAAATGATAATTGTGTGTGATGATTAAGGAAATATGTTTTAATTTAAAATTTGAAAATAACTGTGTTCAAAGTAATAGCTTCCAGCTAGAGCTCATGCTGGGAAAGATTGAAGGCGGGAGAAGGGGACAACAGAGGATGAGATGGTTGGATGGCATCACCAACTCAATGGACATGAGTTTGAGTAAACTCTGGGAGTTGGTGATGGACAGGAAGGCCTGGTGTGCTGCAGTCCATGGGGTCACAAAGAGTCGGACACAACTGAGCAACTGAACTAAGCTGAGAGCTCATCCTAAAAAATGCTGAAGGAGATGGGCTCATAATTCATGCTATATTATTCAATCTTTGTTATGTTGTTTGCAATTCTTTCAAACTTTCTCTTTCATAATCCTAAACCCAATACTGAATTTGTCTATCTATAAATAATGATTGATAGACAGGGTTATTGAGTTTTGTCTTTTACGTGTGACTGCTCTCTAGAATAAGGAAAAATATTAATTTCCTTTCAACGTCTATGATAGATGACTGTTGTTATAATATCCAAGGGACAACTTGTCCTACCCATGTGCTTGTCAGTAAAAGATCAGTCTTAGAGCAATTCAGGTATTAATTATACCAGTTTCTTAGATATTTGGAATCCATTATCACTGGCAGCCACTTTCTATGCATATTGATGTATTATTTCCACTCTGGGCCTTGGATCTCTTATTAGGATAGTCAAAATAAGTCATCAGATGTGTACTAAAGTTACCCTAGGTTAATATGGTTTTTATAATATGGACAATATTTAAACGTGATCAGGACTTTCACTATCATATATGGCTCTGAATTACTGAACTAACTAGATTCAGATAACTTATTGTATGTTGAAGTAATAGCATGCTGTGGATCCTGCTAAGAGTATTTCCCACATGGAAAATAAAAATGGCTAATATTTTGGGGTCTCTTTTCTAACCATTAATTTTCTCGCTAAAAGGCCACTTTGTAGTGAAGATGGGTATGAAATGCTTCTTCTCCATTCTTGATGTTTCCCTATCATGTGGAGGGTTGGCTATCACTGTCATGCATTTGGCTTCTCTCCACTCTTTACTGCACCTTCCTATGAGAGGTGGAGTGACATGGTTAGTGAGTTTGGGAGCAAAAAGTGGATTTGAATAGTCCCCTCCTTCCTTCTTGGGAATGAGCTTTAACCTCTTTTGTTCTTCTTTTGCTCTTATAAGAAAAGGACTCTTAACATATCCCATGGGGAAAGGCCTGGTCTCATAGATCATTGCCTGTTTCTGGGTGGTTGTCTATGTTAATTCTGGAATTTGCTATCAGGAAACCCTCTTGACTAACATTATGAGCTACATCTTCCAGCCTATCCCTTATGAGTGATAAAAGCTCATTATTTTATCTTATTTCACAACAGATTCTGAATTCAGGCAGGGAAAGGATGACCTTTCTAAGATGCCAACACCAATTTCCATCATCTACCTACTGAGCCATTCTTTCTAGTGCCACCTATTCTCCATTCATCTGTTCCATTCTCTTTCTATCTACATGCCCACTAATCCATATACCATTTGAAAGAACTTCTGTTATCACTATGTTTTCTAGTAAGTGGTATAACCTTGGATCATACGTAGGAAGAACTCAATATCCTAGCAACTAAATCAATTCAAAATTGCCCAGGTCTCCTTGCCTAAGGAGATAGGTAGTGAAGAAGTAATTCCCTTCATGAGCACTAAAATTATTAGAGACTTTTATACAAACAGTCTCATAAAAACTTCCAGTTATCTCCAGTGTGAGGTAATTGAGCAATTCCTCCTTACTTCCAACATATATTTTTACTTTATTTTCCTTATTGAATGCTACTTCCAATGTACACTTAAAACGTATTTACCTGTATGTAGGTTTAGGAATATGAAGAGAGGTTGGGTGGAAACATGTGGTGTGATATCCTCCATGACTTCCTCCTCTGGATGACTCTGAGTTCATGCCACCCTAAAAAAATGCCATGATAGAGGGGGAACAGTCAAGTAATTGCCAGACCTATGGATACAACCTGGCCAAATGTTATCACCAGAATACCATGAATTTCAGGGATGACAGAAAGCAGGTATTCTGTGACAGCTTTGGATCTCAAAGTTCAAATGCAACAAGTATTCATTCCGTTCTTAACATGTGCATGACTGTACCAATTATAGTGAGGAATATGAAGATACTGCCTACCTATGGGCAATATATTCCATCACACAGTGCTGAAATTATCTTAAAGCTATCCCAGAGTGCAGTGTGTATAACAGGGATAACAAAAATGCCAGACATTCACAACACATGCAGAGGGCCCCCAGAGCCTAGGACTTAGCTCTGAGTCATAACATGGGGTATACCCTCTGAGGGTTAGTTTTTTGAACATGAAATTTTAGAGTTGGAAGAACGTTAGAAATTATCTAGACTATCCTCCAACTCAATGAGGGGTGGGATGGGATGGGAGGTGGGAGGGAGGTTCAAGAGGGAGGGGGACATATGTATACCTATGGCTGATTCATGTTGATGTATGGCAGAAACCAATACAATATTGTAAAGCAATTATCCTTCAATTAAAAATTAATACATCTCAACAATAAAAAAATAAAATATATCTCAACAATAAAAAAATGTAGGAATCTCCCTTACAGGTGGTCATACAATCTCAAATTCAATGTCCCCAGTGATAATGAGTTAGCTATCTCAAAAAGGCAGGAAAGGCAGATGTTTATAAACTTTCGTTAAAATTGCATGTTACTTGGGTATTTTTGTATGTAATTTAAGTGTTTATTTTGAAAAAAACATTTTTTTTTACAAAGTACTCAACAAAAGCTTGTATTGCCAGGGCAACAGAAAATGTGGCATAATTATGGTTGTTGAACCAGTTGGTTACCAATAGCACCCATAAAAGATGAGGCTTTACATAAAATCTCAACCCAAAACAAGAGGAGAAAATCCTAGGGTACTTCTCTAGTAACTTGAAGCTACTGTAGTTCTTGCTGGAGTGGCTACCAAAAGCCATCTAGCTGCCACATCTTGAGAGTGGGAAGAGTTGTACAAAGCATCTCTCTGGACCCCATGTTATCAGGAAAGATGGAAAGCATTCACAACAATTGGCAATATGATTAAAAGCAAACAAGTAATTTTTAGATTCTAATAACAGAAAGAGCTCAAAGCTAAGGCAAGATTGCCAGCCTTTCTTTTTTAAATTGGAGGATAATTGCTTTACAATGTTGTGTTGATTTCTGCCATACAACAATGCAAATCAGTCATAATTATATATATATATATATATATATTCCCTCCCCATTGAGCCTCCCTCCCTCTTCTACCCCACCCATCTAGGTCATCACAGAGCACCAGGCTGGGCTTCCTGTGTTATATAGCAGCTTCCCACCAGTTATCTATTTTACACATGATAGTGTATATGTCAATGCTACTCTCTCAATTTGTCCTACCCTCTCCTTCCCCTGCTGTGTCCACAAGTCCATTCTCTATGTCTGCATCTCCATTTCTTCCCTGTAAATAGGTTCATCAGTACTGTTTTTTCTAGATTCCATATATATGTGTTAATATATGATATTTTTTTCTCTTTCTGACTGACTTCACTCTGTATAACAAGCTCTAGGTTCATCCACCTCACTACAACTGACTCAAATTCATTCCTTTTTATGGCTGAGTAATATTCTATTGTATATATGTGCCACATCTTTATCCATTCATCTGTCAATGGACATCTAGGTTGCTTTCATGTCCTGGCTATTGTAAATAGTGTTGCAATGAACATTGGGGTACATGTGTCTTTTTGAATTGTGGTTTTCTCAGGGTATATGCCCAGTAGTGGGATTGCTGGGTCATATGGTAGTTTTATTCCTAGTTTTTTAAGGAATCTCCATACTGTTCTCCACAGCAGCTGTATCGTTTTATGCCAGAGTTTCTATCTTTAACAACTATAGATTTGTATTCACTGTCCCTAAACCAATGCCCTGCTCATAGCTGAATTTTCATTGAATTTGTCAGTGATGAGGAAAAGAAAGAGAAATAAAACTCCCTGAACCAGTGAAGTACATAACATTTTCAGTAGGTGTAAGCCCTTTTTACCCAGAGGATGAAGCTTGAGGTTTTTTAAAAAAGCAGAATGGGGAAAGGTGCCATGGCTAAAGGTATCAAAGACAGAGTCATGGAGGGTGGTAGGAGAAAGGTTCACAGAAAAGGAAGAGAAGGAGAGGAATCGCTGTACAACTGTAAATTTGTTTAGTCACTCAGTCATATCTGACTCTTTTGCAACCCCATAGACTGTAGCCCGCCAAGCTCCTCTGTCCATGGGATTTCCCAGCAAGAATACTGGAGAGGGTTGCCATTTCTTTTTTTTTTTTTTTTTTAAATTTTTATTAGTTGGAGGCTAATTACTTTACATCATTACAGTAGTTTTTGTTATACATTGATATGAATTAGCCATGGATTTACATGTATTCCCCATCCCAGTCCCCCCTCCCACCTCCCTCTCCACCCGATCCCTCTGGGTCTTCCCAGTGCACCAGGCCCGAGCACTTGTCTCATGTACCCAACCTGAGCTGGTTATCCGTTTCACCCTAGATAATACACATGTTTCAATGCTGTTCTCCTGAAACATCCCACCCTCGCCTTCTCCCAGAGTCCACAAGTCTGTTCCATACATCTGAGTCTCTTTTTCTGTTTTGCATATAGGGTTATCGTTACCATCTTTCTAAAGTCCATATATATGTGTTAGTATACTGTAATGGTCTTTATCTTTCTGGCTTACTTCGCTCTGTATAATGGGCTCCAGTTTCATCCATCTCATTAGAAGTGATTCAAATGAATTCTTTTTAATGGCTGAGTAATATTCCATGGTGTATATGTACCACAGCTTCCTCATCCATTCGTCTGCTGATGGGCATCTGGGTTGCTTCCATGTCCTGGCTATTATAAACAGTGCTGCGATGAACATTGGGGTGCATGTGGCTCTTTCAGATCTGGTTTCCTTGGTGTGTATGCCCAGAAGTGGGATTGCTGGGTCATATGGCAGTTCTATTTCCAGCTTTTTAAGAAATCTCCACACTGTTTTCCATAGTGGCTGTACTAATTTGCATTCCCACCAACAGTGTAAGAGGGTTCCCTTTTCTCCACACCCTCTCCAGCATTTATTGCTTGTAGACTTTTGGATAGCAGCCATCCTGACTGGCGTATAATGGTACCTCATTGTGGTTTTGATTTGCATTTCTCTGATAATGAGTGATGTGGAGCATCTTTTCATGTGTTTGTTAGCCATCTGTATGTCTTCCTTGGAGAAATGTCTGTTTAGTTCTTTGGCCCATTTCTTGATTGGGTCATTTATTTTTCTGGAGTTGAGCTGGATGAGTTGCTTGTATATTTTTGAGATTAATCCTTTGTCTGTTGCTTCATTTGCTATTATTTTCTCCCAATCTGAGGGCTGTCTTTTCACCTTGCTTATAGTTTCCTTTGTTGTGCAAAAGCTTTTAAGTTTCATTAGGTCCCATTTGTTTATTTTTGCTTTTATTTCTGGAAATTCTGGGATGTGGGTCATAGAGGATCCTGCTGTGATTTATGTCGGAGAGTGTTTTGCCTATGTTCTCCTCTAGGAGTTTGATAGTTTCTGGTCTTACATTTAGATCTTTAATCCATTTTGAGTTTATTTTTGTGTATGGTGTTAGAAAGTGTTCTAGTTTCATTCTTTTACAGGTGGTTGACCAGTTTTCCCAGCACCACTTGTTAAAGAGGTTATCTTTTTTCCATTGTATATCCTTGCCTCCTTTGTCGAAGATAAGGTGACCATAGGTTCGTGGACTTATCTCTGGGCTTTCTATTCTGTTCCATTGATCTATATTTCTGTCTTTGTGCCAGTACCATACTGTCTTGATGACTGTGGCTTTGTAGTAGAGTCTGAAGTCAGGCAGATTGATTCCTCCAGTTCCATTCTTCTTTCTCAGGATTACTTTGGCTATTCGAGGTTTTTTGTATTTCCATACAAATTGTGAAATTATTTGTTCTAGTTCTGTGAAAAATACTGTTGGTAGTTTGATAGGGATTGCATTGAATCTATAGATTACTTTGGGTAGTATAGCCATTTTGACAATATTGATTCTTCCAATCCATGAACATGGTATATTTCTCCATCTATTTGTGTCCTCTTTGATTTCTTTCATCAGTGTTTTATAGTTTTCTATGTATAGGTCTTTTGTTTCTTTAGGTAGATATACTCCTAAGTATTTTATTCTTTTTGTTGCAATGGTGAATGGTATTGTTTCCTTAATTTCTCTTTCTGTTTTCTCATTGTTAGTGTATAGGAATGCAAGAGATTTCTGTGTGTTAATTTTATATCCTGCAACTTGACTGTATTCGTTGATTAGCTCTAGTAATTTTCTGGTAGAGTCTTTAGGGTTTTCTATGTAGAGGATCATGTCATCTGCAAACAGCGAGAGTTTCACTTCTTCTTTTCCTATCTGGATTCCTTTTACTTCTTTTTCTGCCCTGATTGCTGTGGCCAAAACTTCCAAAACTATGTTGAATAGTAGTGGTGAGAGTGGGCACCCTTGTCTTGTTCCTGATTGAGGGTTGCCATTTCCTTCTCCAAGGCCACCTAGGGATTGAACTCATGTCTCCTGAATTGGCAGGCAGATCTCTTTACCACTGAGCCACCAGGGAAGTCCACAACTGTAAGTAAATAAATATAAATATATATAAGGAATAATAATGTGTGGTATGACTAATCACAATGGAGTCCACTAGACTATCTTGAAAAGTGTAAATTACATGGATTCCTGAGCATTATTAGAAGCAAGACAGACCTTCAGGGGAGCCAAATCTTAGCCAGTAGGATTTCCCACTGAAGGTGTAGAGAAGTTGGGAGTAACTCAAATACTGCCAACCTGAAAGTGTACCGTCTTCTAGGAGCACTTACCTGGATGTGCTGTAGATCCTGCAGAGACTTTCCAAAGCTATGATGATTACCCATTCCTGCTGATTCTTAGGACACCATCAGATGATCAGAGAGATCTCTTTAAAGATTGTGAAGTTTGCAGTAGTAAATGGAATGGCCGGGGAATTAAGGAACACAGGTGTTTGCTTTTCTGTTTCTCCTTTTCAAAGCCTGGGCCTTTGGAAGGTGGCTGCCTAATTATGCAGATTGTGTCAAATAACAGAGAAAAAAGCTTAGATAGTAAATCTAGTTTCAGTGGGGGAAATCAGGTATGACAGGAAAAGGGGAAAAAAAAATCAAAGTTTAGGATTTACCTGCTGATTAACATGAGAAAGCAGTTAGGGAGAGGGCTAGTCAGTGTTGTGTCCACAGCTGTTTGTTTACTAATGCCTAGAGATTCTATGTACAGTAAAGTGAAATTTGTATTAGAACACAGGACATTAGATGTGCTAATCAGTATAACTGAGACCTGATTAAATAGAACTTCTAGCTGGAAGTTGGAGTGGATGGGTAACAGGAAAACCTACTGTGAGAGGACTTGGAGTACAATTATATCACCTGTCTGATATAATAGACACCTGTCTGAAAATTCATGAATGGTGTCGTTAGAAGACATGCTGGCATTTTTGGGTCAGTTACACCAGTCATTCTTCAAACAGATACAGACCAATGTTTGAGGAAAGCCATCAGGATGAAGGGACACAAATGCAGCCTTCTGAATGTCAAATGAGGGAACTAGGAAGGTGGGAATAATGAAAGGAGAGCAGGCTTTGGATTGAAAGCTGAATCCCAGCTCCATCACTTACTGGCTGTGTGACTTGGGCGCTGGATCGCACTCATTCAAATCAGTGAACACCTGCTACGTGTCAGGCACTCTGCTAAGCACTGAGTCTATAATGGTGATATAAATAGGCACGGGCCTTGCTCTCGGGCTTCCCCAATGGCTTAGCGGATGAAGAATCCACCTGCATGCAGGAGGCACAGGAGACTCGGGTTCGATCCCTGGCTTGGGAAGATCCCCTGGAGGAGGAAATGGCAACCCACTCCAGTATTCCTGCCTGGAGAATCCCATGGACAGAAGAGCCTGGGGGAGCTACAGTCCATGGGGTCACAAAGAGTTGGACATAACTGAGCACACATGCACATGTGTGCCTTGCCCTAAAAGAGTTTTAGTTTCTTCAGTAGTAAAATGGAGTTAATATTCATCATATACCTATACAAGATTACTGTCAGGATTAAATGAGATGGTGGGTGATGTGGCTCAGTACAAAGTGCTGGGGTTTTGTTGATGTGTAATAAGTGGTAACTTTATGTACATGTGGGGATGCATAAGTGTTTTACTTATCTTCAAATATTGAAAGAAATGTCCTGTTGAGGATGAGATAGGCTTTGCTGTGTGTTAGAATCAGGAGCTATGGGTAGAAGCCTTGGAGAGGGACAAATTACTGCTCAGTGATGACAGATGTTTCTAATAGAGCTGACCAAAGATGAAATGAGTTGCTTGAGAAGCTTAAGAGTTCCCCACTGTGAGAAGAAATTAAGCAGAGGGTAAATTGCATCCTTACAAATATGTGCCCTGTCTTGATTCTTGGTTGTGTGGTCCCGTGTTTTGTTGGAGTTCCTTTGCCTGTGTAAACTGAATAGTACAATCAGATGCAGTGAGACCATGGGCTTCCTTCTGGTTTTCCCAGTCCAGACGAGGCCTGATGGACTTTTCTTTTTAGAGTGAGAAACAAGGCCAGGAATAGGATAAGACAAGAGAAATGTCTAAGTTGCAAAATTTAAGGAGGCACTCCTCATGGCCATGTAAGTGCATGGTTAGCAGCATGACCCTGAGAGTGAATGCTTTATTCAGTTTTGCACCTTAGGCATTTTTCTTGCTTCACTGTAGTCTTGGACATGTTGAGGTATTAGGACAGTAAGGAGTGGGTTTGACTGGGAGTTCTTTCAAACAATAATGATATCAGCATTCTTGGGTTTGGGTGTATAGCTTGCCGGTTATGGTACTCCCAGATCCCCTGGAGGAGGAAATGGCAACCCACTCCAGTACTCTTGCCTGGAGAATCCCATGGACAGAGGAGCCTGGCAGGGCCTGCAGTCCATGGGGTCACAAAGAGTCGGACACGACTAAAGCGACTTAGCTTGCACAAATCTGCTTTTGAACCAGGCGATCAGTGAGCTAGAGGCATCTCTTCTTCCTGAGTGATTCCACCTTGTTCGTGTGCTGCTCAGGTGCCAGTGCTGCCAGGACATGGAATGCGCAGCATGTCACACCTGGTGAAAACTTCAAGTCCCAAAGAAGTCTCCAGGGGGACACCCCCTGAAATAAATAACTTTGAAAAAAAGACATGTTTATGGCTTTCCTCTCACACTGTAGGTATGTGCACATTTGTCTCTGTCACCAGAAAGGCTTCTAATCTATGGTTTCATAGTTTTCATCTTCTCATCCATCTGAAAGAATCCTTTCTTCCCCACCCCTTTTGCTTAACTTGCTGCTGAAGATGCAGTACTGAATTCTTTAATTCCCTAGTCTAGCTGCCTGGAATCCGGGATATGGGCACCCAGAACCCTGTTAGGAACACCTTTTCTAGGAGTCAAAGAACTTAGAGATATGGGTGAGGAATCTCCCCAGGTAGAAGAGTCCTGAGAATAGAGATATTGGGGGAAGGCAGCTAGAAATCTCTATGACATGTAGCTTGGCTTATCTGTACATATCTGGTGGGCCAGGCAGGGAAAGGTGCCACCCATGGAGTCTAGCGTGTTTGGCATGTGGAAGCTTGCTTCATCCTAGGAACCAAGTCTTGGGGTTATCCAGTTGCTGTATTTAGAATATTGGGCTTCCCAGGTGGCACTCATGGTAAAGAACCTGCCATCCAAGGCAGGAGACATACGTTTGATCCCTGGGTAGGAAAGATCCCCTGGAGAAAGGCATGGAACCCACTTCTTATTCTTGCCTGGAAAATCCCCATGGACAGAGGAGCCTGGTGGGCTACAGTCCATGGGGTCTCAAAGAATCGGACACGACTAAAGTGACTTAGTATGTACGCATGCACATTTAGAATACTATTCACTTCCTTATTTTTCCCTATGACTGTCTGCAGGATTGCAGGGACTCCAAGAGGAATATAGTGAGGGTCGGGGTTGGCATCCACTTGAGAGGGAGGTCCTCATCACATATCCCCATCCCTACATCCTTCATGATCAATTGTTGTCGGTAAGCATAGTTGGATCAGGACTATCAGATTTTTCTTTTCTTTTTTTTTTTTGTAAGCAGTGAAGACGACTTGGGGATCGGTGGCCAGGATATAAGACTAAGTTTAATACTATTGATCAAAGAGAGGACAAAAAATGTCCCTTACTCCCCACCTTCTATGGAAGGGAATCATGGTGTCAAGAGTGAGACAGGATTTTATCCAGAGGTAGATGAGTGTTGGGGCTTCTCAGGTGGTGCAGTGGTAAAGAATCTGCCTGCCAATGCAGAAGATGTGGGTTCAATCCCTGGGTCGGGAAGATCCCCTGGAGAAGGAAATGGCAACCCACTCCAGTATCCCTGCCTGGAGAATCCCATGGACAGAGGAGCCTGGTGGGCTACAGTCCATAGGGTCACAAAGAGCCGGACATGACTGAGTGACTAAACAACAACAAGATGAGCGCTGAGAGCTCTGGAGGGTATCTTGACTTGCTGTTTCATTTTCAGGAAGAGAATTTTTGAGTAAGACAAAAGAGTAAGTAAGTAAGTAAAATATTGTCCCCCTCAACTCCTGACAACCTGCCCCAAGGTCTTCAACAGAGGAGTCTGTGAATGCAAAAAGCCAGATTACCCTCTGGGAGCCTCAGGAAAAGTTGGCAAATATTAGTGAGGAGAGTCGCTGCCCCATCTCAGCACCTCAGCACCTCAGCACTGGAGCAGGAGTCTCAGCCTGCTGCCTTGCTCGACACCTCCACAGCGACCCCAAGGATCTGACACATTTGAGAGTAGCTTCACAGCTGGGCCCTGACACACCCACAAGCTGCCTATAAAGCAACAGGTTGGTTTTTGTTTTTTGTTTTTTTGCTATGAAGCCAGGATTGAGGGGTGGAGTATCATCTGGTTGCTTCAGAGGACTGAGTGGTTGGAAAGAATTTGGAGGGGAGGTTCCTTGGTGTGTGCGGGGGTTGGGGGGGAGATTGTCAGAGAGAAATGAAGAGAAAATAAATTAATCAGTGACGTAGTGCCTAAGTCATCGGTATAATATTGGGGAATTAAAGTGGAGTATATGAGGTCACAGGCAGCTATACTGGATGGTTTTAAGTCTGCTCCAAGTAGCTGAGCAATTTCAGGCCCTCTCCAAATAAAGCGGGGCAGTGTTTGTGTGCTTTCTTTAAGTGTGCACGATTGCTCGTGGACAAAATGGTGAGGGAGGCACCGTTTATCTTTGGTCTTATCCATAAAAGAACGAAATAAATTTTAGCAAAGTGTGTTTGTGTGTGTGTAAAATTCCTAGAGGCACAGAGTATTCAGCCCAGTATTCAGGCTTTGAATGCCCTCCATTGCTTCCTTCCCAGGCCTTTCCTCCTGCAGCCCCTGCTCGTTACCTCTCATGTTGGGTTTCCCATTACACCCCCCACCCCCATCCTGCTCCCTCCTCAGTTCCCTGCTTCCCTCCACTTGGGTCCCTAGCCTCTTTCCCTCTCAGCTTCTCTCTCCCTGCTGCTTTCCCCTCTGGTGTCAGGTTCTCTGCACTCCCCTTCTCTGTACCCCTCTCTCCCACTCTCCTTCCTTCCCTCTAATCCCCCTCCTGTTTTTCTTCCTTCTGATCCATCTGTTCAGACCTCCCAGATTTCTCCCCTCCAGGGCCTCAATGTTGACATTCTCCTCTCTCCCTTACTTTCTTCTAGTACAAGGCAGAAAAGGATAAAAACCTTAAGTCTTTACATACACTGAAACTGCTCTAATTCATCCTAATTGTGGAGTGGAGGTAGGGGGTGGGGGAGGAGAAAGGGAGGAGTTAAGGTCAGTCTGAATTAATGAAAAATCTAAGTAATAGAACATTTTGAAAGACATGTAATTGTATTACTTTCAAGTACATCCAGTAATACTGCTAACTGGAACAGAATCTAAGAGACTCATATAAGTGCTGTAACAAAGAGATAAGAATCATGGATAATTAGGATTATTATGCAGCTGTAAGGCCCTCACTTTTAAATAGGCTGATGTTTCCCCTATTTTTACGCTAAATCTGTTAGTAGACCTCTTTTCTTAGCTAGAGGTAAAAATCCTATTATAAGGGTTCTTTATAACCCTGATTTCCATGTCACTGCAGATGGTCCATTATAATAGTGCTTTGTTGATCTGGTTATCAAAATTACTGACAACAATGATGTACAACAAATGATTATTCTGGTCCCTATCTATTTAATAGTTATTCTCTCTAAAGAGAGCTCTTTTCCATTGCAGATGGTAAATAGGAAACAGGAGTGGAGATGAATTTTCTGGAGCTAAGCCTTGTAGATGTGTGTATTTGTGTGTGTGTGCACAGACACATGGCTGTCGATTTGTGGGGAAGGGTTTAATGGGATTGTGTGCACAGTAGCATATATAAGGGCATTGGCTGTCTGTCTGTGTGGACATGTGCTGAGGGCAGAAAAAGGGTATCAGGGTGTGTGCATCTGAGATTTGGCTTTTTATGGGTATGGGTGGGTATGAGAAAATTTGTTTAAACAACTGTGTGAAGGATGAGTTTGGGAAAATTGTAGCTTAACCCTGTGAGTATAGCTGGGTTATTTGTATGTGCATGTAAGAAAAAGAAAGCATATGTGCTCTGTGTATTATTAATTCTCAAAACAGGGTTATGAGATACTCCTTAAACCCTCAGTGAACTGTTCAGTTCAGTCACTCAGTTGTGTCTGACTCTTTGCGACCCCATGAATTGCAGCACACCAGGCCTCCCTGTCCATCACAAACTCCCGGAGTTTACTCAAACTCATGTCCATCGAGTCGGTGATGCCATCCAGTCATCTCATCCTCTGTCGTCCCCTTCTCCTCCTGCCCCAATCCCTCCCAGCATCAGGGTCTTTTCCAATGAGTCAACTCTTCGCATGAGGTGGCCAAAGTATTGGAGTTTCAGCTTCAGCATCAGTCCTTCCAATGAACACCCAGGACTTATCTCCTTCAGGATGGACTGGTTGGATCTCCTTGTAGTCCAAGGGACTCTCAAGAGTTTTCTCCAACACCACAGTTCAAAAGCATCAATTTTTCGGCACTCAGCTTTCTTCACAGTCCAACTTTCACATCCATACATGACCACTGGAAAAACCATAGCCTTGACCAGACGGACCTTTGTTTGCAAAGTAATGTCTCTGCTTTTTAATATGCTATCTAGGTTTGTTATAACTTTCCTTCCAAGGAGTAAGTGTCTTTTAATTTCATGACTGCAGTCACCATCTGCAGTGATTTTGGAGCCCCCAAAAATAAAGTCTGACACTGCTTCCACTGTTTCCCCATCTATTTCCCATGAAGTGATGGGACCAGATGCCATGATCTTAGTTTTCTGAATGTTGAGCTTTAAGCCAACTTTTTCACTCTCCTCTTTCACTTTCATCAAGAGGCTTTTTAGTTCCTCTTTACTTTCTGCCATAAGGGTGGTGTCATCTGCATATCTGAGGTTATTGATATTTCTCCCAGCAATCTTGATTCCAGCTTGTGCTTCTTCCAGCCCAGCCTTTCTCATGATGTACTCTGCATATAAGTTAAATAAGCAGGGTGACAATATACTCCTCCCCTAACATAGATCCTTTCAGTTCTCTCCCACCATTTTTCCTTTCAGTTTACTCTCTCCTTTCCCTTCTTCCTCCTTCTCCCCACCCCCCCCCCTTTTCCTCTCTGGTTTCAAAACAAAACCTCCTCAAGCCTCGGTCAGTTATTCCTATCTTAATACTGTCTTTTTTCCTCCATCCATAGCCTTGTCAGTTTTCTTCTTCAGGAATATTCAACCATGATTAATTCAAAACAGTATTCAGGAATGTGCTCAGCACCCTACTTGGTGATAAGGAAGAGCAGGTGGGGGAATACTTCAGAAAAAAGCCTTATAAAGGTGATAGTATGGAAGAGAGTGGACTTCCCTGGTAGCTCAGCTGGTAAAGAATCTGCCTGCAATGCAGGAGATCCCGGTTCAATTCCTGGGTCGGGAAGATCCCCTGGAGAAGGGATAGGCTACCCACTCCAGTATTCTTGGGCTTCCCTGGTGGCTCAGATGGTAAAGAATCCACCTGCAATGTGGGAGACCTGGGTTTGATCCCTGCATTGGGAAGATCCCCTGGAGAAGGACATGGCAACCCACTCCAGTATTCTTGCCTGGAGAATCCCCATGGACAGAGGAGCCTGGTGGGCTACAGCCCATAGGGTCGCAAAGAGTCGGACATGACTAAACACAGCACAGCACATGGAAGAGAGTACAGTAGTTCCCCTGTTATCCTCCAGGGATATTTTCCAAGACCCCCAGTGGATGCTGGAAACTGAGGATAGTACTGAATCCTATATATACTATGTTTTTCTTGTATGTACATACACATCTATGATAAAGTTTAATTTATAAATTAGACACATTTTTCCTTTTGTCTTCAATCTTTCCCAGCATCAGGGTCTTTTCCAATGAGTCGGCTCTTCACATCAGGTGGCCAAAGTATTGGAGCTTCAGCATCAGTCCTTCCAATGAATATTCAGGACTGATTTCCTTTAGGATTGACTGGTTTGATCTCCTTGCAGTCCAAGGGACTCTCAAGAGTCTTCTCCAGCACCACAATTTGAAAGCATCAATTTTTGGTGCTCAGCCTTCTTTATGGTCCAACTCTCACATCTGTACATGACTACTGGAAAAACTGTATCTTTGACTAGATGGACCTTTGTTGGCAAGGGGATGTCTTTGCATTTTAATATGCTATCTAGGTTTGTCATAACTTTCCTTCTAAGGAGCAAGCATCTTTTAATTTCATGGCTGCAGTCACTGTCCGCAGTGATTTTGGAACCAAGAAAATAAAATCTGTCACTGCTTCCACTTTTTCCCCTTCTGTTTGCCATGAAGTGATGGGACTGGATGCTGTGATCTTAGTTTTTTGAATGTCATGTTTCAGCCAGTGTTTTCACTCTCCTCTTTTACCCTTTGCTTTCTGCCATTAGAGTGGTATCATCTGCATACATGAGGTTGTTGATATTTCTCCTAGCCATCTTGATTCCAGCTTGTGATTCATCCAGCCTGGCATTTCACATGATGTACTCTACATATAAGTTAAATAAGCAGAGTGACAATATACAGCCTTGACGTACTCCTTTCCCAATTTTAAACCAGTCAGTTGTTCCATGTGCAGTTCTAATTATTGGCTTTTGATCAGCATACAGATTTATCAGGAGACATTTAAGGTGGTCTGGTATTCCCATCTCTTTAAGAATTTTCCACAGTTTGTTGTGATCCACACAGTCAAAGGCTTTAGTGTAGTCAATGAAACAGAAGTAGATTTTTTTTCTGGAATTCCCTTGCTTTCTCCATGATCCAATGAATGTTGGCAATTTGATCTCTGGTTCCTCTGCCTTTTCTAAATCCAGCTTTTACAGCAGCATCTTTTAGGATTTTAAATAGCTCAGCTGGAATTCCATCACCTCCACTAGCTTTGTTCATAGTAATGCTTCCTAAGGCCTACTTGACTTCACACTCCAGGATGTCCAGCTCTAGGTGAGTGACCACACCATCATGGTTATCTGGGTCATTAAGACCTTTTTTGTGCAGTTCTTCTGTGTACTCTTGCCACCTCTTTTTAATCTCTTCTGCTTCTATTAGGTCCTTACTGTTTCTGTCCTTTATGTGCCCATCCTTGCATGAAATGTTCCCTTGATATCTCCAATTTTCTTGAAGAGGTCTCTAGTCTTTCCCATTCTATTATTTTCCTCTATGTGTTTGCATTGTTCGTTTAAGAAGGCCTTCTATCTCTCCATGCTATTCTCTGGAACTCTGCATTCAGTTGATATATCTTTCCCTTTCTCCCTTGCTTTTCACTTCTCTTCTTTCCTCAGCTATTTGTAAAGCCTCCTCAGACAACCACTTTGCCTTCTTGCATTTCTTTTTCTTTGGGATGGTTTTGGTCACTGCCTCCTGTACAATGTTACAACCTCCATCCATAGTTCTTCAGGCACTCTGTCTACCAGATCTAATCCCTTGAATCTATTTGTCATCTCCACTGTATAATCATAAGGGATTTGATTTAGGTCATACCTGAATGGCCTAGTGGTTTTCCCTACTTTCTTCAATTTAAGCCTGAATTTTGCAATAAGGAGTTCATGATCTGAGCCACAGTCAGCTCCAGGTCTTAGTTTTGTTTGTTTTATTTTTTTAAATCTTGTTTTTGCTGATTGTGTAGTGCTTCTCCATCTTCGATGGCAAAGAACATAATCTATCTGATTTCATTATTGACCATCTGGTGAAGTCCATGTATAGTGTCATCTCTTAGGTTGTTGGAAAAGGGTGTTTGCTGTGATCAGCATGTTCTCTGTTAGCCTTTGCCCTGTTTCATTTTGTACTCCAAGGCCAAACTTGCCTGTTATTCTGGGTATTTCTTGACTTCCTACTTTTGCATTCCAATCCCCTATGATGAAAGGACATCTTTTTTGGTGTTAGTTCTAGAAGGTATTGTAGATCTTCATAGAACCAGTCAATATCAGCTTCTTTGGCATCAGTGGTTGGGGCATAGAGTTGGATTACTGTGATGTTGCATGGCTTGCTCTGGAAATGTACAAAAATCATGTCATTTTTGAGGCTGCACTCAAGTACTGCATTTCAGAATCTTGTTGACTATGAGGGCTACTCCATTTCTTCTAAGGGATTCTTGCCACAGTAGTAGATATAGTGGTCATCTGAATTAAATTCGCCCATTCCTGTCCATTTTAATTCACTGATTCCTAAGATGTCAATGTTCAATCTTGCCATCTCCTACTTGATCATGTCCAATTTACCTTGATTCATGGACCTAACATTCCAGGTTCCTATGCAATATTGTTCTTTACAGCATCAGACTTTACTTTCACCACCAGACATATCCACAACTGAGCATCATTTCTGCTTTGGCCCAGCCTCTTCATTCTTTCTGGAGCTATTAGTAATTGTTCTCCACTCTTCCCCAGTAATATATTGGACACCTTCTGACCTGGGGGCTCATCTTCCAGTGTCATAGTGTTTTGCCTTTTCATAAATTTCATGCAGTTCTTGCAGCAAGAATACTGGAGTGAGTTACCATTTCCTCCTCCAGTGAATCACATTTTGTCAGAACTCTCCACTATGACCTGTCCATCTTGGGTGGCCCTGCACAGCATGGCTCATAGCTTCATTGAGTTACACAAGCCCCTTCACCATGACAAGGCTGTGTGCTTAAGAAATAGTCATGAGGATTTAAAGAGAAAATATTTATAAGGAGATTGAAACATTATAGGTCCTTATGGAATGTTTTTCTTCAGCTCCTTCCCACTCTCAAGTATCCCATGAATGGCTCTCTCAACAAAAGTAAATGGAGATTTAGTGAGAACTCCCATAGTTTCTGTGGGCTTCCCAGGTGGTGCTAGTGGTAAAGAACCCACCAGCCAATGCAGGAGACATAAGAGATGCAGGTTCAATCCCAGGTTGGGAAGATCCCCTGGAGAAGGAAATGGCAACCCACTTCAGTATTCTTGCTTGGAGAATCCCACTGACAGAGGAGCCTGGCAGGCTACAGTCCATGGGGTCACAAAGAGTTGGACACAACTGGAGTGACTTAGGTCCAGTTACATGTACCCATAGTTTCTATTTCAGAATGTTTGCCTTCCTCCTCTTCTCTCTCTTGCTATATTCTCTCTTTATGAAAAAAAGAATATTCTTTTCTTCTTGCCATGGCTTTTTCCTCTCATACCTGTATTTTATCTTCCCTTTCCCCCCTCTTTATGACCCTTCTTGAATGCATTTTCAAACCTTTCCTTTCAGTTGTGTTCTTCTCTTCTGGGGACAAGTATGCGCATGCCTCCATTACCATAAAATACCTCCTTCAACCCTACTACATACTCCAGCAACAGCTTCATCTATCTCCCCTATCAAATTTCTTAAGTCTTGTCGCTTTTTCTGTTTCAACCTACATGCAATTTGACTTCCACTTTCATTTCTAACTAGGGACTGAACACAAGATGGTTAATAAATCCCCTTTCTAACCAAATCAAAAAATACATTTTTAGTCTTACTCGTTCTTGATTTCTTTGCAATGGACTTTGATGAAAAGAGCAGAGACTCTAGATCAAAACCAATGTGGTTTCGGATTAAAACCCTAGATGTGCAACTATGTAACTTTTTCAGCTACAGGTTTTTTTCATCTTTAAAAGATGTTGGTAATAATATTTGGTTTGCCAAGAGTTGGTAAGCTTTAGAAACAATGGATGTAAAATACATGGTATATACTAGACACTATTGAGTAATTTGCCTCTACCTTCTGTGATTGATTTTTAAAATCTCATTTGCTGAATCTTCCTCCTTTTTTCATCCTTAAAAAGATTTGCATAGCCCAAGATTTTGCCCTTGAATCTCTTCTTTAATCACACTTAACCTTCCCAGTATGCTACCTACTTCTACCTCTTCAACTAATATGGATATCTGGATGACTTTTACACCTAGTTTTAGGTCTCTTGAGCACACTGCTATATATAAAATGGACAACCAATAAGATCCTGCTGTATAGCACAGGGAAGACTGATCAATGTTATGTGGCAGCCTGGATGGGAGGTGAATTTGGGGGAGAATAGATACATGTATATGTATGGCTGAGTCCCTTTGCTGTCCACCTGAAACTATCACAACATTGTTAATCAGTTATACTCCAATATAAAATAAAAAATTAAAAGAAACTTCTTCTGAATGTCTCACATACATTTCTGACTTAAAGGTACCTTCTAGTATGTATTTTCTGTGATTCTACTTTGGAGGTAAATGAGAACAGAGTTTGGGAGGGCCATGGACAGGGAGACAACTAAAGTAGAGTACTGAATTCTAGGCTGATGAGTTTAACTTGATAAAGTTAGCAGACTAAAGGAGTTTTGAGAAATGGAGTAACACAAAGAGGGTGACAGAGGATGAGATGATTGGATGATATCACTGACTCAATGGACATGAGTTAAGCAAACTGGGAGATGGTGAAGGACAGGAAAGCCTGGCGTGCTGCAATCCATGGGGTCACAAAGAGTTGGACATGACTTAGCAACTCACAACAACAATGATTTAAATTTAGCATCTGTTCTCAAAAATATACAAGCAACTCCTGCAGCTCAATTCCAGAAAAATAAATGACCCAATCAAAAAATGGGCCAAAGAACTAAACAGACATTTCTCCAAAGAAGACATACAGATGGCTAACAAACACATGAAAAGATGCTCAACATCACTCATTATCAGAGAAATGCAAATCAAAACCACAATGAGGTACCATTACACGTCAGTCAGGATGGCTGCTATCCAAAAGTCTACAAGCAATAAATGCTGGAGAGGGTGTGGAGAAAAGGGAACCCTCCTACACTGTTGGTGGGAATGCAAACTAGTACAGCTGCTATGGAGAACAGTGTGGAGATTTCTTAAAAAGCTGGAAATAGAACTGCCATATGACCCAGCAATCCCACTTCTGGGCATACACACCAAGGAAACCAGATCTGAAAGAGACATGTGCACCCCAATGTTCATCGCAGCACTGTTTATAGTAGCCAGGACATGGAAGCAACCTAGATGCCCATCAGCAGATGAATGGATAAGGAAGCTGTGGTACATATACACCATGGAATATTACTCAGCCATTAAAAAGAATTCATTTGAATCAGTTCTAATGAGATGGATGAAACTGGAGCCCATTATACAGAGTGAAGTAAGCCAGAAAGATAAAGAACATTACAGCATACTAACACATATATATGGAATTTAGAAAGATGGTAATGATAACCCTATATGCAAAACAGAAAAAGAGACACAGATGTACAGAACAGACTTTGGGACTCTGTGGGAGAAGGCGAGGGTGGGATGTTTCGAGAGAACAGCATCAAAACATGTATATTATCTATGGTGAAACAGATCACCAGCCCAGGTTGGGTGCATGAGACAAGTGCTCAGGCCTGGTGCACTGGGAAGACCCAGAGGGATCGGGTAGAGAGGGAGGTGGGAGGGGGGATCGGGATGGGGAATACATGTAAATCCATGGCTGATTCATGTCAATGTATGACAAAACCCACTACAATATTGTAAAGTAATTAGCCTCCAACTAATAAAAAAAAAAGAAAAAGAATAAGAAAAAAAATAAATTTAGCATCTGTGAGAGTTGCACTGGAGCAAAGAGAAGCTAGGGCAAGGAAGCCATTTGAAAAGATATTATGGTAGTCTTGATATTACTTGATGTCATTTTAGAAAGAAAAATTAAGCTGCAACCTAAGGAATTTTGCAGAGAAAGAATTAGAAAGACTTGGAAATATATTGGATGTAGTATAAATTTGAGAAAAATAAAAAGCATTTCAACAGTTTCAGGGATGAGACACTGAGCTAATGGTGTTGGTGGTGGTGGTGGTGAGATTAGGAGGAATTCTTGTTTTGAAAAGGATCCTGAGAATGAGAAGGGAGAATTATTAAAATTTTGACATATTAAATTTCAGGGGACAGTAGAAAAGCTAAAGGAAAAATATCTTGTGGGCAATTGAACCTAGAATACAGAAAAGAAAATAAGAAACTAGTGTTAGTCAGTGCTGATTCTGGACACATTAGATTCATTTGTATACAAGGAGTAGCCAAAATCAGAAGAATAGGTTAGCTTCCCTAATGGAGTGAGTACAAAGGGGAATGGATGGGGGCAAGAACTGAATTTTTGGAGACAGCCAGAGGAAATAGTGGGAGGAAGAAGGAGAGCTGGGTGAGCCAGAGACAGACAATTCAGAAACATAAAAGGAGAAGCAGCGTGAGAGAAATGTACTGACTTTCACACTGATCATTGGTCCCTGACTAACTTTTCCATTTTGTACCAGCTCCCTTTTACTCCCCCACCTGGTCCCAAGCTTTTCTTTCCATCTATTGTTTAGCTGGGCTCCCTGGGCCTAAGGGTCTAATTATTGTTCCTACTGTTGAAATCACTGTCAATTAATGCTTCCCTGCACCCATCAGCTGTTGATATTAACTCTTCTGTCCTAGGTAGTTAACACAGTCAAGAATATTCATTTACAAGAAACATACAGAAGGTGCTGTCTTTGCTAATTTGGTAAGTAATGCTGATGAACTGGAGTACAATAGCAGAGGTTCTTCTTTCCCAATAGGGTGGTCTGTAGGAACAAATACAGATGTTCCAGTATACTTTTATTTGTTTACAAACAGTGAATGAAATATCACATTCTTATTAAGGTTCTATTGTGTATCCAGCTACCCCAAGTAAATAAGAATATTGTGAGCAAATTAATACATAATATGAATAATGAGAGTGACATATTCTAGATTTATGTGCACTCTTCCTATTCTTAAAAGAATTCTTTCCTCAACATACATCTTGCCTTCCCCATTCCCCCATTTTCTTGTTTTATACTCAATCATATCTTTTTTCTTTCACATGCTCACATTCTACAACAATCCGTAAGTACTCTCAAAGACTGAAGACTTTTCTACATTGCACTAACTTGTACACAGACGCTTCTATTCATATGTTTTTATACTTTTCTCCAACTTGAATATCCAGCCAACTCAACAAAGAAATGTCATCAACAACCCAACATAATTCAATCATTTATACTTTTCCCTCTTTGTATCTCTAATAACATTTTGCTAATGGAGGGTGTAAAATAGAGATCTAATATTGTCTTTGATTCAAAATTGGTATTTTCTCCTGGAGTTATATTTTACCTTATTATGGGCCTGAAACTTTTTGAATGCCTTTATTTTTTCATCTGATTACTCAAGCAATATATACATAGTAAGAATATTAAAATTTAGAAAAATATAATAACCAAACATACCCTGCAAGCATGACAGAGTAACTGGCAATGAACTTGCCCTCCTGCCATAAACAACAATAAAACTAGAAAAAGTACTTAAGGACACTATTTTCAAGAACTAGACAATATGCAGTATAGGAATATGAACCTTGAGAGAGGGAGACAAATGAAGAGAGCCTCACATTCTCCCATCTCTCTGCCTGGGGACAATTTTCCAGCAATGGCACAGAGACTAGAGTTTGTGAGAGGGTTTCCTTTAGGTATTTGACTTAGGCCTGAATTGCACAAGTGCAGAATAAGATGCTATGAGACCTACCAGACTGTGGCTGTCAGAGGTGAGCAGAATGAAGATAAGCAATTGTGAGCAGAATGGAGATTGTAGAGGTCACATAATGCAGGGAGATATTAGAATTCAATTCTAGCCAGAATGGAGAGAACTTGTTAAAACCTAGGTACCAGAAGGGCCTTGCCTTAACAGTAAATACCATTGGGCTACTCTAGACACATAGAGTATCATAACAAAGCTTAAAACCAAGACTCCACAGTGTAAAGGAGAACCACTAGTAAATAAACTGAATATCAGAACAAACGTCATCATTCTTTAATGGACGTAAAATCCAGACTCCTTAAAATGTTACGATATCTGGCCTGCGATAAAAATATCACTAGACATGTGAAAAAGCAGGAAAATACAACCAAAATCAAGGGAAAAAATGCTTTCAATAGAAAACAGCTCTGTGATGATCCAGATATTGGAATGGTCAATCACAGATTTAAATCAATAATTTTTAAAATATTCAAGGACATAAAGGAAAATACTATTTTAAAGGACAAAAAGACAGGGATCCATAGCATAATACAAGTTCTAGAAACAAAAAGCCCAAAAATATAACATGAAAAATAAACTAGATGAATATAAAATCAGATTGAAGATGGCAGAAGGAAGGGACTTGAAGATATCATAGAAATGACTCAATCTAAATAATGGAGAGAAAAATGATTGGGAAGAAAACGAGCAGAATTGTCAAGACCTGTTAAAATCCCAGATTGGAGAAGAGAGGGAGAAAAAGGAGCAGAAAAAAATATTTTAAGAAATAATGATTGAAAATTTCTCAAGTTTGGTGGTATTCGGCCATCTATATAGATTCATGAAGCTAAGTGAATGCGAAGAAGGAAAAAAAAATACAAAGACATCCACACCTAGTTTCATTACAATCAACCTACCAAAAATATAAAATAAAGAGAAAATTTGAAAGCAGGGAAAGAAAAATGGCACATTACATACAGAGGGAAAACAATAAAAGGATGATATTTAATCAGAATAAATGGAGGCCAAATGTCTATGGAATGGTATGAATAAAAACAAAAAACCTATCAACCCAGAATCTGACACCCATCAAAAATTAATCTTCAAACATGAAGGTAGAAAAAAATACACCTTTGGATAAATGAAAGTGAAGAGAATTTGTCTCCAGTGGATCTTCACTATAAGAAGTACTAAAAGGAATTTTTTTAAGGCAGAAAGGAAATGATACTAAAGGTATATTTAAACATGAAGAAATAAGGAACACCACAAGCGATAATGAATGAAATATGTGGGAAAATATGAGACAAGTTTTTTTTATGTTTTATTAAACTTTCTTAGTCACTCAGTTGTGTCTGACTCTTTGTGACCCCCATGGACTGTAGCCTGCCAGGCTCCTCTGTCCATGGAATTTTCCAGGCAAGAATACTGGAGTGGATTGCCATTTCCTTCTCCAGGGGATCTTCCTGATCCAGGAATTGAACCCAGGTCTCCTGCATTGCAGGCAAATTCTTCACCATCTGATCCACGAGAGAAACCCTGAGGAAAGGATATGTTCCTATAAAGACTTATACATAAGTTTATAGCAACATTATTTGTTTTTTTAACTTTTTAATTTTGTATTGGGGTATAGATGATTAACAATGTTGTGATAGTTTCAGGTGAACAGCAAAGGGACTCAGCCATACAAATACATGTATCCATTCTCCCCCAAACTCCCCTCCCATCCAGGCTTATAGCAGCATTATTTGTAATAGATACAATCTGCGGAAGTCCAAATGTTCAACAGAGAAATGGATGGATAAACAAATTGTAGTTTGTCTATACAAGGAAATACTAGTCAGGGAAAAAAGAACTGAACTATTGATAACCCAAGAACATTGATGAATCTCAAATAATCATTCTTAGTGAAAGAAAGCAGACAAAAAAGAGCATATTTTATTTATATAAAATTCTAGAAAATCTAATCCATAGTGACATACAGCCAGCTGGTAGTTGCTTAGATGGAGGTGGAATGGTAGAAGAGGTAGGATGGTTTGATTGCGAAGAAGCATGAGGAAACTTTTAGGAGTGATAGATGTGTTTATTTTCTGGATTGTGTTGATAGTTTCATGAGTGCATGTCAAAACTTATCAAATTGTACAACTTAAAAATGTACATTATTGTATGTTCATTATATCTAAATTCAGTTCAGTTCAGTCCCTCAGTCGTGTCCAACTCTTTGTGAACCCATGGACTGCAGCACACCAGGCTTCCCTGTCCATCACCAACTCCCAGAGCTTACTCAAACTCATGTCCATCGAGTCAATGATGCCATCCAACCATTTCATCCTTTGTTGTCCCCTTCTTTTCCCACCTTCAATCTTTCCCAGCAGCAGGTTCTTTTTCAAATGAATCAGTTCTTTGCATCAGGTGGCCCAAGTATTGGAGTTTCAGCTTCAGCATCAATCCTTCCAATGAACACCCAGGACTGATCTCCTTTAGGATGGATTGGTTGGATCTCCTTGCAGTCCAAGGGACTCTCAAGAGTCTTCTCCAACACCACAGTTCAAAAGCATCAATTCTTTGGTGTTCAGCTTTCTTTATAGTCCAACTCTCACATCCATGCATGACTACTGGAAAAACCATAGCTTTGACTAGATGGACTTTTGTCAGCAAAGTAATGTCTCTGCTTTTTAATATGCTGTCTAGGTTGATCATAGCTTTTCTTTCAAGGAGCAAGCGTCTTTTAATTTCATGGCTGCAGTCACCATCTACAGTGATTTTGGAGCCCCCCCCCCAAAAAAAATAAAGTCTGTCACTGTTTCCATTATTTTCCCATCTATTTGCCATGAAGTGATGGGACTGGATGCTATGATCTTAGTTTTCTGAATGTTGAGTTTTAAGCCAACTTTTTCACTCTCCTCTTTCACTTTCATCAAGAGGCTCTTTAGCTCTTCTTCACTTTCTGCAATGAGTGGTGTCATCTGCATATCTGAGGTTATTGATGTTTCTTCTGGCAACCTTGATTCCAGCTTGTGCTAGAATATCTCGATAAAGCTGGCTAAGAAGGAAATTTAGAAAGCTCTTTGAAATGTTTACTTAAAATCTCTGTATTTTATCTTAAGAAAATTATGCTTCAATCAAGTTGATTTAATTTTAAAAATAGAAAAAAGAATTATAATCACTGTTGGCATTTAGGTATTATACCTTTTTGTTCTGTTTTCTGGGTACAAGCAGAGAGAGGGATGCATATTTTATCGGCATATTATACACATTTATTTAAATCTGGTTTTTCACCACATTCATCAAGAATCCATTTCCAATAGATATAAATTGACCCAATCTTTTTAGTGGCTGTATAAAACTCTATTGTGTGTATCTATTGTATTCAGTGGCTCCCCTACTTTAACATTGGTTTATATTTTATTATTACATACAAAGCTGGGATGAACATCCTTATACATATATTCTTGCAAATTTTATGTTACTTTCTTATAATAAAGTGTTCTAGTTGATTTCTCTGTCAAAGAACATTATTTTATTTTTCTTTTTAGGGCTTTTGGTGCATATTGTCAACTAGCCATCCATAAAGGGTTATAACAACACATACCCTTGCCAGTAATTTATGAGAGTGCCTATTTCCAGTCATCCTTGAGTATATTTAGGTTTTGTTCACATATCTGATGTGTGAGAAGTGGTTATCTCATAGCTATTTTAAATTACAATTCTTTGAATAATATTGAGGATGTATATTTAAAATTTTTTTGGCACTTTATTTTTTTGTGAATTTGTTCACATCCGTGTCCATTTTCTATTAAGGTTCTGTTTTCTAATTTATTTAATGCAACTGTTTTAATAGTAAGGATATTAATCCCTTATCTGCCATGCATATTTCAAATATTTCCCTCATTAGCTGTTCATCTTGTCTTTTGACTTGTCTTTTGCCAGTTAGAATCTGTTCATTTTATATTCTTAATATAATTTATTTTTGCAGACTTTAAATTTTGTGTTGAAAAACAGGAGTCATTTTATCATCTTGTGTCTTTCACTATACACTATGTTGTACTTATTTGACATTCATACAATGTAAGAGTGCCCACCACTATACATGTATAGTACCAAGAACAGTGCCTCAGTTAAGTTCAGTTCAGTCGCTCAGTTGTGTCCAACTCTTTGTGACTCCATGGACTGCAGCATGCCAGGCTTCCCTGTCCATCACCAACTCCCAGAGTTTACTCAAACTCATGTCCATCGAGTCAGTGATGCCATCCAACCATCTCATCCTCTGTTGTCCCCTTCTTCTCCCACCTTCAGTCTTTCCTAGCATCAGGGCCTTTTCAAATGAGTCAGTTCTTCGAATCAGGTGGCCAAAGTATTGGAGTTTCAGCTTCAGCATCAGTCCTTCCAATGAATATTCAGGACTGATTTCCTTTAGGATTGACTGGTTTGATCTCCTTGCCATCCAAGGGACTCTCAAGAGTCTTCTCCAACACCACAGTTCAAAAACATCAATTCTTTGGTGCTCAGCTTTCTTTATAGTCCAACTCTCACATCCATACATGACTACTGGAAAAACCATAGCTTTGACTAAATGGACCTTTGTCAGCAAAGTAATGTCTCTGCTTTTTAATATGCTGTCTAGGTTGGTCATAGCTTTTCTTCCAAGGAGCAAGTGTCTTTTAATTTCATGGCTGCAGTCACCATCTGCAGTGATTTTGGAGCCCAAGAAAATAAAATCTCTCACTGTTTCCATTATTTCCCCATCTATTTGTCATGAAGTGATGGGACCAGATGCCATGATCTTAGTTTTCTGAATGTTGAGTTTTAAGCCAACTTTTTCACTCTCCTCTTTCACTTTCATCAAGAGGCTCTTTTCTTCTTTGCTTTCTGCCATACTATACATGTAGAGCACTAGGAACAATGCCTAGTATGTAGTAAGTATTCAATAAATTTTAGCTACTACTATTAATATTATTATTATTATTATTAAGTTAATAAGTGAGTCTGATGATCTGGGGAATGTGATAGCTATATCAAACACAAAAATAAGGCTCCATATTGTGGTATCTACCCAGAATGAGATATAAAGTTGACTTCATCCAAATATCAACCATCAATTCCTTCCCTTTGCTCACTTTACATGAAGACTGAATGGCTTGATCTTTGGGGCTGATATAAATCACCCATCAAGTCTAGTTGTCCATCCTCTATGCTTACAAATCTACCCTAAAGCTCCCTGTTGCTCTGACAAATCCAATAGAGTATTTTGGTAAAAGAAAGATTTTCTAGTTGGTAAACCTGAGTGTGAAGAAGAAATTTTCAAGCATCTTATCTTTTCAATTCCTCTAGCTACAGGCCTCATACAGAATGAAATGTTGCCATAAATAAGAACCTGCAGCAGTTGCCAAGCAGCTGAAGGACCCTGAGACTAGAGTGATACCAGGTGGAAAGAAGTTGTCTGATATTGAAAATGGTAGCATGTGATTGATAGGTGAAAATTATAATTGACCATCTCTCTCTAGCAGGGCAAATAGTGGGTAGAGATGGGTTCTTATCATAATCGCATTTGTGCTTTAGCCAAATTGCATAGAGATGTTCAAAACATCTAGAGTCCATGAATTCACAGTGTGCTATAAGGAACATAATATATTAACAGTCAATTCATTCATTTTATGAATGAAATTTGGGGGAAAGTATTACAGAAAGTGGATGCCTGGACCTAATATAGCATTGTAGTATTTAATCATAATCAGAAACTGTGCCTTATTTGGATCAATGAGAAAAATAAAGTTAGCCATGGAAGACTAATGAAGTTTGTGTGAAAATTAAGACATGTACTTAACTACAAACAGCATTTATGTTTTTAAGTGGGTTGTATTATACAAATGTAAGATTTTAATTACAAGAGAAAACAACCATATAGGTATCTCTTCTAAAAATACTGCCTCTTGGTCAGGGAGCCCCTATAGTTTATCCCAAAATCCAACTTGAAATTCTTGTGTCACCCTTACCTCCTCCCCCTTTTTTTGCCTCTCCTGGTAGATTCTGGGGAATTCTCAGAGGTTTCTGCATCTTCTAGTGTCAGCAGCAACTGTCCCTGCTGGTTCGGTTGAGAAATATAATAGTGTCTCACCTCACCACAAAAAGCTTGGAGAAGATTGGAAAAATAAGCTGAAAATTATCTTTAATTCATTTTCTACTTTCTTTGGATTTCTTTTTTTTTTTCCAATAAGGATAAGGCTGATGAGATTGTATGAAAAGAACACGTGATGCTTCAGGAGCCTCTTGGACTCCATTATCCTTGATCTCTAGCTGCCTGTACCACTTAATGAAGATCATCCTCTCCCTTTTGAAATTTTGTGCTCTTGGTTTCCATGACACTGTATACTGTATTGTTCTTGTCTTACTTCTCCCCCTGCTTTCTATTTTTCTATCTTTGCTGATCTCCTTCAAATTCTTGCTTCCCAAATGTGTGTGCTTCAGTTCAGTCTTTGGCAACTCTTTGAATACACACTGTGTCCACACTGTTGCAAATGCCACCAAAGTGTGCCTGACTCCAAAAATCTTCCCCAGGCCCTAGTATTTCTCCAAGCTCATTTCCTCTTCAAATCCCACTTGCTTGTTTCACCTAAACTCGATACATCTTGAAATAAGCTCACTACTTTTGCTATTCTTCCTGTGAAGTAACTTTTCTTTTGATTGAATTATTTCTGTTAACAAGCTCTTTTCCCCATTACATAGTTGGTGAAGCCTCTGGATCATCAACTTCTTTCTTTGTCAGCCTTCTACACCCAGTCATTTATCAAGTTCTGTCTGTTCTTCCTTCCCTATTAGTCTCTCATTCTCTATGCCTTTTACTTCCCACTGCCACCACCACACCTTACTATTTCACACCTTGTTTACTGTACTGGTCCTTCTACCTCTTGTATTTATTTCTTCTAAACCACTTAAACAGAAGTCCAGGCTCATCTTCTTAACGTGCCATTCTCATTGTGTCATTAAATGTCTGAATCTATTGTCTCTCTATTGAAATCTTAACTCATTATCTTGGCATTTAATCTTCCTAATCTTTTAGTCTCAATTATCTTGTCCAAACTTATCTTCCATTATTTCTTAGAAGAATTTAACTCTGTTTTTTCCATATCTAGATTTGTATGCTATTGTTGCTGCATTTTAATTCTATATTGTTAATACCCTCCAAAGGATAATTATTTTTTCTGATAGTATTCATTTAGATTTACTCATGTGTTTACCACTTTATTTTATTTTTATTTTTGGCCACGCCAGACAGCATGTGGGATCTTAGTTCCCTGATCAGGGATCAGACCCGCACCTCCTACATTGGAAGCATGGAGTCTTAACCACTGGACTTCCAAGGAAGTCCACAGATTTGCTACTTTCTTTTCTCTTCATTCATTCTTCCTTTTTCCTGGATTGTATCCTTTGGAATACCTTTAATTCTAGTTCACTCTTCTAAAGATGTTTTAGTTTTCGTTTGTTTGAAAAAGTGTTTTATCTTTATTTTAAATGATATTCTTGCTAACTACAGATTTATAGGTGAGTAGTTATTTTTTATTTTTATTTTAGTTATTTTCTAGCTAATTGAAGTTATTTGATTGTCTTCCTTTTTCCTCTGTTGTTTTTGAGAAAACAGCCATTGTTCAATTCGCTTCTTTGAAAATAAATCTACCATTTTATTTTATTATTTTTTATTACCCATTACACTATTTTATTATTGCATATAGTTAAGAAATAGTTATAATCTACCATTTTAAAATTTAGGATGCTTTCAAGATTACCTCTGTGTCTATTTTACTGCAATTTTACTGTGGTGTTTTCAGGTGCAGCTTTCTTTTTATCTTAGTTCATATTTCTAGGACATATTAAATTCATGGATTAGGTTTTTTCATTAGTTTAATGATATTGGCAAGTATCATTTCCTCTAATATTACCTCTGCCCCATTTTCTCTCCTCTCCTGGATTCCAATTAAACAAATGTCAAATCTTATCACTCTATCCTCTGTCTCTTATCCTCTCTTCTTTCTGTTTATTCTATCATTTATCTCTATGTACTGTATTCTGGATACTTTGTTTTGACTTATTTTAAGTTCATCAATTTCTCCTTCAGTTCAGTTCAGTTCAGTTGCTCAGTCGTGTCCGACTCTTTGCGACCCCATAAATCTCAGCACACCAGGCCTCCCTGTCTATCACAAACTCCCAGAGTTTATTCAAACTCATGTCCATCAAGTTAGTGATGCCATCCAGCCATCTCATCCTCTGTCATCCCCTTCTCCTCCTGCCCACAATCCCTCCCAGCATCACAGTCTTTTCCAACGAGTCAACTCTTCACATGAGGTGGCCAAAGTATTGGAGTTTCAGCTTCAGCATCAGTCCTTCCAATGAACACCCAGGACTTATCTCCTTCAGGATGGACTGGTTGGATCTCCTTGCAGTCCAAGGGACTCTCAAGAGTCTTCTCCAACACCATAGTTCAAAAGCATCAATTTTTCGGCGCTCAGCTTTCTTCACAGTCCAACTCTCACATCCATACATGACCACTGGAAAAACCATAGCCTTGACCAGACGGACCTTTGTTGGCAAAGTAATGTCTCTGCTTTTTAATATGCTATCTAGGTTGGTCATAACTTTTCTTCCAAGGAGTAAGTGTCTTTTAATTTCATGGCTGCAATCACCATCTGCAGTGATTTTGGAGCCCCCAAAAATAAAGTCTGACACTGTTTCCACTGTCTCCCCATCTATTTCCCATGAGGTGATGGGACCAGATGCCATGATCTTAGTTTTCTGAATGTTAAGCTTTAAGCCAACTTTTTCACTCTCCTCTTTCACTTTCATGAGGAGGCTTTTTAGTTCCTCTTCACTTTCTGCCATAAGGGTGGTGTCATCTGCATATCTGAGGTTATTGATATTTCTCCTGGCAATCTTGATTCCAGCTTGTGCTTCATCCAGCCCAGCGTTTCTCATGATGTACTCTGCATATAAGTTAAATAAGCAGGGTGACAATATACAGCCTTGACGTACTCCTTTTCCTATTTGGAACCAGTCTGTTGTTCCATGTCCAGTTCTAACTGTTGCTTGCTGACCTGCATACAGGTTTATCAAGAGGCAGGTCAGGTGGTCTGGTATTCCCATCTCTTTCAGAATTTTCCACAGTTTATTATGATCCACACAGTCGAAGGCTTTGGCATAGTCAATAAAGCAGAAATAGATGTTTTTCTGGAACTCCCTTGCTTTTTTGATGATCCAGTGGATACTGGCAATTTGATCTCTGGTTCCTCTGCCTTTTCTAAAACCAGCTTGAACATCTGGAAGTTCACGGTTCATGTATTGCTGAAGCCTGGCTTGGAGAATTTTGAGCATTACTTTACTAGTGTGTGAGATGAGTGCAATTGTGCAGTAGTTTGAGCATTCTTTGGGATTGCCTTTCTTAGGGATTGGAATGAAAACTGACCTTTTCCAGTCCTGTGGCCATTGCTGAGTTTTTCAAATTTGCTGGCATATTGAGTGCAGCACTTTCACAGCATCATCTTTCAGGATTTGAATTAGCTCAACTGGAATTCCATCACATCCACTAACTTTGTTCATAGTAATGCTTTCTAAGGCCCACTTGACTTCACATTCCAGGATGTCTGGCTCTAGGTGAGTGATCACACCATTGTGATTATCTGGATCGTGAAGATCTGTTTTGTACAGTTCTTCTGTGTATCCTTGCCACCTCTTCTTAATATCTTCTGCTTCTGTTAGGTCCATACCATTTCTGTCCTTCATTGAGCCCATTTTTGCATGAAATGTTCCCTTGGTATCTCTAATTTTCTTGAAGAGATCTCTAGATTCCTATTCTGTTGTTTTCCTCTATTTCTTTGCATTGATCGCTGAGGAAGGCTTTCTTATCTCTCCTTGCTATTCTTTGGAACTCTGCATTCAAATGGGAATATGTTTCCTTTCTCCTTAGCTCTGTATAATCTGCTGTTATACCTGCCAAAGAGTTTCTAATCTTCACAATGAATTGTTCTGTTCTAGAAGTATATTTGGTGCTTTTTCATATCTGCTGTATTGCTTTTTATGGTTTTGTGTTCTATGCAGACTGCGTTCATGCTGGTCTTTAATTTTTAAATATAGTAACCATAGATATTTCTTAGTCTGTGCCTGATAAGCCACAAATTTGAAGTCCTTTGGGCTGGTTTCTGCTGTTTTTCTGCTGGTTTATCCACATGATATATTGTTTTTATATGTGCCAGATTGCCTTTGACTGTAGGCTGACAATTAGCTCTTAATAACTATTAGTAAGAGTAATTCAAGGTCAAGGACGATGGGACCCTCACCAGAGAAGATTTTTGATTCTTCTGCCAGGTGCCAGCGTGCATACCTGGGCTTCCCTGGTAGCTCAGCTGGTAAAGAATCCACCTGCAATGCAGGAGACCCCAGTTCAATCCCTGGGTCAGGAAGATCCCCTGGAGGAGGGCATGGCAACCCACTCCAGTATTCTTGCCTGGAGAATCCCCATGGACAGAGGAGCCTGGTGGGCTACAGTCCATGGGATCGCAAAGAGTCGGACATGGCTGAGCGACTAAGCACAGGGTGCATTAGCAATTTGGAAACATGTTAACCTAAATTTATGGCTTTGGAGTCGCTTGGCTGCTCATACATTGGGTTCCAAGTCCATGGAAGGGCAAGTCCAGTACTCCCTTTACCCTGAGGATGTAAGCTATTGGGATTTGAGCTTACTGACAAAGGAAATTTATCAGAATCTCCACTTTGAGAAAGTATAGGGCTTTGATTTCTGTTTACCTCACCAAATGCCACTACAAAAACTACTCCTCAGTTTCACAGCTATTAATTTCAGATTGTCAAAGGACCTTAGGACAAAAGTAGCTTTTAATACTAGGCTCTCCTCTCTGGAATATTGCTTTCTCTGAGACTTTGAAAAGGCAATTCCTATCCAGTTAGTATTTTGATACTTTTAAGATGATTTCCAAATATTTCATCCATCCTAAAAGGGAGCCATCAGTAGAAATTACCTAGCCCACTATTATCAAAAGGAGAATTTCCTCGGTTTTTTTTTCAGTGAAGACTTAAGCCAAACTGCTTGTGCCCTTTTACCTGAAATGAGATCTGCATATTCCCAATTTCCAGCTCCTTTTTATGTTTAATTCCATTCTCTGCTTTTCCATTTAAACCACTCACCTGTCTGTCATTTGTCTCTTGTAATCTTACCCATGCATTAGGCCCTGTTAATTCTCACCTCCTCTATGTAGTCTTTCCTTACTACTGATTACAATGAATTATCCTCTGAAATATTAAGAGAACTCTTTATCGGACCTATTTCTTTGTCACATATATATAGTGCCTTTTGTTTACTAAATTTCATTTACAAGATATTCTGATTTCAGAAAAGTTAACATGAGAAAAAAGTACATATTAAAATGGATGAAATTTGATTTTGTATTAATTGCATCATTTCTTATGTACGTGTCTAGATAGTAAGCTGCTCAAAGACAGAATCTGTGTCTTAGACTTTTCTTTATCCCTTGAAGTATATGTCACACGTTGTTGTTGTTTAGTCATTAAGTCATGTCCAACTCTTTGTGACCCTATGGGATATTGCCGTCCAGGCTCCCCTGTCCATAGAATTCCCCAGGCAAGAACACTGGAGTACCATTGCCTTCTCCAAGGGATCTTCTCAACTCAGGGATCGAACCTGTGTCTCCTGCATTGTTAGGCAAGTTCTTTACCACTGAGCCTGGGTTCTAAATATTAATATATGTATCACTTGGTTTATTGATTCTTCTGTGATTTAATTGGAAAGTTTGAAATTGTGGCTCTAGAATAATCTTTCATATTTCTTGGTTAGTGTTTTCTCCAACAGTCAGAGGGATGCTGGAGGAGAAAAAGAGCTCTTGTAAAATATCAATAACTGAGTAATATTCCACTGTGTATATGTACCATAGCTTTCTTATCCATTTGTCTGCTGATGGGCATCTAGGTTGCTTCCATGTCCTGGCTATTATAAACAGTGCTGTGATGAACACTGGGGTGCACATGTCTCTTTCAGATCTGGTTTCCTTGGTGTGTATGCCCAGGAGTGGGATTGCTGGGTCATATGGCAGTTCTATTTCCAGTTTTTTAAGGAATTTCCACACTGTTCTCCATAGTGACTGTACTAGTTTGCATTCCCACCAACAGTGTAAGAGGGTTCCCTTTTCTCCATACCCTCTCCAGCATTTATTGCTTGTAGACTTTTGGATAGCAGCCATTCTGACTGGCGTGTAATGGTACCTCATTGAGGTTTTGATTTGCATTTCTCTGATAATGAGTGATGTTGAGCATCTTTTCATGTGTTTGTTAGTCATCTGTATGTCTTCTTTGGAGAAATGTCTGTTTAGATCTTTGGCCCATTTTTTGATTGGGTCATTTATTTTTCTGGAATTGAGCTGCAGGAGTTGCTTGTATATTTTTGAGATTAATCCTTTGTTTCTTCATTTGCTATTATTTTCTCCCATTCTGAAGGCTGTCTTTTCACCTTGCTTATAGTTTCCTTTGTTGTGCAAAAGCTTTTAAGTTTCATTAGGTCCCATTTGTTTATTTTTGCTTTTATTTCCAATATTCTGGGAGGTGGATCATAGAGGATCTTGCTGTGATTTATGTTGGAGAGTGTTTTGCCTATATTTTCCTCTAGGAGTTTTATAGTTTCTGGTCTTACATTTAGATCTTTAATCCATTTTGAGTTTATATTTGTGTATGGTGTTAGAAAGTGTTCTAGTTTCATTCTTTTACAAGTGGTTGACCAGTTTTCCCAGCACCACTTGTTAAAGAGGTTGTCTTTTCTCCATTGTATATTCTTGCCTCCTTTGTCGAAGATAAGGTGTCCATAGGTTCGTGGATTTATCTCTGGGCTTTCTATTCTGTTCCATTGATCTGTATTTCTGTCTTTGTGCCAGTACTATACTGTCTTGATGACTGTGGCTTTATAGTAGAGCCTGAAGTCAGGCAGGTTGATTCTTCCAGTTTTATTCTTCTTTCTCAAAATTGCTTTGGCTATTTGAGGTTCTTTGTATTTCCATATACATTTGAATCAGTTCTAATGAGATGGATGAAACTGGAGCCCATTATACAGAGTGAAGTAAGCCAGAAAGATAAACACCAATACAGTATACTAACACATATATATGGAATTTAGAAAGATGGTAATGATAACCCTATATGCAAGACAGAAAAAGAGACACAGATGTATAGAACAGACTTTTGGACTCTATGGGAGAAGGCGAGGGTGGGATGATCTGAGAGAACAGCATCAAAACATGTATATTATCTATGGTGAAACAGATCACCAGCCCAGGTTGGATGCATGAGACAAGTGCTCGGGGCTGGTGCACTGGGATGACCCAGAGGGATGGGATGGAGAGGGAGGTGGGAGGGGGGTTCAGGATGGGGAACACATGTAAACCCATGGCTGATTCATGTCAATGTATGACAAAAACCACTACAATACTGTAAAGTAATTAGCCTCCAACTAATAAAAATAAATGAAAAAAAATCAATAACTGTGTTGTTATAGTGCTTCCCAGATGGCACAGTGGTAAAGTATCCACCTGCCAATGCAGAAGACATGGCTTTGATCCCTGGTTTGGGAAGATCCTCTGGAGAAGGAAATGGCTACCCACTCCAGTATTCTTGTTGGGAAATCTCATGGACAGAGGAGCCTGGAGGGTATAGTCCATGGGGTCACAGTGAGTCAGACATGACAGAGTGACTGAGCACCCATGCTGTTATAATTTTCAGCATTTTATGTAGCCTAATCTTAAAAAAAAAAAAAAAACAACCAAACTTTTAATTTTGAGATAATTGTAGATTCACATACAGTTATAAAAATCACAGATGTTTTATACCCAGGAGTGGAATTGCTGGATCATATGGTAGTTCTCTTTTCAGTTTTTTGAGAAGCCTGCATACTGTTTTTTCACAGTGGCTGTGCCAGTTTATATTCCCACCAACAGTGTACAAGGTTCCCTTTTCTCCACATTCTTGCCAACATTTGTTATTTGTAGTTTTTGATGATAACCATTCTGACAGGTGTGAGATGATATCTCATTGTGGTTTTGATTTGTATTCCCCTGATGATTAGTGATGTTAAGCATCTTTTTATGTGCCTGTTGGCCATCTACATTTCCTCTTTGGAAAAATGTCTATTCAGGTCTGCCCATTTCTAAGTGTTTTTTTGATGTTGAGTTGTATGAGCTATTTATATATGTTGGATATTAACTCCTTATCAGTCATATCATTTGTAAATATTTTCTCCCTTTCAGTAGGTTGTCTTTTTTTTTGTCAATGGTTTCCTTTGCTTTGCAAAAGCTTTTAAGTTTAATTAGGTTCCATTTGTTTATTTTTGCTTTCATTTCCTTTGTTTTAGAAGTCGAATCCAAAATAAAATATTGCTGTGATTTATATCAAAGAGCAATTTGCCTGTTTTCCTCTAAGAGTTTTACAGTATCCAGTCTTACATTTAGGTATTTAATCCATTTGAAAATATACATGTACACCAATATTCGTAGCAGCATTATGTATAATTACCAAGATACGGAAACAACCTAAGTATCCATAAACAAATGTGTATACACACACACACACACACACACACACATATATGTATATATATATATATATATGCAGTGGACTACTACTGCTGCTAAGTCACTTCAGTCATGTCTGACTCTTTGTGACCCTATGGACTGTAGCCCACCAGGCTCCTCTGTCTATGGGATTCTCCAGGCAAGAATACTGGAGTGGGTTGCCATGCCCTCCTCCAGGGGATCTTCCCAACCCAGGGATAGAATCCATATCTCTGATGTCTCCTGCATTGGCAGGCAAGTTTTTTACCACTAGCACCATTTAGGAAACCCAGTGAACTACTATTCAGTCATAAAAAAGAATGAAATTTTGCCATTTGCAGCAACATGGATGGACTTGGAGGGCATTATGCTAAGTGAAATAAGTCAGACAGAGAAAGACAAATACTGTATGATATCACTTATATGTGGAATCTAAAAAAATACAACAAACTAGTGAATATAACTAAAGAAACAAGACTCACAGATTTAGAGAATGAACTAGTGTTTACCAGTGGGGAAAGAGAGAAGGAGGAGGGGGCAATATAGGGGAAGGGGATTAAGAGGTGCAAATTATTAGATATAAAAGAAGCTATAAGAATATATTGTACAAGGTGGGGAACATAGCAAATATTTTGTAACAACTATAAATAGAGTATGGCCTTTAAAAATTGTGAGTTACTATGTTGTACACTTGTAACTTATATAATATTATACATCAGAGGGATGCAGAGGGATCCCAAATACTTTTTTCTTGTTTCCCTCAATGATAATATTTTGTATAACTATAGTACAATATCACAACTAGAATATTGAAATTGACACAGTTAGTACCATCACCACAAAAAGTCACTATGTCACACTTTTATAATCACACCCACATTTTTACTTCCTGACCATACTTAAGCCCCGGACATCATTAATCTATAACCATTTGAGTTAACATTTGAATAATTTATGAGAATTAAACCACTGTTCACTGTGTTTTTTGCCTATGAATGTCAAATTTCTCCAACACCATTTGTTAAAGACAAATTTTCCTGTACTAAATTGCTTTATCTCCTTTGTCAAAAGTCAGTTTAGTATATGTATGTTACATCTGGGTTCTTTACATATGAGTTCATGTGTGTGTCTTCCTCTAAACTGGTACCATACAGTTTTGATTACAGTAGTTATACAAGTCTTAAAACCAGATAGAGTTACTCCTCTATTTTATTCTACTCTCTCAAAATTGTTTTAGCTTTCTAGTCCTCTTGATTTTCCATATAAATTTTAGAATAATCTTTCCTATATCTACAAAAAAAAAACTTATTGAGATTTTGATGATAATCTTATTTATTAGTTTGGGAAAAATTGATATCCTTACTATGCTGAGTCTTTCAATCTGTTAGCACAGTATTAATCTCCATTTATTTAGATATTTTTTATTTCCTTCATCAGTGTTTTCTAGTTTTCAGATGCAAATCCTGTACGTGTTTTTTACACTTATAAATGATTTATTTTTTAATTAAAAAAAATTTTTGGATGTGCCAAGCAACTTGTGGGATCTTAGTTCCCCAACCAGGGATTGAACCTGGGCCCTTGGCAGTGAAAGCATGGAGTCCTAACCACTGGACTGCCAGGGAATTATATTTTTTACTAGTTCAAAACATTATTGAATATTCATTGGAAGGACTGATGCTGAAGCTGAAACTCCAATGCTTTGGCCACCTGATGCGAAGAACTGACTCATTTGAAAAGACCCTGATGCTGGGAAAGATTGAAGGCAGGAGGAGAAGGAGACAACAGAGGATGAGATGGTTGGATGGCATCACTGACTCAATGGACGTGAGTTTGAGTAAACTCCAGGAGTTGGTGATGGACAGGGAGGCCTGGCGTGCTGCGATTCATGGGGTCACAAAGTTGGACACAACTGAGCGACTGAGCTGAACTGAACTGAAACATTATTGCAGTGGACATGTTGCTAATATATAGAAATGTAATTGATTTTAGTGTTTACCTAGTGTGCTTTCACCTTCCTGAACTCACTGAGTTCATCTAGGAAGGTTTTTTTTGGTAGATTTATTTATTCAGTTCAGTTCCATCACTCAGTCATGTCCGACTCTTTGCAACCCCATGAACTGCAGCACGCCAGGCCTCCCTGTCCATCACCAACTCCCGGAGTTCACCCAAACTCATGTCCATCGAGTTGGTGATGCCATCCAACCATCTCATCCTCTGTCGTCCCCTTCTCCTCCTGCCCCCAATCCCTCCCAGCATCAGGGTCTTTTCAAATGAGTCAGCTCTTCACATCAGGTGGCCAAAGTATTGGAGTTTCAGCTTCAGCATCAGTCCTTCCAGTGAACACCCAGGACTGATCTCCTTTAGGATGGACTGGTTGGATCTCCTTGCAGTCCAAGGGACTCTCAAGAGTCTTCTCCAACACCACAGTTCAAAAGCATCAATTCTTCAGTGCTCAGCTTTCTTTGATCCAACTCTCATATTCATACATGACTACTGGAAAAACCATAGCCTTGACTAGATGGACCTTTGTTGGCAAAGTAATGTCTCTGCTTTTTAATATGCTATCTAGGTTGGTCATAATTTTCCTTCCAAGAAGTAAGCGTCTTTTAATTTCATGGCTGCAATCACCATCTGCAGTGATTTTGGAGCCCCCAAAAATAAAGTCAGCCACTGTTTCCTCATCTATTTGCCATGAAGTGATGGGACCGGATGCCATGATCTTAGTTTTCTGAATGTTGAGCTTTAAGCCAACTTTTTCACTCTCCTCTTTCACTTTCATCAAGAGGCTCTTTAGTTCTTCTTTGCTTTCTGCCATAAGGGTGGTGTCATCTGCATATCTGAGGTTATTGATACTTCTCCTGGCAATCTTGATTCCAGCTTGTGCTTCATCCAGCCCAGTGTTTCTCATGATGTACTCTGTATATAAGTTAAATAAGCAGGGTGACAATATACAGCCTTGATGTACTTCCCAAAGAAAGACAATACCAAAGATTCCTTCGTTATTTTGTATAAATATCACCATGTGATCTGCAAATAGGAATAGATTTCTTTTTCAATTTGTATTCCTTTCATTTCCTTTTCTGGTCTTATTGCATTGGTTAGAATATGTGGTATCTTGTTGAATAAGGGTGATGAGAGTAGGCATCTTTGCTTTGTTTCTTAAGTTAGGGGGAAAGCATGTATTCTTTCACCATTAAATAAAATTTTAGCTTTGGTTTTCAGATAGATGTGCTTTATTAAATGAAGCAAATTCTATTCTATTTATATTTTTTCTGAAAGTTATTTTAATCATGAATAGATATTGAGTTGGTGAAACTTTTTTGGCATGATTGATATGATCATGTTTTTCTTTTTTAGTCTGGCTAATATGGTAGATTGTACTGATTGATTTTCAAATATTGAACAAAATTTTTATTTCTGGTTATGATGGATTCTCCTTTTATATATTGCTGAGTTTTATTGCTAATAGTTTTAAAATTTTTGTATCTATATTCATAAAGAATTTTGGTTTGTATTTTTCTTTTTTGTGATTGTGTCTCACTGTTATATCAAAGTAATACTAGTTTCATAAGATTAATTCTATTTTCTCAAAGACTGTGTAGAATTGGCAAAATATCTTCTCTAAAAGTTTGGTAGCATTCTCCAGTGGAACCATGTGGGCTTGGAAATCTTCAGGGGAAGAATTTTTAAAATAATAATATAATTTCTTTAACAGATACAAGGCTATTAAAGTTATCTATTAGATTTTGGATGAGTTGTGGCAATTTGTATTTTTTGATGAATTGGTATAATTTGTCTAAATTATCAAATTGATATATGTGAAGTTGTTTCTACTATTCTCTTATTATCCTTTTAATGCCTTTCTATTTTACTTTGCCTTCCTGGTTAGAGGTTTGTTAATTTTATTCACCTTTTCTAAGAATCATATCTTTGAATTTCATTGAATTTTTGTTGTCAATTTTATTGATTTCTGCTCTTTATTATATTCTTGTTTCTGCTTGCTTTGGGTTTATTTTGGTCTTTCTAGTCTCTTCAGGTGGGAGTTTAGATTATTAACTTAAGACTTTGTCTCTTAATGTAATCGTTTAGTGCTATAAATATTCCTCTCATTGCTTAAGCTGAGCTCACAAAATTTGGTATAGTATTTTATTTTTCTATTTTCTGTTTCACTCATTCTTTGACTCACAAATTATTTTGAAAGGTGTTGTTTAATTTCCAAGTATTTACAGATTTTCTTGTTTATCTTCCTGTTATTGATTTGTACTGAGATTCCATTGTGTCAGAGAAAACACTGCATGATTTCAGTTCTTTCACATTTATTTTATGGCCCAGGATATGGTCTGGTTTTTCATACTGTTCTTGAAGTTCTCGAGGCCAGAATACTGAAATGGTTTGCCATTCCCTTCTCCAGTGGACCATGTTTTGTCAGAACTCTCCACTATGACCTGTCCATCTTGGGTGGCCCTGCATGGCATGGCTCATAGCTTCACTGAGTTACACAAGACTGTGATCCATGTGATCATTTTGGTTAGCTTTCTGTGATTGTGGATTTTGTTCTGGAGGCTGTGGGATCATAGTTTTTGCTTCTTCTGTCTGCACTCTGATGGATGAGGATAAGAGGCTTGTGCAAGCTTCCTGATGGGAGGGACTGACTGTGGGGAAAACTGAGTCTTGCTCTGGTGGGCAGGGCCATGCTCAGTAAAACTTTAATCCAGAATTTTCTGCTGATGCATGGAACTGTGCTCCCTCATGTTAGTTGTTTGGCCTGAGCTGGCCCAGTCCTGGAGTCTATAGGCTCTATGGTAGGGCTAAAGGTGACCTCCAAAAGGACTTATGCCATCATGCCCCCTCCCAGGACTGCTGCTACCACTGCACCTGTCCCTGTGGCAGGCCACTGCACACCCACTCCTCCACAGGAGCCCCTCAAAAACTCACAGGCAGGTCTGGCTCAGTCTCTTGTGAGATCACTGCTCCTTTTCTCTGGGTCCGGGTTCAAACAAGGTTTTGTTTGTGCCCTCCAAGAGTCTGTTTCCCAGTCCTGTGGAAGTTCTGTAATCAAATCCCACTGGCCTTCGAAGTCAAATTTCCTGGGAATTCCCAGGAGAAGATGAGTGCATGAATGAAGATTTAGGGCAGGAGGAGAAGGGGACAGCAGAGGATGACATGGTTGGATGACATCACTGACTCAGTGGACATAAATTTGAGTATACTCCAGAAGATAGTGAAAGACAGGGAAACCCCCAGGATGCTGCAGGCCATGGGGTTGCAAAGAGTCGGACACGACTACTTAGCAACTGAACACCATGGTCTACTCTGGACTCCCCTTGTGGCTCAAATGGTAAAGAATCTGCCTGCAATGCAGGAGACCTGGGTTTGATCCTTGGGTCGGGAAGATCTCCTGGAGAAGAGAATGGCTACCCACTCCAATATTCTTGCCTGGAGAATTCCATGAATAGAAGAGCCTGGCAGGCTACAGTCCATAGGGTCTCAAAGTATGAGACACAACTTTTCATAGTCTACTTTGGTATATATTCTGTGGGCAGTTGAAAAGTGTCTGTTTTCTACTCTTGTCAGGTGGAGTGTTCTATAAATATGTCTAAGGTTCTTTCAGTTAATGACGTTGTTGAGATCTATAAATTAGCTGATTTTCTGTCTAGTTGTTCTATCACTTGTTGAGAAAATGGTGTTTAAGTTTCCAGCTATAAATGTGAATTTGACTATTTCTCCTTCCATTTTTATTAAGGATCACTATGTCTTCTTGGTGGATTGATCCTTTAAATATTTTATGATGTCCCTCTTTGCCCCTAGTAATTTCCTTTGCCCTGAAGTTTATCTGATATATTCACTCTTACTTTACTTTTATTAATTTTTGTATGATATATCTTTGCTCATTATTTTACTTTCTACCAGCCTATATCTTTGGTACTAATTTCTTTTAAAGAGTGTATAGTTTGGCCATTCTTTAAAATCCAATTTGCCAATTCCTGTCTTTTAGTTGGTGTCATTAGACAATTTACATTTAATGTAAGTGCTGATATCTAGTTGAGTAACCTGAATTATTTGTCCCTTATAGGCAAGATGTCATTTTCCTTGGCTCTTTGACAATTTAATTTGTTATTAATTTTCAGAAGTCTGATCATGATGCTTTGTTGTGGATTCTGTGGTACAATTCTGATTTGAGGCTTGAAAATCTTCTTGAACCTGTAACTTTATGTCATGCAAAATGTAGCAAGTTTTCAACAATTATTTAAGTATTTTTTCAGTACAGCACTCTTTTCTTGTCTTCTAGGACTCTAGGTACATGAATAATAGATCTTTTGTTACTGTTTCATAGATCCCTAAGGCTGTGTTTAATTTTAAAATCTATTTTCTCTCTGTTGTTCAAATTGCATAATTTTAATTATGTTAACCTCAGTTTTGCTACTTTTTTCATTTGTCCCCTCCACTCTGTTCGAGCCTATTAATTATGTTTTTTTTAATTTTATTTTGTTTACTGTCATTTCTTAGTTCTAAAATGTCCATTTTGTTCTTTTCTTTCATTGTGATAAAATACATATCACAGAAAATTTAATGTTAGTGATATTTAGTACATTCACAATGTTGTACAGCCATCACCACTATCTAGTTTCAGAACATTTTCATTACCCCAAGGAGAAATCTCATACTCATTAAGTAGTTACTTCCCATTCTTCTCTCCACTAAGTCCCAGCCAGCCGCTAATATGCTTTCTGTCTCTATTGAGTTGCCTATTCTGGATATATTGTATAAATGAAATAATACAGTATGTAGCCTTTTGTGTTTGGCTTCTTTTGCCTAGCATATTTTCAAAGTTCATCTATGTTGTAGCATGTATAAATGCTTCATTTCTTTTAATAGTTGAATAATATTCCATTGTAGGGATTTGTCACATTTTGTTTATCCATTAATCACTTATGGACATGTGTGTTGTTTCTACCTTTTGGCTAGTATGAATAATGCTGCTGTGAACACCTGTATATAAGATTTTTCTGAACATCTGTTTTCAGTTCTTTGGGGTATATATCCAGGAGTGGAATTGTTGAGCCATATAGTAATTCTGTGTAACATTTTTGAGGAATTGTCAAAACAGTTTTTCATAGCAGCCTCACCTTTTTACATTCCCACCAGAAATGCATGAGGATTACAGTATCTTCACATTGTCACAATCGCTTATAATCTTCTCTTTTATTATTATTTTTTTATAGCAAGCCTAGTGAGGATGAAGTGGTATCTCTCTGTGACTTTGATTTACATTTTTATAGTATCTTTTCATGTGCTTATTGGTTATTTCTATGTCTTCTTCAGAGAAGAAATCCTTGATCCATGTTAAGTTAATTGTATAAAGTGTTAAGTGTATGCAACTTCATTATTTTGCATGTCATCATCCAGCCATCACAGCATCATTAAATGAAGAAAGTATTCTTTTCCTATTGAATGGTCTTGGCACCCTCCTTGAAAGTCAATTGACCATAAATTTGATGGTTTATTTTTGGTCTCTCTGTTCTACTCTATTGATCTATTTGTCTACCCTTATGCCAATGCCACACTATTTTGATTAGGTTAGCTTTGTAATATGTTTTGAAATTGGTAAGTGTGACTCGTCCGACTTTGTTCTTTCTCAAGATTGTTTTGATATTTGAGTACCTTGTAATTCCATATGAATTTTAGCATAAACTTTTCCATTTCTGTGGGGAAAAAAGCTATTGGGATGTTGAAAGGTATTGCATTTGATGTGTGGATTGCTCTAAGTATTGTCATCTTAACATTATTAAATCTTCTAGTTGATGAACACAGGATCTCTTCCCATTTATTTTGTTGTTGTTTGGTTACTAAGTTGTGTCCAACTCTTTTGCAACCCCATGAACTGTAGCCTGCCAGGGTTCTCTGTTCATGGGATTTCCCAGGCAAGAATACTGGAGTGGGTTGCCATTTCCTTCTCCAGGGGATCTTCCTGACCCAGGGACTGAACCCATGTTTCCTGCATTGGCAGGTGGATTCTTTACTGAGCCACCAGGGAAGCCTCTTCCATTTACTTAAGTTTTCTTTATTTTGGCAATGTTTTATAATTTTCGGTTGTACAAATCTTATACCTATTTGGTTAAATTTACTCCTGTATATTTTATTCTTTCAGTGCTGTTTTAAATGGAATTTTTCTGAATTTCCTATTCAGATTGCTCATTGCTAGTGTATAGTGATATCAATGTGTTTATGTGTTGATCTTGTACCTTATAACTTTGCTGAATTCCATTTTGGTCCTGTATTACATGTTCTGTTTATTTGCTGAGACCTTCTTTTTCTTTCATGAGGCTTTCTATCTTATCATTTGCTTCAAATGTATATTCATAATTGCTTGTTGAAATATTTTTATGAAGGCTACTTTAAAATCCTTATCAGATTATTCTGATATCTCTGTTATCTTGGCATTGACATTTATTCATTGTCTTTTTTTTCATTCAGTTAGATATCTTCCTGATTCTTGTTACAAAATATTTTTGATGGAAGTCTAGCTTTAAGGAATTATGAGACTCTTATTCCTATTAAAATGTTCTACTCCAGCTGGCCACCTCTAAGACTCTCCCACCAGAGGAAATGAGAGTGCATTTAATTACTGCCAGGTGGAAAGAAGTCCAGTTTTCCTACTTGGCCTCTATAACATATATATATATATATATAAAATATGTAAAATTATATAACATATATTCTTTCCATATACAAAGTTGTTCTTAGTGGAAGAAATAAGGAAAAGTTTGTCTATTTCCTCAGAAAAATAAGTCTCTGCAGAGGTCTCAGAACATGTTTGTGTAGACTTTTTCTTTTTTTATTTTTTTTAATATAAATTTATTTATTTTAATTGGAGGCTAATTACTTTACAATATTGTAGTGGTTTTGCCATACATTGACATGAATCCACCACAGGTGTACATGTGTTCCCCATCCTGAACCCCCCTCCCACCTCCCTCCCCTAAATCCCATCCCTCTGGGTCATCCCAGTGCACCAGCCCCGAGCACCCTGTATCATGCATCGAACCTGGACTGGTGATTCGTTTCACATATGATAATATACATGTTTCAGTGCCATTCTCCCAAATCATCCCACCCTCACCCTCTCCCACAGAGTCCAAAAGACTGTTCTATACATCTGTGTCTCTTTTGCTGTCTCACATATAGGGTTATCATTACCATCTTTCTAAATTCCATATATATGCATTAGTATACTGTATTGGTGTTTTTCTTTCTGGCTTACTTCACTCTGTATAATAGGCTCCAGTTTCATCCACCTCATTAGAACTGATTCAAATGTGTTATTTTTAAAGGCTGAGTAATATTCCATTGTGTATATGTACCACTGCTTTCTTATCCATTCATCTGCTGATGGACATCTAGGCTGCTTCCATGTCCTAGCTATTGTAAACAGTGCTGTGATGAACATTGGGGTACATGTGTCTCTTTCAATTCTGGTTTCCTTGGTGTGTATGCCCACCAGTGGGATTGCTGGGTCATATGGCATTCAATTTCCAGTTTTTTAAGGAATCTCCGCACTGTTCTCCATAGTGGCTGTACTAGTTTGCATTCCCACCAACAGTGTAAGAGGGTTCCCTTTTCTCCACACCCTCTCCAGCATTTATTGTTTGTAGACTTTTGATAGCAGTCATTCTGACTGGTGTGAGATGGTACCTCATTGTGGTTTTGATTTGCATTTCTCTGATAATGAGTGATGTTGAGCATCTTTTCATGTGTTTGTTAGCCATCTGTATGTCTTCTTTGGAGAACTGTCTGTTTAGTTCTTTGGCCCATTTTTTGATTGGGTCATTTATTTTTCTGGAATTGAGCTGCAGGAGTTGCTTGTATATTTTTGAGATTAATCCTTTGTCTGTTGCTTTGTTTGCTATTATTTTCTCCCATTCTGAAGGCTGTCTTTTCACCTTGCTTATAGTTTCCTTTGTTGTGCAAAAGCTTTTAAGTTTCATTAGGTCCCATTTGTTTATTTTTGCTTTTATTTCCAATAGTGAAAATGAGTATACTACCCAAAGCAATCTATAGATTCAGTGCAATCCCTATCAAGCTACCAACAGTATTTTTCATAGAACTAGAACAAATAATTTCACAATTTGTATGGAAATTTAAAAAAAACCTCAACTAGCCAAAGCAATCCTGAGAAAGAAGAATGGAACTGGGAGAATCAACCTGCCTGACTTCAGGCTCTACTACAAAGCTACAGTCATCAAGACAGTATGGTACTGGTACAAAGACAGAAATATAGATCAATGGAACAAAATAGAAAGCCCAGAGATAAATCCATGCACCTGTGGACACCTTATCTTCGACAAAGGAGGCAAGAATATACAATGGAGAAAGACAACTTCTTTAACAAGTGGTGCTGGGAAAACTGGTCACCTACTTGTAAAAGAATGAAACTAGAACACTTTCTAACACTTTCTTACAGAAAAATAAACTCAAAATGGATTAAAGATCTAAATGTAACTATAAAACTCCTAGAGGAAAACATAGGTAAAACACTCTCCGACATATATCACAGCAGGATCCTCTATGACCCACCTCCCAGAGTATTAGACTTTTTCTAAAGAACTTTTCATTTTATTCTTACCACATATTCATAATGGAAAGGCAAATAATGGTCATGTATTGGAAATAAGGAAACTGAGGCCCAGAAGCATTAGATACTTCCTCATGCAAAGTAATGATTTTTAAGTGAGTGCTATGTGCTAAGTCATTTCATTCATGTCTAACTCATTTTGACCCTATGGACTATGGCCTGCCAGGCTGCTCTGTCCATGGAATTCTCCAGGCAAGAATACTGGAGTGGATTGCCAGGCCCTCCTCCAGGGGATCTTCCCAACCCAGGCATCAACCCCGCATCTCCTGCAGCTCCTATATTGCAGACAGATTCTTTGCCACTGAGCCACTGAGGAAGCCCCAAGTGAGTACATGGGAAGAACCAAACCCTGTTGTTCTGATCAACAACCTAGGATGTTTCTATTAGATCAAGCTTTATAACCTAAATAAACTTCCAGTGTTTTATGTGCAAAGAAGCTATTTTGTTATAATAACTGAATACATGCATGCTAGTGTATGTTGTGGAAACACTGAAAATTCTTGAAATTGTGGAGAAAATAAAGCCATTGGGAGCTTCAACCTATGAGTTATGACAGATGGAACATAGCTTGAGCGTAGCATCAGCTATTGCAAGATTCACATTGTAAATTCAGGTAAATGACTTAAGGTAATTTTTTCTGGTAGAAATTCCTAGTCAGTATACATTTTCCATATATGGTTGCTGGTAAAAGCACAAATCTTCAACCTCAGGTCAATTTATAAATGTAAAGTTGAAAGGAGTCTCAGCTTTTTTAAATGAACCCTTGCTGCTTCTTAGAGCTAGCAGACTTAGAGGTCCCAATCTGTGCTGCTCTAGAGAGCAAAATAAAAAACAGTGGCAATTAGAGAAAGACAGGTTGAATATTGACATAAGGCTTTTCCAATTTTCAAAGCTATCCATTATGTTATGTGTTGCCTCATTGAATATCCAGTCCTTTATCACTGGATAGCTTCAAGCCAAAGGATACTGTAGAATTTATTCTTGCACCCAGTGGGCTCTTGGCCAAGATGAGCTCAAAAATCCCAACTTACTCTAAGGTTTTATCATAACTTCTTGTGCAAAATCAGCCTAGCAATACCCTCTTAGTGTTCTCAGTCTGCCATAGCAAAACACTATTGATTGTGTGGCTGGAAGCCTGGAAGCCTGAGATCAGGGTGCCAACATGGTCAGATTCTGATGAGAGCTCTTTTCCTGCCTTGCAGATAGCCACCTTCTCACTGTGTCCTCACAAGGCCTTTCCTTGGTGCATGGGCATGGGGAGAGTGATTTCTCTCTTTCTCTTCTTATAAGGGCACCAGTTTTATTGGATTAAGACTTTCCCGTCCTCGAGGGAATCTTCCTGACCCAGGGATCAAGCCCTCGTATCTTGCACCTCCTTGCGTTGCCAGGAGGATTCTTTACCACTAGCACCACCTTTGAAATCATATATATGTAGATATATATATATTTTTTACAAGAAATTTTGTGACATATGGAGGTGGCGTGTTCATGAGAGACTAGTAAATTCATGTCTCAAAAGTTAAATAACCCTGAGGAATACTATGTATGTATGCATAAACAAGCACTCATAGTTCTCTTTTTCTGATTCAGCATTATTTTGGTTTTAACATATAGCCTTGTAAATTAACAGAATTAATATCCATTCTATCTAGAGAAAGGTAGTTAATTCAACTTTCCAATACACATATTAAATCTGTGTGATTTTCTCTAGATAGGTTTTATGTAGGCATATATGACAAAGATCTGTACCTGTATTTCAGATGTTGCCACCTGATAATTCAGTTACTAAAGATGTTTTTCATTAAATTTTAAATTTCTAATATATATCAGTCATGTAATGGAGATTGAGAAATATAGAACAATAAGAGAGCAGAGATTAAAAGGAAATTGACATGGTTTCATAAACACATAGGAAAAAGGACAAACAGAAGTTAGAAATAGTTATCACTAGATCTCTATCTACATGAATTTGTCCATGTGGACTAAATGAAAAATTAGAACAAAATTTTGGCCAGTATGGATAAAATATGAGAATTCTCTTTCTAGTCTTCTCTTGATAAGGGCTTTTCAGTATGACCTGTACCAGCAATATGAGCTGCTGACAACTTGTTGGAAACTGAAATTCTCAGGTCCTATCAAAAGCCTGAAGAATCAGAAACTCTTAGCAATCTGGTAGGGCCTAGCAATCTGTGTTTTAACAAATCCTTTAGGTAATTCTGATATGAATTCAAGTTTGAGAACCACTGCTCTAGATTTCTGGCATTTATGAATTTCCTGGATAATTAAGTATCTTCCTTCCTTATTTTTTCCTTTATGGGGCTGATGATATATTGTTTGCAAGTGTTAATCACTATTATTATTATAAAGATTGTCCCAGCTTCCAGGGCTGTGCAATGCTTGGATTTCTAGTCCAGAAGTCCTAGATTGGCTTTCCATCCTCTGATCCCTAATTTGGCCTCTCCCGTCTTAGAATATAAACTTTATCTTGCCAGCTATAGAAACCTGGAAAACACACTTTCAAATAACAGAAACTGCACACACTGTTTTTGGGGTATGCAGACTGTGTATGGGAGTGAACTCTGCCTAAAAGTCCCCTTATCCCATTTCTGGAACTCTATCTTAAGAATATAATAAAACAAATGAGATAAATATCTACACAGGTTTTCATTATAATTTTGTTCTCTATAGTGAAAAACTAGACATCTCAAACATTCATCAATGGGGGATGATTATATAAATTATTCATATTATTGAATATTATACATCTGTTAAAAGAATTTAGTAGCTCAGCATTACTGGCATGGAAAGATACCCAAGATATATTGTAATGTGATAAAAGTAAAACCATGGTGCAGAATGGTGTAGTTTGTATGATCTCACCACTTGAAAAGATATTTGAAATTTTGGCTTGGATATATTTTACATTTACAATGTAAAAAGAGATATAAGATCTATATTTATTAGCAACAAATGATGGTCACATATGGTTTTAACTGCAAAATGAGTGCACTACAAAATAGTATGTAGTAAGAACTTTTGGAAATGATGTGTCTATCTCAGTGATTCCTAGGTTTCATGTGTGTATGCATATTTTAAAGCTCATTAAATGGTACCCCTAAAATTCTTGTATTTCACTTTATCTGAATTTTATCTAATTAAAGAGTCATACAAAAGAATGTGACTGGATCCCTAACTCACACTATATAGAAAAATCAACTCAAAGTGGATTAAAAAGTAATATCGACATATATACATTACCATGTGTGAAATAGAAAGCCGGTGAGAAGTTACTATATAACACAGGGAGCCTGGGCTGTTGCTCTATGATGACCTAGAGGAGTAGGATGGGGGGGGTAGGGCCAAGAGGGAGGTGATATATGTATAACTATGGCTGATTCTTAATGTTATATGGAAGAAACCAACACAAATTGTAAAGCAATTTTCCTCCAATTAAAAAAAAGAATGTAATATCTGAAATTATAAAACCCCTAGAAGAAAACATAGATAGTAAGCTCCTTGACATTGGTCTTGGTGATGATTTTTTGGATTTGACACCAAAAGCAAAGGCAACAAAAGCAAAAATTAAAAAAAACAAAGTGAAACTACATCAAAATAAAAACTTATGCTCAGCGAAGGAAACTGTCAACAAAATGAACAGGCAACCTACAGATGGGAGAAAATATTTGCAAACCATATATCTGATAAGGGTTTAATACCCCAAACCTAAAAGGAACTCATACAACTCAATATCAAAAAAACCAAGTAGCTTACACCTAAAATATCTATCAATGGGTAAATGGATAAAGAATATCATTCATCCATAAAAATGAGAAAATCCTACCAGTTGCAATAACATGGATGGACCTTGAAGGCATTATGCTAAGTGAAATAAGTCAGAGAAAGACAAATACTGTATGATTTCATTTACATGTGGAATCTAAAAGCAAAAAAAAAAAAAAAACCCTCACCAAACTCATAGAAAAAGAGATCAGATTTGTGGTACTAGAGGCATGGAGTTAAGGGGAGGGGAATTGGAAGAAGGTGTTTATTAATAAAAGGTACAAACTACCAGTTATAAGAAAAATTATGTGCTAGGGATGTAATATACATCATGATGACTATATTTAACATGGCTATATGATATATAGGAGAGTTAAGAGAGTGGATTCTAAGAGTTCTCATCACAGAGATAGTTTTTTCTTTTCTTTTTATTGTATCTGTATTAGATGATAGATGTTAGCTAAATCTATTGTGTCAATTATTCCACAATATATGTAAATCAAATCACCATACACCTTAAATTTCTACAATAAAACTGATAAAAATGTTTAAATGGACAATGGACTTAAAGAGATATTTTTCCAAAGAAGGCATACAAACAGTCAACAAGTCCATGAAAGCATGCTCAACATCACTAATCATTTACAAATAAAAACCACAAAAGAGATATCACTTCATACCTGGTAGAATGGATATTATCAAAAAGACAAGAAATAAAAAGTTTGGCAAGGATGTAGAGATAAGGGAACCATTATTCACTAGTGGTGGGACTGTAAACTGGTGTAGCCTCTATGGAAAACAGTATGGAGTTACCTTAAGAAATTAAAGATAGAATTACCATATGATCCAGCAGTTCCATTTCTGGGTAAATATCCAAAGGAAATAAAATAATTATTTTGAAGAAACATGTTCTCTTATGTTAATAGCAACATTTTTCACAATAGCCAAGGTGTGTGTGTATGTATTTGTTGTTGTTTAGTCACTAAGTTATGTCCAGCTCTTTTGTGACCCCATGGACTGTAGCCCACCAGGCTTCTTTGTCCATGGGATTTTCCAGGCAAGAATACTGGAGCTGGGTAACCATTCCCTTCTCCAGGGGATTTTCCTGACCCAGGAATCAAACCTGGGTCTCCTGCATAGGCAGGTGAATTCTTTACTGCTGAGCTACCAGGGAAGCCCATATACCACTGAGCCACTAGGAAAGCCACCAGGGAAGCCTTTAAAAATATATATATATATGTATATATATATACACACACACACATACATATATAATTCAGCCTTTAAAAAGAAGGAAGTCCTGACGTTTGTGACAAGATAGATGAACCTGGATGGCATTATACTAACTGAAATTAGCCAGACAAAGACAAATACTGCATAATGTCACTAACACATGGAATCTAAGAGGAAAATAAAAAACAAATGTTGAGCTCATAGAAATAGAAAAGCTGTTGTCAGGTGCTAGGTGAGGAAATAGGGAGAGGTTGGTAAAAGTGTATAACATTCAGTTTTAAGATAAATAAGATCTGAAGCTCTAATATATAACATGGTGATGGTAGTTAATGACACTGTATTGTATACTTGAAATTGCTAAGAGAGTAGAACTTAAATGTTCTCACCAAAAATAAAAATAAAGAAAGAAAAAGGAAAATATGTGGAGCGATGGATGTGTTAACTCAATGAGAAGAATCTTTTCACAATGTGTATGTAATATCAAATCATCACATTGTACATGTTAAATATCTTACAATTTGTCAGTTATACTTCAATAAAGATGGATGGAAAATAGTTTTTTAAAAGTCATTAGACTCCAGTTAAAGATATTCGTACAAAAATATTTATGGGTAAACTGTACTGATATCTACAATTTCATGTGAAATGTATCAAAAATTAAGATGGATTGATGGAGTGACAGATATGTGTAAAACAAATAAAGATGTTAACAACTGTAGAATCAAGGTGATGAGCATTTAAGAATTCACTGTATGTTTCTTTCAATTTTTCTAAATGATTGAAAATAATCATATTAAGTGAAGTAAGCCAGACAGAAAAAGATAAATATCGTGTGATATTGCTTACACATGGAATCTAAAAAAGAAAAAAACAAATGAACTTATATACAATATATATATGCATATGTGTGTATATATGTATAAGTTTTCAGATTCTTTTCTTATAGGTTATTATAAAATATTGAGTATTATATATGTATGTATATATACATACACACATAAATGTATGTGCCTGTAACTGAACCACTTTTCTGTACACCTAAAACTAACACAAATTGTAAAGCAACTATAATTTAACTTAAAAAACATTGAAAAAGCAGCATGTGTAGTATAATCTTATTGTAACTCACTTTTTGATTCTCTATGATTTTGAATTTGGCATATAGTTTATAAACTAACAGAATTTATATAATGTACAGTACAAAAATATTTATTCTTGACATGGAAAGATATCCAACCTTTTAAATGGAAAAAACAGTTGGCAAAACATCATATATAATATGATCTCATTTTGTAAAAACCAAGATGTTTACATGGACAAATTAAATGTCTAGATGAATGAACATGAAGCTGTTAACATTGGGGATCCCTGGGGTTGAAATAATGAGGGTTTTCATTTTCTGTGTACAATTTTAATGTTCTTTCACGTTCATGTATATTCAGCAAAATAATAGATGTTTCCATTTTAAATGTTAATTAATTGTTTTTAATGATGACAGATGGTATAATTTAGGAGAAAAACGGGAATTTTCTAACCTGTGCTTGAATGCCTCTGGGATTCAGGAGCTACATATGTCAAGAAACAGTCTGTTCCATGTAGAGAACAGACGTTTGGACACAGGGCAGCAGAGTGGAAGAGGGATGGGATGAATTGGGAGACAGTGTGTGCATTGTTCTGTGTAAAGCAGATAGCTAGTGGGAATGTGCTGTATATCCGTGGAGCTCAGCTCATTGCTCTGTGGTAGGGGGGTAAGGGTGGGAGGAAGGTCCAAGAGGGAGGGGATATGTATATATATATATATCTTACCAAACCAGGGATGGAACCCAGGTCTCCCTCATCACAAACCAATACTTTACTGTCTGAGCCACCAGGGAGGATCCTACTGCCAATGCAGGAGACTCAGGAGATGCAGGTTCGATCCCTGGGTTGGGAAGATCCCCTGGAGGAGGAAATGGCAACCCACTCCAGTATTCTTGCCTGGAGAATGGAGGAGCCAGGTGGACTGCAGCCCATGGGGGTCTCAAAGAGTCAGACACGACTGAGCGCGCACACACACACACACAACACACACACACACACGCATGCACACACATGTGTGTGTGTACCCCTAAAATAACAGGATAAAACATAAGGGGGAAAAATATAAATTGTTACTTTTAGGATGGACTGATGGTTAAGTGCATAAGTAAAAGGAAAAGACTGAGTAGGATGAAAAGGATCAGAATTTACCAGAAGCCATAGCATAAAATTGTGGGAAAAGTAGCAAGCATCACTACAAACAAAGCTGGTGGAGGTGATGGAATTCCAGTTGAGCTATTTCAAATCCTAAAAGATGATGCTGGTGAAAGTGCTGCACTTAATATGCCAGCAAATTTGGAAAACTCAGCAGTGGCCATAGGACTGGAAAAGGTCAGTTTTCATTCCAATCCCAAAGAAAGGCAATGCCAAAGAATGTTCAAACTACTGCACAATTGCATTCATCTCACACACTAGTAAAGTAATGCTCAAAATTCTCCAAGCCAGACTTCAATAGTACGTAAACTGAGAACTTCCAGATGTTCAAGCTGGATTTAGAAAAGGCAGAGGAACCAGAGATCAAATTGCCAACATCCTTTGGATCATAGAAAAAGCAAGAGAGTTCCAGAAAAATATCTACTTCTGCTTTATTGACTACACCAAAGCCTTTGACTGTGTGGATCACAACAAACTGTGGAAAATTCTTCAAGAGATGGGAATACCAGACCACCTGATCTGCCTCCTGAGAAATCTGTATGCAGGTCAAGAAGCAACAGTTAGAACCGGACATGGAACAATGGACTGGTTCAAAATTGGGAAAGGAGTATGTCAAGCTGTATATTGTCACCCTGCTTATTTAACTTATATGCAGAGTACATCATGAGAAATGCTGGGCTGGATGAAGCACAAGCTGGAATTGCCAGGAGAAATATCAATAACCTTAGATATGCAGATGACACCACCCTTATGGCAGAAAGCGAAGAAGAACTAAAGAGCCTCTTGATGAAAGTGAAAGAGGAGAGTGAAAAAGCTGGTTTAAAACTCAACATTCAGAAAACTAAGATCATGGCATCTGGTCCCATCACTTCATGGCAAATAGATGGGGAAACAATGGAAACAGTGACAGACTTTATTTTCTTGGGCTCCAAAATCACTGCAGATGGTGACTGCAGCCATGAAATTAAAAGACACTTACTCCTTGGAAGAAAAGCTATGACCAACCTAGACAGCATATTAAAAAGCAGAGACATTACTTTGTCAGCAAAGGTCCATCTAGTCAAAGCTATGGTTTTTCCGTTAGTCATGTATGGATGTGAGAGTTGGACCATAAAGAAAGCTGAGCACTGAAGAATTGATGCTTTTGAACTGTGGTGTTGGAGAAGACTCTTGATCATCACTTGGACTGCAAGGAGATCAAACTAGTCAATCCTAAGGGAAATCAGCCCTGAATATTCATTGGAAGTATTGATGCTGAAGCTGAAGCCCCAATACTTTGGCCACCTGATGCGAAGAACTAACTCATTGGAAAAGACCCTGATGCTGAGAAAGATAGAAGGCAGGAGGAGAAGGGGATGACAGAGGATGAGATGGTTGGATGGCATCACTGACTTGATGGACATGATTTGAGCAAGCTTCTGGAGTTGGTGATGGACAGGGAAGCCTGGTGTGCTACAGTCCATGGGGTCACAAAGAGTCAGGCATGACTGAGCAACTGAATTGAATTGATAGCATAAAATTGTTGTGGGAAAAGTATAAACCAAATACTGTGGTAAAAAAGTGTTGATAGTTCTGAGAGCTGGGCCTTTATATTATAAATTTATCAGAATTCTCTCATTCTTTCTCTGCCCCTTTACCCATTTATTATACCCTTCTTTGCCCAGAAGTATAATTAGACATCTTACAGTGACATAGAATAAAATTTAATTGAAATAAAAATAGATGGCAAAGAAGAAAGATGAACAAGTACAAAGATATAAAAAGACTAGGAGTGAGGCTCAAACATGCAACTTGTAAAGACATATGTCTTTTCTGCTCATGGTAAGCAAATTTGGGTTTAAACTTATCAAAAAGAGAAGAAATAAGAAGCAAAGCAGATCAGTTACACAGTTTAGAAATGTACAGTGCTTCTGGTAGGCCACTATATTAATACAATGTAGACAAAGTGGAAATGTGATTGAAGAAACAGAAATATCAATCTTATGAGGAAAGGTTAAGAGAATTGTGGTTATTTAGCCCAAAGAAGAGAAATTTAGGGAGTGACTTGACTGTTTGCAAATATTTCAGAGGACTTTGTGTGAGAGATCAAAGGTAATTGTTTTCTGTGCCTGTGGATAATAATGAAAATAAGAATTGTACTTAATTTAATCCAGCGACACTTGTGATGTACCTATCAGATAAAGGTTTGTATCTGTAACATATAAAAGAACTTCTACAAATTTGTAAGAATACTTAAAAACAAACTAGCAGAAAAATGGCTAAACATCCAAACATGTATGTTACAGAAGAAGAAATACAAAAGACCAATACAAATGAAGAGATGATTAACTCCACTAGCAATCAGAAGAAAATACAGATTATGTCAGCATGATTTTCTTTCTCATTTGATTTGGAAAACAAACAAAAGTACCATGATAATAACAAGTGTCAAGGATAATATGGGGAGATACATATGCTCACAGTTTGGTAATGGTGTAGCTGCTTTGGAATTTAATTTGGTAGTGTACATTAAAGTAGGATAAGCATATATACCTTATGACTTGTTGGTTTTTCTGATTGTTAGAGTAATTGGTGATATTCATTGTTATTCAGCTCTCCTTTCCTTCTGGGCACAGAGTAGGACTGCACTCAATGGTTCTTTTATGGTTGATTAGGACCATGTCTAGTTCTAGTCAATGAGTTACTATTTTTGTGGTAAGTGTGTAACTCTGAAAACCTTTTTCTTTCCTGCCATGTAGATTGTCAGTGTTCAAAATGGTGACTGCCCCAGCAGCCTGAATCCTGAGTCTGATGTGCAGAGTCCTCTAACCCTCAATGGAAATGTGATTTGAGTAAGTTATAATGCCTTCTTATAATATTAATCATCGATCAATGTAGTGAGAGCTCAGAACTTTATGGTTAAGTTTTTAAAAGGTGCAAAATGACATACCTAATATGACACCATTTATGTATGAAAAAATCAGACCACAAAGTATATCTATATCTTCTATAGCTCCACTATGTATTATCAGTACACAGAAAAGAGTTAAGCAGAATAAATACCATATGGTGGTTACTTTGTAGGACTGATAATACCAGATTTGGAAATGGTGGTTGAAGGGGCTTTAGCTTACTCTAAAAAGTTTTAAAGGAAGAATAATTTTAAATAAAATAAAATAATTGAAATAAATAATTTTAAATAAAAAGTTATTTGTTATTTGAAATGTTGAAATGGCATAAGGTTGGGAAGACTTTTTAGTCTAGAAGGGAAGGACAAACCACTTCAGTTTTCTTGCTTTGAGAACCCCATGAACAGTATGAAAAGGCAAAAAGATAGGACACTGAAAAAGAACTCCCCAGGTTGGTAGGTGCCCAATATGCTACTGGAGATCAATAGAGAAATAACTCCAGAAAGAATGAAGAGACAGAGCCAAAGCAAAAACAACACCCAGTTGTGGATGTGACTGGTGATGGAAGCAAGGTCTGATGCTATAAAGAGCAATATTGCATAGGAACCTGGAATGTTAGGTCCATGAATCAAGGCAAATTGGAAGTGGTCAGACAGGAGATGGCAAGAGTGAACATTGACATTTTAGGAATCAGTGAACTAAAATGGACTGGAATGGGTGACATTTAACTCAGATGACCATTATATCTACTACTATGGGCAAGAATCCCTTAGAAGAAATGGAGTAGCCCTCATAGTCAACAAAAGAGTCTGAAATGCAGTACTTGGATGCAGTCTCAAAAATGACAGAATGATCTCTGTTCATTTCCAAGGCAAAGCATTCAATATCACAGTCTATGCCCCGACCGGTAATGCTGAAGAAGCTGAAGTCGAATGATTCTATGGATACCTACAAGAACTTCTGGAACTAATACCAAAAATGATGCCTTTTTCATTATAGGGGACTGGAATGCAAAAGTAGGAAGTCAAGAAACACCTGGAGTAACAGGCAAATTTGGCCTTGGAGTACAGGATGAAGCAGGGCAAAGGCTAATAGAGTTTTGCCAAGAGAACTCATTGGTCATAGCAAACACCCTCTTCCAACAACACAAGAGAAGATTCTACACATGGACATCACCAGATGGTCAGTACTGAAATCAGACTGATTATATTATTTGCAGCCAAAGATGGAGAAGCTCTATACAGTCAGCAAAAACAAGACTGGGAGCTGACTGTGGCTCAGATCATGAACTCCTTATTGCCAAATTCAGACTGAAATTGAAGAAAGTAGGGAAAACCACTAGACCATTTAGGTATGACCTAAATAAAATCCCTTAGGATTATACAGTGGAAGTGACAAATAGATTCAAGGGACTAGATCTGATAGACCAAGTGCCTGAAGAACTATGGATGGATGTTTGTGACATTGTACAGGAGGCAGGGATCAAGATCATCCCCAAGGAAAAGAAAGGCAAAATGGTTGTCTGAGGAAGCCTTACAAATAGCTGTGAATAGAAGAGAAGCGAAAGGCAAAGGAGAAAAGGAAAGATGTACCCATTTGAATGCAGAGTTCCAAAGAACAGCAAGGAGAGATAAGAAAGCCTTTCTCAGCAATCAATGCAAAGAAATAGAGAAAAACAATAGAATGGGAAAGACTAGAGAACTCTTCAAGAAAATTAGAGATACCAAGGGAACATTTCATGCAAAGATGGGCACAATAAAGGACAGAAATGGTATGGACCTAACAGAAGCAGAAGATATTAAGAAGAGGTAGCAAGAATACACAGAAGAACTATACAAAAAGATCTTCATGACCCAGATAACCACGATGGTGTGATCACTCACCTAGAGCCAGACATCTTGGAATGCAAAGTCAAGTGGGCCTTAAGAAGCATCACTATGAACAAAGCTAGTAGAGGTGATGGAATTCCAGTTGAGCTATTTCAAATCCTAAAAGATGACACTGTGAAAGTGCTGCACTCAATATGCCAGCAAATTTGGAAAATTCAGCAGTGCCACAGGACTGGAAAAGATCAGTTTTCATTCCAATCCCAAAGAAAGGCAATGCCAAAGAATGCTCAAACTACCGCACAATTGCACTCATCTCACATGCTAGCATGGAGAAGGAAATGGCAACCCACTCCAGTGTTCTTGCCTGGAGAATCCCAGGGACGGGGGAGCCTGGTGGAGCTGCCGTCTATGGGGTCGCACGGAGTTGGACACGACTGAAGTGACTCCAGCAGCAGCAGCAGCACGTGCTAGCAAAGTAATGCTCAAAATTCTCCAAGGCAGGCTTCAACAGTATGTGAACCATGAACTTCCAGATGTTCAAACTGGATTTAGAAAAGGCAGAGGAACCAGAGATCAAATTGCCAACATTCATTGGATCATAGAAAAAGCAAGAGAGTTCCAGAAAAATATCTACTTCTGCTTTATTGACTACACCAAAGCCTTTGACTGTGTGGATCACAACAAACTCTGGAAAATTCTTCAAGAGATGGGAATACCAGACCACCTGACCTGCCTCCTGAGAAACCTGTATGCAGGTCAAGAAGCAACAGTTAGAACTGGACATGAAACAACAGACTGGTTCCAAATTGGGAAAGGAGTATGTCAAGGCTGTATATTGTCACCCTGCTTATTTAACTTATGTGCAGAGTACATTATGAGAAATGCTCGGCTGGATGAAGTACAAACTAGAATCAAGATTGCGAGGAAAAATATCAATAACCTCAGATATGCAGATGACACCACCCTTAATGCAGAAAGCGAAGAAAACTAAAGAGCCTCTTGATGAAAGTGAAAGAGGAGAGTGAAAAAGTTGGCTTAAAACTCAACATTCAGAAAACTAAGATCATGGCATCCGGTCCCATCAGTTCATGGCAAATAGATGGGGAAACAATGGAAACAGTGAGAGACTTTATTTTGGGGGGCTCCAAAATCACTGCAGATGGTGACTGCAGCCATGAAATTAAAAGATGCTTACTCCTTGGAAGTAAATTTATGACCAACCTAGACACCATATGAAAAAGCAGAGATGTATTAGTGAACAGTGGCATTGTAAAGTAATTAGCCTCCAACTAATAAAAAAAAAAAAAGAAAAAGCAGAGATGTTACTTTGCCAACAAAGGTCCATCTAGTGAAAGCTGTGGTTTTTCCAGTAGTCATATGAATGTGAGAGTTGGACTATAAAGAAAACTGAGCACCAAAGAAGTGATGCTTTTGAACTGTGGTGTTGGAGAAGACTCTTGAGAGTCCCTTGGACTGCAAGGAGATCCAACCAGTCCATCCTAAAAAAAATCAGTCCTGAATATTCATTGGAAGGACTGATGCTGAGGCTGAAACTCCAATACTTTGGCCACCTGATGTGAAGAACTGACTCATTTGAAAAGACCCTGATGCTATGAAAGATTGAAGGCGGGAGGAGGACTGGACGACAGAAGATGAGAATGTTGGATGATATTACCAACTCAATGGACTTGAGTTTGAGTAAACTCCAGGACTTAGTGATGGATAGGGAGGCCTGGCATGCTGCAGTCCCTGGGGTTGCAAAGAGTTGTACATGACTTAGTGACTGCACTGAACTGAAGGGAAGAACTTTTTGCTGTTAGTTTTAAAACATCGATCGACTGTAAACTCAGTGAATAATAAATTGGTCATATATATCTATATAGAAATACACATATCCTGTGATTCAGTATTCTGGTGGTACATGTGCACATGATGTGCATACTAGAATGTTTATTGAGACACTGTAAAAGCAAAAGACTGTAAAAATCTGGCATCCTTCATTAGGAGATTGGTTAAATTAGTTGTTGTACAGTCATAAAGTGGAATACCTGGCAGCAGTTTAAAAGAAAGAGGAGGATCTATATTACTGATATGCAAAGATGTCCAAGATAGATTATTAAGAGAGGTAAGCAATGTAGAGAATATTATGTGTGTAGTATATTAGTATTTATAGAAATAAATGTAAAAAAATAACATATCCAGAGTTCTTCTCTCCAAACCAACAGACACAGAAGAAGAGTGGTAATCTCACTGGACAAACTGTTAATCTTGTACAATATAAGAAGGTGACAAAGGGTCTTGGCATGCCTATGAGTTAGAAAACACAATCTACTCCAGCCAAGAAATATCAAAAATGTTTTTACTTTATCCTAGAATATTTGCAAGTGTAATGATAGAAAAGGATTACTTTTGCAAGGAGGCGTGTACAGAACTAAACAAACGATGTCTGAGAAAGCAGTGATTACAAAGGAAATAAGATAAAATATAGGCAACGGGAAAGAAATGGTAAATGATAGGTGAAGATGTGAACACCCCTGAGAGATGGCTGGAGGAGCCAGCCACTGAGGCTGAACAGGAAGAAGATTGCAAGAGTATAGGTCCTTTGCTGGAGAACACCATACTGGAGAACATGGATCAGTGTTTCCAAAAATGAAGTCCTGTGATAGTGTAGTGTACCATTTCGTGTGTAGGCCATGTAACCTCCTGAGATGGAACACTTGTTGTTGTTCAGTTGCTAAGTTGTGTCTGACTCTTTGTGACCTCATGGACTGTAGCCCACCAGCCTCCTCTGTCCATAGGATTTCCCAGGCAAGAATACTGGTGGGTTGCCATTTCCTCCTCCAGGGGATCTTCCTGACCTAGGGTTCAAACCTGCATCTCCTGCATTGATGGAACATTATAATAGTTCATATCCTATATTAGTGATACTCATGGGCATCTAGGTCTACTCTGGCAATAGATCCTGTTCTCCTCTGGCCTTGGATGCCTCCAGTCTCACAGATGAGGAAGTGAATAAGCAATTAGATGGTATGCAATGTAAAATGAAATTGTGGCCTCTCTATAAGTTTGCACAAGTGGGCATTCACAGGTACCCAATTACTATTAGTTGAATACAGCAGTTTATTACTAATATTAAAAAGTCTCAAATAAGATTGAAATTAAAAATGAAAACAAGCTGAAGCCAGGCATTTATGGGTCCATTTTGTAAATTTTACTTGCGCTATTACCATTATTATCTGGAATCTTTGATATGCAGCTTCAGCCCTCAAGGGGCTATTTTTAAAAAAGAAAATTATTAGCACCAACTTCATCACCAACATCAGAAACCTGGTTGTACTAGATTTTCTCCTTTTTTACAATTGAGAATAATTATTGTGACAGATTCCTAATTAACCTCCCTAACTATGTATATTCTTCAAATTATCACCTGAGAATTACTTTCTAAAATCTAAGCCTGCTCATATTGCTCCTCTTTACAACTCATCAATTGCTTCTCATTGATCTACTGAGTAAAATGCAGATTCCTTAGTGCCACAGGCAAGATTGTTTAGTCCTCAACTCTTCAGCCTTATGTCAAGAGGTTATTTTTTTCTTCATCAGGTAATTTGCCCACAATTAGAGTACAGGGCTATTATAATGAGCCCAGTAGGTGTCTTGATTCATACTGTATCACAATTAAATCTACAAGACACGTGTTTTATCTTCAAGTTGAGTTGCAGACATTAACTTTTCCCTCAGTATCCTTGTATGGTCAAAAATATAAGGCTTTGCTAAAACAGTTGGATTTAAACATTAAAAACAAAGTAAATAGTTCACACAGAACAGTGTTACAGGAGTGTGGTCCTTTGAACACTTGCATCAGAAACAAGTGGGAAAAAACAAAATGAAACAAGTGGAAACTTGTTAAAGCTGCAAATCTCTGAGCCCTATGTCAGTTCTATCAAATCAAGCTCTGTGGAGGTGGGACCCAGGCATTGGTCATTTTAACAGGTTTCTCCAGTTGTTCCTGGTGCACATCAGTTGATAAACCACCTGCCTGTATGACGATGGTGACAGCACAACTAGGAAGAATAAAGTAGAAAAAAAAAGCACTTTTTCTCAAAGAAGTGATAATCTAAAAACTAAATGTGTGCAGGGATTATATGAGTTGAACATTAATTACCCTAAGTTACCTCACTGGGGATGTTAAAAAAAATGATCAAATTTCCCATTTATGATAGGAAAGTTTAACCTGAGGGAAGCTACCAAGGATAAATCTATGCTCACACTGATGGTAACACAGTCAGATATCTGTTAGACCTCTTTTCAGTAAAGTAAATTCAGTACAAGTGATTGAATTTTTGAATCTTTGCAAGTCTTCATATGAATAATTCACAGATCAGAAAAAAAATCCCTTGTCAGGCCATGCATATGTCTCCTGACTTTTGATGCAGAAAATATAGTAGCCTTAGTTATACAGGACTGAACCCATGGATTAAGCTCAGTGCCGGCAAGTAGAATTGTATGTCATCCACAGAGATGATAATTGAATCCAGGAGACAGATCGTATTGACCCTGGTACTGTAAACCCACCGTGTTCAGAACTGTGCAACTTCATGGTTTCATAATTTCAGCAGAAACCCATGCTATGGGCAATCAGCACAAAACTGCTAATCTCTCTTGATAGAACTTTTAGCTTGGCTGATTTATTAATTCAGTCAAGGAAGATGTACCTCCATCTCTCTTGTTGACATCTTTTAGAATAACTTTTCTCCTCTTCCCGTAGTACAAAGACCTGTAAATCCCTTTAATCTGGGGATCCCTGACAGCTCCTCCAAGAACAGACAAGGCCTCATTTGTATAGTAATAAAAATCCCCAAATGGGCATCTTAAGGCCGGTGGGAAATGCTTTGATGTGAAAGTATAGAAACAGATACTATAGAAGAAGCCAAAGACATGGGATGCAAACCAGATAAAGACTAATATTCCTGAGGCTTGGACTGGGGAGTATGTTTAGAAGTATTTAGTGGTTTGTGGTATCAACAGCAGCAAAGAAGTAGATATGATAAAGAAAAACTATCTTTTGATGTGGCACTGAGGTTTTCAGTGACCTTAACAAGTCAAGTTGAAGGTAGGAAAATCCAAATATTTTAAATACACAGTATTAAGAACTCACTCTGGAAATCTGGTGATGAAAAAGAAAGATTAAAGTTTATTGATGCCTACAATGTACCTGCCACTTTATATTTGTTATTTCATTCCTCACCCACCCAATGAAGGTGTAGAAACTAAGGCTGAGAGAAGTAATTGACCAAGGTTAAAACTAAGCTTCTAAGTGACAGAAATTGGATTTGAATCTAGTTCTGTCTTATTCCAAATGTAGTGTGCATTCCACTACAGGTGACTGACCATGTGACATTTAGCAGGGTTCTGTGACCCATCAGCCTTTTAGCCTTTAGGTCCCTACTTTGAGCAGAGGAGTAACATCAAGGTTGAGATCACAGTTGTGAGGAGTTGATTGGCTCTAGGTTGGAATAGAGGAAAGAAGTCTTGTAGGAACTTAAAGAGTATTAACTCAATTCAGCCTCACAACAATCCTATGATGTAGGTACTATTACCATTTTGCATCTGAGAAAAATGAGATACAAAGCATTGAAGTAACCTATTCAAAGTCACCCAGGTAGTACAAAGCTGTATTCAAACTAAGTTTGTTTGGCTCCAAAGCTGCCGTGTTTGCACTCTGCCATGTTGCTCGGAGAAATGAAGAAGTCAAATGTTTGTCTGTGCTTGCAAATTGAAGAGGACCCAGAAGAGAAGGCTGAGACTGAAAGACCGCTTGTTAGGTTTCAAGCTAACATCCTTGGAGTGGCCCTGATTTAATTCTCTCTTTCTCTCTATCTGCCTGACTCTTGATCTTTACTGTGTTACTCAATAAAAATCCCTCCTCCATCCCTCCTTTGCATGTTATTGTTCTTATTTCAAACCTCTTATTACTGTGGTCCTCTCTTTAAACCTAGTAATCTCATAGCATTCTTTTCATGACATCCTGAAAACCATCACTTGTTCTTTATCATCTCTCCCTATATTCTTAATCCACTATGTAGGTCAGCCTCAAATCCCTACCAAGTCTTAGAACTCATTTCCTCTTATCTCTCCAGTTCACTCTGATTGTCTTCTGCAAACACAAATTTCTCTATGGACTCACCAAGGTGGTCTTTTTCAACTCAGTGGAGTTTCTTTCAACTCAGAGGAGTTGAGAAACTGTTCCAGTGATGCAGTCAGAGCTTCACCTTAGAATTTATGTTAAGCCATCTATCAATCAATATTTATTTTTAGTGACCTGCCAGATGCCAGAGATTGGAGTCATTGCTCTTCTAAACCTTGTTAATGTTTGCCTTCATGCTACATTTATCACTCACCAACTGTACTAGGACTTCACTCAGCACAGCTCTATTTCAAACCACAATCTTCTTACAAGCTTCCTGATTTCACTAGAACACTAAATTGCTCCAGCACTTCACTGAGATCATTGATTCTCTTCATGGCTTGCTGGGTTCCTTCGCTACCTGATCACCATCACTCACTCCTGTTTTTTGTTTTTGTTTTTTTAAATATTTTTGAGTTCTTACAACACACATTTCTTTCCACCTCACTTTTATCTCAAGGATCTTCTGTAACAATCTCCAGCTAACCACTATGCCCTTACCAATTTATCCTTCCTGCTTTTGACCTCTCTCTACCTTGCCCACCATGCTAATGTGTCTCTGCTTATGTGTGTGCTTCTGCCTGTTGACCAAACCTCTGTCAGGTTTTTATCCCCAAATTATTTGTTTGATACTTGCCTATCTACCATTGGCCCATTGTTCCCAATTGGGTAGATATGCCAATGATCTACCTCATAGTGAGTCTTGGTAAGCATATAAATCACACCCTATGCCAACACTGCAACATCTCTGGTCTTTTTTTGGGTATTCTCTCCCACTACACATCTGCTCCACTCAAGAGAACAAAATTGAAGTGGCTAACATGTTCTGCTTTAATATGAGCAATTAAGTGGGAAAAAATGATATCTGATAACAAAGGTACTAACTGCTAATCTTATCTTTGGTTTATGTTCCAGGTAGTAGATAGAAAAGTGAAGAAATATTCTAGTTGTAAGATTTGTATTTATGTGAGTTTTGTAAGTCAACCTAGACTAAGGCATATTTGATTTGTAAAGAGGCAGAATATAGGCATGGAAAGCAGTTCTTGTGCTCCATAAGGAGAAGCAATTAGTAAATTTATGGTTTGGAGTTGAGGTTATTCTTATAATACGAAAAGAACTATTTGTTAGCTAAAGTTAGTTGTTATGGCTTGATTACAGTGACAAATATGTAAGATTGTTGATGAAAGCTCATACCCCCTATAAAATACAAGACACATGAACTTCAAATATTGATGTAAATTCTAAACATGCTGTCTCTTAATCATAGGAATTAATAACTTTAATGAAGTCAGATTCTCTTTCTAAAACCAAACAAATGAATAGTCTTAGTTATAAAAATGAAGACTATTCCTTATTTAGGAAAGTATTAGTTGTCCTTCAGTGTTAGTTTGCTGGGCTTCCCAGGTGGCACTAGTGCTAAAGAACCTGTCTGCCAATGCAGGAGATGTAAGAGACATGAGTCTGATCCCTGGGTCAGGAAGATCCCCTGGAGGAGGGCATGGCAACCCACTCCAGTATTCTTGCCTGGAGAATTCCATAGACAGAAGAGCCTGGTGAGCCTGTGTTGCACAGAATCAGACACAACCAAAGTGACTTAGCATGCACACACATTGGTTTGTTATATTAGAATCCTCATCTCCTGTCCTTTCTACTAAGGAAGGGAAGGTTACCTTTCTTACCCTCTCTGTCCCCACCCCAAACAGCCTGCCACAGCACCTAAATGCTTCTGACACACCAAACCAATCCTTTGTTAGTTCCTAAATATATGCTCTAATGTAAGTGGAGCTTCAGAGAACTTTAGAGCTCTCATAACCTAATTACCCCTCCATAGCCATCCCAAATAAATACCCAACCTATGGAAACATGGGGCTTCCCTTGTGGCTCAGACAGTAAAGAATCCACCCGCAATGCGGAAGACCTGGGTTCGATCCCTGGGTTGGGAAGACCCCCTGGAGGAGGAAATGGCAACCCACTCCAATATTCTTGCCTGGAGAATCCCATGGACAGAGGAGCATGGCGAGCTATAGTCCAAAATGTCGCACAGAGTCAGACACAACTGAAGTGACTTAGCATGCATGGAAACATGTGTCTTCTGTGGAAAAAAATGGCCTTGTCACTTGAAGAGAAGTTTCCTAAACCTTCCTACTATTCAGCTTATCACTCCCAATTTCCTCTGTATAAAGTTTCTTGAGCTGTCATGTCCTTTAACAATGTCAATCTCTATGCATGCACAATTATTTCTCACTCCCACCAAAGTTCAACCAATTTCTACTTTTCCTTCAAGAACTACCTCAAATGTTGCTATCTCTGAGAAGTCTTTTCTGATTCTGCACCCAAAATAGTGGATTTTTCTTTTGTTATCTTATAATGTTTTGCTAAAACTAAAGCATTTCTCAATTTATATTCCAATGTCCCCCAGAGTAGACTGTCAGGTTCCATATGCAAGAATGATGTATTTTATGTTCTGAGTTCCTACAACAATGACTGACATGAGTATTCATTATTTAATATATGAATACATTATATTGTAAGTCAATAATTGCAAAATCTATTACTCTGCATGTCTTCCTCAATATAAATTATTTTTATTAAGTGCCCATTGTACTGAATGTTGTACAGAATACATTATGAACTAATCAGACATGAGGTGCTCATATAATCTAGACATTTAAAACCTCATAAATTCTGATTATACTAATTTAGAAATTGAGACAATCCAGATGGACCAGCTTCAATATTACTTTGGTTAGAAATTCCTCCTTCATTTTTGCAAAATAATAGCAACCATATTCAAGTACCCTAGAACAATTTTAAAGTGATTTATACAAAATAATTGATATCCTAATTAATAATAACTCTTGTCTATTTTTGTTAAAGAATATTTCCCTAATGACCTCTAGGCATACAGTTTTTGTTAACCTATGTTTAATTAATGTACTTGATGGTAATGATACCGAGGAAGGAAGTGAAAGTGGAAAAGAGTATAAAATTGAATTTGAACTACAGCTCACACCAAAGGGGCATAGACTCAGAAAAAATTACATTTATACAAAAGGTCTCTGAAATTCCTTTCTTCAATTAAGCTCTAGTATCTTAAAGGCCTCCCATAAATACATCATTTTCTTGCTCACATTTTCCCTCATACAAATCTATTCTCAGGAAAGTATCTGAAAGAATTTTAAAGAATGTTCCTTATACCATGGCCTCACATACCCAAATTTAGTTGGTTTGTTTGTTTCCTTGTTTTTCACAAAATATGAAAAATATACAAAAATTTACCGCTTTAATCTTTTTAGGTATAGAGTTCTTTGGCATTAAGTATATTCACGTTGTTGTGCAAACATCACAACCATATATACCCAAATTTAATTTTAATAGATCTCAAAACCTTAAAATGGAAAATAAAGTTTGGATTACATTTTCAGCCAGTTGATAGAGAAATACCTGGGTGAGGTGGAGTGGACCTTGCTTAGATCTGTGAACTCACTTCCTTGTGATTCTATTTCCTGATAGTCCAATGATGACTTTTAATAGCATTGCACTAGGTGAAGGGCACAGATGTTGGGATATTGGCTTGTGATAGTATACATTTTTTTCTCACCCCAAACAAAAGTTCTGTCAAAGTTTAAAAAATTATCCTCTATTGTGAAGTGCATAAATGTGTCCTGCCCAACCCCTACAGGCTTCCAGGGCCTCTCCAGAGACAAAGCAACTCTTTCTTCTTTTCTAACATTTAGTGAATATTGAGTGAGCATCTGAAATCACATTTTTTCCCAGAAGTAAGTCTTCTGTGTATATCTGTCTCTTGCCTCAACTAACCTTAAAATTCCAGTGGGAACCCTTTGTCATGAAATTATAAGTTGCTGAACTTTTATTGTGTGAGGCACCTTTCTGCTAGTATTCCAGTTTCGTGTTATTATAAATTTGTTTAGTTGGTGACTGGTTTAATGTTTGTGTAATCTCTCAGGAAATACAGAATGGAGTGAAGAGCCAGAAACTGAGTTTGGCTATAGTTGACATCAAGATTGATCTTCCTCCTAGAGGAAACTAAATGTTAATTTGCAATCAAATTATATGGAGACATGTGGTTGTTGGAGAGGGTAGCAGAGGTGCTGAAGAGAGGAATCTAAAATAGAATCTGATATTGATGGAACACAAACAGGATCAGGGTAATGAGATTCCAGTCTTCACTTTAATGTCTTAACTTTTCTAATTGCTGTCCTTATCTATAAAATGGACAGAATTTCCTTCCCTTGCCTACTAAAGGGACTGGCTGAGGATAAGTTAGGTATTTGGAGTGACTTTTTAAAAGGGCCTACTGGTGGATGGACCTAGAGACTGTCATACAGAGTGAAGTAAGTCAGAAAGAGAAAAACAAATATTATATATTAATGCATATATGTGGAATCTAGAAAAATGGCATAGATGATCTTATTTGCAAAGCAGAAATAGTGACACAGATATAAAGAACAAATGTACACATACCAAGGGGGAAGGGCAGGGTGGGAGGAATTAGGAGATTGTGATTGACACATATACACTATTGATACTATGTATAAGATAGATAACTAATGAGAACCTACTATATAGCACAGGAACTTTACTTAATGCACTGTGATGACCTGAATGGGAGGAAGTCCAAAAGGGAAGGGATATATGTATATGTATGGCTGATTCATTTTGTTGTACAGTAGAAACTAACACAACATTGTAAAGACAACTATACTCCAATAAAAATTAATTTAAATAATAAATAAAAGGCTCTACTGATGTTTCACAATTAACTGTCATTGTAAAAGTAAGCCACAGAATAAGAGTTATTTGCACTTCACATATTCAAATAACAGAGGACACCTCCAGAATATATAAAGAACACCCAGAAATCAATTTTAAAACATAGTATACTCATAGAAAAATGGATAACAGATTCGAATAAGCACTTCTTCAAAGAAGACAGAAAGCAGTCAATAAATATACAAAGGATGTTCAATCTCAGTAGTCATTACAGAAGTGCAAAGTAAAGCCACACTGACACGTAAACAAAACCCGGGATTGCTAAAACGAGAAAAACGACAAATATCCGAAGGCTTAGTACTCTTACATTCTGGTGGGAGCATAAGCTGAGATAACAATTCTGGGAAGCTTAGTATGTTCTAAAGCTGAGCATATTACACAGTATAATCCAGCAAGTTCACTTCTAGGTAATTGTTGTTGTTGTTCAGTAGCTAAGTCGCATCCACCTCTATAAACCAACATAAATGCTTTTATATTGTCAACATATGAGATGTACAAGAATCCTAATAGCAACACTATTCATAAAAGATAAAGGTGAATGTGTTAGTTGCTCGGTTGTGTCTGACTCTTGCAACTCTATGGACTGTAGCTCTTCAGGCTCCTCTGTCCATGGAGTTCTCCAGGCAAGAATACTGAAGTGGGTTGCCATTCCTTTCTCCAGGGGATCTTCCTGACCCAGGGATCGAACCTGAGTCTCCCACCTTGCAGGCAGATTCTTTACCATCTGAGTCACTAGGGAACCATAAAATGTAAATACTGAATTCAAATGTTCATCCACACTATGAATAAATGCATTACAGTATGCCAAAAGAGTACACAAAAGTGTGCATACAGTATGATTCCATTATGTGAAGTACAGTTCAGTTCAGTTCAGTTGCTCAGTGTCCAACTCTGCAACCTATGAATCGCAGCATGCCAGGCCTCCCTGTCCATCACCAACTCCCTGAGCTTACTCAAACTCATGTCCATCAAGTCGATGATGCCATCCAACCATCTCATCCTCTGTCGTCCCCTTCTCCTCCTGCCCCCAATCCCTCCCAGCATCAGGGTCTTTTCCAATGAGTCAACTCTTCGCATGAGGTGGCCAAAGTATTGGAGTTTCAGCTTCAGCATCAGTCCTTTCAATGAACACCCAGGACTGATCTCCTTTAGGATGGACTGGTTGGATCTCCTTGCAGTCCAAGGGACTCTCAAGAGTCTTCTCCAACACCACAGTTCAAAAGCATGAATTTTTTGGCGCTCAGCTTTCTTCACAGTCCAACTCTCACATCCATACATGACCACTGGAAAAACCATAGCCTTGACTAGACAGACCTTTGTTGGCAAAGTAATGTCTCTGCTTTTTAATATGCTATCTAGGTTGGTCATAACTTTTCTTCCAAGGAGTAAGTGTCTTTTAATTTCATGGCTGCAATCACCATGGCTGCAGTGATTTTGGAACCCCCAAAAATAAAGTCTGACACTGCTTCCACTGTTTCCCCATCTATTTCCCATGAGGTGATGGGACCAGATGCCATGATCTTAGTTTTCTGAATGTTGAGCTTTAAGCCAACTTTTTCACTCTCATCTTTCACTTTCATCAAGAGGCTTTTTAGTTCCTCTTCACTTTCTGCCATAAGGACGGTGTCATCTCCATATCTGAGGTTATTGATACTTCTCCCGGCAATCTTGATTCCAGCTGTTCTTCTTCCAGCCCAGCGTTTCTCATGATGTACTCTGCATATAAGTTAAATAAGCAGGGTGACAATATACAGCCTTGACATACTCCTTTTCCTATTTGGAGCCAGTCTGTTGTTCCATGTCCAGTTCTAACTGTTGCTTCCTGACCTGCATACAGGTTTCTCAAGAGGCAAGTCAGGTGGTCTGGTATTCCCATCTCTTTCAGAATTTTCCACAGTTTATTGTGATCCACATAGTCAAAGGATTTGGCATAGTCAATAAAGCAGAAATAGATGTTTTTTTTGGAACTCTTGCTTTTTGATGATCCAGCAGATGGCAATTTGATCTCTGGTTCCTCTGCCTTTTCTAAAACCAGCTTGAACATCTGGAAGTTCATGGTTCACGTATTGCTGAAGCCTGGCTTGGAGAATTTTGAGCATTACTTTACTAGTGTGTGAGATGAGTGCAATTGTGCAGTAGTTTGAGCATTCTTTGGCATTGCCTTTCTTTGGAATTGGAATGAAAACTGACCTTTTCCAGTCCTGTGGCCACTGCTGAGTTTTTCAAATTTGCTGGCACATTGAGTGCAGCACTTTCACAGCATCACCTTTCAGGATTTGAAATAGCTCAACTGGAATTCCATCACCTCCACTAGCTTTGTTCGTAGTAATGCTTTCTAAGGCCCACCTGACTTCACATTCCAGGATGTCTGGCTCTAGGTGAGTGATCACACCATCGTGATTATCTGGGTCATGAAGATCTTTCGTTTTGTACAGTTCTTCTGTGTATTCTTGCCACCTCTTCTTAATATCTTCTGCTTCTGTTAGGTCCATACCATTTCTGTCCTTTATTGTGCCCATCTTTGCATGAAATGTTCCCTTGGTATCTCTAATTTTCTTGAAGAGATCTCTAGTCTTTCCCATTCTATTGTTTTCCTCTATTTCTTTGCACTGATCACTGAGGAAGGCTTTCTTATCTCTCCTTGCTATTCTTTGGAACTCTGCATTCAAATGGGTGTATCTTTCCTTTTCTCCTTTGCTTTTCACTTCTCTTCTTTTCACAGCTATTTGTAAGGCCTCCTCAGACAACCATTTTGCCTTTTTGCATTCCCAAGTAAGACAGTAGATGTTGCAAGAGGGCATCAAAGGGCAGGCACACTGAAACCATAATCACAGGAAACTAGCCAAACAGACCACAGTCTTGTCTAACTCAATGAAACTAAGCCATGCCGTGTGGGGCCACCCAAGACGGACGGGTCATGGTGGAGAGGTCTGACAGAATGTGGTCCACTGGAGAAGGGAATGGCAAACCACTTCAGTATTCTTGCCTTGAGAACCCCATGAACAGTATGAAAAGGCAAAATGATAGGATACTGAAAGAGGAACTCCCCAGGTCGGTAGGTACCCAATATGCTACTGGAGATCAGTGAAGAAATAACTCCAGAAAGAAGGAAGGAATGGAGCCAAAGCAAAAACAATATCCAGCTGTGGATGTGACTGGTGATAGAAGCAAGGTCCGATGCTGTAAAGAGCAATATTGCATAGGAACATGGAATGTTAGGTCCATGAATCAAGGCAAATTGAAAGTGGTCAAACAGGAGATGTCAAGAGTGAATGTCGACATTCTAGGAATCAGTGAACTAAAATGGACTGGAATGGGTGAATTTAATTCAGATGACCATTATATCTACTACTGTGGGCAGGAATCCCTTAGAAGAAATGGAGTAGCCATCATGGTCAACAAAAGAGTCCGAAATGCAGTACTTGGTATGCAATCTCAAAAATGACAGAATGATCTCTGTTCATTTCCAAGGCAAATCATTCAATATCACGGTAATCCAAGCCTATGCCCCAACCAGTAACGCTGAAGAAGCCAAAGTTGAACGGTTCTATGAAGACCTACAAGACCTTTTAGAACTAACACCCAAAAAAGATGCCCTTTTCATTATAGGGTACTGGAATGCAAAAGTAGGAAGTCAAGAAACACCTGGAGTAACAGGCAAATTTGGCCTTGGAGTACAGAATGAAGCAGGGCAAAGGCTAATAGAGTTTTGCCAAGAGAACTCATTGGTCATAGCAAACACCCTCTTCCAACAACACAAGAGAAGACTCTACACATGGACATCACCACATGGTCAGTACTGAAATCAGACTGATTATATTATTTGCAGCTGAAGATGGAGAAGCTCTATACAGTCAGCAAAATCAAGACCGGGAGCTGACTGTGGCTCAGATCATGAACTCCTTATTGCCAAATTCAGACTGAGATTGAAGAAAGTAGGGAAAACCACTAGACCATTTAGGTATGACCTCTGTCGTCCCCTTCTTCTCCCACCTTCAGTCTTTCCCAGCATCAGGGTCTTTTCAAATGAGTCAGTTCTTCGAATCAGGTGGCCAAAGTATTGGAGTTTAAGCTTCAGCATCAGTCCTTCCAATGAATATTCAGGGTTGATTTCCTTTGGTATATAGGAAGTACAAAATAAACTTGAGCTATTATTGTTTCTCTGAAAGATGGAGTGCCAAGGTAGAATCTGCTTCATTGAAAAACTCTTGTAGCTGGGTTCAAGGTAATCGCAATTGTTCTAATCAATCCATTCGAATTCTTTGTTAAAGTGGGTCCTTTACCAGGCAAAATTGTCTTAACAGAGTTGGAGTAACTCTGCACTTGGAAGTAATAAAAATGCATGTCTTTAAAAATATTGTGTATTTCAGATTTTCCACTACTTCAGTCTAGCCCTGCCTCCAGTGACTCACAATAGTGAGATTATATTGGGCATTGATTTAGCTGTCTGTGTGCCTTCGAATGTGTGCCAACACAGAAAAAAATTCGAAAAGAAAAAAGATAGCAGGTAGTTTTTAAAATTCCCTTTGTCTGATTCCTGCTTTTCAATGTTTAGAAGATGCTCTCAGTTTTACAGGGTTTCTTTTTTTATCACTTCTCAGATAGCCGTGGTTGTTTTTGCATTTGCTTTCTTCTTTTGCTTATTACCTGATGTGCATGCTTATTTTCTTAGAAATATATTTCCTAAATGTCTGAATGATTTAAATATACATTCTAATATGATCACTTTGCCCTTGCACAATTGCTCTGGGGAATGAATCTACTAGAGAATGTAGGGAAGGTGATTAGAATTTCCTTTAATATATGGAATTTAGAGACTTCATAGAAAATTCTAGCTTTGAAACATTAGTATTTGGGGAGATTTGTGTCTCATTCTGTTCTAATCCACCCTTAGGTGGAGTTTCTATGGGACCAGACTAACTCATTTACCCTCTCTCTTTCACACTTCACTGCTAATCCAGTCTCTCACCTCCACCCCTGCCTCTCTGACCACCTATGGCTTTCCCGACACTTTCTCCAATAATTCTCTTCTCTGCCTAACTAATTTTTTGAGGGCTTGAAAAACGTGTGTTTTTCTGGATGTCTGCCTTTGTCCCTTTGTTTCTACTTGAAAGCATACACGTGTCCCAGTAGCTGCTGAGGTCTTTGTTGACCATTGTGTATGAACGGGTGGCTGACTGTGTCTCCCACTGAAGGATAGGGGTTTGGGTATAATAGGCTGCCTATACTCTGTAAATGGTCCTTAAACAGGAGTGTAAGAACATCCTCAATCCCTGTTGCCTTCTTTATTAGAGGTACCTTAAAATTTCTGGCAGGATTCCCACATACAGAGGCCCTAACTCTGAGAGAGGGGTTGAAGAGGCTTGGGTTTTCCCACTCTTGTTTCTTCTTTTTGTCTGTTTTGAGAGCAGTGGCTCCCGGTAACTCCCCTTTAACTCCCCCTTTGCCTACCCATTTCCCTCCTCCCTTTTCTAGGCTCTGCCAAAATCTCCCCAGCAACATCTAAAGGGAAAGAGGGTGGTGCGGGGAGTAGGGGGGGCACAACCAGTCATTGGTTTGGGAAAAATATACAAGTTAATAAAATGTTGGCTCAGATATTGTTCTTGGATCTGTAGATGAATGTGAGTCTTCTATGTACTAAATGGACAATTTAGCAATATCAAGCAATAGCACATTGTTAAGAAACCTTTTGATTAAGAAGCAAAAATGCTACCCAATTTAAAACATTCTTTAAACATTTCAGAGCACTAAGTTTGTTTGATTCTACTCTCCCAAGGGTATGTTAAAATTGAACTGCACACATTCCTCCAACAGGCAGGCTTACCTCTTAGTGACCTGCCATGAATTCTTATCACCCTGCAGAATCACACAGAAGGCTCTTTCTTCCAATAGAAAGCCCTCCCTTAATCATTTGAATGAGAAGATGGAGATCTGGATTCTAGTCTCATTTCTGCCATTGACTTACTCAGTGACCTAAACGCATTGCTTATTATCTGTGCTTCAGCTTCTCCACCTATAAAGGAAAACTCTCTCTGCTTGCTCCTTCCATATACATTCATATAATAAATGGAGAATACAGAGGGAAGTATGATTTACTTAGGAGGGAATATTTTAGACATTTATAAGGAATACCATTTAACAAATCTGAAACAGTCAAATCTGAAACAGTTTTCTCCTCAAATAATTGGCCCCCAGTGGCTTGACATAATGAAGGATTCTCAAAACATGAAGAAAAAAATAACCCTTAATAGTCTTATTTGCCATCCATGTATCTTTTTTGCTGAAGTGTCTATTTAAATCTTTTGCCAATAGGATCAGTCTTCCTCTTAAAAGGGACTGCCCAGGTGGCTCAGTGGTAAAGAATCTGCCTGCCAAGCAGGAGATGTGGATTCGATCCCTGGGTTGGGAAGATCCCCTGGAGAAGGAAGATGGCAACCCACTCCAATAATTTTTAATTTAATTTTTAATTGGAGGATTATTACTTTATAATATTGTGATGATTTATGCCATATACAACATGAATCAGCCATAGGTATGCACATGTACCTTCTTTCTTGACCTCCCTCCCACCTCCCTCTCCATCCCACTCCTTTAGGTTGTCACAGAGTACTGGCTTTGGGTTCCCTGTGTCATTCCCACTGGCTATCTACTTTACAAATGGTAATGTATGTTTCAATGCTGCTCTCTCAAATCATTACCTCCTCTCCTTTCCCCACTGTGTCCATAAGTCTGTTCTTTATGTCTGCATCTCTACTGCTACTCTGAAGATAGGTTCATCAGTACCATCTTTCTAGATCCCATGTATATGATCTAATACTCATATTTGTCTTTCTCTTTCTGACTTACTTCACTTTGTATAATAGACTCTAGGTTCATCCACCTCATTAGAACCAACTCAAATGCATTCCTTTTTATAGCTGAGTAATTTTGCATTGTGTGTATGAACCACAACTTTTTATCCATTCATCTGTCGATGGACATCTAGGTTGCTTCCATGTCCTAGCTATTGTAAATAGTGCTGCAATGAACATTGGGGTACATGTATCTTTTTCAATTATGGTTTTCTCAGGGTATATGCCCAGTAGTGGGATTGCTGGGTCATATGGTAGTTTTATTCCTAGTTTTTTTTTTTATTCCTAGTTTTTTAAGGACTCTCCATACTGTTCTCCATAGTGGCTGTATCGGTTTACATTCCCACCAGCAGTGCAAGAGGTTCCCTTTTTTCCACACCTTCTCCAGCATTTATTGTTTGTAGACTTTTTGATGATGGCCATTCTGACCATTGTGAGGTGATACCTCACTGTAGTTTTGATTTGCATTTCTCTAATAATGGGCAATGTTGAGCATCTTTTCATGTGTTTATTGGCTATCTGTATATCTTACTTGGAGAAATGTCTAAGTCTTCTGGCCACTTTTTGATTGGGTTGTTTGTTTTTCTGGTATTGAGCTTCATGAGCTGCTTGTATATTTTGGAGATTAGTTCTTTGTCAGTTGTTTCATTTGCAATTATTTTCTCCCATTCTGAGGGTTGTCTTTTCACCTTGCTTATAGTTTTTTCATTTTACAAAAGCTTTTAAGTTTAATTAGGCCCCATTTGTTTATTTTTGTTTTTATTTCCATTACTTTAGGTCATTCCAGTATTCTTGCCTCGGAAATCCCATGGACAGAGGAGCCTGGTGGGCTACAGTCCATGGGATCGCAAAAGAGTTGGGCATGACTTAGTGACTAAACAATAACAATACCCAGAAGTGGTATTGTTGGATTGTATGGTATGATATGTATAGTCCTCTTAAAAAATAAATTTTATTTTGGAGTATAATTGACAAACAGCACTTTCTAAAGTGTAACATTTGCTAAGTTTTGACATATGTATGCACCCATGAAATGATCACCATCATCAAGATAATGAAGATATCCATCACTCACAAAAGTTTCCTCATGGCCCTCTGTAATTCTTCTCTCATGCCCTTCTCCACAGTCCTTCATCCCCAGACAACTACTGATCTGGTTTACACCTAAGCAGTTTACACTTTCTAGAATTTTCTATAAATGAATCATACCCTATGTACTCTTTTATTACTGGCCTCTTGCACTTGGTATAATTTTTAAAAGACTCATCAAAGTTGTTATGTGTACCAACAGTTTACTACTTTTTATTACTGAGTAAGTGTTCAATTGTGTGTTGATACAACAATTTGTTTATTCATTCATCTGTTGATGGGCATTTGGGTTGTTTCCCGTTTGGGCTCTTGCGAATATTGCTGCTATGAACATCCATGTACAACTTTTTGTATGGACATATGATTTTTTTTCTCTTTCTCTTGTGAGAGCTTCCCTGATAACTCAGTTGGTAAAGAATCTGCCTGCAATGCAGGAGACCCCAGTTCAATTCCTGGATTGGGAAGATCTGCTGGAGAAGGGATAGGCTACCCACTCCAGTATTCCTGGACTTCCCTTGTGGCTCAGCTGGTAAAGAATCTGCCTGCAATGTGGGAGACCTGGGTTTGATCCCTGGGTTGGGAAGATTCCCTGGAGAAGGGAAAGGCTATCCACTCCAGTATTCTGGCTTGGAGAATTCCATGGACTGTATAGTCCATGGGGTCACAAAGAATCAGACATGACTGAGTGACTTTCACTTCACCTTCATATTATATTTCTCTTGTGAAGATACCTAAGACTATACTGGCTGAGTCATATGGGAAGTATAAGTTTATCTTTATAAGAAGCTGCCAAACTATTTTCCAAACTGGTTGTACCATTTCACCTTCCCACCATCAATGTATGAGAATTCCAGTTGTCCCATGCATTTACCAGCACTTTATATAATCAATCTTTTTAGTGATATTTTACTGTGATTTTGATTTCTATCTCCCTAATGACTAATACTGAGTATTTTTCATGGGCTAACTGGCCATCTGTATATACTCTTTGATGAAGTATCTGTTTATATCTTTCATTAATTTTATTTATTTGATTGTTTTCCTCTTATAATTGAATTGTGAGAGCTCTTTATATATTTTAAATATAAGTCCTTTACCAGATATATGATCTACAAATAGTGTCTCCAGATCTGTGGCTTGTTTTTTCATTCCCCTAAAAGTATCTTTGAAGAGCAGAATATCTTCATTTTCATAATCTGCAATATTTTCACTTTTTTATGGATTATGCTTGTATTTAAAAAAAACTTTTGTTAGGCCTACCCTAGAATTCCCCATTTGAAAAAGTTCCCTAGAGATCTTCAGGTGTGTTATTTATCCTACCAGATGTTCTTAACCTGGAGCCCATGGACAGAGTGGTGTACTTTTAAATATTTAACTGTTGTCTGTGTGAGATAAAAAGCCCTGGTTTGTAACATGTGCTAGTTTTCATGGCTGATTTCAAGTTATCAACATGATGTCACTGAAAGTGGAGTTGGGAAGAGGTGACATGGTAGCATGCCATTATATGGTATTTTTACAATATAGATACAGCAGATATAAATAACCTCAAGAGCATAGGCAATAACAGAATGCAATGAAATAATTAGTAAGTGATGAGTTTTTAGTGTTTATTCACTGTTTTTAATATAATTTATTGAACTGTAAATTTATATAATTTACTTATTAACAAAGGATATATATATTTATCAATCAGCTTGCAAACTGCCTGACAATTCAACAGTCATCTCTTGTAAGCCATTTCATGTCAACTCCAACACACCATTATATAGATCTCTGTGGAACATATCAGAAAGGGGCTTCCCTGGTGGCTCAGATGGTAACATATAAGGGGGCTGTGGTCTGAATTCAAGGATCTTTCTAAAACTTTTATTAAGAAAAATTACATCTTACATAAGTTGCAGCAAGATCTTTTTTAAAAATTTTTTATTTATTTATTTAGGCTTTTATTATTATTTATTTCATTCCAGGTCTTTGCTGCTCCGTGGGCTTTCTCTAGTTGTGGCGAGTGGGGGACACTGTCTAGTTGTGGTGCATGGGCTTCTCATTGCAGTGGCTTCTCCTGTTGTGGAGCACAGGCTCTAGGGTGGGCAGGCTTCAGTAGTTGCAGCTCCTGGGCTCTAGAGCACAGGCTCAATAGTTGTGGCCCATGGGCTTAGTTGCTCCACGGCATGTGGGATCTTCCCGGATCAGGGATCAAACCTGTGTCTCCTGCCTTGGCAGGCAGATTCTTTACCACTGAGCCACCAGGGAAGCCCAGCAGCAAGATCTTTTTTGATCCACTTCCTAGAGTAATGAAAATAAAAACAAAAATAAATGGGATCTAATTAAACTTAAAAGCTTTTGCACAGCAAAGGAAACCATAAACAAAACAAAAAGACAACCCTCAGAATGGGAGAAAATATTTGCAAATGAAGCAACTGACAAGGGATTAATCTCCAAAATATACAAATAGCTCATGCAGCTCAATATAAAAAACAAACAAACAACCTACTGCTAGATCTTATATTTAAAACCTTAATAAAAAAGCACATATATTATCATATATTTTAAAAACAATTTTTGATAACTACATTTTAATAGAACTTTGTAGTCCTATGTCTTTCCTGAGTTTTAAAAAGGTTTTAAGAGGCTTTCCATATATTAAAGAGGTCCATAGTGCACACACAAAAAAAGTTAGGAAATCTTGCCAGGGATTCCAGTTGAATAAGTAGTATCTTTGTTCATAAATAGGATGAACAAGATATAGTCTGCTTGCTTAGATCACTATCAGAAATGTCTACCTCCTTCTTGTTTCTTAATGCCTCTTTTATGAGGCATTTTCGAACATATAGATATAAGTTTAAGCCCAAATTATGTTATCTATTGGTTGCATAACTTTGAGAAACTTCATTTGGCTCTTTGTGTCTCATTTCGTTAAACTGTAAAATAAGGATAATATTTTTTGCCTCAGAGTTTTTGGGCTTCCTAGGTGGCACTAGTGATGAAGAATCTGCCTGCGATGCAAGAGACCCAGGTTCGATCCCCAGGTTGGGAAGATCCCCTGGAGTAGAAATGGCAATCCACTCCAGCATTCTTGCCTGGAGAATTTCATGGACAGAGGAGCCTGGTGGGCTAAGTCCTTAGGGTCACAGAGTCAGACATGAGTGAAGCAACTTAGCACACATGCATGCAAAGGTTTTTATGATGAGAATAAAATGAGTGCCTGGCATGCATTAGGTGCTCAGTAAATTCCTTTTACTTCAGTATTAATAGGGGAATTGCTTATCCATTCCTGATTGTATACTGCTTAAATTCATCATATGATAATTATTAGAGTTTTTTTTTCCCTGTGGTGAGGATATCTCTAATTCAGAAGAGAAAATTATATTCTTTCCTGCCTTAAATACCAGTTACTGAATTCCTGGGCTTCCCTTGTGGCTCAGCTGGTAAAGAATTCGCCTGCAATGCAGAAGACCTGGGTTCGATCCCTGGGTTGGGAAAATCCCCTGGGAGAAGGGAAAGGCTACCCACTCCAGTATTCTGGCCTGGAGAATTCCATGGGGTCACAAAGAGTCGGACACGACTGAGCAACTTGCACCTCTGCGCTGCCTACTACTGAATTCTAGAGGTATCAGTTGTCCTGTGTTCATCTCAACTGGGAGCTGGGCACCAGGAAGATTTCCGGGGAAAGCATGTTGGATTCTGGTTCTCCAGCTTTTATTATTATGCTGATACAATCTGCTCCTGACTTTATGCCTTTATTGATCAAGATTCTGAGTGTCAAGTATTACCTCACTCAAATACACAGTCCTTTAACTCAGCCCTGAGGACAGGCCACAGCTTCAGGACATTAATATAGCAGCTCTTGGTCTTTTTCAGTCTGTGGACCTCTTCCAGTGGCAAAATCTCTGTGGATCACCAGTACCCCAACTATCCCTTGCCACAGGCATAAAAAACAAAACCGAAACTTAAAACTAATGGAAGCATTGGCACTACTTTAAATGAGACACCAATGAGATGATGTCTAGTTTAAATGTCATAAGCAAATTATTTACTCATGCCAGAAACCAAAATATAGGCCTTGCCATACAGCAAATGTTAACACACACAGGTTCAGTCTGTGAACCTGCTTAGGATAACTTTTGGAGACAGTAATAGTCTCATTTGGAGACTCCATTTAGGGAAGTATTGTTTTCCAAGAGTATTGCATGGTCATTTGATCATGTAATAAATTCACTTATATGTTTTCTTTTTATATATATTCTTTTCTTCTTTTTTGGTAAAGAGACAGCAGGGTATGGTGGAAACATTGAATTTTCAATTAGAACTGAATTTGAACTTTTTCTGTGTTTATTACTTGTTGTTAACTTCAGCAAATTCTCTCAACCTCTCTGAGCTTCAGTTGTGTCCTCTGCATAATGAATATATTTATTCCATAGCATAATGGTGAAGTGGCTTTCTTGGTGGCTCAGAGGTAAAGAATCAGCCTGCTATGTGGGAGACAGAAGTTTGATCTTTCCCAGGGAAGATCCCCTGGAGAAGGAAATGGCAACTCACTCCAGTATTCTTGCCTGAGAAATCCCATGGACAGAAGAGCCTGGTGGGCTGCAGTCCATGAGGTCTCAAAGAGTCAACACGACTGAGCACACACACACACAAGCAACAACAAGCAAGCGAAGGTTAATTAAAATAATGTATTTTCTGTAGCTAGGACATAACACACACTTAGCCCTCTAATTCATTTCTTTCCTTCCTCTTCCTAGGCCACAAAATTAAACTAAAATAAACCAAGAAGAAGCCAATACTTCATCAAGCTACACTTATAAATTTTAGAGGAAGAATTTGTCCAATACCGGGATCTCCAGGCTGTTGATCACATCAATATCTTTGGTCTTGAGCCTGGACCTCATAGTGCTTCACTGAAATGTCTGTCTTGATGAATAATTTCCTCCACTTCTTGTTTTTTTTTTTTTCACTTCTTGTTTTTTGACCTAACTACTTTGCTAATAGGATAATTATTACTAAGATAATTCCAACTACCCGCTTCTCAACTTCTACAACCTGTTGAAGAAACCACACAGTTGTGCTAATCAGTGTTGCAGCAAATTTGTTTTTTCCAATGTCAGCTTTATGGCCCTGACTGATGCCTTTGTCCAAGCCCCAGTGTGAAAATTCCAAAATGTCCTACTCCACCACCTTTCCACTCTCTTTAGAAGCTTATTTTAACTCTTATTTCTCAAAGAAAATTGAGACTATTACAGATGAACTCTTTCGATTTCCCATACCTAAGATTATCTTCCCATTCTCATTTTCTTCCTTCTGGTCTCAGAAGTTTCCTTCTCCTAACCAAGGTTAATATTTCTATCTGGCTTTGGTGTGTATCTCTTAATATTTCTTCAAGAATTTCATTAGCTTTACTCTCTCTCTCTCCTTTCTGTCTTTAATACATCTTCCCCCTTTCCTTTGACATACAAACAAGTCCAAGTTGCTCTCATACTGAAAATTCTGTTACTGTCTCTGGACTCTGCATGCCTCTCAAACTACTACCGTCTCTCTTCTCCTTTTTTCTCTCACCAGCTTCTTGAAAAGTGATTCACACCACTGTCTCCCAATTCCTTCCTAATTTCCCATCCTCTCATCAGACCATTATAAATTGCTGCTGCTGCTGCTGCTAAGTCGCTTCAGTCGTGTCCGACTCTATGTGACCCCATAGACGGCAGCCCACCAGGCTCCGCCATCCCTGGGATTCTCCAGGCAAGAACACTGGAGTGGGTTGCCATTTCCTTCTCCAATGCATGAAAGTGAAAAGTGAAGTAAAGTCGCTCAGTCCTGTCCAACTCTTCGCGACCCCATGGACTGCAGCCCACCAGGCTCCTCCATCCGTGGGATTTTCCAGGCAAGAGTACTGGAGTGGGGTGCCATTGCCTTCTCCGATTATAAATTGCTATCTACCCCTAAATCTCAATTGAGACTGCTCTTGCAAAGGACACTAATGATCTAACAGTCAGAGCCAATGGACTCTTCTGATTCTCACATTACTTAACATGCTGGGTGAACTTGGCAGTGTGTAAGATTCTCTTCTTGGGACTTCCCTGGCAGTCCAGTGATTAAGACTTTGCCTTCCAATGCAGGGGGTGTGGGTTCAATCCCTGGTTGGGGAGCTAAGATCCCACATGCCTCTTGGCCAAAAAACCAAAACATTAAATAAAACAGAAGCAATATTGTAACAAATTCAATAAAAATTGTGAAAATGGTCCACAAAAACAACAAATCTTTAAAAAAGATTCCCTTCTTGAGATTCTGTCCTACTCTGACTCTTTAGGCATTACTTTTAATCCTACTTCTTTGAGTGTTCCTCCTCAGGCTCCTTTACTGGCTTCTCTTCCTCTATCTGTTCTTTTAATGCTAGTTTTCCCTAAAGCATAATCCTTGGCTTTTTTCTTCTTACTGTATACTAAATACCTAAGCAATTTATTTTCATACTATTAACTGTCACTCATAAATTATTACAATCTCTATCACCACTCAGCTCTGCCTACTGTGTTTCAACTCCCTGTTGGTCTTCTCCTTTCTCTTGAATGTTTCACAGATACCTCACATGAAGTTCAAAGTTTAAGAAATGAACTCATTTTAAGCCTTTTCTACTCTAATATTTCTTAGAGAATAACCACACTAACTAACCAGTTATTCAAGTCATAAAACTAGGTTTTCTCTTCCCTACTTTCCACCCACAATGTACCAATCATAGGCTCATCATTACCCTTAGATCCATTCCTTACCTTTCTTTGCTCTGCTCTTTTTTGCTGAGGGTTGATCACTGCAGGCTGTGTTTCCCATGTTTCCATGTTAAGAGGCCCTGATTAAATTCAACCAATAGGGAACACCAATAGGAAACTGGAGGATGGGAGGAAAAGACAATCCAGTGGTTTCGGGCAGCAGCTGTGTCTCCTCCATGTCTTCAGCTAAACACTTGACAGGCTTGCAATGATTCCAGCTTCAATGGTGTGACCTCTGCTCTTTGTCTCTAGTAACAACATCTCTTCTTGTTGTCCTTTCAGCTGTGGGAGTCTCAGGGGATTCCTGCTGTTGCTAATCTCTGTAGCTTCAACATCCCCTGTGTGTCATCTCAGTTCTAACATCTTCAATGTTACAAATTGTTGTATTTAATTTCCTTTGTGTTAAATACCTAGAGTGGTTATTATTTTCTCATTTGGACTATGGATTAAAACACCTATTAACCAAGCATTATAGATGCTGTCTACTTAACCGCCTTCATATCTATATGTACTCCTGGTCTCACTGCTACTGCCTTAGTTCAGATTTTACAGCAATACTCTCCTAACTTGCCCCCTCTTTTATCTATCCTCCATGCTATAGGCAGATTGATCTTTCTAAATAAAACAATAAATCTTATAATACCCCCTATTTAAAGCCCTCCAACATCCCCCATGTAGAACTCTTTCCCAAATATCAGTCATTTGTTCATCACCCTCATAATTTTTCTTGCCATATCTGTGTACCATCTGTACTATTATTTAGGTAATATTTTACTTTAAGTTTATTCATTTAAAATAATTTTAGCTTTCCCTGAGCAATTACACTGGTAAAATCAAGTTTGAAGGTCTATTATTTTTCTAATATGTGTTAAAATAAATACTATTAAAATAACAAGGTAATCCATATATCACCTTAAAGCATCCCTCGTATGTACAAGCCCACTTTGGGACACCTTAGCCTATAGGATCAAGCAAAAATTTTTTCTGTAATTTGTTGTTGTTCAGTCACTAAGTTGTGCCTGACTCTTTCTGACCCCATGGACCACAGCCCGCCAAGCTCTTCTGTCCTCCACTGTCTCCCAGAATTTGCTCAAATTTATGTCCATTGAGTCAGTGATGCTATTTTTGATGCTATCTATTATTGGAATGTATAAAGTCTTTTATGATCTGGCTCTTGAGGCTTACTCTCCCATCTTCTCCCTGAGTCCCTTCTTACACTCTCTGTTCTGACCACCCTTTCTTGCCTCCAGTTCAGACTGCTTCATAATCCTTCATAATCCCTTCTATGCCATATATAAACACAGTATTTTTTGCACATACCTATTTACATGTCTTTTAAAAAGAAACTTTTTATTTTGTTTTGGGGTATAGCCAATTAACAGACTTCCCTGGTGGCTCAGGGGTAAAGAATCTGCCTGCAATGCAGGAGCTGCAGGAGACTTGGGTTCGATCCCTGGGTGGGAAAGATCCCCTGGAGGAGGGCATGGCAACCCACTCCAGTATTCTTGCCTGGAGAATCCCCATGGACAGAGGAGCCTGGCGGGCTACAGTCCATAGAGTCACAAAAAAGCAGACACAACTGAAGCGACTTAACACATATAGCCAATTAACAATATTGTGATAGTTTCAGGTGACAGCAAAGGGACTCAGCCATACATATACATGTATCCATTCTCCCCCAAACCCTCCTCCCATCCAGGCTGCCACATAACATTTTACATGTCTTTTTGTCCCTACTAAACTTGTTTAAGAAAATAATTGCTGATTACTGTCCATGGTCTATATGCCTATGCTTGCTCAGTCATGTCCGACTCTTTTCGACCCCGTGGACTATAGCCCACCAGGCTCCTCTGTCCATGGAGTTCTCCAGGCAAGAATACTGGAGTGAATAGTCATTCCCTTTTCCAGGTGATCTTCCCAACCCAGGGATTGAACTGGGGTCTCCTGTGTTGCAGACAGATTCTTTACCATCTGAGCCACCAGAGAAGCCCAGACGATACTGATTCATTTTTTCCAAATATGTAGAAATGAAGTGAAGTCGCTCAGTCGTGTCCGACTCTTTGCGACCCCGTGGACTGTAGCCCACCAGGCTCCTCCATCCATGGGATTCTCCAGGCAAGAATACTGGAGTGGGTTGCCATTTCCTTCTCCAGGGGATCTTCCCGACCCAGGGATCAAACCCAGGTCTCCCGCATTGCAGGCAGACGCTTTAACCTCTGAGCCACTAGGGAAGCCCAAATATGTAAGCTCTTCTTAAATAAGAATAACATCATTATTTTTACTGAAAAAAATGTTGTTTGTTTGTTACCCAACAATGACTCAGCACTATAAAGTGGTATTTTACTCTTTGTAGTTTCTTTTAATATATGGACTCACCTGGGTAAAATTTGTTCAACTACCAAACATAGAGATTGGACTGGAGCATAGAAAGTATAGTTTGTACCCACATTAATTCCAATATTTATTTTTGGTTTTCAAAGTATAATAAAAGTACCCAAAGGAAAAGATAAAACTATACTGCTTTTTATAAAATGAAAATGCAGCAGTATAGCGTGAACTGACTTTCAACTTTTTTGATTTTTCTGCTGAGGGCAAGGCTTGAAGTAAAGAAGAGAAAGGGTAAAGTTGCAAGTTTTTACAAGCAGCATCAGAAACTCAGAGTTAGATGGTACCTTAGAGATAATCCAATCCAAACTCCTCGTTTTACAGATAGGAAGTGAATAAGGTCAAGAGAAAGGGAAATTCCAATCTAAGTAAGGATTCTTTGGCAGAAATGGGAAAAATACTCCCATTTTGAGCTATCTTATTTATGAGCACACAGTTCACATATGCGCTTGCTTTGACTATTTGTGCCAGGAAGGGGAGACCAACATGCAGTCCTGGGATCACTCACAACCCCCACAGAAGACAGCAGAATGACCCGGGCACACATTGAGGATATATTTCTTTCTTTCTTTCTTTTTAAATCAAATATGCTGTTTAGTAATTAGAGTTTTTCTTCAAACTAACCCTAGAGTAGTTTGAAGGAATGCCTGTTTCATATATTGGAAATAAAAACCAGGGAGCAAAAAAGAAATTGCTCAGGAAAACAAAAGCAATTTTAGCACCAAAACTGCCTACATTGGTAGTTTTGGATGCCAGAGCTATGTATCTAGAGGCTATATTTCATGCATCTGATGTGATTCTGGATTTTTAAAAATTTGACCCCAGCTTTGTTCTTCTGATTCCTGATTTGGGGTCCAATCTTAATGATGAAAACCTGGAACAAACACATGAAAAAATGGTCAACATCACTTATTATCAGAGAAACACAAATCAAAACCACAATGAGGTACCATCTCATGCCGGTCAGAATGGCTGCTATCAAAAAGTCTACAAACAATAAATGCTGGAGAGGGTATGAAGAAAAGGGAACCCTCTTACACTGTTGGTGGGAATGCAAACTAGTACAGCCACTATGGAGAACAGTGTGGGGATTCCTGAAAACAGATCTGCCATACGACCCAGCAATCCCACTGCTGGGCATACAACACTGGAAACCAAAATTGAAAGAGACACATGTACCCTGATGTTCATTGCAGCACTGTTTACAATAGCTAGGACATGGAATCAACCTGGATATCCATCGGCAGATGAATGCATAAGAAAGCAGTGGTACATATACACAATGGAATATTACTCAACTATTAAAAAGAACACATTTGAATCAGTTCTAATGAGATGGATGAAACTGGAGCCTATTATACAGAGTGAAGTAAGTCAGAAAGAAAAACACCAATACAGTATATTAATGCATATATATGGAATTTAGAAAGATGGTAATGATGACCCTATATGCGAGACAGCAAAAGAGACACAGATATAAAGAACAGACTTTTGGACTCTGGGAGAAGGTGAGGGTGGGATGATTTGAGAGAATAGCATTGAAACATGTATATTACCATATGTGAAATAGATCACCAGTCCAAGTTCAATGCATGAAACAGGGCACTCAAAGCCGGTGCACTGGGACAACCCAGAGGGATGGGATGGGGAGGGAGGTGGGAGGGGGTTCAGGATGGGGGACACATGTACACCCATGGCTGATTCATGTCAATGTATGGCAGAAACCACCACAATATTGTAAAGTAATTAGCCTCCAATTAAAATAAATAAATAATTTTTTTAAAAAAATGATGAAAGTCTGGAAACATCAGGAAGAAACTAAGGCTATCTAATGAGCCTATACAGACTGCTCTTTTAGATCCAATGACTGATTATCATATTAGTAGATAATACCTCTTCCCCTCATTCCCACTCTCCATTTTCCTGTTCATTAGATGAGGATAAGAAAGGAAGTGAAACAAAATCTCTGTATTTACTTAATTGTTGAGAACTCTGATACAAGTCATGATTAGGAAAGAGGTTGAAATTAATGGATAAAAATGAACTGTAGGACTTACCTGTAGAATTACACTTAATCCATACTTTGCCTGCTTCCCATAACCCCAGTTAATTAAGAACTGACTGCACGACCCAATGTTCTTTTCTGACAGAGGGTGCTGTCATGAGAGGGTATGGTGTTCCCTCGCTATACTTGTCAGCCAAGAAAATATTTCTCTGAGGAAAACATTCAGTACAATAGAAGATAAATACTAATATAGCAGTAGGAGGACCAATCTTATTTTTAAATTATAAGTGGCAGTGTTTACTTAGGATGACATCCACATGGGCAATTTTTCTCCAGATAGAAAATGTAAGTAGGCTTGAGGAATCTGACATACAGAAATCTGCTGTATTTGGGCTGTCTCTAGGTTATCTTTTTGGAGAAGTGGCTGAAAAGTGTCCAGTATCCTTTCAGAAGCGTACTAACTAGACACTAAAATGGGAGCTCTCAAGGTATCTCTCTGATCTGCCTCTATAAACAGAAACTAGAAACTAGTGTTGATTTCCATTAGCAGACTCCTTCAGCTCACAAACCCATTTCGTCGCCTCATTGGCAATCCCCTTTTGAAGGACTAGGCTTTTCTAATAAACATCTCATTTGGAGTTGTTTGCCAAGGCATGGCTAGACTTTCAAGTTTATTTTCTTAAGCCATTGCATATTTCTCACTTCTCGTGCCTAAAAACTAAGTTCATAAGAAGATAAGTATTTCGAAGAACAGCCAAAGACAGTTGCAACTCCAACTCAAGGGGAAAAGTTAAATGAACTGAGTATTTTAACCATCTTAAAGACATTTTGAATGAAGGCTGGAGATAATAATGTACTGGAAAATGTGCTAATAAAAGAGACAACAGAACAGTGACACCTTAAAACAAAGTCATGTATTATAGACGAGGAGAAATTAAAATTAGGGGAGTATTTTGATGATACAACTAAAATAGAAAAAGATCTTTTCTTAGCAAAGAAATAATGACAATGGTCAGTAATCACTTAAAATAGTTGAGTGTAATCAGCAATGCCTTGGGGTGCCACTGGGTGCCAGTGGTAGGCCTAAGGCTTGGGTAAGAGAAAAGGAGAAATAGAAAAAAAAGAAAGAAAAAAAGACAAAATGAGTAATACAAGTAGAAAATAAAAGAAAATGAAAAAGAAAAAAGGAAATACATAAGAAGGGAAAAGCTAGGAATAATTCTTCTAATATAATCCCATAATAGCAGGATCATAAGTTACAAGTTAAAATCTTAAATATGGACAATAAAGTGAAAACCTTGTTTACAGAACTGTTGTTTATAAAAAACTTCAAACTTTATATACTCTAGTAATATAACCCTTACCCATGAGATGGTTATATGCTTTGTCACTGCTTTCATTCCTTTAAGTAACTATGGTTGTACACTAAAATTGTTCAAGTTAGTTTCAGAATAGTTTGGTAGCTATAAACATTTTTAAACAATTTGTCCATTGTCAGGCATAGTGGTACTCAATACTAACATTTTTATGATTGTGAGGATGACATTCCTTACTTTTTGTTTTGAAAACTCTGGGCAGTACAGTGTATAAACCAATTGTTTAATAAGACTATTAAATACTTTAACAGATTGTGTATATTACAAGAAAAAAATCCTTTACATAAAACAGATCATAGGAAAAAAAAACAGATCATAGGAGTTATCTTAGAGTCCAAAATTAATCAGCCTGCTCCCTAAGATTCATATGCTAAAATGCATTCATTTTAGAAACCTGTATGCAGGTCAGGAAGCAATAGTTAAAACTGGACGTGGAACAATTGACTGGTTCAAAATTGGGAAAGAAGTACAACAGGGCTGTATATTGTCATCCTGCTTATTTAACTTATAAGCAGAGTACATCATGTGAAATGCCAGGCAGGAATAAAGATTTCTGGGAGAAATATAAACCACCTCAGATATGCAGATGATACTGCTATAACAGCAGAAAGCAAACAGGAACAAAAGAGACTCTTGATGAGGTGAAAGAAGAAAGTGTAAAAGCTGGCTTGAAACTCAACATTCAAAAAATTAAGATCATGGCATCCAGTCCCATCATGCATGCATATGTGTAAAGTCACTTCAGTACTGTGCGACTCTTTGCGACCCTTTGAACTGTAGCCTGCCAGGCTCCTCTGTCCATGGGGTTCTCCAGGCAAGAATACTGAAGTAGGTTGCCATGCCCTCCTCCAGGGGACTTCTGGACCCAGGGATCGAACCAACATCTCCTGCATATCCTCCACTTCAGGTGAATTCTTTACCACTAAGCCACCAGGGAAGCCCTCCAATCCCATCACTTCATGACAAATACAAGGGGAAAAAGTGGAACAGTGACAGATTTTATTTTCTTGGACTCCAAAATCACTGCAGATGGTGACTGCAGCCATGAAATTAAAAGAAGCTTTGCTCCTTGGAAGAAAAGCTATGACAAACCTAGACAGCATATTAAAAAGCAGAGACATCACTTTGCTGACAAAGGTCCATATAGTCAAAGCTATGGTTTTTCCAGTAGTCATGTACGGATGTGAGAGTTGGACCATAAAGAAGGCTGAGCACTGAAGAATTGATGCTTTCAAATTGTGGTGCTGGAGAAGACTCTTGAGAGTCCCTTGGACTGCAAGGAGATCAAACCAGTCAATCCTAAAGGAAATCAACCCTGAATATTCATTGGAAGGACTGATGCTGAAGCTGAAGCTCCAATACTTTGGCCACCTGATGCAAAGAGCCAACTCATTGGAAAAGACCCTGATGCTGGGAAAGATTGAAGGCAAAAGGAGAAGGGGGCAGCAGAGGATGAGATGGTCTAGATAGCATCACCAACTCAATGGACATGAATTTGAGCAAACTCTGGGAGATAGTGGAGGACAGAGGAGCCTGGTGTGCTACAGTCATGGGGTCACAAAGAGTCAGACAGAACTTAGCTACTGAAAAACAACAACAAAGAAAAGCAATGGTCTCCTTCTAAACATTGATATTGGGCACAGTGTATGCCATTATCATTGCTACCCCTGGTTATCACAGAGCCCTGTATCTATGACATGGAATGAAGCCATGGCATGAATTTATGGAATTATGGAGAACTCACTGCTCTTCAGCATCATGCATTGTTGAGTGAATGAAACAAATGGAATTAATATCTTGTGAGGACTCTGTTACATTAGTTGCAAAGCTGTGCTATCTCCCTTAAGACAGTTTTGAAGAACTCATAGATAACATGTCATAGGGTATATAGAGTATGCTCAACCTCTGTACAGAGTTTATTGTCAAATCCTTCAAAGTTACTCCTTTTTAAAACTTTAGAAAATTTTCACAAAGCAATACAGTAGAATACACGGCTAAAAAATCAAACATCACAGTTCAGTTCAGTTCAGTCGCTCAGTCATGTCCAACTGTTTGCGACCCCATGGACTGCAGCACCCCAGGCTTCCCTGTCCATCACCAACTCCTGGAGTTTACCCAAACTCATGTCCATTGAGTCAGTGATGCCATCCAACCATCTCATCCTCTGTCATCCCCTTCTCCTCCTGTCCTCAGTCTTTCCCAGCATCAGGGTCTTTTCAAATGAATCAGTTCTTCGCATCAGGTGGCCAAAGTATTGGAGCTTCAGCTTCAACATCAATCCTTCCAATGAACATTCAGGGCTGATTTCCTTTAGGATGGACTGGTTGGATCTCCTTGCAGTCCAAGGGACTCTCAGGAGTCTTCTCCAACACCACAGTTCAAAAGCATCAATTTTTTGGTGCTCAGCTTTCTTCACAGTCCAACTCTCACATCCATACATGACCACTGGAAAAACCATAGCCGTTGACTAGACAGACCTTTGTTGACAAAGTAATGTCTCTGCTTTTTAATATGCTGTCTAGGTTGGTCATAACTTTTCTTCCAAGGAGTAAGAGTCTTTTTATTTCATGGCTGCAGTCACCATCTGCAGTGATTTTGGAGCCCAGAAAAATAAAGTCTGCCACTATTTCCATTTTCTCTCAATCCATTTGCCATGAAGTGATGGGACTGGATGCCATGATCTTTGTTTTCTGAATGTTGAGCTTTAAGCCAACTTTTTCACTCTCCTCTTTCACTTTCATCAAGAGGCTCTTTAGTTCTTCTTCACTTTCTGCTATAAGGGTGGTGTCATCTGCATATCTGAGGTTATCTGATATTTCTCCCATCAGACTTGATTCCAGCTTGTGCTTCCTACAGCCCAGCGTTTCTCATGATGTACTCTGCATATAAGTTAAATAAGCAGGGTGGCAATACACAGCCTTGACATACTCCTTTTCCTATTTGGAACCAGTCTGTTGTTCCATGTCCAGTTCTAACTGTTGCTTCCTGACCTGCATATAGGTTTCTCAAAAGGCAGGTCAGGTGGTCTGGTATTCCCATCTCTTTCAGAATTTTCCACAGTTCATTGTGATCCACACAGTCAAAGACTTTGGCATAGTCAATGAAGCAGAAATAGATGTTTTTCTGGAACTCTCTTGTTTTTTGATTTTTCAGTGGATGTTGAATTTGGTCTTTGGTTCCTCTGCCTTTTCTAAAACCAGCTTGAACATCTGGAAGTTCATGGTTCATGTATTGTTGAAGCCTGGCTTGGAGAATTTTGAGCATTACTTTGCTAGCATGTGAGATGAGTGCAATTGTGTGATAGTTTGAGCATTCTTTGGCATTGCCTTTCTTTGGGATTGGAATGAAAACTGACATTTTCCAGTCCTGTGGCCACTGCTGAGTTTTCCAAATTTGCTGGCATATTGAGTGCAGCACTTTCATAGCATCATCTTTTAGGATTTGAAATAGCTCAACTGGAATTCTTCATCACCTCCACTAGCTTTGTTCATAGTGATGCTTCCTAAGGCCCACTTGACTTCGCATTCCAAGATGTCTGGCTCTAGGTGAGTGATCACACCATCGTGATTATCTGGGTCGTGAAGATCTTTTTTGTATAGTTCTTCTGTGTATTCTTGCTACCTCTTCTTACTATCTTCTACTTCTGTTAGGTCCATATCATTTCTGTCCTTTATTGTGCCCATCTTTTCATGAAATGTTCCCTGGTATCTCTAATTTTCTTGAAGAGTTCTCTAGTCTTTCCCATTCTATTGTTTTTCTCTATTTCTTTGCATTGATTGCTGAGAAAGGCTTTCTTATCTCTCCTTGCTATTCTTTGGAACTCTGCATTCAGATGGGTATATCTTTCCTTTTCTCCTTTGCTTTTCACTTCTCTTCTTTTCTCAGCTATTTGTAAGGCCTCCTCAGACAGCCATTTTGCTTTTTTTGCATTTCTTTTTCTTGGGGATGATCTTGCTCCCTGTCTCCTTGTACAATGTCATGAACCTCTGTCCATAGTTCATCAGGCACTCTGTCTATCAGATCTAGTCCCTTAAATCTATTTCTCACTTCCACTGTATAATTGTTAGGGATTTGATTTAGGTCATACCTGAATGGTCTAGTGGTTTTCCCTACTTTCTTCAATTTAAGTCTGAATTTGGCAATAAGGAGTTCATGATCTGAGCCATAGTCAGCTCCCGGTCTTGTTTTTGCTGACTGTATAGAGCTTCTCCATCTTTGGCTGCAAGGAATATAATCAGTCTGATTTCAGTATTGACCATTTGGTGATGTCCATGTGTAGAGTCTTCTCTTGTGTTGTTGGAAGAGGGTGTTTGCTATGACCAGTGCATTCTCTTGGCAAAACTCTATTAGCCTTTGCCCTGCTTCATTCTGTACTCCAAGGCCAAATTTGCCTGTTACTCCAGGTGTTTCTTGACTTCCTACTTTTGCATTCCAGTCCCCTATAATGAAAAGGACATCTTTTTTGGGCTGTTAATTCTAGAAGGTCTTATAGGTCTTCATAGAACTGTTCAACTTCAGCTTCTTCAGCATTACTGGTCGGGGCATAGACTTGGATTACTGTGATATTGAATGGTTTGCCTTGGAAACGAACAGAGATCATTCTGTCATTTTTGAGACTGCATCCAAGTACTGCATTTCTTTTGTGACTATGATGGCTAGTCCATTTCTTCTAAGGAATTCTTGCCCACAATAGTAGATATAATGGTCATCTGAGTTAAATTCACCCATTCCAGTATTAGTTAGCTGATCCCTAACATGTCAACATTCACTCTTGCCATCTCCTATTTGACCACTTCCAATTTGCCTTGATTCATGAACCTAACATTCCAGGTTCCTATGCAATATTGCTCTTTATAGCATCAGACTTTACTTCCATCACCAGTCACATCCACAACTGGGTGTTGTTTTTGCTTTGGCTCTGTCTCTTCATTCTTTCTGGAGTTATTTCTCCACTGATCTCCAGTAGCATATTGGGCACCTACTGACCTGGGGAGTTCATCTTTCAGTGTCCTATCTTTTTGCCTTTTCATACTGTTCATGGGGTTCTCAAGGCAAGAATACTGAAGTGGTTTGCCATTCCCTTCTCCAGTGGACCACATTTTGTCAGAACTCTCCACCATGACCCATCTGTCTTGGGTGGCCCTACATGGCATGGCTCATAGTTTCATTGAGTTAGACAAGGCTGTGGTCCATGTGATTAGATTGGTTAGTTTTCTGTGATTGTGGTTTTCAGTCTGTCTGTCCTCTGATGGAGAAGGATAAGAGGCTTATGAAAGCTTCCTGATGGGATAGACTGAGGAGGAAACTGGATCTTGTTCTGATGGGTGGGGCCATGCTCAGTAAATCTTTAATCCCAATTTTCTGTTGATGGGTGGAGCTGTGTTCCCTCCCTGCTATTTACCTGGGACCAAACTATGGTGGAGGTAATGAAGATAATGGTGACCTCCCTCAAAAGATCCCATGCATGTACTGCTACAGTCCATGCCCCCAACCCTGCAGCAGGCCACCACCAACCCACACCTTCACTGGAGACTCCCGGACACCCACAGGCAAGTCTCCTGTGGGGTCACTGTTCCTTTCTCCTGGGTCCTGGTGCACAAGGTTCTGTTGTGCCCTCCAAGAGTCTATTTCCCAGTCCTATGTAAGTTCTGGCAGCTCTATAGTGGGGCTAATGGTGACCTCCTCCAAGAGGACTTATGCCATACCCACACCCAGAGCCCCTGTCCCTGTGGCAGACCACTGCTGACCTCCGGTACCTCCACAGGAGATGCTCAAACACAGTTCTGTCTCAGTCTCTGTGGGGTCCCTGGGTCCTGGTGTGCACAAGGTTTGTTTGAGCCCTCTGAGCGTCTCTGGCAGGAATGGGGTTTGATTCTAAATGTGAATTCGCCCCTCCTACCATCTTGCTGGGGCTCTCCTTTGCCCTTGGACATGGGGTATCTCCTCACAGCTGCTCCAGTGCCTACCGTCTTACTGAGGTTTTCCTGACCTTGGACGTGGGGTGTCTTCTCATGGCTGCTGCTCCTGATCTTGGACCTGGGGTATCTCCTCTCAGCTGCTGGCCGCTCCAGCGCCATGCAGCCAGGGATAAATGCTTTGCTTCATGGCAATCTGTGTGGAAGAATGGGAAATGTGTGGGTTGGTCAACATTTTCATATGCAGATCTGTGTCATTCCTTTATTTTCAACCCACTTCTTACTCCCAACCTGAGGTTTTTGTGGAAAGATTGCCCAACTCCATCTCCTCCAGCTTCCCTCCCAGTGTTTTCTAGGATGTGGCTTTCTTTTTTCTACTTTACCAGTTACCACCCTTTCATCTGCTTTTTTTGACTTATAGAAATTTGTTTGAAGTCTCCTTCCTATCTATTGCAACCCATTCCAATTCTCTTTGTATTCTCTCCTCCACAAACAAGTACTTTTTGTGTGCTTACAGGACTCCACACTAAGCTCTAAGGACAAGATAGAGAAAAAAAGTGAAAGAGACAGGTATTGAGAACACAATAAAGGACAAGCAGTCTGGTAAGAATAAACAAGGCAATAAATAAACAAGGTAATCTCAAGAGAATATTAAATTCTATGAAGAAAATAAACAGAGTAATGTGATATCGAGATCTGGTAAGAGGCAGAGAAGTTGGTCTGCCTTTGACGTGTAGGTATCTCCTTTGACGCTAAAATCATAGAATCTGAAATCTGGGAAGATCATTCTAATTTGAACAAATAGAATGATGACAAGCATTAAGTCTGGGAAGGCCACTCCATAAAAATGGGGCAGCCTTAAGGCAGGAAAGTGGTAGTTTTCTATCATGTCTGACTCTGCAACCCCATGAACTATATAGCCCACCAGCCTCCTCTGTCCATGGAATTCTCCAGGCAAGAATACTGGAGTGGGTTGCTGTTCCCTTCTCCAGGGAATCTTCCTGACCCAGGAATCAAACCTGGGTCTTCTGAAGCAGATTCCTTATCATCTGAGCCACCAGGGAAGCCCTTATGTCAACCAACGAATCCAAGGGACCAAAACAAATGACCAAACAAGGGGACAAAATGGCTGCAGATCAAGGAAGAAATAGGAGAACAGTAGGAGACGAGGTTGGAGAAGGAAGCAGAGGGTCTTGAAACCATGGTAAGAAGTGTGTATTTTATTGTAAATATAAAAGAAGACCACTAGGAGATTTTTCCCAGGAAAGGACACAACTGGCTTTTTGTTTTATACCTTTTTCCTTTCACCCTGAAAAATTTCCTTTTGTATTTCTCGTAGTAAAATCTGTTGGTAACAAATTGCTCAGCTGTTGTTTGTCTGAAAGTGTTTTTATTCCTCCTTCATTTTTTATATGGTTATGTGGTCTGTAGCATTTTTAAATACCCCTCTCCTGATTCCTGGCCCCTGGTTATTCAAACACTAATCTAAGTACTGCTATGAAGGGATTTTGCAGATGTAATTAAAGTCTCAAATCAGTTGGTTTTAAGATATCTTGACCTAATAACATTAGCCCTTTTAAAGCATTTTTCTGTGACTGGTAGCAAAAGAAGAAATCAGAGCTATTTGAACTGTGAGAGGAATTCAATGTGAGGACGATTCTCTGTTATTGAGATGTAAGAGGCCATGGTGGTGGTGGTTTAGTCGCTAAGTCGTGTCCAACTCTTGAGACCCCATGGACTGTAACCCACCAGGCTCCTCTGTCCATGGGATTTTCCAGGCAAGAATACTGGAGTGGGTTGCTGTTTTCTCCTCCAGGGGATCTTCCTGACCCAGGAACTGAACCTGGGTCTCCTGCCTTGCAGGCAGATTCTTTACCAACTGAGCTAGGACAGAAGATCAAGAGGCCATGGGGGTAAGGAACTGAAAATGGCCTCTAGATGCTGAGAGCAGTCCTTGAAAGATAGTCAGAAAAAAGAAGGGGAGTGGGTTTCAACCCTTCAACATCAACAAATTGAATTCAGCCAACAGTATGAATAAGTTTGGAAGCATGTTTTCCCTCAGAACCTTGAGCTGAGAATTTGACACAGCTGACACCTTGATTTCAGCCTTTTGATACCCTTCGTTTAGAAACCCAGTCATGCTATGCTGGACTTCTGACCTACAGAAACTGTGAAGTAATAAATGGGTGTTGTTTAAAGTCAGTAAGTTTGTGATAATTTGCACATAATGTAATAATGTGATAATTTGCACATAATGTAATAATATGATAATTTGCACATAATGTAATAATGTGATAATTTGCACATAATGTAAATATATGCATTTTACAAAACCGATATGGCACACTTAAGATCTGAGTGACTGAACTGAACTGTAAGTTATAATTTGCATTCAATAAAATGCTCAGATCTTAAGTGTATCATATCGGTTTTATAAAATGCATATGTTTACATTACCCACATCCCTATCAAGATACAGAATATTTCTGTTACCCTGGAAAACTCACTCCAGCTCTCCTCGTCAGCCCTACCATCTCCAAGTAAACACTGATATGATTTCTATCATGTATAGGGTAGATTTTTTCTGTTGCAGAATATTATATTAATGGAATCATTCAGTATGTGCTTTTTGTGAACACTTCTTTTCATTTCTCTTGAATTATTGCCTAGAGGTGGGATTGTTTTGTTATAAAGTAGATTTACATTTAACTTTATAAGAAAAGGCTGAATAGTCTTCCAAAGATGTACCATTTTGCCATCCCACTAGCAATGTACAAGAGTTCTTGTTACTCCATATCCTTTCTAACATTTGATGTTGTCATTTTTTGTTTTCATTCATTTTTAGCAATTTTAGTAAGTATTGCTATATCTTATTATGGCTTTAATTTTCATTTTCCTCATGATGATTTATATTAAGCATCTGTTCCTGTTCTTATTGTTTATTCATATATATCTTGTTTCAAAGTGTCTTTTCAAGTGTTTTCCTGGGTAGGTTTTCATTCATTATTGAGTCCCAGGAATTCTTTCATTATATTCTGAATACACGATATTTGTCTGTTCTATGTTCCAAATATTTTCACCCAATCTGTCGTTTGCCTTTTCATTTCCTTAACGTTGTCTTTTGATGAGCAGAAATTTTTCATTTTGATGAAGCAAAATATATTATTTTTTTCTTTTATGGTTCATGATTTCTGTGTTCACTTTAAGAAACCTCTGCCTACCACAAGTTTGAAAAGATATTATCCAGTGTATTCTTTTAGTAGACTTATCATTTTAATTGTTGTGGTTAGGTCTGTGATCCATCTTGCATAATTCTTTGTGTGTGGTATGAGGTAGTTATCTAGGATTTTCTTCCATAATGATACCCAAAGCATCATTTGTTGAAGAAATTTGCCTTTATCTTAGTGAATTGCTTTGCACCCTTTTTGAAAATCATACGTGTTGGTTCTATTTCTGGACTCTCTGCTTTTCCATCTAGCCTTTTTAAAATCATGTCCCCAGTACCATATTGTCTTGTTTATTGTTCCTTTATACAAAATCGTGAAGCCAGATGTTATGAGTCCTTCAACTCTGTCTTTTTCCAGATTGTTTTGGCTGTGCTAGGTATTTTGCCTTCCAAATAAAATTTTAAATCAGCATGTAGATTTCTTAAAAAAAGATTTTTCACAATTGCCTTGAATCAATACTGTTCAATATAATTTTCTATAATGGTGACAGTGTTATGTATCTGTGCTGTCTAGTATGGTAGCTACATACATATAACTGTTGAGCATTTAAAATATGGATAGTATAAATGAAAAACAAAGATTTTGTTTTATTTAATTATAACTAATTTAAAAATAAATAACCACAAATCTAAACTATAAAACAAATAGTGAATAAAAAAGAAACAGACTCACAGATATAGAGAACAAACTAGTGGTTACAAATAGGGAGAGGGAAAGGAGAGGGGGCAAGATAGGGTAGAGGATTAAGAGGTACAAACTACTGTGTATAAAATAAATAAGATACAAGGATATATTGTACAGCACAAGGAATATAGCCAATATTTTATAATAACTATAAATGGAGTATAATCTATAAAAATTTTGAATCACTATGTTGTACCTGAAACTAATATAATATTGTAAATCAACTATACCTAAATAAAAATAAAAATAAATAAATATAAACAACCACAAAGTGGCTAATGGCTACCAGATTGGACAGTGCAGCTCTAGGTCAGTTTGTGGACAACTGGCATCTTAATATTTGCTCTTCCTATCAAAGAACATCTTATTTTACATTTATTTAAGTATCTTTCAATTTCTCTCAACAAGGCTTTATAGTTTTTAGTCTATTGCTCTTATCCCTAAGTTTTTTGTATTTTCTCAAATGCTTTTTCTGCATCTACTGAAATTACAGGATGTTCTTTAATCTGATAAAAATTAATCAATTTTTATATATGAAAAAGCCCACTTTTTCAAGGCAGTTCAATATAATTTCAAGGTAGATCAAGGTAGATTATCCTTTTTATATATTGCTATATCTGACTTTCTAATGTTTTGTTAAGGACTTAAGTATCTATGTTCAGGAGTGATATTTGTCTATAATTTATCTTTCTTGTATGTTATGTTTTAATATTAAACTTATACCAGTTTCATAAATTAGTAAGAAATGTTTTTGAATGATCTTGCATAGGATTGGTATTATTTCTTCCCTAAATGTTTGATAGAATTCATCAGTGAAGTCATCTGGTCCTGGAGCTCTATTTGTGGAAAATGGTTTGGTAATGAGCTCAATTTCATTAACAAATATAGATTTCCTACTTCTTGTACTGGTTTTGGCAATTTGCTTCTTCCAACAAATTTACTCATTTCTTCTCTGTTGTTGACTTTTTTGGCATAAAGTCATCCCTATTATTCTTTTATTATCATTATTATGTAATCTATAGGGATATCTCCTTTTTCATTCCTAACATTCATAATTTATGTTTTCATTATTTTCCTGATACAGTTTGTTCTGTGTGTATTCATGCTGTTAAATTTCCCCCCCCAAAATTTTGTTGATAATCTCTGCTATTTTTTCCATTTTATTAATTTCACTTTTATTTATATATTTTTTCCTACTTACTTGGCTTTAGCTGGCTATTACTTATCTGACTTCTTGAGGTGGAAATAGAAATCATTGATTCTATGTCTTCTTTTCCAGTAATAGGCATTCAAAGTTACAAAATTTCTTCTAAGAGATGTTTCAGATGTATCACACAAGATTTGATATAACTGTTTTATTATATTTCATTTAAAAATATTTTCTAATCTCCTTGTGATTTCATTTTGACACATGAGTTTTTTGGTAGTATACTGCATAGTTTCAAAATATTGGAGGACTCCCTGTGTATCTTGTTGTTATTGATTTCTGTTTTTTTATGGGTGCCAAAATACCACTTTTTATTCTTGTGCAGGATTCTGTATGATGCCAATCCTTAGAAATGTATTGGGAGTTATTTTATAACCTAACATGTGGTCTACATTGGTGAATGTTCTTTACCAAATGTGTATTTTACTATTAATGGGTCTGATGTTACGTAAATGTCAATTAGGTCAAATGGTTGATGATGTTAAGTCCTTCATATTATTTCTGATTTTTTTCTTTACATGTTCCATCCATTACTGAGAGAATGTTGTTAAAGTCTCCTTGTTTGTAGATTTGACTATCCTTTATTTTCTAATAGTTTTTGATTCATATATTTAGGACTTTTTTGATTCATATATTTAGGACTTTCATATATTAGGACTTTTCATCAGCATCAGCACATTCAGGAGTGTTTTCTCTTCTTGAATAATTAACCCTTTTATCATTATGAAATGTCTTTATTACTAGTATATCTCCTCATCATAAGCTACTTTGTCTGATAGTAATACAGCCATAACATATTTTATATGATTAGGGTTTGCGTGGCATGTCTTTTTCCATTCTTTTAGTTTCAGCTTCTTTTTGTCTCTATGTTTAGTGTATGTATCAACTAAGAAATATATAGTAGGGTCTTACTTTACCATCAAGCTTGACAATCTTGTATTTTAAGAAGGGTGTTTAGTCTATTTACACAATAAAATTGATATTTTAGATTGAAATCTACCATCTTGGTGTTTGATTTTCATTTATCTCATCTGTTTCTTTTCTTATTTTTCAGTTCCTACTTTTCTAATTTAGGAATGGATAGGGAGGCCTGGTGTGCTGCAATTCATGGGGTCGCAAAGAGTCAGACACGACTGAACGACTGAACTGAACTGAACTGTACTGAATCAAATCTGTTAAGTATTGACCTTGCCTCCACTTGCCCAGAGCCAGTGGTTTCAGCATCCAGTAAGACAGTGGAGCAGACATGAGCAGAGCAAGGGTGGACAGGCTCAGACTGGGGCTGCTGCTTCTGGTGCCACTCCTTCCCATGAAGATTTATTATTTATTCAAATCAAACAATTGCTGTAACCCTTTGAAGTAACTCCTTCCAAAATACCTTGGCTGCCTCAAATTCATTTAACTCCACCATCAAGGCAGTCAAGTGCTCTGCAGTGGGAGACCTGGGTTCGATCCCTGGGTTGGGAAGATCCCCTGGAGGAGGAAATGGCAACCCACTCCAGTACTCTTGCCTGGAAAATTCCATGGACAGAGGAGCCTGGTGGGCTACAGTCCATGGGGTCACAAAGAGTTGGACATGACTGAGTGACTTCACTTTCTTTCTTGATCATTTTTATGATATTTTATATTGATATTTTATTTTAATGATTATTCTAGAGATTATAGTACATCTATAACTTATTATACATTAAAATGTACTTTATTACTTTGTGAGCTATTTAATAATTTTATAAAATATATTTACAATGAATACTCTCCTACTCTTTGGATTCTTATCATATATTTTATTTTTACATATGCTATATCCTGCACATTCCTTTGGTGTTATGTCTACATTAAATAGCCAACAATCTTTAAAGAGACTTAATATGATAATAAATAAATATAATAATGATAAGATTAATGTTTAAAAGACTATTTTTATTTATTAACAAATTTACTCTTTCTAGTGGTTTTCATTTCTTCCTGTAGAACTATGTCTCTCTCTGATTACATTTTTCTTCAGCCCACTTAATTCCTTTCAGTATTTCTTATACACAAACCTAGATAGCCATATGACCCAGCAATCCCACTCCTGGGCATACACACCAAGGAAACCAGATCTGAAAGAGACACGTGTACCCCAATGTTCATCGCAGCACTGTTTATAATAGCCAGGACATGGAAGCAACCTAGATGCCCATCAGCAGATGAATGGATAAGGAAGCTGTGGTACATATACACTATGGAATATTACTCAGCCATTAAAAAGAATTCATTTGAATCAGTTCTAATGAGATGGATGAAACTGGAGCCCATTATACAGAGTGAAGTAAGCCAGAAAGATAAAGACCAATACAGCACACTAACCCATATATATGGAATTTAAAAAGATGGTAACGATAACCCTATATGCAAAACAGAAAAAGAGACACAGATGTACAGAACAGACTTTTAGACTGTGGGAGAAGGCAAGGGTGGGATGTTCAGAGAGAACAGCATTGAAACAAGTATACTATCAAGGGTGAAACAGATCACCAGCCCAGGTTGGATGCATGAGATGGGTGCTCAGGGCTGGTGCACTGGGAAGACCCAGAGGGATGGGATGGAGAGGGAGGCGGGAGGGGGGATCGGGACGGGGAACACATGTAAATCCATGGCTGATTCATGTCAATGTATGGCAAAAACCACTACAATATTGTAAAGTAATTAGCCTCCAATGAATAAAAATAAATGGAAAAAAAAGATAATAGAATAAATAAACAAATAAAAAATAGAGACATCACTTTGCCAACAAAGGTCCACATAAGTCAAAGCTATGGTTTTTCCAGTAGTCATGTTTGGATGTGAGAGTTGGACCATAAAGAAGGTTGAGTGCTGAAGAATTGATGCTTTCAAATTGTGGTGCTGGAGAAGACTCTTGAGAGTCCCTTGGACTGCAAGGAGATCAAACCAGTCAATCCTAAAGGAAATCGACCCTGAATATTCATTGGAAGGACTGATGCTGAAGCCTAAGCTCCAATACTTCGGCTGCCTAATGCGAAGAGCTGACTTGTTGCAAAAGACCCTGATGCTGGGAAAGATTGAAGGCGGGAGGAGAAGGGGGCAGCAGAGGATGAGATGGTTAGATAGCATCACCTACTCAATGGACATGAATTTGAGCAAACTCTGAGAGATAGTGGAGGACAGAGGAGGCTGGCATGCTGCAGTCTATGGGGTTGCAAAGAGTCAGACACAACTTAGTGACTGAATAACAACAAATTTCTTATAGGTCTGTGGGAGACAAAATCTTTCAGCTTTGTCAAAAATATCTCTATTTCACTTTCCTTTTTAAAGGATACTTTAAAATTCTGATTTTATTGTTTCTGATAAAGAAAGCAGTTATCATTCTTATTATTGCTATCTTCGGAAAAATGCTATTTCTTTCTCTGGCTGCTTTCACGATTTTCTATTTACGTCGGTCTTCCAATTTTGACTATGATTTCCCTAGGCGTGTTCGTGTATTTTTCCTGCTTGAAGTTGCAGAGCTTCTTGGATTTATGAGCTGGTATCTTTTTCAATTAAAAAAAAATCTGGTCATTATTTCTTCAAATACTTTCAAATGCTTCATTTGCTCTCTCCTTTCCCTGATGGGACTCAAATTACATGTATTCTAGACCAGCAGTCCCCAACCTTTTTGGCATCAGGGACTGGTTTCATGGAAGACAATTTTTTCATGACTAGAGGGGAATGGGGGAATGGTTTCAGGATGATTCAAGTGCATTGGGGAGCAGCTGTAAAGACAGATGAAGTTTCACTCATTCAGCCTACCCACTGCTCACCTCCTGCTGAGTGGTCCTGTTCCTATTGGTCCATGGCCCCCAGGGTTGGAGACCCTTGTGCTATATCATTTGATACTGCCTTACAAGTCTCAGAAGTTCTGTTGTGATTTATTTCTTCATTCTTTTTGCTTGTTTTGTCTCTTTACTTTGATTTGTATAATTTCTGTTGACCTGTCTTTAAGTCCACCAATCCCTTTTTGTTTTGTTCAGTCATCTTTCATTCCAATGGGTTGTGTTGTGTTAGTCACTCAGTCGTGTCCAACTCTTTGCAACCCTTGGACTGTAGCCCACCAGGCTCCTCTGTCCATGGGATTCTCCAGGCAAGAATACTGAAAGTGGGTTGTCATTTCCTTCTCCAGGGGATCTTCCCAACCCAGGGATCAAACCCTGGTCTCCTGCATTGCAGGCAGATTCTTTACTGTCTGAGCCACCAGGGAAGCCCCATTTATTCATTCCAATGAATTCTCTATTTTAGGTATTGCATTTTTTAGTTCTAGAATTTCCATCTTATTCTTTTTATAATATTTAGATTTCTTTATTTATTTGGATGCGCCAGGTCTTAGTTTCAGCACACAGAATTTTTGATCTTCACTGTGGCATATAGGATCTTTGGTTTTTTTATTTTGAATTTTGTTTTTAGTATTATAATTCACATTTTCTTGGCTCTTTACATGTATGTTAATTTTTTATTGTCTACTGGACATGTAGACATGTATGGTATGTTGTAGAGATTTTGGATTATGTTGTCTTCTTCCAAAAATGATTAAATTTTGTGCTGGAAGGCAGTTACATTACTGGAGATTTATCTTGATCTTGTCAAGGTCTGGTTTCATATTTTCTTGGAGAAGGGTGGGAAGGGTGGTACAATTTCTATTTTGCCCCTAGTTCTTAGGTGTAGTTCCTACTCCTGGTTTGAAATTCCTGCTCCTAAAATTGTGGTTTTTCTCAGGTTTCAAGTGAATGTTTGGTATGTTCACAAAGGACTCTACTCTGGATGGGTCAAAACTTTATTATATTCTCAGCACTATGTGACTTCTAAAATCTCTGTTGAGCTGAGGATTTGGCCAATAAACTAATGGGTATTCCTACACACATTTCTGTAACCCTCTCCTTTCCAGTAACTGTCCAAAATTTTTTAGTCATCTTAGCAACTCATAACTCTGATCTCTTCCTTTCACTCCATGAGACTGCTACATTCTGCTTAGGCTTCATTTTCCTGCACTACAGTTTGGAAATTGCTCCCAGGCAGAAAGTCAAGGGGTATATGTACTTCAACTCGAGAGTGTTTCTTCTCTGAATTTAGTGGACTAGCATGTCCACTATGAAATGCTTAAAACCTATTGTTTTATGTGTCTTTTCAGGAAAGCATCTGAGTGGTGCAAAGGCCTCTTGATAAGAAATTGGTCCAAACCCATGTGAATCAGTGTCAAATGTATTTATAAGATTAGAATATTTTAACTGAAGTAAGCTGTGAAACAGATTTCTCAAGATATTCTGTGAGGATCTAGGAACTTCCAGTGTTACTTAATGTGTTGCAATACTTAATTGTGTTTCACCAATTCACTATGCCTTTTATCCCAAGTGTTAGAAAAGCAAGAAATTAAGCATTTTGTCAAGTCCTTGCAACAGTTACAAATGTGTGCCTTGTGAGCCTACAGAAACTATGAGTGCTCTGTGCACAAGGCACTTACCGACCACCCCACCATTGCAGCTAGCTCCAGGAGTCAAGCAGCTTCCTGATATTCTTGCTAGCAGGAAAGTCTCAGAAAAAATTACCTTGCCCAAGTGAATCCAGCAACTGCAGATACCCATAAAAGTGTTCTTATTAAGAAGTCTCCTGAATTGGGTACCTGTCATGGATTAAATTGTCATCTCCTTTGGAATTTTTCAGAGTTTTGTAAAAATTCTGTGTCTGATGATTCCAGTTATGATAACCTACTCCAGTAATATCTGAGGGCATTATTTCATGACTTGATTAATTAAATCAAACAAAAGAAACAGGAAAGTAAAACTTCCTTTGTTTCAGTGTCACTTTCTTAGGCAACTGGCATTAACCCTACCCCTTCCCACCACCTATAGCAAGGGGAGATACAAGAGAGTCCTCTCCCTTAAAATATCAAGATCTGTAAGCTTCCCTGAGGGCAACACAACCCTTACTGTATTTTTCTTCCATAAGTCAACAATTTCTGAGTCACTTCATTGTCTACTGAGAAACAATTATGTTTTGGTGTATCAGCATATGGAATCAAGTTAAGAAATTATTGGCTTCTGTGTATGTACTAGAATGATGAGATAAAATCAGCTACGTCTTCCTATTTTGGCTTAGCCCCCAAAAGTTAAATAGCACTGACATTGCCATTTGCTTGCAAACTCAAGATCATTACTACCTATACATGAGAATTCGGCACAAATTATCAAAGCAACCCTAGAAATCAAGAAGAACCACCATTAGGTTCATGATTATTTCTTTACTATTTGTATTATTTTCAACACTTTGGGGATTACTTTTAAAATCAAGAGGAGATGCACTCTGTATCGTCACTAGGTAGACAACATTGAAGTCCCTAGCTAAGTCTCTAGGACCATACCCATTGAATGCTGATAATATCAGCTGACTGTCCCCTCAGATTCTAAGTTATATTGAGTCACCTTCATTGGAAACTTTGATGCTGAAAATCTCCCAGATTCAGCTCTTTCTGACTGATCAAATTGCATAATTAAGTGCAAGAGATCTCAGATTAGCCTGGGTATTGAACTCGACCAGGAGAGTGTATCCATAAGGGAATACCCAAAGAATTTAAAACCTTCAAAGGCTGTCAAGATGAGTTATCTGTCCAAAAGGAATGCCTTGTATGGGGGAATTGTAGCATTTTTTTCAAGAAGTCAGTTTCTTGTTATCTTGGACATGCTAAATGTAGCATATCCAGGGTCTTTTTGCATGGAAACCTCAGATAGAAGATACTCCTGATGTGTCAAAATTGTTTTCTGATATTAAAAGACTGGAAAAGGGTGTAGCCTGCGACAAGCTACTTAAAACAACCAATTAAAGGTACCTACTTTTCTACTGGGCAGAGGGGTGGGATATGAGAGGGAATGGAGAAGCAGAGGGATCACAAAAATTAGATAAGAATCCATATTAAGTTTGGAGAGTTATCCTAAGGTAATTATTTCTTCATCGAGGTAGGCTCACTTTCAAAACGTCCTAAAGAGGGTCCTTAGTACCACCTCCAACCTCTGTTGTGCGAATTGGTTTCAATATATGGGGTAACAAGAATTGCTATGACAATGTGGCCTACAGATTGAGGTTTTAAATTATTTAGAAGATTAAACTAACTCCAAAAAATTTAGAAAAATACAGAGAAGTTGAAAAAAGGGGGAAAAAATGACCATAAATCCTTACCCTCATCCACCTTTAGAAAATAATTATCATTAATGTTTTGGTTTATTTCTTTCCTATTTTTCTAATTCACTAAAATACATTAAACTATCTTTGAAAAATTAAATAACTTTGTACACTGCAAAATACCTTCAAGCAACTCAGAAATGTCTAAAATAAAAAGTAAAATTAATATCTTCATCTTTATCCACCAGTTGCCCTTGAGTCTCACAGATAAAAACCGCACTTAGGTTTTTATTCTTCAAGTGGTTTCAGATTTCCTATTAGATAATATGTTTATGCTTCTGTTTCTTGATATTTTAAATAACATCTATTAGTTCATTTCAATTCAGTAGTTAATAGCATAGATCCAGAAGCCAGACTCCCTGAGTTTGAATCCTGGTTCTGTCACTTCTTGACTCTGTAACCCTGAGCAAGTTCCTTAATCTCTCTGGGTCTCCATTTTATCATCATTAAAATAGAGATAATAGTAGTATTTACTTTACAGTGTTTTTGTGAAGAGTACATGTTTTTATAAGATGTTTAGATAGTGCTTATGATGTATTCAATGTTCAGTAATTTTTATTATCTTGAAAAATGAAAATTCTGTCTCATTTTGGTGGCTTCCTATTTCTATTCTACTACCCTATATTTATTATATTATTTTTAAGGTTTTAAAATAGATTTCAATAATGAATTAAGTCTCAGTCAGTTCAGTTGCTCAGTCATGTCTGAATCTTTGCAACCCCATGGACTGCAGTACATCAGGCTTCCCTGTCCATCACCAACTCCCAGAGCTTGCTCAAACTCATGTCCATCGAGTCGGTGATGTCATCCAACCATCTCATCCTCTGTCGTCCCCTTCTCCTCCTGCCTTCAATCTTTCCCAGCATCAGGGTCTTTTCCAATGAGTCAGTTCTTTGCATCAGGTGGCCAGAGTATTGGAGCTTCAGCTTCAGTATCAGTCCTTCCAATGAGTATTCAGGACTGATTTCCTTTAGGATTAACTGGCTTGATCTCCTTGCAGTCCAAGGGACTCTCAAGAGTCTTCTCCAACACCACAGTTCAAAAGCATCAATTCTTCAGTGCTCAGCTTTCTTTATGGTCCAACTCTCACATCCATATATGACTACTGGAAAAACCATAGCTTTGACTAGATGGACTTTTGTCAGCAAAATAATGTCTCTGCTTTTTAATATGCTGTCTAGGTTGGTCATAGCTTTTCTTCCAAGGAGCAAGCATCTTTTAATTTCATGGCTGCAGTCACCATCTGCAGTGATTTTGGAGCCCAAGAAAATGAAGTCCATCACTGTTTCCATTGTTTCTCCATCTATTTGCCATGAAATGATGGGACCGGATGCCACAATCTTAGTTTTTTGAATGTTGAGTTTTAAACCAGCTTTTCACTCTTCTCTTTCACCTTCATCAAGAGGTTATTTAGTTCCTCTTTGCTTTCTGATATAAGGGTGGTGTCATCTGCATATCTGAGGTTATTAATATTTCTCCTGGCAATCTTGATTCCAGCCTGTGCTTCATCTAGCCCGGCATTTTGCATGATGTACTCTGCACATAAGTTAAATAAGCAGGGTGACAATATACAGCCTTGACATACTCCTTTCCCAATTTTGAACCAGTCCATTGTTCCCTGTCTGGTTCTCACTATTGCTTCTTTGACCTGCATACAGATTTCTCAGGAGGCAAGTAAGGTGGTCTGGTATGCCCATCTCTTTAAGAATTTTCCACAGATTTATTTTGATCTACACAGTCAAAGGCTTTGGCATAGTCAATAAAGCAGTATTAGATGTTTTTCTGGAACTCTTTTGCTTTTACTGTGATCCAATGGATGTTGGAAATTTGATCTCTTGTTCTTCTGCCTTTTGCAGATCAAACTTGAATATCTGGAAGTTCTTGATTCACATACTGTTGAAGCCTAACTCGGAGAATTTGAGCATTACTTTGCCAGCATGTGAGATGAGTGCAATTGTGCAGTAGTTTGAATATTTTTTGGCATTGCCTTTCTTTGATTGGAATGAAAACTGACCTTTTCCAGTTTTGTGGCCACTGCTGAGTTTTCCAAATTTGCTGGCATATTGAGTGCAGCACTTTAACAGCATCATCTTTAGGATTTGAAATAGCTCAGCTGGAATTCCATCACCTCCACTAGCTTTGTTTGTAGTGATGCTTCCTAAGGCTCACTTGACTTCACACTCCAGGATATCTGCCTCTAGGTGAGTGCTCATGCCATCATAGTTATCTGGGTCATTAAGATATTTCTTGTATAGTTCTTACATGTATTCTTGCCATCTCTTCTTAATATCTTCTGCTTCTGTTAGGTCCATACCATTTCTGTCCTTTATTGTGCCCATCTTTGCATGAAGTGTTCCCTTGGTATCTCTAATTTTC